>NC_079345.1:19153894-20551274 GCF_029582105.1 Oenanthe melanoleuca | reverse complement strand
AGCCTCAAGAGGCCCCATCATGAACAGGATCGCCTGCAGCAGCAGAAAAGCCAAATGCAAATACGTGAGGAATCTTCCTTTCCCACAGAAGTCTGAGTTACTTTTGAATTAAACAATTCCCACCTGTAAAAGGCAGAAGATGTCCTGTGCTGCTGCATGGCAGAAGCTAAAAATACAACTTTGAAATACAACTTTGTACGGCTTTGGTGTTTTCATGCAAAGCAGTGATAAACTTCACATAACCACAGTCACTCTGGGGCTTCCCCTCTGGCACAGACAGTCCACTTTGACCTGCAGCACAGAGGAGCTGCTCCTGGTGCATTCACCAAGTGCATTCACAGCCTTAAGGCCTTAAGAGCAACCCTTGGCATTGCAGCATTCCCAGTGAAATCAGCACAAAGCTGCTGCTGCTGCTGCTGCTGCTGCAGGTGTGCCCAACCCCACCACGGGCAGGACACGTACAGCTTCCATTGCAGCCAACCTGTTTACTGCATGTGGGAGAAAACAGAAACAAAGAGGTAAAAAAGTCCCTTTGCTTCCTTCCCAGAAACACTTTGCTTTTTCTAGAGCCAGAGATACACCATGGCTGAAGTGTGGTGAGGGACTGGTCAGCAGGGGAAAGCACTGCAAAGCACTTTGACCAGTGCTGGGCCAGGAGGGTGGATGGCTTTCCTCTGACTCCCAGGAACAGGCAGGAGGGGCTTGACTGAAAACTCTTTGCAATGGACTTGAACTCAAAAGCAGGCAGACTGTTCCAGCTGCTTTTGGACAGCCTAAGCACAAAGGCGATTTATGTCTGTAACTGGAACAACTCCAGAAGCAGCAGTTTCCAGGCTGAATGGGGCAGCCCAGGGGGCAGGGACAGCCGCACGATGGCATTGTCTGCTGCAGAGAGAGGCTGATCTTCCCGCAGCTCAGGAAACTCCACAGGAGCTTCCCCGGGCCAAGCACGGCGTGAGCTGCTCGCACTCGTGCTCAGGATAAGCTGGCACTGCCACTAGACAGAACTAATCCTCTGCCGACATCAAGGGAAACCGCACGAACAGTAGTAAAAGCCCTGCTGGAGGAGATAGTCCCCAGGTATGGTGTACCAGAAAAAATTGACTCTGATAAGGGGCCGCACTTTACATCAAAGGTAACTCAGGAGCTGGCAGCAGCATTAGGAATAAAATGGGAACAACATACTCCTTGGCACCCTCAAAGTTCAGGCCGGGTAGAAAGGATGAATGGAGAAATAAAAAAACAACTTATTAAATTGGTACTAGAAACAAAATTATCATGGGTTAAATGCATTCCCCTAGCCTTGCTGAACATTCGGACTCAACCCCGGGCGGATTTGGGAATTTCCCCATTCGAGATGTTATATGGCATGCCCTATAGTTTAGAAAAGGCACAGACAAACCCAAATGTTAGTGAACGATACATTAATGAGTATTTAATAGCTCTGATGAAATTCAAAAAACAGCTATGGGAAAAAGGAATGTTGGTTCAGAGATCACCATTAGATCTTGTATTACATCAGGTTCAGCCCGGGGACTGGGTACTGATCCGAAGTTGTAAGGAAAATCCGATAACACCCAAGTGGGAAGGACCTTACCAGGTGTTGCTTACAACAGACACAGCGGTACGCACTGTGGAAAAAGGGTGGACTCACGCAAGCCGAATCAAGGGACCAGTAGATCCGTCTAAATTCACCAACGACCCCAGGTGGGAAGTGAGGGCACACCTGGGAGCCTGAAACTGACACTTAAGAAGCGAGTAAGCTCTAATTAAAAGACAGGCTACATTATTCCCACCCCACCACAGGTATGAGACTTTTTCCACATGGGAGATAGACTGTGGGATCCAACATACTATTCCTTCCTGGCAGAGCTCCGAGCAACAGGAGCACCAACTGGAGGGGGGGGGAAGATATGCTGAATACAGCAGTAAGAATAAGATGTAATGCTGAAAATTGCTGGGGAAATTGTAACCCTTTTGTATGCTTTATTTGTTTAGTTTGTAAGGAGGAGTGGTGGACCCATTGCAGCAACAGTTACCCTCCAAGGGGAGTGTGGAAAAATTGTTATTCGGACCAAAGGCTACTCACCTCTCAGGTCCTGGCTACCAAAGTGGCTGCCAGAGAACTTTTAAGAGGGTCTGAAGAGTGGTGGAAAATTTTTGCAAAAGGGATAAACCCCCAATTCTATTGTTATCACTCTAACGAACCTGCCCCATTTGTGGCTAGGATAGTAGCCGCCCTGTGCAGACGGTGGGTACCTGAACTCAGTTGCTATACCCCTCCAATTAAGAACCGCAAGTGGTATAAATACATAAAACGTATCAAAAAGCATGGGTCAAACACCCCTCCTGAAGAATACTCCTGCTGCCGAGAAGATGGAACTCCCCATAGCTCGTGGCAACCGAGTTGATGGGCAAGGCAGAGGAGATGAGAGCAGTGGAGGGGGGAGCCCAAGCAAAAGGGGAAAACGAGGAACAGGTACCCAGAGCTGTCGAGAGTCCAGGGAAAGGGAAAAGTCTGAGGTAAATTGGGAGGAAAATAAAAAGAGCAGTTGTGGAAAATGGGGAAGCTACCACCTCCAATTAGGAATCTTATATATAATGCTTTTGAGATCTGCGCTTGCAAGCCATGAACCCTTTAAATGGTCACTAATACAATGGGAAGGTCAGAAAGAAATTCAAACACAAATTACTTCGAAAGGTCCTAGCTTTAACATAACCCTGGATGACCTACTTGATAGGACGGGTTCTAGTCCCTATAGTGTATTCTACCTGTGTCCAGCATCTAATCCAGGGAGGTCATACTGTAACTACCCCGGGGAATTTTACTGTGGATATTGGGGCTGTGAAACAATTTCCCTGGGATGGTCGGTCCAAATCCAAGATAAATACTTAAGGGTTGAAAGAGGTCCACATGGATGTAAAAAGCCCTGGACAGATCCATCAGGGGTGGTGACTTATATCGGTACTTGCAAATGGGTCTATCTTAACGTCACGCAACCCCAAGACCCAGGATGGGTAGTAGGAAAATTCTGGGGAGTTAGAATATGGGAACCCGGGAAAGACCGGAGGGGGCATATTGTTATGAAGAAGGAAATTGTACCCCACGATCCTCAACCTGTTGGACCAAATCCTGCAATAACAGACTCAGAAGCCACAATAATAAATCAAGGTGACTTAGACAACATGACCCCAGAAAATTTCACGGAGGCCAATGTTCTGGGTTGGTGTTATGTCTGCTCCTCTCCCGCCCCCACACCTTGCTGTCTGCATGGAGCTGCCGCCGGTGCCCTTTCTCCCCCCTCCCGGGGGGGTGGTGCCCTGGGGGCTGGGCTGCTTGGCTTGCCCTGCTGCCCCGGCTGCTGCTTGCTGCGCTAGCTACCCCGGCCGCTGCTTCTGCCCCGCTGCTTTTGCCCTATTGCTTCTGCCCCGCTGCTGCTGCTCCGGCTCTGCCCTGGCTGCTGCTGCGTTTCCCCTCCCTCTTCTCTCCTTCAGCTCCAAGATCTGTACCGGCTCTGGACAGGACCTGAGCATCAGAGACTGCCTCCGGAGCCTGCCCAAGAAGCTTCTCGCCCTTCCCAGCAGCGACCGTCTCTCACTTTGGTGAAAACAGTTCTTTTGTCATCTGGGATTGTACTTTCCTGTTGCTGGGAAGTGTTTTTCCTTGTGTTTGTTAATAAACAAGTTTTTTCCACTTTTCCCCCCAAGTAAAAATTCTCTCTGAGCCCAGTGGGGGGGAGGAATTGTGAGGGGGGTTTATTTTGGGGGGCTCCTTTGGAGGCTTTCCCCCAGTTTTGTCCTAAACTTGGACGGCCAATAATAGATCACAGTTAATGGAGACCACGGCCGTGACACAACCAAGTAGAGGGACCCTATGGAAAATCCTACAAGCCACCTTTAGGGTGTTAAATGGCACATACCCCAATTTAACTAAAGAGTGCTGGTTGTGCTACAGTATTAATCCACCCTTTTATGAAGCCTTAGGTTCTGTAGCAAAGTCTAGAAAAATAAACGGGACCAATCCCTCCTTGTGCCTTTGGAAAAGGGGAAAAGAAAGCACCCCAGGGGTATCGGTGGCTCAGGTAACTGGGAAGGGGAGGTGTATAGGCAACATACCTCGGGATAAAGACCACCTCTGCGGGGTAAGAATGGCTGTAACCGACACCCGCAAACCGGCCCAATGGTTGATCCCTGCTGCAAACACCAAGTGGGTTTGTAACACATTAGGGGTAACCCCGTGTATATCAATATCTAATTTCAATGAAACATCCGAATACTGCATTCAGGTTATGGTAGTCCCCCGGATTGTGTACCACTCAAAAGACTATGTGTATGCTCATCAATTCACTCCAAAACACCACTTAGAGAAACGAGAACCGTTTACAGCCCTCACAGTTGCTATATTACTAAGTATAGGAAGTGCTGGGGTGGGGACAGGAGTGGCTTCCTTAGTGAACCAACAGCAAGGATTTAAGGATCTCAGAATTTCAGTAGATGAAGATTTAAGTAAAATAGAGAATGCAGTAGACGGTCTCGTAAAATCAGTAAGATCTCTTTCAGAAGTTGTATTGCAGAATAGACGGGGATTAGACCTGTTGTTTTTACAGCAAGGGGGACTGTGTGTGGCTTGCGAGAGGAGTGTTGCACCTATGCAGACCACACTGGGATAGTAACTGACACCATGGCTGAGCTCCGAAAACAACTGGAGCAGCGCAAGAGAGAAAGGGAGGCCAAGCAAAATTGGTATGAGTCTTGGTTTAAATATTCTCCCTGGCTAACGACCCTCTTGTCGACCTTAGCTGTACCAGTAATTTTAATAATTTTAGGGCTTGCTTTCGGCCCCTGTATTTTCAACAAAATAATTAGCATTGTAAAAAGCAGGTTAGAAGCCACTCACCTCATGTTAATACGAGCAAAATATGAAGCCTTAAATGGGGAAGAGGAAAAAGATTATCTGGAGTTAAGTAAGAGGGAATTACAAAGATTTAGCGAACAAAAGTAATAACATAGAAAAAGGGGGGACTTGTAATAAATAAGGGGCCTTTTGTTCACTCCCTGACAGGCTTTAGGCCTTGAAGGAATGTTACCAAGGACTTATGAGGCCAGGATGTTAATTGTTCTGCTTTGATCCTCTGACAGACAGACCTTGAAAAAGATATCGCTAGAACTTGTTAATAGTTTTGCTCTGCTTGATAGGCCTTAAAGTAAAAAGCCAGAATGTGTTCTGCTTGCATAATCACATATTGTTTTAAGTGCCAAGAAAGGAGTCAGTGGCTGAGGAAGACTACTCGCCCTCATCCCCCGACCACCAGAAGGCAGAAAAAGACCCCCTAGCAACTGGAGGAGCATGCGCAGAACTACTGGAGGAGGAGCACGTAACCCGAAAACTGAACAGCATAAAAGAAACAAACTAAGGGGGGTGGGGTGCAGCAGGTAGTGGAGACTCCTCTGCTGCCCAGCGCTGAATTTGCTTTTGCTTTCTGTAACCAATAAATCTTTTAAATTGTTATTCGATCTTTTATGGCCCATTGCGCTCATTTATAACAATACGTAATCTGGAGAAGTGAAGACTGCTGTGGGATTGAGGAGGGGCCTGGACATCTGCTGCTGCGGCGCATAGTCTTGGTCACACATCCCACCTCAAGCTGCTGCCACTGGAACCCCTCAGCCTCTGCTGAGCCCCAGAGGGTGACCGAGTCCACTGGTCAGGAGCTTCCAGGGGCTTGGTTTAACCCTTTCCCACAAACAGCTTTCCTTTGAAATTCTTTTGTTGGAAATTGGAGAAAGATCTGTAGGAAGCCTGCCTGCATCCTGCTAAGGGGTCTCCTGATGCTGTGGAAACACTTCAGCAGCACACAGGGTGCTGCTGGTTAACTCCAGAAGCAGCAGTTTCCAGGCTGAATGGGGCAGCCCAGGGGGCAGGGACAGCCGCACGATGGCATTGCCTGCTGCAGAGGGAGGCTGATCTTCCCGCAGCTCAGGAAACTCCACAAGAGCTTCCCCGGGCCAAGCACGGCGTGAGCTGCTCGCACTCGTGCTCAGGATAAGCTGGCACTGCCACTAGACAGAACTAATCCTCTGCCAGTGGCTTTCTCCTGATGGAGGAATCTCTCTGCTCCCAGCTCCTGGCTCTGAGGTGCTGGAGCAGAACAATCAGAGCCTGGCAGGAGCCTCCTCTTGCACTGCAGAGATGGATCAGGGGTGTCGTGTTCCACTGAGGGACACTGCGAGCAGCTCTTTTAGAATTAGATGGTCAGGAACTAAACTAAGGCAACCGAGACAAACATTTATGGGCAACGAAAAAACAAAACTAAAATAGGAGTGACTCTACTAAAGAGAGCCAGAAAAGATGGAGCAAGAGGAAGAAAAATAGGAAAGGAATTGGCAGGGGGAGAGAGAGAGAGAGGCCTGGCTCAGAGGTGGGCGGGGTTGGACGCAGGTGGCACAGGGACGCAGGGACGCAGGACACATGTGAGGGTGAGCAAGATGCAGCAAGGGCCTCAGCAGGCTGGAGTCGAAGCAGGAACACAAGACACAAAAGGCCTGCAGACTCAAAAAGCCAGGCTCAAAGCCCCCTCCCCCCCAAAAAGCAAAAAGCACGGCCTCCAAAGCCCCCCACTCAAAAAGCAAGTTTTGAAAAAACCCCACAGTTTATGGTGCAGTCACTTTGTAAGCCCCCTGGCCCCTCCCAAAGCCTGCCTGCTGACAGGAGACCATTGCCCAGTCCAGTGTCCCACTGCAGTCCATGGGCAGAGACCATTTGCTGTCTGATTGCAGGGTGTCTCTGGGCTACTGGCTCTTGGGGGCTCTCCTTCCCCTGCTGACAGCCTGTCCCATGGAAGACATGAACTGGCTGCCAGGCAAAGTCTCCTCAGAAACAAGGCTTTGCTCCATCTTCTCCTCGGTGCCTCCTGCATGTGGCAAGCCCTGTGCAACCCCTTCCCCACGTGTCTCTGACAGCCAGGGCAGAGACAAATCCAAAGCCAATGAGCTCCTCACAGGTGGTAATGTGCTGTCACTGCTTTTGACACTGATGTGTCTGTGCCACACTTTCCCAGTTAAAGGCCTCACTTGTCTCTTGTTTGAATGATTCAAGATTACCTCCTCCCTTTTAACTTCAGTTGTTCCCTTGCTGGTGTTGCTCACCAGCAGCAGGGGATGTGATCACTGTACCTGTCCATGAGAATCTTGGCTGGAATTCTTGGTCAGTTCCCTGTAAAACTGGGCAAGACTTGGCTCTGTATTTATCTGAGGAGGGCTGTGGTGCCCTGTTCATGTGTTGCCTGCTCACCCAGGAGCTGTCTGGTGGTTGTGCTGTGCAGTTGTTGCTGTGCAGCTTTCCAGGTCTCCTGCAGCCCCCAGGCTCCGTAGCCCTGAAGCTGAAGCAAGATTGCAGGCAGTGTGTTCTGTGTCCCTGACGCTTCTGGCCCACAGCACCTCAGAGAGTGACCACGGAAAAACCTTCTTGGCTGTCCTAAAGGAATGTTTTATTTGGATAGGGCACACACTTTCCAAAGTAACTCACAAACCTTTTTGAACAGCTTCACATGGATTTCTCTTTTGATGTACTTGCTTCCCGTGAGCTGATACCAGATTCTTTTCTTTAGGTGAGGCTGTAAGGCTCTGCCGTTTGTCTCCTTTTCTTCATGTTCCTACCCATGCTTCTTTCTCAAAATAGAGAAGGTTCAACACCCTCGCCACCACCACCTTGCTAAAAGAAATGTCCTGCAATGTTGACTTTCTGGACCACTCTTCATCTTTTCTAGCATGTAATTGCTTCTCTTCAACTTGGTTAACCCAACAGTAAATTTATCTTTTCTAAACTGGAGAAATGAAATCCTCAAATTAAAGATTTGGAAGCAGCGTAAGCCTCTTCCATCTTCCTTCTAAGGGGGTGACTTCAAGGTGATCAGAGATCCAGGCTCTTAGTGCAGAAATTCTTTTTTGGACTACGCATGCTCGACAATCCCACTGATTTCAAGGTCTCTGAGGAAACTTGGGTGATATTCAGCAGAAAGAATTCTGATGCTGCAGCTCAGCCAAGATAGTGTTGGTATTTGGATCTGATTTAGTAACACAATCCCCCTTCTCCAGCTGAGATTCCAGATAATAGTCAGCATCTCCACGTTTAAAGAGAGAGGCTGGCTCGTTACGTACCATGAAAGGACACTGCTTAGCTCTTGCCTAAAATATGAACCTATAAGGCTTCTGTATCTTTTTCATATATTGAGGGGGATGGGAGGAATCTCTTTTTATAGTGCAAAATACCAATTTCCCTTGAAACCTCAGTTTCCTTTGTCCTGACTTCACTTCCCTGTTATTTCCTCCTTTCATTTTTGACTGTAGATGTAAATTTCCTTTTGAATTATTTCTTCAAAGAGTAAGGCAAATGCCAGCACTTGTACTGTGATTTTACAAAGACATTCATGCTGAATTTCAAACTCTTGCTTAAAATGGTTTCCAATTTTAATTCAAATCATCTGATAAATTGACCAGCTAGACTTTAGATATAGAATTACCTCAAATGAAGGGGAAATCAAACTGCATGCTCAGGATGTAGTTATGGCCCCTCCATTTTACCCTGAAAGAAAAAAGATTTTTTTCCAGAGTGTCCAAGTTTTCTTGCAGGTTTTCTTACACTGGATAAAAAAGATCAAGCAAATGGTAGTTTACATGGGTATCCAAGTATGTTATGGCATACAGGGAGATAGCAGGTATGATCTAAACTTCCACAGAGGAAGATCGTTTCATGAGGACTTTCAAGCCTTCTACTGATGTCTCAAAAAGACAGAAATTCTTAAAACGTGCAGAGATCACGGTCAGGCAATGCCAGGACATTGTGGCAGTGAGCAGTTCCCATTTACACCCCCTGACTGGGACTTCAAAGTCTCATGTGGCCAAGTTCTGACGTTCACCTTTAAATACCTTCCCTGATCACCTGTTCATGGTACTCACAACTTACCAACACTCTAATCCATCTGCACAATTTCTCGAGAGAGAAGAATAGGAGTGCTGCCTTTGTACAAGATGCATTGTCTGTCTTGCATCTGCAGCCACATCCTACCTTGCTAGCAAGGTTTTCTCTTAAAACGCAAACTTTGCCACAGTGAAAGAAGTCTGAGAATGCTCTCTGGGCTCTCATCTCCTGACCTTTTCCCCTCAGAATTTCCAACACACTGACAAACCCTGGAGTTTATTGGACCAGATATGATTTGTGAAAAAACTGGAGCACTTCCAGGTTGCAGCCTGGAAGGTTTGCTATGCAGCGTTTACATTGCAAAGACAAAGACAATGCTGCCGTTCAGCATTATGCTGTTCTTGGAGCACCCGTTCTGAATCTGCAGCGAGGACCAGCAGCCCATCCCTGCAGATTCCAAGGTGAGCGTCTGTGGGCTTGTTCAGCAGGGTCTGAACAGGAGGGATGTGGTGGTGCACTTCTGTTGAGAGGCCCTTGAGTTGAGAAGTTTATTCTGTGGTGTCAGCAGGGAATTGGCCTGAGCTCCATCAGCAGAGCTGCCGAAGGAATCCAAATCTTATCTGAATCGGTAACATCGATGCTGGCTGTAAAACATGAGGAGAGGGGAGTGGGAAAGCAGACTGGGGCAAGCCATGCACTAAAGGTGTGTCCTGGAAAGCATCTCAGCTCTCCAGCAGCCATCCCCTTGTATTGCTGCTGAGCACAGAGACATGGGCCTGAGAGAATCTCGGCGTAGAGAATCTCAGAGCAGGCAGACAGATCCTCACGGTAAAGAATGGAGGGTGAACTGAGAAGCCCACGCTGGGGTGGCACTTTGAACATTTACTGTTTCCTGCTGTCACACCCTGGGACTTGATCACAAAGGTGATTAATGCTTTTCATCTCCTTGCAGCCCATGACGCTGGATGTAGGCGAGGAACTTTATCTCTGCATCCGGTTTAACGCAGCTTATGAGAAGGATTTGCACAGCCGGGTGGCAGAGAGGGTGCTCAGGATGTGCTTCATGGAGCAGATCACTGTTCAGGGAGAAGTCTACTTCCCCAGTCTCAATCTGGAGTCCAAGTTTATGGACTTTGGCTGCATCATCAATGACACTGAACAAGAACTGCACATGGAGATGACCAACTGCGGCCCAATTGCTGCCCAGTACCACTGGTCACTGCTGACAGACCTCCAGGTGAACACCATAAGGTGTGTGCATCATCCCTGTGCTGCTCCAGCACGGACCTGCTCCAGCCTGGTTTTGCAGTTGCTGTTCCTGAGCTCACCATACCAGCACCCAGCCAGGGGCTGCAACCCACTGAGAAGCTGCTCTTGCAGGCATCTCTCTCTCCCACTACAAGTCCATGATCATAGGTATGTTATTTTCCAGGTTCAAGCCTTCACCACCTAAGTTCAAGCACCAGTCATCCAAGAAGGAGGGAGGGTTTCTAAGGAGATACTCCAAGACTGAAAGTGTGGAGGAGCCGACCAAAACCCAAAAAACAATACAGAACTCTGCCCAGCAGCCAGCAGATGCAGAGGACTCCCTGGAAGCAGAGGTAGATTTTCTTGTGCACCTACTGCTTGCATTGTCTCCTCAGCTTGCACAGTTTTTCTGAATCGGGAGAAACAAAGCCGGAGAGATGCAATGAATAGTGTGGCTGGATGTTTTCAGATAGAAGCATAAAAGCAATCATCTTTATTTCCCAGTCGTTGCCAGGTATGCACAAGTAAACCAGGGAAATCTGAGTGGCCATCCTAAAATCCTTTGAAGGGATTTTAAGAGATTGTGTAGTTCCCACCCTCCCTGCCTGATTGCTTGGGGACACCCAGTTCCCTCAGGCAAGTTTGATGCAGGAAGTGCAGATGGAGCCCAGGTCTCATCTGTGGGTGGGCTTGGAGCCACACTCGACTGATGCCAGAGACATTTTCACACTTGGTTTGTGCCCAGGTCCCTTTTCAGCTGCTCCTAGTGTGGTGAGGTGGTGGAGCCTGCAGCAGAGGGATCTTGCTCAGACCAGCCAGCTGGTCACTGCAGCCCATGCTGCTTGTTTTCCAGGCACTGCCATCCCCTGCTGTGGAGCCTCAGAGGCCGGTGAGGAAGAGAGCATGGCGTCGGTTCTCAGAGGTGAAGCGCCCCAAGCCTGGCATGCAGGAGGTGAGTGGGGATTGCTCTCACGTCCATGTTCCCAATGCAGAAAGCGGTTCTGTAGCCCCACTCCCACTGTGGCCCTCAGCATTGGCCACAGAGGGGCCTCACATCCCTCCAAGCCCATCAGAAAGTGCTGCTGAAGCAGCTGGTCACTGAAGAGGCCATGGGGGCCGTTTTGTAGGGCTGTCCCAGGATGCTCTCTGTGCAGCCCCTGTGCAGGGCATTGTTCCCATTGACCTCATCAGGTGGCTGACAGGAACTTTTGGTAGGAAATTTTGGCTGTAGCTGCTTGAGAGAGCAGCACGTAAAACAAAGAGAGAAGGAAAAGCTTCAGAAGTCAGATGAGCCTTCCCCCAGCTCCAAGGGCTTTCATCTCCTGACATTTTCCCCTCAGAATTTCCAAGACACTGACAAACCTTGGAATTTATTGGACCAGATATGATTTGTGAAAAAACTTGTAGCACTGAAGAATTGTCTTTGTTGCAGCCTGGAAGGTTTGCTATGCAGTGTTTACATTACTTTTGACTCCAGAAATGGCCTTTATCTTATGATTTAGCAGATTATTATTGAAAAGCACATCCAAATTATGCCAGTACTTCTTCAAAGCCCCTAAATGATGCCCAGGTTTTAGAAACATAAATTACTTGTTGGTAGAATTGCTTTGTTAAGTCTAGAGCTTGACATGGCTTCAGTGATCTCAGGCCTGGTGGAGGTTGGCAAAGCTTGGGAAGAAGGATGTGCTTCTGATAGCAGGCACAGAGAGTGCAGAATTTACAGGCCACAAGGACACTTGGCAGAAGTGCCAAGATAAGGAAGAAACAAACCAAGTCAACTCAGCGAGTGTGCTAAAATCACTTCAGCTGGGTAATTCAGGCAGGGGAATATTGCAAGCACCAACTCTCAGCCACTGACCCAAGAAACTCAATGACTGAAGAGAGAAAGATTGAGCATAGGACTAATTAGCATGGGAATCCAAAGAATCATGTAACCAAGCAAAGGTAGAATACCAGTTAATGAGAGGACCAGGCAGCTTTTGGCCAGTGAGTACTGATGCCTTGGTTTGCTAAAATGCTGTGTAGTTCTGATGGTTGGAGAGCCAGCCTCTTGTGGCTTATCCCCCAGCTCCCTACTTTGCACAAACTAGAGCAGAAAACAGAAACCTTGGTGTGCAAATTGGCACCATGCAGTGGGCAGCGAGCCCACGCTGGGGTGAGAGAAGAAACACAGTGGCACAGTATGTCTTCTTGTGTAGTTACACTGCTGTCAGCAAATACTCCAATTTCAGACTAGAATGCCTTTTTTCCAATTATCTTCCAGTACAGAGAAATACAGCTACAGATGGAATAAGTCCATAGAATCATAGAATGGTTTGGGTTGAAAAGGGCTTTAAAGGTTACCTCATTCCAACCCCCTGCCATGGGCAGAGACATCTTCCACTATCCCAGGATGCTCTAAGCCCTGTCCAAGCTGACCTTGGAAACCTCCAGGGGTGGGGCAGCCACAGATTTATTCCTAATATGCATTCTAAATCTACTCTCTGTCAGTTTGAAGCCATTCCCCCTTGTCTTGTCAGTCCAGGCCCTTGCAAACAGTCTCTCTCCATCTTTGTTGGAGCTCCTGCAGGTACTGGAAAGATCCAGTTAGGTAGCCCTGAAGCTTCTCTTCTCTGTACTGAACATTGCTAATTCTCTCAGTTTTCCCAAAGTCATAAAACTGGAACACTTATCCTTGTGTTATAAATATTTATCATTAATAGAAATGCCATTATCAATAGTGTAAGCTTATCCAAAGAACTTCACTAGTACGGTTAACTATAAAATAAGGAACTACTTCTCTAGGTGAAAATGGCATGAAGATTTTTTGGGCCTGTTTCCTAATTTATGAGTTTACTTACGAACATCAGACCGACTCGCCCCCGAAGCAAAACCAGCACAACCCCAAAACATGAATTGCTTTTGCACCCTTGTCCACACATCCATTTTCATCAGCATCTTCCCTACTGGAGCTGAAGTGTTTTCTCCTTGTCCTCCTCTGCATTTCAGCTCCTTCTGTTGCTGCTCTGCCACTTCTGCTGTGCAAAGGAACTGAGTCAGGCTCTGGGGGAGAGCCACATGCTGGGTCAGGACTGGGAATGGGGACATCAGGTCATCTCTTTGAGAAGTCTGAGACCAGGAAAAACAATGGTGTAATGAGTGAACTGCCCTGCAGCCACTGTCTCTGTGCAGTTCCCCACTCCAAAGCAAATGCAAAGTCACTGTCTAAAACCCAACTCTCCTGCTTTGGCACAGGAGTGTGTGCTGCAGGCAGAGACCCTGCTCCCAGATGCTCTATTTTCTGCTGAATGTACTTGGCTAGAGATGCTTCAAGTGCATCCCAGCTCTCTTACACCTGCCTGCAGCAGGAGACAGTTGCTAGTGTGATATATATACCATATTGTAATTCGTGTTTTGTATAAAATAAGTCTGCAAAATAAACGAGCCACAGGTAACGGCAGTGATTGCCTCAGAACTAGGTAAATTAACATATCTACAGATCGGACTGCTACCGATAAGCACCTATCTCCTGGGGACGCCTGGAAACTCACAGGAGAACAGCATTTCCCGAAAAACCCATCACCAGGACTGCATTCCCCGACTCTGGTCCCCGTAAAGATGAAATCAACCACCTAAAAGCAATACACAACGGACACAAAATCTCGTCAAGGAGCAGGAAGGACTTTGTCTTGTGTGGATACCAGAGCTGAATTTGAAAGAAACAAAGGACTGTCCTGCTCCAGGCTATGAAAAACAGTATAAAAAAGAGGCCAACCAAGACAGCGATGTGAACACCAGGGGAACCCAGTGCGATAGAGGCTGGGTAACATCGTGTGTTCACCCAATTCCGACCCCGGGCTCGGTATTGTTTTTTCCGGTTGTGGCTTTCCAGGACCGTATTTTGGTCGCGAAAATAAAATTTGCCAATTTAACATTTTAATTCGGTTTGATTCGTTTATTACCTATAACACTAGGAACATAGGATTTTGTCTTTGAAAGGTGTCATCTTCCTCTCTGCAGGTCAGTTCCTCTCCTCTGCTACACTAAGGCACCACAAAAAGCTGCTGCATTGTTTCTGGTTTTGAGACACATCCTTCTGAGCTGCAGCAGCTGCGGTGGCTTGCCAAGCAGCAGCAGCAGGAGGATTCCAAGCAGCAACAGCAGCCTTCTGAGCAGCAGCAGCCTTCTGAGGAGGAGCAGCTGGATTCCAAGCAGAAGCAGCATTCCAAGAAGCAGCACCCCTCCATGGAACAGCACCTCTCTCAGCAGCAGCAGCATCAGCAGCAGCCTTCTGAGCAGCAGCAGCCTTCTGAAGAGCAGCTAGATTCCAAGCAGAAGAAGCATTCCAAGAAGCAGCACTACTCTAAGGATCAGCTTCTCTCTGAGTAGCAGCAGGAGCAGCCTGAGCAGCAGGGTGAGCAGCCTGAGCAGCAGGAGGAGCAATCCAAGGAGCAGCAGCCCAAGCAGCGGAACCACGCCGAGAAGCTACGCTGCTCGAAGTAAAAGCACCTCTCCCTGCAGCGTGTCTGTTCCTCCCTGGAAACCTTCCCAGATGTCATCCATGACCTGCCACTGTTCTCCATCAACGCTTACCACGGCATCATCACTCCTAGCCAGAAGCTGATCTTTCGTGTGCTGTTCTCCCCAAAGTGCATGGGCAATTTAGAGACCACCATGCTGTGCAGGTGGGAAAGTCTATGTACTTGCCAACTCATGCTTCTGATGGGTATCACTAAATTACAGGGTGGGATAGGATGGAAGGGACCACAGTAGGTCATCTGGTCCCACTTCCCTGCTCAAGAAGAGTCATCCCAGAGCACATGGCACAGAGTTGTGTCCACAGGGCTCTGGAGTAATGTCAATGAGGGACACTCTACACCTTCTCTGGGCAACCTGTCACCTGCAGAGGAAAGAAGTTCTTCCTCAGCTTCAGGTGGAACTTCCTGTTCAGCTACTGCCTGTTGCCTCTTCTTGTCCTATTTCTGGGCATCACCAAGCACAGCCTAGTTGATCCCCAAACAGCCTCCCTTCAGTCCCTCTGACTGGGATGGGGAGGTGGGCAGCAGAACATCCACAGGAGCACAGAAAGATCATCATCTGGCCTTGGTAGGCAGAAAAGACACTGTATGAAACATTACGCTCCTGGAGGGTTGAAAAATCTGTAATAAGAGTTCCAGGGAGCAGCCAGTCCCTAGCTCTGCTTCCTTTTGGGATAAGCAAGGCCTGCTTCTCTACATGGAACACCATTGTGCTGTGGTTGGTCCCCAGGCACTTAGCTGGTCATGTTCCTGCCCTTGCACCTCTGCAGCTTCCATGCAGCGAGTGCAGTTGTTTAATTTGCTGCTCGCTGCTTGCATGGAGAGGATGCAACACTCTGTGATCTGCAAGCAGACAGAAAAGCGGCTGGCTGGAAATGTTCATCCAGCTAATACCAGTCCCTTTCTTCTTAAAATTCCTAACCTGAAGCCATCTCTAAAGAAGGTGTGGGTGATTGTGAAAGGCAGAGCCTGGCAGCAGAGGAGTCTTGACAAACCGAAACGCTCTGTGTTACAGCAGATGGAGAAAGGCCAGGGACCCAAGAAGCAGGTGCACTGGAAATCAACAGCTGAGTGACAGCATTTGTGTTAGCTGGAGCATCCTACAGGAGCAACATCATGTCTTCTGCTGCTGATGGTCTCCCACCCTTCACCAGAGACCTCTGCAGCTACCCTTCCAAGCTCCAGTGAATACCTTTATCATCTTATCTTACCTTACCTTATTAAGTAATGGTTAATTAATTGTTAATCAAACTTTTGGCAATAAATCGTTAATTGTCAGCTTGTCTTGGTTGAAAAGACAGGTGTCTGTGGGACCTTTCTGGAATGGAGAATGTGACCCCCTTCCCTCCAAATTATGACTTTTGAAAGGACC
This sequence comes from Oenanthe melanoleuca, assembly GCF_029582105.1. Lineage (NCBI taxonomy): Eukaryota > Metazoa > Chordata > Aves > Passeriformes > Muscicapidae > Oenanthe > Oenanthe melanoleuca. The sequence goes on along the minus strand of NC_079345.1, from coordinate 20,535,220 downwards.
TTTCAGGCAAAGACATGGGAAAAGGTTTAACAGTTCTTTAGCTGTATGTTCTTTAACTAAACTAGTATGTATTATTTAACTAGTATGTATAACAGGCAAACAAATAGCAGCACCGGCAGCAACACCAAAGAGAACCAGATACCCAACCACAGCCTTCTCTCAGCTGCAGGCACTTTCCCTTTGGTGTAGCTCCAGTCACAGCCAGGCAGGGAAGGGAGGCAAGTAATGAATAAAGCAATTGCTAGAGAAATTTTAATTAAGCTGCATCAAGGAATATACTGGAGAACTCAAGCACTGTGTGATCAATTCTTAAGAACTTACTGCTATGAGGGAGTCTGTACAGTAGCCAAATAGTGACCGAACAATGCCTGATTTCGTAAAAGATAAACAAGAAAATGATGAGAAAACACCCTAGTGAGGGAAGAGCCCTAGCCCTTAAACCCTTTCAAAATACGCTAATAGATTACACTGAGTTCCCCAAAATACAGAGATGGAAATATCTTCTTGTAATAGTTGATCATCTCATCCATTGGGTAGAAGCCTTTCCTACCTCAGCTGCAACTACCTCCAAAGAGGCTAAGATGCTATGAGAACAAATCATTACCAGATATGGGATAATTGAAAGAATGAACTCAGATAAGGGAACACAGTTTACTTCAAAAATTTTACATTCTATACGTGTTGCATTAGACATGAATTGAAAATTTCATACCCTGTGGCACTCTCAACACTCTGGATGTGTGGAGAGAATGAATGCTATCCTTAAGAACCGTATTACCAAATTAATGATTGAAACCAGATTAGCATTACAGATCAGAACTGCTCCAAGAACGGACATAGGAGTTTCTCCCTATGAAATGTTATTTGGGTTGCCTTATCTGGGAAGGGAGGAGGGGTTGCCAATGGCTGAAATTAATGACTTATATCTCAGAAATTATTTGTGGCAATTACACTTTATTTTTACACGGATGTTAGAAGAAATGAGTTGTTATCCTCAACATCACCTCTACACTTCCACATACACCAGGTAGAACAAGGAGATTTGGTTCTAATAAAATCTTGGAAAGATGATGCCTTAACACCAGCATGGGAAGGTGCCTTCCTAGTACTTTTAACAACTGAAACAGTTATCAGGAGTGCAGAAAAGTAGTGGTCTCACACCTCTCAAGTCAGTGGTACAAGGAAGTGACACTTTAAAGTTAATCTTCAAAAGATGATTTAATAGTAAACAGTCAAGGACAAGACTGGACTGACCTCTGTGTCTGCCACCAGAGAGACTTTTGCTCTGCTGTGGCTGCAATCCCTTGAGTGTTGAGCACTAGGAATATAAATCACAGCAGACCTTGGCAAAAGAGGAATAGGAAATGATGTTCTAAGACTCTGGAAATTGCTGCATGGAGTGTCATAGCTTCTGTGCTTCACCTCTATATCCCTACAGTGTGCTGTTCTAGTGCACAGAACTTAGGAAGCAGGTATGGATAATGAGGCTCAGATACCATGTTTGTCTAACTCGGAACCAGAAAAGTCTTTCTTAACCTGTCTAGTCAGTGTGCCAGTAAAGGATTTGCCCTTGATCAAAAAGCAACTTAATAGTAAGCCTGGTGAAATTGACAGTGGGAGCAATCCTGCATTGGAACATTTGGGTCAAAGAACTTCCCAATGCAGTATCTGAACGCCTAGAATTAGAAATCCTTGGTTAACAATGGATTTCTGCCTTACATTTACAGATAGGCGAGAGGGTGATCCTCCAAAGTACAATGTTACTCCCTATTATTTTGCATACAGAAAATGTAATTATGTATATCTTGGTACCTTTTTTGATTACCAATCAAAGGTCTAATTGCTTTGCTGTATTTTAATTAAAAATATTCTTATTTTAATTACTTACTTTTCCTGCATACATGTATTCCTGCATACATTAGCAGTGAGAGAAAGCATTGAGCTTGCACCTAATATGATGAAGAGATTAAAGTCAAGTTTTTAAAAATTTGTTTTAATAATTTCGTAAGTGCTTAATACTGAAACCCCATCCCCGCCCCCCACCCCTGTTTTTCATACACGTGACTTCTACTTCTCCAAGGATTTCATCCTTGGAGCCAAAAAAGTAGGTTTTTTTCTTTTAACTTAAAAAGTCAACTGATATCAAACAAAATGAATGGAAGATATTAACAATATATCATTAGCCAAAGGAGCTAACAGAGGAATAGGAAAGGTTTGGCAGTGCACAGGAACTGCCATCAGCTTTTATTTCTCACACTTGCATCTGTTAGTGACTAGAGCAGGGTCAGCACAAGTGCAAACACCCACAGGAACAGCTGAGGGTTTTATTCATCTTACTGGAGCCTTGCACTCGGGCACAAGATTCCAAACACTTCCAGCTCACCTTGGGATTCAGATCAGCTGTTCAGGCCTGGTGACACCTGAAGTTGCGCAGCAGATCTCGAACCCTGACTAAATCGCTCGAGCTTTTCAAAACGTCACCATTTGTGCTAAAGTCCTGACCACTGTGAATGAGCTACTAGCTCAGCAGCAATGAGGGAACAAGGATTTCCAGCGCAAGGAACACCATGTGTCTGACGCTGCCAGGGTGCCTGGTCAACTACACATAAGCATTTCTGTCCTCGTGAATCATCAGCTTTGCTTTTCTTTCCTGGAGAAGAACTCCTGCCAGCAGGTGAGTGAGATTTGGTAACAACATGGTGAGAGACAAACTTCAGTCCTGTTGCTTGTATCCTAAGTTTTCCATAGCCTACAGAACTGCCTTGTGAGAAATATTAAATTGACCAAGATTTAGTGCACATATTAACCCAAGCAAAACAAAACAAGATTGTGACAGCACCTGAAACCTTTTGTATTTTTATTGTCCATTCTGTAAGTGCTTAAAGATACCACACAAGACTGTATGGATGGTGTTGTCCACGTATGGCACATCTAAGAGACAAACAGATACCCTGAAGTTTTCCTACATTAACTCAAATAGACACAAATTACATCAAATAGTCACCATACCTCATTATAGACAAGGCAAACCACAGAAAATACCTCCAATCACACAGAACAAAGCCATTGAAACTGAGAAGGAACTGAAAGAGACCTTTTAAAAGTCTGTTTCACAAAAAATATTGTGTGCTTCTCACAATTCTTAAAAGAGATTAAAAATTATATTAATCTAGTTAGGCACTGTCAACTTGAAGTTCCCAATTCAGAAGAAATTCAAGTGTAGCTTTCAAAAAATTAGGTACAAAGGAAATAAATAAACCTCCTTTTTCCTTTTTCAAACTAAATTGCCAGACTAAGTTGTCAGAGATTACTCTTCTTTCTTTCATATATAGATGCATACAAATTACTGAAGTAATTCTCGGAGGATGACATTAAGTTGTCAAGATCATAATCCACTTCAAAAGTAGGTCTCTCTCCAAAAATTACAAGAGCAAGAAATACAGCAAAGTGTGCAGTCAGTCCCCATATCTTGAATGACTTTTTATGTTCCTGGTCATGATATGTAAAGCAGTGTATCCGAGTTAAATAACCTGAGGAGGTTTCATAAGAAAAGGCCTTGTAATGTAAGGGCTTGACAAAGTACTCCAAAGGCACAACAAAAACCCCACTCACTTCATCTGTATTAGGAGTGACCTGGAATGTATCATCTATAAATCCTACAACTGGTGTCACCAAGTTGTTCATCTAAAAAGAGAGAGGAAAAAAAAAAAATAAATAAACTTTAAATAAAAATCAACAAAACCCTCAAACACGTTTGTACCAAGTAAAAATGCACATTATGTAAAAAAATATTTCGTTGTTACAAAATGAGTACAAGTAGCCTATGAACTGTTATTAACTGCAATGTAATTTAGTCCCCCTAATGGCAAGCTATTTAATTTGACTTGAAGAATTTGAAATCATATTTTTGTATTTGTCAAAAATTATTTTACAAATACCCTGTTCATCCTGTATAATCACAGAGTAGTTAAAAAGGCTTGCCAGTTTGCTACAGAAGTAAAAAAGCATGCACGCCTTCTCATGGGTCTTTCTTATTTACTTTTATAAATTTTAATTTTAATCCAAATTTTCCATATCCTTCATCATATTTCTGTATTGTTTTCCTGGAATAGAGGAATTTTCCAGAATATGGAAGTAATTTCCTATAGATATAAAAATGCTATTGCAATATATTTGAGAAAAAAATATAACACTTTTTGAAACAGCTTAATTATGGACATTCCAATTCTAAATGTAATCCCTTCTTACAAAGGAAGGCAAAATCTAGTGAAATCCTAGTTTGCATCAATGGAACACCAAAATTCTTTAGGATACCTTGCTAGTTCTATTTATTCACACTAACAAACACCGCTGTTCTGCAGAAAGAAGGAAGAGCAAAACAGTGTTTGTGGTATTCGATTCAAGTCTGGAAAGACTCTGTCCAAGTCAGAAGCACCTGGAATGTATATATTGAGAAGGTGTCATCTGACATGTACAATATTCATGGTCCAAAACCCATACTTGTCTCTCCTACTCACTGAGGTAATTGGCTGGAAAACAGGGAAAATGTGATCTTTTTACACACTGCCTCTGAACTATGTGGCTTTGAGGTTACTTGTACGGAATTCAAGAAGTTAAATAAAGCTTTTTGCAATACAATTTCAAAAGCAGTTCTTTCCTTTTTAAATGGGGAGAGGATATTGCTAACAGATAGAAAAACAGGAGGCATAGTAATAAAAAACTGTTACCTGGTGAACAAAAATAGTTTTCAGAAACAGCAATTCCTCTGTTCTGTGGGAAAACCAATCCTATGTAAAACTGAACTGCTACTGAAATTGAGAATCTGTCAGTTTACAAATAGTGACCTACATTCCAAAGACAGCTCTGGGAGTCTCCCTGCTAGAGGTCTCTACACAATCCCAGTGCACATCCCCTCTGGTGGTCCCTCCATGTGCACAGCCCTGGAGTCAGCAGACACTGAAAAAGACCTCCTTCGGTGAGGCTAGAGCAGCCTGCTGGGACCCTGCCTGGGTGAGTGAGCTCTGCACAGCTCCAGGGATGGAGATTATACAGCCTGTCAGGAACATCTGCTCCAGTTTTGGGCTAACATCATGGTAAAGAGTATTTTTTTCTTGTATCTTATTAAAATGTCCATGTTGCTGCTGTGTCCATTGCCTCAAGAGAAGTACTGGTATCATCCTCTCTATGACCACCCAGGAGAAGTAAGCAGCCAAACCCCCTGGCAGCTTTCAAGCTGAGCAAACTCACCTCTCTCAGCCTCTCTGCTCATCACCCACTGGCTGGAGCCCCATGACTGTGCCCATGGCTCTCTGCTGAACTCTCACCAGCACAGCACTGTCTGTGGTGCTCCAGAGCATCACTAGCTGGTGCCCCAAAGGTGGTCCCACAAATACCAAACAGAGCAAGAACCCTTTCCCTGGGCTCTGCTGGACACACGGGCAGTACACCTGAAGAAGTGGCGCCTCTTGGCAGTGACAGGTTTGAAAAGGTCACTGCCAACCTCACAACAGAAAACCACCCAAACTTATTTTATAATGATATGCTAACTCACTTTATCAATTCCAGGTATCAGCCTACAGATGACTTCCACCTTCTCTGGCTGCAGACCCACTTCTTCTTTAGCTTCTCGGAGAGCAGTGTCAATATCATCTTTATCAGTGGCTTCTCTTTTACCTCCTGGAAAACACACCTCCCCTGGTGATCTTCTCAGCTGGAATGTAAAGGATTAGAATGTACTACTGTTAAATATAACAAGGTTTCTGTTTCTTATTGGATCCACACAGATGCATGTTGGTATTGAAGCATCCTTTAATGTTTATATTTCCAGTCAAAGAAGCTGGAAATGGTGGTTAAGGTTTCTGTAAGAAAGAAACTTGCAAGACAGCAAGAGTAAATACCTAAGAAAAGCTGAGCCTACTCCCTGCTAATCCATAAACCCTTGCTATCAGAAATACACTGCACCTGTACAGGGTTGTGTAATTCATACTGGAACTTCTGCTTTAGTATGTCCAAGTTTACCCTTTGCATCATCTTTTTTGCATAAATGACTGACAGGTTGATCCAGTCAGACAACTTATAGAGCAAGATTAAAATACTCTAAGAGCAAAAACTTCCAAAAGACACAAATCAATAGAGAGAGAGAAAATAACATTTTGCTTTAGCCCAAAAACATTACGAAGCAAAAGAATGAAAATGCTTGGTTCTGTTTGCTATTTGCTGTTATCTGTAGTCGGGATGTTTTGTTTGATCTGCTGAGTGTTGTTGAGAACTGGGAGAGGGGCAGGGTTGCAGATGTGACAAAAACAGGAAGGATGAGAAGGGAAGGGACAGAAGAGCTGGCCTAAGTTCCTGGATACCCATTCAGTGGGAAAGGAGACAGGGACCACCCCCAGCCACGAAAGGGTATAAAAGTTTGCCATTTGGTCAAAGTGTGGGTATGTGTGTTTTCACCTCTCGGGACGGAGACACGCACCCGACTCAGCAGACTCATTACCAATGAATAGTTATTTAGTTATTGTTTCCAAGACTGCGTCCCCTCTTAACTGTGTATCAAAAAGTGAGTTATTTCTAACACACCTTTAAGTACATTCCAGTAGTAGGGTTGTGCATCAAGGCTCAGTAAAAAACATATTTACAGTCAGTTTATCAGCTCTGTAACTGTGATTATTTGTTTTTTTAAGCAAGACTCAGCAACAGAATGAAGTAATTCCTGAGTACAAGCAGTTGATGTTAGGCAGGGACGGAAAACAAGAGTTGTAAAAGGAAACAAAATGCTGGCGAAAGACTTCTGAGAGCCTTGAGTAGCTGCTTTTACGTATTAAAGGGACAAAAAGTGTAATATTAACGGCAGACCGAGGAATCTCATTGAATAAAGCTGCGCTGCCTTGTCAATTTCCTGATTCAAGTAACCAGTCGTTGCCGACTCTGGAAATTGTCATGGAAATTGTCATTTCCTGTCACGGGTTTTCGGGGCCTGTTCCCGGCACGCAGAATGCCGGAGTTGGGACACCGGGCCGTGCCCTCGGGAACAGGGCGCGTCAGGCGCGCAGGGCCGGGGCCGCACCCCGAGGGTTCCCGGGAAGGAGCGCGGCCCGCGGAACCCCGGTACCTGCATGGAGCGCACGGTGAGCAGCAGGTGCAGCCGGCCCCGCCGCACCAGTAGCGGCAGCAGCACGGCGGCTCGGGGCAGCGGCAGGCGGCTGAACCTGGCCCCGACATCGAACTGCCTCAGGCGGCGCCGGGCCTGCTCCACGAGTGCCTGCCCAGGAGCGGGCGGAGCGGAGCTACGGCACCCTCCGGCCGCGGGGCAGGCAGCGACACCGGGACAGGCCCCGGCCCCGCGGCCCGGCTCCCGCTGCCGTTCCGCCGCCATTTCCGGCCCCGCGGCGGCTGCGCCCCGCCGCCGGCCCCGCCCCGCCGCCGGCCCCGCCCCGCCGCTCTCCGCTCGATCCTTCCCTTTACCATTTCTTTGCCCTCTCAAACTTGTGGAGGACGCAGCCTCCCTTTTTATCATATTTTCACGGCCGCATTTCCCTCTCTCTTTCCCCATTGGTTGAGGTACTTGAGAGGCACAGACTGCCCAGAAGACCTGATACCTGAGATTCCCCTCTAATGTATAACCCTTCCTTTTAATTTTTAATTCTTATAGAATTCATAATCTTTCTCCGTTTCTTCTTTCATCTTCCGATATCCGATTTCATGTATCAGCAAACCTACAGTTTGTTTGTAAAGGCAAATATCTTTTCCCATTCATCAATCGGTGAAATCCCTTCCGTTGTTTATCTCTCAATGCTAACCTTATCTACCAACAGATCTACAGCTTGTTTGTAAAGACAAATGCGGCATTCCTCTCAATGGTGTTAGAAATGCACTAACTTTTAGATACTAGTCGTGGAGGCAAAAGAAAACTCTTCATTAGTAAAGATTCTTCTGAGCCAGGTGTATGCCTGCCTTCCTCGGGAGAAACACACCCTCCGAGCATAAATGACCACATCAGATACCGTTCTGTACTGGCCTGAATTTCATGGAGGGGAGCAGCCATTCAGGATAAATCTGACTGTAGTATTGCCATACTTCTGGAGGAAGTTAGAGGAAGAATTTGAAGTTGCTACTGGAAACAGACTCGGTGGAAGGTCGACCAAAAACTGAAGTACATTAGTTAAATGCAAGATTTGATGCTGTGTGAAAACCAAACCAAACCAAACCACCCTTAGACCACTGTGCAAAAAAATATCCCCCATCAGGTTCTCATTACGTACTTGACACTTGACTTCTTTTTGGAAGACAATGAGGTTTGTATCCAAGAAAGACTTGATGTCATTGTATCAGTTTCCCTTCTTAACAGGAGCAAGAAGACCTGAATAAGGGCTAATCACTTTGCTCAAAGGAAGTAACACATAAACAGCCAAAACAAATCCTCAGTTTGAATGCAATTTTTATCTCAATAATTTTCTCTGGGGCATAATTCAAGTTCTGTCTTTCGAATAAAGTATTATAAATATTTTTGCTATGTTAAATGATTTTTTTTTCTAGTAGTTATACATTAAATTACAAAATCATGTTGATGTATGTTCTGGCTGCTTTAATGCATACTCAAGGCAGTTTTTAATACATTGAGTTCCAAAACATAGGTTTTTTTTTTACAGTCGATTGTCACCAAATTCTGTCTAGTGCCAAAAAGAAATTGGAAAGAAATTATGTTTTGAAAACATGTTCAGAGCACCTATTTCAGCTGTTGTTATGCCTTGTAGTCCACAACATCTCTTATCAGTAGGAAAATTGGTTTAGTGTCTTTTCCCACCTGTATCCTTGTGTAGAATGTATTAACAAAGATATTTCTAAAGGAATCTCTAAGAGTATAGGATGCTAGATTTATTTGGGCTTTTTGAAAACAAAAGAGACCTCCATTTCCTAAGGTTAATTTACATTAAGATAATTGTATTATTTCATTTTATCTTAACCAGGGGCTTTCTCTTACTGGTGAAGCTCTGTATGAATCATAGCAGCAATGAAGCAATTCTCTGCTCATCAGCACTAAAAAGAACAGCACAGTTCCTTTCAGCAGATGCAGTTTAGAGCTCCTTGGCATCATCAGAAGTAATGAAAATGCATTGCATTTTAAACCAAAGAGGAAAAGAAACGAAAACACTGGCAGAGGATTTGGCAAAGCCAACATATGCCAATATGACTTATCCTGTTGGCTGCTCAGTTATTGCAGCCCTTTGCTATTTACCATTTGTCTTTTTCAGAGATTGTACTCAGATAATTCAGGGACGGGTACAACAGAAATTAAATAAATCATAGCTGATCGCAAAATATTACACCTTAAGAAAATTTAAATGGATTGTGAAGTACTTATCTCATGGTGATGACAGTTATAAAACAGAGAACCAAAATAGCCCTTTTAACAAAACTTTTCATATCCTTGTTCCTCAAGCCCTACTATCCATTTGTTCGGCTGATGTAGTATCATATAATAATACTGTTCAATGTCTTCTACTGTTTATACATTCCAAGGAGGGAATAATTCCTTATTTTGCTTTGCTTGCACATAGAGCTTGCTTCACTTAATAATCTCTTTATCTGAACCCACAAGTTTTCTAGTGTTGCTCTTCTGAATCTCTGCCCCACCCCACTGCAGAGGAGAGATGAGAAAGTCTGTGGGGTTTATCTGCCTGTCAGAGTTAACCTACAGCAAAACCAAAACCACAGCTGTCGTCTTTTTATACTGATTTTCAGAAGTAAACTCATAAATTGGGAAACATATAAATTTTCCTAATATAAATTAGGAAACAGCATATAAGTTGTCGTTAGCACCTGATGGCTCTACACAAACCATAAAACTTTACACACAGAAAAAGTCAAACTGTTTAGTCAACTCAGAGTTAGTGTTAAATAACATTGTTTTAAGGGGAAGACTTGCCTGTTAATAGCAGGTCACTACAGCTTAATTAGTGAGCTCAGCTTCAGGCTGGAAGCACTCTTCTGGCTCACCCAGAAGAGCTGGCATTTCTACTTGTAACCCACCAAATGCAGAACAACGCAAAGAGGTTCAGAACACACAAAACAAGGCACTGAAGATTCGAAGGAGGCTGATGACACACAGGAAGAGCCTCAGAACATTTAATGACTGAATGCTCAGTATTGAATACACTGTAACCCGAAGTCATGATAGAGCACTATACATTGGAGTCAAGAAATCAATTACCCCGAGAGCACAATCTGACAAGCATGTGATCACAGTTAGAAATCCCCATTCCTTGGCACAGCTGGCATATCTGCAGTTAGTCTGGAGCCAGAGAGCTGCAAAAATGAGTGCCCGTGGGGATGCTCCTCTTGTTAAACTCAGAAGCAAAATGGCACAAGTTAGAGCAGTGGTTTTCACTTTAGAACACCTTTGTCTTTGGGAGTGCACCTCATGGAGGCTGCTCTTCTGGTGTTTGAAATCCCATGATTGATGGGAAAGTGTCCAGAAGGTAGAGGAAGAGCTGCAGCATCAAGCCAAGCCTTGCAAGGTTCCCTTGCACCTGGCAAGGAGCAAATGCTGGAAGGCTTGTACCATCCCTCCCCCTGTGTCACCTGAGCTCCGTGCATGCCCCAGCAGGCTTCCTGCTGCCTCTGACTGCAGATCCAACTAAGATCCAGTTATGTCCGGAGATAAAATCCAGAAGTAGCTCCATAGGTGCTTTGTTGCTTTTTCACTGTGAGCTCTGCAATGCCAAAGACTGTAAATCTGTGTTTCTAACCAAACCTGCTTATATTATAGCCCGGCATTGACAGTATTTAGGTACTGAATTAGCAATAACTTTAGTCATAGTGATCCAGACAATCATACACCTCACACTGGACCAAAAGTCCTCTCTCTAAGAGTCTGCCACAATCCCCAGGGTTATCTGGGCCAAAGTACCACCAAGGTAACACATGAGATCATCATCCATGATCATCACAAGGGTGTCATGGGCTTCATTATATGGGTTTAGAGTATTAGCTATCCAATTCCAGTGGCAAGGGACATGGTGGGACTTCAAAGAATGGTTAAAGCTGGCTATAAAAGCTCCAGGTACTTCACAGAGGTGGATAGAATCCAGTTCTCTGTCCCTAAAAGCTTCATCTGGAAGAAGAGGAAGACTGCGCAGGATCTCATGTAATTTGCACCACGCCTGGCTAGACAGCTCAGCATTCACAGATTTCTTCACATAACACATTCCTTTCCCTCCTTTATTGGTAAACGAAGTATGCCAATGCCAATCCTCAAGGTTCTTATCACACAGTAGGTTCTTCAGTTCATTCATTGAGTTCTTCAGAGTAAGAGAATTTCCATGTTGTCACATGTCAAAGCATCCACTGGCTTAGCATAAAAAAAATTCCTCATGCAGAGCTTCCTAGTTCTTGAAAGAATTTCAGGACTGAATTTCTCAAGCTTTGTCTTCTGAGGAATATTTGGATGATTTGGTTTCTTTATCCTCATCTGATTTCAAGTGGTCGTCATCACCACTGCATCAGAAACCACATCATTCCCATCATACAGGTATAGAAATAGGCAAAGTTGGTTTTGGTTTTTTTTTAAATGACAATTTTTTCTGCATAGCGTCTGTATTCCAGAACAGGAGAGAAACGCTTAATGGAATTGTATGCCAATAACAAAAGTAAATGGGGGCTGTCATGAATAAGGCCATTTGGAAATCATAAAGTTCACCAGTTCCACTACAGAGAAGTGGTAAAACCATGTAAGGCCAAGAGCAGTAAGAAATGAACCAGGGGACCATGTCCTCTACACTTTGAGGGATAACCAACAGCCAGGAGAAACAAAGGAGGTGGCAGGTGAGGTGTGTGAGATGAAGCCAAAAGGTTATTGAGCTAAAGAATGGAAGTTGTTGGTTCTCTGTGTTCTTGTTTGGATTGTTTGGATTTGTTCAGGTTGGTTTGTTGGGTGTTGCTGTGAGCTGGGAGAGGGATGGGCTTGAAGACCTGACCTAAAGGAAGTAGGATGAGAAGAGAGGGGACAGAAAAGCTGGCGGTCAGGAGAGAATGTGAGTTCCCCAGGACCCATCCAAGGGGAAAGGGAACAAGGACTACTCTAGCCGGGTGCAAAGGGGATAAAATGGAGTCATTTTGTTGAATGGAGTGTGTGTGTGCTTGGCTCTCAGGGAAGGTGGAGATGGCCAGTTGAAATCCGCTTGGATGCTGGACTGGGATTGAGGTGGGCAGGAACTCAGTGGCCATGATTCCAAGACAAGGAGCTGTGCCAGGAGAAGCCTGTGGTATCTGAAGCCCTCAGTCCATCTCTTCCACATCCAGTTAGTAGCCAGGGGTGAAGCCTCCTCAGCCACCACCACCCGGTAGGTGGGGACTCCCTGCACATGGCACAGCACCGTGACACGGGCGACGATGTTGGCGTGGCCAAAGAATGTGAAAGTGACCATGTGGCTCTCTCCCAGCTGCAGTTCACCCCACAGTGGCTGGACATCAAAAACCCGGTTGAGGAGAGATTGAGATGTTGAGTGTGCAAATGGATGCAGAAGAGCAGCTGTGCCTTGGAGTAAAGTACAGTCATAGCTGGAGGGGCCTGTTCTCCAAACACAGCCAGAATCACCCTAATCTCATCCTCTGTCCATGCCACTGACCAGTGGAGGGACCATGGGGAAAATATTCTCCCATTATCACTTATCCATGAATATACACCACATTAAAGTTAACTGGAATGTCTCTTGGCAGCAAGAAATTCTCCCTGGTGAAGACCTGGTCTTTGGAAACACTTCTCACTGCCCTCAGAAAAACAGGACACTTGGAGGTGGGAGTCCTTGGAGCTGGGGAAAGGCTCATCTGACTTCTGAAGCTTTTCCTTCTCTCTTTGTTTACGTGCCGCTCTCTCAAGCAGCTACAGCCAAAATTTCCTACCAAAAGTTCCTGTCAGCCACCTGATGAGGTCAATGGGAACAATGCCCTGCACAGGGGCTGCACAGAGAGCATCCTGGGACAGCCCTACAAAACGGCCCCCATGGCCTCTTCAGTGACCAGCTGCTTCAGCAGCACTTTCTGATGGGCTTGGAGGGATGTGAGGCCCCTCTGTGGCCAATGCTGAGGGCCACAGTGGGAGTGGGGCTACAGAACCGCTTTCTGCATTGGGAACATGGACGTGAGAGCAATCCCCACTCACCTCCTGCATGCCAGGCTTGGGGCGCTTCACCTCTGAGAACCGACGCCATGCTCTCTTCCTCACCGGCCTCTGAGGCTCCACAGCAGGGGATGGCAGTGCCTGGAAAACAAGCAGCATGGGCTGCAGTGACCAGCTGGCTGGTCTGAGCAAGATCCCTCTGCTGCAGGCTCCACCACCTCACCACACCAGGAGCAGCTGAAAAGGGACCTGGGCACAAACCAAGTGTGAAAATGTCTCTGGCATCAGTCGAGTGTGGCTCCAAGCCCACCCACAGATGAGACCTGGGCTCCATCTGCACTTCCTGCATCAAACTTGCCTGAGGGAACTGGGTGTCCCCAAGCAATCAGGCAGGGAGGGTGGGAACTACACAATCTCTTAAAATCCCTTCAAAGGATTTTAGGATGGCCACTCAGATTTCCCTGGTTTACTTGTGCATACCTGGCAACGACTGGGAAATAAAGATGATTGCTTTTATGCTTCTATCTGAAAACATCCAGCCACACTATTCATTGCATCTCTCCGTCTTTGTTTCTCCCGATTCAGAAAAACTGTGCAAGCTGAGGAGACAATGCAAGCAGTAGGTGCACAAGAAAATCTACCTCTGCTTCCAGGGAGTCCTCTGCATCTGCTGGTTGCTGGGCAGAGTTCTGTATTGTTTTTTGGGTTTTGGTCGGCTCCTCCACACTTTCAGTCTTGGAGTATCTCCTTAGAAACCCTCCCTCCTTCTTGGATGACTGGTGCTTGAACTTAGGTGGTGAAGGCTTGAACCTGGAAAATAACATACCTATGATCATGGACTTGTAGTGGGAGAGAGAGATGCCTGCAAGAGCAGCTTCTCAGTGGGTTGCAGCCCCTGGCTGGGTGCTGGTATGGTGAGCTCAGGAACAGCAACTGCAAAACCAGGCTGGAGCAGGTCCGTGCTGGAGCAGCACAGGGATGATGCACACACCTTATGGTGTTCACCTGGAGGTCTGTCAGCAGTGACCAGTGGTACTGGGCAGCAATTGGGCCGCAGTTGGTCATCTCCATGTGCAGTTCTTGTTCAGTGTCATTGATGATGCAGCCAAAGTCCATAAACTTGGACTCCAGATTGAGACTGGGGAAGTAGACTTCTCCCTGAACAGTGATCTGCTCCATGAAGCACATCCTGAGCACCCTCTCTGCCACCCGGCTGTGCAAATCCTTCTCATAAGCTGCGTTAAACCGGATGCAGAGATAAAGTTCCTCGCCTACATCCAGCGTCATGGGCTGCAAGGAGATGAAAAGCATTAATCACCTTTGTGATCAAGTCCCAGGGTGTGACAGCAGGAAACAGTAAATGTTCAAAGTGCCACCCCAGCGTGGGCTTCTCAGTTCACCCTCCATTCTTTACCGTGAGGATCTGTCTGCCTGCTCTGAGATTCTCTACGCCGAGATTCTCTCAGGCCCATGTCTCTGTGCTCAGCAGCAATACAAGGGGATGGCTGCTGGAGAGCTGAGATGCTTTCCAGGACACACCTTTAGTGCATGGCTTGCCCCAGTCTGCTTTCCCACTCCCCTCTCCTCATGTTTTACAGCCAGCATCGATGTTACCGATTCAGATAAGATTTGGATTCCTTCGGCAGCTCTGCTGATGGAGCTCAGGCCAATTCCCTGCTGACACCACAGAATAAACTTCTCAACTCAAGGGCCTCTCAACAGAAGTGCACCACCACATCCCTCCTGTTCAGACCCTGCTGAACAAGCCCACAGACGCTCACCTTGGAATCTGCAGGGATGGGCTGCTGGTCCTCGCTGCAGATTCAGAACGGGTGCTCCAAGAACAGCATAATGCTGAACGGCAGCATTGTCTTTGTCTTTGCAATGTAAACGCTGCATAGCAAACCTTCCAGGCTGCAACCTGGAAGTGCTCCAGTTTTTTCACAAATCATATCTGGTCCAATAAACTCCAGGGTTTGTCAGTGTGTTGGAAATTCTGAGGGGAAAAGGTCAGGAGATGAGAGCCCAGAGAGCATTCTCAGACTTCTTTCACTGTGGCAAAGTTTGCGTTTTAAGAGAAAACCTTGCTAGCAAGGTAGGATGTGGCTGCAGATGCAAGACAGACAATGCATCTTGTACAAAGGCAGCACTCCTATTCTTCTCTCTCGAGAAATTGTGCAGATGGATTAGAGTGTTGGTAAGTTGTGAGTACCATGAACAGGTGATCAGGGAAGGTATTTAAAGGTGAACGTCAGAACTTGGCCACATGAGACTTTGAAGTCCCAGTCAGGGGGTGTAAATGGGAACTGCTCACTGCCACAATGTCCTGGCATTGCCTGACCGTGATCTCTGCACGTTTTAAGAATTTCTGTCTTTTTGAGACATCAGTAGAAGGCTTGAAAGTCCTCATGAAACGATCTTCCTCTGTGGAAGTTTAGATCATACCTGCTATCTCCCTGTATGCCATAACATACTTGGATGTAAACTACCATGTAAACTACCATTTGCTTGATCTTTTTTATCCAGTGTAAGAAAACCTGCAAGAAAACTTGGACACTCTGGAAAAAAATCTTTTTTCTTTCAGGGTAAAATGGAGGGGCCATAACTACATCCTGAGCATGCAGTTTGATTTCCCCTTCATTTGAGGTAATTCTATATCTAAAGTCTAGCTGGTCAATTTATCAGATGATTTGAATTAAAATTGGAAACCATTTTAAGCAAGAGTTTGAAATTCAGCATGAATGTCTTTGTAAAATCACAGTACAAGTGCTGGCATTTGCCTTACTCTTTGAAGAAATAATTCAAAAGGAAATTTACATCTACAGTCAAAAATGAAAGGAGGAAATAACAGGGAAGTGAAGTCAGGACAAAGGAAACTGAGGTTTCAAGGGAAATTGGTATTTTGCACTATAAAAAGAGATTCCTCCCATCCCCCTCAATATATGAAAAAGATACAGAAGCCTTATAGGTTCATATTTTAGGCAAGAGCTAAGCAGTGTCCTTTCATGGTACATAACGAGCCAGCCTCTCTCTTTAAACGTGGAGATGCTGACTATTATCTGGAATCTCAGCTGGAGAAGGGGGATTGTGTTACTAAATCAGATCCAAATACCAACACTATCTTGGTTGAGCTGCAGCATCAGAATTCTTTCTGCTGAATATCACCCAAGTTTCCTCAGAGACCTTGAAATCAGTGGGATTGTCGAGCATGCGTAGTCCAAAAAAGAATTTCTGCACTAAGAGCCTGGATCTCTGATCACCTTGAAGTCACCCCCTTAGAAGGAAGATGGAAGAGGCTTACGCTGCTTCCAAATCTTTAATTTGAGGATTTCATTTCTCCAGTTTAGAAAAGATAAATTTACTGTTGGGTTAACCAAGTTGAAGAGAAGCAATTACATGCTAGAAAAGATGAAGAGTGGTCCAGAAAGTCAACATTGCAGGACATTTCTTTTAGCAAGGTGGTGGTGGCGAGGGTGTTGAACCTTCCCTATTTTGAGAAAGAAGCATGGGTAGGAACATGAAGAAAAGGAGACAAACGGCAGAGCCTTACAGCCTCACCTAAAGAAAAGAATCTGGTATCAGCTCACGGGAAGCAAGTACATCAAAAGAGAAATCCATGTGAAGCTGTTCAAAAAGGTTTGTGAGTTACTTTGGAAAGTGTGTGCCCTATCCAAATAAAACATTCCTTTAGGACAGCCAAGAAGGTTTTTCCGTGGTCACTCTCTGAGGTGCTGTGGGCCAGAAGCGTCAGGGACACAGAACACACTGCCTGCAATCTTGCTTCAGCTTCAGGGCTACGGAGCCTGGGGGCTGCAGGAGACCTGGAAAGCTGCACAGCAACAACTGCACAGCACAACCACCAGACAGCTCCTGGGTGAGCAGGCAACACATGAACAGGGCACCACAGCCCTCCTCAGATAAATACAGAGCCAAGTCTTGCCCAGTTTTACAGGGAACTGACCAAGAATTCCAGCCAAGATTCTCATGGACAGGTACAGTGATCACATCCCCTGCTGCTGGTGAGCAACACCAGCAAGGGAACAACTGAAGTTAAAAGGGAGGAGGTAATCTTGAATCATTCAAACAAGAGACAAGTGAGGCCTTTAACTGGGAAAGTGTGGCACAGACACATCAGTGTCAAAAGCAGTGACAGCACATTACCACCTGTGAGGAGCTCATTGGCTTTGGATTTGTCTCTGCCCTGGCTGTCAGAGACACGTGGGGAAGGGGTTGCACAGGGCTTGCCACATGCAGGAGGCACCGAGGAGAAGATGGAGCAAAGCCTTGTTTCTGAGGAGACTTTGCCTGGCAGCCAGTTCATGTCTTCCATGGGACAGGCTGTCAGCAGGGGAAGGAGAGCCCCCAAGAGCCAGTAGCCCAGAGACACCCTGCAATCAGACAGCAAATGGTCTCTGCCCATGGACTGCAGTGGGACACTGGACTGGGCAATGGTCTCCTGTCAGCAGGCAGGCTTTGGGAGGGGCCAGGGGGCTTACAAAGTGACTGCACCATAAACTGTGGGGTTTTTTCAAAACTTGCTTTTTGAGTGGGGGGCTTTGGAGGCCGTGCTTTTTGCTTTTTGGGGGGGGGGGGGCTTTGAGCCTGGCTTTTTGAGTCTGCAGGCCTTTTGTGTCTTGTGTTCCTGCTTCGACTCCAGCCTGCTGAGGCCCTTGCTGCATCTTGCTCACCCTCACATGTGTCCTGCGTCCCTGCGTCCCTGTGCCACCTGCGTCCAACCCCGCCCACCTCTGAGCCAGGCCTCTCTCTCTCTCTCCCCCTGCCAATTCCTTTCCTATTTTTCTTCCTCTTGCTCCATCTTTTCTGGCTCTCTTTAGTAGAGTCACTCCTATTTTAGTTTTGTTTTTTCGTTGCCCATAAATGTTTGTCTCGTTTGCCTTAGTTTAGTTCCTGACCATCTAATTCTAAAAGAGCTGCTCACAGTGTCCCTCAGTGGAACACGACACCCCTGATCCATCTCTGCAGTGCAAGAGGAGGCTCCTGCCAGGCTCTGATTGTTCTGCTCCAGCACCTCAGAGCCAGGAGCTGGGAGCAGAGAGATTCCTCCATCAGGAGAAAGCCACTGGCAGAGGATTAGTTCTGTCTAGTGGCAGTGCCAGCTTATCCTCAGCACGAGTGCGAGCAGCTCACGCCGTGCTTGGCCCGGGGAAGCTCTTGTGGAGTTTCCTGAGCTGCGGGAAGATCAGCCTCCCTCTGCAGCAGGCAATGCCATCGTGCGGCTGTCCCTGCCCCCTGGGCTGCCCCATTCAGCCTGGAAACTGCTGCTTCTGGAGTTAACCAGCAGCACCCTGTGTGCTGCTGAAGTGTTTCCACAGCATCAGGAGACCCCTTAGCAGGATGCAGGCAGGCTTCCTACAGATCTTTCTCCAATTTCCAACAAAAGAATTTCAAAGGAAAGCTGTTTGTGGGAAAGGGTTAAACCAAGCCCCTGGAAGCTCCTGACCAGTGGAATCGGTCACCCTCTGGGGCTCAGCAGAGGCTGAGGGGTTCCAGTGGCAGCAGCTTGAGGTGGGATGTGTGACCAAGACTATGCGCCGCAGCAGCAGATGTCCAGGCCCCTCCTCAATCCCACAGCAGTCTTCACTTCTCCAGATTACGTATTGTTATAAATGAGTGCAATGGGCCATAAAGGATCGAATAACAATTTAAAAGATTTATTGGTTACAGAAAGCAAAAGCAAATTCAGCGCTGGGCAGCAGAGGAGTCTCCACTACCTGCTGCACCCCACTCCCCTTAGTTTGTTTCTTTTATGCTGTTCAGTTTTCGGGTTACGTGCTCCTCCTCCAGTAGTTCTGCGCATGCTCCTCCAGTTGCTAGGGGGTCTTTTTCTGCCTTCTGGTGGTCGGGGGATGAGGGTGAGTAGTCTTCCTCAGCCACTGACTCCTTTCTTGGCACTTAAAACAATATGTGATTATGCAAGCAGAACACATTCTGGCTTTTTACTTTAAGGCCTATCAAGCAGAGCAAAACTATTAACAAGTTCTAGCGATATCTTTTTCAAGGTCTGTCTGTCAGAGGATCAAAGCAGAACAATTAACATCCTGGCCTCATAAGTCCTTGGTAACATTCCTTCAAGGCCTAAAGCCTGTCAGGGAGCGAACAAAAGGCCCCTTTATTTATTACACGTATGACCACATTTCATGTAAAACTAAGATTAAATACACTCCGGCCAAGCAGCTGGAGCTGCCGAGGGGTTTGGAGAGGATTTGTCTTTCTCAGTTTTCACCTTGTCTCCTTGCTCATGCTCTCTTTTTAGTCCTTTGGTCATTTTCCAGACTTTAATATCAATTTTCCTGGCTCAGAGGTCTGAGGACCCCCCCTTATCCTGTGGTGCCTTTGTCCTTGCACCCTGTTGGCGCATTCTAGCTCTTGATCTCACTTTGTAGCCTTGTTCTCCACCTGTTCTTCTAAGCATAGCAAATGTTTAGGTATTGCATATGTTTTTGTCAGCCCTCTTTTAGTCAAAGCATTTCTCGATGCTTGGTTCTTAATTCTCAATTTCTCTATCTCAGCCCCTTTTTGGACAACCTGCTCCTCGCCCCTAATTTCACCACATCTGACATTGCCCATCTTGGACTGACATTGTAAAGCATTTAAAAAAATAAAAATATTTAATATTTAAATTCAATAAATAATAAAATATAAATATATATTTCCTTTTGATACTAATATTTTTATGCTTATTTTTATATTTATATTAAAAACCCCATACATTTTTAGCAACCAGAGAAATTACTGGTCATTGATTCTAAGGAACACAATTCCCTTTGTCCATTAATTGACCACTACTGGCTATTGATTTCTCCCTTTTATGATAATTAGTCCTATTTTTAGTCCCTTTGTCATCTTTTTAAAAATTTTGTCAGACAGGGTAAAATGGACCACTTTGGGGTCCATGGAGACAATTCTGGGGCACATGTGGGGCAGTTTTGGGTTTGGGAAAGGAATTTAGAGGGAACTTGAGGGTCTGAAGGACAGTTCGGGGAGCCGGGTGGGCACTGGGCAGGGAACTGAGGGATTCTAATGGACACTTCGGGGTCCGGGGAAACTCTTGGGGGTCCAGAGGTACGTGGAGGTCAGGGAGGGGAATCTGGGGCCCTTCGGGTTCTGGGTGGGCATTGGGGGGTTTGTAACAACGCTCTCTGGGGCTCAGGGGGTGATGGGAGTTGTAGGCGTGGGTAGGATATGGTTTAATTGAGCCGCGGAGCATCACGGGAGTTGCAGGCTCAGGTACAACGTCTCTCGGTGTGGCGCGGGGCATGATGGGAGATGAAGTTGTGGCTGGAATGGCACTCTCCAGGAGCCACAGAGCATGATGGGAGCTGTAGTCCCGGAAGTGGCTTGAACACGGTGTTTTGGGGTTCTTTTGCGCCCGAGCTGTGACTTGAGGTCCTCGGGGGGAACGTATATGGTTCGGGAGCACTTGGGGGGAGCGTGGGGAGCTACAACCGGGGTCTTTAGGGCCTGGGGCACAGTATGAGTTATAAGGGACTCTGAAGCCCCCGGGGATGAGAGGAGATGAATTCCCAGAAGCGGCTGTAGCGAGAATCTATGGGGTTGGGAGCATTCAGGCGATTAGGCGATGGTTTTGGGCGCTGAGGGGGAACTTATGGGACATGCAGAAGGCGGATACCAGGGGTTCTGTGGGGCATAAGGCATGATGGGCATTGTAGTCCCAACTCCAATGGGGCTCAATCAGGCCGCGGGGCATTATGGGAGTTGTAGGCAAAGAGAAAATACAGCAGGCACTGCCCCTGAGTCCCCGGCGCTGATTGGCTGCTGGCCGTGATGGGCGGAGGCGGGAGCAGCAATTCACCTCCTCCAGTATATCCCTGTAAGCCCAGTTTATCCCCAGTACAACCCCATACACCCCCAGTTCCCCTCCAGTCCCTTGCATTACAGCCCAGTTCATTCCCAGCACAACCCAGAACAACCCCAGTGCCTGTCCAGGCCCTCCCAATAAACCTTAGTTTGACCCTATTCCCTTCCAGTTCCCCCCAGTATTATCCATAGTATGCCCCAATGCCCCACAGTGTTCCCAATGTCCCCAGTTTGTCCCAGTATCCTCCAATTTCACTCACACTATACCCAGTTTGCCCCAGTATAGCCCAGTATCACTCCCAGTATGTCCTGGCACGTTCCAGTCTGTCTCTGTGTACCCCCCCAGTCCATCCCAATCCACCCAGATTCCCTCCCAGCATTCCCTATGTTCCCCAGTATGTCCCAGTCCTCTCCAGTGCTTCCAAGGAAACTTGAACTTCTCACAGTTATCGTGGCACCCAAACCCGGGGGAAATTAGGAGTTTTTGACTGCATTAAAAAAAAAAAAAAGAAAGCTCCTCTTTGCCAGATCCCCTAAGGAGAGACCCTGAATCAGTATCAACCACAGAATGCTGCAATCATCTGTGCCCTAAAGAGAACAACAATAAAAACCAGCCTTTAAAATAGGAATGGATATTTCTAACAATCTCTTGGAAATATTTCTCCATAACTGGAGTTGAAAACTTTCCTGATGAACTGCACCAGACCAGAGGGAAATCAAGGCAGAGCCATGGTTTGATAGGAAATCTCTAAAGAAGTCAGTCTTAATTCAACTCCAAAGTTTCTGATACCATTCATGGTTTCCACTGAGGGACACAACTGAGAAATCGTCCCCAGGTTCAAGTCAGAGCAGGAAATTGGAGGCAGAGATGACAGATGGGGACAAAGAAAAGCCAAGCCTTGGTGCCCTGGGGCACAGCAGGGTCTGTGCCACCAACGGCTGTGAGGAGACTCCTTGTCCTGAGCCACTGGAGTCTCCTGGCACAGCCCCAGCAAGGCTGGGCACTGTCACCCCTTGTGCTACCCTCATCTCCCCCACATCCCAGTGGCCTCAGGGATCTGCTGGAATGAGTCCTTGGTCAGGAATGGCCCTGGGGGGCTCCTTATGCTCACAGGTACCGCAGGTTTTTCAGAGGACTTTGGGTTTTGCTTTTGCCTTAGAGTCTCTCAAAGGTTTTTGTGCAATCCTGGCCTCCAATTCTCTCCTCCAAGGAGTCCATGAGGAGCCTGTATTGGGGATGGACCTCAGTGGAACCCATTAATGCTTTAAGACACTTTGGGTTTTACTCTGACTTGGACTCCTGAAAAGGTTTGTGCAATCTCCTCTCCGGCCCTGAGGTTCCAGGGCCCAGCACCAAATGCACCACAGGGCACACTGGGATCAAGCAAGTCCTGACCAACATGGGTCTGCCTTGATTTCCTTCTGCTCTGATGCAGTTCTTCAGAAGGTTTCCTGCTGTAGTTATGGAGAAATATTTCAAAGAGCTTCTAAGAAATATGCATTCCTACTTTAAAGAGTGTCTTTTATTGCTGCCCTCTTTAGAGCAGAGGTGATTGCAGCATTCAGTGCCTGGTATTGATCCAGAGTCTCTCTTAAGGAGGCCTATCCTGGTCATAGAAGTTGTGATTTGAGATCTGACCCAGTGTGGACAACCTTGCTCCAAATTCCCCAATGATTTTGGGGATGAGGACTTGACAGCCAAAACTGTACAGCGTATGTTTTATTGCCAGCTGGGACAGACAGTGGGGATATCTTCTCCAAACCATGCGTACCTGGTCAAGACAAGTTCCAGGTATAAATACACATTGATCTCACAAGCCCACAGCTCCCTGCCCAGTCATCTCCGCCTTCTCTCCCTTCGTATTATAATTACCTGCCACACCTCCTGGTGTCATGTTTGGTGGTCTTTGGGATGAAGGCCACATGTCTTCTTTGGTGATCACTGTTTGACCTCTGCTTCTGGGCAGGCGCAGTGCAGGTTTGGCTCTCCCTCAGGTCAGCTTGTCCTGCTCAAAACCACCCATCTGGTCCTGGCTGGTTTCTGAATTCACGGGTTTCTGCTGTGTCAGGTTTGTACAATAGCTAGGTTTTGCTTTGCTGAATTTTCACAATGTACCTTAATGTTTTTTTCCTGGCAACTAAGCTCCTGTGTGGTTTGTTACATACTGCTTCTGCTATGTGTTCTATTTCCCCTCCGCCTGCTTAAACATATTATAGGCTTCTAAAATTCATTTCACTAGACCACACTGGGAGTCTCTACATCGTACTGGGAGAGGCTTTGGGTGCATCAACCTTACTGGTTTATACTGGGAGCTGCCGCCATAGGCCTCAGGGGTGGCTCCCAGTGCTTACTGGTTTATATTGGTGCTCTCCCAGTATAAACCTGGGAACCCCAGGACCACACTGGGAGCCCCAAGACTACACTGGGAATGAGTTTGGGTGCATGAGGCCTTACTGGTTTATACTGGGAGCTGCCACCTAGGGCCTCAGAATCTCAGGGGTGGCTCCCAGTGCTTACTGGTTTATACTGGTGCCCTCCCAGTCCATGCCTGGGAACACTGGCAGTCACTGCCAGCTGCGCAGGACCCCGAGGCCAAGTTAGCCTTTGCTGAGGCCCTGCCGAGCCTCAACTTCTCGGCTTGGCACCACTGCCTGTGGCTGCTGGGATCTGCCAGGAACTCTGCTAAGTGTGAGCCTGGGGCACTGCCTCCTGAAAGGCTGAAGGAAGGTGAAGGATTTCCCATAAACATTCCCACAATTTCGCTGGATCCCCAAAATTTTCCATCCCCTCCCTCACCCAAATTTGGAGGGCTCTGTTGGGTTGAACCTGGTGTCCCTAAATCCCCATTGACTTTAATGGGTAGATTTGAACTCCTTCACATCTGGGTGAAGATATTGTGATGTCCCCTGCTGCCCCCATGAGATTTTGGAGCACCACCTTTGCCTCCCCCAGATCTGGAGCGGGTGTAGAACACTGTCTTCACTGACTACACAGACCAAAGTATCTGGGTGTACCTGCACTGCATCCTCTCCTGAGGTAATTCAGGACTCCCACGCACCCCTAGGGCCCTCATCTGGAGTTTTGGGGTGCTCCCTGAATGTTGGGGTGGCCCCCGACAGCCCCTCTGCTGTCGAGGGTCATCTGCATCCACATTCACTGGGAGGACACAACAGTGACTGTCATCTTCTCCTGGCCCATCAAGGTGAGTCAGGACACTTGGGTGTCCCAAACATCACTTGGTTACCCCCAAAAATCACCTGGGTACACCTGGATAACCCTGGGTACACCTGAAAATCACCTGGGTATTGTCAAAAATCACCTGAATACACATGGGTACCCATAGAAGATCCTGGATCACCCCAAAAATCACCTGGATATACCTGGGTACCCTTTGGACACCTGGATCACCCAAAACCCTTGTGGGCCCCCAAAACTGGTGTCCCTAAATCCCAATTGCTTCGACAGGGTAAACCTGTTGTCCCTAAATTCCTCTGCTGACTTCAATGGGGTAGACCTGGAGTCCTGTTTATCCCCAATTATCTTTGCTAATCCGTCCCAGAGGTCCCAGTTATGACCCAGTGCTCCCAGTAACCCCAGTACCCCCCCCCCTTAGCCACACCCAGTGCTTCCGGGAATAGCTCCCAGTTTGACTAGCTTGCCCTCCCAGTAACCCTTCCCAGTGTTACCAGTTTACCCAGTTTCCCCCTCTCCTCCCTTCCAGTGTTCCAGTTCCTCCCCAGTGGTTCCAGTTCCTTGCCCTGTGCTCCCCTCAGCCAGTCCCAGCGCTCCCAGTTTAATCAGTAACCTCTCCCGATCAAGCCCTACTAATGGATAGACCAGGTGCCTCTAAATCCCCAAATGACTTCATTGGGGTAGATCTGGTGTCCCTCAATCCCCATTGACTTCAATGGGTAGACCCAACGTCCCAAAATTTTTAGCGCTAAAAATCCCAATTCTGGGCTCAGAATTCCCAGAATTCTGAGTGACCCCTAAGTGACCAAAGAGTGACCAGTGAGTGAACCTGAGTGACTACTGACCCCAGAGTGACCACTGAGTGACCACTGAGAGACTTGTAAGTGACCCCTGAGTGACCTGTGAGTGACTGGTGAGTGACCACTGAGTGAACCCTGAGTTACCTGAGTGACAAGTAAATGACCACTAAGTGACCAGTGAGAGACCAATAAGGGACTACAGAATGAACAGGGAGTCACCGCTGAGTGACCTGAGTGACCCCCGAGTGACATTCAGTGACTAGTGAGTGACCCTTGAGTGACCAGTGAGTGACCCCTAAGTGATCAGTGAATGGCCAGTGAGTTACCCTTGAGTGACCACTAAATGACCCTGAGTGACCACTGACCCTTGGCCTCCAGCAGCAGCTCCAGCTCCCAGAGTCACCTCAGACAGCTCCACCTGGGACCAAAAATGGCCAAAATTACCCCCAAATCTATCTGCAATTATCCTAAATATATCCCAAAAATTGTCTCAAAATTGACCCAAAAACTCACGCAAAATTATCCCAAAACTGACGCAAAATTCACCCAAAAATTATCAGAAAATTACCCCAAAATTCACCTAATATTATCCCAAAATTATCCCCAAATTTTCTCCAATCTGACCAAAATTCACCCCAAAATTCATCCAAAATTATCCCCAATTATCACCCAAAATTTAGCCAAAGCTCACCCAGAATTCACCCTAAATTAACCCAAAATTACCCTAAAATTCATCCAAAATTTTCCCCAAATCTCCCCGTTTCTCAATTTTTCCCAAAATCACCCAAATATATCCCCAAAATTCCCCCTAAAAATTAGCTAAAAGTCCCTCAAATTCCCCCAAAATTTTACCAAAAACCCCCCAAATTAAAAAAAAATTACTTAAAAAATGCCCCCAAAACTGTCATAATCTCCCTAAAAATGACCAAAATTTCTCAAAATTCTCCCCAAAATTATCCCCCCCCAAAAAAAATCTCCAAAATTTCCCAGATCCCCCAAATTCCCCTTAAATTTTCTCCCAAATTCCCAAAAATTTTCCCAAAATATCTTCAGTGTTTCCCCAAAAATGACTGAAACTCCCCCTAAATTTTCCCAAAATTCCCAAAAATTCTCCCAAATTCCCCCCTAAAGATGTCCCAAAAACCCCTAAAATTTTCCCAAATTCTTCCCAAATGCCCCCAAAGCCCCCAGTTGTGTTGTTGCCGTGTTTTGGGGATTTCACCCCACTTCTCACCTCGGGCAGTGCTGGGGGGGAGGGGCAGCTCTGGCTCCCACAGGGTGATGGACTCAAGCATGGCCACCAGGGGGCGCTCAGCCACAATTTGGGGCATTTGGGGACCTTTTAGGATATTTTTAGGGAATTTTGGAGTTTTTTGAGACATTTTCGGGAATTTTGGGAAAATTTTTAAAATTTTGGGGGGAATTTTGGGGATCTTTGGGACAATTTTAGATGAATTTTACGGAACTAAAAAATTTGGGGAAATTTTGGGTGAATTTTGGGAAAATTGGGGGGAATTTTGGGGTTTTTGGTCCCACCTGGGGGTGCCTCGATCTCCTTGGTGGGGCGGTAGCAGGTCCTTGACCTGGGAATGGGGAAAAACCACAGGAATTTGGGAAAAATGTGAGAATTTGGGGGAATTTGGGAAAAATGGGAAAAATTTAATCAGAAATGGAAGGAAAAACTTCCCATTTGGGGGTAAATTTGGGAAGATAAAAGGGAAATATTGGGGAAATTAGGGAAAAAAATGGGCGAGAAATGGGGGGAAAATTGAGGAAAATTAATTGAAAAATAGGGGGAAAACAGGAAATTGGAAAATTTAGGAAAAAGGGGAAATGTGGGGAAAAACGAGGAAAAAATGGGGGAAAATGTCAGAATTTAGGAAAATTGAATCAAAAATGGGGAAAAATGCAGGAAATCTGGGAATATATGGGGTAAAAGTGGGAAAAATTGGGGAAAATTTAATAAGAAAAGGAGGAAAAACTTGGGAATTTAAGACTAAAATTGGGGGAAATTGAAAAATTTGGGGGAAATGGGAAAAAATGAGGGGAAATCAAGAAAAAAAGGGATTTTAAAACAGATAAAATTGGGGAAATTGATACAATGGGATTTAAAAGGTGGGATAATAATGGAATAAAATAGGAAAAATGAGAAAAAATGGTATAAAAATTTGAAGAAATGAGAAAAATGAGGAAAAAAGAGAAAAAACTGGAAATAAAATTGGGAGAAAAATGGGACAAAATTGAGAAAAAAATCGGAAAAAAGGGGAAAAATGGGAAATAAATTGGAAAAAATTGGGAAAAAATTGTGAGGAAACGAGATAAAATTGAGAAAAAATGGGAGAAAAACAGTAAAAGAATTGGGAAAAAGTAGGAAAAAATTAGTTAGAATTGGGGGAAATTTGAAAATATTGGGGAAAAATTTCTGGAAAATTTTGGAAAAAATGGGAGAAAATGGTAAAAATTTGGGAAAATGGGAAAAAATTATGAAAAATTAGGAAAAATGGGATAGAACTGGGGGGAAATGGAAAACGAGAAAAAGTGGGAAAATAGGGGAAAACTCGGAAATTTGGGACAAAACCAGGAAAAATGTGATAAGAAATGGGAAAAATTTGATAAATTGGGGAAAATGGGAACAAAATGGGAAAAAAGGGGGGGAAATGGGAAAAAGAAGAGCAAATGGGGAAAATTTGGATAAAATTGGGAAAAATGGGTAAGAAATGGGATAAAAAGGGATAAATCAGGGGAAATGGTAAAAAAATTGGGGGAAAAAGGAGGAAATTGGGAAAAATTGAGGAAATGGGGAAAACTGGGAAAAAAATGGGGGAAAGGGAGAAAATTGGGAATTTGGGTTCAAAAGTATAAATTTAGGTTATAAAAGGACGATTTGTTCTCACCTGGGTCAGCCCCACCCCCATGAGCTCAAAGAAGAGGTTGGGAGCCTCCTCCAGCTGAGCTTGGGAATCCGGGAGCAGCAGAGCCCTGGAATGGGCAAAAGCAAAATGGGAACAGGAGACAATGCAGGAGCTGGGGGCATTCGGGGGAAATTCAAGAGATTTCAGGGAAGTCTGGGGAGAAATCTGGGGGATGTAGGGGAATTTGGGGGCAAATTTGGAAAATTTTGAGGGAATTTGAGGTGGTTTGGGAGAAATTTGGGGGAATTTTGAGGAAGTCTAGGAGAACTTTGGGGGAGTTTTGAGGGGAAATTTGGCAGAAATATGGGGAAATTTGAGGGATTTTGGGTAGGTTTTACAAAGTTTGGAGTAGATCTGGGGGGATTTGGGGAAAACCTGGAGAACTATGGGTCTCCTTGAGCAAACCTGAGTTAATTTTGCTCAATTTGGAGCCAATTTTGGGGGTATTTTCAGTTCTTTTGACACCTCTTGGGGGGCTGAGCTCGATCTCCACCAGGAGTTCTTCAAAGGGGTGAATTTTGTGCAATTTTCGGTGAATTTTGTGTGATTTTGCAGGGATTTTTGGGTGAATTTTGTGTGGAATTTTGGGGTATTTTGGGTGAAAATTTTTTAGGGTTTTTGGGGGTAATTTTGAGGGAATTTTCAGGATTTTTGGGGGAATTTTGGGAATTTGGGGTGAAATCTTGGGGGAATTTTTGGGGTGAATTTTATGGGTTTTTTGCAACTCCGGGGGGATGGGGGGGGGGGAGGGGGGGGCAGCTGTCGATGTCCAGCAGGGGGCGCTGCACGCAGCTCAGCCGCTCCAATGTCACGGAAACTTCCTCTGCAAAAATGACCCCAAAACGGCCCAAAATGCCCCCAAATCCACCCCAGACCACCGTAAAACCAACCAGGAAACCCTAAAATGTCCAAAAAAGGCAAAATCCTGGGAAAAAATTACTCCAAAATGCCCCCAAAATGGCCAAAAATGCCCGAAATCCACCCAAAACTACCCCAACATTTCCCTTTGAGACCCCCATTTTTTTTTTCCAAAAATCTCCCAAAATTTCTCCAAAAATCAAGTAAAAATCCCCCCAAAATTGCCCTAAAATCCCCCAGTTTTTCCCCCAAATCTCTCAAAATTCCCTAAAAATCCCCTGAAAAGACCCAATATTCCCCCCAAAATTTCCCCCAAAATCCCAAATGCACTTGAATATTCCCCCAAAACCACTCAAAAATGTCCCCAAATTGCCCCCAAATCCACCAAAACGCCCCCAAAATCTCCTCAAAACCCCCGCAAAATCCCCCAATACTACCCATATCCCACATTTTTACCAAGAATGTCCCCAAATCCACCACAAAATCCTCCTAGAATTCTCTCAAAAATCCCCCCGAATTCCTCCAAAACGACTCCAAAATCCCTCCCAAAATTTCCACCAAAATCACCCAAAACTCCCCTAAATTTCACCTAAACCCCCCAAAATCACCCCAAATTTCCCTCTAAAAACCCCAGAACTCTCCAAATCCATCCCAAGAACCACCCCAAAATCACAAAAACACTCTCAAGAAATCCCAAAATCTTCTGCAAAATCCACCCAAAACCCCAAAATCCCACAATGCTCCCCCAAAATTGAAAGAAATCCACCCAAAATTCTGCCTCCAATCTCCTTAAAACTGCCGCAAAAGCCCCCAAAAATCCCCTCAAAAAACACAAAATCCTCCAAATTTCTCCCCAAAATCACAGAGAAATTCCCCAAACCCACCCCAAAATTTCCCTTCATGACTCCAAAAATTCCTTAAAAGATTCCCCAAAATCCCCTCAAAAACTTCCTCCAATATCCCCTCAAAAAAACCCCAAAATCCTGCAAAATTCCAACAAATCCACCCCATAACCACCTAAAAGTCCCCCAAAATCGCCAAAATTTCCCCCAAAATCCACTCAAAACCCCCCAAAATCCCCCAAAGTATTCTCAGAAATCACCGAAAAATCTCCCCAAAACTGACCCAAGATCAAATTTTCCCCGAAATCCATCAAAATTCTCGCCAATCCACCCCCAAAATCCCCTCAAAACCACGAAAATTTCCCCTCAAACTTCCCCTATAATCGACCCCAAAATTTCCCTTCAAGACCCCAAAAATTCCTTAAAATATCCCCCCAAATTTTTCCCTAATATCCCCTCAAAAAACCCTGAAGTCTCCCCAAAAGTCTCAAAAAATCCCCCAAAATTCCAACAAATCTACTTTGAAACTCCCCATAATCACCCCAAAATATCCCTCAAACTCATCCAATTATCCCCTTAAAATTCAAAAATTTCCCTAAAAATTCTACAAAATTGCCCCAAATCCACCTCAAAATCACCCCAAATCCTCCAAAATTCCCCCCAAAAATATTCTCAGAAATCACCCAAAACTGACCCAAAACCAAATTTTCCCTGAAATCCACCGAAATTCTCACCAATCCACCCCTAAAATCCCCTCAATAACCCCAAAATTTCCCCCAAATTTCCCTTAAAATCCACCCCGAAATTCCCCCACAAATCCTCCAAAATTGCCCCAAATCCGCCCCAGAAGTTCCCACAATATCCTCTAAATTCCCCCCCAAAAATCCTCCAAAATTTCCTTAAATGAACAGACTCAACACAAAATCCACCCAAAATCCCCCCCAAAACCTGAAAATGGTCCAAAATCCATCAAAATAACTCCAACTCCCCAGGGAACAAAGTCAAAATTCATCCCCAAAATCCACCCAAAATGAGCTAAAATTGACAGAGTTACTCATCAAACACTGAAAGTGACCAAACACTGAAAAGATTTACCAAAAATCTCACCGAAAATGACCCAAAAGCCCCCAAAATCCACCATAAAATGCGCAAAAATTGGCAAAAATTTACTCAAAATCCACTGGAAATGAACTAAAATGACCCAAAATCCACCCAAAAATCTCACTGAAAATTACCCCAAATCTGATTAAAACTACAAAAAATACCCTAAATCCCACCAAAAATTACCCCAAATGCCTAAAATCCATTAAAAATGAAACAAACTGCGCTAAAAATTACCCCAACCTCAAAAAAAAACTCTGAAAATGACCCAAAAGGACTCAAAAATCCACCCAAAATGAGCTAAAATTGCCTGAACATAACCCAAAATCCACTGAAAATTACCCAAAAGCCCCAAAAATTCACTCAAAACAATCCAAAATCCACCAGAAATCCACAGAAAATGACTCCATGCCCCCCAAAATGCACAGAAAATGACCAAAAATCTGCTGAAAATCACCCCAAATCCACCCAAAATGAGATAAAATTTGCCTAAAATGAGCCAAAATCCACTGAAAATTATGCTAAACCCCCCAAATTCATGCAAAACGAGCTAAAATCCACCAAAAACCCACAGAAAATGACCCAAAATACACGGAAAATTACTCAAAATCCACCCAAAATGACCCCAAATCTACCCAAAATGAGCTAAAATTGACTGAAAATGACCCAAAAGCCACCCAATTTGAATTGAAATATTAAAAATTAGTCAAACCCTCCCAAAATCCACCAAAAACGAGCTAAAAACTTTCAGAAAATGACCCAAATCTCCCCAAAATCCATCCAAAATTCACTGAAAATCACCCAGAATCCACCCCAATCAACTCCAAATCCCCCCAATCCCCCCACCGAATCCTCCCAAAATGACCCCAAATCCCTCAAAAACGACCCACCCCCAGCCCAAAAAACACCCCGACCCCCAGCGGCCCATCACCCCCGAGGCCCGCACTGTCCCCAGCCCCTCAGCAGATGGTCCCCAAGCAGCCCATGTGTCTGCGAGCATCTCGGGCTGTAGAACGCGCTGCAAACCCAGCTGCCATCAGTGGCAATCCATGGCAACCCATTTGTAACGGGGTTAATGGATTTCGTTAACTTGGACAAATCGGGGGGCGGGGAATGAGGCGAAAAAGGCGACTTGGGGCAAAAAAAAAAAAAAAAAAAGGGAGAAAATCCGCTTGGAAGTGGCAAAAAATGGCAATACAAATCAGTTAATAATGAAATATTAATTAACTAAAGGGGATTTTTTAATTATTTAGGGAAAGAAAAAGGCAAATTTTGCCCCTAAGAACCCCTAAAACTTAATTAAAATTGGCTTTAGATGCCCAAATTGAATGCAACAATCAATAAATACTTAATAAGTTAAATAAATACTTAATAGTTAAAGGAAATATTTTATAAATGCAATTATATTTAAGTTAATGGGTAAACCCGGGCATTTTTGACCTGAAAGAATGCTCAAAGCACTCCCAAATTTAAAAAATATCTCCTACTTATTAATTAGTGTTATTAAATTTTAACTAAATATGAATAAACTTGGCACAATGAAGGCAATATTTGTTAAAGACAAAACAGGAGTAAAGGCAAGAAAATGCCTCAAAAAAGACCCCAAAAGCCTCGAAAAGCTCCAAGTTATCCCCCCATAATTGAATTATTATTTAATTAAGCATTTAATTAAATAGTTTAATTAAATACAAATAAATTAAAGAAACTTTAACTAATTTTAAAATTTTAAAGGTTAAAAAGCGAGTTTAGTGCCTTAAACAAGCACGAAAACCATCTATTAAATAAAGTCCAATCAATTAAATCCTAATAAGAAATATTATTAAACTGGAGCAAAACTTAGTTTTACTAAATTAAGATATTTAATTAAAGAGGCAACACAGATAAATTTGAGTCCAAAATGGGTTCAAAACGCGACTTTAGCCCTAAAATCGCTCCAGCAAAGCTTGAAAAGCCCCCCCCCAAAAAAGCGGCCAAACGCCACAATCAAAATCAATTAAGCAATTACTTAATCAAGTTATTTAAGGGATTAAATTTGTAGAACACTTTAATAATTCAAACGCGCTCTAAACCCCACTATGTTTTCGCTTTTTAAAACCCAAAATAGCCTCGAATCGCCCGCCGCAGCGCCAATTACCGCCTTAATCGGTCGCCGCAAGCACCTCGCCACTAATTAAGGTTATTGAATTAATTAAATGAAGCAATTAATGCCTTACACCGCCGCAGGACTCCACGACTGCCGCCACCTCTGGACTGAGCCTGAGGGCGCCTCGCCGCCTCTATTATTACCACGGTAGCCTCGCCCCCCTTTGCCGCCTCTCAGCTAATCACAACGCCGCTTGCCTCAAAATAGCCCGCCATTGTTTCCAACCTGTTTTTTCTGCCCAGCCAATCAGCACACGGCTTTACACCAGACAAACGGCTTTAGCCAATCCGAGAGGGGTATAAAAAAGGCAGGAAATGCTCAGCCAATGGGAGTGTCCGATACCTCATGGTATCAGAGTGCAGCTGCTGTGAGGGGAGAAGGGGGGAAAATGTCGGCCGGGAGCAACAGAAGATGGTGGGGAGTTTGAGGGGGAATTGGAGTGATTTTGGTCCAAGGTGGGATTTGGGACTTTTAGGTGGGTTTAGAGGAAGATTTGAAGGATTTGGGGGCGTCCCTGTGGGGTTTTGGGAGGTCTGCGTGGATTTTGGGGTGAATTTGGGGCATTTTGGGGAATCCCAGGTGGGGTTTGGGGGTTCCTGGATGGGTTTTGGGCGAGATTTGAGGGATTTTGGGGACTTCATTAAGGATTTTGTTGAGGATTTGAGGAGTTAGGGGGGAACTCGAGCGACTTTTGGGGGGTCCCTGTGGAAGTCCAGGGTATTTCCCTGACTCATTTGGGGATACAGAAACCCCCATGGCAGACCCCTCTGAGACCCCCAAATGGTGTCCAAGAGCTGCAGGGGCTGTGATTCTGAAAAACACTTTTGAAGGGATTTTACAGCAAATGGGAACAGTTTTTGAACCTCATCTCCAGAAAAGGATTGAATTTTCACAAAGTTCTCGAATTTTTCAGCCAGAACGAAGAACAAAGCAACAAGAACCACAAATACCAACAATATCTATGGAACAAAAAATGAATGAGGCAGCAGCTTGGCCTCAATCTCAACAAATAGTTCCTTTTCGCAGACAAATTCCTGCAGAGACACAGATGTCTGCAGCACAAGACACTTTAGTAGATTGGACAAATATCAGAATGGGCTTGACAAGAAGCAGAGAATGTCCTGCCATTGGGACTGGTGAGATAGCCATGCCAGTAAATTATGATCCACAAGGACAAAATCTGGGATGGCAAAAAATAAATCATTAATTAGTTAAAGATTTAATCAAGGCAATTAGAGATTATGGACTGGGATCTTCATATTTTAAACAACTACAAGAGGGTGTGGCAAAACTTGGAGAAGCTACTGGATCATGGATGGATGATTTGTTCGACTTTTTTGACCTCTTGCCCTTGTGGAGGGAGATCTTGAAAGTTGGGTTTTATATATTAGTGGGAATTGTTATTCTCTTTATTGTCTTCCTGATTGTTTTGCCTTGTGTTCTTCATTGTATCCGGAGAGCTTTGGACCGAACCATGAAGGAGGTCTTTTTAGTGCAAACAGAGGGGGGAGATGTGAGAGTCCAGTGTATTTCCCTGACTCCTTTGAGGATGCAAAAACCCCCATGGCAGACCCCTCTGAGACCCCCAGATAGTGCCCAAGAGCTGCAGGGGCTGGATTTAGCTCCTTGGGAGAGTTTGCCAACACTGAGGGAAGAATCGCAAAACATGAAAGTTAGCAGAGTGTAAATTAGAATATTAGAATGTAGAATAAGTAGGTTTTTAGATTGTTTATATTAAGGGCCATGTGGTCAAGATGGAGGAACCTGGGTGTGGTGGGCTCCTTCTTCCTTCTTCTTCATGTCATCCATGTTGGGGAGGCATCCTGGGAACCACAGATTGGATGGGGAAAGAACTGGACATTGTAAAGAGATTACATGGCATTGGAAAGAGTCTGTAAACATTGTATACGTAGTTTTAGGTATAAAAGATTTGGCACAGCCCACCCGGGGGCAGTTCTGTGATGGTCGCTTTGCAGAGCAGACCTGTGTCGGGCTGATTGAAACCTTTCAGAAGATAAGATAAATAAATAGCCTTGCAACAACACAAGGTTGTCTCAAGAAGCTTTCTTGCTGGGAACTCCGACAGAAGCCAGACTCCTGACCACCTGAATGTCCTCTCTGAGGAGGTCTCACACCTAGAGAGACCCTCAGGGTGGGACAGGTCCCAGGTGGATTTTGGTGTGAATTAGTGGGATTTGGGGGGTCCTGGGTGGGGTTTAAGGGGCCCCAGATGGGTTTTGAGGAGGTTTTGGTGAATTTTAGGGTGTCCCAGGTGGATTTGGGGGAGAATTTGGGGGATTTTGGGGGATCTCAGGTGGAATTTGGGGGGTTCTGGGTGGGTTTTGAGGGATTTGGGGGGCGTCCCAAGTGGATTTTGGGGGAAATTTGGGAATTTTAGGGCCCCAGGTGAGGATTTGAGGGAATTTTGGGGATCCCAGGTGAATTTTGGGTTGAATTTTAGGAATTTGGGGGGATCCAAGGGGAAATTTTGGGGTTCTGGGTGAATTGGGGGGTCCCAGGTGAATTTTGCGGTGAATTGGGGGGTCCCAGATGGGATTTTAGGGTTAATTTGGGAGATTCTGTTGTCCCAGGTGAGGATTTGGGGGGGGGGTCTCAGGTAGAGTTTGGTGTCCCAGAAGGTTTTGGGGTGAATTTGGAAGATTTTGGGGGTCCCTGGGGAATTTTGTTGAGGATTTGAGGGATTTTGGTGGTCTCAGGTGGGGTTGGGGGAAAACTGAGGGATTTTGGGAATCCCAGGTGGATTTTATGGTGAATTTGGAGGGTTTTGGGGCATGTGGGAGGGTTTCAAGGGGATTTGAGAGATTTTGGGGGGGTCCCTGATATATTTTGTTGATCTTTTTGAGGGATGTTGGGGGGTTCCAGGTGGATTTGAGGGGTTTTGGGGTGTCCAAGTTGGGATTTGGGGGGTCTAGGTGCATTTTGGAGGGAATTTGATGGATTTTGGGTGGTCCCTGAGGAGTTTTGGGGTGAATTTGGGAGCTTTTGTGGAAGATTTGAGGAATTTTGGGGAGGGTCCCTGACACAGGGAATTGAGGAGTAAGAAACAGTTCATCAGAAACCAGGACAATGAGGAATGTTTGACATTGACTGTGCTTGCAGAAAGCGCAAGGAGAGGCAGACGTGTTTGTGATAAACGGAGCCTGAACTTGCCAACAGGGTGAGGGGCTGCAAGGCTACCAGCGATAAATGATAAATGCAAAACCCTGAAAACAGCAAGAACTCATCTCCAGGTGTCTGGAATGTGCCCAGAGGACTAAGACACGTGCTCCGGAGACAAAGTTAAAAAGTTCAAGTGTGATGAAGAGTTTGGAAGCTTTCGTCAGAGACCACCGATGACCCCTGAATTGGGGAGGTGCAAGCGCAAAAGGAATTTTGGTTCATTTTAATACAAAGTGAAAGTAGGCAAAGCTAAGCAAAACTAAGACATAAATATGTATTAAGCATATTGTGTAATTGTAAACTTTTAAAAAATAAATAGAGTAATAGTTTAAAGTTTTAACGTGCATGCTTTAAAAAAGAAAAAACTATCCCCCATGCACCCCAACGCTAAATAAATGCATACCTACTTTATAACTCTAATTTCTCAGGAATTAGAAAGTCTTTTCCGCATATCAGTGGCAGCTTTTGTCCGGCAGCAATCCTACCCCCACGAAATTCTAGCAGGCAGAAGCCGCACGGGCTCTTCTACAGGCTCCAGCGGCCAGGAGCCGGGTGCCCAAGCAGCCCTGGCCCAGCGGGGAGGCACCGCGGCTCCCTGGGCAGCAGCCGGCCCCTGTGCCCCCTCCAGAGCCCGGCCCAGCGGCTGCTGGCCCCGCCTCCGGGCTGTGCGGGCAGGGGAGGCCGGGGCCGGGCAGGCCGGGGCCGGGGCCGGGCGCGGGCAGCGGCGGGCAAGGGGATAGAGCCCACCCCGACCCTTCCCTCCCGCCGCTCTCCGCAGCTGGCAGAGGACAGGAGCCGAGCGGCCGAGCACCTGCGCCAGGCCCTGCCCTACCAGCAGAGCCCACAGGAGCTCCTGCGAGAGGCGGGCGTCCGGTTCATGGGTGAGCCCAGGCTCCCTTCCCAGCCCGTTGCAGCTCGGCCCCAGTCCCGCCTGCTGCCCCGGCAGCTTCTGCCATCCGGGCCCGGCGCCGCGGAGCCCAGGCTGCGCTCGGGGCTGCTGCCGCCTTCCCGCAGCCGTGCCCTTGGGCGGCAGCGTGCGGCAAGGGCCGGGCTGAGCCCTGCCAGGCCAGGAGGGCGAGTGGCTGCAGGGCTGGCAGCGCCGCGGGCAGGGAGCTGTGCCGCTCGGGCCGTGACAGGCACTTGTGTTCCCAGGGCTCGCCGGGCGGAGTTTGAGGGGGCAGCAGGAAGAGCTGTAGCTGATCTGCAGAGGTGAGTGAGAGCAGGCAGCGGGGCTGGCAGGAGGAGCTGCAGGCCCTGTCCCGGCTGCGGAGGGCTCTGCTCCCTGTGCGGACGGGGGGTGGCGTGGGCAGAGCACACAGAGATTTCGGGGCCACGTGGGGGATTCGTGGCCAGCAGCTTCGGGCCGATCCCGGTGGTCCTTTGATCCCTCCTGGCCATGGCTAGAGCAGGCTGGGATGGCCCCGGCACGGGGATCTGCTCGGGTCCCTGCAGATCTGGGATCTGACCATGGCTCTGTTCCCCTCTCTTCCAGCCCTTGAAGACGTGGCAGATGACGCCAGCCTTGCTGTCCGAATCCTGGCAATTCAAACTTTGTACTTTCTCAGGGCAGTAGAGCAGCTTCTGATATCCGTGTTCCAGAGGCTGCGAGATCAGCTCCACCGGGCATGGAGAACACGGCCTCGTCTGTCAGGCCTCGGCTGGCTGCACTGCTGGAGCTCTGCGGGGAGCTGATCTGGGAGGCTCTGTCTGCTGGGGCCACCTGAGCCAGCAGGGGTTTTCTTTTTCTTCAAGATTGTTCTTTTCTTCTTTGTGTTTTACTTTAATGTCGAAATATAGGATGTGTTAAAATAGACAGACTCCCAGGTGCTTTCTTTTGTTGCCCAGGGTCTGCGGGGCATCAGGGAAGAGGGGAAAAAGCGTACTTGTGCTCTAGAAGCTGCCCAGGCATGCAGTGGGGAAGGGAAGATGGCCAGAAGCCCCTCGGCCTTTGGTGATTCAGCTTAAGCTTTTGTGCTGGTGACAGAGCCGGTGGGCAGGGGCCAGAGCTGCAGGTATCCCTGCGAGACCGGTGCCTTTTTATGGTGCCCCCAGTGCATGTGGGCTTTGGCTCCCTCTGGCACAGAAGTCCCCCAGGGCACAGGTCTCTGCGGCGGGAGCTGGGCACCAGCGCTGCCAGGGCTTGGGGGTGGCTGGTCTGCTTGGGCTGGGACTCTGCCACTCCTGCTGATGTCAGAGTTCGCCAGACCCCAGGGGGGTCGAAGCAGCATTCGTGCCCTGGCCCACGCATTCCTCATCTGTGCCCTTGGGTTTAGGATGGCCACCAGTCGGGACGTGTTCCCTGTAGAATTGCCCCAAACCGAGCCAAGAGATAGGTGTGAGACAAAGTCCAAGAAGTGGGTATTTGCTTTATTCACTGCTCAGGGTGCAGAGGGATCACTCCTCCTAACAGCGCACCCCCAGGCACACAGAAATTACAAGACATGTTTATACTTAATGCACATTAATAGTTTTCCTTAGAAAAGGTACGGTTATGCAAATTGTTTCTTAAAACTCACTATTTTCATTAGCATTCGCGAAGCGCCGGCGCAGTGCTCTGGTGGTGGCACTGAGGAAGGCTCCATGTCTGAGTTCCTCAGTGGTCCCCTGATAAAGGCTGGATGTCTTCATCATGCTGCCCTTTTCACATTTCTCCTCTAGGTACGTACAGTCTCTCATTAACTGTTTGACAAGGACCTGCTGTCCTGTAGCCTTCCTGAGGCTTCTCTCTTGCAGGTGCCCTCCAGTCATGACTTCAGAACTTGCTGACTGGGAGCTTTTCTGAGGCATCTCTCCTGCAAGTAGCCATCAATCCAGTCACTGACATGGAGCAGAGACCCCCAAGAGTGCCCAAGATGGCCTGGGTGATGGAGGAGGATGAGAGCCCTGAAGCTGCCTCAGCACAGGAAACTGAAGAGGTGGTGCCATTCCAGCCAGCACAGGAGGGTGAGTGGCAGAGCTGGGCTTCAGGGCTGGTGCCTGCATCCAGCTTGGCCCCATCCCATCCCATCCCATCCCATCCCATCCCATCCCATCCCATCCCATCCCATCCCATCCCATCCCATCCCATCCCATCCCATCCCATCCCATCCCATCCCAGCCCATCCCATCCCATCCCATCCCATCCCATCCCATCCCATCCCATCCCATCCCATCCCATCCCATCCCATCCCATCCCATCCCGTTAAAGTTTGAACTTGATAGTCTATGTTGGAGTTGAAGTCCAAGATTGGATTTGGTGATCGAAGATTGTATTTGAAGGTGAAAAGTTGGATTTTAAGGTCCTGGGATCAAAGGTTGTATTTGAAGGTGAAACATTGGATTTTAAGGTCCTGGGATGGATTTGGTGAGCAACGCTGTGAAGCCATGGAATAATGGCATTCTGGGCTCTGAGAATTTAAATTTAGAATTTAGAATTTAGAATTTTTTACTCCCCTCCAAGATTCCCACTTACAGATTCCCGACATCAGGAATTTGGAATCCTCCAGCTTTCTACCCAAATCCCCATGAAATAACAGTATTATGGGTATTGGGAATCTTGAATCCTCCAGTTCCCCTCCCATATTCCCGTGGAATAATGGCATTCCGGGTGTTGAGAATTTAGAATCCCCAATAAGCAGACCTAAAATTCCATCAAATTCTAAAGGAATAACAGCATTCCGGGTGTTAGGAATTTAGAATACTCCAGTTCCCTACCCAAATTCCCACCAAAACCATGGAAATACAGTATTCAAGGCATAGTGAAGTTGGAATCCTAAAGTTCTTCTCCCAAATTCCCATGGAATTACAGCATTCTGGGCATTGAAAATTTGGAACCCTCCTACTGCCCTCCCAGATTCCCACTTAAACTATGGAAATACAGCATTCCCGTCACTGGGAATTTAGAATCCTACAGCTCTCCTCCCAAATTCCCACCAAAAGCATGGAATTACAGCATTCCAGGCATCGGGAATTTTGGAATCCTCCAGTTCCCCTCCCAAATTCCCATTGAACAACAGTATGCCGGGTGTCAGGAATTTAGAATCACCCACACAACCTCCCAAATTCCCACAAAAACCATGGAATTTCAGTATTCCAGGCATTGGGAATTTGAAGTCCTTCAGTTCCCCTCCCAAATTCCCATGGAATAATGGCATTCCAGGCATCAGGAATTTTGAATCATCCATATGCCCTCCCAAATTCCCATGGAATAACAGCCTTCCAGGCATGGGGAATTTGGAATCCTCTAGTTCCTCTCCCAACTTCCTGTCGAATTATGCCACTTCGGGCATTGGGAATTTGGAATTTGCCAGTTCCCCTCCCAAATTGCCATGGAATAACAGAATTCTGGGCGTCAGCAACTTGGAATCCCTCAGCTCCGCATCCAAATCCCCATGGAATAGCAGTATTCTGGGCATTGGGAATTTTGTACACTCCAGTTCCTCTCACTAATTGCCATTGAATAATGGCATTCCCGGTGTTTGGAATTTTGAACCCTCCAGTTCCCCTCACTAATTCCTATGGAATAACGGCATTCCAAGGGTTGAGAATTTAGAATCCTCCAGCTCCCCTCCCAGATTCCCATGGAATAACCACATTTCAGGTGTTGGGAATTTTGAATACTCCAGTTTCTCTCCCAAATTCCCACCACAACCATGGAATAAGGGCATTCCAGGCATTGGGAATTTCAAATCCTCCAGCTCCCTTCCCAAATTCCCATAGAATAGCAGCAGTCTGGGCATCGGGATTATTCTAATCCTCCATATGCCCTCTGAAATTCCCACAAAAACCTTGGAATTATGACATTCAGGATGTTGGAAATTTAGAATCTTCCTGCTTCCTTCCCAGATTCCCACTAAAACTGTGGAATTAAAGCATTCCGCGCATTGGGAATATAGAATTCGCCAGTTCCCCTCCCAAATTCCCATCAAAATCATGGAATTACTGAAACACTAATCTTAGGGAAATTGGGATTTTAGTTAAAAGTGAGTTATTTACTCAAGATAATTAAAAAGCAGATGGATAAATAGGCCTTGCTGAAAATAATTAAAAGCTAGAAATTAGTTAGGAGAAACTAGGCTTGAGATAGTTATCAGGAACTTAAATAATTGATTGCTTGTCATCTTATGTTTTCTCAGCTGTTCTTGCAATGGGAAAAGATGAAACATGAAACTAGTAAGAAGATCCAAAGAAACACGAACAATTGCAACAAGAAACTTATTCAAAGTCACAAAGAGAAGGAAATTGGAGTTTACCCAAAAATCATTTGTATTGTCATCAATAGAAAGGGTCAAGAGTTTAGGGTGAGGGAGACTCACCTTACTACCTATTTTTAAGACTCCCTCCCCACAAAAACGACCCCAGACTTCATTTAAGAAGCCAATCACATCCATTCAAACTAATTACCATAAAAAGAGGAGGATGGGAGGTGCTGTTATTATGAATATGCAATTTTTTGAAGCTTTTGTTCAATAAATAGACTTTGTGGTCACCTGTAATTTTGCAGCGTGTATTAGAGGATTACTTCACGCTGCTTCCCAGAGCTGAATAAACATACACATTCTATCTTTAAATTGTTAGAGAGTCTTTTTGTCCATCACAGTTGAGTATCAGTATTAGACCAATACTCATATTTTGGTAAATCATCCCAGAGGAAGCAGTGGCTCATTGGCAGCCTTTGCTGCAGGAATGGAGGCGATGCCAGGCACAGTCACAGGAGGT
Source organism: Oenanthe melanoleuca (assembly GCF_029582105.1). NCBI lineage: Eukaryota > Metazoa > Chordata > Aves > Passeriformes > Muscicapidae > Oenanthe > Oenanthe melanoleuca. The sequence continues at coordinate 20,493,541 of NC_079345.1, read as the reverse complement.
TATTGCTGTGCCTCTGGGCCTGAGCCCTGCTGAGTCTTGAGCTGCCATCTCTGCTGCTTGGCAGTGTGGGCGCACCGCATGACCTGACCCCGTTGAAGTGCTCAGTTTCCTGTAGAAGGGCATCCCAGCACACCATGGAATGGTTCCCATCTGGGCTCCTTCTAGACTGGGGTCATGACTTGCATCGTTTGGAAATGCTGGTAAACCATGGTATAAGGATCTCGGAGCTTGGTGAAGGTAAGTCATCAGCAACCCTTTGCTAGCACAATAATCATTGTCCAAGTGTAAACATTGTCCAGGGCAAGATTCACATGTTGTTTCCCTTAAGATCCTCTCAAGTTTGATAGATTCTGAAAATCTTGGCCTGGAAATTTCTACTCTTGTGCCCAACAGTGATCCCACAGGATTGCTGTCAGTGGGAGGAAGGAGAATTTAGCTATCGATCCTCTTCCCATGTGCAATGCCAGTGTCTCCTTCCATGTGCTCTGTGCAGCCACAGACAAGAGCAGAGAGGGAAGGGAAGGGCTCAGGTCTGTGCCCTGAGGCTGTGCCTTGTGCAGCTCCTTTGCCAGCCCCAGGCAGCCTGAGGATCTCCTGCAGTGCTGGGAGCTGCTCTGTCCTGCCTTTCTTTGCACATGAACCTATTGATGAAGATCATCTGGAATCCCAACCCATACCCATTTCTGAGCCTGTTGATGGGGAAGATGATGAGGGTAGGTCAAGGCCTTTCCCCCTGGGGGAGCTGTCAGCTCAGAGCCCAAAGCTCGGCCAGGGGGGCATTGCTGCAGGTTCCAGGACAGAGCCGTGCTTGTGTGCCCTCGCCCTGTGCAATCCCCTCACTGCTCCTGCAGCTCAGTGCTGCCCGTGCAGACCAGCAGAGATGACAGAAGCTTCTGTGGCTTTTGAGTTACAGGTGTGTCTGCAAGGAGGACTTTCCCAGGTCCTTTGCTGGTTGCTGCACAGACCCAGCTCCCATCACAGGGGTGAGTAGTGTGTCCCTGCTGACCCCACAAGCTGAGCACTGTTTTTGTTGCATCCATTCCTGGGAAATGGAAATACTTTCTCTTAAGGTCCCCTGAGAAGAAGAACAAACCTATAGGAAATAGTAAGTTCCTGGAGGAATCCAAAGACCTGGAACAAATCCTGAGTGATCTGGAGAGACACCATGGTGGGTGCATTTCCCTCAGCCTTCTCCTGAGACTCAGCAGCCAGGGGCTTTCTCTGCACATCTGGGCACACCATGCCCAGCATTGTGGGAAGAGATCCATGGCAGCCTTGCTGCCCCACTGCTGCTATCACACCCTGCAGGGCTGTTTCCCAGCCTGGTGTGGCTGCTGCTTCCCCCCAGCCTCTGCAGGAAGGCCTTTGGCACCAGCTGACAGGGAGCCCAATCTGCCCCATGAGCCATGCAAAACCTCTGATCCCCTGCAATTTCCTGGTTTTGAGGCAGATCAGGAAGGGCACCTGTTTGGAAAAGGGTGGGTCCTGGAGCAGCTCCAAAACCCTGGGCATTTTCCTTGTTCTTATCCATGTATTTGACAAATATTGCCTGGAGAAGACCAGCACAGCAGAGAGGAATTATCCTATGCAATCTCAGGGGTTTGAATACTAAGCAGTCCTGTGCCAAGGGATGCCAAGGTTCCTGCAGGTCCCAGCTCTGAGGGAAACAGAGAATGTCCTGGCTGTATCCAGCAAGCTGCCAGCTCAGCAGTGGAGCACAGCACGGGTTCAACCTCCCCATTGCTTCCACAGATTCAGTCAGCACCTCAACATGTGCTGAAAATATCTGGAAAAGCATGAGAAGAGATTTCTGCTGGAGAACACATTGTTTGATGAAGTTAATGGCCATTGGGGCCATTGGCTGGTGGGGCACTGTTGCTGATGATCTGGTATTGCTGGAAGAGGAAATGGTGAGTGTTTTGCTGATCTCTGCCTCAAATAGCTTCTTTTTAAAGGCTGCTGATAGGAAACACTCCCAAGTCACGCTGCTGTGGTATTGTGGATGGTCAGTGATTGCCCAAATAACTGCTGAGGGTTCTGCTGCTGCCCAGTACTTTAATTGGCCTCTTAATTGCTGGGCCTTGTCCTGGGGAGCTCACTGAGGCTGCAGGCAGTGCTGGCTCCCACTGAGGCTGTGTGGCCAAGAGCAGCCCCAGGAGCAGCAGGCAGAGGCAGAGCAAGGTGGGGAGGAGAAAGAGCAGGGACCAGATTGCCCTTGAAAGGCCGACTCACTCTGGGCCTGCTCCTGGCCAGGGACCCTGCCCAGAGCCATGCCCTGCTGGCCAGGGCCTTGAGGGGCAGCTGTCCAGCTGGGCCAAGCTGTGCCAGCAGCTCCAGCTGTGCTGGGGAGCCTCGCCAGCTCTGGGCCCTACTGTGCAGGAGGGTCCCTGTGTGCCACCGGCAGACGGGGCCTCAGCCACTCCTCTCTCCACAGTCGCCGTGCTGCAGCTCCAGCATCCTGGCCAAGAAGGCGCGACTCTCCCTTGCCCCCAGGAAGCCCAAGGACCATCCGGTTTGGCAGCTCTCAGACATGGCCCCAGCAGCAGCAGTGCCCAGGAAAGCAGAGCACCAGCCCTCTGTGTCTCCCCCGTGGCCCCCCAGTCCTGTCCTGAAGTAGAAGCCCCTCGAGATCCCCTCACCTCCTCCCCTGCTGAGCCAGCTGTGCTGGTCCAGCTAGGACTGAAACTGGGCCAGCCACTCAGGACATGGGCCACCAGCAGCTTGGAGCATCTGCTCTTCTCTGCAAACACGTGTTACCTTATGGGTAACATCCAGAGGTAGTGAATGAGGGAATTGAGTCCACTATCAGCAAATTTGCAGGTGACACCAAGCTGGGTGTGAGTGTGGACCTGCTGGAGGGTAGGAGGGCTCTGCAGAGGGACCCTGACAGGCTGGATCCAGAGCCCAAATCCAACAAAGTGAGGTTTAACAAGACCAAGTGCCAGGTCCTGCCACAACAGGGCCACAACAACCCCTGCAGTGCTACAGGCTGGGGACAGAGTGGCTGGACAGCAGCCAGGCAGAAAGGGACCTGGGGGAACTGATGGACAGGCTGGACATGAGTAGAGTGCCCAGGTGGCCGAAAAGGCCAATGGCACCTGGCTTGGATCAGGAGTGGTGTGGCCAGTAGGAGCAGAGCTGCTTTGCCAGCACTGACCTGCCCCCAGCTCTGCAAACAGACATTGCTGCTGCAGCTTCAGAGAAGGAAACAAAAGGGGAATCTCCAGTGAAAACTTTTCTGAGAGATTGTTTAATTCATTCAAAGCCACTAAGAGCACAGCCCCTCACTGACAGTTTGTGGCTACAGCAAAGGTGGAAAGAATAAAAATAAGAAATGACACAAGCAATGGCCTTCCTTTGTGGATAATATTAAAAACCTAAGATACAGGGAAAAAAACCAACAAAACCAAACAAAAAAATTATATCAAAAATTACTTTTATTTCAAGTGACTGGCAGAAACTGGCCAGCAGTTTTGTGTTCCTGAAACCATCTAGTCATCAGTCTCCACACTGCAGCCTTGAGCACCTGGTTCCTAAGGCTTAGATGAGGCGGTTCAGGGCTAGAGGCACCACTGATATAGAACTGACAATGCCAGATCCAGGGATGGGGAGGACATGGAGGGGGGCTACAGATAGGCAAACATGGTGGTGCTGATGAGCAGGGAGAGCACAGCCAGGTGAGGGAGGCAAGTGGAAAAGGTTTTGCTGTCTCTGGTCAGAGAGATTCTGTGTCTGCCCTTCCCAAGTGCCCAGGACCCTCTGGGATGGCTCTGCCCTTTCCAAGGGGTTTTAGAGAGATCCCACAATGACACTACCCAGCCTTGTCAACACCCCTGACACCAAATGCCTTTTCCACATCCCTCAGTCCCAGCTCAGTGCCCAGAACACAGCACAGCCCTGTCCAGGTCTTTGGAGTGGTTCAGAAGAGAGGCAGCTGTAATTTTTCCCCCATAGACCAGGGCACTTCATTTAAAAAAAGTATAGAGAACAAGCCTTTTAAAAGCGTATAAAAGAAAGGTAAATATGGATGTAGAAATAATACACATAATGAAATTAATATGTGAAAGACATTATATATAACAGTAAAAAAAAGAAAAAATGAACCATTGCAAAAAGTTACAAAATGAGACAGAGGTGAGAATAGTTACTTCCATTCTGAGTTCTCTGCAGAAGAAAGAGGCAGTTTATTGCTTCAGAAAAAATTCAGTCGAAATTTTTTTCATGGCATCCTTGAGCTCCTGGTTCCTCAGGCTGTAGATGAGGGGGTTCAGGGCTGGAGGCACCACTGAGTACAGAACTGACAGTGCCAGATCCAGGGAAGGGGAGGACATGGAGGGGGGCTTCAGGTTAGCAAATGTCCCAGTGCTGATAAAAAGAGAGACCACAGCCAGGTGAGGGAGGCAGGTAGAAAAGGCTTTATGCTGTCCCTGCTCAGAGGGGATCCTCAACACAGCCCTGAAGGAGAAAACAATGCACATAGGAGAAAACAATGAACACAAAACATCCAAGTGCTAAAGAGATGGAAAACATAGTGAGCCCAAATTCCCTGAAGGAGGAGCATGAGCAGGAGAGGTTGAGGATGTGTGGGATTTCACAGAAGATCTGGCCCAGGGCATTGCCATGGCATAGAGGCAGGGAAAATGTATTGACTGTGTGCAGCAGAGCATTGAGAATGCCACTGGCCCAGGCAGCTGCTGCCATATAGGCACAAGCTCTGCTGCCCAGGAGGGTCCCGTAGTGCAGGGGTTTGCAGATGGACACGTAGCGGTCGTAGCACATGACAGTCAGGAGAGAATACTCTGCTGAGATGAAGAATAGAAAGATAAAGAGCTGTGCAGCACATCCTGAGTAGGAGATGGTCCTGGTGTCCCAGAGGGAATTGTGCATGGCTTTGGGGACAGTAGTGTAGTTGGAGCCCAGGTCAGTGAGGGCCAGGTTGAGCAGGAAGAAGAACATGGGGCTGTGCAGGTGGTGGCCGCAGGCTACGGTGCTGATGATGAGGCCGTTGCCCAGGAGGGCAGCCAGGGAGATGCCCAGGAAGAGGCAGAAGTGCAGGAGCTGCAGCTGCCGTGTGTCTGCCAATGGCATCAGGAGGAAGTGGCTGATGGAGCTGCTGTTGGACATTTTCTGTCTCTGGGCATTGGGTATTGCCATGGAGAAAAGGACAGTGAAGAGTTAGAGGAGGTATCTGTAACCAAAATCAAAGCCATTTTCCATACACACCCTGCCCTGAACACACAGACACCCTTTTGGGTTTTAAGAGTTCTGTGGTTTCCTTTATAAGCCCTTCCCATGTCTCTGCTGGTATTCTTGGATATCAAACCCTCAGCATTTCTGCTGTACTCAGGGAGAGCAGAGCAAGTTTTGTGAGACAAGGTGATCAGTGGCAAGTTGTAGGAAATTCAGATTTCCCCAAACCGGGCCCCTGGAACTATATCCCTTAGAACAAAGACATTCCTAAGGACAAGGGCCCTCTTCCCTACCTCAGCTCCCATTATCTTTTAGGAGTTCTATTGTTTCTTAAAGTGTTACAATAATTGGTTCTTTTTGTACTTAGAATTTAGATAATTGGTTACTTTGAAATGTGTGAATTTTATTGGATGAAAAGTCAATCCTCCAGAAACCTATAAATACCCTTGTGTTGTTTAATGTAATAAGACTGTTGCTTGCAATTCCCTTCGAAGATAATAAACTGTCTCCGGAACTTTTGCAACACTGTCTCAAGCTTTCGTCCGTCGCTAGCAAGTAGCTGCAAGTAGCCACTGAAGTTCTGGGCTATCCAGACTCTTGGTAGCTGCTTGGAAGAGAGCAAGGAGGTTCCTGCTCCCCCAAAAACGTGACGGGAGATGGCGTGTCATTCTGACCTTTTCAGAGTTTCTCTGGGCTTTAGCCCTCAGGTGGAGGGTTTCCCTTAACAAATCACAAGGTACTGAGAGCAGATGGATCCACCACAGCCCAGCACCACATTTGTTAACCAAGGACTCACGTTGCTCATTTCACCTCAAAAGTATTTCCAGTGTCAGAACATCTCTGCCTTTCCCGGTGAGTCTTTCAGATAACATTTGGACAGATTGGCATCCTGGATTGATTGAGTTTGGACTGAAATCTCAGAGACACTTCCAAGTGTCCCAATGATGGCATTGGAGTAAGGGAGATCCAGCTCCTTTCTTGGCTGCACTGACAACATTGCCCACACCCAGGCACTGGGGACAGCATCACCCTGAGCCAGATGTGCCCCCTCCCAGAGCCCCCAGTGCCGAGAAGCTGCTCCCAGCCCTGTGCTCTGCCAAGGGACCTGGGCCTGGGGCTACAGAGCTGCCCCAGGGCTCTGTGGCAGCTCTGCCTGCACAGGAGAGGCTTCACGCCTTGGACCCTCACCCCTGAGGGCAGAAGCTTGACTGGGAAACAGGAGGGAGGGGACTTGTTCAGAGAGAGGGGCTGCACTGCATGGGATCCTATGGAGATCTCTAAATGCTCCCTGCCACAACATTTCTGAGTTTATTTTCTCTCATTCCCTGATCTTCACTCTGCGTCCAGATTTTCCTCCTGCAGGTGTTTCCCTGTCTCTGATCTCTCACTGCTAGCACTCACAGACCCCAAATCTCCAAAAACTCTCCTTGGCCCTACAGAGCCTTGCCTGTTTGCAGGGCACTGGCTGGGGCAGGTTCTGTTTACAGCTTGGAGAAAGAACAAGTCAGACGGAGCCTGATGCATCCAGCAAAGGGGATGCTGGTATGGTCCATGGGCAGAGGAATGGCTAAAAGCACATTAGTAATCTACTGTTAACCTATTAGTCGCTAAAAACATTTTGGATGTCTCAGACACTTGTCAAAATTCATAGTATCTTAAATATTTATCTCCCCTTCCTCCCTGCCATTCTCCAATAGTAGGAAACTGAATACAAAGTCTTAGGAAATTTCCTCATTTTTATCAAAATCTTTGTCTTGGAAATAATCTATGCCTGATCAGAAAACCTCAGCATATCAGAGCTTCATGAGCATTTCCCCTCCCTGATACCAGAAACTCAGACAGTTGCACTTACAGAGTCTGCAGGCATTGAGATGTTCCAGCTTTAGGAGATCACTCCAGGAGCTGCAGCTGCATCGTCCTGCAGTCAGAGGCTTCCTGTGTCAAGAGCTGGGAGTGATTCTGTCTCAGTTACTTCTGAGCATCTCCCCAGTCCTGACTGATTGAAGCTCTCTGTGCCTCTGTGCTGTGCCTGGGGTGGCTGCAGGCAGTGTTCCAGCCCTGCTGGGCTGTGCACAGGAGCTGCTCCTGGGCAGAGTTGTCTCTCTGCAGCGCTGCCCTTGCAAGGAGCTGCCTCTGTGCCAGGAGTCCAGCCAGCTCAGCAGCACAGACACAGCACAAGGATTTTAATGACTCTCTCAGGGTCAGAGGCTCTGAGCATCATTCCCTGAGAGGGAGATGAAGAAACCTCTCAAGAACTCCAAGTCAGAATCAAACTCGAAAGTTTCTTGAAGTTTTAATGGGTCCCACTGAGGGACATGAGTGAGAAAGTGTCCCCAGGCCTCAGTCAGAGCAGGAAATTTGAGGCAGTGATTACAAGTGGGGACAAAGAGAAGCCAAGCCTTGGTGCCCTGGGGCACAGCAGGGTCTGTGCCACCAATGGCTGTGAGGAGACATCTGGGCCACTGGAGCCTCCTGGCACAGCCCCAGCAAGGCTGGGCACTGTCACCCCTTGTCCTGCCTTCAGCATCCTCCCCACATCCCAGTGGCCTCAAGGATCTGCTGGGATGAGTCCCTGGGGAGCCTTGGTTAGGAATGGTCCTGGGGGGCTCCTTCATGCTCCCAGGGACTGCAGGTTTTTCCAAGCACTTTGGATTTTGCTTTTGCCTGGGAGTCTCTGAGAACTTTGTGCAATCATTGCCTCCAATTATCTGCTTTAATTAGTCCCTTGAGAGCCTTTCTCACTAACAACACTCAGTGGGGCTTATTAACACTTCAAGGTACTTCAGTTTTTTAAGGTATTTTCCTTTTCCCTTTTCTCTCTCAGTCTCTGAGAGGTTTTTGGGCAATCATGGCCTCCTATTCTCTCCTCCCAGGACTCCATGAGGAGCCTGTGTTGTGCATGGACCTCAGTGGGACCCATTAACACTTCAAGAAACTTTGTTTTTTTCTTCTGACTTTGACTCCTTTGTGCAATCTCCTCTCAGGCCCTGAGGTTCAAGGGCTCAGCACCAAATGCACCATGGGGCTCACTGGGATCCAGCCACTCCTGACAAACCATGGCTCTGCCTTGATTTCCCTCTGGTCCAGTGCAGTTCATGAGGAAGGTTTCGTAAAACAGTATGGAGAAATAATTTAATGAGCTTCTTAGAGATATTTATTATCATTTTAAAGAGTGTATTTTATTTCTGTTCTCTTTAGAGCACAGGTGATCGCAGCATTCTGTGATTGATATTGATCCAGGGTCTCTCCTCAGGAGGTCTGGCCTGCTCAGAGAAGCTGTGCCTTGAGGTCTGACCCAGTGCAGACAACCTTGCTCCACATTCCCCAACCCCAACCTGTCTGTCCTTACTTACCTGGGACCAGCTTTGCTTGGAGAGCTGGCTGCACTCAGTTAAAGGAGGGCTTTCCCGTTTTGTTATGGAAGGAATCTAAAATCCCTATGTTTCCCCACTGAAAACAGAAACACTTCTCAGGTATGTGCCAAGCCCAAGGTGCCACCGAGGTGGTTCCCTATCCACAAGGCAGAACCCTGCAAGGAATATTTGAGACCTTTGGACTCCTTCGTTCCCTGAGACCTTGCAGTTTCACAAAGGTCCCTTGGTTCCATGAGGTTCTGTGCTGTCACAATGGAGATTTGGGTCCATGGTGCCCCACGGTGTCACAATGCTCTCTTTGGTTCCATGAGGCCTTGATCCATCACAATGGACTTTTGGTTCCATGAAGTTCTGTACTCAACAACGGTCTCTGTAGTTCCAAAGTGTCACAACAGACCCTTGGTTGCATGAGGTTCATTGGTGTCACTATGGTCTCCTTGATTCTATAAGGCATCACAATGTCACAACAGATCCTTGGTTCCATGAGGTTCCTGCAGCAGGACTTCCCCTATGGCCAATCAGAGTCCATCTGTTCTGTCCATCAGCTGGGCCATTACTCAGGGCATCTTTCCCCTCTCAGGAATTGCTGGGATAACCCAGGACGGACATCTGTCCTGTTCTGAGCTCTCTCTGGTGCCAGGGAGGTGGAATTCCCAGCTGACCATGAACATCTTGCCTTGAGAGCAGACTGAAGGGAGATAAGCCTTGAATTTTTGAGTGACACACACTTCACTTTACAAACTATAAAGGCTTCACAAAACTAAGCAGAAGTCTTCTGCATAGTCCCTGTAGGACTTCTCTCCCAAGTCTGGATGCACCATCATGGTTACTTTTCTGGAAGCTGAGTGAAAGGGCTCCATGTGTACTCCCTCATCAATTTGGTGGCAAGTTACATTGACTCCTGATCTCTGCTATTTCTTCACTAGCTGTAATGTAGGTAACTTTCTTGTACAGTGTATTTGTTTCTACCTGTACTTCTTCTGTTTATCCTGTGCAATAAGTAGTCCATTTAAAGTCTCTTGTCTGTTAATCTTGAGTCCATTCAATAAATAATTCATTTTATAATACACTTAATTGCCCATTTTAAAAACTTGTGAGCAAGAGCAATTTGGGGTGCAGGTTGCCAGAAACCGAGCTACTGCCAGAAACCTAAGCATAAGGCAGGACTTGTCTAAGATTTCGCTCCATTCAAAACATATTTCAATTAAAAACAAAAAGAGAGAAGATGTTTTTTCTTATTTATAATTTTCCTGTTTATACACTGATATCAGCAATCTCCAGTTGACGCTGATCCCCAGCAGCTCCTCATGCAGTCTGAACAGATATGAAAATCAAGACTCTATATGGGTGTCACGATCTGTTCAACCCCAGTGGGAGTCAGGATGGTTCGTTAGACTGCAGGGTGCAAAAGACAAACAGCAAGGGACTCAAGTTTTATTCAGCAGCAAAACCAATGCACTTTATTGCGTGCCAATAGCTTAGCTTTGAGATAGAGAGGAGAGAAAGATAAAGGAAACGAAGTAAAAGGGGGAGAGAGAAAGAGAAGGATAGGGAATACCTACCAACAGATGGGACGATGTCCTGGTAGTCTTCAGCCAATAGATGTGTCTTCCATCCATGGGGAGAAAGAGATCTCAAAAGTCTCTTCAGGAAAGTCACTTTTTTGTAGTCCTTTTCCAAAGTGAGTGGCCTCTGGCCAAAAGGTGGGGAGATTTATAGGCTATTATATGTAGAGACTTTGCTCCAACAAAGAGGTGCTGGAACAGGACACTACAGCCAGTACCCTGCTTGAGAGCAGTGTACCATGGCAGCAGCAAGCACTAGCAAGCACTAGCAAGCACACCTACAAATAGTCCCTTGGTAAGCATCCATCTTGGCCAGGCCTGAAACTCCTGTCCAGAGCGAGTGGTGTGGTCCCGGGGTCTCAGTCTCTGATCTTGGATGATTGTGAGGCGTATCAGGGAAACTTCGGACCGACCCTTACACCACCCCATGACTCACAATCAACGTCAAGAGCACTCCTTTGTAGTGTTGTTGCGAAGTCTTCAGGATTCATCCAAGTTCGTAGCATATCCTGGAAAACAGAAACAGAAAGTTGGACAGAATAGAAAAGTAGGAAAGAGATAAGGGAAAGGAAAAGGGAAAAAGAAAACAAAACAAATAATCAATTTAAATTCAAAATGCGACACAAGTAAAATAAGCAATTTTATCCAATATTTAAAAATGCAACACAACTGGAGTAAACAATTTTAATCAATATTCAAAATGTAACACAACTAAAATACGACATTTTAATCAATACCACGTTTTATCTTATTTCAAATCATATAGCTTGCCTTGTGTCAATAACCTTAGGAATGTCAACAGACTGATTTGTGTGCATCGAATATAGATGTCAGTAGTGTTAACCATTTCATCATTCTCCAATTCATGATGTAAAAAATTGCTGATAAAACAAAACCAATCAAAACCAAAATCAAGAGAACAATGATGGGATGATACAATTTGTTCAAGACACCTGTAGCAGTAGGTGACCACCCAAAAAGAGTATCCTACCACCTGTGTTTGGCATCTCTCTTTCCAAAACATGCTGTATTTCTTTTACATTGTGATGAACCATAATTAAGGTTTTTTGTCCGTTTTTCTTAATCCTTTCCAAAATTTCAATTAAATCTTGGTGAAGCAACAACTGCTTTACCAGAGTGAGGTTCATCCCAATGGGAGTAGGCAATAGATGGCAGATCAGTGTGTAATTGGACTGTAGAAGATGATGAGAGGGGCTACAAAAGAAAAATCACATCCTGCAATTTTAGCAAAATTACAGACAAAAATTTGAATGATTTTTAGTACTCATTACCAAATCTTCTACGAAAACACTATCACAAGCAGTTCTTAAGCATGCACACACATTGCCCATATACACCAGTACTGTTTCAGGAATCTCGTTTCGATGAATTTCAAAGTTACAAACATTTTGTTCTGTGTCTAAGCAAATATCTTGAGCTCTGATTGCATCACTTTCACAGATAAACCCTTGTTGTTCCTGTACAAGTTTCTAGATAACAGTTTGACACTTCCCACCAATTTGATGGGCCCATTCTGTATGCTCGAAAGGATAGAGAATAGCTCCATCATGATTCAGCCCTGATGCAATGATAGGGAATATTGAATGCACTGAAGCATTACATATAAACAGTACAAAGGCTGTGGCTGTGTTTATGCTGTGGTCGTGTTTATGCTGTGGTCATAGGTAAAATTTATCAAGTTCCAGGGATTGGAAGGATTGGAATTATCTTTCAAAATCAGTGGCAATATCCCAGATTATTCTTTGAACTTCAGTAGGAAAAGTGCCTTCTTCGCCTTCTCTTATAATTAAGGCAGCAACTGACAGCATCCACAATTGAGCCGGGATACAGCTGAGGGCTAAAGACATGTTATTTTGTGTAGCACCGAGTGCATCAATTGTCAATTTGTGGTCATTCGCATTTACCTTTTTCCAATTTGGTAATATGTTTGATAACAACGACTGTTGGGTTGCTAAGGCTGTTAAGGATGACTGTGGTGGTAGTTGTAATTTGGTTAGATCTCCAGTTGTGGTAGCCAATTTATTCATTAGTACTTCTGAATCATTGCTATTCAAAATTCCCAATCTTGTTCCCACAACACCGGTTATGTCTCTTGTCGTACATTTCCTAGAAAGATCCCGCTTTTGCAACCAGGTTGTCCAACCCTCAAAAGAGGTTTGCAGAGAAGGCCAACAAGCTGGCTGAACTTCTGAGACATTGCTTTGCATTGCCAATTTAATTTGTTTAAGAGACCACGCCAGGTTAAACAATATTTGTTGTTGGCCAGTTTTCCTAATTACATATGGTCCAATTTAAAAAATTTTTGTTGGTTGGTTGGGTGGTAGGTGTTACAACATTAACACTGAGTTCTCCCCATTATTTTGTATTGTTTTTACCACACATGATTTTATGGGAAAATTGTACAGCAGTTTAACCAACAATTCTGATTTTGGATTTCACAAAATAGAGCATGGCCGTGAGGTCCTGTGCCATGACTCTATACAGGTTCCATGAGGGCTCCAGCAATTAATCTACACGTTATTGTGACATCATCACCTCATTTTACTGTGAAGGAAGGGAAAATGTGTTCGTCATTCAACACTAGGGGAGTGCGTACACCATGGTATGTGATTACTGCAGTCAGTGTGTGTTTTGCCACAGCGTTTATTTTGAATGGGTAAGTTAGACCTTTAAGGCCTAACTTACCTGCTGGATCATTTTTCCAATTACATGTTACATAAATTGATTTGGTTAAAGAAAAGTTATACCAGCAGTCAGTAGGTTTGTCTCTGAAAAGCTTTGTAATCTCAATGTTGTTGGTACTGAGATCCAAGATATAATTACCAATATTTTTCTGGCGACAACACAATATAAGGGGGGTTTGTTTGTTACATGTCCACACTGTTGTAGGGCAGAGTTTTGCTATGATGTTAGAGTGCAAATTGCTTGTCACATCTGTTTCTAGCAAATTTACAGTGATCGCAATAGTGGAAGCTTTCTCGTAAAGAGATTTTTCCACTTTCCTGCATCCTACCTTAATTTATTCGCCAGTTGTTCCAGTTAATACTCTAGCCCAGTCATTCTTGTCCTTACCAACCAGTCACTTGCACGGTATACCTCTGAGACATGCAGTACCATGGTCACTAGGTCGCTACGATCTGGTTGTCATGTCCCTCAGCATTCTTTCTCTGAAAAATAAACACAACAGAGTCTGCCACCAATAGGCAGGAGATTAAAATTATCCAATTATCCACTATCCAACATGTGCTTATCTGAAATTCCTTTCCCAGAGCATTGGTGGCTACTCAGGCATATTTATTCAGGGGTGTTTTCAGCACTAGTGGTACTTCCCCTACAGTAGGGAGAACAGGTTGCCTAGGATGGTGTGCTGGATTCTTGGGATCATTTGGTCTCCACAGTGCAGGAATTATGCATGGGGCTTTTGGACAAAAGGCAGTTATTTTGGGATACCCATTTACTCCCCATGTATCATTTATACATTTTATAGCTTTCCATAACTGCAGATCCCAGCCAGCCTCCTGTGGTTTAAGGAGTCGTTTAAGGAGACCATTGGTCCTTTCTACAATTCTGTTAGCTTGGGGGTAGTAAGGGGTATGAAAAGTCCATTTTATTCCTTCATTCTTTGCCCAATCCTGTACTACTTTAGCAGTGAAGTAGGATCCATTATAAAATTTAATTTCCTGTGGTTTTGGGAAAGTTCCAAACCTCTCTTGCAATGGTTTAACAGTATTATCTCCTGTAGCTCTTTTAAAAGCTTCAGCTTGGACTAACCCAGATATAATCTCCACTCCCAGCAGCACAAAATGTTTACCACCTGGCTTTCTAAAGGGACCGATATAATCAACCTGCCATGCATCCCATAAGCCTTTACCCTTTCTTAAATGCAGAGGATCATCTTCCAAAGGATGTCTTTCTAGCCGTTTGCAAAATTGCTCACAGGCTGATATGCATGTTTTACACATTTCCCCAGTGACAGGCCAACCATGGGCGAGGGCTTCTTTGTGCAAATCTTTTGCACCTGTGTGCTGTCTTTTTACATGCAGTCATTCTAATATGTACTCCCAGTCCTCTGTAATTTGTTCCTTCTTAAGGGGACTTAGTCTAGCTAATTCATCAACTGCATTATTCCACTCCGCATCTGGATTACCATCTGTCTGGTGAGAAGCTACCCACTCCACAGTAAAATTACCTTGACTTGCAATAATTGCAAGAAATACTTGCAGTATTTCCTGCCAGTTTTTCTTTTGTCATACTGAAATTCTGTTAACTTCCCAATCATTTTGTTGCCAAGAAGGAAGCCACTGTGTACATCCCTTAAACGCAACATAGGAGTCAGTGTAAATACAAACAAGAGAGGTATTCTGCATCTTACATTGGAAAACAAACCAAACAGTTATTAGCTCACCAACTTGAGTGCTGCCTTTTCCCTCAGTAATAATTCGTTCACTGGAGGAAGTGTGGAGGGCTACTGCCCTGTATTTCCACAACTTACCCTCTCTCCTGGCAGAAGCATCAGTGAACCAAGAATTTGTTGATTGTTTGGGGGAGAAAGAGGGGCAACTGTAATTAACGAGGCTGATTTGTCTTGGTTGCTAGCCAAGCTCTCAGTTTCTTGTATTGCCAGATATTTTACAGCTCCTTCTGTTACTGAGAAGATGTTACAGTAATGTTCAATCTGGGCATACCACTTCCTAACTGTGGCTCTCTGAGCCACCCCGTCAGGACGGGAGGTCCCAGTAGTGACAATCTTAATAACTTTGAAAGGGCCTCTCAATATAATAGTTGTTGTTGTGCAATTTTTTCAACTTCTATGAGAGCTAAGCCAACCACAAACAGCCCCTTTTCTCAGTTAGTGTATCTTTTTTCAGCATCTTTAAAGTCACAGGAATAAAAACCAGCAATCCTTGTAGGGCCTTCTGGGCCCCATTGCCATATGTGTACTGACAACCCTGAGATGGCAAAACCCCATTCTACCTGGAAAGGATCTGTGGGGTGAATAGGGCCCAGAGCCTGATGAGTGAAATAAACAGGCGCGGGCCAAAGCCTTTATTAAATGCCAGCTCTTTTATTTAATGGGGGTCATAGGGAGGCCCGACGCCTGCTGCTGCTGCTGCCAATCCAACGCAGAGAGGAGGTTCTCGTGCAGTCCTGTCCGAGGGCAGAACTGGGAGTTCCAACCTCACAGGCACATCCAGAACTCCCTAGTGGCTTATTGGTCTGGGGGTGTCATCCTTCTTAACTGCTCTTGAGGTCGCGGTGATTAAACAGTTACAAAGGACACATTGCAGGTGACTTAGCTTGTTGGTGGATGTAATCTGTGGACTTGAGCTCAGTGTTAGTTGACTACCCTCGTGAATTCTCTTCTTAAAGACGACTTCTGGTAATGTTGGTACTGGGTAACTCCTTGAGATTTACATATAAGGTGTTGCTTAACTTGATAGGCAGGCAGCAGCAAGCCGGAAGTGAGGTAAGGGAAAGGGCGGACATGGTAGGTGGAAGGGCGGAAATGGGAAACTGGGATAGGAAATACAATAAACTGGGGTTTGAAGTATATAGGGACTGTACATTCAACTGGGGAAAACAACACAGCAACTTGACCAGAGAACTAGTGAACCAACAAGTGGATAAAACAATAAGGTAACAACAATTTCTTTAACTCTTCTAACAGCTTTTAACATTTCTTAACTGAGACTATTTACTTCAATTCCCCCCTCTATCTTTTTGATCGGGCTTAGCCCGCATCAATTTGTAATTTGAGTTTCTTGGGAGTAGAATTTCCTTAGTTCTTGGTATTGATCGAAAATTTGCTTTGCAGACTCATGTTCTGATTTTTGGCTTTCCATCATCATAATTTTAGCTTTTGTTTGCTTAGCCATATTTGAAATGCTAGTTTGTATTGTTGAATTTATGATTTTGATTAAACAGGGGAACAGACAGGGGAAAAACAAAAAGCTTATAACTGCACTTACAATTAGAAAGGCTGCCTTTTTCCACCACTTGGTCTTAAATGACCAAATATCGTCCCACCAGCTTGAGCTTACCAAGGGGGTCCATTTTTGAGCACCTACATAGGCCACTTTACGTATTTCTTTAGAGATGTTACGGATTACTTCACTTTTATCGTCTATTTCCAGACAGCATTCCGATGTATTGAATTTTCCACATATTCCTCCCTCATTTGCCAGCAGGTAGTCTACTGCAAGTCGGATTTGGTAAACTACTGCTCTGGTTTGGGTCAGTTGGTCACTGACATAATCTAGGGCCAAGGCAGTTTGATTTGATATTACTTCTAGCACTGCCTGAAGTCGTATAATTCGGTTTAGCATATAAATTGGGGTACGATATCCCCAGGACCCATCCTGTGCCCAGGTGGCTGGTCCATAAACTTCAATAATCCGCTCAGGTGTCCAAACTTCTCCTTTCCATTTTTGGATACCACCTATATCAATTACACTTCTTCTTTTTCGGTCATTTTTCAAGTCATCATATAAAGGGACTCCTAATTTAGCACCTGAATTTTTGGGGAGTAGGAAAAAGGCCGGCTTAATGATTCCTATTGTGCAGCTTCCAAACCAATCTCCAGGAAGATTGGTATATGCAGTATTTCCGCATATCCAAAATAAATGTTTAGGCGCTTCCCAAAATGTTTTATTTGTTTCTGTTGGACATTCCCAATATTTGGATAATTCTCTTATCTCCCAGAAGGGATTTATTTGCTTTTCAGCACATTCATACAAATTATACCCTTCGTGATAGATACATCCTTTTTCTTTTTTGTTCACAGACCAATATTTGTTTGGCTCTTTAGGGATCCACCTTATAATTGAATTTTTTGTAGTTAGGTATCTTTTGCATGCCATGGTTCCTACAAATGTTTTGTATGGGTTTCCTGCTCTTTTTATACATTCTTCTCCAATTATCTTATATTTTAAATTCCATTGTTCCTTCTTTTGCCTTTGTCCCTGCATTTGGGGTGCTTGCTTCATTTGTTTCCATTTTAAGATTTCTAAGGGCTTTAAGCTAATTCCTTCCCAAGGCCAAATTTCTGACATTTGTGTGTTTCCACATACCCAACAATTTATTATTCAGCTCTTTACTAATTCTTTCAACCAAATCTATGAACAAATTTTTTCCCAAGGACATTTCCAATTCATTTTCCTTTTTTGTAGCTACTACCAATTGTTTTTCCTTAACCAAATCTATTAGTTCTTTTTGGTTTCCTTTATGTTCGAAACAAAACCAGGCTTCTCCTGCAGGACACTCCCCAAGTAAGCGCTGGCGATAAGTCGCGGTGTTTTTAGCAATCCAATAAGTCTTTCCACTCTCCCGACAGGTAGTTATTTGGGAGTTATTAAAACAACTGGGATTTATGTTAGTATGGACTCTGATTAGTGACCCCAAAGTTTCTCCATCATAAAGTGGGTGGTAGCACTTAGTGCACTGCACTTCTTCGCTCCTTGTGAGATTGCTTGCGAACAAGGCCATCAGAATTCCTCCCAGGAGTCCGGTATGAACCTCTCTGGGTCTCACCCGGTCTTGCCTCCAGGGGGTGGAGATCCCTTTGGGTAGAGCAACCGCTTTCCAGAGTCTTTCCATTTCTTTTTCCCAGGCTATTTAATTAATGGCTTTTGGGGGATGCTCTGCAGGAGAACTGGCCCTATATTGTAACTGGGGTCTGATTCAGGGGTAGAGGACTAGGTGCTATTTAAACTTGGAGAAGAATGTATGGGCTTACAACATGGATTGCACTAAACTGATACAAAACTTGTCATTTTACAACATTACCTTTTAACTTAATGGTTACGACAGCAAGTAGGTAAACTAGTAGGGATTTAACCTGATACAAAGTTACCTCTGAACTTTTTAGTAACAGCAGTAACTGTTTGAACTGTTTTAACTGTCTTTTGCTTTCCTTTTAAAAGCAAGTCGGAGACCTGTAGGGCTCTTAGCCACAGTCCATTCAGGAGTTCCTGGGTGAGATATTACGGGATTTGATTCGCCAGTGGGAGGTGGAACAGGTCCTTTTATTCTGGAAATGTGGGTCCAACCTCTTTCTTGTGTCCTCACGGCAGTGTGTGTAGTGAGCAAGACTTGGAAGGGGCCTTCATATCTAGGAGATAAAGGAGTGTGAGTCCAGGATTTAACAAGAACCCAATCCCCTGGGCTAATCTGGTGGGCATCTGAGTCAAGCGGGGAGGTTTGAGGTAGATAAGCTCTCTTTTTAAGAGACTGTATGGTTTTTCCAATAACTTTTAGGTACTCTCGGGTTGCAGCTTCTCCCTCTAAGTAATTTGCTGAACTGAAGGGGGTAATTAAGAAGGGGAGCCCAAACATAATTTCATAGGGGGAGACCCCTATGTCAGCACGTGGCCTTGTTCTAATACGCAATAAGGCAAGGGGCAAACACTGGAGCCAATTCATTTGGGTTTCCTCAATTAATTTTGTTAACACATTTTTTAGGGTTTTATTCATTCTTTCCACTCTTCCGGAGCTTTGGGGGTGCCACGGAGTATGCAATCTCCATTTAATTCCCAGGGCTTTGATAATTTGGTGCAGTATTCGGGAGGTAAAGTGTGGGCCTCTATCAGAATCGATATTGTTAACTAATCCGTATCTAGGGATAATTTGTTCCAGAATTATTTTTACGACCACTTCCGATGTTTCCTTTACTGTGGGGAAGGCTTCCACCCAATGGGTGAGATGGTCTACCACAACTAATAAGTGTTTATACTTTTGAACTGGGGGCATCTCGGTAAAATCTATTTGAATGCTTTGAAATGGCCTTAGAGCTAATTTTCTTCCTCCAGGTTCTGCCCTACGCATTACTTTCTGGTTGACCTTTTGACAGATTAGGCATCCCTTTGTTATTGCCTTCGCTAGGTCATATATTCCGACACAGAAATTTTCTTTTAGAAAATGATCGCATAATCCTTGAACCCCCCAGTGGGTTAGTTCATGTATTTCTGACAACAATCTCCGTGCTAGTGCCTTATTCAGAAACTTGCACCCATCTGACATTACCCACTCTCCCTGGCTCCCTTGACGTAATTCCAGGTTTTTTATTACTTTTAACTCCTTTTCACTGAAAATAGGCTCCTCTTTTTCCGGTTTCTGGGGTACATCATTTAAGATTTTTACAGGCCTTTCTGAACTCAAGGTGGCTTCCTTAGCTATTTGGTCAGCAAAACGATTGCCTCTTTCTTCAAAAGTATTCCCTTTTTGGTGGCCCCTTATATGTACTACTGCAATTTCTGCAGGTTTAAGTAAAGATTCCAATACCAACTTTATTAAATCTTTGTGTATTAGATCTTTTCCCTTTGAGTTTAGATAGCCACGCTCTTTCCAAAAGTATGGACTACCCCAAACGCGTATTTTGAGTCTGTATAGATAGTTCCCTGTTCCCCTTCTAGCAGGTCTAATCCTCTTTTTAAGGCATAAATTTCACAGCATTGGGCTGACCAATTAGAGGGTAGCTTCCCTTTTTCCAAAACTTCTAGGTTTTTGCCCTTTGCTCCTTCAATTACAGCATACCCGGATGCTCTCTTCCCATGTATTACTTTTGATGACCCATCAATGAATAATGTTTTTCCGTAGGGTAATGGTATACTTTCAAGGTCCTCTCTTACTTTGGTCTGGAAATTTATAAGTTCCAGGCAATTGTGCTCCAGTTCCTGTAAAGGTTCTCCCAAGAGAAACTGGGCTGGATTTAGGCTCTGGGAGGTGACTAATGTTAAGTTATCTGTAGTCATTAATATGATTTCGTATTTTAATATTCTGGCCTCCGTTAACCACTGCTGAGCTCCTTGGTTTAGAATTGTTTTGATGTCATGTGGGGTATGCACTTTGATTTTTCCTTGTAAGGTTACTTTTTGGGCATCCTCTATTAGGGTAGCTGCAGCTGCAACCGCTTGAAGACATGTGGGCCACCCTTTTGCCACTGGATCTAACAACTTGGAAAGGTAAGCTATTGGTTTTCGGCAACTTCCCCATTCCTGCGTTAGTACCCCATAGGCAACTCCCCCTTCTGTATTAATAAACAAATCAAACTCCTTTTTAAGGTCAGGCAAACTTAGGACTGGTGCTGAGGATAATTTTTCTTTTAATTTATCCAATTGCTCTTCATCTTTAGGTGTCCAATTGATGGGTTCTGAATCTACGAGCTTGTCATAGAGGAATTTAACACTTTGAGTGTATTTGTCTAACCAAAATTTGCAATAACCAAAGAGACCCAAAAGTTTCCTTACATCACGTTTTGTTTTCGGGGTCGGTATAGATAGAATTCCTGAGATTCTTTCTGGACTTAACTTTTTGTATCCTTTCCCAACTATGTGACCAAGGAAAACAACTTCAGACTCAACAAACTGCAATTTGTCCTGGGATACTTTTAACCCCTTTGCCCCTAGAAAATTTAGGAGATTGATACTAGTTACTTTTACTTGGTCTTGTTCTTTCCCAGAGATTAGCAAATCGTCTACATATTGGAGAATTTGAACTTCATTTTCTGGAGTGAACTGCTCTAATACCCCCTCTAAAGCTTGCCCGAAAAGATTGGGGGATTCTGTAAATCCTTGAGGTAATCGTGTCCATCTTAACTGCTGTTTCCTGTTTCCATCTGGATGTTCCCATTCGAAAGCAAACCAATCCCGGCATTCCTCGGCCAGCGGGCATGCCCAAAATGCATCTTTTAAATCTATTATAGTAAACCAAGCATGCTCTCTTGGGATTTTGCTCAGGAGATTATAAGGGTTGGGCACGACAGGATACCTGGTAATGGTTCTTTTATTAATTTCCCTCAGATCCTGGACTAGTCTGTATTTGCCATTTGCCTTTTTAACTGCCAGTATGGGTGTATTGTGGGGAGACATACATGGTTCCAAGATGCCCTCTACTAATAGATGTTCTATAACTGGTGCTAAACCCTTTTTTCCTTCCAGAGACATGGGGTATTGCTTAATTCTGATAGGGGGAGTTTCTGCCTGCATTTGTATAGTTATTGGTGGGATATTTAAGAAACCACTTTTTTCTTCCTCTGCCCATACCTCAGAATTAATTTCCTTTATATCTCCTTCAGTTAACTTCATTATGTGAACTATCATTCTTCCATCCTTTGGGATGACTGCCACGCCTAGTTGAATTTGGAGATCCCTCCCCAACAAGTTCTTTTCTAAATGGGGGAGGTAAATCAAGTCTGCCACACACTGTCTGAAATTCCCTTTTATTTCCACCTTTTCAATTATGGCAGCCTTGAATGGCTTTCCTTCTGCCCCTATTACTTCACAAGTTCTATTACTTATATTAACTCCTGCCGGGAGTTCCTTTAAGCTGGATCGGTCAGCTCCTGTATCAACCAAGAACTCAAGTTCTAAATTTTGGGGACCAATGTCAAAATTTACCAAGGGCTCCTCTTGATGGTCCATGAGGTACCCTAATGGGTAGAGCCCCTGACATCCCTAATCATCACCCTTTAAGATTTTCTCCAGGGTGTCTTGCTCCCTGGCGATGGCTTCATCTAGGGAAAGCTTTTTACACCACTTCTTTATGTGTCCGACTTCCCCACAGTAGTAACATCTTTTTTCAATTTGAAACTTCCCAAATTTCTCGTTATGGCTATTTTTACTCACTTCAGGATAGTCCCTAGATCCCCCTAGTACAGGTTTGGGGTCTTCCCCATTGGGTTTCAATGGCCCTCCTAATTGGTCCTTATTTACCCCCACACATTCTCTGGCTACTGCCACCATAACCCTTGCTTTTGTTCTCGCTTTTTCTTCCTCTCTTCTCAAATACACCTTTAAGGCCTCTTTAAGTAAATCATTAATTCCCTTTTCTTGCCAGTCCTCGAGTTTTTCTAGTTTCCTTCTGATATCAGGCCAAGCTTTTGTAACAAAATGTACTTTTAATAATATTTGGCCTTCAGGGCTATCCGGGTCTATATTTGAATAAAGTTGGAAGTTTCTTTTTAGTCGATTAAGCCAGGCTGCCGGAGTCTCATCTTTCTCCTGTACTCCATCAAAAGCTAGTTTAGTGTTACTACTGCGAGGCACAGACTCTTTTATTCCTCTAATTATTAAAGACCTATAATCGCTCATGCTTCTTCTCCCTTCTTCCTGATTGGGATCCCACCCGGGATCTGCTAGAGGTAATTTCTGGTCACCGGGTGGTCCCTGTCTATTCTCTCTGTCCCAAATACGTAAGGCTGCTGCTCGTATCATACGGACCTCCTCCGAACTAAATAGTATATTAATGACTGAGTTCATCTCTCCCCAGGTATAGATATTGGGTCCTAGGAATTGGTCCACCTGGTTCGAAATGCCTACCGGGTCCTCTACTAAACTTCCTATCTCCTTCTTGAACCCCCGGACTTCGGATGCCGTCAACGGAGCATTCACGAACCCTACTCCACCAGCTATTCCACCCATTGGGACTTCTCTAAGTGGGAATAGTTTTTCTGCCCTTGTTTTAGACCGTGTATTACAGTAGGGCCCTTCCGTTAGTTTATCACTTGGCATGTAGGTAGATGTTTTTTGGCTATTACAAGATACATTACTATCCGTTGGGGACAGGTTTAACTCCCAACTGGAAGGGGGTGAGGGAACTGCTATTGGTGGAGGTGCAGGGACCAAACTACCGGTAGGGGTTAGGGAAGGTGGAGGAGATTGCGGCAAAGGTAAGGTTGAGGGTGAAGGTGTGGGGATGGTGTTTTGATTTAAAACTGGGGTGTTAGGTGGTAGAGAAGAACAAGTCTCAGAGGATTTGGGCTGAAGGGGAATTGAGAGTTCAAGTGAAGATGGATGAGGAAATGTTAATGGCAGAGGCAAGGAGCTTGGTAACGGTGGAGGTAAGGAGCTTGGTAGAGGGTTGAGAGGAACAGGGGGAGGGGGAGGAGGTAGGTTATCAAGGGGATCCCAGTTTTTAACCTTTTCTCTTTCCTGCTCTTCCCTTTTTTGCTCTTGTATTTTACATATTCTTACAGATTCTTTGTTTATAGTGTTAGTTTCCCAACAGGCTGCATACTGAAGTTGCTCAATATTAGAACTCTCCCAAGTTTTTAAATACTGGTTTAATAGGGAACACATCCATGGGTCTTGAGTTCCATACCAAGGCCATTGTGTTGGTAGATTTAATTCAGGCCACACTTCTATACAATAGTGTATCATTTTAATTTTATCTAGATTCTTAGTGGCCTCCCGGGTGTCCCATTGATTTAACATTATCGCCAGGGGACTGTCAGGGGGAATGTTCTTTCCCTTTCCCTTTCCTTTTTTAGTGCTTCCCCTAGTTTTGCTCATGCAACTTCCCATAGCTGTGGTTTCGATTAGGCCTAAAAGAAATTCTAAGGTGCCTCTACCCAAACAGAAGATTAATGACAGGCAACACAACACAGAGTTTTTAACAACTAAAAATAATTTGGCCTTTTCTAAATTATGATATAAATTCCTTTTTACGGAAAGTTATAAGGTGCCCCTACTCGAAAGGAAATTACTGACGGGCAATAAAACTGTTAAGAGAACGAACCGGTTTTTACGACACCTACTTCACCCTCACCCCACAGCCCTTTCAAAACAGTCGGACTGTCACTTTTCCTTGGGTTACCGCTTGCCCCTCCCTACACTCCTAGTGGATTGGAGTTAGGTCCCAACGGGGCTTGCAGTTACTGCTTGCCCCTCCCTACACTCCAAGTAAGAACTGGGACAGAGCCGGTCTCTAGCGGGGCCCCGGTCACCCCCTCCCTCTACTCTTCCCAGCTATTGGTGGGAGTTGGGTTAGGTCCCAGCGGGGCCCGGATACCCCTTCCTAAACCCTCGTCCCTGGGGGGCTCGGTCCTAGCGGGGCGCCGGCTACCCCTTCCTACACGCCCCCTCCTAAAGTTAGGCCTACCAGGGTTTGCGTTGCTTGCCCCAGGCCAACCACTACCGCGTGCCACACCCACGAACAACCCTAGCCCACCGCACGCCCGGTGATCTGGGGGGGGTGCTACTACCCCAGGAGGCGCCTCTTTCAACCTCTAGGCCTTGGTAGGCCTCACTTGCTTCCCCCTTTTCCCGGCCGGCCCCCTCGCGGGAGTCCGGAACCGCGGTACTCAGGGGTCCACACTCACTTCGGGGGTCTGAGCTACCAGCCCCCGTCTCATCCACACCACACTCGCTCGCCTCCCGTGCCCACCGCCGGTCTTCTTACCAGCTCCCTCCGCGTTGTCCCAGTCCCACGCAGCTCCAGGTCCGGGGTGGCCAGCTGACCCAGAGGGCCTCTTCGGGGCGGCGCCTTCCCCTCCGACGTCCTCTTCTGGGCGTGGCCTATCCCAGACGAGCCCCCAAACTGAAATAAACAGGCGCGGGCCAAAGCCTTTATTAAATGCCAGCTCTTTTATTTAATGGGGGTCATAGGGAGGCCTGACGCCTGCTGCTGCTACTGCCAATCCAACGCGGAGAGGAGGTTCTCGTGCAGTCCTGTCCGAGGGCAGAACTGGGAGTTCCAACCTCACAGGCATGTCCAAAACTCCCTGGTGGCTCATTGGTCTGGGGGTGTCATCCTTCTTAACTGCTCTTGAGGTCGCGGTGATTAAACAGTTACAAAGGGCACATTGCAGGTGACTTAGCTTGTTGGTGGATGTAATCTGTGGACTTGAGTTCAGTGTTAGTTGACTACCCTCGTGAATTCTCTTCTTAAAGACGACTTCTGGTAATGTTGGTACTGGGTAACTCCTTGAGATTTACATATAAGGTGTTGCTTAACTTGATAGGCAGGCAGCAGCAAGCCGGAAGTGAGGTAAGGGAAAGGGCGGACATGGTAGGTGGAAGGGCGGAAATGGGAAACTGGGATAGGAAATACAATAAACTGGGGTTTGAAGTATATAGGGACTGTACATTCAACTGGAGAAAACAACACAGCAACTTGACCAGAGAACTAGTGAACCAACAAGTGGATAAAACAATAAGGTAACAACAATTTCTTTAACTCTTCTAGCAGCTTTTAACATTTCTTAACTGAGACTATTTACTTCAATGAGCTCTAGCTTCAACAGGAAATTCAATCAGCAATTGCAGTGCTTCCTCCTGGGAAGGAGTCCAATCCCATTTTACTCCTTTTCTCAGCAAATCATAAAGAGGTTGAGCAATTATTGAAAAGTCTGGAATGTGTTTTCTCCAGAACACTATGTCCTGGTTTGAAGGACAGGTGTCTGCCGATAAAGGCAGAAGTTTTCCTTTGAAATAGAGACTTTAATTCCACTCCCCACAAGTATTATAATTGTTTGAATCAAGGACTCTGAGGCAGAGATAAGGGGGTAGGAATAACAGCTCTTTTACTAATATATCTAACCGTACAAGCAGAAACAAAAGCAGTTGTTAAAATTACCAACAAAATAGAACAGATAACTCGGTTCCAGTCCTTTCTTTAGCTGTGGGCACGCTCTCTCTGCCCTCAGTCCCGGTGCTGCAGACAGGCAAAGCCCAGCAGCTGCAAAGAAGCAGGCGGGAGCGGAGGCGGGAGAGGGTGGCAGCGGCCACTATGGTCTCAGGTGGGAGCGGCTGGAGACGGCAGCTCCTCACTCACCGTTTGGGTTCCGGTTGTCAGCTGTGTCCGCAGAGGCAGGAGGCTGGAGCAGGGCAGATGCAGAGCAGGTGATTGCATAGGGTCTGGCTCTCCTGCATTTGGCCACGTGGCTTTGTGAGCTGAGCAGAAATCACAATAAGAGCTAATGGCCTAAAATCTAGGCTTACTTGCATTCAAGTACCTTGTGGCTGAAATCTTCCTGAGACACCAGGAGAAGCTGTTCCTTATGGGACATCTTATCTGGGCTTGTTGTGGCATCCTGGGGCAAACCCCAAGCTCTAGCTGTTACACGTAGGAAGGAAAGGGTAGAGTCACAGTGTTTCAAAGCCTGATTAGAGGCAGCCCTAAGGAAGCCAAGACCAGCCAGACCCATTGTCAGGGAGAAATCTCTGGACAGACAGAATTTGGGAGGCCAAATCCCAGTTTTATTTATGAGCATCTGGATGAGAAAGACAGCGCTTTTCCATAGGAAGGAATGTAGGGAGAGCCCCGGTGTTTCAAAGGCAGATGAGAGCAGGCCCTTAGGAAGCCAAAGGAACCTAGACAGTCCTGGCAACTTTTGTCTGGGAGCTATGCTTGGATATAAGGAATTTTGGAGGCAGATTCCCAATTTTGGCCATGGATGCCTGGACTTGAAACACGTCTTTTCCATGGGAAGAAAAGCAGAACAGGCCCCCAGTGTTTTGATGGCAGATGAGAGGTGGCCCCCCAAGAGGCTAAAGCCAGCCAGCGCTGTCTGTCCTGGCAGGTTTCATATGGGAATAATCCTTGGATATAATCAAATTTGGAGGAGGAATCCCAATTTTGGCCATGAACCCCTGGAGAAGGACAGTTCTTTCCCACAGGAAGAAAAACACTGAACTCCAGTGTCTCAGGGGCTGATGAGAAATAGCCCCCAACATGGCAAGTCAGCTGGACCACTCAGGTGGTCCCCAGGAGGCCCAGCCAACCAGACCTGTTCCATGTTCCTTGTATCCTTGTATCCTTGGGGTCCTGCAGCATCACAATTGCCCCTTAGTGTCGCATTCTGCTGCAGCAAGGGGTGCAACAACTCCCCTGGGCCCTGGAGTCTCGGACCTCAGGCAACCACTAATGACCAACAAGAAAAGACGACAACAGGGCGGGTGCTGCTTTAGCCTGGATCCCTTACCTGGGATCCTTTACTGAGCCAGGGACCAAGGCAAGAACGAGGGTAGAGTCATGGGTTTTATATGCCAGGGTAGGGGTGGACTTTAGGGCCAAGGTTCAAGAGTGAGAGGAGCAGAGGATTGCAAAGGGGTGGGTTGAGGAGGACAACCAATGGGAAGAACTAAGGCGGGAACGCTGCAGTAGAATTTAAACCAATGAGGGTACAGGAAAAGAAGATCGTTCTGGGACCATTCCTTATCTGACAAAATGAGTGGAGTGTCTTTTCCTGGGCTTGCAGGAGCACGCCCCACATGGTGGAGGGGCGGAATCTTCTTTTTAAGTCATGCCCAGCACCCATGCTGTCTGTCTAGGTAGAATCCCCACCTCCTGGGATGGGGGCACACCTTTTTTCCATATGGCCCTGTAGTATCAGAAGAGATCTTTGTTTCCATGAGGCCCAGCAATATAACAATAGTCTCCTTAGCTCCACAAGAGCACAATGGTCCTTGATTCCATGAGGCTTTGCAGTGTCAAAATGGTTTCCTTGTTTCCATGGGACAGCGCAATGCCACAATGGTCCCTTGGTTCTGTGAGGTCACACAGTCTCAAAATGGCTCCTTGGTTCTACTGGGTTCCCTAGGATGACAATGGCCCTTTGCTTCCACCATGCCTGGATGTGTTACACTGGCCCCTTGCTTCCATGAGGCCCTGCGGTGTCACAATGGTCTCTTTCGGTTCCACAGTGCCACAACGACACCTTGGTTCCATGAAGCCCTGAAGCACGGAATGGCTCCTTGATTGCATTGGGCCCCTCTTTGTTAACATGAGTTCTTAGTTCCACGGAGCCCTGTAGTTTCACAGTGGTCTCCTTGGTTCCATGGTGCCACACAGTGTCGCAATGGCCCCTCAGTTCTACAAGGCTCCATAGTGTCACAATGGCCTCTTGCTCCCATGAGGCCCTGTGATAGTCTCATTGGTTGCACAAGGCCCTGCAGTTTCACAATGGCTCCTGAAGTGTCATAATAGTCTCAGCGAGTTCCCCCACTGGTTCAAAATGCCCTCCTTGGTTCTATGATGGCCTGTAGTGTAACAATGGTATCCTTGGTTCCACAGAGTCAGAATGGCCCCGTGGTCCCATGGAGGCCCACAGCCCCCTTATAGAGCCCCACGGCCCTTTATGGAGCCCCACAATGTCACTATGATCCCTTTGATTCCATGAGGCCCTACTGTGCAACAATGACCCCTTGGCTACACAAGGCACTGCAGTGTCACAATGGCCCCTTGGTTCCAACGGATCTTGAGGTGTCATAATGGTCTCCATGGTTCCATGAGGCCCCACAATGTAACAATGATGTTTAGTTCCACGAGCTTTCATTCTGTCAACAACAATCTCCTTGGTCCTGCAGTGTCACAATGGAGCCTTTGTCCCATGAGGTTCAGTAGCATAACATTGATGCCCTGATTCGATGAGATTGGGTAGCGTCACAGTGATCTCCATGGTTCTCCAGCCCTGCTGTGGCTGCCGTGTCACAATGGACCTATGTTACCATGAGGTTCCATAGTATCACCAGGGTCTCTCACATACAGTACAAAAAACACAAATCCCATCTTTTGCTCATTTGAGATCCTTTACAAAAAATTCTCCGATAACTGAAATGGAGTTGATTCTCCACCTGGGTCTGTGTGCAGATGGCGGGAAGAACCCAATACCACCTCCCTTGCTTTCCAACACTGTTCAGTCCTTATGGTACTGACAGGCTGGGTACGGCTGAAATGGCACAGGTCTTCCCCTGGTACAAAGTGCACAGAAAACCCCCAACTCCTCCAGTATCAGGGAATCCTGTCCATGACGCCAATTAAATGTAAGGGTCCACACCACATGCGGAGTCCTGATAGGTTCTTTTAGGGATCTCAAATCGCAAAAGACACAGCAGGGGACAAAACCAGTTTACTTTTGCAAAAATGCACTTTATTTAGTGCCAACAAAATGCGATAGAGGGACAGAGAAAGAGAGAGAGAGAGATAGAAAAGGGGTTGGGATTATAGCTACCAGACGGGCAGACGATCCTCGTGGAACCAGCCAATAGATGTCTGTTGCCGTCCGGGGAGATCTCGAGGGTCTTTAGTTTGAGGGTGTCTTTTATAGTCTTTTCCAAGGCGTTGGGCGACTGGCCAAAAGGTGGGAAGATTTATGGACTATTGTATGTGGACATCGTTGTTCCAAGAAGCAGGTGGAAACAGGATGGTGTGCAAGTGGCCTGCGTAGGAGCAGTGCATCATGGCAAACTCCAGGCACACAGCCTGCGTAGGATCAGTGCGTCATGGCAAGCTCCAGGCACACCAGCAGTCCTTGTGACCAGTTCTACAGCAAGTAGCCTGTGTAAGAGCAGCACACCGTGAGCAGTTCATTGTTCTCACACCTGTGGGAGCAGACCGGCCCTGGTTGGGATGGGCACCACCTGAGAACAGTCACTTGGCATTCTTCTCTTCCCTGGCCAGCGCCTTTAAACTGCAGTTCTTTAGGCCTCAGGCGAGGGTCGTTGGGCAGAACAAACAAGAGGCTTTTAGATGGACTCTTACACAGGGCTGTGCACAGGGGAAGGATCACTGCCCTGGTCCTGCTGGCCACACTATTCCTGATTCAGGCCAGGTGCCATTGGGATTCTTGGCCACCTGGGCACACTGCTGGTTCACTTCCAGCCTGCTGTCCATCAGTCCCTGTAGGTGCCTTTCTGCCAGGCTGCAGTCCAGCTTCTCTGACCCCAGCCTGCAGCACTGCAGGGATTGTTGTGGCCAAAGTAAGGCCTCCTCTTCAGAAGGTCCAGAAGCCCAGCTCCCTCAGCTTCTCCGCACTGCCTCGAAAGCCCATCCTGTCAGTCCTGCAGAGCCTCTCCAGCCCCTCCTCACTGCCCAGAATAGGGAGCCCCACACACAGACACGCCAGCCCAGATGTGCCCCCCTGGCCTGTGGTGCTTCTGTCAAGGGAGCAGCACGAGGCACTGCAGGACCCTGCAGACAATTCCTGCAGCACTTGTAGGATTACTGCTCCCCAAAGGATGTTCTCATGGTGCCAGCTGAGGAACTGAAATGGGGAGTGGGGCCAGAGAAGAAAGGGCAAACAGAGGTGGGCTATTTGTAGCGGAGGGAACAGGGCTGGGCAACAGAAAGAAATTTGAACCAGGAAGGGGAAAGAAAACAAAGGTGAAGCAAAGGAAATGCTATGGGCAGTTTGGGGGTGGCTGCCAGGAAGCCCTGACTCTTGAGAAACAACATCTGCAGTGGGACACAGAACTCACAGCTCATGGGAACAAACTTTCTGGCTGACTGCAGAGGCCACTACAAACCTGAGTGGTTTCCCTCCCATCCCCCAGCTCTTCCTGGCCCCTTCCAGGGGCTGATGGCATTTGTGCTCATTCAGGTCCATCTCTCCACAGCAGCACCATGAGAGTGCTGACACCTGCTCTGTGCAATGCAAACATCAGCTCCTGAGCCAGTCCTGCCGTGTCCGTGCCTGGAGGATGCGGCACCTATGTGAGCTGGGGGAGAGGCCAGGGCTGCAGAGGGGAGATGTTGTTGGCAGGTGCATGAGGGTGCTCTGGGACGCTGCCCTGGGGTGTCCAGCACAGAGGGGATGGATCAGACCCTGCTCTGCTGCTTCTTCCCATCTCCCCCTTACAGGGACCTTGCAGAGCACCAGCCATGCTGTTTGCCCCCAGCCTGCCCACAGCCATCCTGGGGCTGCTCACGGGGATTTTCTCTGCTCAGCATGAGCCTGGACAAGTGTTCTGGAGAGAGCCTGGGCAAGGAGCCTCGAGCCCCCAGGCTCTGCCCTGAGGCGTCAGGGCTGCCCCAGCAGTGCCCATGGCCTGTCCCTGCTGCAGCCCCGGCACTGCCACCCGCAGGGCTGTGCCTGGCCCCGAGAGCACTCAGGCCCTACAGCAACACGAGGTTCTGTGAGTTTCCATACTGTTGACAATGGTCTCCTTGGTTCCTCAGTATCACAATGGACCCCTAGTTCCATGAGCTGCCTGGCCTCCCAAAGCCTCTCACAGACCCTAATGTGCCCTCATTGCACCTCACAGTTCCCCATGGCCCCCCATTGCCCCTCATGGCACTTCAAAGCCCCAGGCATGGTGCTCCTCCCAAAGGAGGAGTCGGGCCCTGCTTGTTCTCCTTTTATTTCGGACCCTTCACAGCAAAGAGTAAAGGAAGGCTGAAATAGAGCTTTTCCCCAGCGTTTCGCTCGGGGTTAATTGCGATCTGAAGCTCTGTGCTGGCGCTGCCCGAGCACAAACACCCCTGCAGCCCCAAGGCCTTTGATGCCCCCACCGTGTCCATTCCCTGTCCCCAGTCCTGCTCGGCTCTGGCAGCAGCAGGAGCCGCAGTGCAGTGGGCGCCGGCCCGGCCCAGCCGGGGCTTCCGGGCAGGAGCAGCAGCAGCGCCGGCCCCTTCCCACCTGCTCCTGCCTCGCTTCCAAGGGCTTTTTCCAGGTGAATTCTGGAGTAGAGCCACAAGCACTCACAAAGAGCCCTGATTCCTCAGGGCCCAGTTGTGCTGCCCTGACCCAGCCTCCAGAGGAAGAAAGGGTCAGGTTCCAGCACTACTTTCAGCACCGTTTTACTCACCCTGAAGTTTCAGCAGGAGGCTGTTGGAGCCTTTGCCTTGGGAATTGCAGATCACAGCTGCTCTTGCCCCTCCGGCTTGCCACTTGAATTTTATCCATAAAACTGCAAGTGCCTCTTCCAATTGGTGTTATCCGCAGTGCTTTCATGACAGCGAACTAAGTGCTTTTGCTTCAGGCATAAAGATAAGCAGATACTGAAATGCCTACCAGCCCCTGAGCACCAAGTTGAGGAGAATTAAAGCCACACAGGCCACGTTTGCAGTGCTCAAACACAGCCCTGTTGCTGGCGCTGTTGAGCTGACAGAGGCCATCACAGAAATTGCCTCCGTGGTATGGAATTAAGTTAAAAAATCCACCAGGGAAATGGAAAACAGAACTTCTCAACTAGCTTCATTGCTTCTTCACAGCAGCAGGAAATGGAGATGCCCAGAGGTATTTCCAGCTGCTGCTGGTCCCAGTGGGAGCCCAGCCTGCTGCCCAGCCCCAGCAGGACCCTGAGCCCAGTCCGGGGAGCTCCCGCAGTGTCGGGAGCTCAGCGCACGCGGGGCCGGGCCCAGAGCCCCGGGCACGGCCGCCCATTGCGGGGCAGCAGCACAGGTGGAATGTCCTGCGGCCCAAACCTCCTGCTCCTGCCACACAGCGCCCAGCCTTCTCCTCTGCTTCTCCTCTCCCAGCACAAATTCCAGCTCGGAGGAGGACTCCCCAGAGAGGGCACAGGCTCCTCTTTCAGCCTGAGTGTCCCTGCAGAGGAACAGGGCATCTTTCAGGGAGTTCCACATGCTCAGGTTTCTCACTTCATGGTAAATCTGGGATTGAAATGGCCTTGCTAAGAAAGCCAAAAGCCAAGGGAATGGACTAGCAATTATTAGAAAAAATTACCCTTCTTCCAGGCAAGGTTAAACAAGCAATTCTCTTCATTTCTCCTTTTCAGAATCTTTTAGTTGGCTGCTCTGAGAGGTCCAGCTTGTTCTGGTGCTTCTCATGAACGAATTGTACTCTTGATTTATGCACCAATGCACCACACAAGTGGAATCATCTACACTGAACTCAGATACAAATTTCCTCTGCCAGACTGTTTTCACATTCCAGATAATTTTCAAGATGCTATGAATGTATGACATGTTGTTGGCTCTTTGCAAGTATTGGGATAAATGCTATATGTATAATGTTAAAATAGCATTTCTATATGGATATAGTCTTGGTTAATAGTAAAAGTTAGACATAAGTTTTTTAGAGATAGTATGCTCAAACTACCTGCTTAGTCAAAGATAACAGCCCGTGAACATGTGATGGGGACCCCTGCAGCTGGCAAGACAATTATCAACACGCACCAGCTGGACCACCACCCAAATTAAAAGGGATAAGGTGAAGAATAAAACCACAAGCCAAGAAACACGCATGCTCTAAAAAGGCGGACCCAAGGAGTGGCCATGCTAGACAGTTCCCAGAAACAGTTGACTATGCATGAAGGTCTATGAATATGTAACAAATGGATGGATTGTAAAACGCATTTAAAGGGGTGTTCCCGAAGCAGTGGTGTGCTCTCGGCAGCATGCCAAGCACCCGGCTGTTTTAACCCTTTGCTTTATGTATGTCTCCTATTGTCTTTTTATTAAACCTTTTAATTCTCCCAAAACAGTGAACCGTGTTTTTCACAAAGATGTCCACTGAGAGGCTGGAATGATTATCACACAACTCTCCACTTCTGGATGCAGGCCCTGGAGATTCTTTCTCTGAATTCAGCCATGTTCGTATTCCTTAACTAGTCATGCCTGGTACCACCTCCTGTTTTCTTAGGTTAGAACAGTGGCAAGGAAAACCTTACCCATGGCACAACTCCCCAGCCCACCAGCAAAAGAAAGAACAAGTTGTCAAGTTCTCAAAACCTTTGTCCTTCTTTGCTGCAAGAGCCCTGCTGAACGCACAGTGTGGAAAGCCAAGAGAAGCTGCAGTTGGTGGCATGTCTTGTGACAGGAGCCCGTTCTCCAATAAAGGTTCTTGAGAAGAACAAACGTCACTGTGGAGAAAATTCTTGGAAAAGCAGAACAGCTTTCCAGAAGTGAAATGAAAACGGAAAGAAACAACCCAAGATGTTCACATATACTATTAATTCCTTTCCTTATACGTTCCCTTTTTCTGTGTTGCACTGGTTCTACATCACAGTCATTCCAAACTGATCTTACCTCGAAGACCTAGGACTTAGCAAGCTTTATGCACTCTACGGTATCGTTAGCTACACACAGTTTGCCTTCTCGCTGTTTTGCTTTGAAAGCAATGCTGGAGACACCAGAAACCTGCAAATGCAAGATTTTAGAGCACAGCACTTTGGTTGGCTATGGATTCTAGAGACAGGGCATGTGCTCCCACAGCATTTCACCATCAGCAGTGACAATACACAGCAGCAGCAAAGGTGATTCCTACGACATTGTGCAGGGGTCAAGACTCCCTGTCTTGGCTTAACATGACAAAGTTCACGTGTTTCGACAGACTCAGGATCAAAACTAGATTGCTTTTCTAGCTGTGTCGATGAACAGTAGGACAAATAAAGCAGCTAGAAGTTTCTTTGCAGAGAGGGCCTTTGCTCCGGGCTGGAAGGGCAGGATTGGCAGGGAGGAGGCAGGCAGCTGAGAGCTGAACTGCTGTATTGGACTGGAATCCAAACCCGGCAAAAACAGCAGTCTCATTCTTTCATTTTAATTCTCCTATCGGCAGTCTCCGATTTTCCCCTGGAGCTGGACAAGAAAACAGGAACAGCCCTGGGGACGCTGCCGCTGCCCACCCCGAGCGGCCGGGGAGCAGCGCTGCCCAGCAGGGGCTGCATTTCTCGCTCATCATGTCTTGCTCGGCCCTCCGACGGGGCTGGCTCTGCCTGGCGCTGGTAGGCTCCTCCTTCGGCACTTTCCTCTGCTCCAGGGGAAAGAGCGGACAGCGCTTTGCTTGCTTGTGAGGAACAGACTGCAGCGCGGGGCTAGCGGGCGGGACGGGGCCCGGGGAATGCGAGCACGAGGGGCAAGTTGCAAGCCTGGCGGAAATAAAAGTTCCAGTCTAGTGAAGAAGCAGCTAAACAACACGATGGTTTCGGCGTGGGTGCGGGAGGAAGAGATGCTCCGCGACTCCGGTTCGGCCCCGGAGCGGAGTGGCCCGTGCTGCCCCGGGGCGCGCGAGGCTCGGCCGTGGGGCGGAACGGGGAACCGACACGCGGGGAACAGACACACGGGAACGGACACATGGACACGCGGACCAACGCTCCCGGCGCTTCGGCAGCAGCGGCAGCAGCAGCAGCGGCAGCGGCAGCAGCGGAAGAGCAGCGATTCCACTGACCCTCTGCGTCCCTTCTCTTGTTCCTCCACTCCCTTTCCCGCTGTCCCACATTCTGTCTCGGTGTCCTGCAGCCTTTCCCACTGTTCCCTTCCCGGTCTTCCCCTCCCCTCTCGGTGTCCCCGTCCCGGCCCCTCCCTCTCCCCGTGCCCAGTCGCGCCATGCCCCCGGCCCGTCCCCGGGAGGGGCTGCCCCGTCCCCGTCCCCGTCCCCGTCCCCGTCCCCGTCCCCGTCCCCGTCCCCGTCCCCGTCCCCGTCCCCGTCCCCGTCCCCGCCCGTCCCGCCGCGGTGTCGCCTCCGCCCGGCTCTGGCTGTACTGGCGGTGGCGCTGCTGGGCGGGCATCAGTGCCTGGGGCTGCGGCGGCTTCGCCTCCCTTTGGCTCCGCCTGGCCCGAGCCCGGTCCCGGCCCCGACGCGGGGTCCAGTCCCGGCCCCGGCCCCGGCTCCTCCCAGGGCCCGCGGAGGACACACGCAGCGCGGCCCCTCCCGCCGCCTCCGCGGCGGCTTCCCCAGCCCGAGCTCCGCCGCTCGGCAGCGCGGCCGCCGGCCCCGAGCCGCCGGGGCTCGGGGCGGGGGGGGATGCTCGGCCCGGGGCGCTCGGGGAGCGCTCGGGGGCCGTGTCTGGCCCCGGGCTGAACGCTGACGGCTGCGTGTCGCCCGCAGGGGAGGCGCAGGAGGCCCTGCAGGAGCGGTACCGGCTGGGTTCGCTGCTGGGCAGCGGCGGCTTCGGCAGCGTCTTCTCGGGGACGCGCCTCGCGGACGGCGCCCCGGTGAGTGGCGGGGCCGCCGGCGGGCGGAGGAGGGCGGAGGAGGAGGTAGAGGAGGACGCCGGGGCGCGGCGGAGCGGGCGGCAAGCTGAGCCCGCTGCTGCCCCTTGCTCGCAGGTGGCCATCAAATGCGTGCCACGGGATCGCATCCGGCACTGGGGCGAGCTGGTGAGTGAGCGGGGCCGGCGGTAGAAGGCGGGGCGTGCCGGGCGGCAAGGAGCTGGGGACTGGCAGGATGGGAGCCGCCGGGAGCCCTGCAGGGAGAGCGGGCGTGGGGTGAGCGTGGGGTGCCGAGCATCCCGGGCCAGGTGAGAGGCCCCAGAGCCCTGGCACGGCTTCAGCCCCACTGATGGCATCGTGGTCCTTGTGCAGCCCAACGGCGCCCGTGCGCCCCTGGAGATCGTGCTGCTGGCCAAGGTGTCCTCTGGATGTGCTGGTGTCATTCAGCTCCTGGAGTGGGTTGAGCTGCCCAACAGCTTCTTGTTGGTGCTGGAGCGTCCGGAGCGGTGCCAGGACCTCTCGCGTGTGCTGGCGGAGCGGAGGTTCCTGCCGGAGGACGAGGCGCGGGGGCTGTTCCGCCAGGTGCTGGAGGCCGTGCGGCACTGCACCAGCTGCGGGGTCCTGCACAGGGACATCAAGCCCGAGAACATCCTGCTCGACCTGGCCACTGGGCAGCTGAAACTGATTGACTTTGGCTGTGGCGCCTTCCTCCAAGACACAGCCTACACCCAGTTTGCAGGTGAGCCCTCCCAAGGGATGCTCCTGGTGGGCATCTCATGGCCCAAGCCTGGGTGTAGCCCTGGGGCTTCCCCCTATTGCAGTTGGGATGGGATTAATGCTTGAGCCAAGCTGATTTAGGTGGGGGACGTGAGGGAAGACAGCTCCCAGCCCTGCTTTCTGCCTTGGGCTAGGGCTGGAGCTGGGGCAGCTAGGCCAACAAAAGCCCCCATGGACGTAGCAGGGAGAGGGGGTCTGACCCCGTGCCCCAGCTGGTTTGCTGTCCAGGCGAGGAAGGGCTTGAACTGCTCCTCTCCCCTCGTTTACACTGGCTTGTTAACATTTTTTGAGGGCCGGCGGGGAAAAGAGTGAGTTTTCTTCACTACTGGGTGGGCTTTTCTTTTGTGTGTCATGGTTAGGCCTTCTCAGGGCTTCTGCTGCCCTCTTCCAGCACCAGTGGCTTCTTTTCCAACCCCAAGTTTGTACACAAGTCCCAGGTGCTGGCGAGAGGGCACCGGGTCACACCACATGCCACTGGGGCAGCCCTCGCATGCCCAGGGATGCTGGGGCCAGGCTCTGGGAGCAGCAGCATCACCCTGATGAACTCCATCTGTGTTCCATAGGAACTCTGTCCTACAGCCCGCCAGAGTGGATCCACCACCAACGCTACCATGGCGAGGCAGCAACGATCTGGTCCCTGGGCCTCCTGCTGTACCACCTGGTCATGGGGAAGCACCCGTTCAGGAGGGGCCAGGAGATCATCTGGGGGCGAATCTTGTTCCCACGACGGCTCTCTCAAGGTGGATCCTCGTCTCTGGACATCTCTGGGAGGGAATACCCGTGTTGGGAGACAGCAGCGGGCGCATGAGCATCCCGCTCTGGCAGCTGCTGAGGGGGTGGCACATGTCCTGCTTTCCTGCTCGTCTCCAAACACAGAATCCATGGGGAAGTTTAGGCACACCCAGCATGGCCTGGGCATGAGAATGGGGGGGCAACTTCTCCAACTGACTGGTGATTTCTGGTTTCTCTCTTCAGAGTGCCAAGATATTATTAAGAGGTGTTTGTCCATGCAACCCTTGGACAGGCCATCCTTGCAAGACCTTTTCCGCCATCCTTGGCTGCAGGGTGTTCATCTGCCCTAGAAGATGGGAGAGATCCACGTGCACAGTTGCATCCAAAGACCTGGCAGGTAACAGCTCCACACATCTCTTGGGAATCAGTGGCAGTCCAAACCAGCCTGCCTGCAGCTCTGAGCAGGGGTCATCAGAAGGGAACACACAGCTCTTGGGCTGGAGCTGAGCTGGAGACCTGGTGTGGCAAGCACTGGTGGCCACCATCCCACCTGGTTTTGCTTGTTTGGTTCACTGAGGGCTGGGGCCCTGGGCAGAACGGTGACAGCCTGGTCTGGCCCCCCAGGGCAAGAGAAGGAGTCCCTGGAGAAGCTGTACCAGGTGGGGTTGCTGCTGGAGACACCAAGGACAACCTCAAGGACAGCAATCTCTTTCTCAACCTGGCCAGCTGAAGATGATGGGCTTTGATTCTGGCACCTTGTTCACAGACATGCTCTGCGCCTAGTTTGCAAGTGAGTTCACAGCCAGGGGGATGCTCCCAGACCTGGGCATGGCACAGCCTGGCCGGGCACCAAAGGCTCCCCCCCTTTACTGGGGTGGATGCAACAAAGTCTTCAGTAGGCTGCCAAGCTGCTTTTTGGCTCTGGGCAGCTGCTGAGGGGCGGGATGTGCCGTGGCTGGCTGCAGGCTGGGCACATGTGCTGCCCTCCTGCTCTGCTGCCAGGGGCAGCAGTGATTGGGAGGTTTGTGCCCAGCTCTGGGCACAGCCAGCGTGGCCTGGGGCACTGTGGGCAACTGGGACATGGGGGACAGGAGCCTTCAGCTGACGGGTGGGTTCTGGTTTCTCTCCTTGCAGCCGGACTCTGCGGATGCTGAGGCTGCTCTGGGCTCTGCCAGGGCTCTGCTGGGCTCAGCCCTGGGCACGGCTGGGCCTGCTCTGCCCTCGCATTGCTCTGACAGCTTTGCATCAGATGAGCCCGTTCCAAGCACACCACCTGAGCTTTCTGCTTTGCAGGTGAGTGAGACGCTCCTGCAGGCCAGGGGTTTGCAGTTAGGGACACACAGCCAATTGGCA
Source organism: Oenanthe melanoleuca (assembly GCF_029582105.1). NCBI lineage: Eukaryota > Metazoa > Chordata > Aves > Passeriformes > Muscicapidae > Oenanthe > Oenanthe melanoleuca. The sequence continues at coordinate 20,455,143 of NC_079345.1, read as the reverse complement.
AGAACCCAAACTCTCCACGGTCCCAGCTGAACCCCTGGATTTCCACAGGATGTTTAGTCTGTCCCGCTCTTCATTCCGTTTTGGCTGGAATTGTGCAGTTGCACTTTCTTCCTCCTCTAGAAGTGCCACGAGTGGGCAAAACCTGGCAAGCAGGTCATGTTCCTTAGGCAGTGCAGTCTGGAGCCGATGGATGGAGAATTGCCCTTCTGCACTCCCAAACCAAGCAAAAAGCTGTAAGTGTGACTTTCCATCTTTAAGAAGCCCCTGAGAGTTTCAAAGGGAATGTGCACCTCATTCACACGGTGAGAAGGAAGGGCATCTCCTAAAGGATTTGGGCAGTGACAGAGTTTAGATTGCCAGTCTTGCCAGGAGCTGGCAGGGCACAAAACAATTTCTTCTTGCTTCACTCCACTTTCACCACAATTTAAAATAACAATATTGGAAACAAACCCCAAAATCTTTTTAGAAAAGGTTACTGAGGCCAGTAAAAGGGATCAATGCCATCAACTCATTTACAAAGTAAATAACTGAGTTTTCTGTTGTGAAAGATCAGTTATCAAACTTAATTAAAAGTTACAGAAGATTTTTCACTGCAAACTTGGCTTTTGTTTTTATCTTTCACATTTTACAGGGGTTTTTTCTTTTCTTTTTCCTTTCTCTTTTGCTTAAAACAGAAAACATGCCATAAAATAGGAGTGTCCTCTGTTCCTGGTTCCCGTGTGGAGCAGCTCCTTCCCACTGGCTGAGCTGTTCAGGCAGAGCAGTCTCTGGAAGAGACTCACAGGCTTCCTGTTTGCTGTGCTGCCCCACTTGTGCCCAGCCAGCTCCATGTGGGGCAGAGGGAGAACAAGGGGCAGCTCCCTCCCAGCCCCCAGCCCAGGGACCCCCGGGGCTTGGGGCACTGTCAGCACCCGCTGCTCCAGCCACCACTTCTACTGGCACTGACAGCAGCACCCAAATTGTGGCTGATCCCAAGGGAGCAGCAGCAGTGCCTGGATCTGATCCCTGACTCTGAGACAGGGCTGGACAAATGACCCCCACAGCAGCAGCAGCAGCAGCAGCAGCAGCACATGGACCTGACTTTCAGCACAGCCCCTGCCACCCTTCTCTCCCATGTGCAGTGGTATCACAGCAGCCTGGGGCACCTGGGAGCCCGCAGTGCCAGCAGGGACTTGAGATGGCAGCCCTGGGCTCCTGGAGGTTCTGCAGGAAACAGAGGTGGGGACTCCCTCTGCATGTGGAGCTTCCAGATGGAAAAGGCTGCTGTGAGCAGGCAGCTGCAAGGACAGAGAAAGGAGGGGCTGGAGCCCTTGATCTGTGCCAGTTCCACAGCCCTGGGCAGCAGCCACCGAGCCCCGGGGGAACAGAGGGCACAGCAAGAGGGACAAAACCAGTCAAGGTCAGAGACTGGGAAGAGCAGGAGCTGAGAGCAGGAACAGCTGCTTCACTGCACCCTTGGAGAAAGCTCTTGGCTGGTTCAAAGTGCTGGAAGGTGTGAAGGGCAGAGAGGAGACCACACCAAACAATGCTCCTGTTTTCATAGCCTCCCCTCTCAGCGTCCCAGAAGGAATTGGATGAACTGTATTCTTCTCTCCAAGTCGTCTTGTTCAGCATGAGCAGCTTAGCACCAGGAGCTAAAGGAGCTGAAGCTTTAGGCCACAAGAGCTGACCAAGAGGGGACTTTTGGACCTAAGTAATGCTGCCAACATGGACCTGACTGAATCCAGCAGATGGAATCCTGGAATTATAGAACCCTTTCTGTTGGGAAAGACGTCTGAGCTCATGCAGTCCAGCCGTTCACCCAGCACTGCCAAGCCCAATCGTGTCCCTGAATTGCCGAGGCCTGAGTGAGGCCTGAACAACAGGCCCTGAGCCAAAGGTGACCTCTGGATGAAGCTTCCTGCCAAAGTTTGTCTTTGTATCCACTCATTACTGAAGCACGCATGATTATTAGCATTGTGATAGATGTATCCACTCCTTAGTGAAACAGTATTGACCTTTCTGTATTTAGAAGCTGGCCAAGGCCACAAAATCCGACATCTGGCCTTGTTTGTGGGTGTATGGTCGAAGTCAGCTCCCTTGGTTCCTCCTTGAGCCCTGGCCAGGCTTTGGGAGGGACCCAAGAGGAGAATGAAACCAAGCGTTCCCACACTAGAAGTGCTGTCAGTTTGTTTATTCAGCACTATCAAAGCATCCAAAAGTTGCATTTCAGAAAAGGAAAAGAACTTGTGTGGTTTGGGAAGACAGAGATGTCTTTTTGTGTGTTACTGTGAAAAATACAGTGAATAAGACTTAAGGGTTTTTCATATACCAGACTATCCACAAGCTGCAGGATTGATTGACCGGGTGAAGGAATTGTTGAAAGAGTAGTTGAAGAAATGGGGAGATCGGGAACCTGTCCCGATGGAGAGCCCATCTCACAGATGTGCTCTGTACCCTTAACGATGGGTCCGCTGGGAGAATGGAAACCCCCTGGATGTGCATGGCTGCACCCAATTTGCAAATACAACCATGGACAGTGAGACAGACCACCTGGGAAATTGTTCTGGGTATGATGGCCCCAACAGGGCCATCCCAGAGGCTGCAGGGCTGGGCCTTCGTGCACTGGAATTAATTAGAATAAATCAGAAGCAAATGAGACCTAACAGTACAGGAACAGGAATTCAGATTCCTCCAGGACACTTTGGTTTGATAACTGCTTGCTGGAGCTTGGCCTTACAAAGTGTTCATGTCATGGAAAGAGGAATTGATGCAGATTATCTAGGAGAAATTTAAGTAATTTGGTCAAGTAATAGTGAACAAGATTGAATTATTCAACCCCGTGGCGAGGTGGCACAGATATTGATACTCCAGTTTTAACAACAGTTGTGAGAGAAGGAGATCCACCTCAAATCACCTCTGTTTGTGGAGATAGAGGGTTTGGATCCAGCAGTCCTGATAATGGAACCGGAGTGTGGGTCCAGAGCCAGCTGAAGGAACAGCTCTGGGGAAAGACAACACTGTTTGAATCCTGAAACCTGGGCAGGAACGATGGGAATATGTCCCTGCAGCCAAGTGTTCTGTGCCCGAACAAATGGATGTTACGGGATATGTGAGGTTAGGACTTCTGGTTCTTTTGGCACCAGTTTTTTTGGGTTATTTTTTTAGATGAGTGAAGTAGCTAAGAGTTGTTAAAGATTATTTATTGCAGAAGTACATTAGTTTCAAAAGGTATAGTCACAGACATTAACATTCATGTTAAGTTTTGGTATAAAGTTCTAAATAGAAGCAGAAGCTGCTCTTGTTAGGGTCCCGGGAAGCTGATGTTGCTGCGGCAGCTTTTATCTTCTTTTTGGGTGTTGATGATGACGGTGAAAGAGCAAAGTAAAGTAAAAGCAAATGGCAGTGGCAAAAAGCAGTAATTAAAAGCAAAAAGCCCTAGCTCTCCCCAATGCATGCTTTTATATAGAGTCTTTTTAACAAGCTAAGACACAAACTTGGACTACTACTTTTTAACGTATTAGAGTTTTAGTTTTTTAACATGCTAGGTTACGTATAAACTACGCATACATATTTTGTTCTATTTGAAAAATGTAAGCAATATTCTTACTATAGCTCTGTTATGTCTAAGCACTGTCTAAAACTATGTTTCTGGAGTTTTTACGGAAAACATTAGTATGTTTTTCAACTTTTACTAGAACTTGCACTTTTACTTCAGCATTTAAACCTTTTACTTACTAAAAGCATTAGAGCTCATACTAAAACTTGCTTGCTGACTTACTTATCCTAAAACTTAAACTTACACCTTTACTTTATGCGTGAGTGGCTTAATATACTTTAATCCACTCAAAAGCTTTAATTTAATCCCTGCAATCTGATTTCTTCCCGAAGAATTCAAAGAGACCCCCGACTCACTGACTCCAGCAGGGATATTGTTACAGATTCTGCCTGACCAAATCTCCCTGCTTGCCCCAATGGCCCCTTTGGAAAATGCTCTGAATCCACGGGGCTCCATGTGAAGGCTGATGTGACACTGAGGGATTTCCACACAAATTCCAACCAGGAGCCTGGGTGCCCTCAGGGACTGGGACCTGGCACCTCTCCAGCCAGAGGGGAAAGGACCCCAAGGAAGGGACCAAGCCTTGTCACCCACAGACAGTGCAATAAATCTGAACAGCAAAGGACCTTGGAGGCATTATTCTGGAATTAAAAAGGTGCCAGCTCCATGGACAACAGAATTATTGCTCCTAACCCAAATGAGATTGAGGATAAAGAACGAATAACCTTGTTGCTAAAGTACCGCTTATGTCTGTAAATTGTATCTTGAGAGTCAGCCAGAATCTTTGTTTGCCAGAAACCCCTCTAGAGTTTCACCAAGGAATTAGTCATGAAATTCTTACGAAATTTTAAGGCTCAAAGCAACCAAAACACTCAATGTAACTAATGGCTGGAAGCGTTCTCAACTGATGTTGGGAGGCATGGGGTTTCGTTGGAGGGCCCACCCTGTGGGGTGGTCAGAACTCCGTCAGTGGGTTCTGACTCCTAACGGAGCCAGTGCAGGGACAGTTACAGGAAACGGTGCTGTGGAACAAAGGAATACATTAAGAGTTTTATAGGATTCACTAATATTTCCCTTCAGGAGAAACCAAACCCTGTTACAGTTAGAGGCCACAATGTGAAAGGATTTCTGTGCTTTACCATCACTCCCAATGTCAATAGAACTCAGGGTGCTGGAGCTGGTCAGGGTCAGTGTTACAGCACTCCTCGATGCAGGGCCATAATGAAACTCCTCTGGCCCAAAGGCACTGGGGATACCACAGGAGCACAGGGAGGAGCCATGGATCCATCAGCAGCCCACAGTGGGAAACAGGAAATCAGACCTTTGGTGCTGGGAATGGGAGCTGCTGGGTGTGTGGAGACTGCCTATAAATGACTTCTTAAAGGATGGTTTGGGTCCTGTTTCCAGGCAATATTGATGCCTCCCTTGAGGGTACTTTGGCAACAAGCACTAGGAAGAGTTGGGGCCAAGAGAACATTTTCCACCCAAGGGGTGCCTTTGATTTCAGAAAGCCAAAGATTCAGGTTCACCCTGTGCCCCATGTGCGCTACCTCATCCTGTGGAGTTTACATTAATGAGCTAAATCAATTATCAGAAGAAGTAAAAAGTGATGCTATTAAAATATTCAATAGCACCTCCTCTGGACTCCAACAAACACAAATTTGAGCTCTACAGAACCACATGGCCTTGGATTCTGTGCTTGCTGGCCAGGGAGGAGCCTGTGCTGTTCTAGGAGAGGAATGTTGCAGGAATGTCTATCAGTGCTGTGTTTGAAGTCCAACAGTCAGGCGTCACCTCGATAGAAACAGCAGCAGAGGAGTGGCAGAAAGAAGAAAATTCTTCATGGTGGGATTGGCTTCCAAATTGGAGGCTGCTGTGAAATGAGTTCGTTGCAGTCACTGTAATTATTGCAGTGTGAGCACTTGGTGTGTTATGGTTCCATGTTAGAATTGTTGTGACACTTTGTGTTTCTTGAGACACAGTCTCAAGAAAAAAGGGGGATTTGATGAAGAACGTAGAGAATAGCAACCAATTTGGCATGTTTTAAAAGGAATGTGAATTTTAGCTATGAGTAATGAACTTGAACAGCACTTAATTGAAGAACAAGAACGAGAACATATGCCTTTATGCCTAATACCTAAATGTAAGGTTCTATTATGGAAAGAATTGCTTTGAAGTTTGTAGTTCATCTCTAGGTCAAAGGCCTGAGTGAAATACTGAGGCCTGAACACCAGGCCCTGAGCCAAAGCTGGCCCTGAGCCAAAGCTGGCCTCTAGATGAACCTTCTAACCAAATGTTATATTTGTATCTGCTCATTAATGAAGCTTTGTTAGCAATATGATCTCTGTATGTGTGCATTGGTGAAACATGGATTTATCTTTCTGTATTTAGAAACCAGACGAGGCCACATCTGGCTTTGTTTGGGCATGTATGGTCAAAGTCACCTCCCTTGGTTCCTCCGTGAGCCCTGGCCAGGCTTTGGGAGAAACCAAATTGAGAATGAAACCAGGTGTTCCCACACTAGAAGTGATGTCAGCTTGTTTGTTTAACAGTGTAGAAGCCGGGCCCTCTCACAGCGAGGTTGGAGCCTGCAAAGGTGGGTGCACCTACAGGAACTCCCAGTGTCCTGGGGTGGCTCTCCAGTCCTTGGCTGTGACAGCTTCCCCCAGCTGTGTGCATCTGGGTGCTGGTAAAGTCTGAGGGTAACTGGTGCTGTCTCTTTCTTAATAACTACAGGCAATCTTTGGTAATGATGACTGGGTGCATTGCTGAGCTTCTCCTTTTGTAATCATTTTCTAGTGATTATGTGCTTTGCTGAGCTGCTCCTTTTGTAATTCTTTGCACTTTTGCATTATATAAATTACTCTGTTCCTTAAGTTGGTGTCCGTGTCTTCGGTGCTGAACTTGTCAATTGGCGATGCAGATGTTGTCGGCCTCATAGAACCAAAGATAGCTTGTGACACTGTGGGACCTGGTGTGATGAGGAGACCATTGTGACACTATGGGGCTCCATGGACACAGCAGGCAGAGGGAAAGGAGTCTGGGCACTGAGTGCTCTGAGCCTCAGGGACCTTCTCCAGGAGAATCCCCAAGGCCATCTGGCGGCCCTGGAACAAGACAGGCACCTCTGAGCCCCTCCACAGCCCTAGCAGAGCCTGTGGGTGAGTGGTTTAGTGCAGGAAGCACCATCAGCTGCCTCTGTGTCCCAGGCTGAGCAGCAGAGCCCAGCATAGGCAGCCCAGGGCCCTGGGCAGCACAGCCCCTGTGCTCTGCAGACCAGCAGCTCCAGCTCAAGAACTTTTTCCTACCCACACATCCTGGTTCTCTGAGGTCAGAAATCTCCAGCATTTCTGCTGCACTGAGAGTTTGCCACTGAGAGATGTGAGAGGTAAAGTATTCCTTCTGGCTTAGGGAAGATGAGGGGCTGGATGAGTTCCCAGCTGCCCTGGTTTTGTATCTTTGGCTGGAATCAGAGGACAACCACACTCCTGTGTCACCCTGGGATAAACCAGACCCTGCCAGAGCAGAGGGATTCCTTAATGTCTCACCTTCCTTAAAGGTCTCTGAGCAAGTCTCAGCACCCCTCTATGCAAGAGCACTCACAGTTCCCTTGGCAAACCCAACAGCATTTCCTCAACTGTGGCATCCGTGCACTTCCCTGTGGGACATTCAGGGAACTCCAAGAGGCTCTGGCACAGATTTGCTCAGAGCTTGGAAGGACAGCAACGAGATTCCCAGGTGTGTCCATGATGGGATCTCAGGAAGGGGGCTCATCTCATTCCGCTTTCCCATGGACTGCTTTGCCCACAGTTCCACAGGTCACAGGGGAACTTGAACACCCCATTCCCATGGACACCCCTGCTTGGCAAGAATCCCAAGGGCAGTGCCTGACTCAGCTGTTGCAACCCCAGAGCCTTCCTGAGAGCAGCAAATAGCAATGACAGTACCAGGGGAGAGCAGAAGCAAAAGATGTTGTGGTGCTGTGACTGAGAGGGCAGGGCAGAGACAGGTGGGCATTCAGGGCAGTGTTCCCTTACCCAGCTGTGCACGGCACCTCCCACACACCAACAGTGCCTTCCTCCCCCCAGCATTGCTCTGTTCAGCCCCCTCTCCTTCCTGAAGCATCTCCCTGGGCCTGGACATTTTCCTCCTGAGAACTGGCCTGCCCCTTCCAGGCTCACAGAGCCCATCCCACCCTCTGTGCCCTCGCCTGTCCCTACAGACACCTGCCTGTCTGCAGGGCCCCGGCTGGAGCAGGTTCTGTCTGCAGGTGGGCAAGGGCAGCTCAGGAGAGCCCTGCTCGACCCTGCAAAGGTGATGCTGGTACTGCCTAGGGCTGGGGAGTGGCTGAAGGCCCTTTAGGAGGCTCCCATGAGAGAGACTGACCACCCAAATTATAGTTTCTGGAGTGTTATATATTACTCACCTCAATCAGGTAGGTCAATCAATAAGGCAATTTATTAATTTGTTGATAAAGAACGAGCAAGCAGCGCTGGGGATGCAGGGAGTCCACGCTCCACAAACACGTCCATCCTACCCCTGCTCACTGCCCTTTTTATAGGCAGTTTCTGGTTGGGCTGTGACATGCCTACTGTGCTGGGGTACAAGTCCGAGCAAACCCACACATGTTGGCTAGCACTCAAGCAGCAGTGGCTACAAGCCTCCACCAGGTCTGGAAAGGCTCAAACATGTTCTCAGGTCACAATCCTAGCAAGCAGGTAATGGCAGTAACAAGTCTGTTCATGCTCGCACAAGCCCGCATTTTCCTTATGCATAAAAAGTGGATAGAATTCATAATTACAGTGACAAAATAATAAAAACTACATAAAAACTAAAAGCTCAAGAAAGTGATTTTAACAAGTATAATGAAATCATTATATTTTCCTGTGTTTCATGTTCATGCTTTTTTTTGAGTTCAGTATTCTTGTTTATATTGATCCCATGGTGTATTTCCATAATGACACAAATCTCTATGTAACATCTCGCAATCTCCGCTCTTCTTTATCTCATTGATTTGTGTCTGTTCTTCAAATCAATCTAGTGTTTTTTGTGCGGGGGTCTATTTCTTATTATTTTTAGTTAATATCATTAGTTTGTGAGTTTTCTCTGAGGCGGCAAGATTTGGATCAATGGGGATGGCTGAAATTTGCATGCCTTGGATTATTGAGTGTATGAGTCGAATTAAACATGGAATTAGACATGGTAAAAACAATAATCCTGATAGTGAACATAATATCATGAGTCCTGCTTTCTTCCACCAGACTTCATCAAACAATTGATTCCACTAAAGTCCTTAAAGGATGGAATTCCATTTTTGAACTGGGACGTGTGCTAGTTGTTTAATACCTTCTGCTAGCTGAGTAACAACTTCTCCATTATCATCAATTTGTAAACAACATTCAGACATGTTAAACTTTCCACAAACTCCACCTTCTTCAGCTAACAATCCAATGCCACGTGGTCTCATTACACTGCTCAAGTTTGAGACATTTCTTTAGGTATTAATTCTAAACCCTGGGCTGTTTTATTGATTATTATTTGTATTACTGCTTGAAGTCTGATAATTTGGTTTAGCATGTAAATGGGAATTCTATATCCCCAGCTGCCATCCTGTGCCCAAGTAGCAGGTCCATACGTTTCTATTATGCGCTCAGGAGGCCATTCATCATATCCCCATTTTTGGGTTCCCCCAATGAGATCTCTCTTTAAGAGTACTTCTAGCTGCTCATACAAAGGCCTCCCAAGGGTGTTTTCTTTTGTTCTTGGTAAGACAAAGAATCCAGGTTGAATAATTCCTATGGTACAACTACTTTTCCAGTTTGAGGGTAATTGACTATATGCTCTTTTACCGCAAATCCAAAACATTCCATCTGGAACTTTCCAATCCCCTACAGTGTCTTGGGGATTTTCCCAGAACCTTTTTAATGTGTCTATTCCTTCAAAAGGGTTGGCATCACTCTTACCACACCAAAACAATTTTTCTATTTTATTAAAGGTACAGTTAGTATTGTTTTGCACACTCCAAAATACATTTGGGCTTTTTTGTCCACCACCATGTAGTGCTTGATTTTGTGGTAAATACCCTTTTGCATGGGGTTTCACCTACCCTTTTAAAAATCCTTGTTTTCCCTTCTCTGGCAATACATTCTTGACCCACAACTGTGTTAATCAAAACTCACTCTTGTGGTCTATGTCCTTGTTCAGCAATTTCTGTCTGATTCCATTTAAGTATTTAAGTGATATCCAATTCTTCACCTTTCCACGGCCATTGTTCAGCCATTAATCTGGACTTAACAATTGGACATGTTTAGTTCTGCAATCCTTTCTGCTAAATCTATGAATAAATTCTTTCCTAGAGTGGGCAATTCTATTTCTAAAAGGTGTTCCCATACGTTGGAATAGAAATTGTTAATTTTCTGGGGTTTATTATCATCTTTTTTTGCTATTCCTTTTAATTGTTTTGGAACATTCTTTACTAATTCTTTACTAAAATTTTTTCCTGCACCCCCCCTCCTCCATTGTCTATGAGGCCCCACATGCCTTCTTTAGTAAAGCAAATATATTCCTCTCTCCTGGGACAAGACCAGCCGCGTTCCTCATGGTGTAAGATTTTGGGTTACCCAAAATGATGGTCTGGCTATGTCACATGATGATAATTGATGTCAGTCATAACATTCAGAATTCATGTGAGTGTTGGCTGCAAATACATATTTGCTATGGCGGCCAATACATACAAGCTGATAGCATTTGGAGCAGTCTCTATTAGCTTGTAGAGGTATTAAGCACATTAGTATCCACCATTTAAGAGGTCTGGTATGATTTATTCCTTTACATCCCCAACCTACTAGGTTGCCACCAGCAGTTGGGTAATGCATCTTCTCAGTAGCAAGAATAGAGTTCAATCTGGTCTTGCCCTCTTGTAATTTATAATGCGCTTTTACCCTGTTGACACTTTTCCTACTGGGTTTGAACCTTGTCTCAAAGTTTTAGCCTAAATATATATAAAAATATTTAGGTGCCCAATGCCCAGTGTGCCTACTCTTTTTGTTTTTGCATATCCACGACAGAGGGGGTTCCTAAGTCGTTGGTGTTTTTTTCCCACGTACAATGTCCATACCACAAATTCTCACACCTAAGACAATGAAAATATACTCAAGGTTTACAATTACAGTTAGGAGTTTGACAAATTAGTTTCTTGGAATATCTTAAAAGATATTTAACTGGTTGCCATGATGTGAGTCAACTTTATCGAGGTTTTTTCCAGAATTTTGCTCGTAGGTCCCCCGGAGTGAAAACAATTTTTCGTATAGGTTCAGGCGGAGGTTGTATTTGTTCTTTAACTCAAGAGGCAAGTGTCCATCCCTTTTCAGCAGTCTGCACAGCTGTTTCTGTAGTAAAAAGAGTTAAATAGGGCCCTTCCCATTTGGAGGTTAAGTTTTCTTCCTTCCACCCTTTTATCAGTACCCAATCTCCTGGCTTGATATTGTGAATGTTAAAATTCAGGGGTACTGACTGTGCTAATATCCCTTGCTTTCTTAAATAGTTTACATTCTGGCCAATAGTTTGGATATATTTTTGAATGGTGTAATCTTCAATTACTATGGGGTCCTGTGGTATTTCCTGGGAATATAGCATTCCATATAGCATTTCATAGACTAACAGTCCTGTGTTAGTATTTGGAAGAGCCTATGTATTTAATAATGCTAGTGATAGGCATTTTACCCATGACATTTTAGTTTCAATCAGTAGCTTAGTCAATTGTTGCTTTAGTGTTCGGTTCATTCTTTGTATCCTGCCTGAACTCTGAGGATGCCATGGACTATGATATTCACAGGTATTGTTTAATGTTTGTGCCAAATTTGTAATAATTTTTGAGGTGAAACGTGTCCCCTGGTCTGAATCAATTTGCTGAATCAAAATCCGAATTGCTGTATTCATCCCAAATTGCGGTATTATTTGTTCTAATAATATTTTTGCTACAAATCTTGCAGTGGCTCTTGTAGCTGGATATGCTTCTACCCAATGAGTAAGCTGATCTACTTCTACTAACAAATATTTCTAGAAATATTGAATATGATCCATCTGTATTCTTTTAAAAGGACGGAATGCTACTTTCTTTTCCCCTAAAGGGGTCTGTCTCATTGCTTTTTTATTAACCTTTTGATGTGTTATACACTCTTGGGTTATTTGTTTAGCTATCTTAAATACTCCTATACACTCATAAAATTTCAAAAATTGGTCACACAAGGCCCTAGTTCCCCAATGGGTTCGTTGGTGTAATTGTTTTAAAAATCCTATGGTCTGAGATGTAGAAAGTATTTATCTTCCATCAATTAAAATCCATTTTCCTTCCTTCTGTCCAGCCCCTAATTTTTGAATCATATTTAATTCTTAAGGACTATAAATTAAATGTGTTTCCTTTTCTGGCTTTTCACTCAATACTTGTAATTTAGATATCTCACCAGGTTTCAAGGCTTCTTCCTTTGCTGCCTGGTCTGCTAAGTTGTTTCCTCTAATCAGAAAACTCATTCCCTTCTGGTGGCCTTTAACAAGCACTACTGCTATTTCTTCTGGCTCTTGCAAAGCCTCCAAAATATTTTGGATTAGATCTCCATGACCTAGTTCCTTCCCCTGAGTATTTATTAGTCCCCTTTCTTTCCAGATTTTTCCAAAAGTGTGTACTATTCCAAAAGCATATTTTGAATAAGTATAAATAATCCACTTTTTTTCCTTTAATAATACTAAGGCCTTGTACAAGGCATACAATTTGCATGCCTGAGCTGACCAACTGGGATTTAACTTTCCTGTTTCACACACTGACATACTCTGTGCATTAACTATTGCATATCCTGATTTTCATTTTCCTTCAACAACTCTAGATGACCCATCTACAAAATATTGATCCATTTCCTCAAGTTCTACCTTAGTCAAATCTGGTCTAACCTGTGTCTGCAGTCCCATCAAATCAGCACAATTGTGAGCCAAACCCCCATCTTCAGTGGGCATCCCATACATAAACTGAGCCAGGTTTTCTGAGGTAGTTACTTTTAACTCCAGCTTGGGAAAATGTATAAGGACAACTTCACATTTTAGAATTCGACTACCCGTGAGCCATTTTTCAGCCTTTTGATGTAATATGCTCCTAACTTTGTAGGGAGTATACACAGTCATAGGAGCCTCAAAGGTGATTTTTCTGGCTTCCTCTACCAAAAGTGCTGTGGCTACTAAGGCCTATAAACACATGGGCCATCCATGACAAATTGGATCTAATAACTTTGAATAAAATCCTACTGGTTTCTTATCTCCTCCTCAGTCTTGAGTAAGCACCCCATATGCCACTTGATCCACTGAGCTTACAATCAATTGAAAGTTTTTATTTAAATACAGCAGAGTTTATACTGGGGCCTGTATTAATGCTGTCTTAACTTGTTCTAACTTCTCATCATCCTCGTTGTTCCATTTAATAACCTGCTGAGTAAGTTTTTCATACAAAAATGTTACCTTCTGACTGTATCCTTCTATTCATTGCCTACAATATCTTAAAAGTCCGAATAGCTGTCTAACTTCCTGTTTTGTCTTAGGAGGTGATAAAGCTAAAATCCCAGAAACTCATTCAGGGTCCAGTTTCTTTGTTCCCCTACTCAGCCAGTGCCCCAGATATTTTATCTCAGGTTCTGTATACTGTAATTTGGATTTTGATACCTTTAATCCCTTATCTCCTAAAAAGTTTAACAACTTTATTGTTGTCTCATGTACTTCCTCCTGAGTCTTTCCTGCCACCAAAAGATCATCTACATATTGAACCAATTTACTTCCTTTGGGTTGTTCAAATTCCTGTAACAATTTTTCCAAAGCTTGCCCAAATAAGTTAGGGGATTCTGTAAATCCCTGTGGAAATACAGCCCACCTTAATTGTTGTCTCCTGCCAGTCTCAGGGTCCTCCCATTCAAATGAAAAAACATTTCAGCTTTCCTCTTCTAGTGGCAGGCCCAGAAAGCATCCTTTAGATCCACTATACTGTACCATAAAAATTCGGGGTATATTTAGTTAAGTAAGGTATCTGGATTTGCCACCACAGGAAAGTAAGTTAAAGTTCTCTGGTTCAGAGCTCTTAAATATTGGACCAGACAGTAACTGCTGTCTCCCTTTTTAACTGGTAATACTGGGGTGTTATGGGGAGCTATATGTGGTTCTAATGTACCTTGCTTAATCAATTCATCATTTACAAGTTTTAGTCCTTTTCTTCCTTTAATGGAAATGGGATACTACCTTACCCTTATTGGGAACTCGGGGTTAATAATATTAACAATAATAGATGTGATGCTTAATTTTTCAATTTCCCCCAGAGTAGACCAAACCTTAGGGTGTATTTGTTCTTCATCTTGCGCGGTTAATTTATACACTCATACTTTTAGCTCATTGCCTTGGGGTATTGCCCCTAATCCCAATGCCAACACTAAATCTCTCCCTAGCAAGTTAAAATCTGCTTCCTGAACTAATAATAAATTATTTAGAACTATTATATCTGCCAATTCTATTGTCACATCTTTTATTACAGGGACTTTAAAAGCCTCTCTGCATCCATTTGGCAAAATTTGAACTGTAGATTTTTCCACACCAGTGTCTATTAAAAATTCAAATATTTCCCCTTGAGAACCTAGTTTTTACTTTATCAAGGGCTCCTTTGATGTTCTAGTCCCCAAGAGATAGAGTCCCTGACACCCTATTGTTGTTCCTCAAACATTATTTCATCTGTTTTCTGTTTTCTGCAGTCCTTTTTTAAATGTCCTTTTTTTGACAATAGAAACAATTAGGAGGAGGGTTACTACTTCTCTTAATTGTCCCATCTCTTGAGGAACTTTTTCTTAAGTTATTCTGATTTGGGATTCCCTTTTGATTTTCCCTTATTACTGCAACAAATATTTTCGTTTTGGCTTTTGCTTTTTCCTCATGCCTTCTTACATATACTTTCTGTGCCTCTTGCAAAAGTTCTTGCAATCCTTTATCTTGCCAATCATCCAATTTTTCCAATTCCTTCCTTATATCACCCCACGATTTTCCAGCGAACTGAGTCTTTAATAATGCTTCTCCTATCGCTACATCTGGGTCCACTCCTGAATACATTTGTGAATTTTTTCTGAGTCTTTCCAACCAACCTGTGGGAGACTCATCCTTCCCCTGATGTTCACTGAAGGCTTTGTTAATATTTTGATTCATAGGAACTGCTTCCCTGATTCCCTGAATCATTATATTTCTAAAATCTATCATATTTTGCTGATCAGGGACTGCATTACAATTCCATTTGGGGTCTATGTTTGTCCATCTGATCACCTGGCAGCCCCTGCTGGTGTGCCCTTTCCCATACCCTGATTCCGGCTCATCTAATCATCTGCCATTCCTCTATGGTAAATAAAATCCCTAATAAAGATTTGATTTCCCCCAGGTATAAGTATTTGGTCCTAAAAAGTGGTCTAACTGGTCTGATACTCCTAACAGATCCTCCAGGAACTTCACCATCTCTTTCTTAAGTGCTCTCATATCCCCAGTGTTTAGGGGCACATTCATGCAACCTTATCCCCTCCACATTTACCCCTAGTGGAACCTCTCGTAGTGGATATAACTGATCCCTACTTTCTTCATCATTCGCCTCTTCTTTCAATGCCATAATTCTGGCTTTTACGCAAGTTGTTACTACAGGAGGTGTTCACTGGGGGAGGGGAAGGGGTAGCCTGGCTTGGAAAAGCTGTGTCTGGGGTGATTTTAGAGGGGGAGGGAGAACCACGTTTAAAAAAGGTGCAGCCAATGTGGTGTTTAGAGGGGGAGTGGGAGGGAGACCCAGATTTAGAAAACCCACAGCTGAGTTTTGGATTAATGCTCTCTGGTTCCGACTCTCGTTCAGGTGGTACTTGTGGAGGGTAAGGAGGGGAAAGATTATCTAAAGGGTCCCAGGGCTTTTCATGCTTTTCCATCTCCCCTTTAGTTCTTAAGGCATATAGTAGAGACGGCTCATTCCCATGCCAGCATGTTCCATACTCACTTTCTTCTCAATTAAAAGATTTTTTCTTGTTTATGTATTTGTTCAGTGCCTGACATCCAACTCTCAAAAGACCCATACATGGGCCAAAACAAATTTTCAGGTCTTATCATTTCACTGGTCCATGTAACCATACAGTACTGAATCATTTTTACCTTACTTTTATCTCTTCTCTCTTCCCAATAGTCCCAGTGTTTTAACATAATCCTCAGGGGACTGTCCTGAGAAATGTCTGGTAATGTGCTCCCTTTATCCTTGGTACCTCAGTTCTTACGTGAACCCTGGTTCTTATCTGAACCCTTGGTACCCAGGTCTCGAGGTTTTTTATAAACCTGACCCATTCCCGACAGGCGCCTTCGGTGCCTCTGGCCCCTGACCTTTTAAAAAAAATCCCTTTGACAAACGCCTCCAGCACCTGACTTTATTTTAAGTGCCTTCGACAAGTGCTCCCAGCCCCCAATCTTATTTAAAAGTCCCCTCTTCACTTGCATCCTTCCTTTGCCTGCTGCTTCTCTTGCAAGAAGTCAGAACCCATTCTAGAAGAACTCAGTACTTGCCCCATAGCAATGTTACATCTCAAACAGACACCACCCAAGCGGTACTTACAGTCTGGATACTTCTCGTCTGGATTTTTCTGCACAAGAAATTACAGGTAATTTACTGCAGTTTTCCTCCAGGAGCTCGAACTCCTTGCCTGTGCCTTATCTGTTTTATGAATTTTCTAACCCAGCAGAGGTCAACAGTCACTTGGGGCCACCAAAGGTGGGGCGCCTCCCCGGGATCCTTTTTTCTCCCCTGAAAAATGGAAATTCATTGTGTCAGGGTCACCAAATTTGTTATAAATTACTCACCACAATCAGGTAGGTCAATCAATAAGGCAATTTATTAATTTGTTGATAAAGAACGAGCAAGCAGTGCTGGGGATGCAAGGAGTCCACGCTCCACAAACACGTCCATCCTACCCCTGCTCACTGCCCTTTTTATAGGCAGTTTCTGGTTGGGCTGTGACATGCCTACTGTGCTGGGGTACAAGTCCGAGCAAACCCACACATGTTGGCTAGCACTCAAGCAGCAGTGGCTACAAGCTTCCACCAGGTCTGGAAAGGCTCAAACATGTTCTCAGGTCACAATCCTAGCAAGCAGGTAATGGCAGTAACAAGTCTGTTCATGCTCGCACAAGCCCGCATTTTCCTTATGCATAAAAAGTGGATACAATTCATAATTACAGTGACAAAATAATAAAAACTACATAAAAACTAAAAGCGCAAGAAATCATTATATTTTCCTGTGTTTCATGTTCATGCTTTTTTTTGAGTTCAGTATTCTTGTTTATATTGATCCCATGGTGTATTTCCATGACACAAATCTCTATGTAACATCTCACATGGCCTCTCTGTAAATGTTCAAACATTACTTTGATGATCCTGTGTGTCCCTTTCAACTCAAAATATTCTGTAAGTCTGTGATTACAATTCCTGTTCTGCTTCTCTCATTCCCTAACCTCCCCACCCTGCTCCAAGCAGGAAATTGAAAACACTCTCATGAAAGCTCCTGATCTTTACAGAAATCCATACTCTTACCTTCTTTTGGGAATTGTCCTCCGGAGTTTTGCCCAGGCTGGTCTGGAGCTGGGAGCAGCCCTGCCCCACCCAGCACCTCTCAGCAGCAGCACCTGCCCTGCTCAGGGTCACTCCTTGCCCCCAAATCTTCTCCCCCAGCGCTGGGAGCAGCTCCCCAGGCTGGCTGAGAGCTGTCCTTGGCAGGCAGCAGAGTCCCTGCCGCAGCACAGTGCCCTGGGCTGCAGGACAGCCCTGGGCACCCTTGACTGCAGCCCTGGCTGCTCAGCCCTGCAGCAGAGCCTGGATACAGGGAGCTGCCTTGGGCTGTGCCTCGGATGCTGCAGCAGGGAAACCCAGCCCTTCCCTAGGGCCACATCCTCTGCTCTGGAGCAACTCTGAGAGTCTTCCTGGGAGGTCCTAAAAGCTGTGGGATGTGCCAGCTTCAGGAGATCCCTGCAGGAACTGCAGCTTATCTTCCCACAGCCAGAGAGTGACTGTTTCAAACACTGTAGGATTTCTGCTCCAGTGAGCCCGCAGTGAGCTGTGCTCTGAGCTCCCAGCCCAGGCTGAGTTTAACCCCTCTGTGCCTCTGTGCTGTGCCTGGGGTGGCTGCAGGCAGTGCCCCAGCCCTGCTGGGCTGTGCACAGGAGCTGCTTCTGGGCAGAGCTGTCTCTCTGCAGCGCTGCCCTTGCCAGGAGCTGCCTCTGTGCCAGGAGCCCAGCACAGCTCAGCAGCACAGACACAGCACAAGGACCTTAATGACTCTCTCAGGGTTTGTGCTGAGGCCCTGAGCATCATTGCCTGAGAGGGAGTTGAAGAAACCTTTCAAGAACTCCAAGTCAGAAATGCCAAAGTCTCTGATACCTCTAATGGATCCGACTGAGGGACAAAAGTGAGAAAGTGTCCCCACGCCCCAGTGAGAGCAGGAGATTGGAGGCAGTGGTGACAAGTGAGGAGAAAAAGAAGGAAGTCCTGGTGCCCTGGGGCACAGTAGGGTCTGTGCCACCAAGGGCTGTGAGGAGACACCTTGTCCTGAGGCACTGGAGCCTTCTGGCACAGCCCAGCAAGGCTGAGTCCCTTGTCCTGCCCTCAGTATCTCCCCACATCCCAGTGGCCTCATGGATCTGGTGGAATGAGTCCTTGGTCAGGAATGGCCCTGGGGGGCTCCTGATGCTCCCAGGGACTGCAGGTTCTTCAGAGGACTTTGGATTTTGCTTTTGCCTGGGAGTCTTTGAGAGATATGTGCTGTAATTAGTCCCTTGAGAGCCTTTCTCACTAACAACACCCAGTGGGGCCCAAGGTACTTCAGGTATTTTAAAGTACTTCGGAATTTCCTTTCCACACTGAGTCTCTGAGAGGTTTTTGTGCAATCCTGGCCTCCAATTCTCTCCTCCAAGGAGTCCATGAGGAGCCTGTATTGGGGATGGACCTCAGTGGGACCCATTAATGCTTTGAGACACTGGGTTTTACTCTGATTTTGACTCCTGGAAAGGTTTGTGCAATCTCCTCTCCAGCCCTGAGGTTCCAGGGCTCAGCACCAAATGCACCACAGGGCTCACTGGGATCAAGCAAGTCCTGACCAGCATGGGTCTGCCTTGATTTCCCTCTGCTCTGGTGCAGTTCATTAGGAAGTTCTTTTTTGTTAGTTATGGAGAAATATTTCAAAGGGCTTCTAATAAATTAACATTCTTATTTTAAAGGATATCTTTCTCTCTTTAGAGCAGAGGCGATTTCAGTGACTGATACTGATCCATGGTCTCTCCTAAGGAGGTCTGGTCAGGTCAGAGAAGCTGTGCCTTGATGTCTTGGAGAATTGGCTGCACACAACCAAAGAGGGTGTGAGAGTCCACCTGAAAGCCTCTCGTTTGTTCTACCCGACGACCCTTGCCTGAGGCCTAAGAAGACCCCTCAAACCGCAGTATAAAGGCACTGGCCAGAGATGGGAGGAACACCAAGTGATTGTTCGCAGGTGGTGCCCATCAGACCAGGACTGGTTTCTCAGGAGACTGGTTTACGGATAGTCACGGTGCACTGAACTGTGTTTAGTTGACAAGGCTCCCACAGGTGCGAGAACAATGAACTGGTCAGAGATGGAGTGCCCTGTGTTTGTTTCATCGACAAGGACTCGCTTGGGCTTGTTGAGGGTTTGTTCCCCCCACGGAACCCAAAGCGTCCCTGAAAGTTCTCACCTGTTTGGCCAGTAGCCCGAGGCCTTGGAAAACAGTATAAAAGATACCCTCAAACTAAAGACCCCCGAGATCTCCCTGGATGGCAACGGACATCTATTGGCTGGTACCATGAGGATTGTCTGCCCGTCTTGGTAGCTATAATCCCAGCCCCTTTTCTCTCTCTGTCTCTCTGTCTCTCTCTCTCTCTCTCTCTCTCTCTCTGTCCCCCTATTGCATTTTTGTTGGCACTAAATAAAGTGCATTTTTGCAAAAGTAAACTGGTTTTGTCCCCTGCTGTGTCTTTTGTGCTTTAAGATCCCTAAAAGAACCTATCAGGACTCCGCATGTGGTGTGGACCCTGACAGAGGGGTCTTTCTTCTTTTATTTTAGCAATCTAAACTCCAGTTTCCCCAGTGAAAACAGACACCTTCCTCAAGTGTGTGCAAAGTCCAAGGTGTCACCAAGCAGATTCCCCTTCCCCAAGGCATAACTGTGAAAAATGAGGTTCACTTTCCTGGTAAATTTTAAAAGGCTTAATTAAAAAAAACAAACAAACAAACAAACAAACAAACAAACAAAAAACAACAAAAAAACCAATAGGAGACAAAGACAATAAAGCAAAGGGTTAATAAGGCCGGGTACTGGGCATTCAGCCAAAAGTACACACTAACTCAGAAAACACTTCTTTCAATGCATCAACATGTTGCATATTCATAGACTCCCATGCATTCAAAAACATTCCTTTTGAGCTTCCCCAACCTGCCCATTCCTTCCATCCTGTAAATCAACTTTCTTTATTTCTCTTTGTGGTTTTGTCTTGTTGTGGACAATCAATACATTTCTTCCCTGGGGGTCCTTGTGTCTCTGCTATCTTTTTACATCACTATGCTATAGTCCAAGAAAAATATATTTATCACACTACTATTTCTAAGTTTTGTTAATAACAGAACTAAAAGAAACTATATTCATACAGCAAAGTTTTCCAACATGATACATATAGAATTCATTTTAATATTTACAAAAAGTCAATAACATAGTATGTATTTATAACAATATCCTCCCCCTTTCTTTTTATAAATCATTTGGCTCGAGCAATAATCCTTGTTTGCTAGCCTCCATTATTCACTAATTTTTTTCATAAATAATTTTTCCTTCTTTTGAGAGGTCTTCTATATTACTTTGTTTCTTTAATACCATGATCATTTGTGCCATTCCAGATATAGTCAATTTTGGATTTATAGGCCTTGTTATCACTTACATGCCTTGGACTACACTGGTGTTCAGCCAAATAAAACAGGTAATCAAACAAGGAAGGAATATCAGATCAGCTGTAGCAGATAAAAGGAAGAAGCCTAGCTTCTTCCACCATTCTATTCCCAATACATTATCCCACCAGCTAGTTTTTAGCATTGATTCCCATTTTTGTACCGGTACATGAGGTATTTTTATGACAGCATTGATGTCCCGCCTTGAAGGACAGGTGTCTGCCGATAATGGCAGAAGTTTTCCTTTGAAATAGAGACTTTAATTCCACTCCCCACAAGTATTATAATTGTTTGAATCAAGGACTCTGAGGCAGAGATAAGGGGGTAGGAATAACAGTTCTTTTACTAAGGTATCTAACCGTACAAGCAGAAACAAAAGCAGTTGTTACAATTACCAACAAAACAAAACAGGTAACTCAGTCCCAGTCCTTTCTTTAGCTGTGGGCACACTCTCTCTGTCCTTGGTCCCAGTGCTGCAGACGGGCAAAGCCCGGCAGCTGCAAAGAAGCAGGCAGGAGTGGAGGCGGGAGGGGGCAACAGCGGCCACTATGGTCTCAGGTGGGAGCGGCTGGAGAGGGCAGCTCCTCGCTCACCGTTTATGTCCAGGGATTAGCTGTGTCCGCAGAGGCAGGAGGCTGGAGCAGGGCAGATGCAGGGCAGGTGATGGCAGAGGGTCTGGCTCTCCTGTGTTCGGCCGCATGGCTGCAGATGGGGGGGCCCTCCTCTGAGCTCAGGAGATCAAGAATCTTATCCAGGCATAAAGAAGTTAAAATTGTATCCAGATCGTGAAGAAACCACATGGGCAGCTGGACGCCTCTTCCGCCACGGGGCCGGTGCCAGAGCCATGCAGCCGGTGCTGGGGCCATACGGAGCCAGGGGCCACAAGACCAGGGCCAGGGCCGCCCAGAGCCATGCAGTCGGGGGGCTGGGACCATGCGGCCGTGCAAGGCCAGGCCAGGCTCTCTTGCTGAGCCCGGAGCTGGGGTGCCGAGGCGGCCCCCACTGCAGGGCCGGGGCTGGGGTGCCGGGCTGGGCTCCCCTGCCGAGCCCGGAGCCAGGCCGGGGCCAGTGCTCCGGCCTGAGCCACCTTTCCCCGCGGCAGCCAGAAGCCGAAAGAATGTAGTTAACTTGATCCACTGTGATTTGTGAAAGCGAAATAACTTTTCATTGGTTTCCTCAGCTGTCCATCACCAAATCAGCTCTCTGATTGGTGCCAGCAGCTCATTGGGGAAGCTCCCAGAGATGGGAGAACCCCTCCCACTCCCCAGCCTCATGGAGCCTGCCCTGAGGTGAATCCACCCCTCCTCCCTAGCACGTGAAACCAACACAATTGACTATATCTATAATGGGATACCCATTGTCATCTATTTTTAAAGAACAATCTGATGTATTAAATTTCCCGTAGACTCCTCCTTCTTCAGCTAACAAATAGTCTAAAGCCAGCCTATTCTGATTTAGTGCAACCCGTGTTTGGCGTTGTTGACTTGCTTCTAATTCCATTGCTTGATCAGTTTTTTTTGTTATCATCTCTAAAATCACTTGGAGTCTCATAATGCAATTTAGCACGTAAATTTGGGTTCAATATCCCCAACTCCCATCTTGTGCCCAGGCAGCCTGTTTGTATTTTTCCAATATGCGTTCAGAGGGCCATTCCGCTTCTCCCCATTTTTAAAATCCTCCAATCAAATCCCTTTAATTTCTTTTTAGATCTTCATAAACTCGTATTCCCAATTGATCTCTATTTGGTCATGGCAAAAGAAAAAATTCTAGGTGCATAATTCCCAGAGTACAACTCCCTTTCCACTGGGAGGGGAGGTCAGGATATGCTCTTTTTCCACATAACCAAAATAAGCTATCTGGTGCTTTCCAATAATCTGGCCCAGAGCCAGAGGGGATCCCTTGCTAAGGGCTTGTGCCATGGCCACCTTCCCTGTGCCACGTGGCTGGTCAGGCACCGCAGGACCAGCAGCAAACCACAGTTACAGGACCAAAGGCCAGGTCAGCCAGACAGAGAGGGTCAGTGCTGGGCACTGTTTCCATGGTAGTCACTGCAACACCACACCTGGGTCTCCTGTCACAGCAATTGTCATGGAAACCCCTTGTAGGGCTTGATACCTCAGACACTGGCACTGAGACACTGCTGGAGCTGAGGGCCGTGGCAACCACCACAGGGCTACACTGGTACCAGGGTTGCCATGGCAACCAGCACAAAGCCCCATTGCTACACTCCAATGCCACCACAACCTGCAGGAGACACTTTTTTTTGAGGTCAGATCCATGGCTATCAACGTTCTTCCTGCTCTGGTAAGGGCCTGTCACAGTCACCTGCACTCATGGCCTCTTGGCTGGGCAGTGCTCCCAACTCATCAACAAGATGAGTCAACTGCCATGGCAATCATCCCAAAGCCCAAAGTCCCGTGGCCAGGGTTGGGGTCATGGAAAGGAACCCATGGAGCCGAGGCCATGGTGAATGGCCATGGAACAATGGTTTGGGCTGGGGCAGAGGGAATTTCCTTCTGGGGCTGTGTTTGGGTCACTTCTGAGCACATGGTTGGTCACACAGAGATGGTTTTGCTCTTGCTACGCTCACACAGAGCCAATGCCTTTCCTGCCCCTCATCCAGCCATGCTGGGGAAGGGCTGGTGGTGTGGCAGAGGATGGGAGGGCACTCAGCCAGGACAGGTGACTGTAACAGACCCTGGGGATATACCACACCATTGAACGCCATGAGCAGTATATAAAGTGGGGGAAACAGAAAGGAAGGGGGAATGTTAGGGTGATATTTTTTGTCTTCCTAGGATGAGGCCCTGATTGCTAGTAGACAAGTTCAGCACCGAAGACACGGACACCAACTTAAGGAACAGAGTAATTTATATAATGCAAAAGTGCAAAGAATTACAAAAGGAGCAGCTCAGCAAAGCACATAATCACTAGAAAATGATTACAAAAGGAGAAGCTCAGCAATGCACCCAGTCATCATTACCAAAGATTGCCTGTAGTTATTAAGAAAGAGACAGCACCAGTTACCCTCAGACTTTACCAGCACCCAGATGCACACAGCTGGGGGAAGCTGTCACAGCCAAGGACTGGAGAGCCACCCCAGGACACTGGGAGTTCCTGTAGGTGCACCCACCTTTGCAGGCTCCAACCTCGCTGTGAGAGGGCCCGGCTTCTACACTGTTAAACAAACAAGCTGACATCACTTCTAGTGTGGGAACACCTGGTTTCATTCTCAATTTGGTTTCTCCCAAAGCCTGGCCAGGGCTCACGGAGGAACCAAGGGAGGTGACTTTGACCATACATGCCCAAACAAAGCCAGATGTGGCCTCGTCTGGTTTCTAAATACAGAAAGATAAATCCATGTTTCACCAATGCACACATACAGAGATCATATTGCTAACAAAGCTTCATTAATGAGCAGATACAAATATAACATTTGGTTAGAAGGTTCATCTAGAGGCCAGCTTTGGCTCAGGGCCAGCTTTGGCTCAGGGCCTGGTGTTCAGGCCTCAGTATTTCACTCAGGCCTTTGACCTAGAGATGAACTACAAACTTCAAAGCAATTCTTTCCATAATAGAACCTTACATTTAGGTATTAGGCATAAAGGCATATGTTCTCGTTCTTGTTCTTCAATTAAGTGCTGTTCAAGTTCATTACTCATAGCTAAAATTCACATTCCTTTTAAAACATGCCAAATTGGTTGCTATTCTCTACGTTCTTCATCAAATCCCCCTTTTTTCTTGAGACTGTGTCTCAAGAAACACAAAGTGTCACAACAATTCTAACATGGAACCATAACACACCAAGTGCTCACACTGCAATAATTACAGTGACTGCAACGAACTCATTTCACAGCAGCCTCCAATTTGGAAGCCAATCCCACCATGAAGAATTTTCTTCTTTCTGCCACTCCTCTGCTGCTGTTTCTATCGAGGTGACGCCTGACTGTTGGACTTCAAACACAGCACTGATAGACATTCCTGCAACATTCCTCTCCTAGAACAGCACAGGCTCCTCCCTGGCCAGCAAGCACAGAATCCAAGGCCATGTGGTTCTGTAGAGCTCAAATTTGTGTTTGTTGGAGTCCAGAGGAGGTGCTATTGAATATTTTAATAGCATCACTTTTTACTTCTTCTGATAATTGATTTAGCTCATTAATGTAAACTCCACAGGATGAGGTAGCGCACATGGGGCACAGGGTGAACCTGAATCTTTGGCTTTCTGAAATCAAAGGCACCCCTTGGGTGGAAAATGTTCTCTTGGCCCCAACTCTTCCTAGTGCTTGTTGCCAAAGTACCCTCAAGGGAGGCATCAATATTGCCTGGAAACAGGACCCAAACCATCCTTTAAGAAGTCATTTATAGGCAGTCTCCACACACCCAGCAGCTCCCATTCCCAGCACCAAAGGTCTGATTTCCTGTTTCCCACTGTGGGCTGCTGATGGATCCATGGCTCCTCCCTGTGCTCCTGTGGTATCCCCAGTGCCTTTGGGCCAGAGGAGTTTCATTATGGCCCTGCATCGAGGAGTGCTGTAACACTGACCCTGACCAGCTCCAGCACCCTGAGTTCTATTGACATTGGGAGTGATGGTAAAGCACAGAAATCCTTTCACATTGTGGCCTCTAACTGTAACAGGGTTTGGTTTCTCCTGAAGGGAAATATTAGTGAATCCTATAAAACTCTTAATGTATTCCTTTGTTCCACAGCACCGTTTCCTGTAACTGTCCCTGCACTGGCTCCGTTAGGAGTCAGAACCCACTGACGGAGTTCTGACCACCCCACAGGGTGGGCCCTCCAACGAAACCCCATGCCTCCCAACATCAGTTGAGAACGCTTCCAGCCATTAGTTACATTGAGTGTTTTGGTTGCTTTGAGCCTTAAAATTTCGTAAGAATTTCATGACTAATTCCTTGGTGAAACTCTAGAGGGGTTTCTGGCAAACAAAGATTCTGGCTGACTCTCAAGATACAATTTACAGACATAAGCGGTACTTTAGCAACAAGGTTATTCGTTCTTTATCCTCAATCTCATTTGGGTTAGGAGCAATAATTCTGTTGTCCATGGAGCTGGCACCTTTTTAATTCCAGAATAATGCCTCCAAGGTCCTTTGCTGTTCAGATTTATTGCACTGTCTGTGGGTGACAAGGCTTGGTCCCTTCCTTGGGGTCCTTTCCCCTCTGGCTGGAGAGGTGCCAGGTCCCAGTCCCTGAGGGCACCCAGGCTCCTGGTTGGAATTTGTGTGGAAATCCCTCAGTGTCACATCAGCCTTCACATGGAGCCCCGTGGATTCAGAGCATTTTCCAAAGGGGCCATTGGGGCAAGCAGGGAGATTTGGTCAGGCAGAATCTGTAACAATATCCCTGCTGGAGTCAGTGAGTCGGGGGTCTCTTTGAATTCTTCGGGAAGAAATCAGATTGCAGGGATTAAATTAAAGCTTTTGAGTGGATTAAAGTATATTAAGCCACTCACGCATAAAGTAAAGGTGTAAGTTTAAGTTTTAGGATAAGTAAGTCAGCAAGCAAGTTTTAGTATGAGCTCTAATGCTTTTAGTAAGTAAAAGGTTTAAATGCTGAAGTAAAAGTGCAAGTTCTAGTAAAAGTTGAAAAACATACTAATGTTTTCCGTAAAAACTCCAGAAACATAGTTTTAGACAGTGCTTAGACATAACAGAGCTATAGTAAGAATATTGCTTACATTTTTCAAATAGAACAAAATATGTATGCGTAGTTTATACGTAACCTAGCATGTTAAAAAACTAAAACTCTAATACGTTAAAAAGTAGTAGTCCAAGTTTGTGTCTTAGCTTGTTAAAAAGACTCTATATAAAAGCATGCATTGGGGAGAGCTAGGGCTTTTTGCTTTTAATTACTGCTTTTTGCCACTGCCATTTGCTTTTACTTTACTTTGCTCTTTCACCGTCATCATCAACACCCAAAAAGAAGATAAAAGCTGCCGCAGCAACATCAGCTTCCCGGGACCCTAACAAGAGCAGCTTCTGCTTCTATTTAGAACTTTATACCAAAACTTAACATGAATGTTAATGTCTGTGACTATACCTTTTGAAACTAATGTACTTCTGCAATAAATAATCTTTAACAACTCTTAGCTACTTCACTCATCTAAAAAAATAACCCAAAAAAACTGGTGCCAAAAGAACCAGAAGTCCTAACCTCACATATCCCGTAACATCCATTTGTTCGGGCACAGAACACTTGGCTGCAGGGACATATTCCCATCGTTCCTGCCCAGGTTTCAGGATTCAAACAGTGTTGTCTTTCCCCAGAGCTGTTCCTTCAGCTGGCTCTGGACCCACACTCCGGTTCCATTATCAGGACTGCTGGATCCAAACCCTCTATCTCCACAAACAGAGGTGATTTGAGGTGGATCTCCTTCTCTCACAACTGTTGTTAAAACTGGAGTATCAATATCTGTGCCACCTCGCCACGGGGTTGAATAATTCAATCTTGTTCACTATTACTTGACCAAATTACTTAAATTTCTCCTAGATAATCTGCATCAATTCCTCTTTCCATGACATGAACACTTTGTAAGGCCAAGCTCCAGCAAGCAGTTATCAAACCAAAGTGTCCTGGAGGAATCTGAATTCCTGTTCCTGTACTGTTAGGTCTCATTTGCTTCTGATTTATTCTAATTAATTCCAGTGCACGAAGGCCCAGCCCTGCAGCCTCTGGGATGGCCCTGTTGGGGCCATCATACCCAGAACAATTTCCCAGGTGGTCTGTCTCACTGTCCATGGTTGTATTTGCAAATTGGGTGCAGCCATGCACATCCAGGGGGTTTCCATTCTCCCAGCGGACCCATCGTTAAGGGTACAGAGCACATCTGTGAGATGGGCTCTCCATCGGGACAGGTTCCCGATCTCCCCATTTCTTCAACTACTCTTTCAACAATTCCTTCACCCGGTCAATCAATCCTGCAGCTTGTGGATAGTCTGGTATATGAAAAACCCTTAAGTCTTATTCACTGTATTTTTCACAGTAACACACAAAAAGACATCTCTGTCTTCCCAAACCACACAAGTTCTTTTCCTTTTCTGAAATGCAACTTTTGGATGCTTTGATAGTGCTGAATAAACAAACTGACAGCACTTCTAGTGTGGGAACGCTTGGTTTCATTCTCCTCTTGGGTCCCTCCCAAAGCCTGGCCAGGGCTCAAGGAGGAACCAAGGGAGCTGACTTCGACCATACACCCACAAACAAGGCCAGATGTCGGATTTTGTGGCCTTGGCCAGCTTCTAAATACAGAAAGGTCAATACTGTTTCACTAAGGAGTGGATACATCTATCACAATGCTAATAATCATGCGTGCTTCAGTAATGAGTGGATACAAAGACAAACTTTGGCAGGAAGCTTCATCCAGAGGTCACCTTTGGCTCAGGGCCTGTTGTTCAGGCCTCACTCAGGCCTCGGCAATTCAGGGACACGATTGGGCTTGGCAGTGCTGGGTGAACGGCTGGACTGCATGAGCTCAGACGTCTTTCCCAACAGAAAGGGTTCTATAATTCCAGGATTCCATCTGCTGGATTCAGTCAGGTCCATGTTGGCAGCATTACTTAGGTCCAAAAGTCCCCTCTTGGTCAGCTCTTGTGGCCTAAAGCTTCAGCTCCTTTAGCTCCTGGTGCTAAGCTGCTCATGCTGAACAAGACGACTTGGAGAGAAGAATACAGTTCATCCAATTCCTTCTGGGACGCTGAGAGGGGAGGCTATGAAAACAGGAGCATTGTTTGGTGTGGTCTCCTCTCTGCCCTTCACACCTTCCAGCACTTTGAACCAGCCAAGAGCTTTCTCCAAGGGTGCAGTGAAGCAGCTGTTCCTGCTCTCAGCTCCTGCTCTTCCCAGTCTCTGACCTTGACTGGTTTTGTCCCTCTTGCTGTGCCCTCTGTTCCCCCGGGGCTCGGTGGCTGCTGCCCAGGGCTGTGGAACTGGCACAGATCAAGGGCTCCAGCCCCTCCTTTCTCTGTCCTTGCAGCTGCCTGCTCACAGCAGCCTTTTCCATCTGGAAGCTCCACATGCAGAGGGAGTCCCCACCTCTGTTTCCTGCAGAACCTCCAGGAGCCCAGGGCTGCCATCTCAAGTCCCTGCTGGCACTGCGGGCTCCCAGGTGCCCCAGGCTGCTGTGATACCACTGCACATGGGAGAGAAGGGTGGCAGGGGCTGTGCTGAAAGTCAGGTCCATGTGCTGCTGCTGCTGCTGCTGCTGCTGCTGTGGGGGTCATTTGTCCAGCCCTGTCTCAGAGTCAGGGATCAGATCCAGGCACTGCTGCTGCTCCCTTGGGATCAGCCACAATTTGGGTGCTGCTGTCAGTGCCAGTAGAAGTGGTGGCTGGAGCAGCGGGTGCTGACAGTGCCCCAAGCCCCGGGGGTCCCTGGGCTGGGGGCTGGGAGGGAGCTGCCCCTTGTTCTCCCTCTGCCCCACATGGAGCTGGCTGGGCACAAGTGGGGCAGCACAGCAAACAGGAAGCCTGTGAGTCTCTTCCAGAGACTGCTCTGCCTGAACAGCTCAGCCAGTGGGAAGGAGCTGCTCCACACGGGAACCAGGAACAGAGGACACTCCTATTTTATGGCATGTTTTCTGTTTTAAGCAAAAGAGAAAGGAAAAAGAAAAGAAAAAACCCCTGTAAAATGTGAAAGATAAAAACAAAAGCCAAGTTTGCAGTGAAAAATCTTCTGTAACTTTTAATTAAGTTTGATAACTGATCTTTCACAACAGAAAACTCAGTTATTTACTTTGTAAATGAGTTGATGGCATTGATCCCTTTTACTGGCCTCAGTAACCTTTTCTAAAAAGATTTTGGGGTTTGTTTCCAATATTGTTATTTTAAATTGTGGTGAAAGTGGAGTGAAGCAAGAAGAAATTGTTTTGTGCCCTGCCAGCTCCTGGCAAGACTGGCAATCTAAACTCTGTCACTGCCCAAATCCTTTAGGAGATGCCCTTCCTTCTCACCGTGTGAATGAGGTGCACATTCCCTTTGAAACTCTCAGGGGCTTCTTAAAGATGGAAAGTCACACTTACAGCTTTTTGCTTGGTTTGGGAGTGCAGAAGGGCAATTCTCCATCCATCGGCTCCAGACTGCACTGCCTAAGGAACATGACCCGCTTGCCAGGTTTTGCCCACTCGTGGCACTTCTAGAGGAGGAAGAAAGTGCAACTGCACAATTCCAGCCAAAACGGAATGAAGAGCGGGACAGACTAAACATCCTGTGGAAATCCAGGGGTTCAGCTGGGACCGTGGAGAGTTTGGGTTCTTGCCAATTGGCTGTGTGTCCCTAACTGCAAACCCCTGGCCTGCAGGAGCGTCTCACTCACCTGCAAAGCAGAAAGCTCAGGTGGTGTGCTTGGAACGGGCTCATCTGATGCAAAGCTGTCAGAGCAATGCGAGGGCAGAGCAGGCCCAGCCGTGCCCAGGGCTGAGCCCAGCAGAGCCCTGGCAGAGCCCAGAGCAGCCTCAGCATCCGCAGAGTCCGGCTGCAAGGAGAGAAACCAGAACCCACCCGTCAGCTGAAGGCTCCTGTCCCCCATGTCCCAGTTGCCCACAGTGCCCCAGGCCACGCTGGCTGTGCCCAGAGCTGGGCACAAACCTCCCAATCACTGCTGCCCCTGGCAGCAGAGCAGGAGGGCAGCACATGTGCCCAGCCTGCAGCCAGCCACGGCACATCCCGCCCCTCAGCAGCTGCCCAGAGCCAAAAAGCAGCTTGGCAGCCTACTGAAGACTTTGTTGCATCCACCCCAGTAAAGGGGGGGAGCCTTTGGTGCCCGGCCAGGCTGTGCCATGCCCAGGTCTGGGAGCATCCCCCTGGCTGTGAACTCACTTGCAAACTAGGCGCAGAGCATGTCTGTGAACAAGGTGCCAGAATCAAAGCCCATCATCTTCAGCTGGCCAGGTTGAGAAAGAGATTGCTGTCCTTGAGGTTGTCCTTGGTGTCTCCAGCAGCAACCCCACCTGGTACAGCTTCTCCAGGGACTCCTTCTCTTGCCCTGGGGGGCCAGACCAGGCTGTCACCGTTCTGCCCAGGGCCCCAGCCCTCAGTGAACCAAACAAGCAAAACCAGGTGGGATGGTGGCCACCAGTGCTTGCCACACCAGGTCTCCAGCTCAGCTCCAGCCCAAGAGCTGTGTGTTCCCTTCTGATGACCCCTGCTCAGAGCTGCAGGCAGGCTGGTTTGGACTGCCACTGATTCCCAAGAGATGTGTGGAGCTGTTACCTGCCAGGTCTTTGGATGCAACTGTGCACGTGGATCTCTCCCATCTTCTAGGGCAGATGAACACCCTGCAGCCAAGGATGGCGGAAAAGGTCTTGCAAGGATGGCCTGTCCAAGGGTTGCATGGACAAACACCTCTTAATAATATCTTGGCACTCTGAAGAGAGAAACCAGAAATCACCAGTCAGTTGGAGAAGTTGCCCCCCCATTCTCATGCCCAGGCCATGCTGGGTGTGCCTAAACTTCCCCATGGATTCTGTGTTTGGAGACGAGCAGGAAAGCAGGACATGTGCCACCCCCTCAGCAGCTGCCAGAGCGGGATGCTCATGCGCCCGCTGCTGTCTCCCAACACGGGTATTCCCTCCCAGAGATGTCCAGAGACGAGGATCCACCTTGAGAGAGCCGTCGTGGGAACAAGATTCGCCCCCAGATGATCTCCTGGCCCCTCCTGAACGGGTGCTTCCCCATGACCAGGTGGTACAGCAGGAGGCCCAGGGACCAGATCGTTGCTGCCTCGCCATGGTAGCGTTGGTGGTGGATCCACTCTGGCGGGCTGTAGGACAGAGTTCCTATGGAACACAGATGGAGTTCATCAGGGTGATGCTGCTGCTCCCAGAGCCTGGCCCCAGCATCCCTGGGCATGCGAGGGCTGCCCCAGTGGCATGTGGTGTGACCCGGTGCCCTCTCGCCAGCACCTGGGACTTGTGTACAAACTTGGGGTTGGAAAAGAAGCCACTGGTGCTGGAAGAGGGCAGCAGAAGCCCTGAGAAGGCCTAACCATGACACACAAAAGAAAAGCCCACCCAGTAGTGAAGAAAACTCACTCTTTTCCCCGCCGGCCCTCAAAAAATGTTAACAAGCCAGTGTAAACGAGGGGAGAGGAGCAGTTCAAGCCCTTCCTCGCCTGGACAGCAAACCAGCTGGGGCACGGGGTCAGACCCCCTCTCCCTGCTACGTCCATGGGGGCTTTTGTTGGCCTAGCTGCCCCAGCTCCAGCCCTAGCCCAAGGCAGAAAGCAGGGCTGGGAGCTGTCTTCCCTCACGTCCCCCACCTAAATCAGCTTGGCTCAAGCATTAATCCCATCCCAACTGCAATAGGGGGAAGCCCCAGGGCTACACCCAGGCTTGGGCCATGAGATGCCCACCAGGAGCATCCCTTGGGAGGGCTCACCTGCAAACTGGGTGTAGGCTGTGTCTTGGAGGAAGGCGCCACAGCCAAAGTCAATCAGTTTCAGCTGCCCAGTGGCCAGGTCGAGCAGGATGTTCTCGGGCTTGATGTCCCTGTGCAGGACCCCGCAGCTGGTGCAGTGCCGCACGGCCTCCAGCACCTGGCGGAACAGCCCCCGCGCCTCGTCCTCCGGCAGGAACCTCCGCTCCGCCAGCACACGCGAGAGGTCCTGGCACCGCTCCGGACGCTCCAGCACCAACAAGAAGCTGTTGGGCAGCTCAACCCACTCCAGGAGCTGAATGACACCAGCACATCCAGAGGACACCTTGGCCAGCAGCACGATCTCCAGGGGCGCACGGGCGCCGTTGGGCTGCACAAGGACCACGATGCCATCAGTGGGGCTGAAGCCGTGCCAGGGCTCTGGGGCCTCTCACCTGGCCCGGGATGCTCGGCACCCCACGCTCACCCCACGCCCGCTCTCCCTGCAGGGCTCCCGGCGGCTCCCATCCTGCCAGTCCCCAGCTCCTTGCCGCCCGGCACGCCCCGCCTTCTACCGCCGGCCCCGCTCACTCACCAGCTCGCCCCAGTGCCGGATGCGATCCCGTGGCACGCATTTGATGGCCACCTGCGAGCAAGGGGCAGCAGCGGGCTCAGCTTGCCGCCCGCTCCGCCGCGCCCCGGCGTCCTCCTCTACCTCCTCCTCCGCCCTCCTCCGCCCGCCGGCGGCCCCGCCACTCACCGGGGCGCCGTCCGCGAGGCGCGTCCCCGAGAAGACGCTGCCGAAGCCGCCGCTGCCCAGCAGCGAACCCAGCCGGTACCGCTCCTGCAGGGCCTCCTGCGCCTCCCCTGCGGGCGACACGCAGCCGTCAGCGTTCAGCCCGGGGCCAGACACGGCCCCCGAGCGCTCCCCGAGCGCCCCGGGCCGAGCATCCCCCCCCGCCCCGAGCCCCGGCGGCTCGGGGCCGGCGGCCGCGCTGCCGAGCGGCGGAGCTCGGGCTGGGGAAGCCGCCGCGGAGGCGGCGGGAGGGGCCGCGCTGCGTGTGTCCTCCGCGGGCCCTGGGAGGAGCCGGGGCCGGGGCCGGGACTGGACCCCGCGTCGGGGCCGGGACCGGGCTCGGGCCAGGCGGAGCCAAAGGGAGGCGAAGCCGCCGCAGCCCCAGGCACTGATGCCCGCCCAGCAGCGCCACCGCCAGTACAGCCAGAGCCGGGCGGAGGCGACACCGCGGCGGGACGGGCGGGGACGGGGACGGGGACGGGGACGGGGACGGGGACGGGGACGGGGACGGGGACGGGGACGGGGACGGGGACGGGGCAGCCCCTCCCGGGGACGGGCCGGGGGCATGGCGCGACTGGGCACGGGGAGAGGGAGGGGCCGGGACGGGGACACCGAGAGGGGAGGGGAAGACCGGGAAGGGAACAGTGGGAAAGGCTGCAGGACACCGAGACAGAATGTGGGACAGCGGGAAAGGGAGTGGAGGAACAAGAGAAGGGACGCAGAGGGTCAGTGGAATCGCTGCTCTTCCGCTGCTGCCGCTGCCGCTGCTGCTGCTGCCGCTGCTGCCGAAGCGCCGGGAGCGTTGGTCCGCGTGTCCATGTGTCCGTTCCCGTGTGTCTGTTCCCCGCGTGTCGGTTCCCCGTTCCGCCCCACGGCCGAGCCTCGCGCGCCCCGGGGCAGCACGGGCCACTCCGCTCCGGGGCCGAACCGGAGTCGCGGAGCATCTCTTCCTCCCGCACCCACGCCGAAACCATCGTGTTGTTTAGCTGCTTCTTCACTAGACTGGAACTTTTATTTCCGCCAGGCTTGCAACTTGCCCCTCGTGCTCGCATTCCCCGGGCCCCGTCCCGCCCGCTAGCCCCGCGCTGCAGTCTGTTCCTCACAAGCAAGCAAAGCGCTGTCCGCTCTTTCCCCTGGAGCAGAGGAAAGTGCCGAAGGAGGAGCCTACCAGCGCCAGGCAGAGCCAGCCCCGTCGGAGGGCCGAGCAAGACATGATGAGCGAGAAATGCAGCCCCTGCTGGGCAGCGCTGCTCCCCGGCCGCTCGGGGTGGGCAGCGGCAGCGTCCCCAGGGCTGTTCCTGTTTTCTTGTCCAGCTCCAGGGGAAAATCGGAGACTGCCGATAGGAGAATTAAAATGAAAGAATGAGACTGCTGTTTTTGCCGGGTTTGGATTCCAGTCCAATACAGCAGTTCAGCTCTCAGCTGCCTGCCTCCTCCCTGCCAATCCTGCCCTTCCAGCCCGGAGCAAAGGCCCTCTCTGCAAAGAAACTTCTAGCTGCTTTATTTGTCCTACTGTTCATCGACACAGCTAGAAAAGCAATCTAGTTTTGATCCTGAGTCTGTCGAAACACGTGAACTTTGTCATGTTAAGCCAAGACAGGGAGTCTTGACCCCTGCACAATGTCGTAGGAATCACCTTTGCTGCTGCTGTGTATTGTCACTGCTGATGGTGAAATGCTGTGGGAGCACATGCCCTGTCTCTAGAATCCATAGCCAACCAAAGTGCTGTGCTCTAAAATCTTGCATTTGCAGGTTTCTGGTGTCTCCAGCATTGCTTTCAAAGCAAAACAGCGAGAAGGCAAACTGTGTGTAGCTAACGATACCGTAGAGTGCATAAAGCTTGCTAAGTCCTAGGTCTTCGAGGTAAGATCAGTTTGGAATGACTGTGATGTAGAACCAGTGCAACACAGAAAAAGGGAACGTATAAGGAAAGGAATTAATAGTATATGTGAACATCTTGGGTTGTTTCTTTCCGTTTTCATTTCACTTCTGGAAAGCTGTTCTGCTTTTCCAAGAATTTTCTCCACAGTGACGTTTGTTCTTCTCAAGAACCTTTATTGGA
The DNA here is from genome assembly GCF_029582105.1 of Oenanthe melanoleuca. Lineage (NCBI taxonomy): Eukaryota > Metazoa > Chordata > Aves > Passeriformes > Muscicapidae > Oenanthe > Oenanthe melanoleuca. The sequence goes on along the minus strand of NC_079345.1, from coordinate 20,420,355 downwards.
GAACGGGCTCCTGTCACAAGACATGCCACCAACTGCAGCTTCTCTTGGCTTTCCACACTGTGCGTTCAGCAGGGCTCTTGCAGCAAAGAAGGACAAAGGTTTTGAGAACTTGACAACTTGTTCTTTCTTTTGCTGGTGGGCTGGGGAGTTGTGCCATGGGTAAGGTTTTCCTTGCCACTGTTCTAACCTAAGAAAACAGGAGGTGGTACCAGGCATGACTAGTTAAGGAATACGAACATGGCTGAATTCAGAGAAAGAATCTCCAGGGCCTGCATCCAGAAGTGGAGAGTTGTGTGATAATCATTCCAGCCTCTCAGTGGACATCTTTGTGAAAAACACGGTTCACTGTTTTGGGAGAATTAAAAGGTTTAATAAAAAGACAATAGGAGACATACATAAAGCAAAGGGTTAAAACAGCCGGGTGCTTGGCATGCTGCCGAGAGCACACCACTGCTTCGGGAACACCCCTTTAAATGCGTTTTACAATCCATCCATTTGTTACATATTCATAGACCTTCATGCATAGTCAACTGTTTCTGGGAACTGTCTAGCATGGCCACTCCTTGGGTCCGCCTTTTTAGAGCATGCGTGTTTCTTGGCTTGTGGTTTTATTCTTCACCTTATCCCTTTTAATTTGGGTGGTGGTCCAGCTGGTGCGTGTTGATAATTGTCTTGCCAGCTGCAGGGGTCCCCATCACATGTTCACGGGCTGTTATCTTTGACTAAGCAGGTAGTTTGAGCATACTATCTCTAAAAAACTTATGTCTAACTTTTACTATTAACCAAGACTATATCCATATAGAAATGCTATTTTAACATTATACATATAGCATTTATCCCAATACTTGCAAAGAGCCAACAACATGTCATACATTCATAGCATCTTGAAAATTATCTGGAATGTGAAAACAGTCTGGCAGAGGAAATTTGTATCTGAGTTCAGTGTAGATGATTCCACTTGTGTGGTGCATTGGTGCATAAATCAAGAGTACAATTCGTTCATGAGAAGCACCAGAACAAGCTGGACCTCTCAGAGCAGCCAACTAAAAGATTCTGAAAAGGAGAAATGAAGAGAATTGCTTGTTTAACCTTGCCTGGAAGAAGGGTAATTTTTTCTAATAATTGCTAGTCCATTCCCTTGGCTTTTGGCTTTCTTAGCAAGGCCATTTCAATCCCAGATTTACCATGAAGTGAGAAACCTGAGCATGTGGAACTCCCTGAAAGATGCCCTGTTCCTCTGCAGGGACACTCAGGCTGAAAGAGGAGCCTGTGCCCTCTCTGGGGAGTCCTCCTCCGAGCTGGAATTTGTGCTGGGAGAGGAGAAGCAGAGGAGAAGGCTGGGCGCTGTGTGGCAGGAGCAGGAGGTTTGGGCCGCAGGACATTCCACCTGTGCTGCTGCCCCGCAATGGGCGGCCGTGCCCGGGGCTCTGGGCCCGGCCCCGCGTGCGCTGAGCTCCCGACACTGCGGGAGCTCCCCGGACTGGGCTCAGGGTCCTGCTGGGGCTGGGCAGCAGGCTGGGCTCCCACTGGGACCAGCAGCAGCTGGAAATACCTCTGGGCATCTCCATTTCCTGCTGCTGTGAAGAAGCAATGAAGCTAGTTGAGAAGTTCTGTTTTCCATTTCCCTGGTGGATTTTTTAACTTAATTCCATACCACGGAGGCAATTTCTGTGATGGCCTCTGTCAGCTCAACAGCGCCAGCAACAGGGCTGTGTTTGAGCACTGCAAACGTGGCCTGTGTGGCTTTAATTCTCCTCAACTTGGTGCTCAGGGGCTGGTAGGCATTTCAGTATCTGCTTATCTTTATGCCTGAAGCAAAAGCACTTAGTTCGCTGTCATGAAAGCACTGCGGATAACACCAATTGGAAGAGGCACTTGCAGTTTTATGGATAAAATTCAAGTGGCAAGCCGGAGGGGCAAGAGCAGCTGTGATCTGCAATTCCCAAGGCAAAGGCTCCAACAGCCTCCTGCTGAAACTTCAGGGTGAGTAAAACGGTGCTGAAAGTAGTGCTGGAACCTGACCCTTTCTTCCTCTGGAGGCTGGGTCAGGGCAGCACAACTGGGCCCTGAGGAATCAGGGCTCTTTGTGAGTGCTTGTGGCTCTACTCCAGAATTCACCTGGAAAAAGCCCTTGGAAGCGAGGCAGGAGCAGGTGGGAAGGGGCCGGCGCTGCTGCTGCTCCTGCCCGGAAGCCCCGGCTGGGCCGGGCCGGCGCCCACTGCACTGCGGCTCCTGCTGCTGCCAGAGCCGAGCAGGACTGGGGACAGGGAATGGACACGGTGGGGGCATCAAAGGCCTTGGGGCTGCAGGGGTGTTTGTGCTCGGGCAGCGCCAGCACAGAGCTTCAGATCGCAATTAACCCCGAGCGAAACGCTGGGGAAAAGCTCTATTTCAGCCTTCCTTTACTCTTTGCTGTGAAGGGTCCGAAATAAAAGGAGAACAAGCAGGGCCCGACTCCTCCTTTGGGAGGAGCACCATGCCTGGGGCTTTGAAGTGCCATGAGGGGCAATGGGGGGCCATGGGGAACTGTGAGGTGCAATGAGGGCACATTAGGGTCTGTGAGAGGCTTTGGGAGGCCAGGCAGCTCATGGAACTAGGGGTCCATTGTGATACTGAGGAACCAAGGAGACCATTGTCAACAGTATGGAAACTCACAGAACCTCGTGTTGCTGTAGGGCCTGAGTGCTCTCGGGGCCAGGCACAGCCCTGCGGGTGGCAGTGCCGGGGCTGCAGCAGGGACAGGCCATGGGCACTGCTGGGGCAGCCCTGACGCCTCAGGGCAGAGCCTGGGGGCTCGAGGCTCCTTGCCCAGGCTCTCTCCAGAACACTTGTCCAGGCTCATGCTGAGCAGAGAAAATCCCCGTGAGCAGCCCCAGGATGGCTGTGGGCAGGCTGGGGGCAAACAGCATGGCTGGTGCTCTGCAAGGTCCCTGTAAGGGGGAGATGGGAAGAAGCAGCAGAGCAGGGTCTGATCCATCCCCTCTGTGCTGGACACCCCAGGGCAGCGTCCCAGAGCACCCTCATGCACCTGCCAACAACATCTCCCCTCTGCAGCCCTGGCCTCTCCCCCAGCTCACATAGGTGCCGCATCCTCCAGGCACGGACACGGCATGACTGGCTCAGGAGCCGATGTTTGCATTGCACAGAGCAGGTGTCAGCACTCTCATGGTGCTGCTGTGGAGAGATGGACCTGAATGAGCACAAATGCCATCAGCCCCTGGAAGGGGCCAGGAAGAGCTGGGGGATGGGAGGGAAACCACTCAGGTTTGTAGTGGCCTCTGCAGTCAGCCAGAAAGTTTGTTCCCATGAGCTGTGAGTTCTGTGTCCCACTGCAGATGTTGTTTCTCAAGAGTCAGGGCTTCCTGGCAGCCACCCCCAAACTGCCCATAGCATTTCCTTTGCTTCACCTTTGTTTTCTTTCCCCTTCCTGGTTCAAATTTCTTTCTGTTGCCCAGCCCTGTTCCCTCCGCTACAAATAGCCCACCTCTGTTTGCCCTTTCTTCTCTGGCCCCACTCCCCATTTCAGTTCCTCAGCTGGCACCATGAGAACATCCTTTGGGGAGCAGTAATCCTACAAGTGCTGCAGGAATTGTCTGCAGGGTCCTGCAGTGCCTCGTGCTGCTCCCTTGCCAGAAGCACCACAGGCCAGGGAGGCACATCTGGGCTGGCGTGTCTGTGTGTGGGGCTCCCTATTCTGGGCAGTGAGGAGGGGCTGGAGAGGCTCTGCAGGATGGGCTTTCGGGGCAGTGCGGAGAAGCTGAGGGAGCTGGGCTTCTGGACCTTCTGAAGAGGAGGCCTTACTTTGGCCACAACAATCCCTGCAGTGCTGCAGGCTGGGGTCAGAGAAGCTGGACTGCAGCCTGGCAGAAAGGCACCTACAGGGACTGATGGACAGCAGGCTGGAAGTGAACCAGCAGTGTGCCCAGGTGGCCAAGAATCCCAATGGCACCTGGCCTGAATCAGGACCAGGGCAGTGATCCTTCCCCTGTGCACAGCCCTGTGTAAGGGTCCATCTAAAAGCCTCTTGTTTGTTCTGCCCAACGACCCTCGCCTGAGGCCTAAAGAACTGCAGTTTAAAGGTGCTGGCCAGGGAAGAGAAGAATGCCAAGTGACTGTTCTCAGGTGGTGCCCATCCCAACCAGGGCCGGTCTGCTCCCACAGGTGTGAGAACAATGAACTGCTCACGGTGTGCTGCTCTTACACAGGCTACTTGCTGTAGAACTGGTCACAAGGACTGCTGGTGTGCCTGGAGCTTGCCATGACGCACTGATCCTACGCAGGCTACTTGCGTAGCGTCCTGTTTCCACCTGCTTCTTGGAACAATGATCTCCACATACAATAGTCCATAAATCTTCCCACCTTTTGGCCAGTCGCCCAACGCCTTGGAAAAGACTATAAAAGACACCCTCAAACTAAAGACCCTCGAGATCTCCCCGGACGGCAGCGGACATCTATTGGCTGGTTCCATGAGGATCGTCTGCCCGTCTTGGTAGCTATAATCCCAACCCCTTTTCTATCTCTCCCTCTCTCTCTCTGTCTCTGTCCCTCTATCACATTTTGTTGGCACTAAATAAAGTGCATTTTTGCAAAAGTAAACTGGTTTTGTCCCCTGCTGTGTCTTTTGCGATTTGAGATCCCTAAAAGAACCTATCAGGACTCCGCATGTGGTGTGGACCCTTACATTTAATTGGCGTCATGGACAGGATTCCCTGGTACTGGAGGAGTTGGGGGTTTTCTGTGCACTTTGTACCAGGGGAAGACCTGTGCCATTTCAGCCGTACCCAGCCTGTCAGTACCATAAGGACTGAACAGTGTTGGAAAGCAAGGGTGGTGGTATTGGGTTCTTCCTGCAATCTGCACACAGACCCAGGTGAAGAATCAACTCCATTTCAGTTATTGGAGAATTTTTTGTAAAGGATCTCAAATGAGCAAAAGATGGGATTTGTGTTTTTTGTAGTGTATGTGTTGTTGAGCTGCTTGTTGTAGTTGAGGAGAGAACCTCCCTGGCAATTTTTGATCCCCTAACCGAGGCAGGGAAGAAAGGGGATTGTCCTCAGCGAAATGCTGGGCGTTTGTTGTTTTGGTGGTCCCCTAACCCAGGCAGGGAAGAAAGGGGTTGTCCTCAGCGAAAGGCTGGGTGTTTTGTTGTTTTGGTCCCCTAATCCAGGCAGGGAAGAAAGGGGATTGTCTTCAGCTAAAGGCTGGGTGTTTATTGTCTTGTTGTTGACTACGTGGGATCACAAAGAGACAAGCTGTTTTGTAACTAAGGTAGTACCTCCCAAGTAGTGTGGTCCTGCTCCAGGGACGAGAAGGGAAACACAGTTTAGCTGTGCTTTTTGTGTAATTTTAAGTGTGCCTCCCTGAGAGTGGTTTTAGTCCCTTTGTAAAAATGTCTGAAGAAGATAAAAATGCTTTTTAGGCTTTGCTAGCTAAGTATAATGCCAGACCCTCCCAAGGAGGAGAAGATTGGCCATACAATAACTAGTTTAATTTAGAAAATGTGATTGATAGAATACATTCTTTGCAGCATGAAACCAAATTCAAACTGAGCAAGAATAATAAAACCATACTATGCACAGTTCTAGGTGCTTGCCTCTCAGCAGCTGTGCAAGCTCGTTTTGGACGAGTGAGTGAAGAAAAGGCAGTTATAGACTCTTTGCAAACCTTGGTAGAAGCCTTGCAAAAACTATTAGAGCAGGAAGCAAAGCATGTAGAAACTTTACAAAAGCAATTAGCGCAAGAAAGAAATCACGTAGAGACTTTGCAAAACCAATTAGAGCAAGAAAGAAACCGCAACTATTTGTTGCAGCTCTCCCATGCCTCACAGCATGCAGATACACCTAAGGATACAGAAGAAAAGAAACATATCATATAAAGCAGATATACCCCCAAAAAGAATTGGTACACATACAAAATTGTGGGGAAAATTGCTGCTCTAAATTGAGACCTCTCATTAAAACAGAATACAGGTACCTGAACGAAGAGGATTTTGACCCCCACATAACCTCCAAAGAAATACCATACACTGCCACTGAATTGGCCAAATTAAAGAAAGAATACTCATGTCTCCCCCAAGAATCTGAGACCGAGTATGTTTTTAGAATTTCACTCACTGGAGGTGATCAAATTAGATTAAGTGAACAGGAAGCCAGTGGATACTGGGGGCCTGGAGTATTTTTAACAATTGGAAACAATCGTGTTTCATGGTCTCTGACACAGCGTGCAGCCTATTGGGCTGGGGGATTTAGACCCCTAGAAAGAGGTGATCCTCTAGCCATAACTGGCACCCCAGACCAACTCTTAGAAAACATCCATAAAACTGCCTGTTTGCAAATGATACATGAACGAAAATTGAACCCTGGCTATGAGTCACCAATGCAATTGCCGGTAAAGCCTGAAATTATGACACCTTTAATTAGGGGTCTCCCTGAATCTCTTAAACCAACAGCAATTCTTATTCAAAAGACAATAGCATCTATAGCTCCTGTAGACAGACTTGATAGATTTCTTGGGCGACAACGTTCAAGCAGTCAAACCAGTTCTACTGAAAGCCCTGGCTTTACGCCAACTGTGACTCCTGTCCAACCCTCAAGCACGGATACTGATCATAAAGTTTGGACTTTATGTGGGGGGAAGTCGCAGAGGAATTGATTAATTATAACAGAAAATATGGGCCAATCAAACTTCCAGAAGATAGGCTTGACAAAACTAGAGGGGTCAGACATATTGCCTCCCCTAATGAAAAGCAAGAAAGGGGAAAACCAGTCGACAAAAATCTTATTAGCCGACAGAAACTATGGTACTTAGGAGTTACAAGGGGAGTGCCACAAGAAGTAATGGACGGCTTGTTGTCCAAAAAATTAGCTAAAATAATTTCCAACTGGCGCTGCCCCAAACCTGTAGTACTAAATACATCCAACTTGCAACCCAGTGCACCCCCTTCACAAGCTTTCAGTGGCAAACCAAAAAAACAAGCCTTGGGCAATAAGCCAAAACTTTCCCCTACACAGATACTAGACAATGAGGCATTGCACCCACAACTGGTGCCAGGTAACGAATCACATGAAACACAGCCACTTCTCCCTAAGCTTCAGGAAAACAAAACAAACCAGCCTCAGTTAAACTACAAACTCCATCTCTAACTTGTGGGCGCAGGGACGGAGATTACCTGTTTTTAAGAAAGCTCACAAAAGACCCAATAACGGGTGACCTGTTGATCACTGCAATAGTTGGCCCCAAACGTGCACTAATAACTTTCATTGTTGACACCGGGGCTCAGATAAATGCTTTAAAAAATCAAGATGCTCAAAAGTGTAGGGTTGTCCCTAGCAAAAGATGATGTTGTGTTATAAATGCTCTAGGGACTGCAGAGCCTATGAGCATTACTTTAGTAAAACTCACATTGCCTGGAGATGACAGCCCAGTAGTTGTTCAAATGGTTATTGGAGATATCCCAGACAGTTTGCTAGGACTGGATGTACTCGCAGGAAAACAATGGGAAGACCCAGATGGTTTTTTGTGGTCCTTTGGAGCTCCTCACTTTGATATCAGACTGCTCCAAACCGCACCTTCCCTACCATTCAGTAAAATCACTTCTGTAAAACAATACCCTTTGCCCTCTGGTGCTAAGGAAGGCATTAAGCCAGTGATTCGAGAATTAAAAGATCAAGGAGTAATTATCAATACTCACAGTCCTTTTAATTCTCCAATTTGGCCAGTGAAAAAACCTAATGGAAAGTGGAGACTGACAATTGATTATCGCTGCCTGAATTCTAACACAGATCCCCTCACAGCAGCAGTTCCAAACTTAGCTGAATTAATAATATCAATTCAAGAAAAGGCTCATACCTTTATGGCTGTGATTGATGTAAAAAACATGGTTTTTTTGATACCTATACAGCCAGAAAACATGGATCGCTTTGCTTTCACATGGGAAGGACAACAATACATTTACTAGGTTACCTCAAGGGTACCAACACTCTCCCACCTTAGCCCACCATGCCTTAGCCCAAGAGCTAGAAACCATACCCAAACCTGACACTGTAGCTGTATATCAATACATAGATGATGTATTGATAGGAGGAGAAGAAAAAGAAGAAGTGGGGGATGTGCAACAGAAAATAATTTCCCACCTAGAAAGCCTTGGTTTGCAGATTCCTTCAGAGAAAATACAGAAACCCTCACAAGAAGTCAAATTTTTGGAGATTTTCTAGAAGGGCGGAATGACATGTATTCCCCCTGACACTTTAACCTCCTTAGATCAGATTAAAATGCCTGAATCCAGAAAGGAACTCCAAGAAGCTTTAGGATTGTTAGTATTTTGGAGAAAACACTTTCCAGACTTTTCAATTATTGCTAGGCCTCTTTATAATGTGTTAAGAAAGGGGGTGAAATGGGACTGGAGCCCAGCCCAGGAGGAAGCATTACAATTATTGATTTTTGAAGCAACAGCCCATCAGGCACTAGGCCCTATTCACCCAACAGATCCTTTCCAGGTAGAATGGGGTTTTGCTTCTTCAGGGTTGTCTGTACACATATGGCAGAGAGGGCCTGAAGGCCCAAGAAGACCTGTTAGCTTTTACTCCCGTAGCTTTAAAGATGCTGAAAAAAGATACACAATTTGGGAGAAAGGCTTGTTTGTTGTTAGCCTGGCTCTTATAGAAGTAGAAAAAAATCACAAGACAGCAGCCAATTGTATTGCGAGGTCCTTTTAAAATAATTAAAACAGTTACCTCTGGGACCCCTCCTCCAGAAGGGGTTGCGCAGCAGGCCTCTGTGAGAAAATGGTATGCTCAAATGGAACACTACTGTCACATTTTCTCAATCACTGAAGGTGCTGTAAAAAATTTTTCAATACAAGAAACAGACAACTTGAATAGCAGCCAAGAAAAACCAGCTTCAGTAATCAAGGTAGCCCCTCCCTTCTCCCCTGAGCAGACAGCGAATGCTTGGTTTACTGATGCTTCAGCCAAAAGAGAAGGAAAGGTGTGGAAATATAAAGCTGTAGCCTTACACACTTCCTCCGGTGAGCAGATCATTACAGAAGGGGAAGGCAGTGCCCAAACTGGGGAGCTTATAGCTGTTTGGAGTGTTTTTCAAAAGGAAAAACAAAATACTTTCCTTGTTTGTATTTACACTGATTCTATAATGCTGTTTTTAAAGGATATACAGAGTGGTTGACCTTTTGGCAACAGAATGATTGTGAAGTTAATAGGATTCCAGTGTGGCAGAAAGAAAAATGGCAAGACATTTTACAAATTGCAAGTCAGGGAAATTTTGCCGTGGGGTGGGTAGCCTCTCACCAGACAGACGGGAATCCAGCAGGAGAATGGAATAACAGAGCTGATGAATTAGCAAGATTAAGCCCCCTGAAAAGGGAATAAATTATTGAAGATTGGGAACGGTTGCTGGAGTGGTTACATATAAAAAGAGAGCACACAGGTGCAAAAAATTTGTACAAAGAAGCTCATGCTTGAGGTTGTGTAAAACTTGTGTATCAGCCTGCGAGCAGTGTCGTAAATGGCTGGAGAGACATCCTTTAGAGGGTGACCCTTTACACTTGAGAGGAGGAAAAGGCTTATGGGATGCATGGCAGATAGATTATATTGGTCCCTTTAAGAGATCAGGAGGAAAACATTTTGTGTCAGTGGAAGTTGAGATAATGTCAGGGTTAGTACAGGCCGAGGCCTTCAAAAGGGCTACAGGAGAAAATACTGTTAAAGCATTGCAGATATGGTTTGGGACCTTCCCAAAACCACAAGAAATTCAATCTGATAATGGGTCCCACTTCACTGCTAAAGTAGTGCAAGATTTGGCACGAAGTGAAGGAATAAAATGGGTTTTCCACACCCCTTACTACCCTCAAGCCAACGGAATCGTACAGAGGACCAATGGTCTCCTGAAATGGCTTCTAAAACTACAGGAAGGAAACTGAGATGGACGGTTGCCTAAAGCTATTCAAGGTGTAAATGAAAGATGGGGGGTGAATGGGTGTCCGAAAATCAATGCTTTTTGCCCCAAAGCCCCAACCACAATTCCTTCATTAAAAGGACCTGATAATCCTAAGAATACAGCTCATTATCCTAGACAACCTGTCTTAGTAGACCTCCCTATGGTAGGAGAGGTACCACTTGTGCTGAAAACTCCTTTGAATAAATTTGCATGGGTAGCATCTGATGCTGTGGGAAAACAACATCGGATAAATACCCGTTGGATTATTCCATCATTTTAACACCCTGCCACTAGATGGCAGTTTTTACTGTGTTTATAATTGCAGGTGAACAACGAGGGACACTTCAAATGGCATGAAAGCCAGATAACCATGTTAACATTAATAATACTCCTCTACATCCTACCATACCTACATGGCCAAAGCCCAGCTGAATGTCCATGGACTCAAGCTACCATCAGGTACACCAGTGCTCAAGGATCCTACCCTGGAGGTCGTTACCCAAACCTAGTGACCGTAGTGTTGCATGACTCGGAGGTATACCATCAAAATGAGTGGGGCTGGGACCGAAAGGACTGGGTCCGGATGTTAACTGGGACAATTGGTGAAAAAATTGAGGTAGGATGCAGGAAGGTAGAAGGATCTTGCCATGAGAAAGCCACCTCCCTTGCAGTAACTGGAAACCTTTTGGAACCAAACATAACAAGTAGTTTGCACCCCAACATTACAAAGTCTCTTTGTCCCACTACAGCTTGGAGATGCAAAAAGCAAACTCCTTTTTTGTTGTGGTGTTGGCAGGATAATGTTGGTAATTACACCCTAGACCCCAGCACCAACAATGTCGAAATCACTAAACTGTGTAAGCATGAACCTACTGACTGCTGGTACAATTTTACGTTGGTCCACACCACATGCGGAGTCCTGATACACTGGTTGGGCAGCACTTTGTGTGCTGTCTCCAGTTCTGGGCCCCTCAATTTATGAAGGACATGGAGGAACTGGAGCATGTCAAAGTAGGGCAACAAGGCTGGTGAGGGTTCTGGAACACAAGTCCTGTGTGGAGTGACTGAAGGGAGCTGGGGATGTTTATCCTGGAGTAGAGGACGCTCAGGGGAGACAAGGTGGTCTCAGGGCACAGGTTGGACTTGATGATCTCCAAGGTCTTTTCCAACCTTGCTGATTCTGTGATTCTCTGTGTGGGAAACCACCCTTGGAGCAGTTGCAGGATGTCAGCAGCCCCCACTGAAGCCATCCCTGCCCAGAGACCATGGGAGAATGGGCAGACAAGGAGAGCATCCCTGGGGGTGGGGAAGCAGAACTCAGAGGCACCAGCAGGTCCAAGTGGGAAATGGACTGTGGAAAGTGGCTGTGCAAGCCCTGCCTGGGGTGTGCCAAGCAGGACAGACAAGCCCTGACTTCCATCCCCCAAACAACTCTTTCAAGGAGACATTTAAAAGGAATTGCAATTATTTGTATACTCTGAATTTGAAGCACTGGAGAAATTCCAACAAGAGATTCTAAGGAGCTCAAAACTACAAAACAGACTTTACTAGCAACTTTGGAAAATCAGATAAACTTTGGAAAAAGGCTTAATATGACATTCAATTTAAAAAAAACCAAACACTTCTCAAAGCATTAACTTGGCCCATTCTACTTCACAAACTCTAAGTCCGTTCAATTCTAAGTTACTCAAAATTTGCAAGAGGACAGAAATAGAAGAAGAAAGACAAAAAAGATATAGAGAAGCACACACACAGCTACCATCTCCTGGATTCCAGTGGTGTTCAGACAGAAATTCCGAGAGGAGGTAGGGTCAAGATGTGTGCTTGCCTCCTGTTCAGCCTTAAATACCCCTTGGTCTTCCTGGGCCCTTTCTCCCAGGTGGGACTTCGAGTCATTTGGTCACTCAGGAGCTGGGCTGTGGCTCCAGAGGCACCAGGGTGTGGAGCATTGCCTTTGGTGTGCCAGGGACTGGCAGACACTGCTGGGCTGGGATAGAAGCTCTGCGGTGATTGGGGTTACAGGGCAGTACAGTGCTGGGGTTACAGGGCAGGGCAAGGCTAGACCTGCCCCTTCCTCCCCCACACACAAAATGTTTTGAGCCAACAATCTCCTTCAGTCTCTCACAACAGGCAATATTGGAGGTGGAATCCCAGTTCTGACCATGGGCACCTGGCCAGGAAAGACAATTCTTTTCCCTAGGAAGGAAAGCACAGAGCCCCAGTGTTTGGAAGGCAGATGAGAACCACTCTAGGGCAAGGCCAGCCTGACTTGTCAGTAATGGTAGATTTTGTCTGGGATCAGTCTTTGCATATAGGGAGTTCTGGAGGTGGAATCCCCATCTAGGCCGTGGGTGCCTAGAAAGAGGACAGTTCTTTCCATAAGAAAGAAAGCATGGAGTCTTCCCCAGTGTTTTGGGACAGATGAGAGGTGACCCTCCTGAAATCATAGCAGGCCAGATTTGTCCTGGCAATATTCCTATGGGAACAATCCCTGGATATAAGGATATTTGGCAGTGAAATCTCAGTTCTGGCCATGGGTGCCTGGAGGAGGAGGACAGTTCTTTTCTGTAGGAAGGAAAGCACAGAGCCATAGTGTGGATGATACAAAGGTGCCTGAAAAAGGCCCTTGGGATTTTGTGCCCTGAGACAATGAATGCTTTCATGAGAGATGCCCCCCTCCCCCCTCCCTGCCAAAACCCCTGTTTAGGATTTCTATTGGTTTTTAACTTTACTAGATGATTGTTTTTTTTCTCACCTAGAATCTTAATGCAATTGAATAGTTTTTCAACTCATAATTTTGCTGGTTAGAATTTCAATCCCTATGAAACCTATAAAGACCCCTTGCTGTGCTACGTAACTGGATTTTGCTGGTAGAACCCTTTGAAGAAATAAAGCTGCTTTCAGAACCTCTACGGCAAGTCTCGGAGTCTCTGTCTCTTGCTAGTCTTGTGGCTGGCACTCTGCCTCAGGAGCTCTCGGAGCTATCCGGTCTCCCATAGCAGCCTGAGGCTAGAATGATACCAATTGGAATTACAAACTGGCCAGAAGGTGAAGATTTTGGTCTCGCTGACGAAGAGGAGCAGAAACAAGTGACCCGGGCTGAAGAAGCTCCACCGTACAACCAACTGCCAGCAGATGAAACATGCTACGCCCTTTTCACCGACGGTTCCTGCCGCATCATGGGGATGAACTGGAAGTGGAAAGCAGCCGTATGAAGCCCCACATGACAGGTTGAACAAGCTACTGAAGGAGATGGTGGATCAAGTCAGCTTTCTAAACTCAAATCTGTTCAGCTAGCCTGGACATTGCTAAAAGAAAGAAGTGGCCAAAGCTCTACCTTTACACTGAGTCATGGATGGTAGCCAATGCTCTGTGGGGTTGGCTGGAGAGGTGGAAAAAGGCTAACTGGCAACGTAGAGGAAAACCAATCTGGGCTGCTGATGAGTAGAAAGACATTGCCACTCGGGTAAAGAAGCTACCCGTGAAAGTCCGTCATGTGGACGCCCATGTTCCCAAGAGTCGGGCTAATGAAGAACACCAGCATAACGAGCAGGTAGATCAGGCTGCACAGACGTGTCAAAGATAGACTTAGATTGGGAATACAAGGGAGAATTGTTCCTGGCTCAATGGGCCCATGATGCCTCAGGGCATCAGGGCAGAGACGCCACCTGTAAGTGGGCACGAGACCAAGGGTTGGATCTAACCATGGACACTATTTCTCAGGTAATAATAATAATAATAATAATAATAATAATAATAATAATAATAACAAAACAACAACAACAATGTAGTAATATAACATAACATAACATAACATAACATAACATAACATAACATAACATAACATAAATCTATATAAAATAGAATATAATTATATAATTCTCCAAATTATAATTTGGAGGGAGGATGTTTACATTCTCAATTTCAACCAGAGGCTCCTGCCTTTCTTAGCAAACATCTGTCCTTGAAACCAATACAAATCCCAACCCATGGGACTGGAATCCTGGGGCCTCTAAGCTCAAAGATGGGAGATTCTAACCCCAACCCAGGGGGACTCTAACCCCAACCCTGTTGTCTCTAACCCAAACCTAGCAGAACCCTAACTCTGGAAATTCAAACCCCAACCCCGGGGACTCTAAGCCCTGCACAACTATATCCCCAACCCAGGGGACTCCGACCCCGACCCTGGGGACTCCAACCCTGATCCAGGGGACTACTACCTCAAACCTGGGGGATTCTAATGCCAATTCTGGGGGCACTAATTCCAATGCTAGGGACTCCAATCCCAACCTTGGGGAATCTAACCCCAAGCCTGGGGGACTATAACCCCAACTCTGGGTCTTCTGACCTCAACACTGGGGACTCCAACATCAAACCTGGAGACTAACGCAAACCCTAGGGACTCCAGCCCCAACCATGAGTCCCTATCCTTAGGGACTCCAACCCTAAACCTGTGGCATCTAGCCCAAATCCTGGGGCCTCTAACCCCAATCCTGAAGACTCTAATGTAATAAATAACGAGCCCTTTGTTCGCTCCCTGACATTGAAGGAATGTTGCCAAGACTTATGAGGCCAGGATGTTAATTGTTCTGCTTTGATCCTCTGACAGACAGACCTTGAAAAAGATATCGCTAGAACTTGTTAATAGTTTTGCTCTGCTTGATAGGCCTTAAAGTAAAAAGCCAGAATGTGTTCTGCTTTTGCTTGCATAATCACATATTGTTTTAAGTGCCAAGAAAGGAGTCAGTGGCTGAGGAAGACTACTCGCCCTCATCCCCCGACCACCAGAAGGCAGAAAAAGACCCCCTAGCAACTGGAGGAGCATGCGCAGAATTACTAAAGGAGGAGCACGTCACCCAAAAACCTAACAGCTTAAAAGGAACAGACTAAGGGGGGTGGGGTGCAGCAGGTAGTGGAGTGGAGACTCCCCTGCTGCCCAGCACTGAATTTGCTTTTGCTTTCTGTAACCAATAAATCTTTAAATTGTTATTTGATCTTTTATGGCCCATTGCGCTCATTTATAACAATTTGGTGCTGTGCTCGGATCGAGATTTTGGAGGGGCTCTCTGCCTGCGGGGAGGCGCGCCCCACCATTTTGGTGGCCCCGGGGACGGGAGTCCTATCCCAACCTTGACCGACGAACCTAAAATTAAGAAAGCAAAAGCAAAGGTAGGAGGGCCCAGTTGACCCCTTAAATTTTGTGCACAAAGTCCAGACGAAGACGCAGGACGCGTAAGTATAAGGGATCCGTTCGGGCGGGGTCGGGATCCCGGAGTACGTGTGGTGTGTGTGTGAGAGGGGGACTGGCAGCCAGATTCCCCAAGCGAGTGCGGACCCTTAGTAGTGCGGTTCCCATTGACCCGCGAGGGCGTGGGCCACGAAACAGGGGAAGCGAAAGTGATTTCTGGTGTGAGTGAAGGTACTCCGGAGGAAATAGGGCAGGGGAAGAGTAAACCTCCTGCAAGTGTTAAACTCCCACCCATACCTAGAGATAGTCCCTTGGGATTTTTACTAGAAAATTGGGACCGTTTCCCTAGAACGGAAGGGAAGGATAAGGCAAAAATGATATATTACTGTGTAGAAGTCTGGGGTGGGAAGGAGATTTCAAGAAACGTGTTCTGGCCAATATTTGGGTCAACAGAGGATTGGATAAATCAGAGATTAAATATTTGGGTAAATACAAAAAAACCCTGTTTGTTTGGAGGAAAGTGAGTATGCAAAAATCTGGATAGCCCGTCCTGAGGTTTTTATCTTTAAATTGACCGAAAAAGGGAATAACAAAAATAAGAAAAGGGAAGAGGAAAGTCAGAAACGGCAGGTTAGAATGATGGTTGCTGCGGTACGAGAAAGTAGGGAACAGGGTCAGAGGGAGACACAGAGGCGGCCAGTAAGAGAGCTTAAGGAGTCTAGGGATTAAAGGGAGAGACAGGACATTAAGGTGTGTTTTTATTGTGGGAAAAAAGGACATTTCAAGAAAGAGTGTAGGGTCAGGATTCGGGATGAAAAGGAGTACAAGACAGATTAGAGGGGTCAGGGGCTCTATCTCTTGGGGACACGGAAACATCATAAGGAGCCCTTGATAAAACTGAAGGTGGGTCCCCATGGCCAGGAAATAGTTTTTCTGGTTGACACAGGAGCTGAAAGATCAACTATTCAGTTTTTGCCAAAAGGATGTAGTCTATCTAAGGAGACTGCCACGGTAGTAGGAGCAAAGGGAGAACCCTTTGAGGTGGGGGTTATTAAAAGGGTGACAGTTGAATCAGAATCAAGAATCGGGTTGGGAGACTTTTGTTAGTATCAGAATCTGAATATAATCTATTGGAGAGAGATATGATTATAGAACTAGGAATTAGGATAGAAGTAGTAGAGAAGGAACTGCAAATTAAACTCTGTCCTCTCAGAGTGGAGGACGAAGAAAAGATAAACCCTGAAGTATGGTATAATCCAGGAAACGTGGGGCAGCTAAAAATAGCCCCATTTTTGATGATTATTAGAAGTCTGGAAGTCCCGGTAAAAATAAAGCAATATCCTATATCCCCTGAGGGTCGATGGGGATTAAAACCTGAGGTAGAGAGATTGTTGAGCAAGGGGCTGCTAGAACCATGCATGTCACCCTTCAACACACTGATACTCTCTGTGCGCAAATCAGATGGCACTTATCGGTTAGTACACGACTTAAGGGAAATTAATAAATGCACAGTGGCTCAGTTCCCCGTGGTGGCAAATCCATATACACTCTTAAGTAAATTGGGGCCTAATAACTTATGGTATAGTGTCATAGATTTAAAGGATGCCTTTTGGGCTTGCCCTCTCGACGAGGCAAGCCGGGATTACTTTGCATTTGAATGGGAGGACCCCGATACAGGGAGGAGGCAACAGCTGAGGTGGACAGTGTTACCCCAGGGGTTCACAGAATCTCCAAATTTGTTTGGACAGGCATTGGAACAAATTTTGCAGGATTACCAAACAGGACCGGGAGTAACCCTGGTACAATATGTAGATGATCTGCTTCTGGCAGGGGAACATGAGGAGGATGTAAGGAAAGAAAGTATAAGGCTGTTGAATTTTCTGGGACTTAAGGGGTTAAAAGTTTCTAAGACTAAACTTCAGTTTGTAGAGGAGGAGGTAAAATATTTGGGGCACTATTTAAAGAAGGGAGAGAAAAGAATAGACCCTGAAAGGATCCAAGCAATTATGTCACTACCTATTCCAAAAAACAAGAGACAAGTTCGTCAAATTTTAGGACTTACTGGGTACTGCAGGCAGTGGATTGAAAATTATAGCTGTAAAGCTAGATTTCTTTACCATAAATTAACACAGGAAGGGCTAATGAAATGGAGTCAAGAAGACACAGAAAAACTTTAGGAATTAAAGGAAAGTTTGGTCCATGCCCCGGTCTTAAGCCTCCCGGATGTGAGGAGACCATTTTTCTTATTTGTAAACATAGAAGAGGGTATTGCATTTGGGGCACTTACCCAGGATTGGGCAGGGAAAAAGAAGCTTGTTGCATATTTAACAAAAATTTTAGATCCTGTGAGTAAGGGCTGGCCAACCTGTTTACAAATAGTGGCCGGATGTGCCCTATTGGTGGAAGAAGCTAGAAAAATTACTTTTAATGGTAATCTCAAAGTAATGTCCCCTCACAACATCCGGAGCGTATTACAGCAAAAAGCAGAAAAATGGATTTCAGATGCTAGGCTTCTAAAGTATGAAGGAATTCTGGTAGAGGCACCCAATTTGACGTTAGAAACCACTGCACTACAGAACCCGGCTGCATTTTTATACGGGGGACCGGAGCATGAGTGTTTGACCCATGACTGTATAGCTACAATAGAGGAGCAGACGAAGATTAGACCGGATTTAGAAGAAGAGGAATTAGAAAGTTGTGAAAGACTTTTCGTGGATGGATCCTCCAGGGTAATAGAAGGGAAAAGAAAATCAGGGTATGCAATAGTGCAGGGTCCGAACTTACAGGTGGTAGAGTCGGGTGCATTAGATAGATCATGGTCTGCCCAGGCATGTGAATTATATGCAATATTAAGGGCCTTGAAACTTCTTGAGGGGAAGGAGGGGACAATATATACTGATTCTAGATATGGATTTGGAGTAGTCCATACATTTGGAAAGCTATGGGAAGAAAGGGGCCTTATCAACTCACAGGGGAAGGATTTGATACACCAGAAACTTATAGTTGAGATATTAAAAGCTCTGAGAGGGCCGACAAGGTTAGCAGTGGTTCATTTAAAGGGACGCCAACGAGGAATAGATTTAAAAAGCAGGGGGAATAACGCTGCAGATCAGGAGGCAAAACGGGCAGCCCTAAAGGAAATGGTCCTAAAAGAAAAAGGGGGGCAAAGGAGAGAAGATGGAGTCAAGGACGGTGAAAACACTGACACAATTTTTACGAATGAGGAGAAAGAGAGACTTAGAAGAATGAGTGTTACAGAGGAAACAGGAAAGTGGATATTAGCAGACGGCCGGGAAGTGTTAGCAAAGGCAATAGCTCAAAGGGTATTGTATAAGTTACATCAGAAAACTCATTGGGGAGCCCAGGGGCTGGTGGATCACTTTGCTGCTAGGTACATGAGCATCGGGCTCCACAATATAGCTAAACATATAACAAAGGGATGTCCTACCTGTTTGCGAGTAAATCGAAGTAACCTCAGAAAATTACCCTATGGGGGAAGGCCTCTAGCAAAACAACCCTTTGCAAATATTCAAGTGGATTTTACCGAATTGCCAAAGGTGGGGAGGATTAAATATCTTTTAGTAGTAGTAGATCATCTTACTCATTATGTGGAAGCCTTCCCGACATCAAGGGAGACCGCACGAACAGTAGTAAAAGCCCTGCTGGAGGAGATAGTCCCCAGGTATGGTGTACCAGAAAAAATTGACTCTGATAAGGGGCCGCACTTTACATCAAAGGTAACTCAGGAGCTGGCAGCAGCATTAGGAATAAAATGGGAACAACATACTCCTTGGCACCCTCAAAGTTCAGGCCGGGTAGAAAGGATGAATGGAGAAATAAAAAAACAACTTATTAAATTGGTACTAGAAACAAAATTATCATGGGTTAAATGCATTCCCCTAGCCTTGCTGAACATTCGGACTCAACCCCAGGCGGATTTGGGAATTTCCCCATTCGAGATGTTATATGGCATGCCCTATAGTTTAGAAAAGGCACAGACAAACCCAAATGTTAGTGAACGATACATTAATGAGTATTTAATAGCTCTGATGAAATTCAAAAAACAGCTATGGGAAAAAGGAATGTTGGTTCAGAGATCACCATTAGATCTTGTATTACATCAGGTTCAGCCCGGGGACTGGGTACTGGTCCGAAGTTGTAAGGAAAATCCGATAACACCCAAGTGGGAAGGACCTTACCAGGTGTTGCTTACAACAGACACAGCGGTACGCACTGTGGAAAAAGGGTGGACTCACGCAAGCCGAATCAAGGGACCAGTAGATCCGTCTAAATTCACCAACGACCCCAGGTGGGAAGTGAAGGGCACACCTGGGAGCCTGAAACTGACAAGAAGCGAGTAAGCTCTAATTAAAAGACAGGCTACATTATTCCCACCCCACCACAGGTATGAGACTTTTTTCCACATGGGAGATAGACTGTGGGATCCAACATACTATTCCTTCCTGGCAGAGCTCCGAGCAACAGGAGCACCAGTGGGGGGGGGGGGGGGAAGATCTGCTGAATACAGCAGTAAGAATAAGATGTAATGCTGAAAATTGCTGGGGAAATTGTAACCCTTTTGTATGCTTTATTTGTTTAGTTTGTAAGGAGGAGTGGTGGACCCATTGCAGCAACAGTTACCCTCCAAGGGGAGTGTGGAAAAATTGTTATTTGGACCAAAGGCTACTCACCTCTCAGGTCCTGGCTACCAAAGTGGCTGCCAGAGAACTTTTAAGAGGGTCTGAAGAGTGGTGGAAAATTTTTACAAAGGGGATAAACCCCCAATTCTATTGTTATCACTCTAACGAACCTGCCCCATTTGTGGCTAGGATAGTAGCCGCCCTGTGCAGACGGTGGGTACCTGAACTCAGTTGTTATACCCCTCCAATTAAGAACCGCAAGTGGTATAAATACATAAAACGTATCAAAAAGCATGGGTCAAACACCCCTCCTGAAGAATACTCCTGCTGCCGAGAAGATGGAACTCCCCATAGCTCGTGGCAACAGAGTTGATGGGCAAGGCAGAGGAGACGAGAGCAGTGGAGGGGGGAGCCTGAGCAAAAGGGGAAAATGAGGAACAGGTACCCAGAGCTGTCGAGAGTCCAGGGAAAGGGAAAAGTCTGAGGTAAATTGGGAGAAAATAAAAAGAGCAGTTGTGGAAAATGGGGAAGCTACCACCTCCAATTAGGAATCCTATATATAATGCTTTTGAAATCTGTGCTTGCAAGCCATGAACCTTTTAAATGGTCATTAATAAGGTGGGAGGACCAGAAAGTACTTAGTACAGTGGTGACTTCAGGAACCCCCTCGTTTAACTGCTATCTTTGTGACTTAACCCAAACGCACCCATGCTTGAACAAGGGGGGATTTTAGAATTTTAGGAGGGAATTACAAAGATTTAGCGAACAAAAGTAATAATATAGAAAAAGGGGGGACTTGTAATAAATAACGAGCCCTTTGTTCGCTCCCTGACATTGAAGGAATGTTGCCAAGACTTATGAGGCCAGGATGTTAATTGTTCTGCTTTGATCCTCTGACAGACAGACCTTGAAAAAGATATTGCTAGAACTTGTTAATAGTTTTGCTCTGCTTGATAGGCCTTAAAGTAAAAAGCCAGAATGTGTTCTGCTTTTGCTTGCATAATCACATATTGTTTTAAGTGCCAAGAAAGGAGTCAGTGGCTGAGGAAGACTACTCGCCCTCATCCCCCGACCACCAGAAGGCAGAAAAAGACCCCCTAGCAACTGGAGGAGCATGCACAGAATTACTAAAGGAGGAGCACGTGTAAGAGTCCATCTAAAAGCCTCTCGTTTGCTCTACCCAACGACCCTTGCCTGAAGCCTAAGAAGACCCCTCAAACTGCAGTTTAAAGGCGCTGGCCAGGGATGGGAGGAATGCCAAGCCATTGTTCGCAGGTGGTGCCCTTGGACCAGGACTGGTTTCTCAGGAGACTGGTTTACGGCCAGTCACGGTGCACTGAACTGTGTTTAGTCGACAAGGCTCCCACAGGTGCGAGAACAATGAACTGGTCAGAGATGGAGTGCCCTGTGTTTGTTTCATTGACAAGGACTCACTTGGGCTTGTTGTGGGTTTGTCCCCCCCCACGGAACCCAAAGCGTCCATGAAAGTCCTCACCTGTTTGGCCGGTCGCCCGATGCCTTGAAAAAGAGTATAATAGACACCCTCAAACTAAAGACCCCCGAGATCTCCCCGGACGGCAACGGACATCTATTGGCTGGTTCCACGAGGATCATCTGCCCGTCTGGTAGCTATAATCCCAACCCCTTTTCTCTCTCTCTGTCTCTCTCTCTCTCTTTCTCTCTCCGTCCCTCTATCGCATTTTGTTAGCACTAAATAAAAGTGCATCTTTTGCAAAAGTACACTGGTTTTGTCCCCTGCTGTGTCTTTTGCGCTTTGAGATCCCTAAAAGAACCTATCAGGACTCTGCATGTGGTGTGGACCCTGACATTTAATTGGCGTAGTCGGCAGGATATTGTTGGTAACTACACTCTAGACCCCAGCACCAACAATGTCGAAATCACTAAACTTTGTAAGCATGAACCTACCGACTGCTGGTACAATTTTACCTTAACCAAACCAACCTATGTGACCTGTAATTGGCAAAATGACCCAACAGATCTGTCAGGCTTACAAGGTTTGACTTACAAGTTCAAAATAAATGCTATAGAAAAACCTGTGTTAACTGCAGTAATCATACACCCTGATAAGCAGTTTCCCCTAGTGCTGGATAGCAAAAATAAAGTTTTTCCCCCACTTACACTAATACAAGGCTCTAATATTGCCATCCGATGTGAGTTAATTGTTGGATCTCTTGTTGAACCCATACACAGCTCTGGTATAGGACCTCATGGCCGTGTTTTACACTGTGAGACTCAAAATCAGAATTGTTGGTTGAACCTAACTGATGTGCAATTCTCTCACAAGGTGATATGTGGTGAAAACAATACTAAATACTGGGGAGAATTGGGTATCAACGTTGTAATGCCTACAACATCCACTACCCAACCACCGGTTGTGCTGAAGCCAAAGATTTTTTAAATTGGGCCTTACATAATTAAAAAAACTGGACAACAACAAATATTGTTTAATCCGGCATGGTCCCTTAAACAAGTTAAATTATTAATGCAAAACAACGTTTCGGAAATTCAGCCAAAGTGTTCACCATTTTTACAAACTTCGTTTCAGGGGTGGACCACCTGGCTGTGGAAACGGACTCCTTCCAAAAAACGCATGGCAAGAGACATAACCGGTGTTGTGGGAACTGGATTGGGAATTCTAAATAGCATTGATTCAGAGGTATTAATGAACAAATTGGTTGCCTCCACCAGAGACCTGACCAAATTAAAACAACCTCTGCAGTCCTCTTTGACAGCCCTGGGGACGCAACAGTGGTTGTTATCAAATATTTTACCAGATTGGGAAAAGGCAAATGTAAATGATCACAAATTGATAATTGACACTCTTGGAGCTGCTCAAAACAACATCTCCCTAGCCCTCAGCTGTGTCCAGGCGCAGCTTTGGATGCAAACAGTTGTTGCCTCAATTATAAGGGAAGGGGAAGAAGGTATTTTCCCTACTGAAATCCGAACAATAATTTGGGACAATGTTAATGATTTTGAAAGGAAGTTTCAGTCCTGGTGGAATTTGGTAAATTTTACCTATAACCCCGGTACAAATACAGCCACAGCCTTTGTGCTGACAATACGCAACGCTTCAGTGCATTTGATATATCCCATCATTGCATTAGGATTGAATCATGATGGAGCTATTCTCTATCCTTTCGAGCATAGAGAATGGGCCCGTCAAATTGGTGAGAAATGGCAAACTGTTAATTTGGAATCTTGTGTTGTTCGGGAGCAACAGGGTTTCATTTGTGAAAGCAATGCCATTGTGGCCCAAGACATCTGTTTAGACACAGAGCAAAATATCTGTCATTTTGAAATACATCTCAATGAAACTCCTGCAACAGTGCTAGTGTACATAGGTAATGGATGTGTGTGTGTAAGAACTGCTTGTAACTTAGTGTTTGTAGAAAATGTAGCAGTGAATGTAAAGAATCATTCAAATCTTTGTTTGTAATTTCACCACAATTATGGGCTGTGACTTTTCCTATACTGTCCCAGTTATGTCTTATCACCTTTTACAATCCAATTTCACACTGATTCACCACTTAGCACCTGCTCCCATTGGGATGAACCTCACCCTGGTCAAACAATTGTTGCTTCACCAGGACTTAATTGGAATCTTAGAAAAGATCAAGAAAAATGGACAGAAGACCCTGGTGACTGTTCATCATGATGTGAGAGAGATACATCGGGTTTTAGAAAGGGTAACAAGGGATGCTGAACCCAGGTGGTGGGATACTCTTTTTGGGTGGTCACCTACTGCTACCGGCATCCTAAACAAAGTGTGTCACCCCATTGTTGTGCTTTTGATTTTTTCTACTTCTATAAGAGCTAGGCTAACAACAAACAAGCCTTTCTCCCAGATCGTGTATCTTTTTTCAGCATCTTTAAAGCTGCGGGAGTAAAAGCTAACAGGTCTTGTTGGGCCTTCAGGCCCTCTCTGCCATATGTGTACAGACAACCCTGAAGAAGCAAAACCCCATTCTACCTGGAAAGGATCTGTTGGGTGAATAGGGCCTAGGGCCTGATGGGCTGTTGCTTCAAAAATCAATAATTGTAATGCTTCCTTCTGGGCTGGGCTCCAGTCCCATTTCACCCCCTTTCTTAGCAGGTTATAGAGAGGCCTAGCAATAATTGAAAAGTCTGGAATGTGTTTTCTCCAAAATACTAACAATCCTAAAGCTTCTTGGAGTTCCTTTCTGGATTCAGGCATTTTAATCTGATCTAAAGAGTTTAAAGTGTCAGGGGGAATACATGTCATTCCACCCTTCCAGAAAATCCCCAAAAATTTGACTTCTTGTGAGGGTTTCTGTATTTTCTCTGAAGGAATCTGCAAACCAAGGCTTTCTAGGTGGGAAATTATTTTCTGTTGCACATCCCCCACTTCTTCTTTTTCTTCTCCTCCTATCAATACATCATCTATGTATTGATATACAGCTACAGTGTCAGGTTTGGGTATGGTTTCTAGCTCTTGGGCTAAGGCATGGTGGGCTAAGGTGGGAGAGTGTCGGTACCCTTGAGGTAACCTAGTAAATGTGTATTGTTGTCCTTCCCATGTGAAAGCAAAGCGATCCCTGTTTTCTGACTGTATAGGTATCATAAAGAACATGTCTTTTACATCAATCACAGCCATAAAGGTATGAGCCTTTTCCTGAATTGATATTATTAATTCAGCTAAGTTTGGAACTGCTGCTGTGAGGGGGTCTGTGTTAGAATTCAGGCGGCGATAATCAATTGTCAGTCTCCACTTTCCATTAGGCTTTTTCACTGGCCAAATTGGAGAATTAAAAGGACTGTGAGTATTGATAATTACTCCTTGATTTTTTAATTCTTGAATCACTGGCTTAATGCCTTCCTTAGCTCCAGAGGGCAAAGGGTATTGTTTTACAGAAGTGATTTTACTGAATGGTAGGGAAGGTGCGGTTTGGAGCAGTCTGATATTAAGGCGATGAGCTCCAAAGGACCACAAAAAACCGTCTGGGTCCTCCCACTGTTTTCCTGTGAGTACATCCAGTCCTAGCAAACTGTCTGGGATATCTCCAATAACCATTTGAACAACTACTGGGCTGTCATCTCCAGGCAATGTGAGTTTTACTAAAGTAATGCTCATAGGCTCTGCAGTTCCTAGAGCATTTATGACACAGCATCTTGTTTTGCTAGGGACAACCCCACACTTTTGAGCATCTTGGTTTTTTAAAGCACTTATCTGAGCCCCAGTGTCAACAATGAAAGTTATTAGTGCACGTTTGGGGCCAACTATTGCAGTGATCAACAGGTCACCCGTTATTGGGTCTTTTGTGAGCTTTCTTAAAAACAGGTAATCTCCGTCCCTGCGCCCACAAGTTAGAGATGGAGTTTGTAGTTTAACTGAGGCTGGTTTGTTTTGTTTTCCTGAAGCTTAGGGAGAAGTGGCTGTGTTTCATGTGATTCGTTACCTGGCACCAGTTGTGGGTGCAATGCCTCATTGTCTAGTATCTGTGTAGGGGAAAGTTTTGGTTTATTGCCTAAGGCTTGTTTTTTTCGTTTGCCGCTGAAAGCTTGTGAAGGGAGTGCACAGGGTTGCAAGTTGGATGTATTTAGTACTACAGGTTTGGGGCAGCGCCAGTTGGAAATTATTTTAGCTAATTTTTCGGACGACAAGCCGTCCATTACTTCTCGTGGCACTCCCCTTGTAAGTCCTAAGGACCACAGTTTCTGTCGGCTATTAAGATTTTTGTCGACTGGTTTTCCCCTTTCTTGCTTTTCATTAGGGGAGGCAATATGTCTGACCCCTCTAGTTTTGTCAAGCCTATCTTCTGGAAGTTTGATTGGCCCATATTTTCTGTTATAATTAATCAATTCCTCTGCGACTTCCCCCCACATAAAGTCCAAACTTTATGATCAGTATCCGTGCTTGAGGGTTGGACAGGAGTCACAGTTGGCGTAAAGCCAGGGCTTTCAGTAGAACTTGTTTGACTGCTTGAACGTTGTCACCCAAGAAATCTATCAAGTCTGTCTACAGGAGCTATAGATGCTATTGTCTTTTGAATAAGAATTGCTGTTGGTTTAAGAGATTCAGGGAGACCCCTAATTAAAGGTGTCATAATTTCAGGCTTTACCGGCAATTGCATTGGTGACTCATAGCCAGGGTTCAATTTTCGTTCATGTATCATTTGCAAACAGGCAGCTTTATGAATGTTTTCTAAGAGTTGGTCTGGGGTGCCAGTTATGGCTAGAGGATCACCTCTTTCTAGGGGTCTAAGTCCCCCAGCCCAATAGGCTGCACGCTGTGTCAGAGACCATGAAACACGATTGTTTCCAATTGTTAAAAATACTCCAGGCCCCCAGTATACTCTGGCTTCTTGTTCACTTAATCTAATTTGATCACCTCCAGTGAGTGAAATTCTAAAAACATACTCGGTCTCAGATTCTTGGGGGAGATGTGAGTATTCTTCCTTTAATTTGGCCAACTCAGTAGCAGTGTATGGTATTTCTTTGGAGGTTATGTGGGGGGTCAAAATCCTCTTCGTTCAGGTACCTGTATTCTGTTTTAACGAGAGGTCTCAATTTAGAGGAGCAATTTTCCCCACAATTTTGTATGTGTACCAATTCTTTTTGGGGGTATATCTGCTTTATATGATATGTTTCCTTTTCTTCTGTATTCTTAAGTGTATCTGCATGCTGTGAGGCATGGGAGAGCTGCAACAAATAGTTTCGACTTCTTTCTTCGTCTAATAGTTTTTGTAAAGTTTCTACATGATTTGTTTCCTGCTCTAATAGTTTTTGCAACGCTTCTACCAAGCCTTGCAAAGAGTCTATAACTGCCTTTTCTTCACTCACTCGTCTGAAACGAGCTAGCACAGCTGCTGAGAGACAAGCACCTAGAACTGTGCAAAGTATGGTTTTACTGTTCTTGCCCAGTTTAAATTTGGTTTAATTCTCTAAAGAATTTATCCTATCAATCACATTTTCTAAATTAAACCAGTTATTGTATGCCCAATCTTCTCCCCCTTGGGAGGGTCTGGCTTTATACTTAGCTAGCAAAGCATAAAAAGCATTTTTATCTTCTTCAGACATCTTTACGAAGGGACTAAAACCACTCTTAGGGAGGCACACTTAAAAATTGCACAATATGCACAGCTAAACTGTGTTTCCCTTCTTGTCCCTGGAGCGGGTGAAGAGACCACACTACTTGGGAGGTACTACCTTAGTTACAAAACAGCTTGTCTCTTCGCAATCCCAAGTAGTCAACAACAAAACAACAAACACCCAGCCTTTAGATGAGGACAATCCCCTTTCTTCCCTGCCTGGGTTAGGGGTCCAAAACAACAAAACACCCAGCCTTTAGCTGAGGACAGCCCCTTTCTTCCCTTCCTGGGTTAGGGGTCCAAAACAACAAAACACCCAGCCTTTAGCTGAGGACAACCCCTTTCTTCCCTGCCTGGGTTAGGGGTCCAACAAGAAAACACCCAGCTTTTAGCTGAGGACAATCCCCTTTCTTCCCTGCCTGGGTTAGGGGATCAAAAACTGCCTGGGAGGTTCTCTCCTCAACTACAACAAGCAGCTTAACAACACATATACAACAAAAACACAAGTCCCATCTTTTGCACAGTTGAGATCCTTTACAAAAATTTCTCTGATAACTGAAATGGAGTTGATTATCTACCTGGGTCTGTGTGCAGATTGCGGGAAGAACCCAATACCACCTCCCTTGCTTTCCAACACTGTTCAGTCCTTACGGTACTGACAGGCTGGGTGCGGCTGAAATGGCACAGGTCTTCCCCTGGTACAAAGTGCACAGAGAACCCCCAACTCCTCCAGTATCGGGGAATCTGTATCCTGCTATCGGCATCCTAAACAAAGTGTGTCACCCCATTGTTGTGCTTTTGATTTTAGTCTTGATCGGTTTTGTTTTGCCAGCCATTCTATACATCCTGAATTGGAGAATAGTAAAACGGTTGACACAATTAGCATCAACAATGGAAGCACATAATCTGATCACTACTCCATCTGCTAAAGATACCCCTAAAGTTATTGACACCAGACAAATAACACGAGCAGTAAAAGTTAGGCCTTTAACAGCAAACTGATAAGAATTGCTTGTTGTTTGTTGTGATTAGTACTATTAGTTTAAATAATGTTAAGTTTTTTTTTATGGTTTAGAAAAATCAATTGCTTTAATCAACTCTGTTAAACAAACATATTATAATCAATATTGATTTGCTTTAATATTATTTGAAAGTTATTTTATTGATTTGTTTTAATATGATTGTGATTTGTTTGAAAAATTGTTTGAAAATTATTTTATTGATTTGTATTAATTTTGATTGTTTTATGATTGTGATTTGTTTGAAAATTTGTTTTTCAATTTGTTAAAATTGTTTTTCAATCAATTTGTTGTGATTATCTTTGTGTTTATTTCTTTCCTTTTCCTTTCCTCTTTCCCTCTCTCTCACTGATCCCTAATTTTTCTGTCCCTACTTTCCGGGATATGCTACCAATGACGGGTCCTGAAGATGCTACAACACACACAACATCACACTGCTGGAGTTCCTCAGCGACGCTCGTTGGTCACGGGGTGGTGTAAGAGTCCATCTAAAAGCCTCTCGTTTGCTCTGCCCAACGACCCTCGCCTGAGGCCTAAGAAGACCCCTCAAACTGCAGCTTAAAGGCGCTGGCCAGGGATGGGAGGAATGCCAAGCCATTGTTCGCAGGTGGTGCCCTTGGACCAGGACTGGTTTCTCAGGAGACTGGTTTACGGCCAGTCACGGTGCACTGAACTGTGTTTAGTCGACAAGGCTCCCACAGGTGCGAGAACAATGAACTGGTCAGAGATGGAGTGCCCTGTGTTTGTTTCATTGACAAGGACTCGCTTGGGCTTGTTGTGGGTTTGTCCCCCCCCACGGAACTCAAAGCGTCCATGAAAGTCCTCACCTGTTTGGCCGGTCGCCCGATGCCTTGAAAAAGAGTATAATAGACACCCTCAAACTAAAGACCCCCGAGATCTCCCCGGACGGCAACGGACATCTATTGGCTGGTTCCACGAGGATCGTCTGCCCGTCTGGTAGCTATAATCCCAACCCCTTTTTTCTCTCTCTGTCTCTCTCTCTCTCTTTCTCTCTCCGTCCCTCTATCGCATTTTGTTAGCACTAAATAAAAGTGCATCTTTTGCAAAAGTACACTGGTTTTGTCCCCTGCTGTGTCTTTTGCGCTTTGAGATCCCTAAAAGAACCTATCAGGACTCTGCATGTGGTGTGGACCCTGACAGCACGTCACCCAAAAACCTAACAGCTTAAAAGGAACAGACTAAGGGGGGTGGGGTGCAGCAGGTAGTGGAGTGGAGACTCCCCTGCTGCCCAGCGCTGAATTTGCTTTTGCTTTCTGTAACCAATAAATCTTTAAATTGTTATTTGATCTTTTATGGCCCATTGCGCTCATTTATAACATCTAACCCTAACCCTAGGGGCTCCAACCCCATCAATGAGGCCTCCAACCCCCATACTGGGGCCTCCAACCCTGTGGATCCTAACCCAAACTCTGGGGGGGGGGTCTAACTGCAACCCTTGTGCCGCCAACCACAATAATTTTTGCCTCTAAGGAAAAATCTGGGGACTCCAGTCCCAGTGCTGGGAGACTCCTACCCTAACCCAAGAGGACTCTAACCTCTAGGTAACTCTAACCCCAAACAGGGGACTGCAATCCCAACCTAGGGGACTCCTACCCCAAACCAGGGGACTTCAAACCATAACCCTAGGGGCAAATAACTCAAACTGGAGGGGCCTGCAGCCCCAACTCTGGGAGCCACCAACACCAACTTTGTGGGGCTGCAACCCAAACGTTGGGGACCTCTGACTCTAACCTTGGGCATTCCAACTACAATGCTGGGGTGTCTAACTGAGGAGTTCAACCCCAGACGTGAGATTCCACCCTCAACCCTGTGGTACTCTAACCCCAACCCTGTGGGACTCTAACCCCAACCCTTGGGGCCTCTAAACCGAACGGGCATTCCAACTACAGCGCTACAACCCCAACCCTGCAGAGTGCAACCCCAAGCCTGGGGCCTCTAACCCCAATACCAAGGACTCCAACTCCAACTGTGGCAAGGCCAACCCCAACCCAAGGAGCCTCCAGTCCCATCCCTGGAGACTCCAGCCTGTGGGTGACTCTAATAAAAAACCTGGGGACTACAACCCAAACACTGGGGACTCGTACCCCAAACCATGTGGACTCTAACCGCAACTCTGGGGATTTTAAGTCCAAACCTGGGGACTCTGATCTTAACAGTGGTGTCTCTGACCCCAGTCCTGGGGATTCTAACACTAACAAATGCAGACTCTAAACCCAATCCTAACCCGTATAGTAACCCTAATCATAACCCTAACCCTAACCCTGTAACCCTAACCCTAACTGTAACCCTAGCACTGACCCTGTAACCCTAACAGTAGCCTTAACACAAATCCCAGTAACCCTGATGGTAATCCCAGTAACCCTTAAAGTATCACGAAAACTAACCCTAAGAGTAACCCAAGTAATCCTAAACCTAACCCAAAACCTAACCCTAATCCTAACCCATTAATCCTAGAATTAGGCTCAGCAGTAACCCTAACAGTAACCCCTGTACCCCTAACACTGATGCTAACCCTTATTCTAACCCTAATAATACCCTCAACAGTAATGCTAACAGTAACCCTGACAGTATCCCTAACTGAAATGTCAAAAGTAACCCTAAGAGTAAGCACAATAATAAGCCTGATGCAAACCTCAGTAACCCTACAAGTAACCGTAACAGTAACCCCAACAGTAACCCCAACTGAAAGCCTGACAACAACTTTAGTAACCCTTACAGTAAGGGTAACAATACCCCTAACCATAAAAGTAACCCCAGGAATGCTAACAGTAACCCTAATAGTAACCCCAAAGATAATTCTAAATGTAACCCTAATGGCAACCCCAGTAACCCGAAGACTAACGCTAACCATAAACATAACCCTAACCCTAACCCTAACCTTAACTCAGCAACCCTAACAGTAACCTAAGTAACCCTAAACCTAACCCTAACCTGAACCCTAACCCTACCCCAACCCTAAACTTAACCATAACCCTGACCCAGTAACCCTAACAGTAACCCTAAAAAGTTACCCCAGTATCCCTTACATTACACTAACAGTAACCCTAACAGTGATGGCAACAGTAAGCCTAATACAAACTCCAGTAAATTAATCAGTAACCCTATCAGTAGCCCCAAAAGTAACTGTAACTGAAACCCTATCAGCAACCTCAGTAACCCCAATAGTAACCCAAACTGTAATCCTAATGGTAACCCCAGTAACCCAACCAGTAACCCAAACAAATAGACCGGTAACCATAACCTAACTCTAACCAAGTAACCCTAATAGTAACCCTAACCCTAACCCAACTGTAACTCTAACAATAACCACTGTAACCCAAACAGTAACCACAGTAAACCTAACAGTAAAATAACACTTGTGGAGGCCAATAGGCTTACCACAACTTTCCCTTGGAGGTATACCCCTTAGATGGGTTCATCCTTCCTTGCCATGATGAGTTATGACACCATGCTTTGGTGCCCATGTTGACTCTTTGTAACCAACCGATCCTTTCCCTTTTGCACCACCCTTGCTTTCCCTACAAAAACCCTGGCTTCTCCCCAGTTCATCAGGGAGCCGTTGACCCTGGCTCCCGGCAAAAAGCTGCTGGACAGTAAAGGCTACCTCCATGGAACTGCTATATGACACTTCTGTCTCTTTGTCCATGGATTGGCCTGGCAGAGCTGAATCAGAGAATGGAAGTTCACTGACAAGAGCAAATCACGAGGAGCCACAGCATCCTTGCTGAGGCCACCCAGAGTGCCAGAGTAGTCCCACTACCCAAGGAAAGCAATCTCCAGTGAGACCTCTCTCTGGGAAGCTCACAACATTCCAGCTTGGACAAAAGCACCTCTGGCTGCAATAAACACTAACTGCAAAAGTAATATTAATACAAACTACAGTAGCCCTAAAAGTAATCCTAACAGTAACCCTAAAAGAAACCCTACCGTTAACCATAAACCGAATCCTAACACGAACCCTAACCCTAAACCGAACCCTAACTCTAACCCGAACCCGAATCCGAATCCGAATCCGAATCCGAATCCGAACCCTAACCATAACCGTAACCCTAACCGTAACCCTAACCCTAACCCTAACCCTAACCCTAACCCTAACCCTAACCCTAACCCTAACCCTAACCCTAACCTTAACCCACAGCCTAAGCCTAAGCCTTAACCTAAGCCTAAGCCTAAACATAAACCTAAGCCTAAGCCTAAACCAAAGCCTAAACCTAAGCCTAACCCTAACCCTAACCCATAAACATAAACCTAACCCTAATCCGAAACCTAACCCTAATCCGAAACCTAACCCAAATGCTAATGCTAACTTGACTAAACATAAACCTAATGCTAACCCTAACCCTAACCCTAACCCTAACCCTAACCCTAACCCTAACCCTAACCCTAACCCTAACCCTAACCCTAACCCTAACTATAACCCTAACCCATACAAACCACAGTGACTGGAACAGTAAACCTAACAGTAACCCTAACAGTAACCTGAATAGTAACCCTAAGAGCAACCTAACATTAGCCCTAACCCTAAGTCTAACCTTAACCCTAAACTGAACTCTAACGCAAACCCTAATGCTATCCTTCACAAACCTAAACCTAACCCTAACACTCAACCATAAACCTAACCATAACATGAACAATAACCTGAACGCTAATGCTAACCTGAGTAAACCTAACCATAACCCTAACCCTTAACGCCTACACCAAATGCTAACCTTAATGCTAAGCCTAAACCTAAGACACACAAACCACAGTAACTTGAACAGCAACCCTAACAATAACCCCAACAGTAACCCTAACAGTAACACCAACCCTAACTATATCCCTAACCCTAACCGAATCCCAACCCTAAACCTAACCCTAAACATAACAGCAAAGCTAACGCTAACGCTAATGCTAACTCTAAACCTAACCCTAACCCTAACCCTAACACTAACTCTAAACCTAACCCTAACCCTAACCCAAACCCTAACCCTAACCCTAACCCTAACCCTAACCCTAACCCTAACCCTAACCCTAACCCTAACCCTAACCCGAACCATAATGCGAACCCTAATGCTAACCTAAGTAAACATAACCCTAACCCTAACGGCCCTAACCCTAACCCTAACCCTAACCCTAACCCTAACCCTAACCCTAACCCTAACCCTGAGTAACCCCAACAGTAGCCCCAATAGTAACCCAAACAGTAACCCTAAGAGTAACCCAAGTAACGCTAACCCTAAGGCTTTGTTATTCATCATTTGTGTCCTAGTGCCTTTTCAGTCTCCCAGAGGTTAATCGTTGCCCTGTTCTTCATAGGACACTCTGCCAGCAGCAAAGTGCTCCTAGGTTTTGCTTCTGCCCAAATACCTCTGTGTCATGCATTTTCTCTCTAGGAACTACATACCCCTGTACTCTGCCTTTCATCTGAATTTGAATGGAAAGCTTCTCAGCTACATCTGGCACAGAGAATTCTGCCAGGACAACTGTGCCCACAAGCTCAGTGCTCTGTGGCTTCATTCTTCTCCTCCTATGTGATCTGGACAGAACAGAAACACAAGCAATGCCATTCAGCTTTGCCGCTTTCCACCCTCTATACTATTCAGAACTACTGTGTTTTGTGCGTGGTTTTTCTTCAGCTTTAGGTACGCTCATATATTTTCTATTCCGCAGAGTCCAAACTGTCTATGTAGCTCTTGTTCAGCAAAATGTGGCTGGGGAGAAGTACCTGCTGGATTAGTCATTCTATGTCCAAGGCATTCAACACAGTACCACAATCTGGGCAACGGGAAGAGGACAAAAAGAACATATTTTTATCCTGGCAAATTTTTCTGTGTGAGGCGTCTTTTTACATCTTTAGTCTTTGCAAAGCTGTAATGTGTATGGCATTACTTCGAGCTGAGAAAGCCTGTGCAGAGAAAGCGGAGATCTGGCAGCGCTTTGCAGGTTGCAAAAGAAAACAGACTGACCCTCGAATGTGATTCAAATAGAAGTTTCCTCAAGTTTTAGGGGCAAGCTCCAGGTAACCTTGTTGTCCTGGCACAGTTCTTTGCTCGATACGTACCTGAGAAGCAAAGTAGAAGAGAAGCAAAATAAAGGGGTATGTATTTTTAACTATGTTAAATATATGGCCCAAGCATCTTTTGGCAGAAGCAGTTCACTGGAGCACTTTGCTGCCAGCAGACTGATCCATGCATGAAGTAGAGGACAATTCATCTCTGTGACGATGTAAGCGCAACAGGTTGCAAAAGGCAAAGAATGAAGCCAGAGAGCACCGGGCTATGCTGAACACAGCGTACCGAATTGCAGAAGTCCAGCAACAGCTTGTCCACAATTAGAGTCAACTAAGATTGCTCGAAAAAGTAAAGCGCTGCCACTGGGACTTCGCACAACTTTGAGATTAGCTCTTTTTTAAACTTGTAGTATTGCAGTCTATGATGACCCAGTCCATAGGTTTCCCAGAAAGATGCACCAAAATGGCATTCTTGAAATATCCCTTCTTTAAGCAGCCATGAAACTGTGCACTGCGGAGCGCATCTGTGTATTTTCCTTCTCAGATAGACATGCCATCATGTTTTCCACTCTCACAGCTCTGTTGCCATCTTTCAGCAGCTCCTCTCATAGAACAAAGCTCTAAAAGTAAAGGCAAGTGCACGACTGCACCATCTACTTGCAGCATGTAAACTGAATCAAACTCATAGATGCAACTTATTCCTACCTTTTGCCACTGCATCTATTATTGTTTTCCCTGGGTCTCACTGTGTAAAGAAAGTGAAATTGTTTTCACAGAGGGCTAGAAGAAGAATAGATAGCAGCACAAGCATCTGTCATTGAATTGCCTTCTTACAACTACCAAAGTCGATTTTGAAGCCACAGTCTTCTGGCAGCCAGTCCACTGTGCCCACCAGCCCCATGCTGTGGTTTCTTTCTATCACTCTTTCATTCCCCTGTCACTCTTTCATTCTCCAGGAAGTAAACTGTCATCTACTTCTAGCACAGAATACTCTGTTGGCAGTGAAGAGCTCCTAACTATTGCTTCTGCCAAAGCTTGTCCATAGCTTTCCCTTGAAACTTGAGGAAACTTCTGTTTGCACCACATTCAATGAGCAATACTATTTCCTTTACAACCCGTAAAGTGCTGCCAGATTGCTGCGCTCAATGCAGAGTGCTTCTCTGCTCAAAGTGCCACCATGCACAATTCAGATTCGCAAGGACTAAAGATGCAAAGAGACGATTTCCACAGAAAAATGTGTCTGGATGAAAACATGTCCTGCATATCCTCTTCTCGTCACCCAGATTCTGTTGTTGTGTTGAATGCCTTGGACATAAAATGACTAATCCAGCAAGCACTTATCTTATGCCACATTTCTCTGAGCAAAAGCTATATCAATAGTTTGGACTCGGTGGAACAAAGTGTACCTAAAGTTGAAGAAAAATGATGCACAAAATCCAGTAGTTCTGTATAGTATATGCACTGAAAAGCAGCAAAACTGAATGCCATGGCTGGGCTTCAGTCCTGTCTAGATCACATAAGGTGAAAAATGAAGCTTTAGTGTGTGACCAGTCCCTGGTGCTGTTACATTTGGATCCTGACTCTGCGAAACCGAAAGCTTAGGACAGTACCTAGACCTGAGAAGGTATCTTGGGTTGCAATACAGGTTGTGGCCAGAAATGTGTATTCTATCATCATCTGTTGAAGCTGGGTGGGGTAGTGACCCTTATCTCTGTGGCATATATTATCTACTAATGAGCCATCTTTAAGACTAAGTAGTGCAATCATCTTTATCTTTCCCACAACCCATCCTCCCTCCAAAAAAAATCTGCTGATGAACCATTAAGTCCCACTGTATAACTGATAAAATTACATCATCCCATTAAAAAATGCTCCAGCCAGGGAGAAGAGCCAAGCCTTTCCTACCTAGATAAAAACTGAAATTTTGGACAGCAAAATACCTTCTTTCCACTGGATTCCAGAGGAAAACCAAAGCTTTCCATACCATACCTGAACCGTAAAAAAAAAACAACCCTGTACTCTTCTACAGAGCCACTGCTTCAAGTAAACCACATCTGCTACTGCAGGAAGACTGCAGCCACCATTTAATCAAACTGTATTCTGACTCTGTCAGCGTTTTGGGATTGTTCTTTGTAATACTGTATTTCTAATTTAATTTTCCTAGTAAAGAACTGTTATTCCTAATTCCCATATCTTTGCCTAAAAGCCCCTTAATTTCCAAATTATAATAATAATTTGAAGAGAGGGGATTTACATTCGCCATTTCAAAGAAAAGCTTCTGCCTTTATTGACAGACACCTGTCCTTCAAACCAAGACAGAAGGAAAGTGCCCATTTTCAGGGTGTGTGCCTGTAATTTTATGGGTGCAGTTGCAATTGTAGGCAGCAAGATCTTTCTCAGCTGGCACTTTTGTGAGCTCAGATTTTGCCAGATGTTTTCAAGTTTGTTAGCAGACTCTCAGAGGATGAAAAGCTTTGTTAAAGCAAAGAAGTTTGTGCTTCCCTTTGAGTGTGCTGCAAAGAAGAGTATGCAGTTGGAAGATGAAGATCAGTGAAATCTTTTTGTGCTGGCACTGTAGATTTGAGAGCAGAGATATTTCCAACTTCGCTCTGCACTGGGGAGTTTCGAGCTGTGGTGGTGTGTTTCCTTCTTTTGCGAGTTGACAGTGCCATCGTGTGGTTGTTTTGATGAGCCCTGACACTGCCCAGGAAAAGGCAAGCGCTTTCTTTTCCTGGTCCTATTTGTGTGGGGACAGTGCGTGGAAGAGCTCTGCTGTGTATCACGGCTTCTGGAAACTGACAGAATGGGCTCCTGCATGTAGCAAAGGAAGAAGAGAAATCTTTTCATTGTTGGCTGAGCTGTTTATAAGCTGCAAAAATAAGGCAATTGCAGCACAGCCTCTTCCTTTTAGAATGCTTTCTGTGTGATCAGCTATGCAACTTGCACATACTGAACTGCATCCACCTCCCTGGAGATAAACACTTTCTCTCAAGCTCTACGTACCATCCTAGCCTCTCACAGATTGCAACCTGCTTTAAAACGTTGAGCAACAGCTTGCAAAGAAAAAACCCTACAACTAAAAGCCAACGCTGCCTTTCATAGACACTTTGCAGCCTGTAAATTAGACAAAACATGCTAGTGATTGGCACTTTCCTTCTCAACTCTATATTTAGCAGCAGCACATTTTCTCACAGTGACGGAGTCTATCGTTACAGCAAAGCATTTCCAGCTGCAGTTCAGACTGAGAGATGTATCAGGAGAGAAGGCATTTGCTGCACTGCCCTCTTCCCTGTGAAACCCAATATAGGCAGCTCAATCATCTTCACACACTTTCAGTGTTGCTGAGTCCAGGCAGCTAGAAATCACATGGAGCGAAGTGGTGGGACAGAAGTAATTTTTTAAGTACCCCCTTCTCTTAGTAGAATTTGAGTTGAGCACAATGCACTGCAGCTCTGTATCTTCTTTTCCAGCTAGACCTTCTGTTACGTTTTTCATTCTCACATCTTTGTTTCAAACATCCAACAGCTGAGCCTATAAATAAAGGCTATAGAAGTAAAAGCCAGAGCAGAGCTGCACTTTCTGCTCACTGCACATAAGCCACATCAAACTCATCGATGCACTCTCTCTATCTGTTTTCTGCTAAATCCACCAGAGCGTCCTCTGGATCTCAGGGCCTAAATGTAAGGACAATTTTTTCCACAAAGGGCTGAAAGAGGAATAGGTAGCAGCAAAAGCAGCTCTTGTTGAACTTCATCCTATCGACTGATAATGTAAATATGTCAAGCAGGGCAGTGGCAGCCACGCTTGTCTTGCAGCCTGTAAGCTGCTCACACCAGCCTGGTGCTCTCCTGTTCATTCTTCGCTTTTGGAACCGCTCTTTCATTCTCCCAGATGTGAATTGTTGTCTACTTCTCGCATGAAACACTCCGCCAGCAGCGAAGGGCTCCAGCAAACTGCTTCAGCTGAAAGATGCTTGGGCCATGCGCTTACCTACTCAGTGCTACATACCCCCTACTGCCACTAGTGATGTCACAGAGAGAGGGATGCTGGGCCTGACATCTCTGTGGTGCCACAGCCATTACTGTGTCATAGAGAGAGTGACTTTGTGGCTGCCAAGGCTGTGGTGTCACAGACAGGGAAAGCTGGGTCTGCCCACTATTGTGGCTGCAATAGCTGGCCTGAAAGCCTCACAGATATAACGAATTCCGATTTTATAACTGAAAGGCAAGTAATTATTTAAAATTTAAATTTAAATTTAAAAAAGTACATTAATTATGTAACTTGACCAGTGTGGACCAATGGAGAGCAGGCCTAGTCCGTTGGGAGGCAAGCAGCTATTGGCTGTTTGGCCGGGTGGCAAATGGTTCAAACAATAGGGATTGACTGAGCAGATCTTCAGATCTATATAAGAAAGAGCATTCGATAAAAGTTGGCAGTTGCGTATGACCCTTGGGGTTCTATGTCACATTCCTGCCTCCGAAATCAAAGCGACGTCTGATGACAACCGAAGTAATACAGCAAGCCGCTGTGGATATTTCAGGGAGGCAGAACGCAGCAGGAATTGCTGCCTGCAGTGGGTAGGAGGGCTGAAGAGAGTGGTAGGAAAAGCTGTGGAATCCCGGCGGAACAGTAGAGACAGCTGTGAAGGTCAGTGGAGAAAGCATGGGTCCAGATCCCCGCTTTCTAGGGAGTAGAAAACGCTGCTGGAGAAAAATATGGGAGTGTGGGCCTTGGTACTAGAAGACTCCATTATTAAGGTACGGGCTCTTCTTTTAAAGAAACAGGGGATAACATACAATGAGTGAGTTTTACTGGTTTACTGGCTCTACTAACATGGTCCAAGAAGTATGGACTGGATATAACTGAAGGAGCTGCTCTAGATTTAAAAACATCTGAGTGGGCTGGAAGGTTTATAATCAAAGCAGCCTCTAAAGGAGCTGAGACAGCCATCAGTATGACAAAACCTTGGAGGCTTATAGTGGACTTGCCAAGGCAGTTAAAAAAAGAACATGACATGAGGGCAGTGGTGGGAACACTGTAGGCACCACCCACTGAGGCCAGAAGTGAGGAGAGGGCACCGGGAGGAGCAGCGGGAGGTGTGGATACCACACCAAGCACATGAGGGAGGATGGGTGAAGCAGCCGCGTGAAATCATGTGAAATCACTCTGGGCCAGGAGTTTCCTTGGCGGGGTGTCCTGAAGCCGTGCAGAGCTGCGCCACTGGCTCGTGCTGGGACGTGTCACCTGAGGGACATCCTGTGGCCAGGAAGAGCGACTCCGCTTGCCCATGTTGGGACGCACAATCACTCCAAAACCATACCTAGTCGCAGTGAAGCTGTGCCCAGCTGCTCTGAAGAGGCACCTAGCCACTGTGGAACTGCGTTTGCCACTGAGCTATGCCCCATGGTTCTGTGGCAGGCGAGCACTTTCAGACTGTGCTGAATTGCACCGGCCTGGCACATGCAATGCAGTGGCACACAGCTTCCATGGGAGCGGAGAGCCCTATAGCTGTGCCGAGTGTGCCTGCATGGCCATCCAAACAGCACGTGCTGGAGTTGCATGCATCCTGTGTCATCATGGACACACTCAGACTGCCTCATCCTGGAGCTGACTGGCTAGACTGCGAGACCACAGCTACAACCCTGCCTTCACTGGGTGCTCCTGCCTGTTCCTTTGACTTGTGGGCAGACCCTGAGGTCATCTCATCATGTGGAAGTCAAGCCTATGTCACACCCGAAAGTGCCGATGAATCGGAGGTCCCTGAAGCTGCCGCCATTGTGTGCATTACAGGAATCAGAGCAGGCCCTGGGATATACAGCAAGTGACTAGCAACCTGACACACACCCACAGAGAGAGCTAGAGCTACCATCCTTTTGTACCCAGAGAGAACACCACTATTGCTGTGCTGCTGACAGCTGCTCGTGATCTGGTCAGCATCTGGAGAAGGTAAAGCAAGTGGCTGTTGGGAGTGGGGATTATGAGGCAGCAGAAAAAATTGATGTGCTCATGTCAGACAGTTTGGAGCATGAGGCTGGAACAATTGAAGCACATCCTGTGCTAAGAAGCAGTGGAACTGTGCCTGATAGCACACACCCTTTCAATGGCTGGTTCTTTCTGAATTACCCCAGCTTGTTGCCAAGTATGGATTGGGTCCCTTGCTGTTGCTAACTTGCTGTGATTTTTAACCATTGAAGAAGTAACACCATTTGACATCAAGCACCTAGCAAAATTGATTTATACCCAAATTCAATATATGGTTTTCAAGTAAACTTGGAGAAGCAATGCAGAACAGCAGGAATTAAAAAACCTAAGCATTTCAGCAGAAGATCCACATTTTGTGGCAAGAGTTTCTCAGCTCCTAGGACTGCCAACACTAGGGGCACATATTTGCACGCAAAATTACATCCACTAGTGCTGGCACAAGCAAAATAATGCAAGCTTTATTTAAGGTGGCAGACATGGCTAACCTGACCCAAAAATATTCAAAGATCAAACAGGGGAATAAGGAGCCATACCTGGAATTTATGGAGATATTAAAAGAGGCAATGGAAAAACAAATTGCAAATAATGATGTCAGGGATTGATTAATTTTACAACTGGCAAAGGACAATGCAAATGAAGATTGCCAAAAAAATCATAGAACTGCTGCCAAATGAAAGTCCATCTTTAAACAAAATGATTAATGCATGTGCCAAGGTGTGATCTGAATCCCACAATGCATCCTTGTTAGCAAATTCCATTGCAGCTGCAAGTAAAATTGACATAGTGCTACAGAAGCGGACAAGGCCACTTAAAAGCAAACTGTCCCTGTAAGATAGGGACATTTCAAGAACAGAGAAATGCCAAGATATACTGTAGCTGGTATAGGAAACACAGTCATATGGCCAGACAATGCAAATGAAAATTTTATACCAATAGACAATCTTTTAAGGACCAGGGAAAAGAAGACCGAGCACAAGGGCGAGATGTGTGCAGATACAAGCATCTTCCCACCTTCCTGTGCAAGCTTGTGTTACCAGGTCACAGGAAGGACAAGAGGATCAACTGCAATGGATGTTTCCACCTCCATCTCATAAGTACCTTAAAAGTACATAAAATCCCTCTTTACACCCAGGGGCCCATCGGGAGAGGATTGAGTGCACTGCTGATTGGAACGTCCAGTGCCACATTGCAAGGTATCTTTGCGCACCCAGGTGTTATTGATGCTGATTTTACAGGACAAATACACATTACGGTATCAACCCCTACTCCATCCGTGACTATTCCTGCAAAAACACAAATGGCTCAACTCATTCCTTTTAAGTCTTTTGTCCCTAAAACAGATTCTAGGGTATGAGGAATCTGAGGCTTCAGGTTGACAGGAGAACCCCGGGTATATTGTACCCAGCTTGTATGTGATCATATGGTGTGTACCATCACAATGCCATGGGCAAGACCTGCAAAAATAAATGTCAGTGGGATGATTGACAAAGGGGCAGACGTCGTCATCATCTCTGCCAATACTTGGCCTTCATTGTGATATGCCACCACTGTGGGATCTGTTGTTGCTGGCCTTGGAGGGGAACACACAGAGCTGCTTGAGTAGCAGATCTATGTTGGTCAAAAATTCAGAGAGCCAATTTGACCATATATCACTAGTGCACCACTTGACCTATGAGGCATGGATGTAATATCAACATGGGGAGTCCAGGTAGGGATGAATTTTTGACAGGTGTGCTGTATTAAAAGGCATAAAATATCCCACAATAGCCCTAAAATGGCTTACAACTCTATCTGTGTGAGTACCACAGTGGTCCCTAGAAAAAGAGAAACTGCACACCCTTAAATCCTTAGTAAATTAACAACTAATTCAAGGACACATAGAACCATCCACTAGCCCTTGGAACACTCTGGTATTTGTTACAAAAAAAGAAATCCAGTAAATCTGAAGGCTGCTCCATGATTTGAGGAAAATCAATGCAGTCATGGAAAGCATGGGAGGTTTACAACCTGGTATGTCATCCCATACAATGATACCTGCCACCTGGGACACTCTGACTGTGGATGTAAAAACTGTATTTTTACTATTCCTTTACACCAAAATGACATCTCAAAGTTTGCTTTTATAGTGCCATCTATTAATAATTCTGCACCAGATGATGTTATCAATGAAAAGTTTTACATCAAGGGATGAAAAACAGCCCCACAATTTGCCAATGGTACCTTGCTCAGGCATTATCAACAGTAGGAGAACAATTTCCAGGGGTGTATTGTTACCGTTACATGGACAATATTTTAATTGCAAGCCTAACAAAAAAGTACCTTTCACAGATCCAGCCATGCCTGGTGCAAGCATTAAAAACATTTGGGCTGCAGATGGCACCGGAAAAGGTAGAACGATAACCACCCTGAAGATGCCTTGGACTTAAAATAATGCATCAGACAATTCAGCCGCAATCAATTCAGTGTTTAACAAAAAATTGAACTTTAAATGATGCACAGAAACTTTTGGGTACAATTAATTGTCTCAGACCCTATTTAGGATTGACCACCTCACAACTGATACACTTATTTAACATCCTAAGAGGTGAGAATTAACCCTGGAGGCAAAAGCCGCCCTTGAAATTGTAGAGCAAGCTATCACAAACAGACAAGTCTTCTGGATATGCCCAGAGGTATGCATTACCATATTAATTTTAATTGTCAATTTCCATCCTACTGAGATTATTGGGCAGTGGGATACTCAATGGTCTGACCCTTTGCATATTTTAGAGTAGATGTTCTTACCTCACCAACCTAAAAAGACGGTATCTAGCATCTTTGAATTAATAGCCCAATTAATTATCAAATGCCGTCAGAGAATTTTACAATTAATTGCAAGAGATCCATCTGAAAGTATTATAACTGTGCCACAAGAACAGTTTGAATGGTCCTTTGCCAACAGCACAGCTTTACAAAGTACCTTGCAAAATTTTTCGGGACAAATTAGTTACCACCTACTGGGCCACAGATTACTGCAACTGACTGGGACAACTGAACTATCCCTAAAACCACTGAATAGTCGCACACTTCTAAAAGATGTTACAATATTTCCCAGATGGTTCTGGGAAAATAGGAAAAGCCATTGTGACATAGAGAGGATAATTAATGACAAACCTTGGAAGGTTGTGAGAATGGATTACCTCAGTTAGTGAAGCCACGTGGTGTAGCTATGGCTTTTCAGTGTTTTCCCCATATTCCTTTAAATATTGTGACTGAGTGTTTACATTGCTGACATTACACAGAGATTAGATTGATCCTTGTTAAAAGAAATTGATAATGCACAGTTATTTGACCTCCTAAAGAGGTCATACCATCGAGGCCAGAACTTGCCCTCATTACATTTTGCATATTGGAAGCCACACAAATTTACCAGATTTCATTGCAGAGGGCAATGCTTGATCAGATGACCTGGCTGGCCCTGCTTGGACAGCACTGCAAACAGATATGCTTGCACAAGCAAAAGCATCACATGCCTTCTTCCACCAAGGTGTTTGAGCCTTGCAGAGGCAATTTCTGCTGACAAGCACCGAGGCT
Source organism: Oenanthe melanoleuca (assembly GCF_029582105.1). Taxonomy (NCBI): domain Eukaryota; kingdom Metazoa; phylum Chordata; class Aves; order Passeriformes; family Muscicapidae; genus Oenanthe; species Oenanthe melanoleuca. The sequence continues at coordinate 20,376,919 of NC_079345.1, read as the reverse complement.
CGTAATGTAATCAATACTTGTGTGGATGGGAGTTAATCCCCATGTCTTGAGGGCCCTACAACTCTGGCAAACTGATATTTCACACATATCTGAATTTGGCAGATTAAAATATGTGCATGTCTCAATTGACACCTTCTCATCAGCAACATGGACTACCGTGCACACAGGGGAAAGGAGTTGGGATAACCATATCACACTGGCGATCAGTCTTTGCTGCTTTGGGTATCCCCCATGCCATCAAAACAGACAATGGCCCTGCATACATTTCAAAAAACACAAGACAATTCCTACAGCTTTAGGGAGTGTCATACCACAAAGGGTATTCTCCACTTACAAACAGGACAAGGCATTGTACAACAAGCACCTGACACTTTAAAATGAATACTTGATAAACAGAGAAGAGGAATGCTTGGTGAAACCCCACAGAGCAGTGTAGCAAAAGCTGTGTATAATCTGAACCACTTAGCATAATAGAAAATTGCCAGAATTCAGTAATTTTAAATCATTTTTTATCTTTGCAATCATCCAATAATGTACAACTGCCCAAATCCAAGGTAATGATAAGAGATACTATCACAAATAAATGGGAAGGTCCATGAGGTCTTGTCACTTGGGGATGCAGGTACACTTCTGTTTCCACAGACACCAGAAGACGATGGACACTTGCCAGGTGTGTTCAATCTGCTCTACGTCCTGCTTGGGACCTGAAGCAACACCTCCCTGAGGACCTCCCAGCAGATGTAGTGGAGCAGACAACTTGTACATCTGCCAAATGGAGATCTGGGACAATTTATTTAAGAAATTTTATCTATTTAAGCGCATTAACCATAAAACCAAATTAAGACAAAATGTTTCTTCTGTTAGTTGGTTTTCTTGAATTGTTGATTTGAATTGTTTGAATTCAACAATTTGGTTGAATTGTTTCTTGTTCATAGAGTGAAGCTGTTAAAATTGTAACTTTTAAGTTAATAAACCTGCAGCATTCCTCCTTGAGAGTTTGTATCGCTGGTAATCCCATTTGACAGCTCCTATATAAGAATGTTACATCACCAATATAATGGGATTACAGTCTGAAAGAGGCTGGGTGAGTTGGGTGGAAAGGTCAAGGTTTTTCTTGGAGTCATCAAGAATATTTCATACATAGTGCGTTGTTAGTCACCCTGTCTCCAAGGGCCCTGCAGTCAGGATGACAGTTGCTGGTTTTGATTTTTAAAAACAATGAGGGGGAATTACTGTGATTGCCAACAGCTGGCCAAAAAGCCTCACAGTTATAATGAATCCCGATTTTATAACTGAAAGGTAAGTAATTATATAAGTACCTTAATTATATAGCTTGACCAGTGTGGACCGATGGAGAGCAGGCCTAGACCGTTGGGAGGCAAGCAGCTATTGTCTGTTTGGCCGGGTGGCAAATGGTTCAAACAATAGGGATTGACTGAGCAGATCTTCAGACCTATATAAGAAAGAGAGCATTCAATAAAAGTTGGCAGTTGCGCATGACCCTTGGGGTTCTATGTCACATTCCTGCCTCCAAAATCAAAGCGAAAACCTACTCCTGCTCTGCCCCCATTAGCTCTGCCAGCACCTACTGGGGACACAAAGGCTGAGAGAAAGGGTGAGAATTGCAGAAGGCCTTGAGCTGGGAGGGAGACCCAGTGGAATTGAGCCTGCACAGACGGACAGACAAGCCAAGGCTGTGCATCCCTGGGAGTAGATTCCAAAGGCTCCTGGAGCTCTGGCAGCCTTGGGGCCAGGAGAATTCAGTGGGGAGCCTGGGCAGTGTTGGAGGAGCCTGTGGGGAGAGAAGGAAGTAAGAAGGAAGGATTCCAGAAAAGATTCCAGGAAAGAAGGATTCCAGGAGGGAAGGAATGATTCCAGGAAGGATTCTAGGAAAGATTCTAGGAAGGATTCCACGAATAATTCCAGGAAGGAAAGAAGGAAGGAAGGAAAGATGGATGGAAGGATTCCAGGAAAAAAGGAAAGATTCCAAGAAGAATTCTGGGAAGGATTCCAGACAGGAAGGATTCCAGGATTCCAAGATTCCAGGATTCCAGGAAGGAAGGAAGGAAGGAAGGAAGGAAGGAAGGAAGGAAGGAAGGAAGGAAGTGGTCCAGATCTCAGATCCGGTTCTTACCAGCACCTGGACCCTGAAATCTGGTGTTTGCTAGCACTGCCCGTGCCTAGATCCAGAAATGTCCCTGTGCTTGCACAGCCCAAGTCCTGCAATTTGTTGGCACAGAAAGCTAAAATCTGGTAATTTCCCAATGCCGGCACCGGTGCTGCCCAAATCCAGTAATTTGCCACTGCCAGGACCCTAGATCCAGCAAATTCCCAGCCGTGGCATTGTCCATGTCTGTCACTTGCCAGCACCAGTGCTGCTCAGATCCAGCAATTTCCTGCTGCTGGTGCACTTGGGGGGTCTGGCTGAGCAGGAAAGGGGACCCTGACCCAGGATCTTCTTGTTTTTTATTTTTTTAATCAATTCCGCTGGGCAGCTCTGGGCAGAGCTCTGTAATTGTATCTGACAGTTGTCTGTGGCACAAGACACATCGAGCGGTCTGCAGAAGAAAACACATCAACCCAGACTGGGAGTGCTCAGTGGCTGGTCAGTTACACTGACTGGACACTTCCCTTGGAGTGTCGCCAGGGAAGGAATGTTGGGACTGCCACTGCTGTTGTGTCACACGCAGGAGAACATTGAGGCAACTGCTGATATGGTGTCATAAAGAGGGGAATGCTGTGGCTGCCACCACTGTGGTATCATAGACAGGAAAGATTGTGTCTGCATCCACTGTGCTGTCACAGAGGGGGGGACAACAGTGGGACTGCTGTGGTGCCACAGATGGGGGGATGCCTAGGCTTCCATATATGTGATGTCAGAGAGAGGGGAATGCTGGGATTGCCACTGCTGTGGTGTCACAGAGAAGGGAATGTTGTGTCTGCAGAGGAATCCACATCAGTCCAGGCTGGGGATGGTCAGCAGCCAGTCAGTTCCATTGCCTGGACACGGCGCTGGATGCTGCCCCTGGAGAGTCACCTGGGAGGGAGTGTTGGGGCTGCCACCGCTGTGGTGTCACAGAGAGAGGAACACTGGGCTCCTGCCACCCCTCCTGCCCCGCCCCCAACAGCTCTGCCAACACCTCGAGGGGACACAAAGGCTGAGCCGAAGGGTGAGAATTGCAGAACTGGCTGAGCTGGGAGGGACCAGTGGGATCATTGAGTCCAGGCCCTGACCCTGCGCAGACAACCCAACAATTGCAGTCTGGGCATCCCTGGCAGTGGTGTCCTAAGGCTCCTGGAGCTGTGGCAGCCTAGAGGCTGTGACCATTCTCTGGGGAACCTGGTAATGCCCAAGCCCCCTGCAGGGTGTTATAGATGATAGCATAATTTTGGCTTTTGCATTCATAGATTAGCTTTTTGCATCCCAAGTATTTTAATATGGTACAATTTATACTTACTTTTAATTGCTATTGTATAGTAAAATCTGTCAGCTTATGTATACACTGTATAGTTTATATGAATAGTAGTGGGATAAATATATTATATGGCAGGCTTTAGCAAAATGTTAAAATAGAGACTAAAATACCTCTATGTAACCAATTGTTGGGGGTTGAGTGTTTTTCCTATTGCTGTGTCAATTTAAAGAATTTTTCCCATTGTCATGCCAATGGAGCTGCCTGGTACACCGCGGATCTTTGCGGGCTCTGGACAAAAGGGGTAGGTGGGATCGGCTTGGAGAGGGGCTCTCATGCTTCCGGAGGGGACTCGTGTTTCCAGGGGCTGGGGGGAGGATCCTCTCGGTCTTGGAGCCGCGCGGCTGGACGCACGAGAGCCAGACCCTCTGCCATCACCTGCCCTGCATCTGCCCTGCTCCAGCCTCCAGCCTCTGCGGACACAGCTGAGCACCAGAACCCAAACGGTGAGCGAGGAGCTGCCCGCTCCAGCCGCTCCCCCCTGAGACCGGCGCGGCCGCGGCCGCCCCTTCCCGCCTCCGCTCCCGCCGAGAGAGAGCGTGCTCACAGCTAAAGAAAGGACTGGAACCGAGTAATCTGTTCTGTTTTGTTAGTAATTTTAACAATTGCTGTTGTTTCTGCTGGTACAGTTGGATATATTAGTAAAAGAGCTGTTATTCCTACCCCCTTATCTCTGCCTCAGAGTCCTTGATTCAAACGTTTATAATATTTGGGGGGGAGTGCAATTCAGGTCTCTGTTTAAAAGGAAAATTTCTGCCTTTCTTGGCAGACCCCTGTCCTTCAAACCAGGACAGATTTTGGCGCCCAACGTGGGGCCTGCGGGCATTAAGAGGAGAGTTAAGACAGGAGTAACAGCTCTCTTGAGGGGCAACATGTTGTCCGGTTTAATCTGGTTTGGGCTCCATGTGGCCACAGATACCTCTCTCCCATTTGTAAGCCCTTTTTTGAATATGGGCCCTCTCACCAAAGTTACTGTAGCTATTATCCGATTAGTTTGGTGGATTGATTATGTCAGGAATTCATGTTTTTTTAATTTTCTCTGGGAAGTGGCCACATGGATCCAGAGCTATCATACTCTAACTGCGTGTTTCTGGGGTTATTTCAATAATGGTACTTACTGTGAAGTAATGAATGCAAGGGAAATTTTCTCCCAACCCATCACCCAGTTTTTTGAAGCTACTCCACCAGTTTTCAAGGATTTCAGATCTGTTTTAATTGCTAGTGTTATTATACAGTGGCTGGCGTTGTTGATAGGCCTGCTCTACTTAGCATTCAGAAACAAGGGAATATTGGCTTGGTTAACGACCCTGATACCTACCCCAGGGACTAGGGATGTGGCCCCAGAGTCTTCCCCTGCCCCAGGGACTAGGGATGTGGCCCCAGAGTCTGCCCCTGCCCCAGGGACTAGAGATGTGGCCCCAGAGTCTGCCCCTGCTCCAGGGACTAGGGATGTGGCCCCAGAGTCTTCCCCTGCCTCAGGGACTAGGGATGTGGCCCCAGAGTCTGCTCCTGCCCCAGGGACTAGGGATGTTGCCCCAGAACATGACTCTGCTCCAGGGACTAGGGATGTTGCCCCAGAGCCTGATGCTGCCCCACAGCCCACTGCAGAAATGAACCACCCAGAGTGGGTGGGAGCTCTAGTGAAGGATATTAGCCAGGTGTTGAAGGAGCAAAGCCAGATGTTGAAGGAGCACAGCCAGATGTTTAAGGAGCACAGCCAGATGTTGAAGGAGCACTTTTCTTCAGCTGGTGAGAAACCCTCCCCCTGCCCTGAAAAGGGAGAGTCAGATGGTGCTGCAGTGGAACCCGTAGATGTTGTATCTGTCCAGGTTCCAGTCGGATCACAGGGGCAGCCACAGCCAGTAGCAGTTGCCCCTGTGGAAACTAGAAAATCTAAGATTAAAATGAGGCACCTAGATAATGGGGATCAGCCGGGAGGGTCCTCACAACCAGCAAGGGAGCCAGAGATTGAGATTGTCACCGAGTCCCTCTCATACGACAGTCTCCGTAACCTGCGTAAAGACATTGCACGGCGAGGCCGTGAGCCTTTTACAACTTGGTTACTCTGGGTCTGGGACCTTACGGGAACAGGTGTGCAACTGGATGGAACTGAGGCCAGGAATTTAGGATCCTTGGCCCAGGATTCAGGTGTGGACCAGATATTTGTGAGGGAGCAAGGCCTCCTTTCCCTCTGGGACCGGCTTTTAATGAGTGTGAGAGAGAAGTTTGTCCACAAAGAGAGAATGCAGGAGTACCAACGTGGAATGCGCTGGAAAACTCTTGAGGAAGGGATCTAGCAGCTGAGAGAAGTGGCAGTCTTAGAGGTACTCTTTGGGAGAGATGGACAGCATGACAATGACCCTGACAAGGTCAGGTGCACAGGGCAGATGCTGTGGAATCTGGCAAACCTGGGGCCATCTCAATATACCACCTTCATTGCAATGATCAGTGCTGATGACCACCAAGAGACAGTGGGTTCTGTTGCCAACAGACTCAGAAATTTTGAGAGTATGATGAATGGCCCAATGCAGGCCAATGTCTCTGCCGTGGCCAGGGACCTCCAAGAGGTCCAAAACAGGATGGAGGAGATGAGGGAGGAGATGAGGGAGGAGATAAGAAAGATCAGTGCAGCACCAGTGCGAGTCATTAGGCCCCAAATCTAGAACCCAACGCCCCCCAGCTAGGGAGAGGGGGTACACCCCACGAGCTGACCTGTGGTTTTTCCTGAGAGATCATGGAGAAGACATGGAAAAATGGGATGGGAAACCCACTTCTGTCCTGGCAGCACGGGTGCGTCAGCTCAGGGAGGGAAATGCTAACTGAGGGAACCGTGCTAAGATGAAGGTAGCCTCAACCTCCCATGGTAAAGGTGCAGGGTATCACAGAAGGGAGGATGATCTGTCAGATCCCCTGGAAGGAACCTCCACTATGTATGCCCAGGAAAGAAATAATAACCAGGGCTAGAGGGGCCCTGCCTCTAGCCAGGGAGAGGCATGGGATGACAGGATCTATTGGACAGTGTGGGTGCGATGGCCTGGCACATCAAAGCCACAGGAACATAGAGTACTCGTTGATACTGGTTCACAATGCACCCTGATACCATCAGAACATGTGGGGAAGGTACCTGTTTCTATTGTTGGGGTGACGGGGGGATCACAGGAATACACTTTGCTGGAAGCTGAGATTAGCCTGACAGGAAAGGGATGGCAGAAACATCCTATTGTAACTGGCCCAGGGGCACCACGTATTCTAGGCATAGACTTCCTCAGGAATGGCTACTACAAAGACCCAAAGGGGTTCAGGTGGGCTTTTGGAATAGCTGCTGTAGCAACAGAGAGCATTAAGCAGTTGAACACTTTGCCTGGACTATCAGAAAACCCATCTGCAGTGGGGCTCCTGAAAGTGACAGAGCAACAGGTACCAATTGCCACCATGACAGTGCACCGCCGGCAGTACCGGACAAATCGAGATGCTGTGATCCCCATCCACAAGATGATCTGAGAGCTGGAGAGCCAAGGGGTGGTCAGCAAAGCCCACTCACCCTTCAACAGCCCCATCTGGCCTGTGCGCAAATCTGACGGAGAATGGAGACTGACTGTGGACTATCGTGCCTTGAATGAAGTGACTCCACCGCTGAGCGCTGCCGTGCCGGACATGCTGGAGCTGCAGTACGAGCTGGAGTCCAAGGCAGCAAGGTGGTATGCCACCATTGACATCGCCAATGCGTTTTTCTCCATTCCTTTGGCAGCAGAGTGCAGGCCTCAGTTTGCTTTCACCTGGAGGGGCGTTCAGTACACCTGGAACCGACTGCCCCAGGGGTGGAAGCACAGTCCCACCATCTGTCATGGACTGATCCAGGCTGCACTGGAAAAGGGTGAGGCTCCAGAACATTTGCAGTACATCGATGACATCATTGTGTGGGGGAACACGGCAGTGGAGGTATTTGAGAAGGGAGAGAAGATCATCCAGATTTTGCTGGGAGCCGGTTTTGCCATTAAAAAGAGCAAAGTCAAAGGATCTGCCCGAGAGATCCAGTTCCTGGGAGTGAAGTGGCAAGATGGACAGCGCCAGATCCCCACTGAGGTCATCAATAAGATCACTGCAATGTCTCCACCAACAAGCAAGAAGGAAACACAAGCTTTCCTAGGTGCCATAGGCTTTTGGAGAACGCACATCCCTGAGTACAGCCAGATTGTGAGCCCTCTCTACCTGGTCACCCGCAAGAAGAACGATTTCCACTGGGGCCCTGAGCAGCAGCAAGCCTTCGCCCAGATCAAGCAGGAGATCGCTCATGCAGTGGCCCTTGGCCCAGTCAGGACGGGACCAGAGGTAAAGGATGTGCTCTACTCTGCAGCCGGGAACCATGGTCTGTCCTGGAGCCTTTGGCAGAAAGTGCCTGGTGAGACCCGAGGCCGACCCCTGGGATTCTGGAGCAGAAGTTACAAAGGATCTGAAGCCAATTACACTCCCACAGAGAAGGAAATCCTGGCTGCCTATGAAGGAGTCCAATCTGCCTCAGAGGTGATTGGCACGGAAGCACAGCTTCTCCTGGCACCCCGACTGCCAGTGCTGGGGTGGATGTTCAAAGGAAAGGTTCCCTCTACCCACCACGCCACCGACGCCACATGGAGCAAGTGGATTGCCCTCATCACGCAGCGCGCCCGGATTGGCAACCCGAATCGCCCTGGGATTTTGGAGATAATTACAAACTGGCCAGAAGGTGAAGATTTTGGTCTCGCTGATGAAGAGGAGCAGAAACAAGTGACCCGGGCTGAAGAAGCCCCACCATACAACCAACTGCCAGCAGATGAAAAATGCTACGCCCTTTTCACCGACGGTTCCTGCCGCATTGTGGGGATGAACCGGAAGTGGAAAGCAGCTGTATGGAGCCCCACACGACAGGTTGCACAAGCTACCGAAGGAGAAGGTGGATCAAGTCAACTTGCTGAGCTCAAAGCTGTTCAGCTGGCTTTGGACATTGCTGAGAGAGAGAAATGGCCAAAGCTCTACCTTTACACTGACTCCTGGATGGTAGCCAATGCTCTGTGGGGTTGGCTGGAGAGGTGGAAAAAGGCTGATTGGCAACGTAGAGGAAAACCAATCTGGGCTGCTGATGAGTGGAAAGACATTGCCACTCGGGTAGAGAAGCTACCCGTGAAAGTCCGTCATGTGGATGCTCATGTTCCCAAGAGTCGGGCTAATGAAGAACACCAGCATAACGAGCAGGTAGATCAGGCTGCACAGATAGAGGTCTCAAAGACAGACTTAGATTGGGAACACAAGGGAGAATTGTTCCTGGCTCGATGGGCCCACGATGCCTCAGGTCATCAGGGCAGAGATGCCACCTACAAGTGGGCATGAGACCGAGGGGTGGATCTAACCATGGACAGCATCTCCCAGGTTATCCACGACTGTGACACGTGCGCTGCCATCAAGCAAGCCAAGCGGGTGAAGCCCCTCTGGTATGGGGGGCGGTGGTACAAGTACAAGTACGGAGAGGCCTGGCAGATTGACTATATCACACTGCCTCAGACCCGCCAAGGCAAGCGCTACGTGCTGACCATGGTGGAAGCCACCACCGGGTGGTTGGAGACCTACCCTGTGTCTCATGCCACTGCTCGGAACACCATCTTGGGCCTTGAAAAACAAGTCCTCTGGAGGCATGGTACCCCTGAGAGAATTGAGTCAGACAATGGGACTCATTTCAAAAATAGCCTTATAAGCACCTGGGCTAGAGAACATGGCATTGAGTGGGTGTATCATATTCCCTACCATGCACCAGCAGCTGGGAAAGTCGAACGGTGCAATGGCCTACTTAAAACCACCTTAAAGGCAGTTGGTGGGGGGACTTTCAAAAACTGGGAGATCAATCTACCAAAGGCCACATGGTTAGTGAATACCTGAGGTTCCACTAACCGAGCAGGCCCTGCCCAATCTGAGTCCCTGGGAACACCAGATGGAGATAAAGTCCCTGTGGTACACCTGAGAGGCATGTTAGGAAAACCTGTTTGGGTGAACTCTCCCTCCAGCAAAGACAATCCTGTTCGTGGGGTGGTTTTCGCTCAAGGACCAGGTTGTACTTGGTGGGTGATGCAAAAGGATGGACAGACCCGATGCATTCCCCAAGGAGACCTTGTTCTAGGGTGAACTATCTATGATACTGTGCCTGTAGCTGCATGTATGTATATAATATAAAAGTTTTAATTTGCTGTAGCATGTTGGCATGGAAAAAATTCGGGGTGGATAATGTTGGGGGTTGAGTGTTTTTCCTATTGCTGTGTCAATTTAAAGAATTTTTCCCATTGTCATGCCAATGGAGCTGCCGGGTACACCGCGGATCTTTGCGGGCTCTGGACAAAAGGGGTAGGTGGGATCGGCTTGGAGAGGGGCTCTCATGCTTCCGGAGGGGACTCGTGTTTCCAGGGGCTGGGGGGAGGATCCTCTCGGTCTTGGAGCCGCGCGGCTGGACGCACGAGAGCCAGACCCTCTGCCATCACCTGCCCTGCATCTGCCCTGCTCCAGCCTCCAGTCTCTGCGGACACAGCTGAGCACCAGAACCCAACGGTGAGCGAGGAGCTGCCCGCTCCAGCCGCTCCCCCCTGAGACCGGCGCGGCCGCGGCCGCCCCTTCCCGCCTCCGCTCCCGCCGAGAGAGAGCGTGCTCACAGCTAAAGAAAGGACTGGAACCGAGTAATCTGTTCTGTTTTGTTAGTAATTTTAACAATTGCTGTTGTTTCTGCTGGTACAGTTGGATATATTAGTAAAAGAGCTGTTATTCCTACCCCCTTATCTCTGCCTCAGAGTCCTTGATTCAAACGTTTATAATATTTGGGGGGGAGTGCAATTCGGGTCTCTGTTTAAAAGGAAAATTTCTGCCTTTCTTGGCAGACCCCTGTCCTTCAAACCAGGACACCAACTCAGAAAAGTGTGTAAAGCAATAATTTTTCTTACATCTACGGACTGGTCTCTCCAAGTGATTAGATAATAGTGACAGAAACCAGAGCATAAGCATCCAGGAAGGATTTATTGACTCCTCACTATCAGGGAGTGTGAAACAACAGGACGGAAACACAGGAAGAAATAAAATATATTGATCTAGATAATCTACAGAATGTTCTGTAGACAAGTCAGAGGTTACAACCAAACAAGAGAGTTCCTGGAACATCAGCAACTCAAAGGAATGTTTGAATAATGTGTAAACTCATGATTATGCATGTATCCCAGAAATGTAACACTATATAGAGAAGGATGCTTTACATTGATACTGTGTTCATTGGCTATTTGTCAAAACCACCTCAGAGCTGGGTATTTTTGTCCCTTGATTTATCCCTTATTAAACTTTTAAAATTCTAAACTGTGAACTTTGTTTTTCACAAGGGGAAAATCTCCAGCCCAGAGCTGCCCTGGCCCAGCCCTTGCCATTTCCTTGGTTGCTGTCCCTGCTTCTCCAGGGCAGAAGTTGGAGCTGCCCCTGGGAGGAGCCGCAGCCCCCGGGGAGCCCTGAACTCAGTCTGCTGGGCCGTGGCTGAAGCAGCGCAGTGCCCACAGAGCTCCAGGGAAAGGTCCTGCCCCTGGCTCAGGGCTGGGCTAGTGCCATAGGGAGAAAATCAACTTGAAGCTTCTGCCCCACAGCAGGGAGGAGCAGCAATTGCTGCCAAAGAGAGAGTCTTGCCAAGGACCTGTAGGGATAGGACACAGGGAATGGCTTTGTGCTGTCCGAGGGCAGGGTGAGCTGGGATGTGGGGATGGAATTGTTCTCTGGGATTGCAGTTGGACTCTGGCACAGGTTGGCCCAAGAAGCTGCAACTGCCCTGAATCCCTGGAAATGTCCAAGGCCTGGTTGGACAGGGAGGGCTTCCTGCCCAGGAAGGATGGGATGGGATGGGATGGGATGGGATGGGATGGGATGGGATGGGATGGGATGGGATGGGATGGGATGGGATGGGATGGGATGGGGTGTGGTGTGTGTATGTGTGCTGGAGTGAATAGGTTGGGGTGGTGTAGGGTGGGGATGGAATGAATGTTTCAAGCATCCATGGATGGCTTGAGGCTCAGTTGGGTTGTTTATGGCTCATCGTCACAGGCCCAGAGCAAACCCAAGTACGCCCATCACTGCTTCAGCCCCGGTTTCAGGGAAATAAATACCATTTATGAATACTCCCCTTCCCTGCAACTCAGTTCCTCGCTGCACATTCCCAGAGGGAACTTACTCCATCCTTTCTTCCCAGCCTCTCTCTCCAGCACAAATCCTACTTCTCACAGACACAAACTAAGCAGGCCTAAGGCAATGTTTCCAGCAGCAGATGTAATTCTGAGCTCCCTGTTCCCTGGATTGCTCATCCAAGCATGCCTCGGAATCTCACCTCAGCCCAGAGACCCTCTGTCGTCAAAGTGAAACACAGCCTGATGGGACACGGCTCTGGCACCTCATTTCCTCTTCCCTTCCCTTTTCCAGCTGACCAGGCTGCTGGAAATGGCATAACCTACAAAGTTCATCCCAGCAGAGAGGAAAAGAGGAACATGTGACTCACCCATGCCATGGGCAGGACTGGAGGGGCCCTCGTTGGCTTCGGCTGCTGCAACGCCAAAGCTCTTGGCAAAGATAGGATGAGCTCCATGGATTTCCCTGTCCTGCAAGAGAGAAGAAAAAGGAGGTTAAGTTGCCCTGCTGCACATTTCTGCCATTAGAATGAATCGACTTGATACTGTCTCAACTTGGTGGTAACTATTTAAACATTACATTAAGAATCACAGTGACACAAGGCTTGGAATTCCCAGCAACTGCTCAGCTTGGCTAATTCAAGGACTTTACCACCAAGGGAACCGAGTACTCCCAGTTTGAGACTGCACCTTTGCTCACACCAAATTAAAAAAAAATTCCACTCAGCTGCCAGTGCTGCGGCTGCTCCCACACGCAGGCTACTGTGAGTTGTCCTTGGCCAGCAGCAGCCCCCCGGAACCACTCCCAGCTGGCTCAGCCTGGACTCCATGCAGCCCTGAGGCACAGCTGAAAGCAGGGAGCTGGAATTCTCCCTGGGAAGCCCTGCCCAGCAAACCATGTCCTCACCCTCTTCGCTTCTCTCACCTTTCTGGCAAAGAGAACAGCTGCCCCTCCTACTGGCTGCTCCTGGCAGGGTGATGGCTCAGGCAGCTCAGTCTCTCAAAACACATCTCTGGACAATGTGCTGGATTAGTTGTCTAATCTATTGCATTGAGTGAAATCCCTGCTGGCTTTCATGAGAGATAAATACAAGATACGTCTGAAAATTATGACTTAACCACACAACCTTGGGAGTGGTCATATATGAAAATCCTCCTTTTCCCAGAGTCCCAACACATCTCTCCACACTAAACCTCCAATGTGCTGCTGTGTGTGTCTATGGGTGTATCACCCTACCATTACATATTCAGCATGAAGGATTCTGGATCTTTAATAATGAAAATAATTATGTTTTTAAAGGTACTTTGCAGTAGGGTATTCTTGGGGACAAAGCAATATGAAAGGGAACAGGAACATGTTTGAGAACATGTTTGGACATATTTGAGAAAATAATTAAATTTCACTTTATTTTTATACAAAATTGTTTTAAGGTAAAGCTAAGAGAACAAACCAATGGACATTGCTGCCACATAATTTTTGAAAAAATTATAGTATGTATATATTCTATTGTCAAAATCTGAAGATTATCATCATAATAGGATACAGATACATTCATACTTCGGTATGAATGGCATTGGATCTATAATTTTGGTTAAACAGCTGCTCTTTATTTAGGAGAACTGTTAATTATAAATAATCACCATTTCTACAAAGGCAATTGTTAAAACTAAAGGAATTTTCACAGAAAACAATCCTACATCATCAGCCAAAATAAAGGCTTATGCAAAGCATGGGAGAGCATAAGGCCTTCATTAGTTACTAATTTTTGAAGTGAAGTCTGTCTGAGAGAGAAGTGGGAAGACAAGAAACATCTGTGTCAGGAGTGAGAGGAACATTAGAGAGAAAGGGAATAAAACCAAGGACACAACTTGAATGGAGCTCTGGCCTTAAAAAATAGCTTGATGGGCTCTTAATTCAAGACTTGGCTTGGGTTAAATACAGTAGATTTTGGATTTTTCTACTGAATGAACAAGAAAACAAGCAAACATCTCTCCCTTGGACGCCTCCAGGGATGGGCACTCCCAGACTCCCTGAGCATCCCCTGCGAAGCCCCGAGCACCCTTTCCATGGGGAAATTGCTGCTGCTGTCCACCCTGAGCCTGCCCTGCCCAGCCTGAGGCCATTCCCTCTCCTCCTGTCCCTGTTCCCCAGAGCAGAGCCCGACCCCCCTGGCTGTCCCCTCCTGTCAGGGAATTGTGCAGAGCCACACTGTTGTGCTGTTGTACTGAGCCTCCTTTTCTCCAGGCTGAGCCCCTTTCCCAGCTTCCTCAGTCCCTCCTCCCATGACTGACTTTCCAGCACTTCCTTCTGAAAGGCTAGAAAGCTCTAACCATGGTCATACAGAAGCCGGAAGAGAGGAGATTCTGTAGCAGAACAGTTTATTTGTTCCCTTTTCACAAAACCCTTTATTCAGACAATATTATTCATTTTCCTAATATAAATATATAATGGAATCTTAATTAATTAATTTTATTTTTTTTTTGGTGGGGCACAAGAATTGTAAAACAAAACCTGTATTTTTTCTCTAAAGACAATTTCCTTGACAAGTTCAGTATTTATTTGGAACTTGTTGGTTTCACGCGCTTGGGGGGAGGGGTGGATTCACCTCAGGGCAGGCTCCATGAGGCTGGGGAGTGGGAGGGACTCTCCCGCCTCTGGGAGCTTCCCCTGTGAGCTGCTGGCACCAATCAGAGAGCTGATTTGGTGATGGACAGCTCGGAAAACCAACGAAAAGTTATTTCGCTTTCACAAATCACAGCGGATTGAGTTGGCTGGTCTCTTTTTCGACTTCCGGACTCCGGAGGCGTGTGGTCCCTGGCTGGGGGCTCCGGCCCGGCTCTGGGCTCGGCCTGGAGTCCGGCCCGGCGCCCCGGCTCTGCCGGGGGCCCGGCTTGGGACCCCGGCCCCGGCTTAGTGGGGGGCCCGGCTCAGCCGCATGGTCCCGGCCCCCCCTCCCTGACCGCATGGCTCCGGGTGGCTCTGCACGGCCCAAAGCTCCCCTCTCCACATGGCATGGACGAGCAGGGAGGATCGGGTAGCCACCAAAGGCTCTCCCTTCCCCCCTCCCCTCCTCATTCTGAAAGAAGAGGCCTCCAGCTGCCCATGTTTCTTCACGATCTGGATACAATTGTAACTTCTTTATGCCTGGATAAGATCCTCGATCTCCTGAGCTTCCCTGAATGAGAAGAAATGAAAGCATGGAGACTACAGAGGTCAGCGAATGAAGATTAAGTTCATGGTGGGAAGAGATTGAAAAGATGCAAACTGCTAAGTAGCTGAAAACCTTTTTTGTGGCCTAAGGGGATTGTGACTTCACTAAAATTCCTTTAAACTGTGAAATATACTTGGAGAGATTTGGATGCTTGAGAAGAAGACTTTTTTTGCCTTGGGGAAATGGAGCTCTCTCTGTTCTGGGACTGGAATATGAACAGAGACATTTGATAGAGAAGGAGATGAAGAGAATTTTGTTTTTCAGCAGCCTGCCTTTAAAAGTAATGCCCCAAGTGTGTAACATAACCCATTGCACAGCTCTAGAAGGACTGTGAAAGAATAGGAGGAAAGTCATAATCTGCAATATTTTCCTGAGCGGATGTGGATTGTAAAGGTGAACACACCCCCTAAGCTATAACTAAAAAGGGACTTTTCTCTCTTAAGTAAACTGAACTGATTATCTGGATGTATAACTGACTGAAGTGTTCTCTGTATGTTTGTTGGTAAGAAATGTGGAATGAAGGGGAGGAGGGAACAATCTAGGAATATTATTCTGAATCATTTGTGGTTTTAATAATTTTTTTATTATGCCTTTTTAAGTTTTAAGTCTGCCTTGTCTCTACTCCTGGGTCCTGTCTCTAAAAGAAATTAAATATATTAAGGTTGGCAAACCCAAGTCACTCCGTGACAGGGAACTAGAAATACTATGACCTTACATGTTAATAGCTGTCTACTGGGTACTTGTTTAACTGTTCAACACTGAAGCTGAAAATTTTTGTTCAATTGAAGGTTTATGTTGTGGCTTTTGGTAGTGCCTGAGACTATTAATTTAAAGTGTTATGCCGTTTTAGAAGATAATTACTTTTTGTAAAAGGACTCAAGATTGAAATCGATTTTTCTGGGTTTTTTAATCAAATGAATAATTTAAGCTTCCAAATCAAGTCCATGCTACATACATATCCTTATTAGATGTGCTGAATACCTATGAAAGATCCACCCAGGATCTTTTAATGGCATTGACAGCCTGAAGGGATTAAATATAGAGTGTTTTCCTATTATTTGTCTAACAAATTACTGTGAACATGTAGATATGGCGATGCTTATTTGCAGTTCAAGTTAATTTTTGAAACAAAGCTCATTAATTTTTGCAGTGCTAGGAACTCAGTGTGTTGTTACAGTGAAGATCTTAAATTAAAATATAGATTAAATTAAAATAAAGATTTTGGCAATTAGGTATTATTCTCGTGAGACAGTGGGAGTGTAGCTAAATATTGTTATTTACTTTACAAGATCATAATTACACCTACAAGAGTTTTGATCCTGAAACACAATTAAAGTAGATCTTCAACCATGAAGGTCTAAAAACTGAATATTTTTAGGAAAAATAGAAAACAAAATCAACTGCAAATTACTTTTTCCCAGAAAAGTATATGAACTCCTGAAAAGGGACTATCAAAGATAGAGTACTATTTAAGTAAAATACAGTTAAAAGATCCTGTTGTAAATCTGTGTATTAATAACAGTGCTGTTCATGGAAAAACCAAGCTTTTGTGCATGAATCTTCAAGCTTGTTTTTCCAGAAGATGTTGAGATCCAAACCTATTTGTGTTATTTTGAAATTATACAGAAATCATAATTTATCTTTACAGGAGATTCTGAAGTTAGGTAAAAGAGGAAAAAAAAGTCACTGAAATTAAACCGGCATAGCTCAGAAAAAAAAATTGAATGGAAGAATGTTTGGTTAAAAAGCTTTTAGAGAATGACATTATTGTGGATTTCTCATTATTTAGATGAGTAAATAATAGCATTGTGCAAGGCAACTTCAAAAAATAATGAGTCCACTATAAATTCCTGTGGATAAAGAAGAAAAGAGAAGAAGCTAAATATTTTAGCCAGGCCTCATTCCTGTGTCTGCTATGGGACAGGTAGGATGTATTTGTTTAGAAATACATTCCTACTGTAAGATTAAAAAAAAAAAAAAAAAAAAAAAAAAGAAGAAGAAAAAAGGAAAGACTCCTACAACAGGATTTTCTGTTTTTTCACAGTGACTCAAGGTATTTTTTCCTGAAAACGACCGCTGTGTATTTTGACACTACATAAAGATTTGGTTCCAAAGAGCCCCAGGCATGCTGCTGCTGTTGGTGATTCCTAGTTTGTTGCCTGGTTGTGACAATTCACCCAGAAATGTGAGGGAACTCCCAGGGTAGTCCTGAAGTTGCAGTTGTTTGGGCTGGCCTTGTCTTGGCTGGCATCAGTAGAGCAAAGGGAGGGAGGACTTGCCCCTTTTGGAGACTTCACTATGCTTTTATGGTGAATTATAAATGAGATGTAAGTGAGAAAGGTCTGGAATATTATCTTAGTGCCCATGTACAGTGCATCCCCAGCTATGGGCGGAAGAGCATGGGGACAGAAAATGGTTCTGCCTGCTGATAATTGCAGAGATTGCTTTAAGTGGATGCCTTTTTATCTTTCCTTGTTCCACCCAATTACATCCTGTTTAAAGCCATTTAACTTACTGCTTTGAACGGAAGCAGCACTGCTCATCCTTGCATAATTCTCACCAGGGCTTCCGGGTGGGTACCTGAGCTACTACTGTTAACTTTCATTAGTTACCTCTGGGGAGGTGCTGGGAATGTGGGCTGGAAGAGGCTTACAGAGTGCGTTATGTCCTTCTATGATACCTTTCCCTATAATCCCTCTGAAGCAGCTGCAGGGTGGGAGCCCCAGGCCAGAGCATGTGACCTCACCACCCTTTGCATGCTAAGGGTTTGGGGACCTGTGGTACAACAGGGTGAGGGACACCCAGAGCTACAGCAGGAGAGTAAAAAGAACCAAGGGAAATTACATTCACTGAAATGTACAAGTCTGGATGTGGTCTGGCTGAGCTGTTGGTGATGGTGAGCTGTGTGAGAAAGCTGTGTTCCTGAGTTCTGAATTATTTAACAGTGTATAAATGTATTTTAAGGTTTAAGATATCTCATAACATCACTCATTAAGTGTTTTAGCTGAGAATTGACTGAACAGCTGGTACACAATGAGCTGACAGTGCCCAGTCCATCAGCTGGCAGTGCTGCTGTCCGGTCCTCAGTGCCTGCAAATGGGACAGGTGTGGGAATATCTGTACGTGGGCTGTAGGTGAAAGTGCCATGTCTGTGTGTGCAAATGTGCAGTGGCCCCCCCGAGTCCCTCCTGTGGGTGTGTCACTGCCTGCCCTGTACTGGCACCTGCAGGGAAGGGCTTGGCAGCACTGGTATTTTAGATAAATGGGATACAAGTAAGCTCTCAACTCTGTGGGTTATAATTCAGTTATCTTTGACTTTCATAAGAGGAAAAACCACTTCCTTGTGATTGTTCAGCCTGGAGAAGAGAAGACTTTGGAGTAACTTGACTGCAGCCTTCCAGTACCTGAAGGAGCTACAGGAAAGATGGATAGAGATAATTGGTCAAGGGCTGGAGGGAGAGGACCCAGGGAATGGCTCCCAGTGCCAGAGGGCAGGGCTGGATGGGATATTGGGAATCAGGAATTGTTCCCTGGCAGGCTGCCAGTGCAGTGCCCAAGGCCAGGCTGGGGCTGGAGCAGCCTGGGATAAAGGAATATGTGCCTGCCGTGGCTCTTCCAGTCTGGTATTTAAAGTCCATTCCAAATACAACCCATTCTATGATTCTAAACCGCTACTCAATATTTGTCGGAGTCCAAGGCAGTTGCCAATCTGACTGGTGGTATCAGTGCTCAGATACGTGAACCTTATATAAAAGAGTTCAAATCCAAGTGCACAGAGAAATATGCCAGAGAAATATGTCATCTCACACAGGATTTTTAGCTGGTAAATGTTTACTAAATTTCTGCTCTCTAATAGAGATTACCCGTATATTCTCTTGATGGTCTATTATTACATTATCAGGTAAGTGTTACTTGCATAATGGTGCATGAGTGGCATTTGTGGTAGTAATTACTTGTGGTTTCAAGGGCAATGTCAGATGTGTTTAGTGTCTCTGTCTTTGGTGGCAGTTTCATCCACTAAAGTTAAATGCCTTTTTTCACTCAGAGGAATAGCTAAAATCTCCATCTCTGTGGCAGAATTCTCTGGAGTCCTTAAATCCGAACGGTGACATGTGCCAGTAACAACAATTTTAGGTGTGGTAAGTGGAGTGACAAATTAAAGCATACGAGCAAGGTAAAGAAACCTGTCTTAAAAGCCTCTGCCAGGTTTTCACTATGAAGAATTTAATATATTTTATGTTGAAAAGGCAAAAGTATATTTCAGAGCTTTCAGTAAACTGGAAGCCAGTTAATCCAGTGTGGAATCTATTGGTTTCTATATCTAATCTAAAATTTTTATCTTTTTATTATTATCATTTTTTTTAGTACACTGCAATATTTTTTTTATTAAGGAAGGAAGGCTTCATGATAATATAGCCACTAAAACAACCTGTGTCTTTGGGCTGCTCTGGTCAGAGCATTATGGTAACAGATAGGGATCAGTGGGAACACTGGATTTATATGTGCCAATATACTGCAGGAGTGGTCTGGAATGTGATTAATTCTTTGCTCTCCACATCTCCTCACATGATGACACCACCCATTGTAAATCCTGATCTCCCTGCCTTCTATAGGCATAAAAGACTTGTGCTGCTTGCCCTGTGCAGGCAGCTGGAAATGCCAGTAACACAAATAAATCTCTAGCCATGTATTGTAACTTCCATCTTTTAACTCGGACCTTTCAGGGCCCTTTTGTGTGGCTCAGCTTGTTCAGGTCAATGAGAATCATTAATTGATCTTTTTAAAAATTACTTTTTTCTTTGTCTTCCAAGTACAAGCAAAATCCATCAGTTCACGTGTAACTAACCAAGAAACGAAAATTGTTTTAATTTATATTATTTTATATTATAAATTACATTTATATGGTGCAGGAGAAAATTGTCATTTATATCCTTTCAGTGAAGAATGCTGGTTGAAGTAAGAGAAATTATTGTAACTAACTCACATGAACCATTCATAAGTACTTCCAGGCTTTACAAAAACCTGTGGTTTCAGAAATGAATCAGTATTTCTTGAAATAGGACTACCTTTAAGAACTCAAAAGACAGAAATGTAGTCTCAATTCTTAGAGCTCATTTTATTTAATGAAACACATTGGTTTCTTGACAATTAAGAGTGGTGTCTCTGCTTTACTTTGAACATTTCAAGGTGTTTATGAAAAATACTTGGCCTCTGAAGTTATGGTGAGAGACCGCTGGCAGTCAGGATAAGGTTTTCTCATGTGACCGCCCTTTTAGATACCCTCATGACTGCCCAGGAATTAAATGCATCTTTTGGTACCCTGCACTCTGAGGTGCATCACTCCTGTCATTCATGTGTGTCAGAGCCTGGTGATGTGCATGAGGAAATCACTGTGGAGCTCTGGGTGCAGCCTGTGTGCTCTGATGGCTCTTTGGTGGAGGTAGAACCCTGTGTGCTGTTTTTCAGAGCTGAACTGCTGCAGTTCTCCTGTTGCTGTCAGTGTTCAGCTGTGAGCATTTCCTCAGGCACAGTTGCTATTTCCCACTTTGCCCTTCTCAGTGGAATTTATTAGTGCTGGGCATCTTACATTGCCTTTGTTCATGGTCATACAGTGATTCTCGAGGACAGTGCAAAGGAAACTTTCATCTTTATCACTTGTTTTTTGAGAACTGTCTCTTGACATGCCTTGTGCTTCCTCAACTGCATCAGGCTGCAGTTCTGTAGAACATGATCCCTTTTGTTCTGCACATTTCCCATGTAACCCAAAGGTGCAAATTTGGTAAAATCAGTGATGTATCTGTGATTCAGGGATGATTCCTTGCAGTTCTCAGCATTATTTCATAGTATGTTACTAAGGAAAGGATTCATTTGCTGGTTCCTAAGCAAACTGCAGCATAAACAGATTTAAATCTGTGCATGACAAAACCAGCACCTTGCACCTTGTTCAGAAGTTCGGATTTTTGTATTATCACTCAGTCTATTTCTTAAGTTCATAACTTAAATATCTTCCACTTACTTGCATCTATATTCTTGCATTTATCTTCCATTGAATAACCCTCACTGGTGACAGCTTCTACACACAAATAATTTCCGATTAATTTATCTAGAATCATGGTAAATTTTGCAGTAAATGATAATAGTTTAGTTTTCTTTCATTTCAAGTGGTGAATTAGCTGATCTGTTCATTAAGTGAGGTGGAGGTTTATTTTTTTTTCATCTTCTTAAATAGCATTTCTACAGAACATGAAACATTTGGACTTGGTGTTTTTTCAGATCCAAATGAGCACAGTGTTTCTTTTACAGCTTTTATGGGATTGCAGTACACAAAGTTCATAGATTCTTGCCCAGAAAACACACAGGAGACTTCAAAAGGCAGATTTTCTTTCTATACAAGTGGAAAACTGAGTCCTTATATCAGATTCTTTGAGCACATAATCTTTTCACAATTGCTTTTCTATGACTGTCAAACAAAGTAATGCCAATTTAATTGCATAATGTGAGTAATCAGCATTTCTAGAAAACCTCCCCTAAACTCATGTACCTTTCATTTGCTGTTAAAATGAGTTTATTGCTGGTTTATTTTTCACTGCCTATCAAGCAGATGTTGCTTCCTCTCCAAGGGATTTTTCAGCTTTTCCCAGTGACCCTGGGTTGGTGACTTGCCAGATGTTTCATTTCTCTGCTGCATTTCAATAAAAGTACTGGAGATACTGAGGAGGTTGCAGAAGAAACAAGAACACAGATAATGTTCTTGCTGAAAAGGTCCATCCAAGAGGAAAACATGAGGAAACCTTGAGCAGAATATTGCACATTCACAAGTGTTTTCTGCACTTGTGCATTTCCATCAGCATCTTCCATTGACCCTGCATGAGATTATCTCAGTTGTTTCCTACTCAGTTCAGATGTTTTTAAAACTGAATTAATAATTCAGAACAAACAGTCATAAGTTGGGCCAAAAATCCACTCATTAGTATTCAGCACTCAAAGCCATCTCCACTGGATGAAGAACAGAGACAGAAGGAGAAAAAGGCAATCCATATGAAGAATATTAAAAAGAAAATGTTTGTAAATATTGAAAAACTAAATACCCCTACCTCAACTTTAGTGGATTTTCCCAAACTTTCTAACACTTAGTCGTAAAATAGTAACTAATTGCTTTTTGGTTAAGGAATCCTGTTGATAACAAACAAACGTTTATGCAAGTTAGGATTTTTTTTGAAATTTGGATTTTGTTTAGGATGTTTATTTGGTTGGTTGGTTTTGTTTGGTTTGTTAATACTGTTATTTTTTCTAATGTAGCCTTTAAAAAGAGCTAAATAAAGTTTTTAGGAAGTTTAAAACAGAAGTGCTGATGGACAGCCCTGGTTTGTTGCCATGTCCTGAGTGACTGGACAGTAAGAAAAGCTGCTGCCCAATGTTGTGTCTTGCAGGCCTTGGTTAAGTGGCAAGGAAAGGCTTAGAAGAAAATCGTCTATGCTTTTGACTTGTTTTAAACTCCCCAGAGGTGTATCTGAAGCGGGGACAAAATAAACCACTTCTATTGGAAACTTTTTTTTTTTTTTGCTAATTAGGTGTTATAACCTGGTGACAAAATCAAAATTGGGCTGAATCACAGGGTTCTGTTATAATAAAGAACAGATGTGGGACAAGCACTTGAGAGAAGGAGCTACTGACAAGCTGACCACTCAGTTACTTGCGGACTATGGCTTTTAACCAGCTGCATAAAAAAGAATAATCAAACTGACAAGAAAGTACTGGAAATTATTCATCTCTGCTAATAAAATAATTTAAAATGATGAAGCAGTGCTAATCTGAAAATACCCATATTGAGTTCATCAGGTCTGATCAATGTCAAATAGGGAGAAAAAAGTGTAAGAAATCAGAAAATTATGTTTGATGGATTAATGACAGGTACTATAAACTATGGGTTTGTTTGATTTCTGACAAAGACATATATTTATTCTTTATATTGATGATTGTTTATTTTAAACAAAGAAAAAATTCATGGAGTCTAATGTCTTTACAAATAATTAATTTGATTTTCATGTCTGTCTGGTAGAAATTGCTGTAGGACATGTTGCAGGACATTTCATCAGTAGGGAGAACATCTTCATACCTGCCTGCTTCTTAGAAACTTCTGAAAGCTTTAAATTTGAAAGATATTACCTATATTAAGGCCTGTATTATGTATTAATCAAACTCTTTCCTAGCAAGGTTTCAGGTGCTAGGTGTGGGAAGGATTAAAACAGGTACTGTGGTTCTTTTTAAAATGATTAATCAGATGTTTGGATGCTTCACTTTTATCAATTCCATCACCATTGCCCTACTTAATCACAAACCCTGGTTTTAATCAGTGCACTAAAACTGTTTTCCCCACTTTTTGGTGCATCTAAAGATTGTCCAGAGGAGCAAAATTTGGATCTGAGAAGCAAATGGCATTATTCCATTTAAACCATTGCCAAACATACTTTTGTAGAGATTAGGCTGAATAAAACAAGCCTGTGACGCCTTCAAAATTCAAGCCTAATCTCTTTAAGCTTTGAGTTATATTCTTTATACATGGCAGGGAATAATTCCAAAAGCTCCACTCTAATCAAGATACATGTCATCAATTTAAATAAAATTTCATAATTAAATTAAAGATCAAATATTATTGTAGTGTTTTTTCAGGCTTTTTTTGAAAAGACTTTGTGACAATATGAAATATTAAAGGTCAGAGAAGACCAAGTACTTCTGGAAGTGTGGTGACATAAAACCTGGGAATGACAAGAGTGCTTTGGTCTGCTCTATGGACTTTTATAACTGATTTATGGACATTTTATATATTCTTCAGTCAACAGTGAAACACATATTTGTGGATCTTCTATGGCAACAGTGACATCTATTATGGTGTAATACATACATACCTTGACAGAGGTGTGCAATATAGGTGACAAAGGGCTGGCAGAATGAAATTGGAATGAAATTTCTGTTGAGAGCTCTGTGTGGGTGGGTGCTTGAACAGGGTTTCTGTGTAAAGACAGGGAAGGATAAAGTGCTTAAATTTCATTTATCTCCCATATCCCTCCTAACAGGGGTGACTCCCACATCCTGGCAGATGGTTAGGGATGGATTTCCGGCCTAAGCTGGCTCTCATTTTATCAAGATGACTTTTCTGATATCCTGGCAGTTTACAACTGAAATGAATTATGAGAGAAGTTTGACAGACTTATCCATGTTTTAGGCCATATTAGGGAGGAGATAGACCTTCCTCTTTGCTGTGTACTATCCAGGTTTCCCAAGCATGCCCACTCTTAGCATTGTAATTATGGAATCTTGGAGTCGACTGGGCTGGAAGGGACCTTAAATACCATTTATTTCCATCCCTCCTTGTATTTACATTGGTATCAATTAATATTCAACTAATACTTGTATTATTTTGGTCACAAAGTAGACCTGTCCAAATATCTGCCCAAGCAACACAGGGGTCAAGCCACTACTCCCAGATCATCTACACAAAGTCTGAAAAAGGTGAAAGCCAGCAGCATGTCTGGTACTTCAAGCTGATTTGCAATCAATTTAAGTAGAAGGTGAAAAAATATGTATGGAAACATTTTAGATGCCCAGTGCGGTGCCATGAATGTGTATAAATTTAACAAATTTGGCTCAGCATATTCTACAAACTAATAGATTCTTTATCTTCAGATTTCTCTATCCCTCAGTAATAGAAATGTCTTCATATCTGAGCCAGCTGTTTCTAAGATAAGCCAAATAAAATTGGACTTCTGCTATGGAGGCTCTGATTCCCTAACTGCAAATGTAAGTGTTGCCAGATGTACCGCTCCCCTGTTCAATTAATAAATCTTTAGAAAACACAGTTAATGATAGGCTAGATATCTGGTAGTTTGGGCAGCTTCTAGAATGAAGGTGAGAGATGAAGAGAAGATAGCTACAATGCCAGCACCAATGTGAATTTAGGGATATTTTTGTAGGGAACTGGAAAAGAAGGCTTCAACTCTGTTGTGTTATCCCACACACAAGTGGAAAAGTGACATAAAGAGAATCAGATTAAAGACAGAAGGACAACAGGGCAAGTGATTTCTATCTCTGTGATGAATGTGACATGTCATATCTGATAAGAGCCAAAACCTCCTGTTGATCGCTGTTCTTTGCTCACAAACCTTGAGTCCATCCTAAAGTCTATTTGAAATTGTCTCCTGGCTGCAATCATTGCTTGGCAACATCCCACTTGCAGCACCATAGAGACCTTGCTATGCAGCCTAAATGAAACTCTGGAATTCTCCAACATAACCTGTCATCATTATATGCAAGAGCAATACACAAGTGACAACTACTTTCAGAACTCCTACAGTATTTTGATTTTTTTTCCTTCTGGCAGGGTTAATATTTTCTCCATAAAGTTTTCAGAATGAAGCAGTTTAAATCTCAAATGATCAAGAAATTACATGGAAGAAAACATTGATCAAAATCTGTATTATATTGAAATACAGAATATTTTAAATTATCAGGAAGAAGTTAGAATTGCACAGGTTGATGTGTGACCTCCACTCTACCTAATTCCTGTTCCCTTCAATCCTAAGGAGTCAGTTTGAAGGTGCTGCTGATACTCAGAAGAACTCAGACCAATCCATGGCAACCTATTAGGAGTGGGATTAGATTAACTACTCCTCTTTCAGAAGCCCATATCACTCTTTTGTCTTTGACTGAGAAACAGAGTTCTTACACTCTTTTTTTTTCCATGAGAATTTGACATGCTGTGGGAGAGGAGTAAGATAAGAATTGGCCTTAATCCAATATAGTGTAACTCACGGTGGTTTGGGTCTAAATGTTCACATTCTACAAGGAGGGTTAACAAAGTAGTGGATTCTGTATCTGATTCAATATTAGTTCTTATTTCAAAGTAGGGGCTCTGTTGGTTCACATCAGAGAATTCTGAAAAAATAGGCAGCATAATTGGAGGAGCAAACATTTTAATTACTTCCCAAATAATCAACATGGGAGTGCCAGGGCAACATGATTGTGTTTGACTCAGGTAAAAACTAATTCTTTTTATTGTCCAGATTTTTAAAACATCAATATTAGCAAAGAAATGAAAAGAAAAAAAAAAAATCAGGAACCAGTAGAAAATTAAGAGAGGTGATGTCCAGAGTGAAAAATTACAATGTGATGACAAAGGTAACTGTAGTTGCTGAAGCACCCTGAATGTTTCATGGACATTAAATTCCTTCTGACAGCACCCTTGCCAAACCAACATATTAAAAAAAGGAGGAAAAATGTAGAAAAGCAATGCTGAGAAAAGCGGTCATTTTAGGGAAGCAGTGCCCAGACAGCTGCCTCGGAGTGAAAATGAGCAAACTAAATTTAAGACTTTTATCTACAAGTGAAGGAATAAAACCTGAAGAGAATTTGGCTTGTCACACAGTGGTAATTAATAGTAAGGGTAAGATTTTTCTCCAAGCATGAATCAGAAATAATTTCTGAATGTCTTTCTAACTGTGACTCTCAATTATGATCTCTAAATATCAATTCCATGACTGCAAGATTTAAATTTCCTTAAATCCTTAATAAATTACAGGAGACAATCATCATGCCTTAACCATCCTACTGCAAAGGGCAAGCCAGTGAGTCTCTCTGAAGTCAGTGGTGCTATACTGCTATCTTTGTTTTAATAAATTATTGAGCTCATACAAAAAAACCAAAAATACAAACCAAACCAACCAAACAAAAGAACATCCCCCCCCCCAAAAAACAAACAAACAAACAAACAAACAAACAAACAAACGAACAAACAAACCAGAAAAAAACCCCAAAAGCATAGGAAGTGGAAATAGCAATTTCTTGTCAAACTGCAAGAAATGTAGAGAAGGGTAAGCAGCAATATGAAAATGAAGCATTTCAAAGCTGGGGGCAGCACATGGTTTGACACTTCCATTCACCAGGGATATGGTAATTTAAGCTTCAGCTGTATTTAAGCCAACAAACTCACTTAAGGGTGTGTGTGAAGCTCATTCTCAGTGCAGGGAGGGATATTTGAATCTTCATGGTTAACTAAGGCTGGAGTAAGTTCTTAAATCTAGTAGTGGGAAGTACGTAAGAACTGGGCTCAGAAGTGTCTTAAATGCCATTTAAGAATCCTTTGAGCACTATAACAAAATTCTTTGTGCATTTTGTAGACTGCGAAGTGCTAAAAATCATTAGATTTAAAAAACGAAAAGAAAAAATACCTGGCATCAACCTGAGGTCCAGGTCCTCACGCTGAAAAATGTAGCAAAAAATGATCAAGCAAACAAGTCAAAAGGGTTAAAAAATAATTGTTGCTTCATCTCCCCAAGGGTGCTGCACAGCCTGGCCCTGCTGGCTGTGGGGGCTGGAGGTTACCCCAGCCATGGCTCCTTCTTCAGCAAGTCACAGCAAGCTTAAGTGGTGAGGAAAACAAAGCTCTGTAATGCTTCAGAGTTGTTGGAGGCTGAAATAAGAAGATATTCAGTAATTCTATGTTGTGAAGCATTTTATAGCAGTTGTAGTGTAAAGCAGATGCCCCACTTGTGTCATGTGGCCCATCCCAAGGTAACATCATTCTCTATTCCCATGCTCCCATTTTAAATTTTCTATCTCTCCATAAGACAGCACATTTTATGGCCCTGTCAGAGGTCCTCTGTGTCAGAGCAGAAAATCCCCCTTTTAACCTGAATGCCTATGAAATCCATGCTATGCTTGACATGTGATGGTTTTTGTGATTAATACGCTGTAAATACAAGCTCCTACAGTGTGTATTGTAGAAGCCTGAAAAAAAATAGAGTTATAGAAAGTCTGACCTATTTTCAAAATTTGAGGCCTTACTTTTCCATTGTTGAAATAAGCCCTGTATGAAATTTGGCATCAGCAGAAATTGTTCAGATGGATTATTTTAACTTGTCCTGAGCCATATTACATTTGTCCAAATGTTAAAGGCTACAAATTTCCAGAAAGCTTATTAAACACCTCGCACTGCTCAACTTCAAGGCTGGTAGTCAGGATAAAAATTATGTGAAAAGTTGCTGCATAAATGTTGAGGAGTAAAACAACTTTAGTTTCATAATCTGCTGGAAGCCATTTGACCCCTTTCCTCCAGCACCCAAGTACTGATCCACTGGAGTGAACAGAGTGAAGCCAGTGGTGCTCTGCTAAACTGAGCCTCTGTGAAAGCAATCAATAAACTTTCATCTCTTCTAGGAGCCCCAGACATTTACATAATTGTCCCTATTTCCTTCTCTGTGTGGGATCTGTTTTTCCTAAAGGTTAAGATGCAGGGCAGATGTCTCTATTCTGCTGCTGTTATTAGTGTCCTTGGGCCACCTGTCTTGGGTGCAATGTGGGCTGTGATCAAAAGTATGCATTCTGTCACCATCTGTTAAAACCAGGTGGGGCAGTGTTCTTTATATTTTTCCCAACCCATCCTTTCTCCAGGGAAGTATCTTCTGTTAATGGGCCATTAAGTCCCACTATATGACTGATAAAATTACATCAGCCCATTGGGAGATGCTCCAGCCAGGGGGAGGAGCCAAGCCTTTCCTACCTGGATAAAAGCTGAGTTTTTGAACACCAAGGCAGCCTTTTTCTACTGGGTTCCAGAGGAAAATCAGACCCTTCTACATCATCACTGAAACTTCAGAGGAAAACTGCACCCTTCTACAGGAGCACTGCTTCAACTGAGCTACATCTGCCACTCCAGGAGGATGCAGCCACCATTTAATGGGACTGCTGCCAACACCCTGACTGACTGACAGGGTGTCAGGTTGGATTCTGACTCTCAGTGTTTTGGAATTGTTCTTTGTAATACTGTATTTCTATTTTATTTTTTTCTAGTAAAGAACTGTTATCCTATTCTCATATCTTTGCTTAAGAGCTTCTTATTTTCAAAATTATAATAATATGGAGAGAGGGGGTTTACATCTTCCATTTCAAGAAAGGCTCCTGCCTTCCTTAACAGACACCTGTCTTTCAAACCAAGACACCATCTAATTTCTCAGGGGCTTTTATTGTGCTCATCTGTTCAGCAAGACTGGTTTTCCAAGGCTCATTTGCTGGTTAATTGCATTATCAGATCCTCTAAGATATCTGTAGCACTTGCTCTCCACTTCACAGATTCTTTTGATCTCTCTAGAAATATCCAACTTTATGCTAACGTCTTTCCCAACCATACAACGTGCCTGGAAAGCAAGTTACAAACTGCCATTGTGACTATTGCGACCTATGTTGGGATTGAAAATATAGGTCTCTGATTTAAAAGCCTGAAATGAAAAGTCATCCTACTTGCTGTTCTGTTTGTGTGCTTCTTTGCTGGCTCTGGTTTTCCTTGCCTTACCAAACACTTATGGAAAACAGAGCATATAGTGAAATATAGGTGACATCCAATTCCATAGCTCTGAATGTGCCCAAGGTGGAACAACTACCTGCTGGCAAGGATTTTTCACTTGCAAATTTGCAAAAAAATTGTTTACCTGAAACCTCTCCATTTGTTTCTATCAGGATGCATTTGCGAATGTGAAATGGGTGGATTGAGACCTAATTGTCTGTTCTGTTTGTACAGATATTCTTTGGTGGGAACAAAGGTTTGCTTCCTGTACCTTAAAGAGATTGCAACTATTATTGGGGTCTGATTTGACATTGGTTTCAGAGCAGGAGAAATGTGGAATGCAACATATCCTTTGTTACTGATTGCATGATTAAATTCTTTAATTAATGTCTCTTATCAGTTTTCACATTTTTCTACCAACTTTAATGGGCTATTTTGGGAATTGCGTGCTAAAATGTTTTGAATATATGCAGTGCTGCCTTTCCCCCCACTTTTTTTTAAACAATACATTTTAAATGGGTTATCCCACACCTCTTTCCCCTCATGTATAGTGCTACACATTTGAAGTTATAATTTTTTCATGGGTTTCCCTCCACAGGTGTTTGTAAAGTGTTAGCCAAAGCAGCACACCTGTTTATACGGCTTAGAAAAAAAAGTACATCTGAAAATATTCTGATAATCTAGGTGGTTAACACAGAAATATTTAAGTCCCTCAACTAGTCTAGTTGCTCCAATAACTAGAACTCAGCCTTTGGGAGGAGTTGGTTTTATGGAAGTATTAGACATGAGGACATTAAATTCTAATATCACCACAGACATTATCAGATATTATGAAGTAAACAGAAAGTGGGATATATATTTTCAAATAGAAGAAATTAAGGCTGAAGTGAATTCTAGCACTTCCTGGCTTCTAGATCTTGATTTTATAAACTTAATATTTACATCTCCACACATGAGTCTGTAACTGAGGCCTTTCTGTGTTTACCAATGATGTTTGGTAGTGGAGATTTATGAATTTGCATTTCTTGGCCTGTATCTCAGCCTCAATACCCACTGTACTCTCTCTAGCTGTTACAGAATTAGAACTAGGGATGATGTGTTGGAGAAAAGAGGAGTAACAAGTGAATTCATCAAAAGTGACTTGTGCAGGAGCTTTAAAATGCTGAAGGAATGTTTTCCTTTGATAAATGAAGGCCAAACTGCCTGTGCCACCACCAATGCAGAGGTTGCTCCGTGGGATGACAGATCTCTCCTCCTGCTGAGGTGCAGTGATGAAGGAAAAGCTTAGACAACAATTCTCCCCCTGAATTCAGCTGGAAACCCAAAGCTTCCAGAGTGCCCCCAAAGCACTGAGCACTAAGATTTGTTCCAATGCCACTGGATTTTCTATCCTACTTGAAGCTGACAACTAATTTTTAGCATTTACTGATAATTCAAGGTCTGGTGAACAAGCCCTTCAAGCTTACTTGCAAAAACCTTGCAAATTTACTGAGGATTGTGCAGCAGAGAAAATAAAAAACAAAAACAAAAACAAAACCCTCACCAGATGCCACTGAGGCATCAAGTGCCAGAAAATGTAAACTGGTCTGAGCCTGGAATTCATTAAGACTGCAGTGCCTCTGAGCCAGTGTGCAGAGGGCGATTGCTTTCCATGACCCTTCTGCTGCAAACAGATTTGGACAAGCCTCAGTTTAGACTCCTGTGGATATTCTCCCATTTTGATGTTGGTATTTTTGTATTTGATATTGGGAACATTCCTAATGCACACAGCCTGAGAAGGCTGGATAATCCAGTGACTGCAGAGAAGAGGATGAGAGAAAGTTATTTAGATCCTACTGCCTTTTTCTTTTCTTCCTGTCTTTTAAAAAATAATTATATAGGCAGATAGATATCATTATATGTAAAAACCCCCAAAAATCAGCATTCTGTTCTGGCGGCAACACTTCACTGATATTGAACAATTTTGTCTCCCAGGCCAGGTTTCAAATAAACCTATTTCATAGGCAATAGGTAAACAAAATTCATTAGTTTGTAGCATTGGGGGAGCTCTGAAATTCAGGGCTTTGTATGAAAGGATTCTGTTATAGTTTATATTCTCTGAGGGGGATGAAGTAATAATTAATTGCAAGTAATCTGTCATTTTTAGTGTTTCTTAATCAGGAGCAGACCCTGACTCACCCACAGTACAAGAACTTGTTTCATTATTGAAGTATAAATTTTCATTGGAGACTGGGATGTTCTGTATTAGAGAGAGATTTGAGAGAAAGGCACAAATAGAGGTTTAATCAAAGGATTGTTAATGCTAAAAAAATGAGGAGAGATTTCATTAAACCACTCAGCTCCTGTGGGAAGGAAAGGGTCAGTAACATTGAGAAACTGCTGCATCTTTCCTTGTGTACTTGAGGAAAAAAATAGTCTTTCAGAATGAATGTGTTAACCCTACTTGTCCTTTTCCTGCCCCTCCATCCAAAAAATAAATTGCATGTTTGGATTCCACAGTAATCCAGAAAATAGAGCAAGGATGGACTTGGCAGGGGTTTAATGTCACTGTCCCACCCATCTCTGCCTCCCTTGCCAAGTCCTCTCTGCTCATTTTTGTGTTTACATTTGTGCTCAGCTGTAACCAAAAAGCACTCCTTTAAAATCAGCTGTACAAATTATAAATGTATTTCAAAATCTGGTAAGGGATGAAACTAAAAAAACCATGGTTTTCTTTGTCTTTTTCTCCTTGCTTCCCTTTCTGATAAAGATGCCAGAAAGAGCATTTTTTCCAACTCTCACCAATCTCAAGCAAAGACAATTTGCTCTCAGAACATCCCCAACAGCCTGAATTATTTTCCTCTCAATATGTGAAAGGTTTATTGAGCAAATTTGCTTTGGTAGGCAGATCAGGTTGGGAAGGGGAGTGGTGTTTTCAGACTGCGAAGAGTTCCACCTGGGAATTTAACTCCATTGGAGCTGCACTGGAAGGATTTGTCACTAAATATGGGACTTCTTATGGAAAGTGTTGCACTATTAATTTATAACTTCAACTCTGAAAAAATTTTAAAAACTCAGGTACTTAAAACTGTATTTTCCTCTTTAAAAACACTGTAGTGCATGCCATACTGGAAGGAAAAAGACACTCAGGTATCCCACAGAGTTCCAAAAGTGGATGTAGTGAGGAGTCTGGAATCAAGACCAAACTCCTCAAACAAAGCAGATGGTTGTCAAACATATTAGATGTCCAGTCTAGACACTTCTAGTAATAACTAAAGCTAGCCTGGATGCTTTTACTGCTTGTTTTGCATTGGAATATATTATTTGGGAATCCACATTACTGCCCTCAGTGCTTTGTCCTGCCCCTCCCCACCCTGGCACAATTATATACCTTCCTTATGGCTCCACGGAGGGGCACTTTGTCAGATAAACAAACATGAAGATGGTTTGAAGATGCAGGTGAGTGTAATTAACATTAACATTAACATTAACATTAACATTAACATTAACATTAACATTAACATTAACATTAACATTAACATTAACATTAACATTAACATTAATATAATGTTACCATGGGGGCTGTGCTGATGTAGCCCTGGAACCTGCTACATTTTTCCTTGGGAAAGACAAGACAATTGCCCTCCACTACTATTGGATTTCTGCTCTGTGCTGGGATTGCAGAACAAAATGTGTCACCTTGAGCTCAGAAGCTTCTCCATATCTGTGTTTGGATCTTTTTAAAGTTAATAATATTTATAAGATTTGAGGTGATGTCACACTGATCATGAGGTCTCTCATAACACAGAGGGTGGTTGCAGGTGTTCCCTGGTTGGACTAAGCCCAGTTTGAATGACTGGGGACTGTGATCCAGCAGTATTTTCCTGGCTTGGTTAATCTATTGAGAGGTTAAAAATGCAAGATAAGGCAGGTAGCAGCACTTCTGCTGTTGTCATTGCTCTCCTGTCCTCCATCTCGTGATAAAACTGCATTTTCTGTTAAAAATATACCCTCTGTGAAGAAAGGTGATTTAGCACATGTATAAATTCAGAAGAACAATAATATTGGCTTTTTGCAGCTTTATTTTGTAATGAAACATATCTTGATAGGTGTGTTTGAATAGAATTCAATTTCTTTACAGAAATGTTGAAACCATCTTGTATTGATTTCTGTGATTGCAGAATGTGTATACAGTGCTGTAGCTATTCATTTCTTACTGAACAGATTTGAGGTTCTGGCTTTTGGAAGGTTGAAGGTTATCTTGCAAGTCAGATGAAGTAATTCCTGTAAAACAAATAAATGCTGGAATATCAAAGCAATGGACAAAGAAATAAGCTGAGGAGAAAGGTATCTATTATTTGGTGCATAGGCACAGATAGAGACTCTGCTGTCACAGATGCCTCCGGTATGCCTGCATAGAGTCAGGTCCTAACCCAGGGCTTGGAGAGTTCAAAAGCAGACAAAATCAACAGCTCTTAAAAAACATGCAGTAGAAGGATTATGCAATTTGGGGGATGCAGCTGATGCCCAGAGTGATTAAATTATTTTACCATTATTTACACAAAGGAATTTTAGGGAGGACGTCCTAATCTGCATCTCCCACAACATTAGTTTTGAGAGAAATCTTCTTGAGGAGCCATCATTGCAGGTAATATTTGCTTTAGAAGTATTTAGAAACGTAAGTATATAATTAAAATTGTGGCAATAATTATATGTGTTTCTTTTTCTCCTTTTGTAAAAATGTTATTTTATGAGAAGAACTTGCTAAGTAGGGAATAAGAAACCTGTGCTATTTTACTCCTTTTTACGGAATCATAGAATTGTTTGTGTTGGAATGTACCTTAAAAATCACCTCACTCCAACTATGGAATGGTATTTCAACAATGGGACACCTCCCACTGTCCCAGGCTGCTCCAGCCCCAGTGTCCAGCCTGGCCTTGGGCACTGCCAGGGATCCAGGGCCAGCCCTGCCCACCCTGCCAGGGAACAATTCCTAATTCCCAATATCCCATCCAGCCCTGCCCTCTGGCACTGGCAGCCATTCCCCCATGTCCTGTCCCTCCAGCCCTTGCCAATTGTCTCTCTCCATCTTTCCTGCAGCTCCTTCAGGCCCCGCAAGGTCCCCCTGAGCTCACCCCAAAGCTTCTCCTCTCCAGGTGAGCAATGCCAGCTGTGCCAGCCTTTCCTCCCAGCGGAGCTGCTCCATCCTCTGCTCATCCTGTGCCTCCTCTGGGCTCTCTGCAGCAGCTGCAGCTCCTTGCTGTGCTGGCCCAGGGCTGGGGCAGCTCTGCAGGTGCTCAGGGTCTCACCTGAGGGGCAGAGGGGCAGAATCCCCCCTGCCCTGCCCTGCTGCCCACGCTGGCCCAGCCCAGGGCAGGGGGGTTTGGGGTCCCAGTGTACACAGCCAGGACATGTTGAGTTTTTGGGTTTTTTTGTTGAGGCAACTCCTACTGAAGGCTGTGCTGTCCCAGCCCCCAAACTTTTCCTGATCTTGAGTGAAAATAATCCTGAATTTCTACAAAAGCCACATCCTGAATCTCCTTAATCTCAATACCCATCCCTGACACTATGGCTCCAGCTCTTCACCCAGTGGTAGGAGACTGCAGCTTTGGTACTTGTGCCTGGATGTCAAAAGGAAAAGACATCCAGGCACAAGTGAATATTTGTGCTACGTTTAACTTGTGAACCTGATTGTTATTCCTTTTGCCCATTTTCTGCTAGTGAAATGAATATAACTGAAAATCTTTTCTTAAAAGGATCTGAGAGTTCCTATGCACTTGGAAGCCCAAGAAGCAGCTCACTCCACCTAAATCAAGAAATTACTTCTGAATCCCTCAAATTCACAAGGACTACATTCATTTAAAACAAAAGTGAGTTTTGAGATAGGTCCCCATTTTAATGAGCATTAATTTAAACATTTCATTAGGCTCCTTTCCTGTGATCCATCCAGACTCTTACTGGTAATTCAAGTGAGAAGGAAGGTGATTGACACATACTTGAAAAAAATATAGCGACTGTTATTTAACCAGCATCTAATACTGAAACAACAGTACAGCTACAGTGCAGTGCTTCCATGAGAAGGTGATCTATTAAGAATCTGTCAATATCTCTATCTCCATGTTCATGAAATAACCTTCCCAAGATCACCATACACAGCATAGAGGAGTAAACAGAAGCAGTTGTTAAAATCTATTCTCTCTTCCTGTCCCATTGGATACCACAGGTAATTGCATCTGGTTTTATCTTCTCTGAATTAACCATTACTTCACAACAATTTATCAGTCCTAGTCTTCATGGTGTGTTTTTATAGTGGAAAAAATTTTCAAACTCATGCAATAGCCCAGCACAATTTTTCTGAAGATGTTGATGCTGATGGGCACAGACAGGTATGAAATGAACTCGTTACCTCTGAATTCATATGCCCACTAGGGGACACTGAGACATTACACTTTTGTTCAAATGAAAGATATTTCAAAAGCAATGAAGAGGGAAAATCCTCTTGTTCTTGCTCTACAATACAATAAAAATCATACATACCTAATTTCTAATCTGTGCAGGATGATGTGCAATATGTTTTAGAAAATCTGATGAGTGGCAAGCTCCTAGGCAGGAATGCCAGATCTAAGTAGTTCAAACCTTTCCATGATATTACAGGTTTTGAATTGCAAAGGTAATGGATCATATTTTTGGCATTTCCCACTCATTAAAAATGGTGTCAGAATGATGAATTAATCTGTGGGCATTTTCTATCCTTGTTATAATCTTTGTCAAAGGAATGAGGTATTGTAATTATAATGCCTTTTGTATCCTATGAATTATGAGGGCAGCCTTCAGAACTCTGACTTCCTTAAAAGCAGCTTTTTTCCCATGGTGATTAGATAACCTGGTATTTTACCCCTCTTTCAAGCGAGCAACAGCAAATAAAAACATTTGAGTAAAGGCAGCAGCTGAGTTTAGCATGATAAAATAATATGGAGGAGAGTAGGTTAATGGTGTGTAGTCTATGTAAAAAAGCCTTATGTACTCTCCATTGGTATTTTACATTTCACAGATAGATGCCTACTGTCTTTTCTATT
Organism: Oenanthe melanoleuca; assembly: GCF_029582105.1. Classification (NCBI taxonomy): domain Eukaryota; kingdom Metazoa; phylum Chordata; class Aves; order Passeriformes; family Muscicapidae; genus Oenanthe; species Oenanthe melanoleuca. The sequence continues at coordinate 20,340,685 of NC_079345.1, read as the reverse complement.
TGCTGACTTACCTAGGAAAGAGCCTGTAATTTATGTAGCCAGGCTGTGAATTGAGCTGGGCCTTAAAGCAGGGAAGGAGGAGCTCTCCTGCTCCTCAGGGAGCTTCTGTTGCATTATTTTACTCCCTTCCTTGACAAGTTCTAAACATAGAGCTGGAGAATAGGATTTTTTCCCCACATGTGCTGCAACTGATGATAGGGTCTACATCATTATGTCAGTCTGGGTTTAAGTTTTCTTTTTGCAAAATATTGTGACAAATTCAGAGAAAAACCCCACAATTCTGAGCAACACTGACAAAAAGGATGGACAAAATCAGGTGCAATTTACAAGAACCTTCATTTCATTGCTTTGTGTCTTTCACCTTTTCAAAACGCCCACTTTTCCCAACTTTCTTATTTCAGTCTGGCTTTGTTTCTCTTTGTTTCTTCTCTACCATTGCAGACATGCTCTTTCCTTGGGAGGTCTGGCAAATTCCACGTCTGTTGAGCTCAGATGATCCATCAGTGCCATTATTTTTAACCAGTATATGACCACAAACCTGCAACAATTGTCTAAAGTTCTGAGCATACCTCCGCTATAAAAGGAAGAATTTGGTACAGTTTTTAATTTTAAAAATTATGCATGGAGATCTTACACATATCCCTTGCACCTGAAGGGAGAGATACCTCCTCATTTGTTTATATCTTTAAGAAAGCCACAAGAAATGGCCAAAGTGCAGACAAAAAGTTCAGGTTATTATTTTATTTTTCTGGTTTTCATGTGTTTCTTAGTGCATTGAAGGCTATAATTAAGACTTAAGGAGTAATTAAGACTTAAGGACCCATATGCCTGTTACTCTGAAGGTGGCTGTGGCAAAAGGGAGGAGCAGGTGAAATTGGCTATGGTAGTTCCTAGAATCCTAAAACAGCCCAGGTTGGATCTTTGGGAGGGACCTTGAAAGATCCTTGTGCTCAGGCTTTCATGGGAAAAGGAGTTTATCTATCCCACCATCCCATCACACCTTTAAAACCTCCAGGGATGGGGACTCTGCCACCTCCCTGGGGAGGTTGTTCCAGGGAATGGTTGTTTCACTCTAAAAATTGCCCTTTTTATATCAAGATGGAAGTTAAGACATCTTTTCCACAAGTTAAGAAACAAATTTCCTGGTTTTGCACTATTTTTGAAGCTGCATAAAATCACTGGGAAATGCAGAAATCATCCTGAGACAGACCATTTGCTCAGTGGTTTTTTGCTTTATATTCATGAGCAAGTATTATGTATACACTCATTTTGTGAACAATGGCTTTCATGAATTTTCTGGAAGTTGAAAAAAAAGAGATGAGTTTATATGTGATACCTTATAGGGATTATTCTCTTTCTAATGATATCACTTGAAAAGTGTTATTTTAAAAAATTATCTGCTCAGCATCCAGTTGCTCAAATTATTCAATAGCATTGTTTAAAAATAGAAGCAGTGAATTAAATATTTCTCCAAATGGAAGTTGATGAGACAGCTGAACAAAGTCTGAATTCTGTCACAGAAAAGAAAGTTCTGATAAAGGTATGAACTTGAGTGTTGCAAAAAAGAAGTATTCAAGGGAAAGATCCCTTTACCTTGACAGAAAATCTAAAAGAAGATTATATTAAGGAAAGCTGCCATGCAGGTGAGTATAACCCAAGCACTCACAACACATATTCATGAAAGTCTGAAAACCTCTGTGTTGGTTTCACGTGCTTGGGGGGAGGGGTGGATTCACCTCAGAGCAGGCTCCCTAAAGCTGGGAAGTGGGAGGGGCTCTCCCGTCTCTGGGAGCTTCCCCTGTGGGCTGCTGCCACCAATCAGAGAGCTGATTTGGTGATGGACAGCTCGGGAAACCAATGAAAAGTTATTTCACTTTCACAAATCACAGCAGATCAGCTTTGCTCTCTCTCTTTCGGCTTCCGGTCTCCGATGGTGGTGGTCCCCGGGCCGGGGGCTGCGGCCCGGCTCTGGGCTCGGCCTGGAGTCTGGCCCGGTGCCCCGGCTCTGCGGGGGACCCGGCCCAGCACCCCGGCTCTGCTGGGGGCCTGGCTTGGGACCCCGGCCCCGGCTCTGTGGGGGGCCCGGCCCGGCCGCATGGTCCCGGCCCCCCATCCCTGACCGCATGGCCCCACGCGGCCCGGAGCTCCCCTCTCCACGTGGCATGGCCGAGCAGGGGGGATCGGGGAGCCAGCAAAGGCTCTCCCTTCCCCCTTCCCTCCGCGTTCTGAGAGAAGAGGCCTCCAGCTACCCATGCTGTTTCTTCACAATCTGGATACAATTGTAACTTCTTTATGCCTGAATAAGATCCTCGATTTTACTAAGCTCTCCTGAATGGGAAGAAATAAAGCCTGGAGACTCCAGAAGTCAGCGCAATGAAGATAAAGTTCATGGTGAGAAGAGATTGAAAAGATGCGAACTGATAAGTAGCTGAAAACCTTTTTTATGGGCTAAGGGGATTGTGACTTCACTAAAATTCCTTTAAACTGTGAAATATACTTGGGGAGGTTTTGGGTGTTTGAGAAGAACCTTATTTTTGCCTTGGAGAAATATAGCTCTCTGTTCTGGGACTGAAATGTGAACAGAGACATTTAATAGAGAAAGAGATGACTTTTTGCCTCGGGGAATGAAGCTCTCTCTGTCCTGGGACTGGAATAAAGACAGAGACATTTGATAGTGAAGGAGACGAAGAGAATCTTGTTTTTTTCAGCAGCCTGCCTTTAAAAGTACTACCCTATGTGTGTAACATAACCCATTGCACAGCTCTGAAAGGACTGTGACAGAATGAGAGGAAAAGTCATAATCTGCAATATTTTTCCCAGGCAGATGTGGATTGTAAAGGTGAAGACACCCCCTAAGCCATAACCAAAAAGGGACTTTTCTCTCTTAAGTAAACTGAACTGATTATTTGAATGTATCACTGACTGAAGTGCTCTCTGTATGTTTGTTGGTAAGAAATGTTTGAATGAAGGGGAGCAGGAAACAATCTAGGGATCTTATTCTGAATATTTTTTTTGTGTTATTAATAAATTTCTTCTTGTACCTTTCTAAGTTTTAAGCCTGCCTTGTGTTCTGGGTTGGTGTTTTGTCTGCTCCTCTCCTGCCCCCACCTCGCTGTCTGCATGGAGCTGCTGCCGGTGCCCTTTCCCCCCGGGGGGGTGGTGCCCTGGGGGGTTGGGCTGCTTGGCTTGCCCTGCTGCCCCAGCTGCTGCTTCCTGCGTGCTTGCTGCTACCCCGGCCACTGCTTCTGCCCCTCTGCTTTTGCCCTATTGCTTCTGCCCCGCTGCTGCTGCTGCTGCCCCAGCTCTGCCCTGGCTGCTGCTGCCTTCCCCTCCCCCTTTCTCTCCTTCAGCTCCAAGATCTGTACCGGCTTTGGACAGGACCTGGACATCAGAGACTGCCTCCGGAGCCTGCCCAAGAAGCTTCTCGCCCTTCCCAGCAGCGACCGTCTCTCACTTCGGTGAAAACATTTCTTTTGTCATCTGGGATTGTACTTTCCTGTTGCTGGGAAGTGTTTTTTTCTTGTGTTTGTTAATAAACAAGTTTTTTCCACTTTTCCCCCCGAGTAAAATTCTCTCCGAGCCCAGTGGGGGGGAGGAATTGTGAGGGGGGTTTATTCTGGGGGGCTCCTTTGGAGGCTTTTCCCCAGTTTTGTCCTAAACTTGGACACCTTGTCTCTACTCCTGGGTCCTGTCTCTAAAAGAAATTAAATATATTAAGGTTGGCAAACCCAAGTCACACCGTGACAACCTCTTATTAAATACTGCTGTGTTTTTCTCTTAGTCACAGGAGTTGAAGCTTTATCTTTGTTTTTCTCTTCTTATGTCAGTTCTGGGTACCTCTGTCTTTCAACAACCTAACTGGTGTTTTAAATCTGGGACAAAACTGGCTGACCTCAGTCCTTGGTCCTGCAGGAAATGTGCTTCTGTACTTTCAGAGGGAGCTACAGGAAAGATGGAGAGAAACAATTGACAAGTGCTGGAGGGACAAGAGCCAGGGAATGGCTGCCAGTGCCAGAGGACAGGGCTGGATGGGGTATTGGGAATTAGGAATTGTTCCCTGGCAGGGTGGGCAGGCCCTGGCACAGGGTGCCCACAGCAGCTGTGGCTGCCCCTGGATCCCTGGCAGTGCCCAATGCCAGGCTGAACACTGGGGCTGGAGCAGCCTGGGACAGTGGAAGGTGTCCCTGCCATGGCAGGGGTGGCACTGGATGGACTTTAAGGTCCCTTCCAAGCGAAATAATTCCCTGATTCTGTGATTAAATTCATTTAAAAGAACTCATGCCACTTCATAGATTTTGATTTCATGAAGTGTTTCTATAACATTCATTTCAGTATTTCATTTTTAGGTGAAGAATCTTAACATTATTTCCTGTTTCCTTTTGCCTCATCTGTGGCTTCTTTCTTCAAAAGAAGCACAGAGGATGAAAAAACTCAGGGACTTTGCAGTTGGGTATAAGAAAAATCTCTTTGTCATGGGCGTGGTTAAGCATCAGAACAGATTGCCAAAGAAGATGCTGTGTCCCCATCTGTGGGGATTTTCAGGCTTGATGGGACAAAGGCCTGAAGAGCCTGACCTAACTTTGGGTTTAGTCTTGCTTAGAGAAAGAGGTTGGACTGCAAACATCAAGAGATCACTTTCAATCTAATTTTTTCTGTGACTGACTTAATTTTTTTTTGTGATTGAGTGATATTTTTTCTGAGCTGAATGTGGCTACATAGACTTTTCAAATGTTATTATTTATTCCTTAATGTTCTCCTAATAGCTTTAATTAATAAACAAAGAGATGTTATATAGGCATCGTTTGGTACAAAAAAAGGAAATTAGGACAGAGGTGTATTTTGAAATATGAGAAATAAAAAATACAAACAACTGAGTGTATCCTTAGTGAAAACTGAAGAAAACAGGAGAGACCTTGATGTTGAGAATACCCATGTGTGGCCTTTGAGCCTTTATTACATTAATCTCCAAGTTTCAAAAGCACAAGAAAGTAATAACATGGTTATATAAACAGAGATCCGTGGTTTTAAGAAAATATGGATGTTTTTGGCATCCAATATTCTTATCAGTGGCAAAAGTTAATCTGACAGCTGAAAATCTGAAATACTCCATGCATGTCTTGTAAATTAAAGTAAACACATCTGAAAATTAGAAAAATTAAATTTTTTCCAAGTTCAACTATAAATATCACCCAGAAAGAAAAATGAGGGAGATTTTCTGTCACTTTATTTTTCCTTGTGTGAAAGAAATAGGAGTTATTGGATGTTCTTATGCAATAGTGTAGGCAAGTACTTTAAAGATCTCACTGTCCAGGAATAAACTTTGGGTTTCTTTCAAATATTCAGCTGAATATAGCAAAGCACTTTATAAATGAGGTCCCAGGGCTGAACATGTAAATACAGTTTATTCGAATACTCACATACAGTGGGTCAAGGCTCTGGCAAATCATAAATAGGTAAATTTTAGTGACTTTGAGACACCAAACAGATTTAGTTTCAAATACAGGATTTCCTTACTCCAAGTGGGTGATCTCAGTTCATTCCACCAGTAAGAAAACTTGCTGATTTCTGTGGATTTGAGCAGATAGCATACCCTAAAAGGAAGTAAAAGCTGGACTTCTGTGACCAGGTTTAGACTATAAGAATGAAATGAAGTAGATCCCCACTTATTTAATCAGTATCAGTTAGTTTTATTTATGTAAGGATGACGAAATTTGGTTTTCCCAAATTATAAGAGCTTACTTTTCCAGTGTGGTGTTTTCATTAAAAATTAAATGGGATATAAAAATGTCTCCAGTGCATTTGATGCTGTTCTGGAGTATAAAGGACAGCATATTAAAAAAAAAATTCCTAAAGTATTTCACATTTTATAGGGGAAAATAAATAGTCTAAAACACCATAAAAGATAAGCTAAACTCATGCGAAAGCATTGGTATACATTGAAGACATAGAAAATATTAGGAGAGCTTGATTTAATGCACTCTATTAATTACTATTAATTATTTAAAATTTTTAAAATTCTCCCACGAGCCCCCACGGAGGTGCCATCATGTCAAGCAAGCAATTAAAACACAATACAGTTAACCATAAAGTAGAAAGCAAAAGGAAATAAAATATTTAAAAAGCTAAACAAAGTGGTGGTGTTAACAAATCTTTAGCACATACTGAAATTCTCAGTTGCCTGAAACTGAACCAATTGCATCAGCTCATTTGTATTTCAACTCTTAAAGTCTTACCTCCTCCGAAAATCTTACATCATAAAATCAATTATCTTCTTTGGTTTTCTTTAGACACTGCTATGATCTTTACGATTGGAACTGACTAGTTCATGTCATGAAGAGAGAGCAATCATCAAAAAACCAGCAATCTGTAAAGAACACTGAATAGGATGGGCTTTTCTTGATCTTAGAAAACATTCTGGCAAACAGAGACAAGTGACTATTAATTACAAAGGAGTTTTTAAAGAGTCATGGCAAGGTAAAGATCAACATGAATCCATTCCTATGGAGCTGATATGGACATCAGCAAAACAAAACACAACCAACTAGACCAGAGGCTGCCAGGACTATGTTAGGCTTGCCACTATAAAAAAGGTAGTTATGAGAAAAGCCTTTTATAATGCAATTGTCTATAGAATTTTCCTTCCCTCTGCCTGTTGCAAGAGCCACCATTTGCATGCTAAAATGCAGAGAATTGTTGACTCCTCTGATTTTTTCTTTTTTTTCTGGAATTACATCAGTAGAAATCTGCAAGCCTGAAATTTTCCTCAAATTTATACCTACACCCCAAGTATCTGCTTTTGACTGTTGTGATAAATGCTGAGACCTGGAATTCTGACTCTTCCAAAAAATCCTCGATCTATGATATGATGTATTTGCCAATTATATCAGTTTAAACTAAGGCTGTGTTTCTCTGACACTTGTCTCCTCATAGGACCAGTGTGATAAGCTTTCTTAAAACATATCTTACAGATGAGGACTGCAAAAGGGAAACGATCCAGTGAAATACATTCCTTTTTAATAATCCACCTTCCCCTGTAATGAAAGGCAATTCCAAAATGCAACAGTTTAATCCAAGATAAATGCTGCCTCTCCACTCAGTTGTTAAGCATATGAAACCCTGCAGCCATCTGTCACTTATGGCTATTAGACATGTCAACGTGCTTTGTGTTACACTTTTTTAAAGTACTGTAGGTTATAGATTATCAATTTATATTGTGTCACCCATTAGACTCAATGCATTCATTTTCGTGTCAACAGGAGGATGTTTGCTTTAATGGGCACCCCTACAACTGTGAAAACACAACTCTGCTATCAAATGATCAGTGCCTGTCTGACGCAAGAGCTCAAAATCCAAGAATTTCCTTACAGATGGCCTTCCAGTAAATTTGCCTGATTGGTTGGTTGGAATATTTAGAAGCCTCATTTGTGGAGTTTATCACTGGGTGTGATTTGGAAGAATGGAAATGTGTGTGTTTTTACACCTACACTAATGTCAAATCCTCTCTCAAAAACATTCCAAAGTTTACAGAATAGTAAGAGCAGAGAAGAGCTTTCTCACACGAGACTCACCTAGGGAATGATTTCTGCTAAGCTTCAGTTCTGGTCTTGGTTCTCCCTCCTCCCACACTGCCCCTGCTGGGGTTGGCCATTGCATCTGTTCAGCTATATTGATTTAGAAGCCTCAGGGATTGTGCTTTTCTCTCTGTACAGGTTTTGTTCAGTGCAGGGAAGGTTTTGCTCACTGATTGCCCCTGGATATTCTGAAGCACCAGAACACTGCCTTTCCTCCTCCCAGAGCATAGATAGCATAGATCCTGCAGAAATAACCCGAGGAAATGATTGAGAATGTTTTCCTCCAGAAAAGATTGAGAATCCAGGACCTCAGCAGCTCAAAATTCAGAATCCAGGGAGGGCAACACATCTGTTTCATGGCTGAGGGTGATTGTTTGGCAACCCAATGATCCTTGTATTTGGAAGAGCTGGGATTGGCATTTATTGCCAAGTGTGATCAGGGCCTGACATGGTTTTTCTTGAGCTTCATAACAAGGCTGTACTTTGAAACATCTCCAAAATATTGTCTTCACTGCTGCAAAGTCTTTGATTTTATATACAATTTTATCCTTGAAATACTGGTGTTTCTGTGAAAGTAAATGAGTACAGAATAGTATACAGAAACCAATATATAAAAGACAGTGTTCATAATAGATACAGGATTTTGGTACAATGAAAGATAGGTATTTAAATATGAAAATGGCACTCTCTGTTTAGTTTTATCCTAAAACCTCTAAGGCATGTTTTGTAGAAACATATATATGATACTTCTGTTTATTTCTCTCATTCTCTTGTTCCTCTGCATTCTTATATGAATATTTGCATGAAACTTGTGGACAAAATAGCAGTGAACTAAAAATCCAATATTTTCAGCTACTTTATATCAGTTTTTACCAAGCATAGAACTTATTTTTGCCAAAATAAATTAGATTGCACTCTATATCTACAAGATAATTATTTTTTCTATTGAAAGATAGATTTAATGGAGTTGTTATTTCCCAAGCACCCATATGATGTATGCCAAGCCTATATAAACTTTTAAGAAAAGCTATTTTATTCTTTAAAGGTGAAACACTATTTCAACCGAAAGTAATTAACTATTTCCACACCTAATCCTTCATTAGCTGAAAATGCAAGTATTTCTTCCCTTCAAGCACTACTCTCCTTTGTTTAAGGATGTTTCCTTTTTTTTGCCCTTACTATGAGTTGAATCATAATTTTAAAGTGGTACATTAAGGTAATGGAAAATTAATTTGGTGTCTATTAAGTCAGGTATTATTATTTTACAATATAATGTCAACAAACTTTGATCCTTCAAGAAAATTCAGAAAATTAGTAAAATATCCAAAATAATGATAGTAATAATGATTCCAGTAGAATTCTAAGAGAAGCATAAGTATTACTTGTTTTATCACAAACATTATGGTTTATTGGTTAACAGAATCAAGAAGAATTTCTGCAACACATAATTGTCCTGGTTTGAAGGACAGGTGTCTGCCGATAAAGGCAGAAGTTTTCCTTTGAAATAGAGACTTTAATTCTACTCCCCCCAAGTATTATAATTGTTTGAATCAAGGACTCTGAGGCAGAGATAAGGGGGTAGGAATAACAGCTCTTTTACTAATATATCTAACCGTACAAGCAGAAACAACAGCAATTGTTAAAATTCCCAACAAAACAGAACAGCTGTTTTTAACTCAGTCCCAGCCCTTTCTTCAGCTGCAGGCACGCTCTCTCTGCCCTCGGTCCCGGTGCTGCGGACGGCCAAAGCCCGGCAGCTGCAGAGGGCGGGCGGGAGCGGAGGCGGGAGGGGCGGCAGCGGCCACGCCGGTCTCGGGTGGGAGCGGCTGGAGAGGGCAGCTCCTCGCTCAAACAGCAGCTCCTCGCTCACCGTTTGGGTTCTGGTGGTGAGCTGTGTCCGCAGAGGCAGGAGGCTGGAACGGGGAGATGCAGGGCAGGTGATCGCAGAGGGTCTGGCTCTCCTGCGTTTGGCCGCGTGGCTGCAGATGGGCGATCCTCCTCCGAGCTCCCGGAAACACGAGTCCCCTCCGGAAACACGAGAGCCCCTCCTGAGGCTGCTCCCACCTCCCCCTTTTGTCCAGAGTCGTCAAAGGTCCTGGGTGTAACCCGGCCAGCTCCATTGCCATGATAATGGGAAAAATTCTTTAAATTGACACAGTCAAAGAAAAACACTCAACCCCCAACAATAATCAAATATAAAATCTGACTCTGGAAATCCACCAAACACTTTGAGACATTGCCTGAGTATTAAAGGAATTAATTTAAGGAATTAGATGTATCTTCTATACATTCTTATTATTACTAAAGTAATTATTTTGTACCAGCTCCTTTTTTTTTTTTTTTTTTTGGTAGTACCAGTTTTGGTTGAGCATTAGAATTCAGAAATCTGTGTGGACTTATAATATTCCTGGTAGGCTGAGGCATTTCATTTCTCTTTCCACTAGAAATTTTTTCTGATACAGTTATCCAGCACTTAATTCTGCTCTGGATGTTTAAAAATGGGAACTATGCCTATGGAGCAACTCCACAGTGCATGCCTGGGAATAGTAGCCCTCTAACAAAGCCTTGTAGTGAGCATGTCTGACTTAGCAGGCCCACCGTCCTCCACACCTATCAATCTGGAGAGTCAGTGTGACACACCCTCGGTCTGTCACTGACTAATGGGGCCAGAGAAGGTGGTCTCTAGACAGAGGCAGACCTGCTTTACACTGCAGTCAATTAATTCTTGGATTTCCTTCCCCCAGGAGATGGTAGAGGCAGAGAGTGTCAACAGTCTTAATATAAGACAAATCTGTGGACAACATCTTCACAAACCCAAAATACGGAGGGCAGAGATGTACCTTTTCCGTACTCCACTGCCTGTGGGATGACAGAAACCAATGGATTGCAGAAAGTAGCTGAGCTTTTCTGATTTCCAGAAACATCTTTTACTTCTGCTGGAGGCAGAGCACTGAGCTGGACTTTTGGGCTGGCCCAGAATTGCACCTCTTCCCAGTGGGAGTGTGAGATAAAAGCTCTTCTATACCCTAAGAAGAACAGAAAAGGGGCTTGGGACATTTTACCCTCCTGCTTTGGCTTCAGGCAGCACAGGCCAGAACAGGTGATAAGGAATTAGTCATTAGGGGTGATGTTTTTAGTTCTATGATTGAAAAGATCTAAAATCTCAGAGATCTGAACTGCTGTTGTGAAGTGTCTGTGGAGCTTTAGAAGCTGCAAATGCCTCAGTACCTGGGAGACTGATCAACAGCTGCTCATGCTTTAGAGGTCTTTTAGCAAGTAGAGAGAAATCATCTGAGAATGATCATTGGCCTTATAGTGTAGTGTTAAAGGCCCTGGGCAATACCTAAGGATCTTATGGATTTAATGTAGCCCCCAAAGTCATCACACTGTGGAGACAACATGTAAGGATTTGCATCTCACAGAGATTATGAGGCACTTTGAATACTGCAGCTGGACTATATCTGATGTCACCCAGCATTGTGTTCTTTTCATTTCAAAAATTGCTGAAATATGGGTCTCCAAATGCTTATTGACACAGCAGCAATAATGTTGGGGTGGGATAAGGGAGTAAGTGTACCACAACCATGTGCTATATAAACAGGGGCAGTAAAGCTTCCATGCAGACACTCCTCTTCCTCAGCAGAGGTCTGGCAAGATTTCTAGCTATAGTTATAGCAATATTTCCAGCAGCTGCTTGCCAAATCTCTTCTAAGAGTTTTCTATGAATCTGGGCTTCATAATCTGCCAGTCCATTTCTCTGTAACACTGACCTTCTGCTCAAAACCTTTATTTTCTGCTCTCTTGACTCAAGTGTTCCTTATTCTTCTGAAGACTTTTTCTTAATCTCCAGAAAGGGGTGGGAAAAGCAGGTGGTATTACCCTCCTGCTACTGACCTGTTCTGATGTGTGTGTAAGGAGTGCTAGAATTTTTTAAAAGCTGTGACTTGCATCAAGTAATTTCTAGCCTCTAGAGAGGCCTTGTGAAGAAATCAATTAAGAAGCCACGCTCTAAAATTATGTCTAAGCTTGCTTGCTGGGATATATAAGAGAATAGAATTTTCCCAGATTTTCTTAGAACTCCCCTCCTCATGTCCCCCTCAGGAAGCTGCGGAGAGCAGTGAGATCACCCCCTCCTCAGCCTCCTTTTCTCCATACTAGACAAGCTCAGAGTCCTTGCCCACTCCCCACAGAAACTCACATTCTTGCAAGATTTGTCAATGCTTAAAGAATTTCTAGGAAATGAAAAAGTCCAGAATATTTCAGAATTCAAAACGTTGAAAGGTTTCTGACATATCTAAGAAGCAGCATGATGTGGAAAAGTACATTTGTTGTGTACTTTAGTTAGTTTTCCATAAGAACAGGGAAGAAAGGATCCCACTTTACTAAGACTAAATTAGAAGCATGGATCTGTAGGTTTTTTTACTGGTCCCTTTAAACACTCACTAATTTTTGTTAATGAATATAGAAATTTCCCTGATTGATCACTAATTACAGATGAACTGCACTGTGAGATTAGTGATGATATTTCTTGGACAAAGGAAATTGAATTCTCAAGGTTAGTTTTCTTACAGTAAGCCAAATATTCCCTGGCACTCTGCAGCACCATTTGCATTTCAATTAGGTTGTGGCTCTGTGCCATTAGTTACCATACCTTATCTTCAGTGTAGTCATCCAGTCTCTGCAAAAAAGAAAGAGCTCTCATTTTTCAGTCTAAAAGTTGGTTTCCTATATATGTATTTTTTTTAAGAGCAAAATCAGCTGCTATAGTTCTATCTCTAATTTAAAGGAATAAATCCAACACATTTGAAAGTTTAGTTCCACACATACATTATGACACACATATGTTTTTCTTACCCTTAAAAAAGTCAGTGATGATACTGGCAGATTAATTTAAAGCTCCACTCACCTAAAATGAGAAAATAACCTAAATTTCCAGAAGCAGCAATCTTTCCAACTTTGTACTTCAGTGGTGTCTTCAATCTGAATATTTTAATTCATGCTTCTTTATTGGCAGGAGAAATTGCTTTCTAGTGAATACCAATGCTTATGGATTATTTGATCCATATATAAATAAACAAACTCATCACATAATTATCTATTCTAGTATTACCTGGAATATTTTTCTTGTTTCATTTGTTTATTATGTCCAACTCTCTAACCAATTTTTACACTAAAAATCAGCAAAGAATAACACTTTGTTCTGATGAGGGATACATACCATAATTAATGGTACATTTCAATTTTTGTGATTTGGTATCCTGAACTAGCCATGCAATTGTAAAAAGTCTTCCAGCAATTTCTGGGTGTCTGAGTCTTTTTTGTTGATGACTTGCCTCAAAGACATCTAAATACAAATTGCTGGACTGGCCTCCCCATTTGTACACAGTCTCTGTCCTTGCTGTCCTTCCTCTAGCAGAACTAAGATGTCTGAAGCCTGACTGCTTTCCTGTCCCCAGGTTCTGCACTGAGGAAAGTGGCACTGCTAAATCAGGAGCACTGATCTAGCACAGAATTAGGGAGACCTTTGGCAAAAACAGTAGCAGCTAAGGGAATTATCTCATTCCAAATGCTTGTCTTTTTGTGAAGCTGAAGGAATATGAAATTTCATATCCTGTGCCTTTGGAATGACACTGTAGACTGGGAGTGGGGGTTGGCACCTGTCAGCTAAAATGGATCAGAACTAAATGCATTCAAATTGCCATTGTACAGATTAGGTGGTGTCAGAGACAATGCCATCATTATCTTGTTCACATTAAGATCACATGAAAGACAAATCCAATGACACATTGTGGAGAGATTCTCAAAAGTGACTGGGAAGAGCAGGAGAGTTAAGTGTCAGCATGTTTTAGTGCTGATATCAAATGCTCTCCATCTGCAGTTCTGCCTGAAGTGTTTATAGTGAGTCCTGTTGTATATTTACTTTCCCTTATATTTACATTTTCATTTCCTAATTGTTCCTGTGTTGAATAAAGTAGCACTTTTCATTAATGCATTTTCATTAATGCAGTTCTTTCAGCACTGCCTTAGTCACAGCCAGACCAGCTCAGGTTATATCTTTGATAGATCTCAAACTCATGGCCATGTAAATCATCTTTTTAATAAGAAACATTTCAAATAAACCTCTTGGTATGTGTTAGAGGTTGGATTTCCTTCTTTTTTACTCATAGAATTTTTTCCCATAACTAACTGCTGGGTACTTATGGGTACTTAAGAAAAAAAACAAAAGAAGTGGCCAAAGTTGGGAGAGGAGTGTGTCACAGCCCGAAGTGTCTCCTTAGAATTGAGATCACCTCTGGAGGACATAAAGGTGGTCTGGAATCCAGTTCTTTCCAATGCCCGCCAATGAGAGACTGCAGGAGGCTATTCTTATATGTTTTCATGGTTGTTTATTATTTCTTATCTCAGGAATTCTTTGCCCAGCGGTCTGCTCGCCAGGCATCCAGGGTGGAATCTGCCTGGCAAAGGCAGGACTTATCTTTTATACTCTAAATTACGTATTTGATATTTACAATTATTTTCCAATACACTTCAATCTTATTGTAATGTCTAGTTTTGTCCCCATCCTATCAAACGATGCCAAGGTGGCACTTCAACGTGGATGGCATGGAGAAGAAAGAGGAAGAAGCATACCACGCTTCTCCATCTTAATCCTCCATCTTAACCATGAGCCCCTTAATATAAACATTTCTAAAAATTCACTTTTCTATCTTCTAAAAGTCGAATTTATACTCTACTTTTTTTGTGACTTGTAATTCTTCCTGCAATGTTGGCAAATTTCTCCAGGGACCCAAGTCCAGCCCCCAGGACCCCTGGGCACCATGCCAGGGTCTCTGACTCCCCTGCCAGGGGGGTCTAGAAGCACCCAGGGAAGCCAGGGGAACACCCTGGACTCCAACAGTGTGTAGCATCTGGCTACACTTCATTTTCCTCTAGGAGTTTCTTTTCAAGCGGGGGAGATACTGCAAGATTTTAGGCAGGTAAAAGACAGGGCTGGGGGCAACTGTATGCTCTCTCTCTCTAAGCTCTGGAGGAGGACAGTCAGGCTGCTGCTTAGAGAATGGAATTTTGCTACCACTGCCATAACCCAGCCAGGAGCTGCCTTTCATCTGTTGCAGGGCCTGCCGGGACATCCTGCAGTTCCAGTTATTGCCATCGAGCTTCCGATACAACTTGTGCACTGCCTCGGGATTTCTGCTCATTCCTGCTGTTCCAGCCTGGTGCTCCTCAGAGTCCTACTGGAGCACTGGGACTGATGGTGCCCCAGGGTTCATGAAGCAAAACCTCTCTTTTCCATCCCATCCCGTCTAGGCCCAGCCGCCATTACCGTGTGCTCGCCGAGCTCGTGCCACAGTGCCCCCTGCAGCTGTGCGGAGATCATCACACCTGCCCTGCTCACAGCGCCCCCTGCAGACGTGCGGGGATCATGGCACCTGCCCTGCTCACAGCGCCCCCTGCAGCTGTGCGGGGATCATCGCACCTACCCTGCTCACAGCGCCCCCTGCAGCTGTGCGGGGATCATCGCACCTACCCTGCTCACAGCGCCCCCTGCAGCTGTGCAGGGATCATCGCACCTACCCTGCTCACAGCGCCCCCTGCAGCTGTGCAGGGATCATCGCACCTACCCTGCCCACCAGGAGCCGCCAGCACTCCCTGCCGGCTGTGACAGGTTCTGCACCAAAGGGAAAGTGCCTGTGGCCGAGACGACTGGAACTGGGTTCCTATTCTGTTTGTTATTAATTCCATAGTTGTTGTTGTTTTGTTTTCGTTTTTATACATAATAGTAAAGTACTGTCATTCCTATTCTCATATCTTTTTGCCCAAGAGCCTCTTAATTTCAAAATTATAATAATTCAGAGGGAGGAGATTTACATTTTCCATTCCAATGAAGGGTCGTGCTTTCCCTAGAAGAACCATGTCTTTCCAAACCACAGTACAGCAGTGTGGGTTAGTGGTGACTCCATAGCAAGAACTGTGGGGTACAAGGCAGAGCAGAACTTTTCTTATCATAATTGCTCTGTGCTGCTAAAGAGATTGACTTTCATATGAGAAGAAAAATAATTCCATTTAGAATAATTTAAAAACAAACAAACAAACAAACAAACAGACAAACAAACCTGAGGCTTTCTGTGTGTGCAAATGCAGCAGATTTATCATAGTTTGCAGTAGCTTGTTTCCTGATTTGTTTTATGTTCCCTTCCTAATGTCATCAGAGTGCTCCTGGGGAAAAACCTCAAATAGCAAACATCAAACTAACAATAGGCAGGATAAGTATTCCCAGACCTTGCATCATCTGAAACAACCACAATAAATAATTAAGAGTAGCCATAACATCACACAAATGTTTGACCAAGAAGTGATGTCTCACACTGTATTTTAAATGTCAGAAAGTCAGGGATTGGTGAACAAGTGCACAGAGAAAATTTAACAGCAAAGAACCTAGAAATGTTCCATTTCTGTACCAAGTGACAATACGAGTTACTGTCACTGAAGCACAGCTAAGCGCAAGGGACAGGAGTTGACTGTGATCATGCACATGGAAGTTATAGAATCATGGAATGGTTTGGGTTGGGAAGTACATTGAAGATCATCTGGTTCCATCTCCTGCCATGTCAAGGACACCTCCCACTGTCCCAGGCTGCTCCAGCCCCAGTGTCCAGCCTGGCCTTGGGCACTGCCAGGGATCCAGGGGCAGCCACAGCTGCTCTGGGCACCCTGTGCCAGGGCCTGCCCACCCTCACAGGGAACAATTCCTAATTACCAATATGCCATCCAGCCTGCCCTCTGGCACTGGGAGCCATTCCCTGGCTCCTGGCATTGCAGTTCCTGAGAAATTGTCCCTCTCCAATGAGAATATGTAGGGCACTGAGGCTCCAGTGGAAGCGTCAAAAGCAATGGCTTTTTTTCCCTGATTATTTTAATGAAACAACAGCTTCAGACCTATATGGAACTAAAAGCTTCTCTGAGCAGTTGTTCTCCTTTTGCCTCTGCTTCCCCATTCAAACATGTTCCTTCAAGACTTTTCATGGTCTCATCTGTGTCCCAGGTCCTATGGAGTGGAATTGTGAAGCCTTGCAAAAGGAGGGAATAGTGCATTGTTGTGGATTCCCTGTTTCCAGCTGCTCTGGAGACTTACAGGGAGTTTCATGGTGTTGTTGATGCTCCAGACCCATCTATTTTATGTTGTTGTTTTTCTTCCTTTTGGTAGTCTGAGCAGTGGATGCTAATGGACATTTGAAGCACGCTGCCTCACTGATACTCTTTCAGAATCAATAAACCTCAGAAATTATATTGTTTAGTCTCTGGAGAAACATTACAGGTATGAGTGGTAAGAATATTGTGATGGTTCAGTACATTTGAAGAATATATCTTATACTTCAGTATAGGCTTTAAGATAAGCACTTAAGTCCTCAAGTGGGGCTGGACATGGATCCAGGCTCTCACGTGGAGAAGGGAGAAGCTCAACCTCACCAAAAAACTGCATGCAGAAGTTAGCAGTCCTCTTAAATGAATTTTAGAAAGGACAGTTTCTTCTGGGATTTTAACCTGTTCAAGGAGGTTATTTCAATTATGAAATGAAGATTCTATCGCCGTTTAAAGCTGTGCTAATGTCTTTAAATCTTTCTCAGTTTAAAGCTGTTACAAGGGGGTTTGGAACTTGACTTTCTACTTTGGTCTGTTCTACTAGTGCCAACTATGAAGATACGTCAAGGCCTGATTGCAGGGATGGATGAGCAAATTCTTGGCTACTATAAACCAGCACAGCTTTATTGAAGTCAATAGAACTTTGTGGAACCTCCTGTGAGCTGGAATCTCCTGCTGCCCCAGTTTGCAGTGCGAATTTATGTTTTGGAATGTCATCTTTATGTTCTTCTACTTGTATTTTTTAAAAAGTCCGTAGATACCATCAATAACCTCTGAGCCTTATGAAATGAGAGTGTTTACAAGGAATAAATAAATTTAAAAAACAAAGATAAAGAGGAAACATTATTTTAATACCTTTATAAGGTACAAATGGAAGTGGTCTTATGCTCCTCCCAAATTTGCAGTAGACAGACTACAAGAAATCCCAAGGAATTTACACTAAATCTTGGAATGTTGCAGTGGATCTGTTCCTGCTGCAGCTGAATGCTATTCTTTCAGGGTGTTTGTCTGTTCCTGTATTAGTTATGCCAGAAAAGTCCAGGAATCAATCTTGGACACTTTAGTCTTACCTGAGAACAGACGGATCTGTTCTCTTAACACAATAATAAAGGACCAACTTTTTTTACTGATGTAGATGTTTAGCCTTCAAGGATTCCCTGGCAGTCAAACAACAGTTGGAGCAGTTTTGTGACTAAGTTTGGGGACATAGGATTCCTGGTAAAATGACAAATTTAGGATGCATTTGTGTGTATCTTTAATGAGTCACTTTGGCAATCATGATATGGCAATGATGAAATAAGTGGTACAGAGATATATAGCTATGTTTTTCCATGTGGGAGTGTTTCCATACTCACTGCTAGGTGTTGTACAAACTCAGGAATTATGGGTTATTATTACATGAGAATGTAATTATCTAGTAGCTATTATTATTATATGATGAAGATGATGATGATGATGATGATGATGATAATAATAATAATAATAATTATAATAATGGCACTCTAGAAGTTACTTTGCATGTTGATTTGGCCCTGATAACTGAAATTATTATTGTCTAAATAATTTCTACAGGATTTATTGTACTTTAAAATGTGGCTGTAAGTTATGCACAGATTATGGTCAGTGAGACTTAAAAGCAAAATAGAGATTTTGGGAATAGTTATTTTTCCTAAACATCTTGAATTAATCAATTAATTATTTCTATATTTGCATATGTGTCTGTCTCTCCAGATGGTCAGAATATATGTGGATATAGAAGGTCTGATTTTTAATACTGAATTACTCCCTTTTTTTAAAATGAACATAATAGTAGGAATTTTGAGAACAAGTTATCCAAATGGTGATTGCTTTTACATAGTTCTTTACTTATTTTCAGAAGAAATCTGTTTTACACAGAGTTTTCTCTTTATGATTCTTAATGAGCAGTTGTTTATATAGCTGAATAAGAGAGAAATGTGTCGATAATGTTCAATAACATTTTTTGTCTTGTAACGTAGAATATGAAATTGTTCTTGACTGTTACCTTCTCTTGAGAGTCTTAGGGTGTCTATTCCTGAGCTGGTAATTAAACATTAAATGCCACATTTGAGAGGTCATGAACATTTACAATGATTGCAATACTGTATTAATAGACTGCTAGAGAGAGGTGTTTTGAGTTTTAAAGCAGGCACAGGAAAATTTAATGAAAGAATCGCCTAATTCTATCTCTTTAGCATTATTAAAACCTGTGGTTTTTATAGAAGTCTCTGTTTTCTCAATTCTGAGATGGTGTGGCCACAGTTAAATTGCAGAAGGATATTCCTATCCTATGAAAAAGGGATTGAAACTGATAATTTGCAAAAAATCCAAGCCTTTCATGAAAACAGAATTTTACAATCAGATGTCCTTGAATAGTTTAAGATTGAAGTACATCCATTTTCAGAAAGCAAGGTGTACGTTTTTGTCTCCATAAGAATAAAAGAGAATTAAATAGTTGGATATTCCTTATAATTGCTTTGTGGTTTCTTACTAATTATTACATAAACATTTAGAGAGATAACTGAATTATTAATTGCAATAATCTTCTCTTTAAGTTGCTTTCTGTAAATATGCTTTCTATAAGTATTTCTACAGAATGTCTGTTAATCTGTTAAATCTGCCTCCCTGGGCAATGATGATGGAAGAAATTAATAAAATATATGCAGAACTTGATTAATTTCTATGATTTCCTCAATTTGGGCCATGTTCCTCAGGGCCTGACATGATCAGACAGTTCTTCCTGGACTTCCTTAACATAACAGAATGCAGTATCCTGCCTGCCAGGACTTCCTCATTCTCTCCCAGGTCCTGGAAGTCACAGGCAGATTTCAGAGTCCTGTTCTCCTCCCAGATGGCACACAGCCAAAGATGATGCATCCATGGCCTTCCTCCCCACATGCCCTCGGCCCCCAGTGGCAGCTGAAGGATCGGCTCCATTCTTGGTCATAAATGTCACTGATGATGAACTGTGATTTCAGACCAAATCAAGGGCTGTCATGCTAGTGTCAGAAACGAACTTTGCTTTTGTTGTCTCTGGGAGCAATTGCTTGGGGGACTGGTGGGAGTTCTTTGTGCAAGTCCTTCTGTCCTCAGACTAATGACCACTCCAAGCTGATTTAAGCCCCATGTCTTTAATGGCATGGACACCTCAGTGTTTCTTGTCTAACAACTGTTGTAGTTCAAATAGCTGTTTTATTAAATTTTGAATTTTTACAGGTTTAGGAAGATATTGGTATCCTGAAGGGAAGCTACAAGAAAAATGGAGCGAAACTATTTTTAAGGGCCTGAAGTCACAGGACAAGGGGGAATGGCTTCACACTGACAAAGAGGAGAATTCAATTGGATATTTGGAAGGAATTGTTCCCTGTCAGGGTGGGCAGGGCTGGCACAGGGTGCCCAGAGCAGCTGTGGCTGCCCCTGGATCCCTGGCAGTGCCCAAGGCCAGGCTGGACACTGGGGCTGGAGCAGCCTGGGACAGTGGGAGGAGATGGGACTGGATGAGCTTTAAGGTCCCTTCCAACAAAATCATTCAATGATTCTATGATAATGCCATTGAACATTTTGGAATATTAACCTATGCAGCACAGAGAGGGCGAATTTTTTTATCACCTTCTCCAAGCAGTGTCGTAATGCCAGTTTGGGAGCCATGCATCATCTCTCTGACATGGTTATTCAGCAAGTCAGAACTGATAAATCTGAATTATCTGGTCTGATTTGTCAGCATGAATGCCATCCTTGAACAAATGCAAAATCAATTCCAAACCAAAGGCTATGCTCCTGCTAACTGTTAACTATTGACTGCAGAGTAAGTTATATGTTTCCTAGTGATTTGCAAATTTTGGAAAGCTTCTAGATGCCCAGCTTAGTTTGGGAATTAGGATCATATATACACTTTGCAGAGGCAGTGAGGTAAAGCACATAAGGACTCTTGTGTTTTGAAACATAATTCCTAAACAAGTTCAGTTTCTCCTCACCTTCCTTCTCTTCTCCCATGGTGAAAAAAATGAAGTTGTAAAATTGGCTGACTGACTAATCAAGGTGTTCCTTAAACTTGCTATTAATTACAGCCTACTGGTCATGCAGACAGAGTACTACTGATTGTCGTAGTTCATAATGTTTGAAGGATTTCTATACCTCAACAGGTCAAACTGCATGGGTGGACTTCACAACTGAATGTTTTTAGATGTGTTATTCTCCTATACCTACATATTAAAGTAAAATATTAAAAAAATTGTCTGTATATACCCTCTGCTCTAGTTATCCTGGCACCCTGAGTTACTCAAAAACAAAGAAAAGAGAAAGCAAACAAACAAAAAACCCCAACACCTCCAAAACAAGCAAAAACCCACAAAACCCCCCAAACAACAACAAACAAACAAACAAACAAACAAACAAAACGACCCTAAGCTAAATACTGGAGCAATGTAAAAAGAAATAAAAGTTCCAGGACAGTCTTAGAGTTGATTTCTTTAACTAATTCAATGAGATTTTTAATACAGAGTGAGTATAAGTTAAAAATAAATTAAAAATAACTTCTAATGAAGTAATTTTATAGGGTAATATTTTATGCCTATTCTGACTGGTTTTATATCTTTATGCTGAGTAAAAACCAGATGGTTCTTTTTCCTCTGTTTTTGGCAACCCCCTGGAGAAAGAAGCATGAAGAGAAGTTGTTGTGGTTTGACATACATTCTCTAGTAACTGATCCTCATTGCAATCCAGACAGCAATGGAAAAATCTTGCAGGTCCAGAGGAGGCAACGGAGGTGCTGAGGGGACTGGAGCACCTCCCCTGTGGAGCCAGGCTGGCAGAGCTGGGGCTGCTCAGCCTGGAGAGGAGAAGGTTGTGTGGAGAGCTCACAGCTCCTTCCAGGGTCTGAGGGGCTGCAGGGAACCAGAGAGGGACAATTCCTCAGGAACTGCAATGCCAGGAGCCAGGGAATGGCTCCCAGTGCCAGAGGGCAGGGCTGGATGGGATATTGGGAATTAGGAATTGTTCCCTGGCAGGGCGGGCAGGGCTGGCACAGGGTGCCCAGAGCAGCTGTGGCTGCCCCTGGATCCCTGGCAGTGCCCAAGGCCAGGCTGGACACTGGGGCTGGAGCAGCCTGGGACAGTGGGAGGCAGGGGTGCAATTGGATGATCTTCAATTGCCCTTCCAGCCCATTCCATGATTCTGTGATTCTAAGACAGGACTTACCATATCCAGTTTTAATACGTAATTCCATTTCTCATTGATTCATACATGGTAAGTGGTGAATACAAGTATTAATTCAACATCTAAGTCACAACTCAAAATCATGTTTATTTTTTTTGTTTCTGATGGCAGCTATAAAATAATGATTCTTATATTTTCAGCCAGTAGATGTTTAGTTGCTTTCAAACAAAGTCTGTGGGTTTTTTGCTTCTTCACCTACAGGCTTATTTTGGTTTTTTTTTACAACAGCAGACCCATATACAAACTACAGAACTGCATTTGCCACGTGAAATCTGAACAGGATGGAGTACATGCAATGCTGGGAAAGTAGAGAACTAAAAGTGATGTCCAAGATGTAAAACCACAGAAGGCAGTGGGTGTTCTGCAGCGAGCAGGCAGCCACACTTTATCAAACCCCCCAGCCCAGTTGTTTTGCAGCCGTTTACTTCCCTAGCAGGAGCCTTTCACTCCAGTCACACTTCCTTAGAAATTCTCCACATTTGATCAATTATTCAAATAGCTGACTATGTTTTCAGTCCTGCAGAGTTTTTCAGATGCACTTGTTTAAAAAGTTTATGGGTTAATTTCTTATTTTAATATATAATTTAGGGGACAATATTTCTTATTTGGCATATTAGTTTTCATGCCATGGCAAATTACTAATAATCAAATATTTTAGTCCTCTAAAGCACAAGAAATTCTTTGCTAGCTTAAATTAACAAGTTAGTTCCCTTCCTTTTAATTCAAAATCCTCTCATAAAATATTTTTCTCTTGTTAACTCTACTTTTTGAAACACTTACTGCTAATTGGTATAGCCTAATAATCTGCCTTCTCTTCTCTGAGGTTCTTACATGAAAACATCTCCTCCCATGCGACAATGCTCTTCTTTCTAGTGCTGTTTTCCTTTGTAGCATTTGTTGTTTCCTTAGGGCAACTCTGCAAGTGAACTAATTAAGCTTTCTTTAGAGATTCTGAAATATTAACTCCTCTTGGAGAGGAGGTAGAAGCTATTTAAGTCTTGAGTATTAAAAATTTGGATTTCATTATAGACTTAGCTCTGCCTAATTAGCTGATGTGAGGGATGCTTCTGTACAGTACTGCATTGTTCTTGACATATTATGGTGGTTTGTCCTCTATGGTGGACAGTCTACCCTTGTCAGCCTTGCCCCAACTCCAGTTCACCTGCCCTAGAAATTACCTGTTTTTTAGGGTTCTCTTTGGAGGAATAAATCAAGATAATGAAAAATTATAAAGAAAAACAAACAAACAAACAAACAAACAAACAAACAAACAAACAAACAAACAAACAAACAAACAGACACACAAACAAACAAACAAACAAACAAACATATAGTTGTACTGTGAATGTTTTTTAAAATAAAAATTGTTCAGCATATTACCTACTTTTGGCATCAACCTTGATTAAGTATTTAATTCATTATTTTTTATGCTACTAATAATATATGTAAACCTTTGTTTGAACCTATAGCAATGCATAATATTTCTCAAAAAAAGTTTCCAACCTGAAATTCTGGTTTGGGAGGAATAGTTTAACCAGCCATTAAAACTGTTACATCTTCAGCACTGATTTTGCAGGATTTAATAGGAGAATGCAGTCACTGCAGAGGTGAAGAGCAGTGGTTGACCTTGCCACTGGTTGTCATTTTATCAGGCATCTCCTAAAGCCTTTTTCTTTCAAGTGCATTTTAAATTGGTCCAAACAAACTTCTCAGGCTTCTACAAAGAGCCAAAAATTGATGTGCACTTTTTGTTTCTCATTGGCAATGTGATTGCATCAGAATTATGGAAGTTAAGTTCTCTGTCATGTGATTCTCACAGCCAAGCTCTGAGCATGGAATTTGCTAAACCTTTTCTTGGACCTATAATACTGGGCAAAATGAGCAACATGGGAACACACAACTGGTCAGAGAAGTGACTGAGAGGGACATTTCCTCTCTGCTTTGGAGGTTTTAACCTCTGAGTCTCATACCTGATATCAAAAGAATGAGAAATCACATTTTGGCTTTCTATTTTATTTTTTAAGTTGTGGCTTAGTATTCAAAGATGACAGAGAGGTATCCTTAGATGTGCTGTATACACCACATTACTCAGACTCAGCATAAACTGTAAAAACTAAAACTCAATCTAGAAAAAGATTAAATCAGCCATGGGCATCATGTTACAAAACTGCAAGAGAGGAGCTGTTGCAGAACTCTTCAGGCCATTGTATTTGCAGTTCTTCAGCAGCCTATCCATGTTACAGTCCTGATGGTGCCAGGAATATCCAGCTCTATTCCCCACTAAAAGGCAGGACTCAGAATAGCTCTCCACCTGTTCCCTCATAGACAAGTCCTTCTTGCAAAACCAAAAAGAGAAAATATCTTTTCTTGAAGCAATACATTTAAGAAGATTCTTTTTTCAGTTTATCTTTTCAGAAAAAGACAAAGAGGTTCAGCTTCTCCTCCCTCCCTCTCCCCCCCTGCCCCCACATAGCAGTGCTCCCAGAAAGTATTACTTTTCAGTAATTCCTCCTGTTACCCAGGAAAAAAAGAGAGGAAGGATCCTTTGAAAGCTGCCTGGCATACTTGGGGGCCAGATTCTTTCCATCTACTTATCACTTTTCCCAGTTATTCATCAGCTTTATCAGCAGGATACACAATACTTTGTGAGACTGTGTTTTTTCTAGAGTCATGGAATACTTCTGTAAAATAAATTTTCATTCCAGCTGCCTCTGTTTTATAAAAATCTGTATTTTTTGATGACCGAATCCTTGTAATCCTTTGGTGGTAAGGTTATTAATAACATGTAAGTTCACACAGTGCTACAGTTCAGTAGAACCGATACCTGTGCTAAATAAACACCACAGTTTCAAGCTGTAGGAAAGTAGAAAGTTCACCCTTTGCACTCTAAGCTCTCATCAGATTTTTACTGTTCTTTGCTGTTTTGTTCTATTATTATGATGTCCTTTGAATCGCCTAAGCAGCCAATGGGAGAACTACTTACCTTCTCTCTAGAGCTCTTGCCATCAGTTAAACAATGCATGAAAGTGTTTTATAGAAAGAGACAGACAGGGGAAGAGATATGGAGAAACTAGAGATATAAAGTGACATTACACATTTTATGAAATGACAAAAGAAAACACACTGAAAATCAAGTCTGCAGCAGCAGCAGCAGCATTTTTAAAAGGCCTGGTATCACAGTAAATAAGATTCTTCAGAGCCTTTTGGCAAAGGGAATAAGATTTTGTCATTGCTCTCTATTGGTAAATTATCCTTGAAAAAAGGGAAGATGCTTCTAGGAAATGGTAACTAATGCTAAGAAAATTTACTCGTAGCAAACAAGCAATGCTTTTACAATAGAATCCTATCCAAAGGAAAAGTTTATGGTACAGTTATAGTGGGGATTATATCTTTGAAAATTGCATAACTGATTAGAAGTGATAACTTCTAATCAGTTATTTTCGTGCAGTATTAAACTCTTTCCTTACACAGGTGTTGCGGCTCTATTATTATTTTCTTCTTCTTTGTTATTCTTTTCTAGCAAAATGGTGACTTAGCATTGCATGTTGGTAATGACTGGAAAAATTACAGATTGCTCAGTTTTTGGAATGATGAGGATAGGATTTCAAAGGACTTACTTGACATTACTTTTAGACTGTTGAAGTGGGGTGATAGAATCAAGGAATGGTTTGGGTTGGAAGGGACTTAAAGCTGATCCCATTCCACCCCCTGCCATGTCCCAGGCTGCTCCAGCCCCAGTGTCCAGCCTGGCCTTGGGCACTGCCAGGGATCCAGGGGCAGCCACAGCTGCTCTGGGCACCCTGTGCCAGCCCTGCCCGCCCTGCCAGGGAACAATTCCTAATTCCCAATATGCCATCCAGCCTGCCCTCTGGCACTGGGAGCCATTCCCTGGCTCCTGGCATTGCAATTCCTGAGGAATTGTCCCTCTCTGCGTTCCCTGCAGCCCCTCAGACCCTGGAAGGAGCTGTGAGCTCTCCACACAACCTTCTCCTCTTCAGGCTGAGCAACCCCAAGTTTCTCAGTCTAAAATTCAGTAATCTGATACATAATATCAAATTCCTAAACTATAAGTAATCTGATAATTATCAGAAATAATTTAGGGATTTGACACGTTGCCTTTATTTACCTACTAAAATATTCCAATTCCCTTTCAGGGCTGACAAGCTGTGGCTGTTGGTGTGATTGTTCCCTGACTGATTTAAGGCTGGGCAGTTCAGACCTTAATCACTAGGTAGGAAGAACCATCCAACTGTATGTTCCAGTAGTAGGAGAGAAATATTATTTTACATGATTAAATTAAGCAGTCCTTAGAAGATGTAAATGGTAAATAACTTTTTGTCAGATTTGTGCCAGGTTTCATACAGGTACCAATGGAGTCTGGTTTTCATGCAATTTGCAATATATTGAGCTCAATGGACAAATCTTCATAGAAAGTCTAGACAAAGATAATGAAGGATGTGCATGTTTACCTAAGGTCATAACTGGTATTGTAAGGAAATTTGGGGAAAAAATTGTAGTTTAATGGTGAGAGGAGAGCAGTGGGAAGCAGAACTCCAAAATTCTCATCCTGGCTCTGCTGCTGCCTTGCTGTGTGCCCTTGGACCAGGAGTGTGGCATTCCTGTTTCTTACTTCAGCTGCTGTAAAAATCAAGTATAATGCTCCTTACACATCCCTTCCTCAGGGATGATGTGAATCTGAATTAATGCTTAAAAAGTACTTTTGGATCCTATAACTGAGGCACTTTTTAAGTGCAGTGTATTAAGATTTTACTGAATACAGTAATTCCTGAATTTTAAGCAGGAAACCCACTGTTAAATGATATAGTTTGCATGGGTGTAAATATTAAATTGTTGCATCCAAATTAGGCTTTAAATCATGTTACCTCATGGAAAAGCTACCATAGCAATCATTCCATTTTCAGCTGGAGTCTGCCTGGGTGGGATTTAGTACAAAGTAATTTCTGAATAAGCTGATATCTCTTTAACTTCAACAATGCAGGCAGCATTTTGTTAGATTTCCATTTGACAGATACAGATGACAATCAAATTATTTTTGTAATGAGACATCCAGAAATACACAGAGCAGAGGGGCAACAAATGTTGCTTTGAATTAATATTTAAATCTTTGTTTGAAACAGTCCTCTTGAAACAAAATCATGACTGATTTTTAATAGCATGGAAGCCCTTAGAGTCCTTCAACTCTATCACCTCTGTAGTGTCAGTCTCTTTTAATCAGTCCTTCTTTTATCGCTAAGCCCTAGATGACAACCTGAAGTTTTACCCTGATGTGTAAAGCATTGAAATATATGTGACTTATCTGACTTCAACTTTAAAAGAATTGCATGGAAGCAGAAGGACAAATGCTGTCCTGATTGCATTCAGCTTGCTGCATGTCATTGAAAATGTAATTGGCAAAATGGAGAGGTCTGAGAAGTAGGAAATAGCAATTTTCCAAATAATGACATCTTCTTTTACATGATAATGGTCAAAGTCAGTAGTCACATAAACCTCCACACTGAACTATAAAATGTTTAAACTGACAGAAGGAGCCAAATTCACATGAAACCAAAGGCTGAGCTCTCAATTGATATGAAAGGACCTCAAATGTAGTGACTCACCTCACATCTTGGCTTGGGAAAATGGAATGTCTTGTGGCAAATACGCCAGAGTTGCATCTCAACACAAATATTTCTTCTTTTCTCTCTTCCACTGTATTTCTTGAACTATGTTGCCTTCCTTCATTCAACCAAGCGCTGTCTTTAATAGAGATTTTTTTTAATAACTTATGGGGATCATAGGGAATTTGAAGACATTTCAGTAAAAATGAATCACTAGGAACACATAAAATGAGTTTACCCAACATCCTATTGTTATCTCTATTTCTCTCTGTACCAAGATGGATTTTAAAAATGTAATATGGCCTGCATCTGCTGAAGTGAGTGAAAAATTCCACCTCTTAGGTCGGATACCAAATGTAGACCTTGGTACACTTGGTCTGTAAGTCTTTTGAGTAGTGAAAAACTGCTATGACCAATATTAATGTGCAATTAATAATTTATTTTCAAAGCCTGTTCTGTCATGTTACCAAAAATGTGACTGAATAGAGATGTTTAGCACTATGAACCTCTTTGGCATTTTTTATTATGTTTGCACTTTTAAGTGTTTACAGTCATAATAAAAACTTTGTTTTTTTTTTCGTGTTCAGAGGACAAAATTGTTTTACCTTAATGTGATAAATAATGACCCAGAACAGATGAATAATTATATCCTTAACTGTTAGGTTCACTTCTGCTCTCTTAAGACAATTATACTACAACTATTAATTCTTTTTAAGATACCACACATGAAACTGATAAAAATATGCCAAATTTTTTATAAAAGTAAAAGGAATGCATTTGCTAAGAGACCAAATCTATGTTAATACAGCTCCAATGCTTCTTACAGCCTCATGATATGACAAATCTCTAGAACTGTTGATAAAAACAGGGGTATTTTTCTCCGAATTCTACTGTGTGAATCACAAGTGTGTAATATGAATATATTTATATTTAATATATATTATGCAATATATTTATGCAAATCTATAATGCCAATATTAGACGGGCCTTACACTAAATGATGACTTTTTTTCCTTTATGTAACTAAGGGAAACACTGGAAGTGCATGTAGTTTAAATGTATTCGGGTGTATTGCAGCTGTGAATCCAGAAAGCTTGGAAAACTGAAAAATATCAGTAGAGGGAGCTCCTCTTGCATTTTTTGGGAAAGATGCTTTCTAACCTTTGGTGGCCAAGCTGTTTGCAATTGTTGGGAGAAAGCTGCCCCTTGTGATGTGCTCTCTGACTGCTTAGCAGCACATTTGAGGCAAATGACATAATAACATGAAAGGAAAATGGCTTAATATCCATCTGCCTATGGTTGGATTGCAGGCTGCAGACTCCATACAGAACCATTGTTCCACTTCCCTCTTTTTTCTTTAGGCTCTCACATTGAATCTTTTCAGTCACCTCAAATGTCAAGGCAGGACTGAAAAAATCAGTACTCAGAAGAATTTGGTGTGACGTGGGAGAATGTAACTTGTCTAAGTAAAAGGGAAAGAGAACAAAACAACATGTTTTCTCCTCAATATCCCATGTCTTCTTGATCAATAAGATTTAATATTTGCTGGTCTCAGAGTCTAATGACCAATTCCCAGTGTTTTGAAACATATTTAGGGTGTCATTTACTCATTTTCTCACCTGCCTTTTCCAGTAAGTGAGAAAGCAGCTGGAGATCAAACATTGCTGACCTTCTCAGTGCAGAGTTCCTCAGAAACTTCTCTCCTGCGGGATAATTCCTTTGATGTAAAAGAATTCCTGGACCCTGTTCCTAAGGACCAAAGACATCTGCACGACTGGCAGGGAGGCAGCACAGGTTGAGTCTCTCTTTAGGCTTCTTCCATTCCCAACTCATTCTCGTGTCAGGGGCTCGGTGTGTCAGCTCTGAGCTGTCACTAAAACAAAGGACAATGGGGCTGTAGTTCCACTGAAACAATGCCTTTAACACACTGCTGAACTTAGCTGTATGATTCCTTTACAAATGTGCCCAATATTTTTGACTGTGAGATCTGCCCAAAATGTAAAGCATCTTTCTGCTCATTTCTCAGTTAAAGGTGTTGGCCATGCAAATCCCTGTCTTCCTGTTTGGAGGAGCAAAGCAACAGATTCTTTGTATTCTCTTTTGTGTTAGAAGAAACTCCAGCCTTTAAATTATCTTGGGATATTCCTGCTAAGCTTTTTATTTTTTTTTTTTTATTTTTTAAATAAAGTAGAATTTAAACTAGACAGTTTTGGTCAGTTTAAGATATTTAGATTCCTGGGTACACATGTAGGTGTTTAATAAGGTTTCCAGAAACACTGACATTCCTTGCAGCTTTTAAATCTTACATTTCTTGATGTGTAATGCTTTCCAAGTCCTAGGCTTAAGCGACTAATGTGGCTGAGTGTCATTCTTAAAGTATTAAACCCACATTTGGTTCATATGTTGATCCAAGTTGCAGTTGTCTTCATGATTGGATTTACTGAGCATCTCCTGGTTAACTGACACACTGAATTCTTGTGTCTTCTAGGCTGAGGATCAGCCAGAAAGAAGAGTTTAACCTGAAATCTGTCCTTTTTATTCAGTGGCTTAATAGATACTCAGGGTTTGTTTTTTTTAAAGAATCAATTTACTGAATAATCCTTAATTTTTTTTTTCTCCATGCAGTTTAGAGTGTTTACAGTGAAACTTCCCACTTAAAAGAAAAATGTTTAAGAAATATTTTTCATAAAATAATGAGAAATACTGCCAAGTATTTATTTTACTTTGTTCCTAATTATTTCCCTTGGGCAAACTGAGGAATTTTTCAAATCTGATGATTGTTGTATCTGTGTTATATCATGTTTACGAATCACCAGAAGATTTTAAAATCCATTTAGTAATTGACAGTAAATTCACAATAAAGTATTCAGTTATATCAAAAGTCTAGATCCTTGAGGGAATTTTTAATTTGCCACATATACTTGGTTTTGCAACTTTTCAGGAAATAATACATTTCCTCTAATTTGCATAAATTAATCCTTCTTAATTTTGAAATTTAATTCTGCTGAGTTGTGTTCCACATACCTATGAGGTCACCATAGGATCATAAAATGGTTTGGGCTGGAAGGAAAATTGAAGATCATCCCATTCCACTCCTGCCATGGCAGAGACACCTCCCACTGTCCCAGGCTGCTCCAGCCCCAGTGTCCAGCCTGGCCTTGGGCACTGCCAGGGATCCAGGGGCAGCCACAGCTGCTCTGGGCACCCTGTGCCAGCCCTGCCCGGGAACAATTCCTAATTCCCAATATCCCATCCATGTTATAAACAAGCGCGGGCCAAAGCCTTTATTAAATGCCAGCTCTTTTATTTTATGGGGGTCATAGGGAGGCCTGCCCCCTGCTGCTGCTAATACAACGCGGAGAGGAGGTTCTCGTGCAGTCCTGTCCGAGGGCAGAACTGGGATCTCCAACCTCACAGGCACGTCCAGAACTCACTGGTGGCTCATTGGTCTGGGGGTGTCATCCTTCTTAACTGCTCTTGAGGTCGCGGTGATTAAACAGTTACAAAGGACACATTGCAGGTGACTTAGCTTGTTGGTGGATGTAATCTGTGGACTTGAGTTCAGTGTTAGTTGACTACCCTCGTGAATTCTCTTCTTAAAGACGACTTCTGGTAATGTTGGTGCTGGGTAACTCCTTGAGATTTACATATAAGGTGTTGCTTAACTTGATAGGCAGGCAGCAGCAAGCCGGAAGTGAGGTAAGGGAAAGGGCGGACATGGTAGGTGGAAGGGCGGAAATGGGAAACTGGGATAGGAAATACAATGAACTGGGGTTTGAGGTATATAGGGACTGTACACTCAACTGGGGAAAACAACACAGCAACTTGACCAGAGAACTAGTGAACCAACAAGTGGATAAAACAATAAGGTAACAACAATTTCTTTAACTCTTCTAACAGCTTTTAACATTTCTTAACTGAGACTATTTACTTCAATCCAGCCCTGCCCTCTGGCAAAGGGAGCCATTCCCCCATGTCCTGTCCCTACATGCTCTTGTAAAAATCCTGGCCCAGCTCAGCAAACTCTCCAAAATGTATGACTTTAGAAGTGCCATTTTGTTTTTAGACAGAAAAGGAAATAATTACGCTTAGATTATGGGTATTTTTATGCTTCCTGTTGATATATTGATGACAATCCTCTGGCCTGAGAATTTTTATTCCATTCTTGAGTAAAAACTTTCATATTTTTTTCAAGGCTTTTCCCAGAGCCAACCTTAAGCCCTAAAAAGAAAAATGAATGCTTGAGGCCCTGATTTAACCTCAGGAACTTAGCCTAGTGCTCAAAGGCACTTAGAGGTTGTGACAGAGCTTTGCAAGACCTAACTGTGGGCATCTTACCACTAGGCCAAACCCTTCGGCACTGAATCCCGAGCTGAGGCTGCTTGTGTGCTCTGGAGGCAGAATTCTGCGCTTCAGGTGTGCAGGTCAAAACCAAGAGGGATGCACTGTTTCTTCTGTTTCCTTTTTTTTTTTTTTTTTTTTTTGTGTGACTGAGGGCACAGCCTTTTCCCTGTGCCTGGTGTGAGTGATGCTGAAAGAGGGATGGACTGAGAAGGTACAAAAACCATCATGGAAGCATCCTACAGTGCTGACAGAACTGGGAGCTCACAGCAAACCCCATGCGCTTGTGGAAGCCTCGGGTCATTGTGTGAGATTCCTTTAGGTGGATTTGACATTTGGATCCAAATGCAGGTGATTTTATTCAAATGTAGCTCACAGCTCCCAGTCTCTCATGAAGGTAGAATTCTAAATCCTTTAAAAAAATAACAAGAAGAACTGCCCCTTTCAGGAAATAGGTGACATTCTTTTAGTCCTTCCATCTTCCTCAAAGAATTATCCAGTCTTTTGGCAATTCAAAAGCTCCATTAGGAAGGATTTGTTTCAATACCTGTAAATGCAAACCCCATTGCTCGCCCTTCGGGTGAGTTCTGTAAATCATAGACTGCACAGCTTTGCTCATTTTTTTCCTCCCATGTTCAGGTCATCCCTTTTTCATGAACTGATCTTCAGCATATAACAGAATGAAAAGAAGGGAGGGAGAGCAGCTCTTCTCCTCCAGAACAGCTTATAACTATGAAAATTGACCATTTCCCCTTTGAGGGATCCCACGAATCTCTAGCATTTGCCCTGAATTTAGGTTTCAGTAAATGTAAAAATCAAACTCATGTACCATACTTCTCATTAATTCAATGGAGAATCATGCACACTGCATCCTCCTTTGAAGTTAATTGAAGAGTCTGGCCTCCATTGACTCTGGTTTCAGTTTTGGTTTGGCAATAAAACTTCAAACTGAACGAGTTGTGGCTGCTGTAGCTCTTATTTCCTTTCTATGGAAAGTTCATATTGTACACACAAGCACATAATAAATGCTAAAAAATGCCTCATTCCTAGCTCATATTTTGCTGACAAAGAAGATACTTTGCACATCAGTACTTTCTGTGGATAAAGTTAGAATTCCTCAGCTTCGGCTTTTTCCCAGTTGATATCACAAAACTGACCATGAAACCAGACAGTGAAGTTTTAGCCATGACATATTTGCTGAAAGTTTTAAGAACTGGAACTAAGAATTATAAGGTAATTGGCAGTAGATGACATGAATTTATGATGGGAAATCATGTTTGGCCAGTGTGATGGCCTTGACAAAGAAATGACTTGATGGATGAAGGGAGAGCAGCTTGTCTTGAGTTCAGCAAGGACCTTGACATTTTCCTGTAACATAACAGACAAAGTGTTGGAATACAGACTGGAGAATAGGCAGAGGGGTGGACTGAAACCTGGCTGAATTGCTGGGCTCAGGGAGATGAGGATCAGGGACACAAAGTCCAGCTGGAGGCTAATCCTGAGTTATGTGCCCAGGTGTCACTATTGTCATCAGCGCTGTTAAAACATCTCTGTGACTGGCCTGGGTGATGGCACTGAGTGCACACTCAGCAGCTCCCAGATGACACAAAACTGGGGGAGTTTGTTGAGACACTAGGGGGATGTGCTGCCATTCAGAAGGACCTGAATTATTCAGGCCAGAGAATCAAGCTGAGATAAATCTCATGAAGACTAACAAAGGGAAATGAGCAGAGGCAAATGCTGAGTCCTGCTTGTAGGCAGGAAAAATCCCACACATCACCACAAGCTGGATAGATGTCAAACAATTGGAAAACAACTTTGCAAGGAAGGACCTGGAGATGCTAGTGCACAAGTTGCACAGGAGAAAGCAATATGCCGTTGTGACAAATCAAGTTGATGATCAGAGGATGGAGCAGCTCTGCTGGGAGGAAAGGCTGGCACAGCTGGCATTGCTCACCTGGAGAGGAGAAGCTTTGGGATGAGCTCAGGGGGGCCTTGCAGGGCCTGAAGGAGCTGCAGGAAAGATGGAGAGAGACAATTGGCAAGGGCTGGAGGGACAGGACATGGGGGAATGGCTGCCAGTGCCAGAGGGCAGGGCTGGATGGGATATTGGGAATTAGGAATTGTTCCCTGGCAGGGTGGGCAGGGCTGGCACAGGGTGCCCAGAGCAGCTGTGGCTGCCCCTGGATCCCTGGCAGTGCCCAAGGCCAGGCTGGACACTGGGGCTGGAGCAGCCTGGGACAGTGGGAGGTGTCTCTGCCATGGCAGGGGTGGCACTTGGATGAACTTTCAACCCTTCCAACCTAAACCATTCAGAAATTCTATGATTCCTTTCTATGTTTAAATTCCCATACATGATTAGCTTATAGCCTCACAACTCGTAAAAGGGAAAGAGCATTGGATCACAGGGAACATTCTTATTCATCTACTGAAACAGCAAGAAAATGTTTACACAGATTATGGGTGGAGATACAATACTTTTTATGTTTAGAGCTAAATAAAAGTAGTGAGAAATAAATCTTCTCTCTTTTCCATGAAGCAAACAGAATCCTGCTTTGACTCTGAAGTGTATTTTATTGTGCTACTGTTGAGAAATTATGATTGAACAGAGGTTATAAGGTGAAACCCAGTATGTTCATGTGTTTATGGAACCCAAGGTCAAGAAATGCTGGAAAAGACTATTTGGGTAGGGGTATGAGCTGCAGGGTATGAAAATTTATTCATAAATGAAATTCTGAAGAACATTTGACACTGGTTCTGTAGGCAGAGGTTTGCTGGCTTAAACTTGGACTGAATCTTAGGTCAGATAGACGGGGATTAACTACACTAAACAGAGCAAAAATAGTTACCCTGAATGGCTTAGTTAATCTAGGAATTTCATATATATTTGGAGTTTTATTCAATACCTTATATGAAAACTATCAGGACACTTGTAGTAGTAGTATATCCCCAAAATATTTGAGGTGATTTCTGGAGCATAACATGATTTTTAACGGCTAAGATAATGACAAAAAAAGGGAATATCACATTATTTTCATGCTGTGTTTATAAAAGGAAATAGTTCTGGCATTCTCTATTCAGTTGGAATGTTTCTGGCATTTGCGGGGCATTTTTAGGATGTGTCTGCATCTCAATTACCTTGTGAAGCTCCAGCATGTCTCCGGACTCCATTCTGAGCTGCCATGATCTGCAGTGCTGGAGTCTGACAGAAGCTTCAGGAGCAAACAGGAGTGGAAGTATGGCCACCCAAGCTACTGCAAAGTCGAGCAACAAGGAGTGAAAAGAGCTCATGAATTCCCACGCTGAGGAAATTGCTGAACTGGCCTTTCCAGCATCACACATCTCTCTACCTCAAATTGCTTTACTAGATCTTCCTCAGCTGTGTCCACTGTCTCTGATGCTTCACTCCTCAGGAAGTCATCAGGAATTCCTCAGAGCACAATGCCATGTGTGCACACCCTTAATGATCTGAGTTTAGTGAGCAAGTACACTTGACTAAGTGTCCTTGAAGAAGCAAAATGAATTAAATTCAAGCTTATTTTTAAATTTCTTTTTTAATTTCTTTTTATTTTGCTTTTAATAACCCCTGGTGTGCTGAACAGCACAAAGAATATAATGTGATGAATTCTGATTGATAATCAGTGGATGCTCTGGTGACCTTATTACATGAATCACAACAGACGACCTGACACTTCCATGCATATCCTTAGTTTTTGAAGTATTCTGCCTTCCAGGCTGGAATTCTCCTTTTCTGTGCTTCAGTTCCCAGGGGACTGGGAGATTGAATTTAATGGTTAGCTGAGCAAGGATGAGCTGAGCTTTGCTCATAACTTAATAATTGTTCTCAATGAGAAAACTTAATTTGTGAGTGTTTATGAATCTTGTTTAGCCCAGTAACTGTAAATATAACATGTAAAAAAAGGATTGTTTTGAGACCTCTTATTGGTCACATATAATTTTATTTAATGCAGAAGTCCCTGGTTAAGGATCTGCAGTCTTTGATGAGTTGCCTTGAAATTTTGAACCACTTGGAATCAAGCAAGACAAATCTAAGACTGCTCATGTAATAGATAAATCTGCTTTTTAATTGGCATGATTTTAAATGTCACAACTCTTTACGTGGTGCATTCCTGATAGTTACATATATTTCTTGTAGTGAAGCATAGGATTTTATGATGAATTCTTTGTGTAAATTCTGCTGGCCCAGGCTGTGAGATCATCATGAAGGATGTGGTAGGACATAGCAGGAGCAGTTGGCATCCTTTAGTGTAAATGCATGCCTCAGTGATTAAATTCTACCAGAGCTAACAGGAAGATGATTAACAGGTACTGTGGAGACAAGACATCCCAGGAACTCAGAACTGAACTAGGGATGGAAGTATATGATCCTGTTGCTGAGGCCTTAAGCAAACCCTTTTCCTTCACTGTTTCTCAGCCAGTCCTCTGACCATGCCTGTCTGACTCCAGTGAGGGGATTTAAATCACTCTTCGGGTGCACAGGTTTCTCACTTTTCATCTAACTGTTCTCTCCCCCATCCTACTGAGGGGGAGAGGGCAACTGCTCCTGTGGTGCTCAGTTCCTGACTGGGAGGCAACACTCCCCTTACATCAGTAAAGGGACCAAAGGAGAGATGTATGTGCATGGCAGGCACTGAGACAGAGAGAAAAAGGTGTGAAAGCAAAGCAATGGTTTGGGGTCATCCTTTTTTGGTGATAACAAACAATTCCATCATTTCAACTGCATTATCTGACATCCTTGTGAGAAGAGCACAAGCAAAGCCCAGAAAGCAGCTGTAAAACAAAGCAAATATTCACACAGTTTTGGCTTATAAGAACAAAAATGTTTAAGTTGAAGGTCTGAGATACTCAGTGTCCACCACTTCTGGCACCAGGACAGGGAACATGGCCAGCACCAGCATTGCATTAAAGCTCTGCCACTGCCTTAGGTCTCAGGTAAACCTGAATAAATAAATAATACTCAGTGCTCCCTAGGCATGGAGCCTCAAACAGTTTCTATGAAGGAGAAGCAGGAATGAAGTTTCCTTTCCGACAGGCTTTAAATACGCCCAAGTTATTTCCCAAGTCTGTATCATTGAGTGACACTTCCCAAAGTGCAATTTTTGCAACCTCTAAAAAAGCCTGGTTAAAGCAGCAGTTACCCATTTGTGTAACCTTTACTGCTAGTAATTGAGAGTGTACATTGCTCAGACAGCTTGGAATCAGAATCAGGCAGAGGGACCTTTCAAATAAAATATGTAAAAAGCTTCATTCTGTGTCCAATTAGAGCTAAGGTCAATCTCCTTTAGCCCACCTCATTAGTGCTCTGTGGCAGAAAACTTACTTCAAGACTCAAATATTTGATTCTTGGATATTTGTTTTGAATGAACAATTCAGCTAATAGGTGAGGTGTCATCAAGATGTACGAAGTCACTTAAGCTAATTACTGTACAAATAACGTGTACTTTTACATTATTTTCATTCCTCCTATAATGGATGTAATCCTTTCATATATCCATGTAATGCCTATCCATATAATGGCTCGAACCCTGCACGAAGTCAATCCCTTTTTTCGAGTAGCCTCTGTGTCTTTCACTCTGTTGGGAATTGATGCCTTGCATTGAGGCATCATGAATATCCTGTTCCCAAATGAGGAACATCTGAAATTAATTGGGAAAAATAAAAAGGAAAATAAATCCAGGTAACCACCCCCAGTTTGATTAAGACAGTGGAGTTCACATTCAGGATCACCACATGTATACAATGATAAGTTTGACTGAAATCCTGTGAAATCTAACTTCATGAGCAGCTGTGTTATTGTAGCTACACAACAGAAATAAATAAAGAAATAAATACAGAAGCAATTAATATTCCATAAGAATACTAAGAGATTTCCCTTCTTGGGTATACCTAGAATATGTAATGGGATATAGATCTGAGTACTCATTTATTTCCATTATTTCTTTCTTTATGTCCTTGCAGGTGCTGAATTATTTAAGCAGACTAAAATTGCTACACCAGAGCAAGTAACCAGGAGCAATTGCTTGTCTTGGAGTCAATTCCAAACCTCCCAACTGCAGGCTCAGGAACTGGAACTCAGTACATATAGGTTATTTTAGATGTAAGTCCCTTTCAGATCCTCCCCTCCCATCCTCAGCGAAAACTGCATTTTCTTCCATGGTTATCTAAAGCCTTGAACCCTTCCTGGGTGAGATGTCAACGTTTTTTCTTGAAAGTACGAAACAAAAATAAGGTGGTTGGGATAACCCTTAATCCTATAGTCACTTGAGGGTTTCCAGTCTTCATATGACACTTTTCATTATGTTTATTGCAGAAATTTCAAGTCAGAGATGGGTTTTATCTGATTTTTGTTTTGTTTTGTTTTGTTTTGTTTTAAATACAGTAGTTTCAGCAATTAGATAGAAACACTTTGTAAGGGTCTTGTATTGAAAACTCTGAGTTAGAGCTCACGAACCTATTAAACAGCTGTTAACAAGCCTTAAAGACTTCAGAGGAAGTGAGAAGTGGGTCCCCCTGCCTGCTGCTGCCATGAAGGAGCAGACACCCAGCCCATTCCAGGTGCTTTGTGCCCCTTTAAACCACAAAGAGGACAGGACTGGGAGGAGATGCTGGTAGAACAGATTTGTCTGAGCATTAGGCAGAGCAGATGTAACAGCACAGGATTTAGCACTTCTACACACACACACAATTAAAAAAAAAGAAAAGGCATTGCATTAAAGCTACAGCCTTTCAATATCTTATCTTTACATCTCATTTTGTTATTGGGCCTGCATTTCCTGTCCCTAGACATGCCAAATTACTGTTTCTTAGATGCAGATGATACAAATATCTCCAAGTGAAATTAAGTTTTCCAAGCAGTCCTTTATTTGACTTTCATATCTTTACTTTATTTCCCTTCTCACTCATTTCATGTATAAAACTGACATGTAAATTTTGACAGAGGTAGCTTCCCAAAGCAATCTCTAGCTAAGGGTCACTGTTGGTCATATTTTTTATATGTCTTACAGTTTTATTAGTAATTTTAACTCATTTCCTTTGTTTTGGTAGAAGGAAAATTGAAGAGAATAGTTTAGTGGATATTAAAAACTAAAACACAATGGACCCCATATACCCAATTTAAGTGCTCCAGATATGAAAAGTAGATATATATGAAAAGCTGAAAGTGTCTTTCATAAATCCTTCATGGTTCATCTATTTTATTTCTGTGATTCAGAATGCAGAAAAGCTAAGGCATGACTTCCAGTGAGGATTACTATATTGGTAAAACAGATAATTTTCCATGGATTTTACTATGAATTCCACTAAGATACTACTATAGAATGGTTTGTTTTGGAACAGACCTTAAAGTTCATATCACTCTACTCCTGCCATGGCAGGAACACCTTCCACTGTCCCAGGCTGCTCCAAGCCCCAGTGTTCAGCCTGGCCTTGGGCACTGCCAGGGATCCAGGGGCAGCCACAGCTGAGTAATAACTTGTAAATGTAAAACTGTACTTAATCCAATGGAAAATCATGCTAATACGGTTAAACTCTTAAGGAACTCTAGTTAACAAGGAAGAAGGTCTTGAATTTGTGAACTAAATGACTTAAAGACACCTTACAGAAATAAGACATAATTGTAAAACAGAATGAGTATGAATAAATAAATTGTGTATATGTATATGTATATGTATATGTATATGTATATGTATATGTATATGTATATGTATATTTAATGTTTTCTAATAATTCCAAAGTAAAAAAAAAGATGGAAAAATAGATAACCTTAGATAAAACTTCAGCTTAGAAATGGATTGTTCTACCTAAGGAAGAAGGGACTGCTACAAGGAGAGATGACAAATTGTGTCTGTTGGGAGTTCTGAGACTGCACATACAGAGAGGAGCACAAAAAAGGTTTATTGGGCTTGGAGGTGGCAGCAGAGCTAATTTGTGGGCATGCTGTGACTGTGTGTAGAAGGCATTAGGAAATATCAGGGTTTGGGTTCATTGATCAGGACTGTTATCCCCACTGGAATCAGGACTATGAGAGATGGCTGGAGAGGTGTTAGAGATAGTTTTTCCTTCCCTGTACAGGCAAGGTTTATGGTGCTTTTGCTATTTTTTCCTAATTGTGAAAGCTAAGGGGAAAAATAGAAATCAGTTGCTTGGTGATGGGTTTTCCACAAAATCCCCACATGCTTCCACAGACATGGTTTTCATTCTGCTTGTTGAGCATATTTTGAAAGAAAGAAATAATATGGGTTTTTGGAAAGAATTAATGAACAATTTAAGGACAGTCTCTAAGCAGCCTGCAGCCTTACGTGTTATACCGAAGAGTGCAGGGAGTATTTTTGTTGTTTTTCTGAAGGGTAAAAATGATATTCTACGTAGGAGGCAAAAGTAGCTCTTTCCCTTAATTATAGCTGGAAATGAACTAGTGAAAGAAAGACTAAGTCTGAAGCTACAGCTGGAAGCATAGTGCCATTTTGGCCTTGAAAGGGGATACAGGACACCACCTAATTCCATTTGGTCAGGAGGGGAGAGCAGAGTGAGAATTCTGTATAATTCAAAATGTAGTAATAGCTATAATATGTTACTGGTATGCAAATAAGCTTGAGCTCTTGAAAATCAAAAGCAACCTTACTTTAAGAACTGTTAATTTTTCAATGGCCAAAATATCCTTCTCTTTTATATCTGGTCTATATCATGAATATACTTTAAGAGCATTTTAACATATATAATGAATATGTTTTCAATTCTCTCAGGCTCTACATTTATCTTCTAAAATAAACATTGGCCTGTGAATACTGAACTGAATGAATGCATGAGAAAAAAAAGATTATTATCTGTTATAGTTTAATTTGCAGTGGGATCTTTGTGAATGAAAATAAAAATAATAGACTAATGGATGCCATAGAGGATTTTTGCTTACATTCTCAATTTGTCTCCTATCTTTCATACCTATATATTCTGCTATTCTATATTCTGTACAATCTCTACAATCTACTTTTCTATACTTACTTGTTTAGGTAACAAAAAAATACTTGTCCTATACAATGCTATTCATTGAAAATAGTATTCAGTTTTTAAAGTGTTTCTTAAATCATTAACTAAAGCACACTGAAAAAGTATTCAACCAGTGCAAACTGTTAGAGTGAGAATTGTATGTTTAAGAAGCCATTTGGTTCAATGATTTTAAGTCTAAATGTGGGATCTGAAATTAAATTATTTCTTACTAAGTAAAAATGTATAAAATAAATTTAGCAGAATTACCTCCTGACTGTAGTGTTCAAGGACATCAGAAATGCCTCACCGAAAAAGTTCTTCCAAGGGACTCTTGCTCTATTCTTCATGATGTCAAGATTAATTACGTTGACTGTACATGCAGAATCCAACCTCCCCTATTCTTTAAGTAACCTCTCCCAGCATGCCCAGGCCAAGTCATCACTATGGCAACAAATCATTCCCAAATCCATCAGCACCACAGCGATGCGCATGATCCATCTTCTGGCATTATTAATAAATTATCCTTGTGGAAACATTGGTTCTTGGTGTGGTGCACTGCAGTTAGGGGATGCAGGAATACAGGAAGCTGAGTGTGAGGGTGCACCTGGGATGTTTCCAGGGTACTATTTCCTGAATATCCATTTTTATGAAGCAATAGCAAAGTTTGGGAGGGGAAAACTGGCACTGAGAAAAAAATGCATAGACTAAGATACAGCATGAATTAGGGGAAAACCAGAGTAACATGGTCCTCATGCTGACACATCCCTGGCTTCTCACTCATGGGGCTGAAAACTGCTCACCAGCCTTCCAGTGGCTCTTATCCCTTAGAAATGATAAAGTACAGCCTTTTACCAGTGCAGACAACCCCCTATTGGACTGACTTCTAAGTACAGAATCTGCAAAAGCAGAAATGGCTGAAATGAGCTTCACATCACATCTTGCCTTAACCCTCCTAGAAAAATAAAGCAATTTTGACTACTCTGAGAATAATACCTGAGAATGTTTCGCTTATGCCCTTTATTGCTAAAAATCTAATAAATGCCGTCTGTTAAAGGGATTAGTAATTCCTGCACTATCTTCCAATATTTTCCCTAATCAGCCAGCAGCAATATTTTTTTTTCTCTCTTGTGGAGCCAATATTGAGCTAGTTCCTCTTCCTTCAGGATTGCTGTAGTGTTCTCTCACACATCTTAAAAAAGTTCTGTGTAGTTTCACTTATCTCAGAAGGTGATAATCAATCTGATTAAAGATGAGTAAATGTGATTCTACATCAGGTACTTCCTGAACTGCAAAATAAACTAGGAGTTGCAATGATTTTCTGAGTTTCAATCTCTAAGTATGGAACAGTTCTGCAAAAATGGAGGGGAGGGATTTAATACAACTATATGCAACTCCCTCCTTATATCTCATAAAATAATAAAATGGTTTGCGTGGGAAGAGGCTTTTAAACTCATCTCATTCCACCCCCCTGCCACGGCAGGGACACCTCCCACTGTCCCAGGCTGCTCCAGCCCCAGTGTCCAGCCTGGCCTTGGGCACTGCCAGGGATCCAGGGGCAGCCACAGCTGCTCTGGGCACCCTGTGCCAGCCCTGCCCACCCTGCCAGGGAACAATTCCTAATTCCCAATATCCCACCCAGCCCTGCCCTCTGGCACTGGCAGCCATTCCCCCATGTCCTGTCCCTCCAGCCCTTGCCAATTGTCTCTCTCCATCTTTCCTGCAGCTCCTTCAGGCCCCCCTGAGCTCACCCCAAAGCTTCTCCTCTCCAGGTGAGCAATGCCAGCTGTGCCAGCCTTTCCTGCCAGCAGAGCTGCTCCATCCTCTGCTCATCCTGTGCCTCCTCTGGGCTCTCTGCAGCAGCTGCAGCTCCTTGCTCTGCTGGAACCCCAGGACTATTATGGGCCTGTGATGACCCTTTCCTGTGATGATGTAAATTGAAACATTTTTTTGTGTCTTTTTTTTTTTTTTTTTTTCTCAAATGTGCCACACCCTCAGAATTTGGAGACTTTTATTTTTCTTTGCTTGCTTATACACAGAATTTGTGAAAGTGTGATTTATTTCTGGGAAACTGTTGTGATTGATCAGTGTATCAGAGAAGGGGAAGGTTATTGTTCCTGGAGCTCAAGACCTCCTGTTATAAACATCTTACACTAAAAGATGAATATATGCAGTTTATGTAGTAAGCCCCAATGCCACAGAAGAGATAGTACAAAAATAGTAAACATGAAAAATTCTATATTGTTCTGCATCAATACAACCAACAGTCTGAGGTAAAACATATGCTGGATAGTCACTAACACAATTTAAAGGAAAATCTGAGATAAATGTACTTTTTTCAACTGAAACTGGAGTGTTGTTTTTTAAAA
Source organism: Oenanthe melanoleuca (assembly GCF_029582105.1). Classification (NCBI taxonomy): domain Eukaryota; kingdom Metazoa; phylum Chordata; class Aves; order Passeriformes; family Muscicapidae; genus Oenanthe; species Oenanthe melanoleuca. The sequence goes on along the minus strand of NC_079345.1, from coordinate 20,297,413 downwards.
TCCAGCTGACAAACTGTAAGAAAATAGAGAAAAAATGCATAAGGCTGAATTTTAGACTATAGACAGATAATTCAGTCTTCTGATAATGTGTATGCAGCAACTGGAAGCTTTTGTTTGATTCCTGTGAACATCACAAATGTTGTAGATTGAGCAGTGGTTTGTGAATGGGAATTCTGTACTCAACAAACTCCTGCAAAACAGACAAAAAATGCCTGTGTGCCTTTCTGTCCCACAGTTTTAAGGGAGAAGGAGTTTGAAATAGCTGCTTTGAGCAAAGGCTAGTTTTTATTTTACTAGACATTGCAAGAGACAGAATAACATGCTTCACTTTTGAAACTCCAGGGCTGTGTAGGGCAGATAAATTTGTGATGCATTTTAAGTCTTCAGTCAGCTCTGTTTTGGATCCAGGTAGAGAACTCTGGATTGTGTCCATGCTATCTTCTGGCTTATCCTGTGGAAATGGCAAACTGTGAAGCAGGAGTTCTTTAATGTGCACGTTGGGGAACTGATTTTGCTGCAATCTCCCTTTATAAGTGATAACATGAACCTGTTTTGTAGGTCATAACCTCAAACTGTACAAACTATGTCAGTCTGACAGGACTCCATGAGTTCGTCCAGTTATTTCCTCTGGGACAGTGTGGCAGTGGTGCAGACTAATAAATAATCACATTTTCAGGAAAAATAAAAAGGGCTATCTACCTGTACACCCAGAAAAATATAGTGCAGGGTGAGAAGGTGTAATGAAAATGTTAATACATGTATTTCCTAGTATTCCTGATAAAATGCGATATGAAAACCTATTATTATAAGGTTAAAAACAAGTGCTCACTGTAGTGTCTGTGGGGCTTTAGTAATTTTATAATGAGGTGTTTCAGCTGGCACTCTCACTCTGAGGAGCTCCTGAGACACCATACAAATTGTCTTCTTATACCCCTTCTGAAATGTCATGTTCTTTTTTATCCTGGGCTTGTAGAGGGGAAAATAAAACCATGTGTGTGAGGGCAGGGAGGCTTTGAGAGCTCTTTGGGTTCTTCGGGTGGCTTTATCACTCCCAATCTCTTTTAATTGAACTCCTTACTGTAAGTAAACTTGTATCAAACAGGCAACCTTCTGTGCATATGAAATTCATAAACAAAATATCCAGAGTCCCCTTTTTCCCTTACAAGATAAACCTGAGAGTGCAATCTAATAATTTCCTGGAATGTAATTAAGTGGCAAGGTATTTGCTCCCATAAAAGCTTCCCCTAAGGAGCTGAGATAACATGCTTGGTAGAATTGCTTGAAAGGTGATAAATTTGAAAAAAACAGACAAAGCAGGAATAGAATGCTAGGGAGAAGATTACATTAATTGTGCTTATAGAGGGCTTCAAAGGGTCAAATGCATTGAATTCAGTTGCAATAGAAGCAAATCCTGCACATCTAACGGACAAATAGACATTATTTCTTCCATGAATTACACATTTAAAAAATGAACAAATATTTAATCACTGTTCAGAATGAAAAGAACATGTTCTTTTATACAGATGAGGAACTTACCAAAATGAAAAGAGAAGATATAGTTGGAGACTGTATGTTAAGCCAACATTTAAATTCTGTACTGAGAATCAGCAGCTACCTGTATGTATAATGAGGCAACAATATAAATTCAATACTGAGGCAGAAAGGGGGCTGGGATCTGAAAATGGCGGGGTTTTGAACAGGGTACAGGAAGAGATTTATATCATAGTCCAGCAGATGTTAAAAATATTAACAAAGGTTTTAATAAATATTTTTAAAGGCTTTTTTTACTCCCATGTATTTTTCTGCTAAATGTTTGCACAGAACTTTACTCATGAAATCATTATATCTCCTTTTCTAGCTAGACAGGCATATACCTCCAAGATGCCTTTTAGATGGAAACTTCCACAATTCCTTCAATATTTTCACTCAGACTTCCTATTTTTCTTTTGCTTTCCCTGTCAGCATTTATTCTTTTTAAGATGCTTGTCTTTTCCTTCTGTCCTTCCATTTCCCTTTTACCTGTGGCTGATGTTTACGAGTGGGATCGCTTGAATCCCATCACAACTGAGAACTCAGCCTGAGTGGTTCTGACTTGAAAACCTGGATCCAAGGCAGCATTTCCAGCCCAGCACACTTAGGGTTTCAGCAAGACTCTCATCTGAGATAAAACTCCTACAGATTAGCTCCAGGAAGGTGCAGCATAATCCTGTCTGTGAGTGCTGCCTGGTCCTGCTGGAGCTCATTGGTATGACCAGGTGCTGGCTTTGCTATTTAATTATTTCCTTGAGGTTTCCCAAGTTCCCTCCATTCCAGTCTGCTGCCACTTCTAATAAATGAAGGCTTGCTGGAAAGTTAACTGATTGGATTAATGGTGACACAGGGTGTTTTTTAAACACATGATATAAAATTAGATACTTTACTTGTGGATTCTTAAGTGTTAGATGTTTAAGTGTTTTTTAAAAGTGTTGAAGTTTAGCATTCTCTTGTTTGTATTAGAGTTTTAGATTATTTTTAGTGCTTAGTATTGTTGCTGTTTGTTAGGAGCAGCAAATAATAGCAACACACTTCTTGGGTGAAAGAAAGAAGCACTTTATTAAAACCCGACCTATATTTATAGGACGATTCGTGAATCTCAAGTGGGATTGAAGTTCATTGGGCAATAGGACAAAACATCCCCTGTCACGTACATCATGCACTGTCCCACAGTCAACACCAGGTGCTAATCTTATGTTTATTAATTCCCTTCTATTTGTAAGAAAGCTGTCACCCTGGGAAAAATCCTGGCCAGAGCTGAGAAAGTGTCATGGCCTGAGAAAAATACTCAGAACCTAAGAAAAGGCCTGGCTGAAATCTGCCTAGGCCTTCAGCAGTGTCCACATAGTATTTTAGTTTATTTGGAGTTAGTCTCGTCTGCACTAATGAAAAGCAATATAGATTTTGTTTCAAATCTCTTTCAAATTCAAATTTGTTTGGATAGCCTAAAGTTTTTGACAAAATCAAATATTTTCCTGTTCAGGTACTTTTAAAGTAACAAATTAACAAATATTTATATCTTACAGAGCAAGTAATTGCATTCACTCTGTGTTAAAGCATTTTCTGAGTTTCATGGATTTCAGGCATCGGCCACAGGACAATCCAATTCAGGCCCTAGAGAGTATTAGGAAAGTGAAGGATGATAAATTTTAATTTTCTAAATCTTACTTAGATAAAATCAGTATTATCCACTGACAATAATATCCAGTCCCATATGTTTTAATACAAAGGCAGTTTGTGTCATGTCCTGTGTGGCACTTGGACAATATGGGGCTGATATCAGTGTCAATGACACCAAACTGGGGGGGATAGACAGAGTGACCCTTCAGGGTCAGACCCCTCAGTGGACCTTAGAAGGGCTGGAGGAATTATCTGGGTAGCCTCCTGCTGTCCCTTCAACCTGAATTGTTTCATGGCCCCAGGATTCTCTGTTCTGTAATGATGCTTTGCATAAGCTCTGAGTCTGACAGGATTTTTAGAACACCTGAGATGATCTGACACCATCTCTCCTCATTAAGAGATGGATGGAGTCAGCTGGTCCATTTTGGAAGTCTAATCTGAAATGCCATATATTTGTTCATTTTTTTCAATGACTTCAACTCGTTTTGGTGGCAGCTGTGAGGCCTCTAGTCTGGCTTTTTAGGCTATGAAAACAACTAGGAAGCCTCTGGAAAAGCCATGGTAAGGAATTCTGTGGCACTGGTAACAGAGTCAGATTATATTCAGATGCTTTAAAACAGACTGCAAAACAACCTTCCTGATCTCTGAATATCCTGTCTCTTTCATTATTCATTTTTCACCTCCTACAACAAGTGGAGCAGAAGTTCTGTGAACAGCATCCTTCAGTACACTTTAATCAAGCAAGTCAACAAGACATGTCCTAAGTCCTGGGGGAAATACTGGGACAAACATCAAGGGTGCCACAATCCTGAATGTAGATCATTCCCAGCTGCACAGAGTTTAATGGTGGCATGCATTTCTTGTGTGTTACAATAGTACTAGGATACAGATTTTCAGCGTTTTTATTCTTAGATTTAAGGAAGATGAGCTGGTCTGTGAGCACACATGGACTCCCAGGGCTGTTATCAGCGAGATAATGCATTTGGTGCACTAGGGCCATGCTGGCCATGGAAGAAGCAGCAGATCCCAAACCACCAGCACAAGAAGTTGTTATCTGCACACAGACAATGAGTTTCACACACACTAAAGTGGAAGTCATACATAGATAGTTTTCCAGGCTCTAGTATGGAAAATGTTTATGAACAAATTAAGGTGGGGGTGTTGTTGTTGTTTTGACTTCCTATCTTATGTTTCATGCCCTTTAACCTGAGACTATTGTATTTTCTCTGCCGTTGCTTCTCTCTCCCTTCTGATAACCCTAAACACAGTTCCTAATTCTCTTTACACTTGTATATTGTACATAGAGACTTTCCCTGCTCCAAGTTGGTTTCCCATTTCCACCTTGCTTTTGATCTGCACTGTTCCTCCACTGTAGTCCTTTTCCACAGCTTATGGGATTTATTTTCTAATTATTGCTTCCCATTACCATTCTTTTTGCATTGCTGTATTTTGATATGTACCTCTCTGCCTTTTAATTAATTAGCCCTATTCTTCTGTAGAGATCTCCTTGCAAAAATATTCCAGTCTTCCTTTGTTCCAAGTTCTTGCCTCTCTCCAACAATTTGTGCCAATTTGACTGCTCCAAACCTGGCATCCTTGGCTCCATACCTTTGATATTTATAAGACTTTGATATTAACCTCTCCATATCTCATTTTTTTTTCTTACTAGGAAAAGTCGAAAAGCATGGTGTTTCTCCTTAGTTAAAATAGCTCACTTGACCTACAGTTATCCAGAGTCATAATCTTTGAATTCTTAAAGAAATTTGAGTTTGAGAGACCAGTAATTATCTGTTGGGCATAGGCAAGATGCAATTTTCAATGACTAGAGGTGTCACACTTGGGTGGCTTTCAAGAGGATGGCAAAAAGTGCACCCTTGGCATGCACAGCAACCTCTGCCAAATCTCAGAATTATAAATGACATAAATGATGGAAGAAAAGGTCACCATAAGTATTATAACAAGGGGAAAAGTTATTTTCCTGACTCTTATTTTCAGAAACTGATGAACTAATTCTAGACATTTTTCAAAGAAAATGGGATATTGCAGCCCAGACTGAGTATAACTATAATCAACACAAACTGTTAGTAAGAATGTTGGGCAGTTTACCCATACTGTGGATAAAACCTTCCCTTCTTCCTTAAGTAGACATCCACTCAAATTAGCCATAGTCTCTGTAGGATTAAAGAATTATGGATATTAACAATAACATCTCTTCAGGAAAGCATTCAATCTTTTTCTCTATTTCACTTTACATTTGGTCCAGATGAAACTATGCTACAGTGTGATGCTTTTAAGCTATTTGTTTTAACCAACTGATTAAGTAAAAAAATTATCTGCCTCAAATCTACTCTTTAAAAATACACCAGTCTTTACAAAATGAAGTAATTGCTAAAGAAATAACTTTGAATTTAATCCAACATTATATACCAAGTGTATCACTTTCATGCTGTCATAATATTAATGAAAGAGATGTTCGAAGAATTCTGCTGAGGAAAAACCATCATAAACTTTTCTTCTTTTTAAGAATCAGAAAGTAATTTGTAATTTAAAGAGCTTTATATACTCAAGGAAAGTTTAGGAAGCAGGAATCCTAACCCACAAATCCCATGCTATTTTTGTAATACAGGTTATGTGTTCCAAATGGAGAACTTTTCTAATATGATTTAGGAAAGGAATTGTCTTTTATCTCAGGACAAGGTAGATCTTTTTGATATAATAAAAAAAGTCTTAAGAAATTCAAAGTCTTCTTTTGTTTGTCCAGGAGAAAAAAATAGCCAGGCAGATTAATTTTCAGTTAGCAAGTGGCACTGAGGAGAAGTAAACCTGGCCTTCGATGTTTATTTGCATAACAAAAGAAAAATACAGATGATAGTTCAGATTTCTTTTGTAGACAAATTAGTGTGTCAGGTTTGGGATGATAATCAGGAGTGATTAATAGGATCACTGTTATTTTGGAACACAGTTTGAGGTAGATGTAATCAAAAACATGACAGCAGTGTCAGAATTTTTCCCTGTGGAACTCCAGGATGATGCTGTTGCTCTCCAATTTTCCTCTGCTATGTTAACTTCTATGCAAAAGTCGTTTCCCCATGTGAGCAGGGAGAGCTTCAAAATGTCTGTTAATGGTTGGCTGTGGAAAATACAGCTTTTAAGCCATGAATCCGACCTTCCATCAAATATGTATTTAAAAGGGTTTGTTTTTATTTGAAGACATATCTTTTCTGTCTCTTTCCCTTGGCTCAGTAGTTTTACAACAAGGTCAAAGGTATGCAAAATCATCAGAGAAAAAGAAACCAATCTGTTTGAAGCCTGTAAGCTTTTCAAGTTTTGTGTCTTCCCTTCATGACTGTTACTAAATCATTTAGGATTATCATCCTACTTTACATAGGCAGTCAGGGTGATTTTGTCCCAAGTCTACATTAATATAAGGTTTTCAATCACTCAAATGATTCATATGGGTCATTTAATATCAATTACTAGACACACAAAATTATATCCATGCTTACTATATTATTACCTTTTGAATTGAATAGTATTTTAAAAAATGGTGTTCAAAAGAAAGATTAAATTATATTTAGAAAGAAAAATATTCAAATCTTCCGCAGGAAGGTTAGGACCTGATAAGAACAGGTCCTTAAGTAATTTTCTTCTTTGTTCAATTCAAAATCAAAGTATTCTATATAACATTACACTGAGTAAATGTGATTGGATAATTAAAACAACTTTACAGTTCTTCACTTTTATTTAAAGGATGGTTATCTCTTTAGAGTAATCTCTCTGAGCGACTGTGTGCATTTTATAGCTGACATTTTCCCCTATGGTTACATTTTTCACATAACAAGAATAATTTTTCTTAAATGATTCCCTGCATCATCCATCAGCAAAGGTGAGTGGGGTTGCCCAGCGTCCTCACCTCTTCCAGCACAGCCAATTTAATGGTAATGAGAGTAGCTGCTGCAGGAGGCAGGTCATGGCACAGTAACTCCTGTGCCACAGCTGGGGAGCACGAACAGCAACACCCAGCCTCTGCTCCCTAGAGAAAGCTGGAGAATCCCCCCAAAATCTTCAGGGCCTCCTCTGCTGTCCTTCCTAGCCATTCCCCCAGTTACTGAGGGGCTACAGCAGGGTGAGGGATAAAGAAAAGTGCTTCTTTCAGTATCCTGCAAGGATCTTTGTGAGAGGGTGGACTGGGCTGTGAGGGGGGATGAGAGGGGTTCAAGGATAGAAGATGGACTGGAAAACTGGGAGAGAAAGAGGAAGAGAAATTCCCAGTTCTGCCCATAGATGTGCTTTATGTGATTTAGGGCCTCTCCCAGTCCCTCCCAGCTGCCCTTACAGTCTTGGGACCCAACAATGTTGTACAATCCTTCCCTCTCTTTGTCTCCTACTAGATTCTGGTGACACTTCCTGTGGATGCTAGTAAGAGTCAGGGAAAAAGAGCAGTGCAATTTTTTCCAAGCTACTCAAAGGAAAACAGAAGGGAAAGAATTAATAACAAAGCTAACACCTGCTGTAGTGAACAGGAGAGTGTGTGAGAGACGTGACTTTTTGGTAAAAGCATGTTTACAAGAGGTGTTGCCTTCCTTGGACCAATGAGCTTGATTCTATCCTTGGTTCTGCAATCCAGTCTATAAGAGTGTGATTGCTCCTGCAATAAAGTGCTTCTTCTTCTGCCTTCTGAGGAAGCCTGTGTTGCTGTATTCTTTCACCGCTCCTAGCCTTGCAGCGACAGCTTCCCTGCTTTCCTACACAATGCCACAAGTTGAAAGCAGTTTAAAGGATTGAGAATTCCTAGATATGCTCTGGCACATCTATTGGCCATTTTATTCATATCACGCAGGAGCTTCAAGTTCTGCTTGAGCTGCAGTGAAAGCCGTGGAGGCAGAGGACAGTGTGTGTATATGGACACAAACCCCATCTCTCTATTAATATGTCTGTAGGAACAATTTGATAAATGTTGCCAGATTTACAAGACATCAGGAAAATATTTTTGTGGGAGTGCACTTGGAATTCAGTCATGTTACTATCCTGAAAGTTGCTGTTGCCAGGCAGAGCTCATTGGTCTTAAAAGAAATAGAGTTAGTTTGTACCTAAAATAATCTTTATATGAAAACATACATGCTATGGTAAGGAGAAATCTTGAGCTGAACAGTACCAGCTGAACAATGTACAGTGCTTGTGGAAAACAACTACCAAAGCAGGTAAACAGGAAAATCTGCATGAAATTTTATGGGAAGGGAAGTTATCTTTGCCTTCAAAATTAATTTTGCACTCTCCACTGTATATTTATTTAATCTATACTAGTGCATTGGCAAAATTGTTGATGGTGAAGTTTTCCACTTAATTTTAAATTCTGTGAAAAAGACTAGTTTGGATAAGTACTGACTTTTGAGAAGCTGAATACATAGGAGGGAGACTGTAAATATCATCACAATAACAGCCTTATTAAATTCAGGAGTATTGAATTACTGTGACCATTTCTTTGAGTTACCCATCTCTTACAAACCAATACTTGCTGACTTGCAAGGGTTTTATGGGCTATCTGATTCAAAGTTTGGTTATTAGAACTTTATCTTAGTAATGTAAGGGATATTAAGTCCTATCCTTCTCTGCGTGCTTTGAATCAATCTCTGATTTTTGCACAAAAGCTTGATCTGAAGCTGATCAAATAAAAATTGATAGCAAAATGTGTTTTCTGCATTTAACATGACATCATATGATTTTAAAAATCCTTGGAACAATTGCATATTGTGTCTTTCAGGGAACAAGGACTCAACAGGAACAAATAAAGGAGTGAAACTGAGGTGACCAGCAGAAAGGATGACTTTATAACAGCTCACTGTAGGCTAGCAGGTTACACAAGACAGTAGACAACAAAAGAAAGTAGTAACTATTCAATTATTTTAGTTAAATGACTTTGTTCCCAAAGGATATTTGTGTAGTATCTAACAAAGTTTTGACAATTCAGATTCCAATTTCCTGGTTAGAACTCCCCAAATAAGGTACTACACTATCTTCAGGGCATTAGTCCTTTTGAAATGTCTGATCCTGCTAAATAAAAATTAGGAAAAAATGATTCATTTTCTTATGCTAAAAATACATTTTTAATTAGCAATGAAAGAAAGAGATATAGGATTTTTTTTCCCTTTTGATTAAGCTCTATTTACTTCAAGATTTGTGATAAAGATTTGCATTTCTTGATATATACTGGTTCCAAGGTGTGGCTGGGGACACTGAACATTGAATTCAGAGGATGGTTGAGATTATAATCTCAAACCAGAAATGCAGCTCTTTCTTATAATACAACAGTTTTCTTTCTGTTATAAATCTTCTGCTTTTGCACACAAGGTTATAAAAAGCAGGTGTCAGATTGTAAACTCTATTTTAGGTGAGATTTTGAAGTAGATTCTGTGGGATATTGAACACCCCCATTTTCAGTGACAAACTAGTGCAAATTTTTGGAACACCACACTTGGCTGGGGCATGTTTTTATTATTCTGCCTGTATAATACTTCTTGTTTTAAATATATTCTATAAATCAAGCTGAAATGATTGGTAAACTAACTGAAAATGTCTCTGCATTATTATTGACTAGAGCCACTGATTACTGAAGTGATTGATCCGTCCTGAAAGCCAAATCACAGAATTTGTTGCTCAAATCATATGTAGACTTTGCTCTACAAATGTAATATTTGTGTGAGTGATGAAGGAGCTAGAAAATAAAAATTCATTGTCAGGCAAAAGAAATCTCACCAAATAAGACACTCTGTAACTAGGAAAAGTAAAGCTTTATCATATGTGTTTTTTTTGGCTTGAAACATTTTTTAAAACTACTTACACATCTTTGATAATTCAAACAGCAGGCTGTGATACCAGAAAAAAAAAAAAAAAGAACAAAAAAAAAAAGCCCAAGGAGTACAGATTTTTGCTAAATTCTAATTTTTAATCCTGAATGCAGTGGGATAAAAATGTCCCCATCCTAAATTTTCCTTTAAAATGCTTTAAGTTATATAAATACATTTACAAATTTTATTGTCACAAAATAACTTAGTATTTCTTGCTCCATACTGTAAATATTTTTTGCCATCCAAAAACATGTCAAAGTATTACAAAGCCATCATTCAAGTCAATTAATACTCTTGTGTCACCGTAATATCCTTATGTCCCCGCAGAGGGATTGTTCTTTATGTAACACGACTTCAAGCATTCATTTCTTTTCCTAGACAGAACTTTCTGATGGATTTTGAAAAAATTCCCTGTGAAAGTGATGAAGTTGAAATACCATTCAAACAGAAATATGGGAAATGAACCAGAACTAAGATGATGTCAGAAGAGAGTAGAGGGACAATTCATCAGGAACTGCAGTGACAGGGCAAGGGGAAATGGATTTACATTGAAAGAGGGGAAATTTAGATTTGGTATAGGGAAGAAATTGCTGGTGATGAGTGACATGAGGTGCTGGAACGGGATTCTCAGAGCAGCTGTGGCTGCCCCTGGATCCCTGGCAGTGCCCAAGGCCAGGTTGGGCACTGGGACTGGAGCAGCCTGGGACAGTGGGAGGTGTCCCTGCCCATGGCAGGGTGGCACTGGATGGACTTTAAGGCCCATTCCAACCCAAAGCACTCCATAAGTCTACGATTTTAGGTGAGACACATTTTTCTGCCATTGCTGCAGCTGACTGTTCTGTCAGAGTTTTCAGCAATAACTGATACCATGTCCACCACAGGCAGAAGCCACTTTTAGCCAATGTGAAGATCATCTTAGCATACATTTGAATTTATATGCATATGGAAAATTTTTAGTTACCCAGTGTAAAATTCCTGCACAACCAAGTGATTCATTACTGCATCCAGGGGCTGTTTTGTCACCTTTATACAAAGTCTACATGTCCAAAAGCTCTAAAAAATTACATTCTCTCTTCCTGTTGTATTCACATCTGAGATAAATACACTTTCAATGGGGAACTCTTTCCCAGTGAAGATCACATAATGGTCAGAATGGTGTTAGGCAGTGGAGCCTGTGGTGGGCTCAGGTGATCATTGTGGGCATGTGTGGAACCTCATTTTTAAAGGAAGTACTCATTGGAACAAACAGCTTAACAACATCTGGTGGTTCATATTATTAAGAAAATAAAACTGAGGACCTACTGATCAAAGAAAAACAACAAAACAAGTCTCACCTATTTTTTAAAATAATAAAAACAACTAACTTTCGTGTCATGGCAGATGCTTTACAGATGGACAAAGCTCCAGTTTTTCTGTTCATCTAACCAAATGCCACCGATGTGTTTGTCAAGATATGAATAATTATGCTAATATAAAGAGTAGGCAGGTGCAAGAGCAAAATATTTTAGTATCATTTATGCAGAAAACTATATAAAAGTTCCAAATCAATATTTTTATAACATTTCAAACACTTGTTTGAGATTTCTGAGTAACACCTGCCACAGGCAAAAATAAATTTGTTCATGATATGTTGAGAGGAACATTATCAGTGGGAAAAATGGTATAAATCCCTTCTCCAGCACTAATAAACCAATAATATTAAAAATATGAGAAATTTCCTTCTTTCTGAGGGTAGGAAATGGGAGCTGCAGTTCATTTGCATGGAAAAGGCAGACACAGCCAAGCAGGAGGCACTTTCGCTGGAAGGATGGTCCCAGTTGGCTACCATGAATCTTTTTCTTGGCACAAGACACTGCTGAACTACAACCTCAAGAGAGAGGAGACTGCCCAAGCAGGATTTTTTTCCCTCTTCTGGGCTGAGGTTTGCCTGTCTTGTCTCAGTCAGTAAATCACATTGCATGTATTGAATTGAATGTATTTTCTAATTTTCCTATCATTCAACATCTGCCTAACATGTTATATGTGATTACCAAACTTCCCTTCTCAGTTAATTGTTGGTCCCAGCAATGTTCATCTAAGCCAAAGGTTCGATACATTTAGGAGCATTTTGCCATTAGCATTTGGGGAAATTTTGCTGATAATTTTTCAAGATTACTTTATCAGTGCCAAGAGCTCTTCAAGGGAAAAAAATTCTATCTGTGATTTACAATATGTTATAAAACCTTCCCTAACAACTGAAATGAAAGAACATTCTTATCATAGCCCAGGACAATAATGTAATTTACAGGAGCCAATGATCAGGGACATTTACTTGCTTTTGCTAATTAGCTCAGACCAAATTTTGATTTTAAGTATAGCCTGCAGCAGTAGTAAGGGAATATCCACTACGTCATTTTGGCTATTTGAGTTTTTCCCAACAAATAATATTGTTATGTTGATAGCACTTTCCTTTTCTTATTGACTGCAGTGTTCTCTGTTTCTGTTTATCAATGTAAATGCAGGAGAAATTTAAAATTTAGAATTTATTCAATTAATTAATTAATTACAAATAAGAGAGAAACTCTGGCTTTTTTTGGAATGAAAGTAATCTGAGAACTTAAATAGCCGGATGCCTGGGGAAAGGCTCAGCACAAGATAAGACTGAGCTGTTTTGAGGCAGAAGAAGATTCAACTCATTGAGCTGTTCAGTTTGGCATTATTGGTCACATCCTGGTTTATGTATATTGATCAATTCCATTTGGCATTATTGGTCATGCCCTGGTTTGCGTACTGACCTGAGAGATGACAGAAACCCAATGAGATGATTTTATCCTGCTCTGATATCAGTGTGATTTTATGCGGAATTTCTGGGGATTTTTTACAGCACTTTCTCGCAGCCTTGGGCTTTGTAAAGCTGGCAGGAGTTACTTGAAGCAAAATTCCGGTATGTCTGTTTTGGTCACAAGCACCATGCACTGAAGATCTGGGGGGAAACAGAGAATATTTGTGGAAAGCAGCTCATTCCTTTCCTTGTAATCACAAATTCCCTGGAGAAAATACGATATGCTGCACTTCAGTCTACAGAGGGAACAGTGGGATTGATCCCTGACTTTCATTCCAAGATAGTGAAAAAAAATTGAGATTGCAAATCACAATAAATTAAGTCCATGTGGGAACAGATTGCTGCTTTTCAGTAAAAAATTACCAGACAGTTACTTGGTACTTGGCTTGTTAGTTGGTCAGGATGATGTTTGTTATGTTTACATTATATATTTTTTACATTCTGACATTATTTATCTGCTTTACAATATACAGCCTGATAATGCATTTCATCGGTCTCTAGGAAATGAATAGCCAGGGGTTTAATATTTTAACAAATATATTATCTATATTTTCTGCTTTTTTACTTTTTGTAAATTTTTGTAATACAGAACAAATAAAATTCATTCATAACTTTGTGAATAACATTACTTGAGATTTTGTATTATTTTTTTTCCTTTCATTTACACACTGATAAATGTTTTAACAGCCTTAGTTAACTTCAATCCTTCTGTTTTAATACTCTCTTGTTTCTCCTTTCAAATAATTTTCTTATTGTTTATCATTTATTCACATCAACTCTGCCATATTAAAATTAATATCAGAGAACAAGAATACCATGGTCTTCACGGTACCCTCTTTCTTATGAATTTAAACTGCGTTTTGAACAAAGACATGGTTGCAGTTGCAGACTGTGATGTAAGTAAGGAGAATATACTGGAATGTGTTTCCAAAGTCACCCAAGGAAGCAGCAGGAATGAGGGAAATTTGAAAGTCTTAACAATTCAATGCAAAATGTGCCCTGACTTATTTACAAGGGTCTGGGCAGGGGGCAGAACAAGGGGAGCAGTTTCAAACTGCAGTGACAGGGCAGGGCTGGATGGGATATTGGGAACTGGGAATTGTTCCCTGGCAGGGTGGGCAGGGCTGGCACAGGGTGCCCAGAGCAGCTGTGGCTGCCCCTGGATCCCTGGCAGTGTCCAAGGCCAGGCTGGACACTGGGGCTGGAGCAGCTGGGACAGTGGGAGGTGTCCCTGCCATGGCAGGGGTGGGATGGGTGGGATTTAAGGTCCCTTCCAACCCAAACCAGTCTGTGACCCTGATTAAGGGTAAATAATCATGATCAGCTGCTGCAGTCCACCCATCCATCACGCATCTCTAACTCCTGTCAATGTTTCAGCTCCATGAAAATGTGCGTTTCTTGGTTTTGCATTCATTCCAGCTAAGCCTGTGGATCCCAAGGAAAAATGGTTCTGCTTTTCTTCGGTTGTTGTTAATCAAGTGGAGGGAAGGGAAATTTTTCAGAGAATGCAGTCACTGAAATGATCTTTTGTAACACCATGGGCTAAAGCCCTCTCTGCTCCCTGTGCCCGTTGGGCTGTAAAAGCTTTCCCAGGGAGACAGATGTGAACCCAACATTGCCCTGCTGCCAGCAGTGATGAGCTGTGTGATCACCAGTCATGTCACCCTGCTGCTCATCCATTGCCATTCAAACAGCACAGAACAGAACAAGGAGGAAGATGAGGAAGTTCTGCAGCAGTTCAGCAGTTTGGCTGATTTATTCCCCAGTGTACTGTGACATATTTGTGCTGTATTTTTATAAGGCCTGCATGTTTTATGTAGCACTTCTTTTTCCATTCTAATTATGTGCTAAATTGATTCACTCATTTCATTTTCCTCACTGTATGCACCTTTTACAGATTAGGTTTACTTTTCTTTTCCTTGAGATTTGAAAAAGCAGAACTGGTCATGGGATACATTCCAGAAACTCATTTTAGTCACTTACTAAATTTCCCACATGAATTTCTGTCTGGATATTATTTCCGGGTAATGTCACCTCCAAAATATCTTTTCCTTCCAATTAATTTAGGGCTGTATGTTGGTAGAGAACACATTTTCTTTGGTAAAGCTTCCTAAAATCTGTGAGAGAATAATGACTTTTTTTTTCTGGTTATGGTCATATTTTTTAATGTGTGAGAGAATTTTTAATAAATTTTGTGCAGAAACTAAAGAGAAACTGAGACATTTTCTGTCAGCCAAACCAAGGAAGGAAGAGGGTGAAATCTAAGCCATTTTTAATGCTCATGATACTCTTGCCTCAGATTCTTTAGGGAGAGGAAAGAAGAAAGCTGTGTATGACTGGGTGTGCTACTGTGCAATTCTCAAACATGACTTACACATATCAAACGATAGAATATTCCAGATTCATCAAAGTTATTACAGAACACAGAAGGCTTCACTTAGCTTTTCTCTACAGGACATTGTAGGAGACATATTCAAGATAAAACTCAAGTCACATCCACTCTGAACAGATTTTGTGTGATTGTAATTTGTTGAAGTAACCCTGAGCAGTATGGATTATTCTGTTCAGCGTGTGGGCTCAGTGCTACAACACTAGAATATTCCATAACAAGAAAAACCATCAAACAACAAAATCATAATTCCTGCCATCTCACATTTCTTCAGTTTTGTTGGCACTTGCTTTTTTAGTGCCCTCCTGCCTCAGGTTCATAACATTTCTGTTTAATGATCTTATTTATAGAATACCCACACTGGCAATTTGAAAACAGGTTTTAGTGATAAATTCTTTTTAAAGAGGGAATGTTCAATTAAATATGTAACCAGATGTTAGTGCTATCTCTCCTTAGGCAGCAGCTTTTGTTTTACTTCAGCCACTGGGGATACCATACATCACTTTTACTCAATTCTATCAACTATTCAGGTTTTACAGCCATTACTTTGACTCCTTCCTAGGCTAAGTTTCTTACATACTTATGCACACAAAAATTTCTAATAAGACCTTCTTGCAATTAGAATTAAAATTAACATCAGTGTCACAGAATCCCAGGATGGTGAGGCTGGAGGAGTCACAGGGGCTGCTCTGGTGCCAGCTCCCTGCTCCAGCAGGGCCATCCCAGAGCACAGGGCACAGCACAGTGTCCATGAGGCTCTGGAATATCCCCAGCAGAGACTGCACAGCCTCTCTGCACACTCTGCTCAGGGCTGGCACTGCCCAGGGCACAGGCTGTGCCTCCTGTGCAGGGGCAGTTCCTGGGCTCAGCCCCTGCCCGTGGCTTTGGTGCCATTGCTGGGCCTGGAGCAGAGCCTGGGACTGCTCTGCCCTCCTGCACACAGGGACAGACAGACAGACACACAGGCAGGGACAGGCAGGGACAGGCAGGGACAGGCAGGGACAGGCAGGGACAGGCAGGGCTGAGCCCCTCTCTCTGGCTCCTCTCCAGCTGAGCAGCCCCGGCTCCCTCAGCCTTCCCTGGGCACCGAGATGCTCCAGCCCTTGCTCAGCTCCAGGAGCTCCCTGCCCTGCTGTGCTCTAAAAATTCTACTAATATAACAATTGTTGCAATTGTTAATATATTTTCTTACTTTACACTCAGCACGTGAACAAAAATAGTTGTGGGAAATTTGTCCAGCTAGAAGTGTCTCATCTGTACCAGCACGCAGAATTCCTTTCTTCCATTTGGATCTGCAGCTGCAGGAAAGGGGTGAACTGAGGATCTTTTCCACACAGATGTTGTAAGGAACAAGGAAACGTATCTCCATTAACAGGTACTCTTGCTAATCTTTCCTGTGCTCGTTACAGTGGAAAAGTCCTGCTGGCCCCAGCTCTGTTTCAAATCAAACACATCTGTTTGCAGACACCTGGTAGCCATTCCAGTGCCTGTGATAGAGGAGAGCACTGGTGGGAAGGAAAGTGCACCTGCACATACCACAGACACGCTGGAATCTGGACAGGTTTTTCCCTCTAGATGAGGGGAGCACAACTCATCTTTCCCCAAAACATTTAAATGACCATGGAAATGCAAACTTTCTTCAAGCTGGGTAAAGGAAATGCAATCTGCAGCATTTAGAAGAAATCACATTAAAGAGAATTCAATACAGGATTAATTCTAAACTCATTTCAGCTCAAGAATGACAATGAAGAGCTTTTTCTGGTAATCCCCTTACTGCAGCATAGAGGCTTGCTGATAACTGGAGGAATTTTTTGTCCAGATGTTGCACAATATCCTGAAGTAAAGTGAGCTTTGGAACATTTTCTCTTTGCAGGTTTGTTTTAGAACGACTCAAATATGTTTTATAAAAGTGCAAGAGGACATGAAAATTTGTTGGATCATGCTTTAGAGGTTTTAAAAATATTCCCTATGTTTTATTATGAAATAAAATGCAAAGACCTATTAAACATGAAAAGCCGTTTGAATGACAGTTGGGACATATCTTCTTGTAGAGCAAATTTTGCCTTACTGAAGCTTAAAACTTAACAGAAAAATATGCTGAGACTTTCAAATAAAACATTCTCTGCTTAGAGACTTCATTCTTGTTGATGCTATGCACCTTTTAGAGGTTCAGAACTTCATTTAGAAAATTCCAAGGCTGCCAGAGTTCCAGGAGAATTTGGACAATGCTCTCAGGCACAGGATGGGATTGTTGGGGTGTCTGTGCAGGGACAGGAGTTGGATTGGATGATTCTTGTTGGTCCCTTCTATAATTCCATGATTCTATGACTCTTTTGTTTGTTTGTTTGTTTGTTTTCAAGGCTGCCACATCAAGCATTTGGACATCCTTATTATCCTTCTGCTAAAGAAGCCGAGGAGTAGTTGAGGGAACAACCCAGAAGGGCTTATTGCAATCTTACTTTTAATTTTATTTTTGGTGTAGTAACACTCAAAAGTTCCTTTCAAGGTCCCATCTCCCACTGTAAAAAGAGATTAATCTCATATGATAAGAAAAGATCATGAATTGCCTCTCCAGCTTCCTTTTAGCCTACTCTTCACCCCTGCAAGGTCCTTATCTTCCCTTAAGAAAACAAAGCAAGAAACACAGACATTTTGCAAAAAAAAAAAAAAAAAAAATTTTCCTGATTAGGTCTATTCTTACTCTCCAAGAAATGTCAAATGCTCTATTTATAGAGTTTGTCATTCCAAAACCCTTGTACATCACAGACATGTTGATATTTGTTGCCTTATACACCAGTGTAAATGAAGAATTCTGGTTATATAATTGCAGATCTGATTTTTGCAGTTCTGTAGAAGCGCCACAGGCAAAGCAGCATTCTGTAGTTTCTTGAAGTTAATTAAAGATTAATTAATGGTGCCTGGAAATCTAGAATTTTGTGTGGCATCCTCTGCTCTTGTTATCTAAGTTAACTTTAACTGCTCTTCATTGAAAATGGAAATATTTGTGCTAGAATTGTAATTAATTAGATGCAAAAGTTATGAAATTTTGTTTTAACTTTCTATTTCTTGACCTAAAGCGAAGAGAAAGAACCATTTTACTTGGAGTGATCAATCATGCATTACTTCAGTAGATTTTAGAAACTTTCAGAATAGAGGAACATGACATTTTTGCAAGGGCTTGTATGTCAGTCTTTAAAAAACTACCTTCCCATAAGGGAGGCATCTGCTCAACTGCATCGTTTCCAGAATGCAGAATGCTCAGAGTTCTCATGTTGATAATGTGTGGTAAATGCGCCCATGTATAATATATGAATCAGGATATGATCCTGAATTTTGTGGGAGGCTTCCTAACGTTGAAGGTTAATGCAAAGTGGGAACAAACACTAATTGTGCTTCTGAGCTATTTAATTGTTAAAGCTTTGATAAAACATAACACAGAGACCCAAACCACACAGTTGAGAAATCCTTTCAGTTCTGTTGGGGCAAAGAGATGATATCACTAAAAATTAAATATGAATACATACCGCCTATAAGAAGTTACTATGTTTAAGTATCTTGTGTAAGAGCTCTACAGTTCAGTGAAAAATTAAACAAGAACTTCCTTTTTAAAAGCTGAAAATATCACCCCCAAATCCTGTAGCATTAGAGGAAACGCTGGGGAAAAATCTGTGAATATAGAGTTCAGATCACAGCAGGGCCTGTCACTGATGCTACTTCAGGGGTTCAGCTGGGGGCTGAAATGCAACATCTTCGGAAAATTGACTGAATGTGTTTTGAGTAGGAAGTGACCTTACAGCCCACCCATCCCACCCCTGCCATGCAGGGACACCTCCCACTGTCCCAGGCTGCTCCAGCCCCAGTGTCCAGCCTGGCCTTGGGCACTGCCAGGGATCCAGGGGCAGCCACAGCTGCTCTGGGCACCCTGTGCCAGCCCTGCCCACCCTGCCAGGGAACAATTCCTAATTCCCAATATCCCATCCAGCCCTGCCCTCTGGCACTGGCAGCCATTCCCCCATGTCCTGTCCCTCCAGCCCTTGCCAATTGTCTCTCTCCATCTTTCCTGCAGCTCCTTCAGGCCCTGCAAGGCCCCCCTGAGCTCACCCCAAAGCTTCTCCTCTCCAGGTGAGCAATGCCAGCTGTGCCAGCCTTTTTTCCCAGCAGATATAGTTTGGAATATGGAGCACCATTGTCAGTGTAGTCCTGCAGTGAAAACTCTAATCAACCTACCAAAGTCAGGAATGGCAGCTTTGATATAAGGAACTGAGAAAATGCTCAACCTGACTTCTAAAAAATTAAATACAAGTCATGGTGTCCCCATCTTCATTTCTCAGCAGATTCATCCTTGCCAGGAAGAGAGTGTAGTATGCAAGAGGTGAGAATCAGGATTATATTCCACTTCTGAGAAGAAAACGCAGAACTCTGCTGGCTTTTGCTGAGATCACATAAAATACCTATGTCTGAATGAATTAATCCTTAATATCAAGAAATAAAAAATGATAAAAACATATAACTTCTGCCTCAAAATTGTATGTACTTTATTAATAATAATATTCTCAATTTCAGCGCATAACCCAAGTACTCTGTGTTGTTTTTTCATGAACATTGAACCTAAAAAAATTAAGGAACATAGAAAAGTTTAAGAAACTATTTATACTACATCAAATGAGAAGTTCAAAATCTTGAATATGGATATCAGAAAACCAACTTGATGGCAGGTATGGTGCTGTATTTTACCGCTAAACTGTAGACCAAACTCTAATTCCATAAATTCAGTGGACTAACTCACTAACTCTGGGAAATTCTATATATAAAGCATGTTTCAAGAAAAATTATAATAATCTACTTCAAGTTTTAACTTCCGACCAGTTTACTCCTGTTTAAGTTTTCAGGCTTCTTGAATGAAAATTAAACTCAAAGCAAATTCATGTAAACATATATATGTGATAAACATAATTTCATTTGTCATTTAATTTTTATATGTATTGAGCTCAAATAACCTTCATTAAGACTACCTGAGACAGGTGAATAAGAAAAAAAGTGCAATTATTCATATTGTGTATGAGCAATGTTGTAGAAAGGTTCAGTATCAGGGATCAAGGGTGGTCCCCAGCAATACAATTTGGGGCTGTCAGATATCAGGACAATTGTGGCAAAAATAAAAGAAGAGCGGTGCAATGACCATGACTTAGCAACATAAAATACTTTAATAATAGTGAAAGTAAATGCGGGACGAGGCCCAAAAACCTGAATGCACTGACCAAGGGGACAAGGTCTCTTTAGGAGCCAGTGGTTGAAGACCAAGACATAGGGAGGTCCAGGGTATAAATGTGGGGCAGGAAAGGGGGTTGAGTTGAGGTTAGGGTCCAATGGGTGTAGGGGAAAGTGGTGCAGAGGGGGAGTAAGGGAAGGTAGGGTCCAGTGGGGAAGGCTGGGTGGAACACTGCATCAACTGTGGGCCAATGGGGATACAAGGAAGGGAGAACATTCTAGGGGCTGGGAGTGGTGGTGATCAACTGGAAAATGAGGGTTAGGGATACGTATGAGGCATCAACATGGGCAATCCCACAACTCCTTGGAACTTTCTCTTCTGGGATCACCACAATTCAACAAATGTCTCCCAAGGCCTAGGGTTGGGGTATAGTTCTTCTTTGGTAATGGTTGCCTGACCTGGCATCCTGGTCAGGCTGATTCCCACAGTTCGGGGTCTGTGGCATCCTTGTCCTGCCAGGATGGAGATACCTTGTCTTCTCTGGGAAAATGGTTCAGTCAGAACCATTCTCTTTATTCATGCTCTGCCTTTGTTTTCATTTTAATCCAGATATTGTTGTGTTTAGAGCTTTGACATCATGGTTACAGCTGCTTGCTGGCTTCCATGTTGATATTTCTCTGAGATTATTCAGTATAATTGTGGTAGTGTCAATTAGTCAGTGGTATTATCCTGTTTGAACACGGAGCAGTTACAGAGCATTAAAATAAATTAGCATTTCACAACACTTCTGAGGTGACCAGGATATTAATAATTTGAAATGCTCATGTAGTTTGGTTTCACTTTTTTGTATAAAGTAAATAAGTTTCAAATAATCTATATTTTTTTCAATCAAAAAGTAGTTGGTAAGCACTGAATAAAGCTTGTATTTAAGGACATTTTATTCTGAAGTAAGATAACAAAATTCTTATATTTTATTATGTACTGATGTATGTTTAGGGGCAAAAATTGATGGTTTACATGGAGCAACACAAAAAATTAGATTGAAGTTATTTTCTTCCAACAGCTGCCAGATAGTTTCCAGGGCTGAAATTTTTGAATAGGAATGAAGAGAAGTGCCAAAGACTGAGGAAAATCCTGGATAAAATATCACCAGAAGGAATTTAAGCAGGATGAGAGAAGAGTCAGGGGACTGGGCATGCAGCTGAGATAATAATTCACATATTTTAGATCATCATTTCTCTGTTTTTGTTTTATTGTTAAGGAATTGGGGATTGTGTGGTCATTCAGTCTTTCCATCCTCTTCTCTTAACCAGTGACAAAGGAATACTTGGGCCAAGTTCAAGTACGTTAAAAATCCATACGGATTTTGAGCTTCCTTTAATGAAAATTTAATATGGATAAAAAGAAACTGGGATCGTCTAACCAAAAGATTGTAAATTGATCCTTGTATTATGACTAATTCCTGCAAAGGAAGTTTAAAATAAAGAAAAATATAAAAATAGAAAGAAAATTAATTGCAAAGAGGGTATTGAATTACTGTAATTTTTCAACCACTCCTCTTGACCACTGGACAGTGTACATTGCATAAAACTTCAGCCTCTCAGAAATCACTGATCTGAAGACTACTATCACTACCAGTTAAAGAATCTTTTCCTTTAAGAACATGCTCTTAAAATTTGAAAAATAGTCACAAAGTCATGTGATTTGTATTTTTTTAAAGATTTTTTGGTGAAGTAATTTCTCTGAAAGACATATACACTCTTAATTTGATCTACCAACAGCTGCAGTAATGAATTTAAAAGCAATATGGGCACTGCTTTTTTTTGATAAAAACTGTTGATAATGATTAATGCATATTTATATAAATTCAAATTTCTATAAATAAGTAAATAAATAAAATGTTAAATTTTGTAGTGAAGATTCAGCATGTTTAGACAGGGTAAGATGAACACTAGGAAGAAAATACCTCTAGCTTATTTGTGAAAATAGTTTTTAGATTTAGTTTTTGGGTTTTAGTTTTTTTTTCTTTTCATTCTCTCTCATTAATATTTTAGTGGAGTTTCCTTATCTTATGGTCCTTTGGCTGCACCCCTGAACTCACCTTTGAGATGTATGCTCTGTAGTTTATTCTCTGCTTCTTCAGATTAAAATATATTATTCAGCATGATTTTAAAAAAATGAAAATAGTAGGAATGCCACCACTCAAAGGATATTTTCATGATCATGAGGGCACGGAAAGGTGATAAACTATAAAATCATATTAAAATTCTGTCTAATTTTGATGTGTTGATATGACTATATCACTATGTTTGTACTTCTGTTCATTATGATGTAATAAATCAATACGTTTTTCCATGAAATAGTGTCAAAAATTAGAGAAGGAAACACAGGAGATGGAGCAAAGAAAAGCCTAACAGCATAACTAAAACAAAGTAACTAACCTCCTGGATATACAGAAATTACTTATTAGCAGTTACTCAAATTGATCCTCTAAAAATAACCTGTCTGAGAAGAAACTAATAACAAAAAATACTTGAGATGTCTTTCTTTTTTAATTTTTGCTATACTCCTCTCAGAAGTGATACCATGTGAATTGCTTTGAGTTTTAAATAATCAACAGATGGTTGACTAATGCTATGAAAGAGGAAAATGCTCAGAGGAATCTGGGGTGCAGTAGCTTTGGCTAGAAAAAAGTTTTGTGTCATTTTAAACAAATCTTTCAGTATTCTTGCCAGTTTCCTGAACTGGGATGATTTTACCCATTAATACATTTACTCATTTGAACTCTGTTGTTAGTACGAAGTGAAAAAAAACATTCTGTCTCCACAAATATAGCATTTCAGCAGCTCTTTTTATCCTAAATTTTAACAAATGCTGTAGTTAAGATATTTTTATGAGTGAAAATAGTTGAATGTCATTTGAGCGATCTCAGGTTTATTGAAGCAATAAATCAAATTCATAAAAATAAACTTTGCTGTCCAGTATTATTGTAGTGTTGATTAATGTATGCCTTTGGCTCTTTTCACTTTTTAATTATGAAAATGTCACTCTCTGTGAAAGAATGAAGGGTGGCTTCAGGTTTGGAGAGACCTATGTGGCCCTACTTTGACAAAAGGCAGACTTGTGAGCAGCCAAGATGATTTCAGTGTTTCAGGTTGCAATTCCCTGGCTCCTGCAGCACCTGACCTCTGTGACATACCTGGGAATGCTCGAGTAGCCATATGGTGGGATTTTATATAATCAGCTCAGAGCAGGTTGGCACAGTGTCCAGCTGTTTAATTTATGATATTTGAATAATTCAGAAGAAACGCCAAGCAGTTAGAGAGTCATGGGTGCTTTGATCAGCAATGCCTTAGAATTTGAGCCTTTTTCAGTAGAAAATTGTCAGAACTCAATTCTTGTACCACAGAAAGTTGTGGTCAAGAATTTCTGTCTGACTGGTTAATCATCTCAACAATTCCTCTCTGATTTATAATGGCATTTTTAAACAGCTCTTCTTCAAGGTATGATTAGGTCTGATGAGCTGGTATTGATCAGGACTGACATTTACTCAGAGCTCTGTATTCACAGTTCCAATACTTTATAAACATAAATAACAGTGTTTATGATTTTGCAGCCAAGTCTTTAAAGATACCTGAGGAAGCAGCCACTTCAGGGATCACTCTAAAGGGACATTAGCTGGTTCGTAGATAACATGAGATGCTGCTGAGGAGTAATTCCAAAATTCTGCACTTCAAATAAAAATTTAAACTCATTGATATAGATACTGCTGTTAAAATTCATATGATCATAGGATATCCTGAGTTGTGAGGGACTCTCAAGGATCACTGAAGTCCTGCATGGAGTAGTACATGTCCTAAACCTGCTGAGATAAAGGAACAATATTCAAAAACATAGAGCAGAATTTGTCCATCTGGAGTCACTGCTTCCTTTAGTGCTGGGGCTTTCTGTTTAGATTCTTCTTCTATTTCTTGTTTTTTGTCATGTGAATTGATGACAGTTCTTGGACCCTAAATTATGTTGTAGTTACTGTTCTCTCAGTGTAATTTGTTACCCCCTTTAGTTGTTTGGATTGCCAGGTCTTTGCTTTGGCTGTGAGGTTGCCAGGTTTCCCTGGGCAGCACTGTGGGCTTGCTGTGAGATAGCAGCAGTTCCCTCCTGCATGAAGTCAGCCCAGAAATATTTGTGCCCTTTCCTTATTTTCTGGGAATCATATGAATTGTCTATACCCTGACTTCTCCTTCTTCTCCCCTCTGTATGAATTTGATAGAGTTCTTTCTAGTCCATCAGAATATTCTTTTGAATCAATACTACTTCTGTTCCCATCTTTTCTGTGGTTACTCTACTGGTGCTCCTGAAAATGAGGCTCAAACAGCACCAGAATGGCTTTTCATAAATGTCAAATTGGAAATATTTGCTGTAGTGTAGCTTTGAAAGGATCAAAGGATTTTTGGCACTTAAGCTTCATTCTGATATAGGTAACTTAATTTATTTAAAAATCTCTGATTGTGTCGTCAAGGATTTGTTTTGGGGCTCGTAGTTCTCTTACGTGGTATCACAGATCTTGGTTGGGGCTAGTCCTTTTAAGACTGTCCAGTGTCCAGGAGATGAACTGAGTGATTATGTTTTGTTGTACATAATTCTCTATTTTTTTAAATCAGGACTGCGAGCACATTATGCTTGTGTTTCTGCCACTTGGGGATTTATAATTTGGATTTGTAATTCTCCCACTCTGCCTCAAGTCTACTTAGCAATAAGGGTTTAGTATCTGCTTTGTCAGTGACAACTGTTTTGACAATTTTATCTTTCTTTCCCTGGTACTTACCTCTCAGTGCAGTGTGCTAGT
The DNA here is from genome assembly GCF_029582105.1 of Oenanthe melanoleuca. Taxonomy (NCBI): domain Eukaryota; kingdom Metazoa; phylum Chordata; class Aves; order Passeriformes; family Muscicapidae; genus Oenanthe; species Oenanthe melanoleuca. The sequence continues at coordinate 20,272,150 of NC_079345.1, read as the reverse complement.
CAAACTTTTCAGCTGTTCAGTGTGCTACAGCTTAAAATGAAGTAGCATTCTTTTTGTAATTTCTTTCTTGTGCTTGGTTGTGGTTTAATTTCTTTGGCAGTATTTTGTGGTTCAGTGTGGCTCAGCCCCATCCAGCACCATGGAATCAAGGGTTTGCACTTTTCCTTATGGCATCGTGGTATGTGCAGTTTCATGGTTCTTCCACAGCAAAGAACAGCTTTTGGTTATGTTATTTTTCTACAGAATATCCACATCTAATTGAAATATGTGGTTCTCATTCCTAAGTTATGCAAACTTCAGTAAATACACCTGTGTTTTATTTTATTTGCAATTCATTGATGAGTTTTGTGCTGAAAGAACTGAGGTGTACAAGCTGCATCCATTTCCTCTCTCAGGTACTCCACGCAGAGGAGCAAAAGAAAATGAAATGCTTGTTGGGGAGTGGGGGATATGTGGAATTACTGGAACCATTTTAATCCTAATTGCTTCCTAGCAACACTGGTACATCTATAATGATGCATCTCACACAACTGGATACAACAACAAGTTGTACAAATACAAGTAATTCCAATCATATAAGCCTGGCAGCAGTTTTGAGGTCATTTTCTGCAAGTTCAATATGAAGTTCACATCCTATAATCAGCATTGAATTTATTCCTGTAATACATCTTAACTTCTAGAGGAGCAGTGGTTAATTGCTAATCCATATTCATTGAAGAGAACAAATGTGGACAGCAAGGGTAGATATCCATGCACCATCACATCAAACATGGAACTTCTGAGCTCAGTTTTCCACCCAGATCTCTGATGTTTGTGTAACTTCTGTGCCCATAGCTTCACAAGGTCTTTGGAGATGATCAAGGAATTTGCCCAGCTGCTGGTGCTTTTGTTGACAATGCTGGTATTTGCATGGCTGTTAATTAGATATTTCAAGTTGTATAAATCTTCTGGAGTGCAGTTTTGTTGATCACCAGAATGTGTTTGTGGTTTATACGATAGATTGTACTTTGGTAATTATTCTTCAGAGCTCCCTTTAAAATATATATTTCTTTCATCTGCAATGTATTAAGCTTGCAGTGGGAGCTGCTGGGTTGTTCTTGGCACAGGAGACATTTCATTTTAAGGTTCACCTTTGAGTGCAGCGTGTTAAGTTTATCATTCAGGTTTTAGGGCTTAATTGAAAGCCCATTGAGGTTGACATTAAAAAAAGAATCCTGTCTTTGACTCACTTTGGGTGATGTTCCTGGTCTTATCTGTTATGCAGGCAGCTATCAGATTGACCGCAGATGGGCAGGGTTTTATCAGATACTTGTCAAGGAGTTTATGTATTTCAGCAAATAGATTATTTGCCATGCATGGAAATGCATGAACGGCTTTCTGAATTATTTTTTCTTCACTCTCACTGTTGCTTGATTTGTAACAGAACAGGAAAGTTTTCTTCTTGGTAGTGATGAGAGCTTTTAATAGATGAGGAACAAGAAATTGATCACTGTAAGCCATAAGCAAATAATGAATATCCTTGTAGAAATACTTTTCCTCTGAAGAAAACACAGGTATTGATATAAAGGACTGCATTCTCCAGAATTGATTAAGAAAATAAAATTGATTTATATGAGTTTATGGAGAACTCCAGTAGTGATTGTCTTTGTGATCCAAGTCTTATAAAATTCAACTTACTTTTTTTAAATTCAATTTTATCAGTACATCTTTCCATTAATAGAAATGGAATTAAATGGAATTCTGTTCATGTAATTAAATCCATTAAATACATGTAAAGTGAATCCAACAGAATAAACTTACAATATAATATGACATAAATGGGTATTTATATTTAAAATATTCAACACTTGATTCCGAAAATCCTAGTGGAAAAAGATATTTCTTATTTGGACAAAGAAATGAAGAAGAGCTTATTTGTTATGGACAGATAAATAAGAAATACAGATAAATAATAAATGAAGTGGACTGATTAGCAGAGGCTTTGAGGATGGCATTTTAAAAAAATAAAAATGCATTCCTCTCTGAGTTTAAAAGACTGAATATTTTTGTTTGAAGTGTTTCTCAGATTGTTCCTCTCCTGGTACTGCTTAAGTATATGAAAAAATTCTTTATTTCTGTGACCAGAAAATATAAAATATCTTTAATGATCCCAGTAGATTTGTATAAGTCTGATGAAGAATTAATATCCAAGCCACCTACTATTCCCCCCAGTTTCCATTGGAAATGGCAATTTCCCAACTTGAATTTAGAATCTGGTTTTGCTGCAGCATTATTTCTGAAAATATACTGGCTCAATGCTTAATTCACAGTTTTGTTTCTGAGTGTCACTTGAGTGGGATATATAGCAAATCTGGAAACAAAAATTAACAGGCTACACTAGGACTAATCTAAAAGGAAGTGTCACTGTATAACTTTTCTTACACATCTGTGAGGAAATACCCGAGTTGGGAAATGTCAACAGGAGGGATGGGTGCAAGGATCTCCGGGGGCAGAGTGCAAATGGCCAGGTTGTAGGGAAGGATTGTCACATTTGAAGGCTGCAAAAGATCTTAGAGAAGTAAGAAGATGCCTACCGGCACACTGTGAGGGACTTTGCATGGTTCAGAAGGGGTTAGAAAGAAATATTTAAAATATTGATTTGATATGTTAAACACCCAAATTGCATAAGGGGATATTTAGGTCAGATAGACAGAAATTGTTCCCTGGGAGTGTGGGCAGGCCCTGGCACAGGGTGCCCATACAGCTGTGGCTGCCCCTGGATCCCTGGTAGTGCCCAAGGCCAGGCTGGACACTGGGGCTGGAGCAGCCTGGGACAGTGGGAGGTGTCCCTGCCATGGCTGGGGTGGCATAAGATGGATTTTAATTTCCCTTCCAACCCAAACCATGCTGTGACTCACTGATTCTAATATAAGAATCCCTTGATTCCATAAGCATGGATTTGACAAATTGGAAGCTGAGTTTCATTCCCTGTGGCTCTGAGGACTTTAGGAGTGCAGGAGGAGCACAAAATTTGTAACAAAAAGTTATTGTGCATTTTTATTTGAAATACTGATTCTGAGTAAAATTTCCATGATGCACATGGATTCTGGTAAGGACTCCTTTTCCCTGTTTTTGTCATACAAATATTTTACTGAACATTAGGTGCCTTGAGTTTCCTGACCTGATGGATATCTGAACGTGTGCTGTGGTTCAGTCAATAAACAGCACCACGGAGCAAACAACATGATTAAAAAGGTTCCTATGCCTTCAGATCTGTAAAAAGGTTAACGTATTTGTCATAATACAGTGCTCTGACAGAACTTGTGTTCACATAACTTGAATTTAGCAAATGAGAAGAGCTTACATCAGTCTTTCATGGAAACAATGAGGTTATTGCTCACAATATGCACTTTGCCTCAAAACTGTGCACATAAATATACTGGGAGAATAAAATGTATCTTGCCTAGGGATGGAGTGTCAGATAGAACAATATTTTCTATTTCAAAAGGTTGTAAGTGTTTTGTGTCATTATGATAGAGTGGATTCCTTGCATGACGAAAGTTCTAACTTTTATTTCTTATAATTTTCTGCTCCTTGGGGCAAGCCAACCCTGCCAATATTTTAAGAATGCAGCTGGTGTTGAAAAAATGGTTTTAAGGGAACGTACTTTTAATGCTTAACAGAATTTCAATTTTTTTTTTTTTTCTTTTATCTTGACAAGTATTCAGGAATTCCCAGGGAGCAGAAAATACTAATCAAAAAGCCTGGTTTATGAAGATCAATAAAAAAATTTTGTTAGAGTTTTGCCTTGCTGCAAAGCAAATTATTGCAAACTTCAAAAATTATTATTTAGATTTTTGAAAATCCCAGTTTATTTTAATTGATTGTGCTTGGTTTTCACTGAAAACATGGAAATACATGTTTTATGATTCACAAATAAAACAAAATGTTGCTCTATCTTAAGCAGAAGTAATCTGGGGAGGATAGGAGACTGAGACATATAGGATTAATTGTAAGGGCAGTCTCTTTTTCATGTTTTGTTTGAAAAGGACCCTGAATTTACACTTCCACTATGGTACATGAAACGAGACTCATACACAAAGTTTTTTATTCCAATATTCCTTGTTTATAATGACTATCTATACTGTTAGAAGATACTGAGTCTATAAACAAAGCAAAAGGAAATGACAAACGAAATCACATAACACTAAAAATGTCAATATAAGGCATCTTGCTTTTAACTTTCTTAGCATAGATGCAGCATATTACCCTATCTAATTTTTAGTGCTGTGTGATGAACTTTACCATGGGAAACAATACAATATAACTTAAGTTTTACAGAAATGATCATGAGAATAAGAATGTATTGCTAAACTAGGTCATATTTCCATAAAACTACCATCTAGTTTAACAACAATTGACAAAAGGATATAGTTGTTGTAGTGTATTGAAAGATGTGCTATGTATCTTCTGAGTGAGAAAATCATGGAATCACAGAATATCCTGAGTGTAAGGGACGGGCAGGGATGCTGGTGCAGCCCCTGTCCCTGCCCAGACCCCCCAGCAATCCCCCTGTGCATCCCTGGCAGCGCTGCCCGAGCTCCTGGAGCTGCGGCAGCCTCGGGGCCGGGACCATTCCCTGGGGAGCCTGGGCAGTGCCAGCACCTCTGGGGGAGCAGAACCTTTCCCTAAAATCCAGCCTGAGCCTGGGCAGTGCCAGCACCTCTGGGGGAGCAGAACCTTTCCCTAAAATCCAGCCTGAGCCTGGGCAGTGCCAGCACCTCTGGGGGAGCAGAACCTTTCCCTAAAATCCAGCCTGAGCCTGCCTGGCCCAGCTCCAGCCCTTCACACATAATTCTTTTAGATTATTAGAGTAGATACTTGTATTGCCACTGTTGAACACTGTTACATCGACTCGGTATTTCTCTGGAGTGATAGTTTTTATAAAACACTGTTTAGTTTTTTTTCAAAATAAGAAAAAAATTAACTTCCAGATTCAAACCTGCCACATCCTCTTTGTCATTTTCTTTACATTGAGATGTAACTTTACATTGAGTAGTTTCAGTCTAGCAGAGATATGATTTGATGCTATACTCTGCTGCTGTGAAATCCTGGTGGATTTATTTTCTGAACCTAACCTGTGTTCTGTGCTCCAAGGAACAGTGGAAACCACCAAGTTTGTTCTTTTATAATATCCTTAGTGACATGATAATATTAATAATACAATGATAAAGGCCCATGTGTTTTGCTTTGCCTTTTCTTGCATCCATCAGTGCCACAATTACATTCTTTCCTTTCAAACAGCACCTTCCTGTTTGTTTCTAATGTGTTCTTTCAAAGTAAAGATAAAAATTTATTATTGGGCCTATCAGACTTTGTTTTCACCTGCCGAAATGGAATATATTCTCAACTCTTATCTTTCTCAGAAGACATTTCCATAATGGCATTAAACCCAGCACACTCAACAAAGTGTGTGACCTGCATGTAAATAATCCAGTATGAATCAAGAATACAATTAACAGTTTGGAGACTGCAAATTAAAAGTGTAAACTGTCTTCAGACCTTGGCAAAACATTTGTAATGAACTGGGCCCTTGACTTTACTATGATGACACATTTTTACATAAAAGAGAGGGTTTATTTATAGCTACTCAGTGGAGCACAGTGAGATGATGAGCTAAAATTCTGCTAAAGGGGAAAATGGTTTAATGACTTACTAAATATTTACAATGAGATTGGAAAACAAGGGATTTTCTGCTTAATTTTGTGGGTAGGAACAAGAAATTCAGTGGGTTTTGGTCTGAATATCTATCTCTGGTGAATGAAATTAAAAACAATTGGCAAAATTATGTGCAACTGGTGTAAACAGTAGCTTTTATGAATTATAGATTTCTGTTGGACAAGAAAGTCTTTATATCAGGTTCACGTATTAAGCAAGTCTTTTTGCAATAATCCATTTTATCAAGAGAAGAATAATAGTGAAGTTAGTATGATCCAAAACATGCCCTTGGTTCAACAGGGGTATTTTATTCATTCCCAATTCTTCCTTATTTTTTTTGCCTGGGCTTTGCTGAAGAAGAAAGGAACAATCAGTCTTAGTCTTTCATGGAAACCTAAGGAACCTGACTTGTGTCTACCCCACAAAATATGACCCAAGGAACCCAGCTGGGACACTTCTAACTATGGTTACTGCAAGGCAAATATTCCTTCAGCTTATTTGGAACTACATTGCCCAATAAAACTAGAAGATATCTAAAACTTACTCTCATGATGTATCAGAAGGAAAAGTCTTGCTGATCCTCCACAAGAAGAAATATTTGCCAGCTCTCTCTCTAGCTCTAGAAAAGACTACTCTACCCACTTTGTTACAGCAAGATTTGAAATGTCAGCCCCATAGAAGATTTCTGTGGCATTGCCAGTAAAAGCTTTTTTTTCTTCTACTGAAAAGTGACAAATGTGATGCTGTAGTGGAATATAATGGATTGGAGGACTTGTTTGTGTATTTAGAGACCAAGATGTCCTTTCTTGTTGAGACAATGGAGGCACCCAACAAGAGGGAATGCAGACATTGTAAGCAGCTGATGTACCCAAATATGCCCATCTATGCACCTACATCCTCACATGGGCTCCATCCAAAATTCTCTGCATGTTTTCAGGGAAGTAAATTCTTTATAGGAAAAAAACATCAATCAAACTAAGAAAACACCAAAAAAGTCTCAACATAAGTGGGAAAAAGATTCTGCTACAACAGCAAAGGCTAAACCTAATAATGTAATTCCTCACCTTAATAAATATTAAATGTGAATGGAGAAATTGCATAAATTATGCCATCATTACACATGCACAAAATTTTCTCCTTAGATTTTTAAGGGGAAAATAGGAACACTGGAAAATTCTGTGGGGCTTTTTCCCCCCTTATCAGTTACAGGCTGTCCTGAAGGTTCTTTCTGTGATAAAAGAACTTTTGCTCAGAGTTTGTGTTTGTCCAGCTATTTATGAGTTAGTTTAGTACAACTAAACTTTGCTTTTCCAGATTAGATATTAGCATGAAATTCTTTGTGACACACAATTTTCTTTTCACTGAAGAATTTAATATACTTTTTATCTACTGTTTTCTAAACAGAGGTGTCATTTAATTAGAGTTGTTGAATTCTCATGACCTTGGCCTTGCTTTTTCTAAATATTTAATGCACTTTTAATAATCTTCAAGATATTCTTAATACGACACTGCAACCTGAGTAGCAATGTAACATCCTTTGGTTTATATTTGGGTTTTTATTTGCTCTAAATATTATTCAGTCATGCTCTTGCACACTATAAAGCTTTTACTCTCGTTGAGCTCTATGTCAAGAGTCTTGGGCTGCTTCTCTACCAGCAAAATACAATCATAAGAAGTAGGACTCCAAGGAGCTTCATTGCATAATGTAGCAGATTTATTCCTTATGCAGTGTCAGCCATAATCACACATTCCTGGCAGGTGTTTGCACATGTTCTGTACCAAAGGATGCATGTGATCTCCTCAGGCTGTCTGGTCTGGTACTGCACTGAAAACTGCACTGTCAGAAACCCTCTCTACTAATTCAGTATCAGAAACTTTCTTAGTGTTTAAAACAAACAACTCAAAATTTCTTGTTGCACCTTTGTTTCTGCATTTTTTTTTCACCCATAAGTGCTGGCAAAGTGTGTGATCTCCTCCTCCGTATCTTTGGTCAGTTTTTCTTTTATACAGTAAAAACAGTAAGAAGCTACGATAGCCACAAAACTGCAAAATGGAAGTGTCACTTCAGCATCTGTATGAAATGATTGAAGTCAGTGTTTTATAGATTGTCCATTCCTTTTTAAGAATCCCTAGGACTGGTACCTGTTCTTTTCCTCACCCTTTTCCCTCAGCCATTCATGCTGAGCTCTCTCCAAGTCTCCACCTTCCCTTCCCCACCCTTCCTGCCCGACCTCTGTTTTCCGCAATCAGCAGATTTCCTTCCTCCTGGCTTGTTGTTTCTCTGGGATCACTGATTAAATAAATCATACAAAAGTGGCCTGGTATTGATCTTTAGAGTATGCTGTTAGTGCTTCCCCTCTGTTCTAAAGTGAATTATTTTATAAGCACTTGTCTTTATTAACTGAGCTAGTCCATTATCCACAACAGCAGCTCAGCAGTGCTGATATTATAATCACTCTCCTTACACACACTATTGTATCAGATTGATCCAAGATCAAGTGAAACATATCTGTGACTTCCCTTCTCCATGTGCTTTTGTCCTTGTTGTGTGACCCGGAGAAAAGTCCCACCTCAAACAAATCCTTGAAGTTGCTTCTCTGGGATTTCTTTGTTGGTTTGGTTTAAAATTAAGAATAGGAAAAATAAGCATTTGTTCCTTTTATTTTGTACTGCTTGAAGTTTTCTTTCTTTTTATTGCAAATGGTATGTTGCTTAATGCAAAGGAAGAAAAGTGAAATGGTTTGTTTATTCATTCTTTGAAAGAGTCAAAATGTCAGGTGAGGAGTAGCAGTTTCCCTGTACATCCTTTCTTTAGTATAATGGCTTAGAGGCGCTAGAGAGGAAAGAAAAGTTATTGATGGGGAATTTGTCCTGCAAAAGCACCTTTTTGTGATGTAATGCTTCTGCCCATAGGAGAAGGAATAGAAAGCCTGTAGAAATTCTTATTCAGCACTTGGGAGACTCAGATTGGGTGTTCGCAATAACTGTGGCAGTTGTATTATATTTGAGTAATACAGCTGCAAGTGTAGGCTCTGTGTTTAGGTAAATCACTGCGCCTTAATATCTGATAATCTACCCCCTCATATTAATTCCTTAATCAATCAAAGAGCATAATTGAGCATGACATTTTCAAAATAAAATCAAGCAACTGCTGAAGAAAAGAGAATAAACGAAATGTTCTTCAACCAGTACCACTTCAATATATGCACAGGTGTGAATCATATTTCAAGGGAACAAATTGATTTTTGATTCATCCTAAAGGGTAAATTTTTGTGTGTTACTGATGACTAAATGATGTTCCAGTCTGAAATCTCATGGTAATTTTTAGGAAATGTTGTCCTTACTTTCTGAAATCAAGCTATTTTTCCAGTGGAAAAAGGATTTGGCTTCAAACATGTGTTGCCCAGTGAACAGAATATTCTGGTGATATATTTGATTGTAAGTTTCCACAGCTGTTTTATAGCTCTGTAATGAGCTGGATTACAATAAACAAACTGGGAAACAAAAATTGAATGCCAGTATGTTATTTGTTGTTGAGCATTAACACTGCTGAAACAATTTAACAGTGCAAATTTAGTTTATTAAAAGACGAAGGGTAGTATAGACAAGGCAAGAATAGTCTTAAATTATTTTCTACAGCCAGCTTTCTGTGTTCCTTTTCTTTCACTGCAATTGATTCTGTGAAAAGAAGACATTTTCTATGTACTTCTTGTACATTTCTATGTACCAAGCCAAATCATATTACAGAAAGCAGAATGCAGAGAAATGAGAGTTAAATTACTCTCAAATTACAAGGAAATGTTCAGCTGTGAAACGTGTTGTGGGACTAATGTGCTCTTCCAAGTCAGATTGGTCGGGATAAAAGGAATCAAAATAAAAATCTGGGCTTGTAAAACAGAAATATGATTTCCAAAGATGTCTCTTCTAGGACAATCTGGGAGAAGGCCTGGTTGGCAGGATTTTGGATGAGGGGCACTAATGGAAACAATCAGAATTAAATAAACAAAAAGGTTGATGGTCAGAATTTCTAAGTCCTGGTGCTCAGGTGCTATGTCCTGGCTCCAGGCTGAGGCCCTGCTCCCACTGCTCCTCAGTCCCAGTGGCCTCGCTGGGCTCTGGGCACAGCCCTGACGTGGCCATGTGTGGGCCATGAGCAGGGCATGGGAAAGCTCCAAGGTTCTGACACGTTGCTGAAATCAAGTTTTATAATTGAAATCACAGATGGGAAATCATAACGCTCTTTAGTTTAAAACTGCCAAATTTAAACGGCATTTCATGGGACCAGCAAAACACATTTGTTCAATGACCCCAAAATTATCTTTGAGACTGAGTCCAAAGCTTTGTTGGAAACATTCAGTTTTAAAAACCATACTGGATAAAATTAAATTGATTCATTCTGTGATGAGAAGCGTTAGGTGACTTTCATTTCAACTATTACCACTTCTCAGACATGCCCTTGCATTTTTGTTCTTCTCAGCATAAGTTTGCTGTCATAGGCATCCTAAGACAGGTGAGCATTAAGAAAAGACTGTACTAGAAATGCAGTACTTTGCAGAATCTTCCTATTATATTTCAGGAGAGCTGGAGGAAGTCCCAGGCCAGGAAGAGTGATTTGGAAGGAAGTGCAGAGACGTCTGAAGGAGGTGATCAGTGTTGTGTCCCTGCTGGGAGGACAGAGGTTGAGCAGCAGCCCTGGAGAGAGGAGGCAGATTAGGGAGCAGGTACACTTCTTGATTTGCCTTGGAAGAAGTGATTCCCGATGATGAAGTGGGAAGAGGGAGGTCAGGAGAATTACTTAAAGACAAGCAGTGATGAAAGTCAAGAGAGCATGAACTGGGTACAAGTCTGGAGATCATATTCTGTCTTGTTTCAGGCTGTCATTAATGAATTCAGCAGAATGGGAAATTTAAAACAAAAGAGCAAACAAAATGATTACTGAGCATTTTTACCTGAGAAATTTTGCTGGGAGAAGGCATCAAAACCAAGTCAGGACCTAGTTCTATGGGAAGAATCAGAGACAGATCAGGTAGTACAGTCTTAGGTAGTGAATTTGACACTGGTAAAGTCTAGAGGGGAAAGAAGCCTTGATTTCCTCTGGAGTTCACTGCTGCTATACTCTGTGTCTTTTCCCTAATTACTTAAGATCAGACAAAGTATCGCTGCATGGATGGAGAAGGATACAAAAGAGGCTCTTTCAATCTCAGTTTATTCCAGGGCAATGGTGTGGCCGGAAAGAGGGAGAATCTCTCTCCGAACCAGGTATTCAGGAGAAGGGAATGGGAGCGGCCTTGGCTGGCTGCCAATGGGATGAGGACACAGGGGGACTAGGATCAGCATACCCGACCCCCGGTGGGTACAAGGTCACAGAGGAAGGTCACAGGACGGGAAAAGGGGACATGAACTGGGGACTAGCAGGAAGGAAGCTTGCAGGGTATTTAATTTCTTATACCTCAGATACCGAATTACAACATCTCCCCGTTTTTTTGTTTTTCAAGTAGGGGGATGATATTAAACTAATTCTAGTCCGAATTTTTTATTTTGCCCACCATTTGTGATAAGCGGGAGAGTTAGATTGTTTTATATTTGCCATCTCTATATGATTGTTCACTGAGGTAGAAGAAATTATACCATTAATGGCTTTAAATATTAAATGACGTAAGATACCAAATGCTATTGCTACAAGGAAAAGAATAACAACAAATAACATAATGGTTTTGACTATGGAAGTCCACCACCCAGAAAACCCCCAGCCCTTGAACAGTTCATTAAACCAGTCCTTTGTTTCTTGCTTCACTTGTCCAATTAGGTGGTTCATATCTCGCAGAGCAGCGTGGACATTAGGAGCTTTTGAAGTCAGGTTCATGCAGCAAAGTCCTTCAAATTCCTGGCATTCCAGGCAGGTGGACATAGGGTCTGTTGCTGCTGCAGTGGACAGGCATATGTTTTCCTGTTTGAGTGTCTATGCCAAGGTTACCCAGATGTTTGACGTGGCTGAGGGATGATCCACGCTGCTGCCAAACTGTTCAAGGCTAACAGGACACAGGGTTAACTGGAGGGTAGCTTTTTTCTAAAAGGAAAAACAAACATTTTAAAACATGTTATAAGTCTCTTTCTGCCAGAGGGTATTCCTTTTTGAAGTTTTTGTTTCCTTTTCCTCTGCAGCATCTTCTTTTCGAAGCAATGGTTACTTGCTTCTCATCTCCTTCTGCTGCAGCTGGAGTTTTGGGAACAAAAGGTTTAACCCACTTTTGGGGAATCCATCGAGGGCCTGAGGGGGTTGATACACATGCATACCCTCTTCCCCAAGTTACTAGCTCATAGGGACCCCTGGTTTCCCATGTTTCTGGATCCCTAATCAAAACTGGTGGGTGCTGAGACAATTTAAACTGTTTACTGCTGTTAAAATGACGGACCACAGGAGGACTCATATTTTCAAATGAACAATTCAAGACATTGATTGTGAACAGAGCTTTACAGAGCTTTTGCTGGGGAGACATCCACACAGTTGAACTGCTTTGCTTAGCTAGAACTTGTTTTAGTGTCTGGTGTGTGCGCTCGATTACTGCTTGGCCTGTAGGGGAGTGTGGGATGCCTGTTTTATGTTCCATTCCCCACTGCTGGACAAATTCCAGGAATTCCTTGGATGTGTATGCTGGCCCATTATCTGATTTTATTTCTTTAGGGATCCCCAACACTGAGAAGGCTTGTACTAGGTGTTGTTTTACATGTACAGCCTTTTCCCCTGCATGGGCGGAGGCATAAACTGCACCTGAATATGTGTCTATACTCACATGAACATATTTGAGGCGTCCAAAACTAGGAATGTGTATGATGTCTGTTTGCCACACCTCACAGCTGCCTAGGCCCCGGGGGTTAACCCCTACACCCAGCGATGGCATGGCCTGGAGCTGACAGCTGGGACAGGTGGCTACAATAGCCTTGGCTTGACTCCGTGTTAGCTGGAACTGACGGACCAGACCTGGTGCATTCTGGTGGTATTGCTGGTGGCTCAGTTTTGCCTTTTGGAAAATGTCAGGAAGGCGTGCCTTTTCAGCTGGAGCTGCAAGGGTGTCTGCCATTTGGTTCCCTTCTGTGATCTCACCTGGCAACTCCGTGTGTGCCCTCACATGCATCACATAGAAAGGATGTTCTCTGTGTGAAATCAAATAAATTAGTTTTGACAGCAGCCTGAAGAGCTGCTCATTACCAATGTCTTTGAGCACTGCCTGCTCCGCCCTGGATACCACCCCAGCAACATAAGCTGAATCTGTTACCAGGTTAAAAGGCTCTGAAAACCTCTCAAAGGCTCTCACAGCTGCAGCCAGTTCTGCAATCTGGGGTGACCCCTCCACAAACTTAACATCAGCTTCCCAATGCTGAGTTTGAGGATTTCTCCAAGTCATCACCGACTTATGGGAGGCCCCCGATGCATCTGTGAACACTGTGAGTGCCTGAAGCGGTCTCCTGCTTCTCTTTTCACGAGGGATGAGGTGGAATTCCTCATTAAACAACTTATGAGCTGGGCTGTTAACAGATATCTGTCCAGCGTAGATATCCAGAGATATCTGGAGGCTGGCATTGCTCTGTAACAAATGCTCAAACATTTCTTTTGTTAGCCTTTCAGGAGAGTTTTTTCCCTCCCCAGAAAGTTTAATTGGCAGGTGAATGCATGTGAAGTCAGACCCAGACAGTTCACGCAGCCTCATTCTTGCTTTTTGAATCAACTGAGCCATAAGCTCCTGTGGTTGTGTGATAGTTTTGGATCTTTGGTGGGAGAGGAAGACCCATTCTATGATTAAGAGTGAGTCCCTCTGCCCCTCAATCCACTGAAATATTAAACCATGTAAGTGTGGCAGTTTTCCCAAAACAATGAATTTGAAAGGTAGTTCAGGCTGATAGCGGTGAGCCTGCCTCTTAGACAGAGCTTGCTGTACCTTTTCAATTGCAGCTTTTGCCTCAGGTGTCAGCTCCCTGGGAGACAGTAAGTCCCTCTCCCCTTTCAATAAATTAAAAAGGGGTTGTAAGTCCTCTTTAGTGAGGCCTAACCAAGGTCTTACCCAGTTCAACGATCCACAGAGAGTGAAGATCTGCAAGAGTTTTAGGGTTACAATTAATTTCTAATTTCTGTGGAACAATGGTCCTGGCAGTGATTTCTAGGCCCAGATACTTCCAAGGTAGCATCCTTTGAACCTTGTCTTCCTGTAATTGAAATCCAGCAGAGGTTAAAACTTTAACTACTAGGTCAAGCGTGTGTTGGAGTATGGAGTTATCAGGAGCACACACCAGCACATCATCCATGTAGTGCAGGATTATAGCTTCCCTGCTTTGTGCACGCACAGGAGACCACAATGAAGCTACATACCACTGACAGATAGCAGGACTACACTTCATGCCCTGTGGAAGCACTTTCCAGTGGTATCTCTTCATTGGAGCCTCTCTGTTCAATGATGGTACTGAGAATGCAAACCTGGGAGCATCTTCAGGGTGTAATGGGATTTGGAAAAAACAATCTTTGATGTCTAATACTGCCAATTGCCAATCTCTAGGTAACATAGTTGGAGTAGGCATCCCAGGTTGAGGAGACCCCATGTCCTGAATTACTTTATTTATTTCCCTAAGGTCATGTAACAATCTCCATTTGTCTTTCCCTGTTTTTTTTATTACAAAGATTGGAGAATTCCAGTGGCTTGTTGTTTCTTCTATATGATTTTTTGCTAATTGTTCTTCTACAAGTTTTTCAAGTGCCTGTAACTTTTCCTTTTTTAGCGGCCACTGTGTTGTCCAGACAGGTGTGTCACTTAGCCATGTTAGCTTCTGGACCCGGCACTCAATGGTGGCCGCTTCCAAAAATCCTGAGGGGTTTTTGGAATTATCATTTTAACTCCCCATTGTGACACGGAGTCTCGGCCCCACAAGGGACACTTATAATCTATTACAAATGGACAAACACTGGCCAATTTGCCGTCCAGTCCCTCAATTTGTACAATGCGTTTTGATATTTTTGCCAATTTAAATCCTCCTATACCCTGAAGTTGCCCAGCTACAGATTGCAATTCCCAGTGTGAAGGCCACATTTTTTCAGGAATAATGGTCACATTTGAGCCTGTGTCCAGAACACCCTGCACATGTAGATGATCTGATCATGTGTCATGTTGCATGCTAGAGAAGGTTTTTCCTCCTTTACTGTCTCTGCCCATTAAACCTCTGGTGACTTATCATCTGCTGTGATATCTGCTGGAATAGGAAAGGCTTAGGCCAGTACTTGCCCCTCACACAAATAGAAAGGTGCTTGAGAGCAACGAGCTAATATTATAACACTGGATATTTTCCCCTTCATGATCATAGGAGCTATTTCAATTTCTAAGGGTGTGTGTGCTGTGTCTCCCACAACAAAATACTCACTCTCCATGTGGCAAAACCGTCATAGGGCTTGAGATGTCCACTGTAATGATGGTCCACTCAGCAGATCTGAAATGAAAACCTTTGGTAGTCTGGAGCCTAACACGGCCACAGGACTGCCTGACTTGGTTAGGAGAACATTTAACATTTACATCATCTGTTATCCCCACATTGTCCCTTCCACCCTCCCCCTTTGTTTTTAAGAGAGAGGCTTTTGCTACAGTATAGCCTGCAGAATTTATATCCTGGCACTCTATGGTGTTTATGGCAGGCCTGCGTCTCAATTCTAGTTTTTTTGTTCGTTGAGTTTCTTCTGTTTCCTGCTCTGAGGACAGTCCCTAGCAAAATGTCCTTCCTGCTGACACGGGAAACAGGTGATCTGATTTAGTTGCTGTGATGACATGTGCTGCTTCTTCATCTGTGGTGGTTGAGGTGCTGGAGGCTTAGGAGGTGCTGGACTCGGGTTCCTCTCAGGAGCACTGAACAGTTCTGCTTTGCGCGTGCACGCTTCTATCATCTGTGCCAGGGTTGGTTCTGGGCATAGTGGCAGGCTTAGGATGACTCTGCGACATGCTTGATTGACGTTTTTTTCTGCTAAGTCTTTAATCAGTTCTGCATGCATGGCTGGATTCTGCACCTGGCGTTCCACCTGTGTTTTTAATCGATCTATAAAACTTAAAAAACTCTCAGAAGAATATTGTTTAATATTAACATAACTACTAGTTACTTCAGGTGTTGGCAATTTGACAAAGGCCTTTTCAGCTGCATCACAAACCTTACTCAAAATAAATTTAGATAATAACAGAGTTTGTTTTTCAGGGCAGTGTATTTCTCCCTCCCCACATAAATGATCTAATGTAATTTCATTATCATCCGAATCTTTGGAGTGTTCAGGATTTTTGTGAAGCTCTGTTAAAAGACTGCTTAAAGAACGTTTCCAAATATTAAGCCATAATTCATATTCAGCTGGAGTTAGCAAACACATGAAAAGGTCCTTTATATCCTGGGGAACTAATTCACTGGACAAAAGAGTTGTTCTTAGCATCCCTTTAAATATTTCACTTTGCCTCCCAAATTCCCTTTGCACCTTACAAATTTCTTTTTTTTCTTGGTATGAGAATGGTTCGTAGCTTCTCCTACCATTCCTTCTACCCACATATTGAACTGGTGCTACATCAAAAACATGAGGAGGGTTAGTCAGCAAGTTAGGGGTTAATTGGTTCTGTGTCTCTGCAATTTGCGTTCCTGAAACACATGCTGCCTCTCCCCTTCTCTCAGCCCTCCCGGAGTTTCTATTGTTTTCTGTCCTGGTGTTAGAAAAATGGTTACAAGGTGGTATAGAAACAGCAGCTTGGAAAAATGGGTTAAAATAGCTAGGAAGATATTGAGCAGAAATGGGAGTTGGATGCAGGAATGGATTATTGGAAGAAAAAGGCATATTGTTAGGAGTTATTGGTAACTTTGTAGCAGGTTGTTTAGAAGGATTTAAGTCTGTATAACTCAGGGGATTTTTAGAATCAGTAGTTTCTTGAGGTATTTCTGATTTCTCTTTTAATACAGGGACAGAAGATTCCGAATCTAATTGTGATAAGTGTTTGTGAATATTTAGAAATATAGGCAAAAATAAAGCAGCAGTGGTATCGCCTTTCTGTATTTTAGAAGTTAATAAATCTCCAACACTGTCCCAAAATAAAACTGAATTGATATCTTGCTTTTCAAATTCTATAACTTCTCGAGACAACCAGCTAACAAACTTTCTAATCTGTTTTTCAGAAATTACAACATCCTGTGCATCTAACATTTCTTTAAGCTGAGAAATAATACTCTTTTGTTGTGCAGAAAATTTCCCCCCCATTCCGATGTTATAAACACAAAATGCACGATTCCCTTACTTTCACAGAAAGTTACACAGTAGCAAACCCAGGTGATTGGGGGTGCTGGGCTTTGTTACCACACGTGGCTCTTTGCTATGGCAGCACCGGGCGGTCCCGGGGAAATCCTCCTAAGGGAAAACCCCGCGCCCGTACTTATGCCAATAAGGTAGCACACGCCGGTAGAGCGGGCCGAGCACGTAAATGCTGGCGCGATTGCGTAACACCGCTCGCGTGGTCGCCGCTCTACATGGAACTGCCGCAGCTCCCAAGCCCACGGGATACAAACCTCCCCCAGTGAATTTGGGGCTATTCCAACTAAAACCCCCCCCCTCCCCAGTACCTCGGGGCTAGATTGGGGTTCATGCCTCCCCAAAGGGATATTTTACCTTCCTCAGACGGAGTGCAGTCGCACCGTAACTCTGCAAAAGTTCCAATCCAGAACCGGCTCCCCCGACTTCGCGGAGAAGTTATCCAATTCACACTCCTATGTTTGGGGCTGGCAAAAAGCAGCTCCAACCCACGGAGGTAGTTGAACAGCCCAACGGGCCTTTTAAAGTCCTAAAACAGGCACTTTAGCCAAAATGGGGTCTAAAACTGAAGCCCCCACGATTGGGCGCCAACAGCTGCTATACTCTGTGTCTTTTCCCTAATTACTTAAGATCAGACAAAGTATCGCTGCATGGATGGAGAAGGATACAAAAGAGGCTCTTTCAATCTCAGTTTATTCCAGGGCGATGGTGTGGCCGGAAAGAGGGAGAATCTCTCTCCGAACCAGGTATTCATGAGAAGGGAATGGGAGCGGCCTTGGCTGGCTGCCAATGGGATGAGGACACAGAGGGGACTAGGATCAGCATACCCGACCCCCGGTGGGTACAAGGTCACAGGACCGGTAAAGGGGACATGAACTGGGGACTAGCAGGAAGGAAGCTTGCAGGGTATTTAATTTCTTATACCTCAGATACCGAATTACAACAGTTCACCTCTGCCCGTGTTTAAGTTGATGGAAAGGTATGCCAGGCAGGATACACTGTATCTTCATAATATAACTTATTTTGCATATTTCTGCTGTTAATATATCAATATTTATATTTCTTATCAAAGCAATAAGGATATTCTTTTACTTGGGACCGTCATCACATTTAATAAGGTTGATTACTGTTTAGGAAAAAACAGTTCTCATGAATCAATAATACACATCTAATCCAGCTGGTTCTGATAAAAATCAATAGAGTTACCATTTGATGTTTCATGAGCTGGAATAACTACATATATTTATTTATACACAAATCATAAAATCATGGAATGGTTTGGGCTGGAAGGGATCTTAAAGCTCATCCAGTGCCACCCCTGCCATGGCAGGGACACCTCCCACTGTCCCAGGCTGCTCCAGCCCCAGTGTCCAGCCTGGCCTTGGGCACTGCCAGGGATCCAGGGGCAGCCACAGCTGCTCTGGGCACCCTGTGCCAGCCCTGCCCACCCTGTCAGGGAACAATTCCTAATTCCCAATATCCCATCCAGCACTGCCCTCTGGCACTGGCAGCCATTCCCCCATGTCCTGTCCCTCCAGCCCTTGCCAATTGTCTCTCTCCATCTTTCCTGCAGCTCCTTCAGGCCCTGCAAAGCCCCCCTGAGCTCACCCCAAAGCTTCTCCTCTCCAGGTGAGCAATGCCAGCTGTGCCAGCCTTTCCTGCCAGCAGAGCTGCTCCATCCTCTGCTCATCCTGTGCCTCCTCTGGGCTCTCTGCAGCAGCTGCAGCTCCTTGCTGTGCTGGCCCAGGGCTGGGGCAGCTCTGCAGGTGCTCAGGGTCTCACCTGAGGGGCAGAGGGGCAGAATCCCCCCTGCCCTGCCCTGCTGCCCACGCTGGCCCAGCCCAGGGCAGGGGGGAGGTTCTAGCATTGGTCATATTCAATTCTCACCCACCAGCTCCTGCAAATCCTTCTCCCAGGGCTGCTCTTGATCTTTTTACATTACAAAGCTAAACCAGCAGCTTTTAATAGTAATCATTTTTAAAGGAAGTAATTCTTAGGAGAATTATATTTCTTGTCCATAAAATACCCACTCTGAATTACTCTGGAACCCCTGGTTCAAACTTTGGTAGTTGATACTGTCAATCAACACCCATTACCTCGTGGCCAACCTGGCTGAGAAGCAGTTGTGCTCCATTTGACACAGTGTGACCCATTTCTATTTGGCTTATGTGAAAAGAATACATCGGACATCTGCTCCCCCATTTGATTGATTTATCATGCACTGTGAAAGTACTTCAAAAACATGCTGAAACCCTTGCTAATGTGCTGGGAAGTTAAACTTAGATCATCATTGTTCCCACTTTTCTGAATTACTTATTGTAAGCAAATCCAACTGGTTCAGGATGTGAATTTTAAAGATTTCCTGAAAATGAATTATTTTATCATGTGCTTTATTACTCATTATTAATTTTTTATAAAGGCTTGAATAGGAACATCGTGGTGTGAGATGTAACTTTGTGGTGAAAAGTATGAAAAAAGGTTTGACACAGAACCATTTGGCCTTTAAGGCAGTATCAGAAATTGTATCACCTACTCCATTAATTCTTATGTGAGCAGGAACAGCTGTGGTGCTCTCAGCATAAGAAGGACACAACTGTTGGAGCGAGTGCAGAGGATGTCATGGATAAATAGATGTGGAGACAGGCTGGCTCAGCCTGGAAAGGAGAAGGTTTAGGGGAGACCTCACAGCTCCTTCCAAGGTCTGAGGGGCTGCAGGGAACCAGAGAGGGACAATTCCTCAGGAACTGCAGTGCCAGGACAAGGGGAAATGGCTTCAAACTGAAAAAGAGGAAATTTAATTTAGGGAAATTTTTACTTGCACTATTACGCTAAAAAGAAAAAAAGCAATGTAAAAAGATGTGCTAAACCAACAGCCTGGGTTCCAATAAGCAGTACCTGTCCATTTCTTCTGGAAATGAGATATCCAGAAAGCTAAATTAGGTCCAACATTATAATTTTTATGCAGTTTTTAACTGTTAGTACAACAAATGAAAGGCATTAACATACTTTATTTTTTCCGACTAATGAAAATGCAGGCAAATAAAGGAATAATTTCTTTAATGATCTGTTAGAAATAATAATGAATGGGTTTTTCAAGAGGTTTTTTTGGCATGGCTGTTGTTTTGCAAAACCGCTTGCTTTCCTCCTATTTCTACTGTAAGTGTTTCATCAATGACGTGATTTTAAAGTAGAGAATTTTGAAGAGTGTTAGTAGTCTTCTCTAAGAACATTATTCAGCTGCTAATACTTCTGCCAAATGGCTGTTTCTGTGTTGATGTTTTACATGAGTCACTAAAAATAAAAGCAATTAACTTGTCTCTGAAACTATTTCCTATCAATATTTACGTACCGTTTTTGCTAAATAATAAGCAATAGAACTACCCCTGGGGTTCTTTTGTCACCACAGATGGGATGCTAGGATTTCGTCCAGCAAAAGGAGCACAACCCTACCAAAGCTACTGTTTTCTAGCGCTTAGAGGGGAACATGTAGATATCTTTGACAAGGCACATGATGGTGCAGTAACGTTTTTCTGCTCCATTTGGAGTGAAGAAATATGCTGCTGATCATTTTTGGAGGCTGACTTCTGGCCATCAACTTTTTTCCGATGAGAGATGTAAAAGCTTTGTCTGGTGCCTAATTATTCCTCGGGAGATTTCATTCTAAGACTTTCTCAAAAATTCACTAATAACATTTGGATAAATAGTTAGGATACTTTGTGGTTTTAAATGCATAATCCTGTATTTGACCAGTGATGCCAAAGGAGAAGGCCTGAGATCACTTTTAATGACTACAAATATCTGGGTGACTTTTATGTATATGGGATTCTGACAGTCTGAGCTGCCAACAGATTGTGTTGGCGGAACAAATGGACCCTTGTGCAGAGTTCCATGCTGTGTGAGGGCACACAGAGAGTGTGACACAGCACATAAATCACAACCCCCACAAGAAGGATCGGCCAGCTCTTACACCCAACTTTTGGTGGTATGTTTAATCTCAAAGATCTTTTTGACATATTGGAAGACATTGAGTTGTTGCTGAGGATTTGGAGCGGAAGGAAAGGAAGCTGAGACGTGGAGGCGTGGTGGATCCTGATCAAAGTGCTCTCAGTGGAAGAGGAAACACAGGAGAAATATGCTCTCTATAGAGTATATCTCTGTAGAATGCAGCACATAAACTCTATTTCCTAGCTGCAGTCTGGTCTTTTATATTGATTAATGTAATCTCTGCAATACTGGCTTTGCACTCTGTGAATCCAAGCCGCCTGTTCTTTAAATGCTGCTCCTGGACCTGCAGAGTTGGATTATCTCCACTTGGGAGAAAGGGCTTGTTTCCATCATCTTCCAAGAGTGGTTGCAGCCCCACTTTCTCAGGAGCCTTTGGCACTGCAGTTCCCTCCCAGGTGGGCTTTGGAGAGCTGGAGGTGTTTTTTGGGGGAGGGGAGGTGCTGAGCTTGGGGCTGTCCTGTGTCGCTGCAGACTGAGAGGGTTGGGCCTGCTGTTTTATATAAAAGAAGGGAAGATTAATTTGATTTCTACTACCTTTTATTGAGTAGTGCTTCATGTGCACCTGGTAGTGAGGGAAAATATGGTACTGATTTGATTTGGAAATTAATTTTCTTATTTTTTAAAGTGTTAGCAAGTGTACTTAGAAACTTAGAATTTTTATTGTTCTAAAATAAAAGATAAGTAAATATTTCTGGAGAGGACTTTACTAAATGAAGGGTACTGATATTTAAACCAACCAAACAAAGCCACAAACACTCCGTGTAACATCAGTGTTCTCTTTCAGTTTCAGTCTACATCAAATGATAAATCTTTCAGGCTCCATCTGAAACCAACAGCAAATAAACAGCTGCTTCTTGTGGCTGTCTTTTCAAATCCTTCATCTCCTGTAACAGGCACAGACTGATCCTTGATTCCTGCCTTTATTTCAGCAACGGGCTTTACAAATGTTGCTCGAGCACACCTGACATAAATACTTTAAACAACAATAACAACAAAAACAACAGCAACAAAGTTAGCAAATTACCCTACATTGAGGATGATGTTTGTGCCAGCAAAAGGATATTCCTGACCTGAAGTGGAAGAATATGAAAACACAGGGTGAAAATATATGTACAACACCTTTTATTGCTTTGTACGGGAGACTTTCTTTCTACAGAGTTGACTATTCATTAAATGTTCATGAATATTTGAAGGAATAAAATTTGAAAATTTGAAATAAAACTTACACGTAAACAGAAGCACAAAAGTTTCATTTTATCTTTTAAGAATTCCTTTAAAAAGTTATTTGCATACTTCAAGTAACTTCTCATGAAGACATTGGCTTTGAATGAATTTTAGCAATACCTGCCTGCATCACTGTATTGCTGCTTTCTTTTGCAGAAAATGTAGGAAGCACAGTAAAATCTTGTAGTAGCACAATTCTTAAAGCATTTTTAAAGTAATTCTGAAAACTTTTTTGAACTGTAGGGCTGACACGCATCTATCTCAGCAATAGTAACATGGCAATTTGTTACTTACAAACCTGTTAGGGTGTTGTTGTTGGAAATTATTTGTTGTTTGGTTGAGGCTTTTTGTGCTAGAGATTAGAGACAAAACCCTGAGATCTGCAGGAAACAGATTACCTGTTTTCAAGGTCATAATATGAAGTAGGTCAACAAAAGGCATAGATTTGTAAAATGTCATCAGAACAAGAGACATGTAAACAGAAATGCTGTCTCTTTAAGCACATGATTTTTAGCCAGGTTAAAATAATTTACTTGACCTCTGTACGCATATTGCTTTAATTTATAATTTTGTGTCTTATAAAATGATAGAAATGTGTTTGTATTTTACAATAAAAAGCCATTAAGTACTCCTGACTGAGATATTATAGCCATGGCTGTTTCTGAAACGGTTTCCTTTTTTTTTTCCTTTTTTTTTTTTTAGGAGATGCTATAACAAAGAGCTAAAAATTGTACTAAAAATGCTATTGAGCTATAATGGAATATAAAAAATTTCATTTATAAAAACATTTATTATATTTAAAAGGAGTGCCAGGGAGGATTGTAGTACAATCACAAATGTGAACAAGAGCCTGTGCCAAAATATTATTGACATGATATTTTTCTGTGGGATATGTAAATGATTTTTTTTTTTTTTTTAATTGGGAGTTGCAGTATCTTAAATTGTCAAGACTGAGGAAGAAGACTTCAGTGCAAAAACCCTTAAAAGTTGCCTCAATTCTTGGTGCTTGAAATACAGTTTGAATTTAGACTTGTATGCAGGATAAAGTGAATTGAGCTGTCTCTGAAATGCACTCAGATACAACATTAAAGGAACATTATTTAGCAGTAAAGGCTCAGGCAATGCAGAGGAGGTAAGGGAAGTCATGACACAGACAGCTAATTAGTTTCCTTCAATCCAGCCCCAACAAGCCTTTCAGTCTTGGAAGAGTGGGAGTTGCAGGAGCTGAAGTGCCTTAGCAGGCTCAGGAACATCCTGCCTGAGGAATGAGGGAGGCTGGCATGGCCAGCTTTGGGATCATTGCATTTCTGTGCTGCTGTGCCGTATTCCAGGGACTCTCAGCATGCAGTGATTTCCTGAGCTCAGGAGTTGTTTTCCCCGTGCTTCTCCTCACGCCAAGGTGCGAGCAGAGGATAGCTCTGAGTAGGTAAACACTGCCAGCCATCAATACATGGCTAAGGGGCCCCAAAGGCACTGAAGGGGAAAATTGCCAGGCTGAATTCCAAGAGCATGCCAGGGAAGACAATTAAACATTGGCAACCGTCCTGTGTGTAAGCTTATGTATTTATTTATTTATTTTAAATGCAAATTATCAGTTGTATGAGTAGCAAAAATTAAAGCAAAAATATCCATGTTTGCATAGATATAGAAAGACAATGATTTTCTGTTGTGCTGTACTACACTCAGCACCACTGCAGTAGCAGCTTTTCCAAAGGCTTTTCTCACTGGTTATGAATGAATTTTGGTTTTCCTCCAAAAGCATGCAAACCAGTGGGAAGTGCATCTCTAACAGATTATGTTCCCTGGTTATTTTCCTTGACAGGACCATACTTTTGGTTCTTTAGTAAGAGTTGTGTGAGATTTTTGCCCCTCTTTGGACGTTGCCCCAGAGGCCAGATCCCTCTTGGATCCAGCTGGGATTGGACTCTGTTTCACACAGCAGGAGGAGACTCTGGCAGTTTCTCACAGAATCCACCCCTGCAGCCCCACCACCACCAAAACCTTGCCCCAGCTGCACAATGAAGTCAGAATAATGAAAACTGTTGAAGGAAGGAAAAGCCTCTGAGAATATAAGGATATTATCTCCATCAAATACGTATTTGCAAATTAATAGCTCATGTTGTTAGTTTGCTAACTGGTGTCAATGGAGAAACTTGGCTTCCATGCTGTGCTTTTTGAGTCCTTTTTATGCAGGTCCTGTTCTTCATTTACCTTTATCTTTGGGGACTCTTTATGAACATTTGTGTCTTCCTAACTTCCCTTTAGTACCAGGGGCATTCAACAAATCCTCAAGTGTCATTTAACTAAAATATCTTTATTTAGTCTATGGTTTTGGCAGCAACATTATCAAGATGCTAAGTTGTCTCTGCACATTCCCATAAAATATAAAATATCCCATAAATATATGAGGAAAAGATATTTGTGTATTGACCAGTGCTTATATAATAGACAAATTAGAATATCAACCTTCTATTGCCAATAAAATCAGTTATAAAAATCTAAATATTTAAAATCAGTACATATTTTTTCTTTATTAGATGGAAAGAAAACCTGTATTTACCTTTTAGCTCTTTTGTTTAGCAATGCCAATTTATAGGTTCACATATTCACATATAGATGAATATGTGAAGCTTTCCAAGGACAAGGAGTGTGTAAATTGTAAATGTTGCATAAGCAATATATCTGTTTCTGGGAAATTTTTCAAATAGATTGTTTTTTTACTCAAGAATATTTTCTTTTCTTACCGTGAGGTTTTAGGGCTTCTGCTAATCTGTCTCTTTTTTGATTTGAAAAACTCTTATCTGTCCAACAGGCAAGGGAATTGCTGGGAGAACCAGACATTAGGGATTGGCAGCTCATTCCAGAGCATTCAGACAGAATCCTTACTTAGGACTGCATTTAGTATGAAAAGTTAGAATCTTTTCAAGGCAGAAGTCAAGTGTGCTTAACTTGAAGCACAAAGTGAAGCATAAATGATTTGGATGAGAATTCACTACCTAGCAACAGAGGAGTTGGACCACTAAGAGGTATCCGAATAAACTACTTTCTGAGGTTATTTTAAGAAGAATCTATTACACAAAAAAACCCAAACCAAAACAAAAAAACCCTAATGAATGAAACAATTGAACACATAAAAAAGAAAAAAAACACAGAAAAAT
Organism: Oenanthe melanoleuca; assembly: GCF_029582105.1. Classification (NCBI taxonomy): domain Eukaryota; kingdom Metazoa; phylum Chordata; class Aves; order Passeriformes; family Muscicapidae; genus Oenanthe; species Oenanthe melanoleuca. Next base: position 20,246,764 of record NC_079345.1, on the reverse strand, counting down.
AAAACAAACAAAACCTCAAACCCACCAAAAATTAAAAAAAAAACACAAAAAACAAACCCAAACCAAACCAAACATCCCCCAAAACAACAGAAGGGTCCTAAAATAAAGAGGAGACAGGCAGAAACTCTGTCACTGCAATGACTGGAGAGTTTTTGAAAAATCTGCAAATGGAAATGCAGATCTGGTTGAGCACATTAAGAAGTTACAACTTTTACCTGCTATAGTTTAAAAGCTGAAAACTAGGAGGGCTCTGATGGAATTATGTCCAAGCAGTGGTTAATGAGAAATTAAATATTTCAGACACATGCAGTCTGTGAGAGAGCTGCTGGGTCTTCGGGCTGAGCAAAGAGTGAAGGGAGCACTTAAGGTGGAGAAGGTTTCTGCTGCAAAGCTAAGTGACTTGGAACTCTTTTCAAAAAATGTAAATTAAAATGTCACAGGAGGCACTTAAAAATCATTTAGCAGAAATAGAAGAGGTCCAGACAAGGGTGACAATATAATTAGAGACCTCGGATGGCTTTGTAAGAGGATAGATTTGGAATTATTAGAACCCTCTTTATGGAGCAGAGAGCAGTGAAATATGACATAAGAAGCCTGAAAATAATGAATTAAAACCCCTATATTTATGTCTTTTATAGCTGAATATGTATTTTTTCACCAAAACATAAAAATAGTCTGGGCAACTCACTGCCACAAGCTGTAGAATATTGGGTGGTTTCTGGTTTGTAGAATGTGGTTTCTGTTATGTATAATGTAGATCTTAAGATGCAATAGAAAAAATCAAAGAGTTTTAGACATTTTGGTGTATCAAATGAAGCAAGATGATGAAATTTATTTTAAAAATGGCTTATTTTATTACAGAATTTATAGAAATTTCCCTGAAGTACTTACGAGTAACTCAGACAGAGGAACAGATTAGAAGCAACATCCTACCTAATGTGCAAATTCCATATGGGAATCCAGAATTCAGCTTGGCAATTTTGTTTCAGTTCAAAGAATCACTTTGAGAATGTATTTGTGTAGTTTAGTAATATGTTTACCTAAGGTGGCTTTCAGTATTTTATTGTGTATTAGTTTTTGCCTACAATGCAGTTCTACAACAAAAACAAGGTTGGAATTCATTCTTTCACATTAGCTTTTTATATGTGTGCTCTATTGCACATAAATTTATATATAGATGTTACTGTAAAAGAAAACAGCATCTGCATGACTGAGTTTTTAGCATTCTTCTGTTGTGGGCTTCCCTGGCATTACTGCTCTGTGGCCAAGTTTCATTAACTCATTTTGCATTTCATTAAAGTCTAAACTCTAAAGGCTAATGCTTTCCCCTCCCATGGAATATGAGTTAAAATGGAAGCAGAAATGCCCAAATGAAAATTCCATCCTTGGGAACTTAGAGGAATGTGAAATGCAGTGCATGGGAGTGGTGGGACCCCTTACAAAATCTTGGGTGCAGTGGAGGAAATACAAACACCTTCTGGTTTATTCCTTCTTGGCAAGCAATGAAACTATTGTTGTGAATTCAACACATTTCTGATTTCTGTGGAAATCAGAATATTTTGGTTAGAATTTGTCCTTTTATAAGGCTTATTCCAGTCTGGTTTGTGATCTCAGGGCTTTTTAGTGTCCTGCAAACGTGCTGACAACGCAATGAAATTTTTTATAGAAACACAGAATGGTTTGGGCTGGGAGGGACCTTAAATCCCACCCATCCCACCCCTGCCATGGCAGGGACACCTCCCACTGTTCCAGGCTCCTCCAGCCCCAGTGTCCAGCCTGGCCTTGGGCACTGCCAGGGATCCAGAGGTAGCCACAGCTGCTCTGGGCACCCTGTGCCAGCCCTGCCCACCCTGCCAGGGAACAATTCCTGCCCAATATCCCTCTGGCAGTGGGAACCCATTCCCTGTGTCCTGGAAGTCCAGTTCCTGATAAATTGTCCCTCTTTGCCTTCTCTGTAGCCCCTTCAGACCTTGGAAGGTGGATGTGAGTTCTCCATACAACCTTCTCCTTACAGGCTTCAGCCTTATTTTTCCTTACAGCAAATTACATATTGTCTACGTCCATTCTGCTTCCTGAATCTAAGTTCTAGGTAAAAAAGTAATAAAAAACAAAAGTAAGAAAGAAATATTCAGCATTGTCCAATGAGCTGGTTTGGTTAATGAATTTATGCCCATTTCTACATTTTAACGCAGATATTTACCTTCTAATAAATTTTAATCCTCTTCAGTTCTGTATCTCATGGAGAGACTGATTAACTAAAACCTTGTTTATCACTGGGTTTTGTGCTTTTACTTTCTGCCTGTTATTTACAAGAATTATTGTTAAAGATAGATCACTGGATTGTTTTGTGATATAAATATGCAAATCAACTGGGCTGGTGAACTGGTTCACCTAGTTCCTTGCAGTGAGAGATTCTTCAGCGTAAACCTTCACATACACTCTTAGGAAAGCACAACATTATTAACAGCTTACTCAGCCAGAAAGAATTGGTGAAAACCTGGAAAATGTTTTAATATGAAGAGAGAATAAGCCAGTAAAAGCACAAGTTGACATGTCTGTCTAAATGTCATGGAAATGGTGAAGTCCCTTGGATTATTCTGGTTCTAAATATAGCTCTAAAAGTGTTCTGGGGCTGGACCATGGAATGATTTTTTCCTTAGAATAAACTAAAATAGACACAATTATACAGAAATATATTTTCTTGATATCAGTGATATTCCACTCCTTCAAAGACATGAAGTAAGAGTTGCTGATATAAATAATGATGTTAAAGTAATCAATCATTGCTTGCCAGAGATAGGGAACAGAGATGTTTATAGCTTGGTTGGTTTTGGGCATATTTTTTCTATTTGGAATAAAATCAGATATGAACCTAAAACCTTATGGCTCCTGGTATGATGTGAGCTTTTAATCTAACATCTGTATTTTGGCTGGAATATGCACTTTGGACAGCTGGCTGAAAATTTAGGCAGGGGATTCCATTTGTGCGTATCAGCACTTCCATATAAAAGCCATCAACTTTTCCATCAGATCTTTCTGCCAAAGATTGAATGGCTGCTATCCATGTTCTGTTTCAAATTTAGTGCTGACTCTAGCAGGGCATAAAATACTTCTGAAGACAATGAGGAATGTACCCCGTTATTTCCCTAAGGTATATGCTCTGTATAGCTCCAGTTAAAACTAGTTTCATAAGGAGAGAGAAACAAAAATTTAAACTCAAAATGCAACTATTTCTTTTTTGTCAATTATTTTTCTTAGAATTGATTTCCTGCTTTTAGGAGCTGCCCTCTGTATATTTATATATTGAGGCCATTGTGTTTTTAATGGAATAACTCGTGATATAAAAAGGCAGCATCAGAGTGTTGTGATCCTATAATTAGCTTCACCCTAGGAAACAACAATTTGAAACAATTTTGCATAGAGCAAATGAAATAAAATAGGTGTAGGCAAATTCAGCTTTAGGGACAGTCTCCAACAAGTATGAAATTGCGGCTCATAAGTGCCTCTAGATCTGAGAATTTTCTGTAGTACTCTGGTATCATTTTTGGTTCATGACTGGCCCCAGCTCAGCTGCTAATAAGTAGAGTTGTGGGGGTTTTTTATTTTTCTGTTCATATAAAAGATGAGTTCAGCAGCCAGTTTGCCTTCCAGGTCACCTCTGTTTCATTCTTTTGTTCTGGCTAAATCTACTTTACTAATTCCTCTTAACTAAACTATTACACTTTCCAAATCACTGCCAGTCCTTGTTTCTTCGTCTTGTGCAGGTTGTACATTTTTAATCACACATAATGTGCCAGGAAGGCTCATGCTCTCAAAGTCCACTTACATATCTTTCTACTTTCACAGATTAGAAAGCACAGCTGTGAGTGGCACAGGGTTGATGGGTTTTAATTCCTGCTCTTGTTCTGAGTTCATGAAATAGTGGTTGGCACTGGGTTCAGTGACAGTGGAATTGTTGTATTGGTCCCCCTTCTTGTGTCCCAGTCACCTCACAATCTGAGGGAAACAACACCTGTGGTGGAAGGGATGGGATCTAAGGAATGCCAGTAATATGCAATGTGTTTTCTTTCTCCTTACCTGATCTAGAAACTCGCAATAAGAGAATCTTGAGGGCAGAGATCTCATTTCTTACTGGACAGGACATATTAGAGATATTCAAATCAAGACTGTTCTTGTTCTGCAGTTCTCAGCAGTGCTCATAACAGAGACACAAAGGAGTATGATCCAATAGCACTTCAGGAAATATTTCAGGCTCTGAAAATGAATACATTTCCTTGAAGGAACCCAAACAACATTTTTCTTATTTTTTTTTTCTGAGAAATGAAAATTGAAAGACTTTGCATTAAGGAGTTTTTCTTCAAATACCATGGAATTCCAAATGTTTTGTGGCTTATTTGAAAGAACCTTCTTTTTCATATAACTTATAGATATGTTTTTAATAATTTGGCAGTACTAGTAAAATAGCATTTCTTTCTATCAGACTCTAATCTAAGTGTGTTTATTTTGTCTATTTATTCTCCCACTGTTTGGTGAGTTCATGATAAATCAAATCAGAGGGCAGAACAGATGCTGGCTAGTCAAAATGGTTTTTCTGCCTTACAGTTTTGAGAATCTCTTTTAAACTTTGTAATCAGCATTTATACAGATAATTGGGTCAGGATAGTGTTTGGTATTGTTTTTCACCTCAGTACTTCACATGAGCAATTGTTTGACCAAGAAAGGTATTAACACCATGATAACTTGTTTTTCTAGTGTGGGTTTGCATTTTTTACCTGTCCCATGGATGCTTCAGTGTACTGTTAGAACAGCCTGATATTGCTTCAGCACCAGATAATTTTTGTATATTGCTTGTATTCTTGCAAAATTGTTTTTTCTTATTTTGTTACTTGATTGTTGTCTTTTGTAAATCTCTATTATTTTTCCTTGATAGGATTTTATTGCTGGTTTTCTACACTTCAGTAATTTAGAGGTCAGGCAGCTTTGTTTCTTCTTTACACAGTATTTTTTTTCACCTAACAATATTAATGCAGTCTTTATTTGCAAGTTTTATTTAATCTGGTGCACAAAACATTCTTGTGAACATCAATTATTCCAAGATGAGGCCTTCCTGTTAAACATCCTGCCTTCCTTAATACGACAGACAAAAGGAGACAGCAAAGGATGTAATTCCAGGGAGCTCGAAGGGAATGTGCCATGATCTGAATTAGCTGATCACTTCCAGCTTAGATAAACCAACCCAGTCCCTGCAAGTCCCAGCATATCCTGTCTGCTTCCCCTCCATTACTACATTTATCTCAGTGATTCGTTGGCACAATCCAGGCTAAAGAACCTACTTTGCTGAGAGCTCTTTCTCTGTCCTTTCACTTGAGTTTCCCCTTAATTACCAGACAGTGTTGGAGCCCTTTTGAGGCTGCCATCACTCAGATTTCTTGAAGCCTCCCAGATACGACTGTGCACCATGCTGAGTGCCTGCTCTATAAATACAGGATGAAATAAATGTTTAAGACTCAAAGGATGAAAGGGGGATTACATGTTTTGTATGGGAGATGGCAAACTAAGCATAGCAGCAACTTTCCTGAGGACACTGCAGTCATTAAGGCAAACACTAAAAATAGCTTTTAAAAAGACCTGAGCTTTTCACAGTGGGGGGAGGGAGGTCTGTTTTCAAAGGAAGGAAATCTCAGTGTGTTGAATTAATCTCTCACCCATGCTGAAAGTGGGAGGTCTGCACAAGGTAAGCAAGAGGAGAAACAAAATGTTTGAAAACTGCATTGTGGTGTGGAGCCTGAAGCTGGTTCATGCAAGAGTACAGGATTCTTCTAAATGTATTCAGGGTAAGGGTCTATCAAAGGCTCTGATGGGTTGTGGCTGGAAGCAGGGAGAGCAAGAACACATAACCCAGGTGCGGCACCAACTGAGCTGTACTTTGTCCAGGTGCTGCAGTCTTCGATTAAGTTGCCAGCTTTCCAGAGCTGAAACCTTTGGAAAATTTGACAGCTGTTCTACTAATTCCTTTATCTAGGAGTTAAAAGCCCTCCTTGAGGGAAGTTGTAGTTAATAATGCCTTGACATGCAAAGGCTTGGGCAGCATTTAGAATTTACTGTGTAAGACAGAATATGTGGCACCAGCTTTTCTGCACTGAAACAGGGCCATGTCAAATATCTGTTAGTTATTGACATATTTAGTGTATCATCCTATGGATGCTTTGCATATATAGTATTAGTCTCCACTTAGCTAAAGAGAGAAGATGGCTTTCTTGGGCACTCTTTTTCCTGTTAAAAGTGGTGAAAAAAGAGTATTTTAAGTGTTTTCTGGTATCTGGTAGGCAAAGTTGAAAAAGAAAATGAGAACCAGAATGAACTAATGGAAAAAAACCTTAGATTTTTATTTAGCTTTTAATTTTAATATTTCTTGGTAGATTTTTAATGGAGAGAGAGAAGAAGGAGAAGCCATTAAATCAATCAAGGAGACATAAATTAATCAGCAAATGGAAGTTTACTAAACCAAATACTTATTCTAAAAATGTATGTTATGTGGTAAACATTGTTAAATGAACATATATTTCTGGTTTGATTGCAGTGCAGTAATTTCAGCATTCAGCACGCCACTAATTTGGGGACATGAATAACCTCAACATAACAAAGTGCATTGCAATATTCTTCAGCTGCTACTATTTCCATAAAGTCCATGTTTGGTGGCCAAAGGAGGGATCTTGTTGCCAGGGGAATTCATGGGACAGGGAGAAAAAAGTGAGAACCATAGAGAATTTACTCTGATTCTAAGCCTGCTCAAATCAAAAGAGATTCTCCTCTTTACTTCAGTGAACTCAGGATCCACAAGGATTTAAAGAATCCTGTTGATATTTTTGAGGGCATGTGATGTTTTCTGTCTCATTTTCTCTGAGAAGGCTTTTCTGAGCTTGAGGTCTCTGTAGCTACATCTGCATGTTTTATCAGACTGATGAGTCATGAAGACCTGAGAGGCAATATACTAACAAAAATCCGATGCTTTCTGTAACAGAATGCACATGGAAGCCTTAATGTCTACAGACGTGCAAAGGCAAAAAGTGCTCCCAAAGAGTGAAGAAAACCAAACCCCTTAATTTAGGATTACACATTCCATGAAATAAAAAAGAAAAAAAAATCAATAACAGCAAGTGTTCTAAAATTACTTTGATTCTAGTTAAATATATATGATGTAGTTCTCCGGGGATGCCACTAAGCTGAGACAGATTCACATCTCTGCCACGTGGGGAACAGAGCCACAAGCTGAAGAACTGGGTCAGTGCCTGCAGCTGATGGGATGTGAATGCAGCAGATGCTGTGCTGCCATGAGTGCCGTGGACACAGCCCTGCCAAGAAACTGTGCTCTCTGCTCAAAGTGCAGGTCCCTGAAGAATTTCTAATCATGGGAACTTCTTCATTTTAGTGTTCTTTAAAGGAGCGGAGGACAAGGAGAAGTTGGGGGGAGTTGATTCATCAGCTAACAAACAGCTACAGGAGAAAGAAATTATTCTTCCTGGCAGGGTCTGCCCTGACTCCCCTAGTCCTTTATGATCCCTATTGCATATTCCTAAACTCCCTTCTAGATAGAAATCTTCAGTACAACTTATCTTGGCTCTCCAATGCATGAACTGTGGTTCTTGTCTCATCACTCATTACTTAATATAAATAGTTTGAAAAATAAAAATGTATACAGATACAGTTTACTTCCGAATTATTTAAAGCAGCAACTTCTAAGGGCTAGAATTATGTTAAAGTTTATAATGTTGAATGGGGTCACGGTTGAAGACAGAGACACTACCCTTTTGAGATTCATGTGACAAAAGTTATTGTTCTGAACCCTTCTTAAATCTAGGGTTTGAATTTCCCAGGTGTATGCATGCGATTGGTTGTGGTCTTAACACACCCATTTCCCTGGCTGTAGATGTTACTTCCCCCAAACAGGAATCCTGGGACCTGATTCCTTAAACAAAGAAATTCCTTAAAGCATGCCCCCCTTTCCTTATCAAAACTTCTGTTATCTCTTAGGAATTCTATTGGATCTTAAAGTAATTAGGTGATTGGTTTTTTTCTTACTTAGAATTTTAAGGTAATTGGTTAGTTTGAAATTTGCAGTTTTTGTTGGTTAGAATCTCAATCCTCTAAAAAGCTATAAAAACCATTTGTTATATCATGTAATCAGACTTCTGCTAGCAAACCCCCTTCGGAGAAATAAAGACATCTTCAGAATCTTTGCAGCACGGTCTCAAGCCTTGATCTCCTCTAGCGCATAGCTGTGGCTCTGCCACGAGAGTTTTGAGCTATCTGGAATCTTGTAGCATCCCGGGGCTGGAAAGAATCCAACCCTTAGCAGCTATACCTGGCCAGTGGTATGTCTACACTTGGGGTTCAATGGATTGGCTGGGATCCTCTGTATGTGCTCAAATCCATCCTATCATCGCTCACCCAGGGACTTGTTTACTTCCAGGCTGGTTGAGATTGGACACACAGCTTTTAGACTAGCTGCAGTGTGACAAAAGTTGATGTTTATTAAGGCAATTGTATTACCTGCAGTGTAGGTCACTGTGAGCAAAGTCAGAAAACGAGACACTAAGCTTGCAGTATATATCCTTGGACCATAAAAGGAGGCAAAAAGAACCCTCAATTTTTATTTCTGAAAAATAAACATATCTAGTCCAGTATATGTTAAAGTTATTCTCATCTACCACTGAGGGGACTTAGAGGCAGTGCTTCCATGTAATAATGCATCTCTATTCTTCATGCTTACTGATTAGATTTCTTTGTATCAGCCACTTTAACATCTTCTGGTGAATAAAAGATTTCTTAACACCTGAAGGCAGAGAATTTGCTTTAACAGTAGTGAGCTGGTTTGAAATGTGAGTCTTATCATCGCATTTCTTTAGTTTCCAGAAATTGCATTTAGAAGTCATGCAGTTGAGATGTCTTGGTTCACATCTTCACCTACTCTTGGTTAATTTTCTGAATGAGGGAGCCTTTGGACAGCATTCTCAGGGATGCACAGGGTGGGATTGTTAGGGTGTCTGTGCCAGGCTGGAAGCTGGACGATCCTGGTGGGTTCCTTCCAGCTCAGAATATTCCACAGCACTTTGCTAACATCCAAGGAGGATGCAGCTTTTCAATTCTGGGAGCAGCATCCTGAGAATGACACCAGCTAGGCTTCTCTCAAGGATTCTTTGACAACAGAACAGTCATGCAACAGTGGTTTGTTTATTGAGCAATAATGAACCATCCAAGCAAGCCTTAGAGAGAAGTACAGTAGAAGCAATATTTCAAGATCTAAAAGTTAGATGTGGTAAAAATTGTCTTCAAAAGCACATTTTAATAGCATGCAAAAGGACAAGCAATAAAAGGCGGATGTGTGAAAGTTCTTTTGTCCTCAAGTGTGGGGGCTGTGTGTGTGCAGGGATAAAACATTTCCAGATGAGCTAATTATTTTCTTTTTCCCTTCTTGTAGATAATACTTTGCCTAAATTCATATTTAAACAGTTCTTCTGTCCACATGGTGATAAATAGCAGGTTGTTCAACACACACAGCAACTTTGCCTTAATGAAAACAAACGTTAACTGAAATAGGGAAATCTGTCGACTGCAGCAAATGTGCTCCTTCCTAATCAGTCTCCCTTGTCTATAAAATACACCCACATATTAGAAAAAGTTCATAAAGTGAGAGCTGGAAGACATCAATAATAATGTATTTAGCTGCAGAATTCAGTGCAGAGTGATCGTCATGCACAGTTGTTATCTGAGACCATTAAGCCCAGCCATAATCTGTGCTGATGCCAGAGCAATCAGACTGCTATATTTCACCAGGACCACTTATGAAATCTGTCATATTACTCAGCTACTGCAAACATGCCTCAGGCTTTCCCCCTGCAGAAACAAACTCTTGATGTGTAGGGCTTTGAAGCTGCTTTTTAATGCCTTGATTCTTCGGGATGGTTCATAACACGTCATAATAGCAATGCATGTAATGGTCAAAGCGGAAGTTCGTTGGTATTAGGCAAACCTCTGAATTGCTTGCAGGATGAATCCAAAGTACATTGGCTTGTAGGGATATTCTACTCACAGCACCTGCTTGGTGTTTTCATTTGCAGTTCTTGAAGACAGTGTCAGAGATAAGTGGCAATAAGCTACTCATAGATAAAACATAATAATAATTATAATAAAGAAGTTGAAATAAGCATTATGTGAGGCACAAATGGAACAGTACTTTAGCTTTTGTACTTTGATGCTGGAAGGTGACTTTTCCCACTCTAATCCAATTGGAGTTGATATTAATATTACTTCTGCAAGTTAGGGGCAGAAATACCCATTTGAAAGCAAAGATTAAGTTTACTGACACACATCTCAGCACTGACAAGGGGGTTTAAGATGGAAATTCATGCTAGATGCCCACCAAAGGGTTAAGAAACTGAGTCTTTCTGGATATTATGAAATTAAACCATCTGCTCTGCTTAGAAGTCCATGCAAGATCCTTTGCTCTCCAAAGCCAGCAGCTGTTGGAAGTGTGCTGTATGTATAGAGTGAAATCCAGGGGTTAGGGGAACAGTAACTGCTCTTTCAGCCCTTAGATCTATAACATTTGCTAAGAAACCATGTGGATTATGGAGTGGAGAAGGGTCTCTCTCCTATACACTTGCCTGGGCTTTGGAACAGAGAGAAGTAAATTTCACTCAGAGGAAAAGGATTGACTAAATCCTGCCTTGATGAATCCATGCATGAAAAAGGGCCTAAGTCTGTTCACTCAAATTATCCTTCCTAATGTTCAGCATTGCTCATCCGCCTAGGTGGGAAAGGTAATTTGTCTCTTGTGGCACTCCCTTTGCCTTTCTTTCCCCCTTCTGTTTGTGACCAATGTTTTTTCCCCTTGATCTCAGCCTCAAGTTTGTCTCTGTTGGTTGTCCCTGGAAGCGGGGATCTGTGGGAGATGCACCATCTGGAAGTGCCAGCAGCTTGTTTTCCCTTGTAGCACATCTTGCTGCAGCTCCTGCCACTCGATGTTTCCAGATGACAAGGGCCTCCCAAACTGAGCCATTCTGCTCCCAAGGCATAAGGAAAGAAGGGATCCTCCCCAGGTCCTGCCTGTGCTTCAGCACTTCCTTTTGGGAAGTAGAACAGTTCCATGCTTGGGAATTCCGACTCCTACTTGGGCGGCTGATGAAAGGAGATCTCATTCCATTTAGCTTTTGGTGGGAAATTAGTATCCTACTATGTTTGTCTAGGGAAAGAGGAGGAAAAGAGCCATCAGATCTCTTTCTGAAATCAGTTTCTAGGAGCCATAAATGGAGGAAACAAAACCATCAGTTTTTATTCCTGACAAAAGAAAATCTGTAGTCCAGTTTAATTATTACTAATTAGTTCTATATTTTTTGCATTTGCTTGAGGAAAAAGTCAGTTGAACTTGTCTTTAAAACGGAATAATCAATTGGGCTTTTTTTCTGCTTGTATTTAATATAAACTCAGTTTGTTTTGTGAGGAACTGGCAGGTGGAATTGAACTTGTTCTGGGCATTACTCAATGGCCATGGGGTGATCAGTTACAAAAAAATGGACAAATTACTCTCATTCATGCCTATCTAAAGTCTGTCCAAATATGAGAACTTCCTTGAGAAAGCAGTGCATGATCATGATCTGCATTAAGAGTTATGAGAATATGGATGAGGCAGACAATGGAAAAGGCCTTATTAAAATTCTTCATCACAGGGGAATGTTATGCCCAGTTGCTTTTATCAAAACAGCATAATCAGTGCACACATCTGAGTAAATAGTGACCGTGAAAACAGAGAATCTTCATTGTGGTGTATTAATTCTCAAGCTTAGTATAAATTAAATGTTTATTTTAATTTATTAATATATTTCTATAAAATATAAATACCTAAATTTCAAGCATAAGGGGAAAGCAACACTGCAGTATTATAGAGCTGGATCAACTTTTAGTTCAGGTATTGGTGTTTTTTTCAGTGTTGTGAATAATTTTTTTTTTTGAGATTAAAAAACTAGTGAGTCAACCCTTGCCCTCGTTTTCCATATGGCATATTAAAAAATCCTTTTGAGGACATTTGGTTGGCTAATGTGACTTGGAGCTAAATGTTTGCACAATGCAAGGTCAGCAGAGAGTCATAAATCATAAGTCAGTAGTATAACTAGGTGTGGAACTTAAAGGTTGTTACTTGACTCAATTTTAATGTATTTTTAAACACAGTAAGGTGGTCTCTTTACTACTTTATTTGCCTTAACACTTATAAGTCATTCTTCTTCTCCTGAACAAAAAAGGAATTGAATAATTTGCACAGAGGTTTCAGAGGGAACAGCTGCTATAACCTCAGAATGTGGGTTCATCTGGAATTTTAAATATAGCATTGTACAAGCTGATATTTTTAGTATGTTGTGCAGTATTAATGTACTGAAGAAACAAATTAATATCATGTAAAGTTGTTAATCTGGGGGGAAATAGGATCTTGGCAAGAGGCTTGTATCAGTATAGACAATTAATTCAGACAGATCAGGGTACTTTTAAATCCAAAACTAAAAATGGGAAAAATAAGGACGTCATTCTAATTAGGGTGGTTATTAACTTGTAGAACTGAACATGAGAAGTTTACTCCAGAAGATATTCTAGCATGTTTAATTACAATCTCATTAAATTTTCTTAAAGTTCTAATTAACTTGAATTAAATGAAACCTGGTAGTTTTTAAAGAAGCCCAGAGCTTAAATCAGTGCAAGAATATACTAAAGCAGTTTAGAATTTTGTGGTTAAATGAATATTTAACACAGCCAAGGTCAAGCAATGACTATTTTCAGTAAATTGCAGTGTTCTGGTGATACACTTGCTGTATCATTTCCAAAGCTCCCACCTACAATCACAAGGGAGATGATCAGGTTGTTAATGACAGGGTTGTGTCCTGGGCAGGAAGAGTCTCACTAAAAACCCCTCTGCAAACCTGGGGCTGCCTCATCAGCAAGGGCAGCTTGTCTGGATCATTTCCCTTCCTTTTAGCTGAGGAAACCTGTCTGCCATGCAAGAACTTAAACAAAATACACATTGCACCTAACTGAAACCTTTCAGATGAAATAATATTTGTAATTTAAAAGACAGAAAAATTCTGTGATTATTTTTGTGATTTGTTTGAAAATTTTCAATAAAATTAAAACTCCAAGGTCCTACAGTGAAAATCAAAGTAATATTTTTGACTTTTTAAAAAATTATTAAAATTTTTACCAAATTTGTTGTAGCAGAGCTACATGTGATTTTTTTTTTTTTTTTTTTTTGTAAATAAATACACTCAATACCAAAAATATGCTCAAAAGTGTGGGGTTGTGTTCTTCTTACTCCTTATACTCCCACCTGCCAAAAAATTTACCCCTTAAATAATGAGTTTCTTTGCCATTCTTTGCTGCACATGTGTCTGACGACCATTTTTCTGTAGGCCATGGAAGTTTGTTGTTTTTTGTTTTTTTTGGTTTTTTTCTGTGAGGAAGTGCATAATATAAAGGGGTAGCCCTTTATATTAGGGAGGCTTTAGATGCCATAAGTATTGAAACTAATGATGATGGAGCTGAATGCCTGTTGGTAAGGATTAAGGGAAAGGCCAACAAGGCTGACATCCTACTGGAAGTTTGTTTTCATTCACCCAACCAGGAAGAAGAGGTGGACAACTTATTCTATAAGCAGCTAGACAGTGTTTCGGAATCATCAGCCCTTGTTCTTGTAGATGACTTCAACCTGCCAGACATCTGCTGGGAACTTAATACAGCCAAAAAAAGGCAGTCCAGGAAACTTTTAGAGTATATGGAGGACAACTTTTTGTCACAGCTGGTGAGAGAGCCCACCAGGGGAGAGACAATGTTAGATCTGTTGTTTGCAAATAGAGATGGGCTGGTGGAAGATGTTGTGGTTGGAAGCCACTTGGGGCACAGTGATCATGAAATCAGGAGGAACATCAATAAGACTTTTACACTGGATTTCCAGAGGGCAGAATTTGGCCTATTTAGGAGACTTATTCCTTAGGAAACAGCCCTTAAAAACAAAGGAGTCCAGGGAAGGTGGGTGTGCTTCAAAACAGAGATCTTGAGGAGCAGACTGTCCCTGTGTGCTGCAAAATGAGTCAACAAAGCAGAAGTCCAGCCTGGATGGGCAACCAGATTTTGGAAAACCTTAGGAATAAAAAAAAAAAGAGGATGTATCATCTTTGGAAGGAGGGTCAGGTGTCTCAGGAAGTATTTAAGGGGGCTGCTAGAGCATGTCGAAAAAAAATTAGGGAGGCCAAAGCTCAGTATGAACTTAAAATGGCGACTTCTCTAAAGGATAATAAAAAATGTTTCTACAAATATATTAGTGGCAAGAGGAAGGGTAAAACCAGCCTTTGTTCTCTATTGGATGAGGGAGGGAACTTAGTAACTGCAGATGAGGAGAAGGCAGAAGTGCTTAACGCCTTCTTTGCCTCAGTCTTTAGTGGGGAGAGTGTTTGTCCTCAGAACAACTGTCCTCATGGGATGGTAGATGGTGTCAGGAAGCAAAATGGTCCCCCTGTTATCCAGGAGGAGGCAGTCAGAGAACTGCTGAGATGCATAAATCTATGGGACCAGATGAGATCCACCCCAGGGTGATGAGGGATGGCAGATGAGCTTACAAAGCCGCTCTCCATCATTTACCAACAGTCCTGGGACACTGGTGAAGTTCCAGATGACTGGAAGCTGGCCAATGTGACATTCATTTATAAAAAGGGCGGGAAGGAGGATCCTGGTAATTGTAAGCCAGATAGCCTGAGATCAGTACCAGGTAAGGTTATGGAACAGTTTATATCGAGTGCCATCACACAGCACTTAGAGGAAGGCCAGGGTATCACACCCAGCCAGCGTGGGTTTAGGAGGGGTAGGTTGTGTTTGACCAAGCTGATCTGCTTTTATGACCAAGTGACCTACCTGGTGGATGCAGGAAAGGCTGTGGATCTTGTCTACTTGGACTTCAGCAAGGCCTTTGATACTGTCTCCCACACCATCCCCTGGAAAAGCTGGCAGCCTGTGATTTGACAGGAGCACTCTTTGCTGGGTTAAGAACTGGTTGGATGGTCAGAGAATGGTGGTGAATGGTGCTGCATCCAGCTGGGATCAGTCACCACTGGTGTCCCCCAGGGGTCTGTGCTGGGGCCTGTTCTGTTCAACATTTTCATTGATGACATGGATGAGGCTGTTGAGTCTTCCTTCAGTAAATTTGCAGATAACACTAACATGGGAGCATGTGTCCATCTGTTGGAATGGAGGAGGGCTCTGCAGAGAGACCTGGAATGGTTGGATGGATGGGCAGAGTCCAGTGGGATAGAGTTTAACAAGGCCAAGTGCCAGGTCCTGCATTTTGGCCACAATAACCCCCTGTAATGTTATAGGTAGTGATGATGTGGGTGGACAGTGCCCAGGCAGAAAGGGAGCTGGGGCACTGATGGACAGCAGCTGGACATGAGCCAGCAGTGTGCCCTGGTGGCCAAGAAGGCCAATGGCCCCTGGCCTGGATCAGGAATGGTGTGGCCAGCAGGAGCAGGGAGGTCATTCCTCCCTTGTACTCAGCACTGGTGAGGCCACACCTCGAGTGCTGTGTCCAGTTCTGTCCCCTCAGTTTGGGAAGGACATTGAGACACTTGAGCACATCCAGAGGAGGGAACAAGGCTGGTGAGGGGCTTGGAACACAAACCCTGTGAGGAACAACTGAAGGAGCTGGGGTTGTTCAGCCTGGAGAAAAGGAGACTCAGAGTGACCTTATCACTCTCTACAGCTCCCTGAAAGGTGGCTGTGCTGTGTGGGCTGGTCTCTTCTCCAGGGGCACTGACACAACCAGAGCACACAGTCTCAAGTTGCATCAAGGAAGACGTAAGTTGGGTATTACAAGAAAGTTTTTCACGGAAAGAATAATAAAGTATCGGAACGCTTTGCCTGGGTAGGTAGTGGAGTCACCATCCCTGGATGTGTTTAAAGAAAGACTGGATGTGGCACTTGGTGCCAGGGTTTAGTTGAGGTGTTAGGGCTGCGTTGGACTCGATGATCTTGGAGGTCTCTTCCAACCTTGTGATTCTGTGATTCTTTAAAGCACCCCAGGACAAAAGCAGATGAAGCAAATATT
Source organism: Oenanthe melanoleuca (assembly GCF_029582105.1). Lineage (NCBI taxonomy): Eukaryota > Metazoa > Chordata > Aves > Passeriformes > Muscicapidae > Oenanthe > Oenanthe melanoleuca. The sequence continues at coordinate 20,230,629 of NC_079345.1, read as the reverse complement.
AAAATTAAAGTTTTGGAAGTACTGCTGCAGTTTTTAAAATCAGGAGAAACGGAGTAAGGATAGGGATGGCTGGGCTCCCCTTCTGTGAGTTTTATCACAAAGAGAACTATTTTCTTTCTTTTATTTCTGGATTAAGGTTTCAATTTCAGTAGGGTGGCTCTGCCTCACAAAAGTTTAATATGTTATGGACCTGCAGGTCCTTGCATATGTGTGAGAGGTGAAAAAAAGCAAATATTTTCAGTAAAAGTTCATTCATAATTCTGGAGACCTAAGCAGGAACTGCTAAATTAAGAAGCAAACTTATTAGTAAAAAAATTTGGAGGGAAAAAGGCTACCCAAGGTGCCAGAATGGATCTCAGGAGAGTCCGTCTGATTGTGTGATTTGGACCCAGTTTTCAGAGAGTCATAGAACCAGTGCTCTGGGCTGGGTAGCAAGGTGGGGATTGTCACAGCTTGGATTTGATGGGCTTGGAGGGACTTTCCAACCTTAATAATTATGTGATCTTGTTAAAAAATATGTCATTTGCAGAAGTCCATCACCTTTAATTTATATATTTATAGCATTTTTTTCTCCTTGTGGATCAGGTTGTGCTGCTGTTAGTGGTTTTGCAATGCAATTTCCTACTCCTGGATTTCTGTGCTCTTGATATCCTCAGCACAGTGCAACTGATAAGCACACATAAAAGGAGCATATGTTTGTATATTTCAGCATAGTTTGGGAATGACTGATTCCATGCAATCAAAACATTTGCTGCTCTTGGCAGTGAGCAACAGGGCTGCTTGTGGGTTTGGGGAGCTGCGTTTGTTTTTTCCTTCTGAAAAACCCATAAAACTACACTGGAGAACAGTCTTGTTCATCCTGAGTTGGTTCTTGCTTAAATTAGGAGCACTCAGTGGGACTGTTGTTTCCCCTTTCCTGCTCCCTGCAGAAGGGGAACTGTCCTCAGCTATGGTGAGGAGCAGAGAGTATCATCCATTCCACCGACCACGGGCAGCACCATGATCTCTGCAGGTGGCTGGCAGCTCCTAATAACCCTTTTCACAGACACATTCACAGAACTCTAACAGGATCACAGTGTCGCAGGAAATTCCAGTTTAAGGCAGAATCACTTTATTTGTCTAACAGTAACATTTTTCCTGCCTTCAGGGTTTGTGGGGTTTTTGCCCCCTTCCATAGTTTGCTGTACTCTGGTAAATCCCCAGTGGATAAATTCCTACTGGTAATTGATGGAACAATGAGCATTGTTCCATTGTTCCATGTATCAATGAGATTATGGAATGTAAACCTCATAGCAAGGAGAAACCATGTCGATAGCAGATAAAACTCTAATTTTTACTATTTACCTGTGCATTTTTAAAACGTCAAAGCATAAAGAGCTCCAAGCAGGAATCTAAAGGGAAAAAATAAAGACAAAAAACAAACAACAACAACAAAAAAAACAAACACCAAAAAACAACCCAAGCCAAAATAGCTGGAGGGTTTTTTTCTGCTCACCTACAGCTCTTGTACTCTGAGAGATTGTCTTCCCTTTGTCCTTCAGTCAGCTGAGATGGCCACTGAACTAGCAATTGCTGTTACTATCTGTTAAAGCATATCTCATAAAAAAAGGCCTGGGCATCATTCCAAATGAAATGGATTTAACCACCAGGACAGAAAGATTTTGACAGTGCTGCTCTACCAGATCTGTCTTTCGAGGGGACAATCTCATCTTGCAGAGTTATACTATGCTGCACAGAATACACTGACATGGAAAACACTGACATCTTTGAGCCTGTTCTGTGCTGCTGTTTTGGATCTGTCATGTTGCTGTGATATGTTGCTGATTGTAGATTTAAATATGCAGGGACTAAAATTTGTCCAGCAGGGAGGGGAAAAACATCACCTGTTAAAACAAGGTGTTATCCTTAGGCATCTTCCTAAAATTGAAGGTAGAAGGAGAAAAAAACTCACAAATTTAGCTAATGACATGAGCTGACTTGTGGAAAGCAGCTGACAGCATAAAGTTGGTAATTGTTGGTTAAAAAACTTACAACACAGGTGAAAGTACATTCATAACTTTAAGGAGCTAAAGGGAAAATATGTGGACAAAGACATAACAAACCCCCAAATTTCAGTTACTGGGGCTTTGTCCATCACTGTGAGGAAACGTGCAATACTGACACCTTCAATATTTCACAGAAAATTCTCTACGGAATTCGTAATAATTGGAGGGAAAATACACTACAGATAACACAGATAACTACATTGCCCCAAGAACAGTGCATGTTTATAAGTTTCTTTCCTTTCCCTTCATGAAATCTCATATTTTATATGAAGGCTAATAACTCAAATCTCCCAGAGTTCTGAATTCCTTCTTCCAATATCTTTAATACAGATGGCTCATACATTTTCCCACCTGTGCCAAGCAAAGTAGCACTTCACATAGAGAGAAAGAGTCAAAGAAAAACTGTTGGATTGAATTGATCTTATTTCTACCTTGTTTAGGTCATATTCTGCTCAGAGTCTAGCTCCATCAGAGATTCAACCCAGTGGTTTTCAAATGCAGTACCTGTCACAAGACTAATTGTTCATTCACTTAAGATTTGAATTGTTCTGTTTGTTCTTAGTAAATGTATTTGAAATTTGGATAACTTATGCAAAATATTTTTGTCTTAAAACTCTGTTTGGATTATTGAAAATTATTTGAACAAATAGCAGTTGTTTATTTGTGAATTTTTTACATTTAGACTGTAACATTTGTGTGTTCAATCCAGTCGTCTTTTCCCCATATAGCCTATTTTCAATTACATATTTCCAGCAACATAAAATTTTTCTTTTGATTTATAAGAGGGATTTGATGAATTTATAGAAAATGCATATAGAGTATGAACCACCTGTGAAACTAAAATTTGTTCCCACTTGTGCAGGCAGTATAAAATGCTGTGTTCAGACAGATGTGCCCTTAGTACTCTATCTGGAGTAGCTTAAGAAATTAAATTGCAACAATTCTTTGTTTCCATCTTCCTATCACTTACAGATTTCTCTTTTTCACATCAAAATGAAATAGATGAGTGTGAAGCCACCCCCAAATAACTGTGTTGGAGTGGAAATGCTCAGGTGATTTAAAATGTCATTATTTTTGTATGTCTTTTATTAGGAACCAGGAGAAGAAATCAGCTTACAGCTAATAAAGCTTCTAACAGGTGTATGTCTAATAGGAATGGAATATTCTGTTTGAATTGCAACACTGTTATGAAGAAATAAATTTGTAGGTACATTTTATGCCAAAGTAAAGGAAGTGAAAAAAGTACAAAAAGTATGTCAAGATGGACTATTTATACTGACTTCACCATCCCAACAACATCCCTGCAGTTCAAATCCCATTTACGGAGAAATGAAGAAGTTAAAAATCTGTATTTCTTCATGACTTTGACTTGCTGAAGAGAGGAGGGAATGTATAAAGCACAAACTGGCTGTATTTAGTGACTCAAATCACATACTCTGTTTCACTTTCAAGTGAAACAGAGATAAGCAGATTTATTAACTATTACAGCCTTAAGTTTCTACTAGTGTTGAGCGTAAAAAGCATCTCTGCAGGCAGCTCCTGCTGCAAAGCCCCACCAGGTTCCTGAAGGTTGGTATCTCTGGTCACCTTACACGTGAAGAAGAGCAGAAACCTGATGACTTTTGTGGGGTCATCTGCTCCTCTGTGGCTTCAGGGACCTTGGCATTGGCTAGGCTATTTTCACTTTGGATGTTAATCTCTGTCTGGGGCTATCAGGGGAAAAGGCTGAGTGTGACAAGCTGAGGTGACAGCTAAAACCAGTCAAGTTCAGGGGCTTTTGTTTGTGTCCTTAAGCTTGGTTTAGATTGAGGCCCTACGTGCACCATCAGGGATTAGAAATCAGACTGCAGTGCAACAGTACCAGCAGCACACATTTCCCCTTTTTTTCATTCCCTGGCCAACATCCAGTTCCTCTTTCTAGCTCCAAAAGCCAGGTTTCCCAGCCAGAAAGGAGAACTTAAGGACGCTAATTGAAATGCATGCTTATGGTTTCACATCTTGAGACAATGTGTGCTGAAGCTGAATGAACTCAGAAGGGAATTAAATGGCAACATTTTTGTTACTGTAGTCTCATTCAGGCAGAAGAAAAATGCTGAAATGGTTTGGAAAACCACCCTTGCACTGGTGAGGAGAGCGTACCTAATGGTCTGAGCACACTTGAGCTGCAAGTGACCTGTTTCTTCCAGTTCACCGCTGATGGTTTGCCAAACAAAAACATTTATTGGCTTTGCTCTGCTTTTAAGAGGACAAATGGCAAAGCAGTGCAATTCTAGGTGCTATTTATTTGCCTAATTGGAGTTCCTGACTCTTCTGTTAATTTGGGCATGCATGCCTGGTTGTATTAGTAATTCCTAGATTGCCACAATTTGTCTGGAACACGCAGATTCTTTAAGATTTACAAGCAGAAAGCAAGTGTGCTGCATATTTTGAAATAGAGCTCACAGCATCACAGAGAATAAATTGGATTCTGAAAAAAATATGTTTGTAGATCCCTGAAGTGGAAGAGATTAAACAGGACAAATCTCTGTCAGATTCTACTGATATCAGCAAATAATAAATTTTGTTTGAAATTTTAGTTCATGTGCCTTGAGGCAAAATTAAGGCTAAAAAAATAATAATCTCTCATCTTTTTACTTCTGAAAACATTTGATTGGGAGGCACATCTGGAATAGGAGCAGCATTCTGTATGAAGGACTGAAGACAGTATGACGTGCTTCTTTTAAACAACCATAAAAAATTACATTTTCTTCTTTTTGCTGTACATAGTTACCAAGGAGAAATTTACCTACTTTTTAAACAGATATTTCAAGCAGTTCTTGTTGAGTGATTCTTGCATCTTTGTGTGTGACAGGCCTCCCAGATGATATCAATGCTTTCCACATCAGTCTCTGCACAGCCAATCCCTTTTCTTCCTGGATCTAAATTTCAGCCAATTTTTAAGACTCTAGGATAAAAATCCTCTCTTGTACCATATTTTGATGTCACGAGTGTAACTCATAAAATGCCCATTTGTCCTGCTGTGTCAGTGTTACACAAGGGATTGTCTGTTTACTTTATTATATCATATTTACATATTATATCATAGGCCTGAAGCTTCAAAATCTTCCCCAGAAACATGAGGAAGATAAATCTGATTTTTGCCTCATTAAGACAAGTTTTGCACCAGTTAAATTAGCATTTAAATTCATTAGTGAAAGTGGAATTATCAGGAAACCTGTGATTTCTGGCTCTGTAATCCCCCTAAATCTGGGGTTTTTTTGAGTAAACCAGGAAGTCTGTACTGGTTGCATCACCATCATCCAAGCAATTGTAAATTTCAACAATTTGTTAGGATTTTTCACTCTTGTAGAAGCACAAAATAGCAACAAAAAAAAAAAAAAACAAAAAAAAAGAAAAAAAAATATTTGCAACAAAGAGAAGGTGATGAGATCAGTTCTTTTATTCAGTACCAATATTTATAACTCTGGCAGGTATTTATTTCAGAAAATTGTGCATTTTTTAGCAACTTTCATTTGCTTTCTTGCTTGTTTGTTTATTTGAAAGGGATACAACACCTTCAGAGATGAACAATTTTGCCAAGACTCAGTTATCCAGACACTGATGATTTTTAACCTAATGTATACTCTTATTCTTCCTTATTGTAATTTATGAGCATTGCAACTTCTCTGAAACTGAAAACTTGAGGGTTTTTTTTTTTAAGCTATCTCAGAATTAAGATTTTCTTAATGTCTGATTTTCAGTCTTTGCTTCTCTGCATTAAGAGGGCTATTATTTCAGTCCTTCTCTAGGATAAACAAATTATTATTTTCTAGAACTTCAACCACTCTATCCCCTCTAGATTCATTCCAGCTGATTAACTTTTCACAGGATGGTGAGAGTGCTGAAGAAAGTGAAAAGACTGATTCAATTGACTTGCATCTAATCTTACTGATCTAGTAAGATATTAAACTGTTAAAAAAAAAAAAAAAAAGGATAATGCTGATTTTCATTTGGCTTGTGGATTGCTGCAAGCCCACTTTTTATTCATGTTGCTTAACCAGTTGTCCCTGGTGTTCTGTGTACCAGATCGTTTCTACTTAAATGTGATCCCTCACACTTTTCCACATTATATTGTGTCTTGCTGGTTTATGTCTGTTCCTTCTGTTTATCAGGATTACCTTGCTCTCTGGAGTGGTTGCAATCCTCTATCATGTTATCATATTTTAGAAGGAAAGAGTGTATTTTTTATATATATACTTGTTCAAAAACTCTACATATACTTCACTCCAGGGTTTATTGGTGCTCTTGGAAATGTGTCCACTCCATGAAGTTGTTCACTAGGGAAGTATTTCACATTTGACAAGCATTCCTGAAGTTTTGCTGTCCCCTCTTGATGTGTAGGGAGTGTTTTGCACAGTGGATTCTATAATGGAGCTTCCAGTGATTTGTAGAGCGTTTCTTTATTGATCAATTTTGCCTCTTCTATATTCATGAAAGTACTCAAAAGTTTTCACCGCTTCTTTTCCAGCCTGAACACAGATTCCTGGGCTTCACTCAGCACTTATATATCCCATTGGTTTATCATCTAGGAGAAACATAATTCCTAAAGTAGTTTATGATTAATCAACAAAGTCCAAAGATTCCTTTTTAACGTTTCTACTGTCAGGTCCTAAAAACTTTCTGGGAAATGTGCCAGCACTATTATATATTCTCCATAAACCCCCCCAAAACCTAAACTGATGGTTTGTTTATGACAAACCAGAGTGTGTTACTGCATGTGTAAATACAGCTATGAATTTTTTGTAGGAATCCTTTTAACAATCCTTTACTCACTATTTCAAACCCTTTTAGCTATCACTAGTTTTTCCCAAAGAATGTGTGTTTTCATTAGTAACCCATATTCAGCTGTCCTTCTTTGAGCATGTGGTTGTGTTGACTTTGGAATTAGACAACATTTAATTAGAAAGCTGAACATGTCCTCATCATGACAGCAAATTATTAAAGCAATACTGCTTTTGCTGCTGTCTTCCAAAGACACAAAATCATGGATTGGGTTGGGCTGGAAGGGACCTTAAATCCCACCCCATCCCACCCCAGCCATGGCAGGGACACCTCCCACTGTCCCAGGCTGCTCCAGCCCCAGTGTCCAGCCTGGCCTTGGGCACTGCCAGGGATCCAGGGGCAGCCACAGCTGCTCTGGGCACCCTGTGCCAGCCCTGCCCACCCTGCCAGGGAACAATTCCTAATTCCAGTATCCCATCCAGCCCTGCCCTCTGGCACAGGGAGCCATTCCCTGGCTCCTGGCATTGCAGTTCCTGAGGAATTGTCCCTCTCTGGTTCCCTGCAGCCCCTCAGACCCTGGAAGGAGCTGTGAGCTCTCCACACAACCTTCTCCTCTCCAGGCTGAGCAGCCCCAGCTCTGCCAGCCTGGCTCCACAGGGGAGGTGCTCCAGTCCCCTCAGCACCTCCGTGGCCTCCTCTGGGCTCTCTCCAGCACTTCCATGTCCTTCTTATGTTGGGGCACCAGAACTGTTCACAGCATTTCAGGTGGGGACTCAGGAGACTGAGTATAGAGACAATTCCAAACAGTATTGCATCATAGAGGAGATGAATGTGCATAAATTCCTCTTTTTTTTACCACAAAAAGGTGATACTTAAAAGGTAGCCAAGCACCTTAGACATCAACAGAAATACTTGATTTGCAATGAAAATTAGGACATTTCCTTGTTTTAAAATCCATCTTTTTTATCCATCTCTTCTAAAATGCACATAAATATATTTTAAGAATAGAGTTACTAGATATGGAACAGAACGTTATATTTTCAACTGTGAGTTTCAGTATTTTGATGGTTTTATAAAACAGAAACTTTATTCCAAATTTTTTCATAAGATCTACAGTGTGATAGATCTAAGTGACCAATTAATATGTATTGATGGATGGTGGGACTATCTTTATTTGTGTTATTCCTAATTCTTATTCTCTAGTGTTACATTGTCACTGATGTCTTTTTAGAGCATTTAAGGATTGACCATTTTGAGAGCTGATTTGTAAAGCATGGACAATATTGTGCTTGAGGAGGCTGAAGATTCACTCCCTTAGTTCAGTGAGCTGTGCAGGTCATGCTGTGTTAATGCAGGAGGACCAAGGACACCGATTTTGCAGATTATTAACTGTTTGTATATTTTGCAAGGATGGATAGCTGGGAGCTGATCCACAGTGGAATAGCTGACAGTGTGATAGGAGTGAGTCCTTGGTAGGAAATAATTTTAGCACTGCCTCACTTTTAGCAATCTCCACAAAAATACATTTCCCATGTTTTAGGCTGCTTTAGGTGTGTTTGTATAATACTGCTCTATTTAAGGAAAGTCTGTGTGTCTAAAACAGTGGCTAGAAAAGAATAAAGAAACCAAATGCATCTCTTGTGGGTGGAAAAGAGAAGGGCAAGGCAAGCAGGGGCACTAAAGGCCCAGCAAGATAGGGAGGAGTAGACAAAGCAACCAAGGCATTGGAGTTTTAGGCAAGGCAAGGCACAGAAGCAGTAGAGAAGGAAAGGCAAAGCATGAGAAGGAAATCACTCTTTTCCAAGCTTTCATAATATTATTTAAAAATATTTGATAGCAATCTTGCTGTTTCAAGTTTTCTGCCTTTTTTTTTTCCACTTAGTTTTTCTGTATTCTCAAAATCTTCTATTGAAGCTTAGTTTATTTGATGACACAAATGCAGCTGTCTTTGCAGAGTCACATCCTTCAGTGCCAGCTCAGTTTGAACTACTTGCACTGGAGGATGCAGAAAACTGATAATTGTCTTGTGTTCCTACTGATTCATAAAGGGTTAAAACTCTCCAAGTCAGTGATAATGATAAAAATATTTCTGATACACAGGTTTTTTTAATGCTGTGTGAGACTTAAGCAGGTGATAAAGAGTTGTTATTGAATCAGCTTGAAAAGCATTTCATAAGGAATGTTCATGTCCTGGTAGCTTTGTTGTGCTGTCTCTGTCATGGCTTCTGCTTGTTATTGTTCCCAAAACCAAAACCTGATTTCCAGTACAGTCAACTCCTGTTTTGAGGCTGATTCCGGAATCAGCTCAGTCTTGATTATAATTTCCCTTAAATCCTTTAAAAATAGGTAGTTAAAACCCAAGGTGCTAGAGAGCTCAGGCAGGATTGCAAAGAGATACTTGTTTTGTGCTTCCGGATTTTGGAGAACTGGGATTGTGTCAGGAGGCAGAAGAAGGCTGTAAAGGATTGGTTATAAACTCTCCTCTTGTATTCTGATTTACTATAATGAGAGTTTTCAGTCCTACATTGTCACATTGTGTTAAGCATAATATTGCATCCAATTTACAAAAATCAAAAGAATTTTTGCAGTTAAACCAACCAATAGGAACAGGCAATTTTTGTAATAAAGCTGTGTAATATAGAAGATATAATCTCTTGATTGTTTAGAAAATGGATTGAAATATACCTTGTAGGTATGTACATGAGATCTCAGGAAGATTGACATAAATTGATGAGTTTATTTTTTAAATTGAAAGAGGCCTTGTGAAAAAACCCCAAATTATGTAGTTTTAAATGGAACTGTTTTGCTTATCATTCTCTGCCTTCCTTTAACCAGGTATTTGTTTTCCTGACCCCCCAGCTGGTTTTTTAAAATTTATTTTGTGTTCTGTCAAAAAATAAAAAGTAGAATACATTTAATAAAGCAAAACAACTCTGAAAAGTTTGGAAAGCAAACATGGCTTGCAGCAAATCAATTAAACCTATTTTGTGCAACATAAAATCAAGTGTTTCTGTGCTCTCTCGAGTACATTTAAAAGCTACCACACCTCCTGAGAAATGGAATAGGAGGAGGAAGAAGGAGGCTGGAGAATTTTCAGTGTTCTATTTACAGACTTGTTTCTTGTGTGGATAGACCAAATATCGTCACAGCAAATAATAAGAAAGAGCCCAATTCCCTGCAAATCTTGCAAATCATAATTATATTTAACTCTCATCTAGAGGAGAAAAGCAGGAACACTGGAACACAAAGCAGATTTTTTTCAGGAGAACCAGCTTGTACATGAGAAGAATGTGAGTTGGAGATGTCTTTGCTCCACTCTGGCATTATCCTATCACTCGTGGTACCTTCTATGGTTTCCCATTGGTTTCACCCTCTGCTGTTGTACCAACACATCCAAAAGAGGAAATGCACCTGTGCCAGCTGGGATCCATCCCTTGGGAGGCAGGGTTGGAGCAAAGGAGCAAGGCTGGGAAAATTCTGCACTACCACAATCCCTCAATATGAGGGTAAAAATCAATCCCAGCTGGTAAGACACTGTTTTGTTTCAGCACAAGCATAACTTGCTTTTTATGAAATAAAAATACTTCAGGCTTAATTTTAGTTCTGAAAAACTATTAGCAATCTAATGTAAATTCTTCTTTCATTTTTTTGGTAATGATTACTTTCTGATAAAAAGCAGTAACATGCTGTTTAATGCTGAGCATTTAAAATTATGAAAATAGAGCAGTGACTGTTATAAGTCCAGTTATGGTGCCTACTTAAAATGAAACTTGTAATCCATCCCATCTATTACTTACCAAAAGCTAAGGATCAGACAATTTAATAGTAGAACAAAATGCTTGATAGTGCCTGCATGGCTCTGAAGAAAATGAAATAACGAGTAATAAGGAAGAGGGTTTTCTTTTCCTCCCTTTGAGAGAAAACAGGCATTTGCAGTAATGTTCATAGGACTCTGTGATCCTACATAACCAAACAGGTGGAACTTGTACTTGTTCCAGTGGGTCTATAGAACATCTTGCATATTGAAAGAGAACAGCTGGGCAGGTGGGATGATTATATGATGCTACACAGTGCAGTTATACAGCACAATTATATGATATACATTTCACAAGAAGATAACATTTATGCCAGAGCAGGAATATGCAGTCAGTCACAAAAACTTATACCCTAGAATCCCAAACTATGGTTATGTAACCCTGCATAAATAAAAATAAATAAATCTTTGCAGTGCCTCATGATGTGGGAGTTCAATTTGATTTCCTTTTCAATCATGATGCCATCAAGCAGCATTGACTGAAAGTGTAGAAGAGACCCAAGAGAAATACTTCTTAGAGCAGCTTTGGAAGGGGCACCCTTGTATTTTAGTGTCTCACTTTAGTGTATGTGTATGGGAAATCTCCCAAATGTGCTGATTAACGCTTCAATTGACTCTGTGTAATTAACCATTGCCTAATTGTTTGCTGTGCTGCTCCTGTTTGTCTTTAAACTTTCCTTAAAGGTAGAAAGAATTGGGATTGTTCACCTGGAGAGGAGAAGCTTTGGGCTGAGCTCAGGGGGGCCTTGCAGGGCCTGAAGGAGCTGCAGGAAAGATGGAGAGAGACAATTGGCAAGGGCTGGAGGGACAGGACATGGGGGAATGGCTGCCAGTGCCAGAGGGCAGGGCTGGATGGGATATTGGGAATTAGGAATTGTTCCCTGGCAGGGTGGGCAGGGCTGGCACAGGGTGCCCAGAGCAGCTGTGGCTGCCCCTGGATCCCTGGCAGTGCCCAAGGCCAGGCTGGACACTGGGGCTGGAGCAGCCTGGGACAGAAAATACAATTAAAGTGGAATTTAGTATAGAAGGTCTGGCTGCAAATCCAGTGATGATCACTGGTCAGTGATCATTGATGTATTTAAAAAAAAATATCAACAGAATCTTTAAATGCACCCAGGGAGGATCATTTCCTCCCGCTATTTTGGAGAAAATCAGTGAATCAAGCTCAGAATACTGTCTCAGTTTAATGAATGTGTTTTTTTGTTTTTTTTTCTGTTTCACACACAGCAATGCATCAGTACTAACATATTCTCTGGTTTTCTCTCCTGCTGCTGTATGTATAATTAAATGAATAGCGGGGTTATATATTTAGTGGCAAGAGCAAGATTTCATCAAGTTGATTTAAATTCAATGGAGAGGGAGAGAATGACAAAGATAGAAAATGATATTTATTGGAATGATGCATTGGGCTATGGTGGATTCAAACGGAGCTTACAACCAGCAAAACCAAGCAGGCACTGGGAACATCTTTTTAAATTGAAGAGCACATTGTGGCAGCCTTTGCTGTGTAATTTTTCTCCAAATTAATGGTAATTTTCTGCACTCTCAGAGAGCTGTATAATCTTACATAGCCAAATCATTGTACTGGGAAACCTAATGGAAAATGGATTCAACAAAACCACGTCTGCATGAGCCTGAGACTGTAGCATGAGGTCAGGCATGAAAATGGCAAATTTATGAGATAATATTTGGCTGATATTGGAAGAAAAGGAGTTTATTTTTTATATTTAAAATAAATTGATTTTTTAAAATTGATTTTTTAAAATAAACTGGGTTTTTTTTGTTTTGTTTTGTTTTTTTTTTTTAATGTCTGGAAGGCAACTGTTTAACCTTAGAGATTAAAATCTTGATCACCTTGTTTGCTTCTTATTCCTTTTTATATTGAAAATAAAGAACAAATTCCTGACAGCACAAGAGGGGTGAATTTGCATCTGGGTTCTGCAGGTCCATTTTGAACAGGTAATTCTTAAATAGTCCCTTTTCAGAAAGTTTCTTTGCAATGTTTTTCTGGCTCTGCAAAGGATAAGTTATCTTTAAGTCTCATTTTTGTCATTGTCATTATATCCAAAACAGAGAAACAGACATTTTGGGATAATTCTGTGGCTTTTGTCAATGCAAGAAGAAGGGCTTATTGTTTCCTTTTTATTCATGGAGGAAATAATTATAGCTCATTAATAATCAGCCAAGGATCTTAAGATGTAAAGACATTTTCTAAATGTCTTTAAAACTTATGTGCCTATGGCATTTAATAGAATTACAGTACAATGCTTTAAAACTGACAAGAGTTACTGAAAATGTAATTTTAACAAAGCTAAAAAATGTGAAAAATCACCTGCAGGAAACCCAGAATCTATTTACAGGATTTTATATGTGTTTTTCTCCTTCAGAGTAGTATTTAATTTCAAAAGGCATTTACTGCTTCTAAAGGTCTATAAAGTAGAGCAGAATTTTTGTATAGATATTTTATTTTCCTTCGTTCAAATCTAGAACATCTTAACTACAAGTATTCTTTAAGGAAAAAATATTCTTGTTGTGGTTTTATTTGTTTTGTAGCCATTGTAATTGAAGAATTTTCCCATTATCCTTGGAGCTTAAAAATTGAAAATATTTACGATTTTGGTGAGACCAAAACAACACAAATTGATGCCAGTTCTTTTTTAGGATGCCTAACTTTCAGTTAAAGAATTGCATTTAAAGAGATGTTAAAGGTGGCCTAAGGTTGGGAATGTCTGCTTTAAGAATATTTTTTATTTCATGAAAGGCTTCTTCTGCACTGGGTAAACTGCATCATCTAAGTATTTTTTTAGTGAATAAAAATTATTCACTAATTAAAAATTATTCACAGATTAGAGCAACATATTGAGAAGTAGCTGTTAATCTGCTGTGCTCTTGTACTCTTGCATGAGATGAGTCATGAGCTGTTGAGAAAAAAATCACAAATTATTTCACTTTATTAAAATATTGTAAGTTAATTTATTCTAGTGCTATTTGACAGCAGATTCAGAAAAGTCCTTCAGAAATCAGTGTTTTCCATTTTCCTTCTAACTTGACAAGGTATCATTAACATGAGAGCAATGGTAGCCATGTTGAAGAAGATTTTGGTTGTTTTTAGCTAAATAAAAAAAGGAAGAAATTCATAAATCACACAGTCATTTGAATTTTGGTATCTGCTGTGTTTTCCTCTGTCACTTTTAGGTAAACACAAACTTTGGCTTCTTAAAAAATATTTTTAAACGTTTATGTTAAGCAAAGTTTCAACGACAAAAGTAGTTGTATTTAGATGAGTGAGATTAAAAGAAGATGCAATAAGCATGCAGTGAATTCCAGGCCTCCTGTGAGAGCATTTCCTATAGATGCATAAAATGAAATGGCATCTCAGGATCTCTGAAAAAAAAGCTGACACAAGCCATTGTGGAAAAGATTTCACTCCAGTGCACTCAATTTGTGTGGCTATGATCTGTCAGTTTGTGTCTCATCTTTAAGCTTGATGCATTTTTCCATTATCTTTGTCTCCCCTGAAGAAATCCATGGTTCAGGTTTCTGAATTTCTGTACCAGACTAACGTACCTTTTTCCAAATATTCCAGAAGGTGTCTTGGGTTTCATGACAAATTTTATGTTTGGCTCCTCATGGAAGTCTCACTCTGTCTATGCCTGAAGTAGATAATTGTGAAGGATGAGGTGCAGCCACATTTCATCCCAAACATTGTGTTGGGACAGGTAAGTTGGGATGCAAGGAAGGATCCACCTCAATTCTCTGCCTGGAGGGCTCAAAGGGGGCTCAAAGGGGATTCAGGGGGATTCAAAGGGGTTCCTAATGGATTCAAAGGGGTTCCTAGTGCATTCAAAGGGGTTCAAGGGGGCTGAATTTTTGCCTTGATAACATATAAAACAGGAATATTCAAATGTATCCCTTCTATACCATCTTCCCAAGAAGAAACAATTAAAGATAGAGGAGATTCATTCCCCTGTCATCTTCTAAAATCACAGAGGGTTTATGGTATTTTAGAAAGCCCATATGGAAATGGATTAAGATTTGCTCTTGTCTAAAGCAAAAGGCTCTTTAAGAACAAGAGGTATTGATTTTTTGTTGGTTTTTTTGGTTAACTTTTCTCAGTAGCATCTATTTAGTGAGTGGAAGAAATTGTCTGAATATTAAGTGTTCCAAAAAGTTTTGCCTTAATCAGCTGGAAGCAGCATCAGTCCAGCTTGAATCTGTAGTATTATTCGCGTTTTTTAAATCCACATGAAAATATTTGCAATAGCAGTTCCTTTTTTAAAATGTTATTACAAAAGAAGGGCTCTAGATGTGTTTGTTCTATAAAGGTCTGATTTCAACCAAATTCTGGGAAGAATTTTGTGCCACAAAATCATAGCTACTATGGTCAGGCCATGATGAGTGGTTCTGGCTATAAGAGGAGCTAAATAGTGAGAGGAATGGCAAAAATACCCTGCCCAAAGTAATGGAAGCTTGTACAAAACCCAAATGATGTGAAATAAAATGATAATATGAAGAATCTTCAGGCATCAAGAATAGATACTTGAATATGGGGCAGGAACACCTGTCAGGGTGGAAGTTCTTACACAGACAAAATAGGACATCAGATTAAAGGTCCAGCCATTAATAACTTTTACTGCTCGTAAGAACAAGGGAGAGTAAGAGTGTTTGCTTCTTTGTTTAGGAAAGGCTATGAGACAGAAGGGCATCAAGCTTCTAACATCATTTCTGATTGGAAAATTATGAAAAAGAACAAGGACAAATGAGGAAAGTTTAGGCAGCTTCACTTCAGTTCTAAACAAGCAAGAGGTAGTTCTATGGATATGAATGTTCTTCACTTAATCACATGTATTTATAAATAATACGCTGTGTTTTGAAGTGTACTTCTCAGCCTCAGCCTGTTTGACAGTGAGGCTGGTGTCACTTGGTGTAACTGTCCCCAAATTGTCACACAAGGAGCAATGGCTGCGATTAAAGAGCAGCTCGGGAGGAGTGGAGCTCATTACTGAGCAACTTCTCCAACCCAGAGCCTTAAAAACTGTGCTTGCTGAGTAACCAGGCCATGGAACTTGGGATATATTCTGAACAGTAGCAGCACGATGGGACAGTGGAACCTATTCCAGCTGGTGGAATTGGCCAAGCTCTCTGAAGTTGTGGGAATCTGAATTAGAATTACAAGTTCTCTTTATTTCTTCTCCTTCTTCTGCAGATGTATGTGGGGTGGTTTCCCAAATTGGATCATGTGCTTAAAAATTAATAAATGGATACTGTTCCCTTGGTCTTCTTCTTTACTGATGTATTTATTCAGGATGCAGAATTTCCTGTGAGCGACTTGGGTTTTGTAAAACCACTTAAGCTCTCATTTTTATTTATTCAAGCATCCAAGTGTAAGAAACATTAGTTGGCTGAAGAAATTACCTTAGGTCTAGATGCTGAATTAAGTTTTGAGTTCTGGAATCTAAACTCGTATCAACCTTTTGTGCCTTGCTTTGATATAACTAACCTGCCCTTGTGTGTTATTGGCTGATTAATACTATAAAAAGGATGGGGAGTTCTTCAGTGATGCAAACCCAATTGGAAATAATGAAGAGCAAAATCATAGCACATTATGCACTTCACAGAAATATATTTACTTATGCTGGAACAACAGTGTACAGTTTCTGTAAATCTTCCATTAAAATAAAGTGGATCTTGGAAAGCAGTCATCAAGCAGCACTTTCCCAAGCCATTCTTTAGGCTGTTACATCTGAATGTCATAGCAAAGAAAAAGATGAAACTAGCTTACTTACCTTCAGTCAGAAAATAATTTTAAAAAAAAATTTAGGGAACAAATTTGAAAACTGCTTTTGAACTGCAGGAAAAAATCAATTGATCAAGGGCTTGGATAACCTTGTTTCAAACTAACCTACTGATGCACCCAAAAGACTTTAAGAAATCAGTAAAATAAATTATGAGGGTTGATTTGTTGCCTTTAGCAGCTGGAACAGAGATCACACAGAGTTAGGGGAAATAAATGGGTATTTATTGAAAGGCATTCAAAGGCCACACCCTGGCAGCAGCAGTGCCACAGCGTGGCCCCTGCCCTGCCCGAGTGGCTCCAAGGTGGGTGTAAAAGAGACCTTGGTCACATGATTTCACATTTTTATAGACTTCAGTCCATTTACATACAGGAATCAGCCATCCAATTAATTCTCTCAAATTGTAAGTCTCTCAAATAATCTCTTCTCCTGGCTGGCCTGCCCTCCTCTTTTCATGTTGTTTATACTTAGGGCCTAGAGTTTGAAGAAACTGTCCTTGAATCAAGAGCTGGAATCAGACTGTTTTGTCTTCATCACCCTAAGCACAATGGAAAGCATACCCCAGCAGAACAGAAAACTCCAAACTTAAGGCATCAGATTAACCATTTCCTTTTGTTTTTGATGTTAAAATTGAGGCCATTTTTATTGAAGGATGTCTAGAGAAAGGGGAATGTTGCTACTCTGTTGTGGAAGGCACAAATTCATTTCACCATTTAAATAAAACAGCTTTTCAAACTTAATGGTGAACACCAAATGTATACAAGGGGCAGGGATGGACGAACACAGTAAATGAAGAGGATAAATGTAGTAAGCACCAATTTAGTAATTATAATACAGCTGAACATCATGGTTCAGCATGTTGTGACTTATCTCACAGGGGAGTAAAAGTAAAAAGAATTGAGAGTTTTACAAATTTGAAATTTCAGAGCATTGCTAGAAATTGAAGAAAGACATCACCTGGACTTCCACTTTTATAAATGACAGCACTTGGATTGGTGAAGGATAAATAATTTCTTAACCCATCTTGGAAGTGTGGGATGGCCTTTGAAGGTTTTAAGGCAAATCTAAAAATTAAATGGAAAGTTTCATGTGGATTATAATAAAAATTGACAGGTATCCTCACTCACAAAATCTGTTGAAAGACTTTATCAGCATACACATGCAACATTTTGTGTGAGAGAACACAGTGGGGTCTGTTGGCACTACCTACAACAGCCATTATTTTATATTGGGGGTTTATTTTTGGGTGCAATGTTGTGACTGTCCCCATTTTCTACAATTTAACTTTCTTAGAGACTAATTTCAAGATTAGATTGACTTTTTTGGAACACTTTTGACATTCACTTTTGATGCCAAGTGCATTTTTTATCACTTCTACAAATACCAAAGCCTGGAACTCGAACCTCTAGGCTGATGCTCATTTGCACTGTGTAATTAACTGCAAAATGTAAACTGAACTTGAGAGAGATGTAAAAAAAATAAAAATAAGACACATGCTATGACCTAGAAAACAGATGTAGCTGTGATTTACCTTTAAATTTTAATTATTGTTTAAAACAATTCCAGAGTTTTCCAGATGCAGATAATTTTTTTCTTGGAGAAGAGAATAAAGAGAAATAAATAGACATGTGAGAGAAAGCAATTCCCAAAAGAGGAACACTGAAGACAAAGAAAAATATCTCCCAGGAGCAAGGAAAGTGACCTGGAATGCTATTATATTGATCTTGATTAAGTTTTTAAACTTGTGGGCATTGTTACAGCAGTGAAGATTTTCAAAATGATCCAAAGCTCTTGGCAAAGAAGCAGAAGATTGGACCATCACTCATTTTCAACAGCAAACAGACAGTAAGCTGAATTTGGGTTCCCTTAAGCCACGTGTTTCTTACTTTTGCATTTTATTATAAGTGTTAATATTTTAACTTTCATTTTGCTTCTATAATTTGGAAAATGGTTTTGGTTAGTGCTTTATTAGATAGAGATAAAATGGCTTTTTGTGCGTCCCAAAGAAAATGTTCACTGTGGTGAAGGTATCTCCTGAACAACATGAAATAAGGAGATTAAAGCTAGCATTATAAATGCAGGTCACAAGACTGATAAGGCACCATCTTCTTCTCAGCTTGATTATTCTCTTCATTTTAATAAAGCTATTCCCAGGTTGCTGCCAGCAAGCAAGGAAGGAAGGCCACAGAACTATTCAACAAATAGTTTAACATTCCAAAGTTTTAATGGGCCAGATTCATTCCATCTTGCTTCTTTTAGAAAAACAAGGTCTGTTAATGTTAATTTTTAATATTAACCATTATTATTTGTAATTTTCTTTTCCCATTTAAGATCTGATACTGTCATAGTGTGGCAATATAGTGCTTAGGTGTATTTTTGCATAAAAGAATTCCATTATTTTCTTTGGTGTATAAATCTATTAAATGAAAACATTGTTCTGTTTAAGAACTCAGGTTCAGGGTACTTGCTAACTCAAGGCATGAACCTAGTAGCAACAGGATAATTACTTGCTAATTGGTATGTGATTACATTTACATTGGCCTGTCACAACTGTAAGAGATCCTAATTGCATCTCTAAATAGTGGTGATACTCCACTATCACATCGTGGTACCTCCTGCTTAACTGAATGGAACATAAAACTATTTAATTACTTTCAATATGATCTTAGGATTCTGGACATTAAAAATTTTTTGGCATGGCAGTTTCGGAGGAACCTATTCCATTCAAAACTAAGTTTGAAGAAATACTTTGTGGTGCAGTGAGAGTCTGGAATTAAGCTCCTAATTGCAGGATATTTCTGAACTCTTCAATGTATACCATCAGACTATTAAGGGTAATATCTTTTACATAATGATAGCAATTTAGGGAACGCTTATCATTGAACATTTCAACTTGCCATGTTTTAAGCTGCACTACCAGTCAATTTCAGAGTCTAAAAATGGTGTTTGGTAGCCTGGGGAACACACTCCAGTTCCCCTAATGACACCTTGGGGAGGCCGCAAGGTGTGCATGGCTACACTTGTGCCCTGCACACAAAGAGGCAACAATGGAAAGACAAATAATCCTCTGAGGAAGCTTTTTCATCCCCAAAATCTAACCTTCGTAGCTGCTTCCATCTGTGGACTCAGGACTAATGGACTTTTGAATTCCAAACACTGTCAGGCATTTCCTGTTTTGCAAAAAACTGGACATAGTGATGTGGAGAGATTTAAAAGCTTAGATGCTGCAAAAGATCCTGAAGGCCCATGTGTTGAAATGGTGGTTTTGTTTCCAGCACTAAAATGCAGGAGACATCCAAATGGCAATAGTTAAAAAAATTAGTAATAGTGTAGTTCTATTTTTAAAAAAATACAAAATTGTGTCAGGGAAAGACACACTATTTTAGTATTCTTATGATATATAAAAATGTAGAAATAATTAACTTGTCTTCCCTATTACTGAATCTAGTGTAGGCCGCCAAACTAGAACGGGGTCTCAGATATCACAGAAGAAAAGCTGAAGTAGATGGGGGAGATTGGACTAACATCTGCTAGATCCAAGAAATTTTACAGGGTACGGAACTGGTGCTGCTGTGTTAATAATCATCTAGCCCCCATCATTGACAAAAAATATAGAAAGAATGAAAATGCTTTTTTTCTTCACTTTTTTCAGATAACACATTTACAGCTCAGTAACTTCTCCATGCACATTCTGTTTGGGAATAAGCTTGCTTGGAGCAATAGAGTTTATATTTGATTAATCTCAGTAACTGAGGAAGAATAAAAGGATTAGCAGCATGTGTCTCATTTTTACTTCATTCATTAGTTCATAAATCATATTTGCAATATAAATATCTGCCGTGATAAGAGCTGGTGTTTATACAAACTTCACAAATTTCTTAGGAATTTCTAAGTTGCTCAGAAACCAATTTGTTTAAAATTCATTTAGTTAAACGGAGAAGGAACCATGGTGTGTTCTGGTTAAAAATACATTCAAAGCATGATTTTCATTAATCTGAACCAGCTCTTATTTATAGAGGACATGTTATATTTTTAGGCAAGACTCGAATTAGCATCAGCAGTGCTTATATGATGTATCAGTTATTTTTCTCTGAGATAACAATAAGCAGTTGTTTTTCCCATCCCAGTATATTATAAACAGACATAAAAATCTCCTTTTACTGGAATGAAGGCAGAATGATTTGATGATTGTTGCTGCAAGGTCTTGGACTGATAACCCTGTGGTCAGGAGGAGGCAAGAGTTCACTGGGATTTTTGCTGCACCCAGTGTTCACAAAGGAGAATTTCTGTAAATTTTCCCTGTGGCCTGTGTGTGCTCCACCTTCCTGATAATCCAGTGTGTCCAGAATAAAGGGAATGCTAGAAGGGTACAGAACAACCCTAAAGAATTTAATGTAAAGCAGCCTCTGAGATTTTCCAAAGTCTGGACCCCATCACAAGTGAATCGAGTTCCATTGAGGCATCACCTGGGATGGCAGTCAGGTTGTTTGCAAGGATAAATGACCTTACTGTCCTCTGGGACACATTCCAGTCAGAAATCGTGGAACGAATTTCCCTTCCTTCCTACTGGACTTCTCCTGCCAATAAACTTTATCTACATTTGTTTCTCCACTGCACCTCTCTGTTCACTTCAGGCACTTTATGCTTTGTTACCTGTAAACACGTGGAGAAACTTTTTCACTCTCCCAGCCACAGCCAAAGAAATTGTTTCACATTGCAGGGTATTTGCAACTTTTTAGGGCTGTCTGAGGTATGGTATGAGAAAATCGTCTTGATTTTTCACTCTTTTTTCACTCTTTCAATCCACTTTTCATTTTTATTAGAAAACATTTAATTTTGAGCCATGGATCACAACCTTGGATCTAAACATCAATTAATAGCTTAAAATAGGTGTAATGCAAAGCATATGAAATCTTAAGCACTGCTATAAAGTCTTGTCTATGAAAATGCTGGAATAGCTGATCTGCTGTTTAATTCAAACTTCACTATATCTAGAAATATTTTTTTTTTTTTTTAGATAATAGCTTTAGAAGTTTTCCATCTTCCTTTGTTTTTAAATCTGCTGCTGAAACACATCTTTCTCTCTCATCTGTTCTGACTCACCTCTTTGCAATCCCTAATGGCTTCCCCCTGCCTGCTCTTGAGTTACAGACCATTTTGGAAATGCTGTATGACAGCACTTTCTTGCAGTGTTTTCAAAAAATAAAAATTGGCTGTTTATCTCTCAAAGTCCTGAAAAAGAACTTTTGCACTTAGCATTTTCATGAGGTAGAGGGCCAAGGTTAGTTTCTCATTCCATAACACCAGATGGGAAGCAGGGAAAAGTAACACAGACAACTCTTTAACCAAGGGCCCTGATTTGGAAAGCACTAGTCTTTGCTTAGGGGACTAAGTATTCTGAGTTCCCACAGAAGGCAGAATAGGCCAAGCACATTCAGCTGTATCCTCAAAATCAAAAATTTATTGGTGTTTAGTCTAGACTAGATACATACAAAAAAACCCTGATCACCATACGGAAATCAAAGCAGCAGGAGGGTGTAGGTGATTCAGCTGGGTGACTTGCACTAATAATTAAAAACTTCCCTAATTTCTTACTTGCACAACAACCAGTAGCAGATCCGGTGTATTTTCACTGCTGATTGGAAAGTCTTTAGTAACAATCTTTTCTGTGGGAAGGGAAACAACTGAGTTAGTGCAACCAAGTCACGGTTGATCTTCTCAGCCTAAGTTCAACTCAGTGACCTGTGGAAGCCATCACTATTAAGATATTTTCTGTCTCCAATTTATTCATTTTTACATGGTCCTTGGCATGTGATCTTTTAAAATATAGGCATTAGAAATTGCACTGTTGTTGTAACAGTGGTATTAGGAAAAGCTACCTACCCTTCCCAAATGGTTTAGTTTAAAAAGTCACAAATGTTGATTTTTGTTATTGAGCCACAATAATATTAATTTCGGGAGTACCTAGTGAACTGGTTCTTTTCAGCTTTATCTTTTATGTGCCATTTGTTGTAAAAGTTTAAAGCGATACCATCTTTCTGAAAGATCCTCTTGAGAGGAATATTCAGAGATAGCACCCCTGAAGGTACCATTAAAAATATGTGCAAAACGTATGTTTTCCTTTTGTTTCTTTCCCAGGTTTTTCCTTCACCAACTCTTTGCCATTGAGCTTTGTAGGATTCCTACAATGCCATTTTGTTGTCCATCTTTTGTCATCAGAAGCAATTTTGCACTTGGCTGGTGCTAAATCTAACTCTACAGTTCTGGTATCACTGTAAGAACTGTTTGATCTGGATTAGTCTGGTAGCCCATTTATGACTTTCAAACTCAGAATAATTAAGACTGGAAAAGCCCTCCCAGCCCATGGAGTCCCAGCTGTGCCCATCCCCACCCTGTCCCCAGCCCAGAGCTCTGAGTGCCACCTGCAGCCCTTCCTGGGACACCTCCAGGGATGGACAGTGCAAACCTCCCTGGGCAGTTCCAATCCCTGAGCTCCCTTTCCATGGGGAAATTCCTGCTGGTTCCACCCTGAGCCTGCCCTGCCCAGCCTGAACTGTTCCCTCTCCTCCTGTCCCTGTTCCTGGAGCAGAGCCCGACCCCCCCAGCTGTCCCCTCCTGTCAGGGAGTTGTGCTGAGCCACAAGAGCCCCTGAGCCTCCTTTTCTCTTTTCCTTTTCAATTGCACTTTAATAAACTTAATTTTTGGTAGTCCTATATTAATACCTAATTGTTCTTTTACAAGTAATGACCTGTATAGGAGTTACCTCTTCCACTCTTCCCTTGAAATTTGCCATCACAGTATTACCATAGTCTTTTTGTGGGGAAAACATTTCAGAATGAAACTTCCACTCATTGACCTCTCTCAGGTGTGTCATTACTTGCATGCATTTTCCTGTTTCCTCCCAATCACCATTTTTTTCATTAGCAAGTGCTTGACTGAACCATTCAGAGCAGGAGAGATGAAAGACCATGTAAATAATGAGTGATACACATTTACAGAGTGGGTACAGGTGGGCTGTTCTTCACAGATTTTTGTGTTCAGTGATGCTCAAGGCAACTCAACAGCACAGAAAACTGTCAGCTCCCCTCTTCCAATGCAGTTGTGGTGTCTAACACTGGCAGAGCACAATGTGCAGTATTTTATCATTAATTTCCCCTCCCTTCAGCCATAGGCAAGCTCTGTCTAGTTGCCTGCATGTCTCAGATCCTTCTGAAGGAAGTTCTAAATCTGAGCAGAGAGAGGCAAGCTGTGTTTTACTGACTGAGAACTAAAGTGATGAAAACAAGCTGGGTAAGGGAGAAAAGAGGGGACTCTGAAGAGGATGAGAAAAACACTTCTTTAGTGCCTCTTAATCAGTGATTCTCACAGGCTTTGCAGAGGCTCTGGGAGCTCTGCAGGGAAGGAAATGCTGCTCTCTGGAAAGCTGAGTCACAAAGGGAATGCGAGTAGGGGCTTGCGAGTGAAGCTGCAGCCAGTGTGTGACACAGACAAAAACAGTGCCTCCAATACCCAGCCTGCCAGGGCTGTTTCTGCAGGCTTAATCTGAATTCTCTTTCTACATGAAGACCCACTGAGAAATCAGAGAGGAGATAGGAAAGCTATGAAAAGGGCAAGAAATTAAAGCTCCTCTCGTATGGCACTGGCAGAAGCAGAGGGCTCTTGCTGCCTTAGGTTAAGAGTTAACCAGTGCCTCTCAGGTAATTGCTCCTTTTACAGGGATCCAAGGGATAGAGCTGCCTCTTGGCTAAGCCAAGGCAGAGTCTGTCACTTCTGGGGGCGATTTCATCACCAAACAACAAAGCAGGGACCCCATCAGCATTCCAGCTCTTTCTGTGAGGTGCTGCACAGAGAAGTCCTTTGCTTTCTGCCTGTTCCTGTAACTCCTGAAGTTTCTAAAGGAGAGAACAGTTTCTGCAGTAAAAAACACAGATCTGAAGTGTTTTACCTTTGCTACGTTATGTAATGATTGGGATAGCTGTGTGTAACAATGAAGAAACTGGTACCTGGAGTTCTGCTTCCAGTTTATACAAATATCTTCTTTGTTAGTGCCCTAGTAATAATGGAAATTCAGTACTTGTAAAATCTAACATGGTATTTTGAACAAAATCTTGAAATGTTTTCTCAAAGACAGATACAACTGTGCCCAGTGTAAGCACAAAATAAAACTTGCTTAAACGGGTAGTGAAAAACCTTGGTAATGAACCTCTGCACAGACACTGCCATAAACATGATATAACTGCACATTACTTCAGAAGTAAATATTTTAAAAGAAGATAAAAGTATTAGAAGATTTTTTGATTATCTCTACTTACACCTTCAGCAAAAGGTTATTGATCTTTGATTTTTGTTTGATTGCTGACACAATGATTCCTTGCTTTCAAATGTATTACTGGTACTTGGTCTACAGCTTGCAGTTTAAGCATCTATTAAATATTTGATGTGCATTCCAAATAGCCATAGGTAGTGCTTAGGCATTCATTTTCCAAAATGTACATTTAAGACACAGTACAGTAAATTCAAAGTGGAACAGTGACCATAAAAGCTGCATTCTACTCTGAGTGTGCAGTTGGGTATTTTATGGCTAAAGCTGTTACTTTTTCAAGACTTGATATTTATCATTGCATAAGGGAGAAAATAACCTCCAAAGCAAACAAACAAAAAAGAACAAAAAAACACCTCCCAAACTAACAAGCAAACAAAAACCCAAGAAAAGTAACCAAATAACCCCACAACCAAAATCCACCAAAACCCCAAAAACCAAACCCCCAAAACAAACATACAAATTAATTAATCTAAACCACTCATTTTAAAGCTAGAACTAAATTAAAATTGTTTTATATAGGACAGCACCTGTAAGTTTAAAAAATATTGGTGCTATATCTAAAAAATCTTTAAATGTACAACCAAACATACAATAAATAAGTAAAGAATTACTTTTGAATTAGTTTATTCCTAGGTATTTTTATTTTATTTTGGAAAATTTCCTGCTGCAATCTTAAATGAATACTGGTACATGGAAATATATACTTATAAAGTACCTTATGAAGTTTTATTTACAATCTGAGAAATATGGATTTTAGCAAGTACTCTGGACTTGGGTTTTCATAATCTAGAGCAAATTCCTTCCATCCAGTTCCTCAGATGAGAGTCCAGATGCCAAACTTCTGCCATAAACCTATTTTATACCCTTGTAAAAGCTTTATAGACCCAGGGAGGTTTTCCTCACATCACTGTGTTTTCCTTGGAGGAGAGAGAAGAAAACTTTTTACATTCTTATGTTGTCAGACTCAAACAGACAGTGAAGGCAAATAAAAAGCTGGAGAGATTGAGTATAACCAGTAATAAATACCAGGGTGTTTTCTGTGGCTTTGTATCATTTCCATACTATCAGTGTGCTAAAAATGTTTTATTTCAGGATTAACTTGCATTAAAACTTCCCAGTTTTATTATGGTGTGTTGGTCACAGATGTGTCAACACAGGGAATTAAGCTGCTATTTGTAAATCCAGCTGTTCTGGTTCATAAATTATATAACTAAATCAACTAAAAATTCTTTATTGTAGCACATACCATATGTCATATCCCTGTTTTTAAATAATCATAACCACTTCCAGGTTTTTACTAAACAAATAGGACCAGCCTTGAAGTTTATTTACTGAAGGTAATCTAGTGCTAATCTGCTTTGCTTTAGTTTTATGACAACTTTGGACACTTTGGGGTGTCTTCACTTGCAGGTAAACAAACTTCTCACCTGTTCCTTGTGAGGAAGCTGCTGGTGTTGCCTGGATACAGCTGGAGCTGTTTGGATGGAGCTGCTGGCAGCTGGGTCAGGGTGTTTAATTGATTTATAAATGCATTATCTGGCACAGCAGCCTGGCCTTTTACATCAGCACAGCACAGGAGCCAATGGAGGGTTATTTAGTCAGCTTTTTATGAGATATTTTGGTTTCCCAATGACTTCCATGAAGGTTGGGTGCTAACTGTGTTTATTTGCCTTTTAACATTAGTGTCCTAGGAGGCATCTTTATCTGTATCGTTCACTAATTTAAGTTCTAAAAGTTAAAAATGCCAAAGGAATGGTCAAATTAGATGAGACATGTTAGTGTTTTGTAGATACCATTTTTGAAACACTTCAATAAGATTTCCTAGCTCCTTTCAGGTAAATACACCAGATTTTCAGTCTTTCATGACAACACCCTGAGTGTTTTGGACTTTCTATGCACATTACTATAACAACCTCAATCAGAGTGACTCCAACTGTCTCCGTGTATAATTTTAATATCTATTTGATAGGTGAAAATTAAAATAGTTAATTTCACTTCTAGAAAATACACCTGTCAGATTTTCCACAGTCCAACTGCTGCACTTTAATAAAAAATAACTGAGAGTGTCACTGTCAGAAGCATCAATGAGTGGCCATGCCTGGGTGGACACCTAGTTATCACATAGGGTGAACATGATGAGGACTGAGAAATAAATCAGAAGTCTCAGTGACAGGCACAGCAAACCTTGCAGCCGACATATGAGCTGCATTATTTAGTTTTTAGCAGGATGTAATTAACACGTGAAAGCCACCATTGGATAGGATTTGTGGGGCTGAGAAACTGATTTTTATAGATCAGTGTTTCGTGAATTTTCCACTGAAGCATCTGGTCCTCATCATTGTTTGAGGCAGGATTTTACTGATGCCTCAGTCTGCCATACTGTATGCCTGAGCATAATTATTAATTTCCCATTGAATTCCTGAACAGAGCTCACATTTCAAACCCCGCATTATTTACAGGGCTGCAGCAGGGGCTGACACCAGGGACAAAGTGTTGAAGCAGATTTGCAGGTGGCACATGGTCATTCACTACTAGGAATCAGTCAAGGAACCTCTAAACTGTTGAGGTAAGAGGTGGTGTGAGGTCTCTGCCTACCCAGCATCAGGTGAGCAGTTGATGAACTGGGATCAGCTTTTCCCTGGTTTGTACTGCAGAACTGAATTCCTGCAACCAAAACTATCCTTTTGCCATGAGTTTTCTTGAGTTAAAGAAACTGCTCCACTAATGCAACAAGGGAATGTGGTCTTATAGGGGCAATCTCTGTTAACAAGTGCTGGGACTTTCTACTCTGAAAGGGTGGTCGAGCATTGGAATGGGCTCCCTGGGGAAGTGGTGGAGTCACCATCCCTGGAAGTGTTAAAAAAATTAGCAGATGTGGCACTTCATGACATGGTTTAGTCATTATGGGGTGATGGATCAAAGGCTTAACTTGATGAGTTTGGAGAACTTTTCCAACTCAAAAAATTCAATGGTTCTATGACTCAAGTGTTCACTGATAATTCTAGACGTGGCAGCTGGGTGTTTGTAATCTTTCTTAAAATCAAATATTCTTCATGATGAGGGTGAATGCTAACAAGGTGAACAAAATTTCAGCCTTGCTGCTGGAATCTAGTGAGAGGCTACTGGAAAAGATGGAGGTTGTTAGTACCACTTATTTTATTGAACAGTAGTGACACCTCCTATTTACCAAACGCAGACGTTTTTCCTGACACAGTGTCTAACAAGGCACTGCACATTTAGAAAACAGAGATTTTTTGTTTGTTCTCATATTAGACTGGGGTTTACTTAGTCACTGGAGCTGCCCAGGAAAGGCAAGGACTCTTCTGTGCAGAGCAAGAGAGTTTGATACAAATGCATATTGTGCATGGCTGTTTATTTTAGAATATGGCATTTTGCACCAAATTCTCAACTAAAATCTCTCTTAAAACCAAGCTGCTCTTCAATTCCCAGTAGGTATCTGCAGGTGAGTGATTTAAGGTGGGGGCTGTATTTGTGTTCTATGTGTTCAATTCATGCCACAGTGGGGCCCTCAGCTCCCAGCCCAATCATGTAGGTACTGTTGCAATATAAAAGTAATAAAGATGATAATAAAATTAACAGCTCTAGTTAGCTGTGACAAGCTGAGTGGTTTTTTTTTCACCTCCAGCTGGTAGGAAATTGCAGTACATATTTTTTTCCAGACATAGGCTGGTACTTAGGCTTTCCATTACATAGAGAAATATCCCTGCATTTTCTTGCTCACTTTCTCTGCTCATCTGCTTTAGTGACCGAACTGATATGGATCCTTGTGAAGTGGTGAGCTGGCAGTGACAGACACAGGAGGTGAGACACATGGATTGGCTTTAATGAGCCATGCCTATATGCTCACATTAGCATCAGTGTTCCTTCCAGACTTACACAAACAGGTATCAACCTTGAGCTTGCCACTGGCATTGGAGCTGCTCACATGGCTCTGCTTTTTCTGGCTGTATCACTGTGGAAATATGGGACGAATTTTGCTCGTTTTGTTGTTTTTGTTTGTTTGTTTGCTTTGGGTTTTTTTTTTGTGGGTTTGGGTTTTTTTTGTGGGTTTTTTTTTTTTTTTTTTTTTTTTTTAAATTCTGGATCTTGGATTGAAGTAAAGTACAAATTCTCTAAATTTCTTTCTCTGATGGAAATGTTTGATCTGACTCCTTATGACATGTTGCTGCAGCACAGCTGCACTGAGTTCTCTGGCTATGCCATTCCTGGAGCTGAGAACCTTTTTTATCACAGACAAGGTAACTTCTGACTGCCACTGCTGCCGTGGGTCCATTTAAAAAGACAGGTATCTCTGCTTGCAAAATTAGAACTCAAATATTTGACATTTCATGAATTGCTGTATATAGAAACACAAGGAGTGTGTTTTTAGCATGGAGACAAGATGCCATGAGCTCTATTAAAAACAACTCCACAGAGGGGCAAATTGAATCTCCTGAGAGCTGAAGATGGGCCGTGCCAACAGAGGAGAGCAACAATTTATGAGTGAAACAATAAAAGACATGGAACAAGTATAAAATCACAGTTTCTGTTAAACAGACCATATTCTAAAAATTGTCAATAAAGGGTCTAGGTAAGGGACATAGCATGGGAGCCACCAGTGCATAGATATTTTATTGAACACGTTTTTCCATCCCTTCCTATCAGTATCTATGGCTTCCTGTGACATGATGCCCCAGGCTTAGGCAGAAAAACAGAAAACTTCAAGTTCTGTTGAAATTACACTGTCCCATTTTACTGGTTGATTTCCAGCTCATATAGTGCAAGAAATTCTAAATAATCTTCAGATTTTTATGTCCCACTAATTCTTTATAGGCTGTTTTCTTCCCCTCTTTCAGTCATTTATTTTCCAAGCTGAAGATACTTCATACAACTCATCTCTATTTCCATGAAAGCCATGCTATAGGTTTGATGATTCTTGTCCTTCTTTGAGTCATTTCTAATTCAACCACATCCTTTTTTCTGGTGATATGAATATAATCCACATTTTGTAACATAGAGTTATGAAGCTCTGAAGGGGAAGGGAATTTAGATTTTTCCCCTCTGCATTTAATTTTGTCTTCCTTTTGCTTATGTCATTCTATTTGTAGATCCTTTTCCCATGATTCTTTCAAATTCTTTTTTTAAATATTGTTCATTGTTTATATTGTTTATTGTGTCCCCATCATCTGAAAATCCTGTCAGCTCACTCCTCCTTGCCAGGTCATTTCTCAATCTCCATGAAGATTTTCTGGTAATTTTCTTATCTTCAGACATTACCTTGGTGTGATTTTCTACATAGTAGGACCAAGCTGTTCATAAAAGTATGCCACTAGAATTCCATGGAAAGGGCCCTTGAGATGGTAATTCTAAATAAAACAGAGCAACTCCTGCAGCCAGAAAATTTATGGACGGAAGGATTTTTACTAAATTGGATACAAAACAATCAATAAAATAGTCTTCCATTTAGTGGAAGTTATAGTTTACCACTGATAGGAACGATTTCTTTAGAATTCTCAAAGTTTTCACCTTGTACAGAGTAGATGCACTAGAAAAAATGGAAAAATGGGAAACCAAGTAACAGAAAAAAAAAAAAAAAAAAAAAAAAAAGTGAAGAAAATGAGGTGAAGAGTGCCAGAGCTGCAGTATATTTTTGTACCCTAAACTTGTAAAGAATGCAACATTTATCATTTGTGATGCCCAAAGCAAGTTATGGGCAGAAGAAAGCCATAGTAGAGTTTACATCAGTGAGTTTCCCAGACATGTAAGAAATTTAAGAAGAAAATCAGTAAATGCTTCCCATTTATATCAGTATTTTATGTAACATTTTTCAGGCCCATCATGTAGCTATATAAATCAACATGAAAACAGAGTCTAAGAATTCAGAGTACTGAAATTCAGGGAAAAACAGACTATTTTTTCAGTTGCAAACTTCAATTCTCAAAAGACTGGAATAAAATTAAAGGAATATAAGGTCAATCACTCAGTACTCTGCAAGATATAATTAAAATCTACCCTACTGCTAACAAAACTATTTTGTTTTCCTTTTACCATCCTCAGGGAAAAAAACACAATAATTTTCTTATCTCCCATTATTTAAAGATCTTTTTCTGCCTTTTAAAATAAGGATAATTGGAATATGATTGTTTTGAAATCAGTAATAACATTTTTAATACTTTGAATATATACTAAAAGTATGTTTTTGTCTGTTAGAGATTTAATATCTTCAGGGTAAGTAAACCAATATCTAATAATCTCAGAACCATTTTAAGTGTAAGCCTCCTGTTTTCAGTGATATCTGGGGTCCCAAACAAGCTGCCTGGGCTGCTCTGTGGGCAACCACCAATTTTTATCGGTTTTATCAGAGTGGGTTGATTAAAGCAATGTGTCAAGGAGGGACTCATGAGGAGTCTGGCTGCCAGTTATGTGGAGGCAGTAAATTCCAGCAGGGATAACAAGGAGCTGGGGACAATATTCTCCTCAGCAGCGTGTCTGTAGCCAGAACAGGACAGATGTCTGCCGCCCAATTCACTCGGAAATTTCCCTCAGTCTGCAATAAATAGTTAATATATGATTGCTTTGCCTCTGGCCTCTCAGCTTGAACTGAGTGCTCCCAAACTGCCTGAGTTGCTTGCAAGCTTTTTTGGGTTGTTTTTTTTCCAACTAACTCATCCTTCCCTGAACTCTTTGTGTGCGGGACCACCTCATTTCACAGCTGTTAATGACTTGCAAAGCCAGTGCTGCCCTCCTGCTGTGCCACCAGAGCCTCTCCCTTTCTCCTCCAGACCTCTCGGAACAACAGCTCTGAGCCCAGCTGGGAACTCCTGTCATTTGGGATTTTTGGCATCATGTTTGCTTTTCCTGCTTCACACTTAGCAGAGAGGTGTTATTGTAGTAACAATAATAATAATACTAATACTAATAATAATAATAATAATAATAATAATAATAACGAAACAACAACAATAATAATCATAGTAATAATAATAATAGTAGTAATAATAATAATAATAGTAATATACAACAAAGTGAAAGCAAGAGGGAGAAGCCAGCTAAAAAGATGAGGGAGTTAGAGACCGAGATGAGCTTGTGCATTGAACTGCCGATTGATTCTGTGAGCAGCTCTGACTCCCTGTCAGGTGTTACTAACTGGGCTCCTTTCATGTTATCACTTACACCATCCAGCCCTCTTGGGACTGAGTTCATCAATATTCCATTACCAGAGGAGGTGGAGGTAGAAATGAGGAGTTTTCAGTCCTGATGACCTGCTCAGATGAGATCACTGGGACTTTTCCACCTTGGAACCTCCAGGTTTGATTGTGAACTCTGTTATTTTATAAAAAAATCTCATAGATTTCCTTATTTAATTCTTTGGAGCCTTGCAGAGTTTGGCTGAAATCTCAGTTCAGTTCACATAACTAATGCAAACACTGGTTGCAAAGCCAGCTAATTGTAGAGATTTTGTAGATTTAGGGTGGTTCTTACTTGATAAATTCTACTTGACTCAGCATAGAAATTGTCACATTGACTCTGATAAATAAAACAGGCAACATCATGGTGTGTAACCTCAAATGTTTTCACTATTCCACAATAAATGGTTTCTCTACAGGGAATATCCCATTGTAACCCCTGTGCAGGCAGCCTGAGACAGAAGTATGGGTCCATCAGTAGGAGTGAGTATTTTTCTAAATCTGTTTATATTCACTGATAGAATAACACCACTCTGATATGCTGCAAAACTTGAACCTTGTGAAATTTAAAAATACTTTATAACATGTAAAATTACTCCATTTTGACCTGAAACTAAATTAATTTCTTTGAAATCACAGTGGTTTAAAGAACACAAGGTCTTTATGACTAAGAATTTTGGCATTACACGTGATTAGAAAAATAATAGAGATACAAATCTAAAAAAAAGCAGATTACATAAGAACATCAGTTATCTTATTAATAACTTGTTTTAAATATGCTTACAACTGCATCTGATTCTGTTTTATGTAAGCTAAAGAGTTGAAACTTTCATGTCACCTCTGATGGGAAAGTTCTAACAGCCTAAGAAAAAGTAGTTGTATTCTTTCAGGAATGATATGATATGATATGATATGATATGATATGATATGATATGATATGATATGATATGATGTAATATAATATAAATAGTGCTTCAGTAATTGTAATGATTTTGATGCATCTTTTTTGAATAGGAGATAATGATACCTGAATATGACCTGAATATTGGTACTTAAATATTTTAAATATTTATTTTCTCAGGGAATAATCACTGAAAAAACTATTAAGGTTATTTTCTCTGAAAGCATATATTAATTCAGAATGCAGCGATATGTACGATTTGCAAGTGGTTTCCTTCAGATTGAACTATCCCATGTTCTAAAATTCTATCAAGGCAAGCTTCCTGTAGGAATAGAGTGTTGTAAGCGCGACCTGGTTCGGAGTGAGACCACGGTGGAACTTACAAACTGGCTGGACAAATCACTCGTGACACCAATGTGGTGAACGGTGAAGTGCAATTTATTTCCCGTGGGCACCCACTTAAATAACCACGGTGTACCCACGTCACTTCCTTAAAACTGGTTGCTATGATAAAACTGGATAATGTCATGGGGAAAAAGGGGGCCCTGCCTCCTCGTACAACCCAAGATCTTCCGGTCGGTTCAGGCTAACTACAATAGGGATTGAATGATACTGCAAGATTTGTACAATACATATCTTTACATTCTAGATTTAACAACATTGCAGAATTAATTTCAAATTTCCCTCCAATTTATGGTAGGGATAAAAAGTTTCACGTGAAGCTAGTGTTCAGTAGAGGGTTCAAGAACTTCACTTCTGATTTGGGTTATAAAATGAGATCTAAAATCAGGTGTGATTCAAGTGGTTTGAGGCTTCCTTTACAAACCCGTGGTGCTGAGCAGGTTTGCCTCAGAAGTCTGGCAAGGGCTCTGCACACACTGTCTGACAGAAATATTAGCACCAAGGACACTGAAGCGTTTGAGTGCCTGAGGTCAGTGGGCGCTGAGCAAACCTTGCATGAGCACACCCCTATGGGTTAGCTGGCTCTCCTTTTGCATTATTCAGTGGTGTACTTGAAACAGCAGGAGTCTGGATGTAAGAGAGACATGGAATTTCAGGTGAAACCTTCATATCAAGGCATTCAGTATTGACTCTACATTTGAAATAATACAACTTACCAATAGGAGAATAAACTAAAGAATTACAGAATCATTAAGCTTGGAAAAGAACTCCAAGACCATTGAGTCCAGACTGTGACTGATCCCCACCTTGTCACCCAACCCAGAGCACTGAGCACCATGTCCATGCCTTCCTTGCACATCTCCAGGGCTGGGAACAAAGAAAGTTGTAGAATAAATGTAGGAAATTGTTCAAGTCACAGACATAAAAACAGTTCACCTGACTTCAATAGAACTGCCCAAGTGTTGACACTTAATACCAAGTGTATTTTTCCTTTTTTTTTTATTTATTTTATTTTTACTTTCTCTACTATCAAAAACATTACAGTAGGCTACAAGATCCATGGGTAAAGCCAGGCTGTTGTTTTATTCCAGTAAATACAACCCTTGTGCTCTTCGGGGCATGCTAGTTTTAAAGAACATCCTCACTTTTGAGAAGGGAAGCAGTGAGCCAGGACCCTTAAGAGCTCAGTTTTCTTTCTATTTATGCCCTAGATTTCTCAAATGTTTGTGATGAAAATCACTGCTTCCCTCTGACTCAGACTCACCAGTAATAAAATTGTGATTCTGGTATTTGTATTCTTTGGAGTGCTTGGAGAGCTGCTG
The DNA here is from genome assembly GCF_029582105.1 of Oenanthe melanoleuca. Lineage (NCBI taxonomy): Eukaryota > Metazoa > Chordata > Aves > Passeriformes > Muscicapidae > Oenanthe > Oenanthe melanoleuca. The sequence continues at coordinate 20,196,079 of NC_079345.1, read as the reverse complement.
ATGAAATGAACTGTGAAGAGATGCACGTTAGTGTCACCATTCTGTTCCTGTTGAGAAATATTCCCTGATGCTTGCAACCCCAGCTTTATAGCCAAACTGAACAGGTTGTTGATTGGTTCTGTTGGTTTGGAGTTTTTGTTCTTTACGAGAAATTATCCATGCATCATAGCATTTACTACCTTGCGGCAAACATCAGGAAAAATTTCCTCCCTGGCAGGGTGGGCAGGGCTGGCACAGGGTGCCCATACAGCTGTGGCTGCCCCTGGATCCCTGGCAGTGCCCAAGGCCAGGCTGGACCCTGGGGCTGGAGCAGCCTGGGACAGTGGGAGGTGTCCCTGCCATGGCAGGGGGTGGCACTGGGTGGGCCTCAAGGTCCCTTCCAGTCCAACCCATTCTGGGATTCTATGAAGTGCATCTGGATTCTCCCTTTGGCTCTTCAAGTGAGAGAGTATTTGATTGGGATTGCACTGTTCTGTCTTCTGGAATCCAGGAATTTTGCTATCTGCCTCATGCTTGGGACTGCTGACAGTATAACCCTCTCCATCTATTTTATATCCTGTTTTTTTTAATTCTACTATAATCTAAAATAATTGGGATATGCAATGCAGGAACAGAAACACTTCAGGTGTTCTATTAATATTCATTTGCTTGTTTATTTTAGTTGCACTGTTATGAACTCTGAAAGAAACAATGAAGACATTGTACATAAACAGGCATAAATGCAATGGCAGCCATTCCTTTGTCCAATTTACTTGATCATTTGATCATATCTTTCAAGTACAGAGGTCATTAAAAAAAATCAGGGAACAGAGCCTGTAGTAGAAGAAAAAAAAAATTCTGGGTACTAGAGAAAGGATCTGGAGGCCTTTAAACAAGTTTTCAATTTTCAGGTCTAATGTTATCTGGAATGAAAAACAGAAGGCAAAGAGCCCTTGCAGTAGCTAGATGAGCTGGAAATAGAAGATTTTATGAAATAAGAATGGTAATGGCAGGCCTGTGTTACATGCAATTTTAATAAAAGTCCATGTTGTGGAGAGCCGGAGGCTGTGGCACAGTATGAGTTTCAGGGTTGTTATATAAAGAATGTGTGTAGGTATGTAAGCTATCCAAGCCAGACAAGACAGCAGAACTGATTCCTACCCCTTCTAAAAGCTCTTTACATTCCACATGGTAGCTGGAAGGGGACATAACTACATTTGCATGTATTGTAAAGAATCTCTCTTTCTGAGGACACTTGCTAGGTATTGATGTTTTCATGGAATGTAAAGTCCCACCAATATTTCACCTAAGTGAAAGGACAGAAAAAGAAAAGAAATGCCAGACATTTAAAGAACATTCTCTTTATATAATCAATTTGCACTCCAACTGTGTGCCCACATTTCTGCAGCTACAGCTTTGTTTGACATCAGAAACTTCAGCTGCTGCCTTTTCTTTGGAAATTTTACTGCTGGTGGAAAAAAACCCAGAATGTTGCAAAACCAAAATGGGTCTTCCCTATTAAAGACCAGGTTTCACTGGAGAAGAAAATAATGTTCCAAATCCTTTAACATAATTGTTCAACTTTCTATTTATGGGTTTATTTCTATTAATAAATATACCCCACCTGCAGAGCTGCCCCAGCCCTGTGCCAGCACAGCAAGGAGCTGCAGCTGCTGCAGAGAGCCCAGAGGAGGCACAGGATGAGCAGAGGATGGAGCAGCTCTGCTGGCAGGAAAGGCTGGCACAGCTGGCATTGCTCACCTGGAGAGGAGAAGCTTTGGGGTGAGCTCAGGGGGGCCTGAAGGAGCTGCAGGAAAGATGGAGAGAGACAATTGGCAAGGGCTGGAGGGACAGGACATGGGGGAATGGCTGCCAGTGCCAGAGGGCAGGGCTGGATGGGATATTGGGAATTAGGAATTGTTCCCTGGCAGGGTGGGCAGGGCTGGCACAGGGTGCCCAGAGCAGCTGTGGCTGCCCCTGGATCCCTGGCAGTGCCCAAGGCCAGGCTGGACACTGGGGCTGGAGCAGCCTGGGACAGGGGGAGGTGTCCCTGCCCATGGCAGGGGGTGGAGTTAAATGATCTTTGAGGTCCTTTCCTGCCCAAAACTCTCTATGACAACTCTGATGTATATTGTGGGTAAGCAAAGAATGCTTCTGTTTCAATGACAGTGAAAATGCAGTTGAAGTAAAATTCCAGAACACTTCAGGTTGGAAGGGAGTTCTGAATATTGTTTGGTCCAAACCCTGGTGCTCAGATCAGGGACAGAGCATTGTTTAGAGCTGAATGCCTCTTATGTATCTGAATGCATCTTTAGGATCTTTATAGATGGAGATTCCAAAGCCTCTCTGGGAAAGTTCCAAGGTTTGACCATCCCTGCAGTAAAATAGTTTTTCTTCATTTAGGTGGAATTTCCTTGCTTTCTGTTTGTGTCCATGGCCTGCTGTCCTGTCACTGTGCATCACTGACAACAGCTTGGCTCCATCCCAGCCTCACTTGATATTTTTACATCTTGACAACATTTTTTTACACCTGAGCCTTCTCTTTCCTATGCTAAGCTCCTTCAGCTGCATCCAGAGTGACCTGGTTATCTTGACAGAAAAGAAATGAAAACATGAGGGGTAAATGTCAAACCATAAGAAAAAAGTTTAAGTTGTCATTTTTTTATTTGTTCTACATTTGCTTAACATTTTCTGCCCTTTGTGGTATATTTAGAAAAATATTGTAATTTTTCAATCAACATTCAGACAGGAAAATTACCTTCTATTCTCTTGATAGGAGACTGTAAATAACAAATTATGGTATGTATATGTATTCAAATGTTCAATAATATGTAAAAATCACTGCTAAATTCCACCTCTGCATATCTTGATTTAGAAAATCAATATTCAGAATTGTTTATAGAAGCATCTATTGGCACACTGATTTCTCCCAAAACCTAAGTATTGATCTATATTTACATGACTATATTCATTTCTAGTTTAAGGGAAATATTTTTCCCTTTTCCTTTACCATGGATTATCTCTAATAATTATTTCCCCACATAGTTATAAATTCCTTTCCTTTGGCTTACTTGTAACATTTCCTATATTTTCATTGGCTGGAAGCAAAGGACACAAAACTAGAAAATCAATGTTATTTATCCTTTAAATTGTTTTAGTTGACACTTTGGCTGATTTTGTCTTCCTAGAGAAAAACTGAGCAAGAGAGACCCTTTCTTCTGGGGGTTTATTACCCATATGTTACTGATTTTATAATTCCTAGAAGTTTTTCTTCATATATATGACTTTAAACATTGATATGAAGGGGCTACAAATGCTCATTGATACTAATGAACAAAGTTTATTACATATAGTACTGGAAAGAGTACAGGAAAACAGGAGATTGCGTTATTGATTCCTCCTTTTGGCTGAAAAAGCTGAAAATGGAGCCATTTCTGATGACAGATATTCCAAGCTGGATACAAGAGTGAAACTGAAATGCATCTGTGTAGTGAGTTTGATTTACCAACTTCAATGTACTCAATTCCTGCTGTGAGATAGAATTAGGAGCAAAAGCAAGGCAAGCTTAAAACCTAAAGGGTGTAAAGAAAAACCTTTATTAACAACCTAAAAGAATAACAACCTAAAAGAACAATGGGATTCAGAATAAAACCTTCAGACCACCTCTCCTTCCCTCTCCCACACCCTCTTTTCCTTCTCAACAACATACAGAAACACTTCAGTCAGTTACCAATTTAAGAATAATCCTTTTCACTTCACTCTAGGGAGAGGAATCTCCCCTTGTCAGGCTACAGGGACTTTTCCACAAGAGGAAAAAAACCAATTCTCTCGTGGCTTCACTCTTCATGAATAGCAGCCACCCGGGAATCTGCAATTGTGAAACTCCTCCCATCTTCACAGCCTTCCCAGAACTGTGCTTATGGGCCATGTCAAATTCATGGGGTATTACTTTTAAGGATGAGCTGTTCAAAAGCAAAGGTTCTCTTCATTTCTCTCTCTCTCTGTTCATACCTCATCTCCAGGAACAGAGATCTTCTTCTTCCCTCGGGGCAAAGGGTTGTCAGCATGGGTGCCTTTGTTCATGATCTAAAAGTTGAACACTTCCCCCCCATGTCTCTCTCCATGGTTTTCAGGAATCTTTAGTGTAGTACAGTCCATCCCTGTAGCTTACAAAAGGATTTTCAGCCTAAATTCATGGTGTCTCCTCGTTCTTCTTCCACCTGGAACCTGAGTCCTGCTTCACTGACCTTGGTGTCTTCTCTCTGTTCTTTTTCCCTCTCACTCAAGGGAGGATTGAAGGTCTGCAAGTCTTATCTGAGCATTGGAAGGGTTAAAATCTCACATGGAGGATGCAAAAGCTGCGGCTGGGCCATGCTGGAGCTGTGCTTAGGACACTGAGGCCGTGCTGGGAGGGACTGGCCCAGGCCAGAAACAGTAGCGGCCGCTCCGGCAAGGGTTTGGAGGGGATGGCTGGGATGCCACTCAGCCTCCCTGGGCTCAGCTGGCACCTGCTGCCGATGGGCACCCCTCCTCCCTGGCGCCTCCCAGACAGGGGGCTCAGCCCTGCCCCGCCAGGCCCACAGGCCTCGGGCATGGTGGATCCAGGCCGGGCCCTGTGACCTGCACTCCCGCCAGAAGAGAAAAGCGACCTTTGCCGCCTTTGCTCACTTCAAAACATGAATTCGTGAAGGTGGACCAAATCCTCCAATTGGTTTCCCAGGCTGTCAACAACCAAACCAGCCTCCAATTGGTCCCATCATGTCACAGAGGAAGTTCTCAGGAAGAGAACTTCTGTAGATTCCCTCTTCTAAGAGCCAATTAGTGCAAAACCAGCACAATCTGTCCGGCAGGGGTGAAATCCTACCCCCCATGCAAATTAACTCATAGCTTTGTTGCAGCATGTTGTTAATGAAGATGTCTGGTGTTATCAGGGAGATTGCTGTTCTCATTTGCATTGACTTTTAGCGGACACGGAGAAGTGTCATCTCTAAGACATCCCCAGCTCTTTCAATGCAAAGATTTGTGCCAGGGAAGGTTTAGATTGTATATTATCGGGAAAAAAATCCCTGGGGGAAGCCCTGGCACAGCTGCCCAGGGCAGGGGTCCCTGGAGGGACTGAAAATCCCTGTGGATGTGGCATTGAGGGAAATAGGTTAGTGCTGGCCTTGGCAATGCTGGGGGAACGGTTGATCTTGAAGACCTTAAGGATATTTTTCAACCTAAATTATTTGATTCTTTGAAAGTAGGTATGAAATCAGGTCAAGAAGAACATGCATTGCCATTCCTATCTTTTTAGCCACTGCACTAATGAATGCAACCCCAAATACCCCATGTCTCCTTGAAAAGGAGATTGCATATTGCTTCTTCTTTGAATACAAGTTTCAACTTGGTGCTTGCAATTCCTAAAGAACTTCACCTACTTTTTAAAGACTAAGGTGCTGAAAATTATGTATGTGGCTCATATCCCCGAGTTGAAAAATGTTACCCCTTTTAAACTTCCTGCTGACAGAAGAACCTTTAATCCTTCTGACTGGAAAGTATCTTGGAAAATGAATATTTTTTAATTTTGGAAATTCAAATTATATTGCTAAGGAGATAACAGCAACAGCATTGCTTATATAATTGTTTAATCAGGAATCTCAGAGGGAAATATGTGCTGATATTCTATCTCCAGAGTTTGACTTCTCATGAGATGAGGAATGTATTCTTCTGCCTGCTGGCTCTGACTGATTTAAACTGGAAGCTATGTTTCCAAAGGATACTCTGAACCCCCTTGAATCACACACAGCAGATTTAGGAAAAAAAAGGAAGAGTTGCAGTGCTACAAATTACTGAAATGTAGATCCCTTCTCATAAATGTTGCTTACACTACTTTTCACCATGAAAAGGTTGAACATGCCCTGCAGTATCAATCTTATTAAAGTTTGTGCAATAATAGTCATGGCACTAATAATATTTTAATTTCTCTCACTTTTTGTGTTGCTACAGCTGCACAGCTTATAGAATTCATTAGTAATTATTCTGAAATAAAAATATGTATAGGCCTACTTTACACAGTCTTTAAGCTGTCATTTTATGCACTAACTTGTAAAATGAAATAAAAAAAAGGATGGCATTTGCAGCTGATTTGTAAAATGGGAGAGATCTCTGATGAAATCCACTTTGAATAATTGTAGTCTTGCACCTGTTAGGAAGGTGGATTTTGAATGAAATCCTGAGTGGTGAATTATTCTGTAAACCTGGGCTCCAGTGCTGCATGGATTGATGACCTTTTAGCAGGTAGAACAATTTGGTGACATATGAAACAGGGCATATGTATGAAGAACTTCAATGTAATTGAAGTGACAAAATGGACTTTAGTGGGAGACCACCAGCTCTACCCATGCAGTGAAGAGCAACAGGAATGCAGCAGTGCCTCAGCCATGGATGGGAATTCTGCCGTTCTGGAGGGCAGGATAGGCTGCTTGAAATGAATCCTCACAGGCTTGGAATGTGTTGCATGTGCCATTATTAGGTACTTAATTCAATACAGCCTCAGGAGTTATTATAATAAAGACACATATATCCCATAACTGAGCAAATCCTGACCATACTGAGTATTTACTGGGGGCAAAATATGAAGCTGAGTTATGTACTCAGTCTCTGTATAAGAAACACAAACATAATCCCCTGGTCAGGGGTCTCCTGTGACTTTGTCTCTTCCAATTGAAAATGTCTTTATGATTTTGAGCTCCTTACCCTCTTCCAGGATTATTAATTTATATATGAATCTTCCCAGGGTAAGAACAACTGAATCCCAAAATGGGTTGGGTTGGAAGGGATCTTAAAGCTCATCCAGTACCACTCAACCCTTTGCCATTGGAATGGCTCCCACTGCCAGGGATCCAGGGGCAGCCACAGCTGCTCTGGGCACCCTGTGCCAGCCCTGCCCACCCTGCCAGGGAACAATTCCTAATTCCCAATATCCCACCCAGCCCTGCCCTCTGGCACTGGCAGCCATTCCCCCATGTCCTGTCCCTCCAGCCCTTGCCAATTGTCTCTCTCCATCTTTCCTGCAGCTCCTTCAGGCCCTGCAAGGTCCCCCTGAGCTCACCCCAAAGCTTCTCCTCTCCAGGTGAGCAATGCCAGCTGTGCCAGCCTTTCCTGCCAGCAGAGCTGCTCCATCCTCTGCTCATCCTGTGCCTCCTCTGGGCTCTCTCCATCAGCTGCAGCTCCTTGCTGTGCTGGCCCAGGGCTGGGGCAGCTCTGCAGGTGCTCAGGGTCTCACCACGGCAGTGTGGGTGCTGATTTCTGTGAGCTGCAGGAAACTCTTGCCAGTGTAGAAATGTGTACATGATTCTTAATCCAGGTATCTGTGTCCACTCCCATCCCTTTCAATCCTCCAAATTTAACAGTACAGCCTTACAATCACAGAATCATGGAATCATCAGGTGCCATGCTAATGTAGAGTTAAGATCATCTTCATCCAGACTGAAAAAAAAGGTGACTCCTTTGTCACCGAGAGGAAATTATGCCTTTCATCTGCCTCTGGGTTTATCTCCACACCTTTCTTTTGCTAGATGTCTTTAAGTAAGAGTTACTTTTCAAAATGCATTTAGTTTACTTGAATTAAGTTTTCTAGTACCTGATTCAAAAATTTTGCTTGACACTTTTATACATGTTTATATATGGCTTAAAAATATATGAGGAAATTGCACCATATAAATAAGGGTTAATTTGGTTGCAGGCACTCATTTAAATTATAGTCCCTAAAATTAAGATAATAAAATTCTATTGTCACACTAATCTGATGGGAATATAGAGGTGACAGTGATATATTTATTGACTCTGTTTAGGCCTTTGTGTCAAAACTCATGCATTGATTAATTTTTTAGACTAAATTACTTGGCGTTATTTACCAATTCTTCCAAGAGCTACACTTGCACTGTGCCACTCCTTTTGAACAGAAATATGAAGCAAACCTGGAAGACTCAAAAAGCTGTGGTAGCAGATGGACTTATCAACATCTCTTTGCCTTTTTCATTTGAACTCTGGCAACAACCATATAAATTGAGGCTAATTAAACACAATATTTCCTCATAACTATATGATAAAGATTTCTAGTGCTAGAGACTGTGCAGCTTTGTATGGTAATTTCTTGGTTAGGAGAGTAATTTATTTTCAAGGGTAATTGATGATGAACAGATTATTAAAGTTGGATTACATGACACTTTCTGCATTCTCTCTCAATTTGATTAAGATCAGAGTAATTCCAAGTAGGAGGAGGCAGCTCTGTGAAAGGGTGGTGAACACTGCAGCCCTTTTCATACACCACTGATTGATAACTCTGATGAAATTCCAGCAGTGCCATAAACATGTCATAAAGACCTTCTGTGTGGAGAAGGAGCTGCGTGCTACAGCTTCAATTAAGGTTGTAGTTTCAAAAGCAGTCATCAGAAATTAACTTTAATAATAAGTTCTAAGTATTTCAAAAGTAGAACTAATGGAACTTACCATTTATATTCTTTAAGAAACTCTTTTAATATTTTCTGTGACTTGACCTTTATTTTATGACAAGATATCTGAAAGGTTGATTTGTATGAGTCACAGCCACAATTATTATACTGAATAAAAAAAAAAAGTCAATGGATTTTCAGAGCTATTTTGTTAAAAAAATTAAGAATACTTTAGAAAATCTTTATATTTCACTATGTAAAATGTTTCTTATCTGGTCAGCCAGTCTTCCAATCTATATTTTAAAATAATTTTTAAAAGAACTGTTGAATAAATTAATCTTTGCTGAGTATTCCGCAAATGTATGCATCAAGCTGCAAACCTGCATTTGTAATTATATAGATGTATGGTGAAGATCTGTAATAACCACATGAAATGGGCACATTTACCTGCCTGTGAAACACAGACACATTCATTGCTGTTAAAAAGTTATTAATGGCATTTCCGGCTAGCTGTAAAAAATGTGCCTGCATTATTCGAACTCTAAAGTGTGAACCCTCTTGTTTGGGTTGCATGGTTTAATCTGCATGGTAAAATCTGCATGGTTTAGGATTCCAGGTGTTTGATGGATGAAAGAGCTCTGATAAAGAAACCTGGTATTATTTATGCTGTGTTCTCCTCTTGAGAGCTTAAGCTTGGATTTTCAAAAGAACCTGAGTTATTTTTTCTTCCAGTGGAAGCTTAAGGATTTTGTTCTTATTTACACGAAATGACTGCAGACTGTCCTTGAGAATAAAGGAACATTAATTTATATGTGAATCTTACCTGCCTTATTTAAGCTGCTTTGAAAAGTCAGCCGAATGCAAGCAACCTTCTTTACCCAAAGAGAATTCCCATTAAAGAAGGCAATGCTGCTGGAATAAACTTGGTCTATTCATACAGAATCAGATTCTGTCTCTCTAGGTTTGTAATTTATAAACTTTTAGCTCTTTCCTTTGAGGACTAAAGGTCTTATTCTTCTCATTTCCTTCTTCATACAGTTAACAGTTGAGCTTATTTTTTGGTTCAAGCACAGAGAGCTATTTACCAGCATGGTTCTTACTGTGGGTGTTTCCAGAAGCCCTTTATTTGGGGAAGTTGTTAGGACAGTGCACATTTACTCTTCCCAAGAGCCCCTGCTGGGCAGTGCACTGAATTTATAATGACCTATGTGGGGGGGGAATAATTCTGAATTTATTATTTCATTATCTGCTGTGAAGAATCCCAGGTTGGGTCAGGCTGGAGGGGTCACAGGGGCTGCTCTGGTGCCCCCTCCCTGCTCCAGCAGGGCCATCCCAGAGCACAGGGCACAGCACAGTGTCCATGAGGCTCTGGAATATCCCCAGCAGAGACTGCACAGCCTCTCTGCACACTCTGCTCAGGGCTGGCACTGCCCAGGGCACAGGCTGTGCCTCCTGTGCAGGGGCAGTTCCTGGGCTCAGCCCCTGCCCGTGGCTCTGGTGCCATTGCTGGGCCTGGAGCAGAGCCTGGGCCCTGCTCAGAGCCCTTGGTGTAGATACTTGTCAAAAACTGTTAAAAAGCAAAGAACATACAGAGCAAATGTATTATTGTCTGCTTTGCATTTTGTGAGTTGGAAAAAAACATTTTTAAAAAGAAAAGTAATTAGTTACAAATTTATTAACACAGACTTAGAGGAGATTCCCATTAGGAATAATGATCTTATTTATGTCATTATTTCTAAAAGGTTTTAGCACGTGTTTCCACAAAGGATATGTTTCTCATTGAGGAATTTAGACCATAAGTTTCTTAAAGGACTTTTGGAACCTTTTGGGATGACCATATATGTGTGGGGCATTTATTCTTGTTCGATTTGCAGGAGCCCAAAAATTTAGAGAACTGCTATTAACTATTCATGCTTTGGCTCTATTACAATTTGAACAAGGCCAAGACTAGTAGCTCTGGCTTTCTTATGTTATAAATCATTTTATGAAATAAATCACTCAAGGCTTGAGGTTTTTTTACACTGAGTTTTGTCCCTTAGAGAACCTTTCATATGCACTTTATAGGTTCTTGAAAAGAGGGAGATTATACACAGAATAAATAGCAGGCAGCTGTGAGCTATGGGTCTATAATGCCAGTAAAGGGATTTGGTGATTTCATAAACCAATAAGCAAAGTTTGAGTGTCTTGAACACTACTCAAACTCTCCAAATGGAAGGAGCATTCTGTAATTCAAGTCAATTTTTATTTGGTGTAAAATATGGATCAGAGTGTTATAAATGGGAATTGGATGTGTTTGATTTTGTCCAATTAATCAAACAACAAAGTTAAATTTAGCAGTAATTTATTAATAATAGCAATTGTATATAAATGAATACAATCAAAATATATGATTTATATAAATTTGAGTAAATACAAAATTTAGCAGCAATGTAAGTATAATAGAGGTCCAGTGGTTTGGTTGAATAAAGCATAAGCAAAACCGACGGGGGGATACCTCGACCGGGGGTATGGGCAGGGCCATTCCTCTCACACCACACCAAATCAGTCAAGCTAAAGTCTCACTTATATACTGTTTACTAATGCATATTAATACAGAATCTTCTAGAAAGCTACTCCTTGTTTCTATTCCTAAAATCTACATTACTGTGTTGTGTTGCGCATGTGTCACAGTGGTCGGGGGTCTCTCCTCCTTTCAGGGCTCTTGTTTCCAATGAAGGCTCTGGGTCTTCCTCAGTGTTCGCTGTGTGACCTCTCAGGTAGCGCAGGTGCAATGAGCTTAGAGTTATATAATTAAATATATGTTCCCAAAACTGGCCTTAGTCCAGTGTTCAGTGATTTGAAATCATGCCAGTTTGGCTCAATTCAAGGTTGAAAACCTATTTCTAGATACTTGTTCTTAGACCTATACCCTTCCTATCCTGCCTCCCACCTAACATCTGCGCGGTGAGTTTTTCTGCTTTGTTTAACCATTTCCTTTATCTCTTTTTGCCTTATCGCAATTAAATACAATTATTGATTAATTATAATGCCACAATTTTGCCAATATTGTTACAATTTAATTAGCACGAATCACATATATAACAATAGTAAATTATTCATACCAACAGGATGGGGCCCTGTGATCTTACAAGAGCTCCTTTATCATCTCCAGGCCAGTAGCACTGAACATTTAATTCCTATTTTCCTCTTCCTTCTCTCTCCTCTTTTCTTGTCCTTCTCACTACTGTACTGCTCTGTCATAGAGTCCTTGCTTCTTTCTCAAAATTTAAACTATTTTGGTCTGAATTTCTGTTTCTATCTTCATGAAGAAATTACATTAAGAGTTACTGGAAAAGGTGAAGAGAATAGTCTTTTAAATCTTTTGAGTGAGTTACTAAAGACTGATAGCAAAAGGCATAAACAAACACTGAATAGTGATTCACATTACTTTCAATTCAGATAATTACTTGATCTGGTGTTAGTAGTGCCTTTGCTATAATTTGCTATATTGTGTGAGGTATTTGCATAAAATTGGTTCACGCTTGCAAAACCAAAATTGCTTCTAACCATGAGAAGTAACAGCAATGCTGCAACAGCATTGTCACTTCAGATGAGTGGTCAGAGATGCTTTTTCTTCAGAGTTTTCTCAAATTTCTCTGAAGTTTGGTGTATTCAGCTGGAATTCTAAAATAAGAACAGATTGTTTTAAAAATACAAGGTCTTCATACACTGTGCATCTTACTTTATCCTTCTTATGGATATGATCTGGAATATCCAGCTGCCCTAACCAAGCCAAACATCCTCAGCTTCAGGCAGAATTCAGATTTTCAGAGGAATCTCAGGAACATGAACTCACTTTTATGACTCTGGAATTTCAACATAATATTCACGTTTGGGATAAGATCTGATCAGCACTTACAGAATTTCTATCAGATGTGTGCAGCATGGTTTCTCACACAAAGCATGAACTCAAATTCGCGTTTTTGTCAGTTGGGCTCTCAGAAAAAGACAATTGCCTGGTGAACCATTAGAGTAAAACCTGTTTTCTGACAGCTTTACAGGGAAATCATGCTCTGCTTTTAAAACTGTTATCAGTAGGACCGGTTGGAGATTTTCCAAGAGAACAGTTTTTTCATCTCAAAATTCCTCAAGCACGTGTTGATTTCTGACAAGCAGAACAACAAACTATTGGAACTGTGCTTGTAAGGAGGGTCTCAGTCAGCTGTCTGTTTGTTCAGCAATGTTAGTGGTTTTGGGAAAAGTCAGGAAAGTACTGAGAATTCTGTTTAGTATCAGCTAACAGCCACCAGCTAATTCCAGGAGCACTTTCTCAATAAAAACACTTTTCTTTTTCATTGTTTACAAAACAAAGTAATGTTGAATTTCATTTTGGCAATATACAGAAGATTATCTTAATTAGGAGTGATTTTTTTTTTTTTGTACCTACAGGCCAGCAAAAAGAAAGCATCATGAAATAAAATGCCTTTTCTTTGGAGCTTTTGTCATCAATCTTTTCATGTCCAGAGCTACAATTTTGTATGCTATGTCCTTTGAAAAGGATAAAATAGTCTCCCTAATCCTCAAAGCATAAATGAGGATAAGACAAATGTGTATACAGGGGGAGATCTTTTGCATATATTCTGATAGGTCAGTTGCAGTGAAGTCATTGACAGCAAGAGTGGAATTCCTTCATTTGTGTGAGGGAAGAGTCAGACTTCCAAATACCTGATCGGGAAAGGTATGGCATGGCCAGCAGGTGAGGGAGGGGATTGTCCACCTCTGCTCTTCTGAGTCCCCACTTGGAATGCTGTGAACAGTTCTGGTGCCCCAACATAAGAAGGACATGGAAGTGCTGGAGAGAGCCCAGAGGAGGCCACGGAGATGCTGAGGGGACTGGAGCACCTCCCCTGTGGAGCCAGGCTGGCAGAGCAGGGGCTGCTCAGCCTGGAGAGGAGAAGGTTGTGTGGAGAGCTCACAGCTCCTTCCAGGGTCTGAGGGGCTGCAGGGAACCAGAGAGGGACAATTCCTCAGGAACTGCAATGCCAGGAGCCAGGGAATGGCTCCCAGTGCCAGAAGGCAGGGCTGGATGGGATACTGGAATTAGGAATTGTTCCCTGGCAGGGTGGGCAGGGCTGGCACAGGGTGCCCAGAGCAGCTGTGGCTGCCCCTGGATCCCTGGCAGTGCCCAAGGCCAGGCTGGACACTGGGGCTGGAGCAGCCTGGGACAGTGGGAGGTGTCCTTGCCGTGGCAGGGGTGGCACTGGGTAATCCTTTATGATTCTGGAATTCTGTGAAGACCTGACTGAAGTGCTGCTCTCTTTTTCTTTAACTATGGAGGCACATATTTGTAGCAGAACTGAATCTTCCCTACTTGCGGGATACTCCTGGATTCTTTGTATCAGGGTGGACGCGAGGAACAAGACTCAGACGCTCTGTAAATGCTAAAAGCTACAGTTGCAGTTTATTATAAGGGAGTCTGCAAGGAGCTGCCCGGCACAGCCACGTGCAGATTAAAGAGATAAAAAGGGGGAGAGAAAGAGAGAAGAAGGAGGGTAAAGAGAGGAAGAGAAGAGGAAAAGAAAAGAGAGCGACTTCCCGTTTGTAACACAATAAATCCACTTCCATCATGAATATTCTAATCCCTAAAAACCAATCTAATACAAAATACTAATTCTATAGCATTTACATACAGCCTATAGGAAATCTTACATTAGCATAGCATGTGACATTCTAAACTCTAAGATCTAATCTTTGGGTGCAGGTCAGTCTTTTGTGTCTTTTGGCCTTGCCCTCTGGCCAAAAGCATTGTTTAGTTAAGAGTGGATTGGCTTCGGTGAGCCATCCCATTGTATACCTGGTTATTCAGTAACTAGGGCTTGGTATCTCAAACGTGGCTTTCATTTCAATTTCATCCATGGTTTCTATATTCCCAGAATCTGAGCATTCATATTTGCAAGATTCCTCAGTTTCATCTTCTCCAACATCTCCCCCGTTTTGTTCAACCACTAATACATTAGATACTGCCTTCGTTATCATTTTTTGCGTACAATGGAGAATGCAGGGTACAAATATTAGAACTACAATTATTGCTACTAGAATAAACAAACCTATCTTACAGAGTTCCTTTAGCCAAGATGTAAAGTTCCAACCTTCAAACAAACTGTCTAGCCAGGTGGGGTAATTTGTTGTGATTTGGTCAGCCAAATCCTTTAGATTTTGTAGCTGTTTATGAATGGAAACGGAATGATCTGACAAATTCATGCAGCATAATCCCTGAAAATCCTCGCATCCATGTCCATGAGCTAATAAAAGGAAATCAAGAGCAGCTCTGTTTTGTAAAGTGGCATGTTTTACTGCCTCTTCATCTGTCAGCAAGTCACTGATTGCAATTGATGTGGCATTTACTTCTTTACTGAGCCAACATCCCAACTTGTTTAACTGTTTCAGTGCGGTAGCAGAGCTCAGCTGAGGTAAAAAGAGGCTTGTGACAACTAATTGTCCAGTGCTCCATGGGTGAAAGTCACTGTCACAGTCACTTTCATAATGATATCCTGTGGCGGATCTAATTTTTCTATTTTTCTTTTTGACTACCTCTTTAACACTGGGTGCAAGTATTGTGAGCTGTCCCAGAGCACAAGGGCCACCCTCTATATATGCGGGTATGCCTTGCCAGGCTCTGTCTCCGCAAATGAGCCAAATTCCTTTGGGAAATCGTATTGGAAGTTTGCTAGATTGACTTGCGTGCGGCTCAGAGTATGTGAGAAGTTTAGTTTGGTTACACCAAAAAGTCACATTGCTATAAACTGTGTGATATGGGGTAACATTTAAATGAGGACTGTCTCCTTCCATAAGATGAAATATGTAACAGCTGCCCATGGTTACTGAACCTAAAATTTCAAGCTCTTGGAGATCAGATTTGTCAACTTTAGAATTGTCAATGTAAGGTTGATATTTTTTGCTGAGAGTTGGGGATGCATGAGGATCATCATATGGCCAATACCTCTTAAGGGTAACATTATCAAGACCTTTTGGGAAAGGTACTCCAACCAAACAGGTTGCAAAGGGTTTTTCAGGACTTGTGTTGGATAAGCAAATGGTATCAGAACCAGCAGTCTTGGCTAAATTAACCCAAATGTTTGTCTTTGGTTGACTTATGGGTAAAGCTTCACTACAAAAACAAAAGAAAAAACAACAAGAACAAAAGAAAAGCAACATGCATTCACGTAATCGATAAAACTCCATCCTTGAGCTGTTTCTGGCAGATCACTTTCTCCTGATGATTCTGCACAGTTCAGGTCTGGGTGCTTGCTTCCTGGCTTCTTCTTGCAGGATCACTGGCTGATGTGGAGGCTTCAGCAGGCTTCACAGAGCAGTAGGGCTTCACATTCTTCGCTGGAATCCACTTGAGTCCTGCATCTGTAGAGACACATGCAAACCCCTTTCCCCATGTTATGAGGTTGTATGGTCCCTCTATTCGTCCTGTTTCTAAGTTTTTAACCAAAACTGGAGGGTGCTCTTTCAATTTTGCTTTTTTGTTGTTTAAAAAGTGTCTATAAATAGGAGGATCTGGCTCTTCTGCAGAGCTGTTCAAAAAATTGTAAACGTACAATGCTTTATTTAACCTTGTGTGGGGTGTGGCTAGCCCACTTCCCCCTTTTTGTTGATCTAAAATGCGTTTTAAAGTTTGGTGTGTCCTTTCTATTATTCCCTGACCTGTGGGTGAATGGGGTATGCCGAATGTATGGCGGATACCCCATTCATTTAAAAATGTAGCCAATTCATGTGAGGCATAAGAAGGTCCGTTATCTGTTTTGACTTCTTGGGGGATGCCTAGATAAGAAAAGGCTTGTGAGAAATGCTGGCAAACATGCTTAGCTGTTTCCCCTGTATGCGCAGAAGCAAAAACCGCATTTGAGAATGTATCAACAGAGACATGGATGTTTTTAAGCATCCCAAAAGAGGGATACTTTGTAACATCTGTTTGCCATTTCTGCAAGCTCTCCAACCCTCTTGGGTTGGTGGCTCCTGTAGCAGGAAGCGGCAGAACTAGCTGGCAATCTGGGCAAGCTCGTACAATATTTTGTGCTTGCTCTAAGGTAATGTGAAAATCTCGCTTAATTGCCTGTGCATTTTGGTGAAAAAATGCATGGCTTAATTTAGCTTGTTCAATAGTATTAGGCAGAGTTGCAGCAAGCACTGAGGTAGCATTTTTAATGTCTGCTGCATCTTCCTCATCAGAAGCAGCTGATGCCAATGCATCTGCGTGAGCATTCCCTTCTGCCATAAATCCTGGGAGGCCCGAATGGGCCCTTATGTGGGAAATAAAATAAGGATTAGTTCTGTGAGATAGGATTTGGTAAAGACAGGTGAGCCAGAGACATAACTTATCATTGTTCACATCCTTTAGAACTGATCCCTCAATCCTTTTGACAATATTAGCAACATATGCTGAGTCAGTTATGAGGTTGAAAGGTTCTGGAAAGAGCTGAAAAGCCCTTACAACAGCTGCTAATTCTACAACTTGAGGAGAACCTTCAACTTTTTGAACATCTTGTTCCCAAGTTTTTGTTTTCATATTTTGCCATGTGACTACCGAATTGTGTGTTTGCCCTGAACCATCAGTGAAGACAGTAATTGCTTCTAAAGGTTCTTCACTGATCAGAGGCTTTTCTTTGTAGCATAATTTAGCTTTGATCATTTTGTGTGCTGGATAATGAATGGAGCAAACGCCTGGAAAATTAAGCAAGGCATACAGCAGGTCCTCTGACTTTTGCATTGCCCACTCAAAATAAGCTTTCTTTATGGGCAAATAGATAATTGCAAATTCACAACCTGCTATTGAAAGAAGCCTTGCTCTACCTTTGATGATTATTTGAGACATCATGTCTAAAGGTGTGAGAATTGTTTTGGATGACCTGTAAGAAATAAAAACCCATTCAATTATTAACAAATGATCTTTTTGAGAAGGGTCCCATTGAAAGATTAGACCACACAGTCTCAGCTCTTGTCCTAAAATTGCAAGAAAAAAGGGTTTATCTGGGATACAGCGATGTGCCTGCCTGTTCTGCAGGGCTTCTGTAATTCTTTTTAAGGCTTTGCACGCTTCAGGTGTGAGTGATCTAGGTGATCTGATGTTATTGTCCCCTTTCAACAAGTCAAAAAGTGGAGCAAGTTCATCAGCAGTAATTCCTAACACAGGTCTGACCCAGTTGATTTCACCTAAAAGCTGCTGCAGGTCCTGTAAAGTGTGGACCTCCGTTCGGACTTGTATTTTTTGGGGTACAATAGATTGTTCTGTTAATTTCCAACCCAAGTATTTCCAGGGAGCAGTCTCTTGAATTTTTGATTCAGAAATTACCAGTCCTGCCTTTGTGATTGCAGAAATAACACTGTCCCGAGTTTCCTCCATTTGTTTCTGCGTAGGTGCTGTTATCAATAAATCATCCATGTAATGAAAAATCAGGGACTGTGGGAATTGCTCACGAACTGGAGATAAGACACGGGCTACATAATACTGGCAGATGGTCGGTGAATTTTTCATTCCTTGAGGCAAAACAAGCCAATGGTATCTTTGAAGTGGTTCCTGCAGGTTTACACTTGGAACGGAGAAAGCAAAGCGGGGTGCATCTTCTGGGTGCAGTGGAATGTTAAAGAAACAGTCCTTTAAATCGATGATTATAAGTGGCCAGTTTCTGGGGATCATAGAAAGGTTGGGCAGGCCTGGTTGTAGAGCTCCCATATCTTCAATCACTGCATTAATTCTTCTGAGGTCATGTAATAATCGCCAGGTGCCAGAGGTTTTCTTGTGGATTACAAATACAGGCGAGTTCCATGGGCTAGTAGTGGGTGTGATGTGGCCTTTCTGCAGTTGTTCAGCCACTAGGTTTTTAAGAACACTCAGCTTGTTGTTTGTTAGGGGCCACTGAGGTTGCCAGACAGGGGTGTCTGTTTTCCAAGTCAGTTTTAAAGTGCTGAGTGTCTCAGTGGCCCCTACGAAAAATCCAGTTCAATTCTGGCTCCCCACTGCGAAAGCAAATCCCTTCCCCAGACTGTGATGTGTCTCTGCACTACATAGGGATGGACCGATGCCTTTTTCCCATGTGGTCCTGTAATACTGATTACAGATTCACTTTGTAAGCATGGAGTTGCACCCCCAATGCCTGTGAGAGCACCTGGGGGAGTTATTAGTTTCCATTCTGCTGGCCAATAATAAGAAGAGATCACCGTGACATCAGCTCCTGTATCAATCATCCCCTTGATTCTAACTCGAATCCCACCAATAGACAATTCACAAATCATCATGGGTCGCTGTGTACTTATATGTTGAATCCATAGAACTTCAGGGTTCTCATGAGCAGAGGATGGATCACAAGATGGCATATGTTCCGTAGTCCCCATAAACAGTGCTATGGCAATAGCTATGGGGGTTTTAGGTGGAATATGTAAAGGAGGGTAGCAAGCAGTAGCTAACACTTTCAATTCTTCATAGCAGTTGACAGAAAATACACAAGGCAGAACAAGCAGTCCCAGAATACCATTCATCTCTCTGCCAATAACTAAAAAGTCTTGCTTATATTCAGAAGTCCCAGTAATCCCTGTTGGAATATAGTCATAAGCACTGTCCTTTAAAAACGTGGTTGGGTTGGAGGTAACCAGTGTGCACCAGAACCCTGGGGGTAATAAGCCTGTGGTATGACTTGGGGTTCTGCTGGTGGTGGAAGAAACGGCCTCTGGACTGTAGTATTTACAAATCCTCCCTTGGGGTTCTGTGGTGCCATAACTTGTTTCATCACGCGATGGCCTGGCGCGCTCGTCTTGGAGTTTTTTGAATTGTGTTTCTTGCTCATATCAGGTTTGGCTCGGCACTGCCAGGGGAGATGACGTCCCTTTTTGCAGTTGAGGCAGTGGTCTGATGTTTGGACCATTCTGCTGACTTCTGGGCAGTTCCTCATGATATGACCTGGTTTTTTGCGAAATAACAGGGTCCTGATGTTACAGCAGCGGGCATGACAGCCATACTGGGATTGTTTTGTTGAGTGTTAATGTGCAGAGCAGCCAGGATATCTGTGAGTTTTTTGTCTCGGGCCTCTGCCTGCGCTGCCAGTGCAGCAGTTTGTGATGTCTGAGCGGTGAGAACCTTTTCAAGTTGTTCTCCGAGGGTTTTTCCAAGTTCATTTGCTTGAATTGAGGCCACGTGCTGTGGGCTTCCAATTTTGTTACAGGCATCAATCATTTCAGGCACTGTTGGTTTTTCCTTTGCCATGGCTTTAATGGCCTTTTTACATTCTGTATTGGCATTATTTTCAATTATGTCCCGTATCATTAATGGGCGAGCTATATCATCAGAACACTGTCTTTCAGAGGCCTGGATTACTCTATCCACAAATGTGGTGAAAGGTTCAGATGGATCCTGGGTAATAAGATTGTAGGACTTTTCAAAGATTCCTGCAGGCTGTATCTGCAGGAATGCTTTGCGTGCCATTTTCTTAATATCATCTAAGGCTGTTCTGGGGAGATTTATTTGATCTTCATTTTTGTCATCAGGATGGTCACCTGTTAATTTAGATATGGTCAAAGCACGCAATTCTACATCTGTGCTATCCCGGTATGTTGCTAATGTCTCTGTGAGCATTCTTTTCCATTTTAATTCCCATAAAAGATATTGTGAATCCGTAAGTGTAACCATAGCAAGGTTTTTACAGTCATTTGGCGTAAGAGTGTGACCCTCCAGAGTGCTTTTTAGCACTTGTTTGAAATAGGGTGAGGAGATGCCATTATCCCTTAAAGCTTTTCTTAGTTCTTTAATTTCATGAGATGGAATGGAAGACCATCTTCTAGGACCACCAGGCTGTGGATTAAAAATAACAGGCATTGCCATTACATTAAGGCATTCATCTTTACAAATGTCTCTTCTAATTTCTTGCCAATTTGTTAATAGGGAATTATTATACGATTGGGGATTTAAATTTGATGTGTTCTGAGGATACAGTGTCTCAGTATGAAGCGGAAATGTCTTTTGTAGAGATTGCCCAGATATAGGATTCGCAGGTGGAACATAAGTGTGTGTCCGTTCTGTGTTCAGTAACTGTGGAGCCGTAACGTACATTCCCCCTGTTTGTAGAGCGGATGGGGTGACAGGTTGCAATTGCAGAGCTGAATCGCAGAGGTCTGGAGGTGGGTTTGGCTGCGGTAGCCGAGTGAAAACTGCAGGAACCGGGGAATCGCCCCCTAAATGGGATGTATGTGCTGTGTTCACATCCTGCTGAGGAACAGCTGTAGAGGGATGTTTGGGAAGAGACGCATCGGGATCTGGGAAGTAGACCGGCACGGTCGAGGCTTGCAGGGCTTCCAGTTCCATTGCGGCCGGGACAGGCGCGGCTGCAGGATGAATTGCAGTTGACCACGGAGGGAGATGAACTGGGGCGGGCTGAACTACGCTGGCAGTCATGGGCTGCAGAGTTGCGTCTAGTGGGGCCAAAACGGCAGGCAGGATTGGGGCTGCAACGGGAGGCAGCGGTTGAACTGAGGCAGGATGCTGTGTCAGGGCTCCCACCGGCGGACTTGGCTGCATGGTGGCGGCCGGCGGTGCCATGCGGGTCGCAGGCGGCGGAGCCGTGTGCGGCGGGATCAGGGCAGGAGGCGGAGGCGGGGCGCAGGCGGGGAGGTGCATAGGGAACGTAGTTTGCACTGCTGACACAGAAGAGCAGCTGAACGGCGGCGCGACTGCGGCCGTATCTCGGACGGAGGGTTGGGTGGGCGGCGGCTTGTCGGTGAACGCTGCCGACTGGGGGTGGGGCGCTGTCGAGCACCGGGAGTTCAGGGGGTGAGCTGCGATGGTCACCGGACAGAACTGAGGCAGGAACGCAGTGGCTCGAGGCGGCACAGGAGGTGGGGGAGCTCCAGGCTGAGCGTCCCCCACCGCCTGCCCGGGGACTGGGCTAGCTGGAGCCTGCAGCGCTGGCGTGGGACCGACAGGCACGTCTCGGCACTCCGGGACCGCGGTCGGCGCCGACGTTGTGCTCCGCGCATCCGTGGAGCTGCGCGCAGGCAGCGGTGCATCGGCGCGGGCCAGCTCCGACGGCGGGCTCGCTCCGCGCCAGGCGGCTCCCGGGTTGGGAACGGGGAGCATCTGTGCTGCTGCCGGCAGCGCCGGTGTGGAGCCGAGCGGCGCAGCCCGGTCCGTCAGGACGCTGGACTGCACCGATGCCGTAACTGCAGGCACTATGGCATTTGCAGACTGGTGTGTCTGCAACGGGGTGGGAACAAAGGGAGCCGCAGCCACGGGCGTCATGGCGGCGGCGCCGGGTATCGGGGGAGGGGCTGAGGGACTCGTGGGAGCGAGGGAGGGGGGCGGGGTCGGCGTGACGCCATCAGCGAGGGGCGGGGCGGAGGCGATGACGTTGGCGGGTGGGCGTGCAGGGGCGGAGCCAAGGGGCGGGGCCACGGCAGTGACGGGCGCGGGGGCCGGGATAGCGGGGGCGGGGAGAGCGGGGGCGGGGAGAGCGGGGGCAAGGGACGGGGACGGGCCAGGACCGGGGGTGGGGAAAGTGCAGATTGCGAGAGGAGGGGCGGGATTTGGGGTTACTGAGGAAGCATGAGAGACAGGAACGGTCGTAGTTACGGGGACGGGAGGGAGATTAGCAAGATTGGGTGCGGACGCGGCGGGTGGGTTTACGGGGACGGAGTTTGGGGATACGGGAGCGGAGACAGGGGGGGAGGAGGGGCAGGAGCAACGTGGGTCAGAAGCGTGGCGGCAGGAGTTTGGGGAAGCAGGGAGACTGGCGCTGCGGGGCCCGGGGTTACAGAAACCGCGGGGGGAGGGGCCCCGGGGGCGTGGGGGATGGTGCCCGCCGGGGCGGCGGGAGCAGCGGGAGAGGCTGCGGGGTCCGGGGAAGATGGATGGACTGGGGGAGCGGGTCCTGGGACCACGTGGGTTGGAGGCGCTGCGGCCGGGACTCGGGGGAGCAGGGAAACCGGTGCCGCGGGGACCGGGGTTGTAGAAACGGAGGGGGGAACCGCGGGGGCATGAGGGGAGGTGGCTGCTGAGGACTTGTCCACAAACAACTCAAGCAACGCGCGACATGCCGGGACTAGTTCTGCTACAGCCATATCTCGACGAGAAATGCGGTTAAAAAGTTTAACCCCTACTTTCTCCCAAAAATCTGCGGTAAAAACTACGGAACGGTCTGCATGAGGAAAATTAAGTAAAGTCCACTCCAAAAGATTTTTTAACTCGTGCTTAGGCAGGTCATGGTGATGAGAACTTAATAAATGTTTCAACTGCTTATACAGGTCTCTCTCTTGAGCGGAATGAGTCTGTCCCATTATTAACTTTTATATCAACTTTTAACTACTAACTTTTATATTAACTTTTAACTACTAACTTTTATATTAACTTTTAACTACTAACCTCGGTTTGCCGCTGATACAGTGTAAAATTTCCGGAGTCCCACGAAAGCGCTGGCCAGGCGTCCTTTCTGGGTGGAAGACACTGTATTTCCGGTCCCCTCTCAGAGCACCGCTCTATGCGTCGCTGTGCAACGGCGTAGCGGACTCGGGACCTCCCTCCACTGAGTTACAGCTCACACACCGCCAGGCAGCGTGTGGCTGAACTCGATGCCACGGCGGGGAGTGCCGCGGCGGTTCCCTCAGAGAGCTCCAGGCAGTACTGACCGGCAGTAACTGTGTGCTCGAGGGCTGTCAGAAAGTCCGTGCAAAGCTTGGCTCCCCTTACTCCACGGCTTTCTCGACAGTAAGAATATTTTAAGAGCTCCAGCCCAATACGTTGCTGAACCAACGCAAAGCTGTGCTCACGGCAAGCGAGGAAAGTAGGTAAAAGTAGGTTTAATAGTTACCGTCCAGGAAAAAACGTCCCGCAACCAAAAACGGGTGAGCTGGTTCTTTAAATGACGTTGGGCGCCACTCTGCGGGATACTCCTGGATTCTTTGTATCAGGGTGGACGCGAGGAACAAGACTCAGACGCTCTGTAAATGCTAAAAGCTACAGTTGCAGTTTATTATAAGGGAGTCTGCAAGGAGCTGCCCGGCACAGCCACGTGCAGATTAAAGAGATAAAAAGGGGGAGAGAAAGAGAGAAGAAGGAGGGTAAAGAGAGGAAGAGAAGAGGAAAAGAAAAGAGAGCGACTTCCCGTTTGTAACACAATAAATCCACTTCCATCATGAATATTCTAATCCCTAAAAACCAATCTAATACAAAATACTAATTCTATAGCATTTACATACAGCCTATAGGAAATCTTACATTAGCATAGCATGTGACATTCTAAACTCTAAGATCTAATCTTTGGGTGCAGGTCAGTCTTTTGTGTCCTTTGGCCTTGCCCTCTGGCCAAAAGCATTGTTTAGTTAAGAGTGGATTGGCTTCGGTGAGCCATCCCATTGTATACCTGGTTATTCAGTAACTAGGGCTTGGTATCTCAAACGTGGCTTTCATTTCAATTTCATCCATGGTTTCTATATTCCCAGAATCTGAGCATTCATATTTGCAAGATTCCTCAGTTTCATCTTCTCCAACACCTACTCTTTCCCCAGGGGTCAATGGAATTCTCTGGGCACACTAATGTTGTGGTCAGAGATCTTTGATCTGATGAGCACAACAGGATGGATGCTAATATTTGGGGGGGAAAATCAGCATCAAGGAAGTCTGCTAATAATGAATCACAGCAATGAATTACAGTAACAGCAGGAACAAAATTCTGGAGTGTGCCAGTGAGGCAACTTGAACTGCAGAATCAAAATCCTGGAAACTGTGGGAGGACAGGTTCATTCTCTGATTTATTTGAGCCTTTAAACAAAGATAATGGAAAAAAATGGCAGTTCAAAGTCAGAGGCAACTTGTACATTAATGTAACTTACATGATAAAGGAGCAACATTTAGAGCAGTTCAAAACCAGGAACTGGAAAAAGCAGATTTTTTCTGCTTTCTGACAGTCTTCTATCAATTCCTGCTCTTTAAACACAGAAAATCTCTCTCTTCCTTCATACCAGTAACAGTTAGTTTGCAACGACACAATTTCACAACATCTTTGATGGCTGCTAAGGGAATAGAAAAATTAATAGAGTAATAGGAAAAACAACTATTAAAAAGAGACACCCAAATGAAGGAGAAAGTAAAGGCTCAGCAAGAAATTATGCTATCATAAAGTAGTAATGCTTTGATTACATTTTGAAAGGCTGGAACTTTTTTTCTTTAAAAGTATCTTTAATTCTAAGGTATTTTACAAACCCCTGTATTCCAGTTGGAGAAATTTAAAAAATAATAAATACCTAAAGTGCAGACATAGTCTTTGAAATGTGGTGATTATATTTTTAATGCCTTGACTGTGGTGTTCCAACTTGGAAGTATGTTGGTTTGCAGGAGGATTTTAGATACTTGAATTCAGTTCCTAGTGAAGTATATGTATTGGTACTGAGTTTCACAATAGTGACTATTTGGTGAATCTAAAGGCTTTCTGCAGCACGAGGGTGAAATGCACTCTTGATGCCTTTTTTGGGCTTACCTATACACAGATGCCACACAATATTAAAAGGATAAAAGTGGATATATTTAATGAAAGGCCTTCAGGTACATTAAGGGCTGATGAAACCTTCCCAAGAGGCTACATCCAAGATGGGTAATGGTCACGAGTTTTTTAGACAGATACAAGTTTGGTCTATTTACATACCAGGGGTCAATCCTCCAATTAAAGCTTCAGGTGATGAAGTCATATTCCCTCGGTTTTGCTCCCCCCAATTTGCTTTTGTTTATACTTTTCAGGGCCTGAGGCTGTAGGGTGTCCTTGAGTTTCAGGCTTAGAGGGATTTTTTTGTTTGACGAAAATGTGTAGACAGTAGCAAACACTGTATATGGAGTTTAGAGTTACACACTAATGCAGAAAAGGATTTGAAAATATAAAGGCTAAAATCATAAGGCATCACTCTAAAAAAATGGCAAAAAAATGTTACAAGGCAATTTATATTGGACAGTTTTGCAGAAAAGCTGGACAAAGAGAATTGCAGGAGAGAATTTATTCTGTCACTCTGCTCCAGTCTGAGAGAGGAATTTGTACATGCAAAAGTGAAACATTCAGTTGCTCAGCAGAGAATGAGAAATGTTAAGATAAAAGATAAAATCTTCCTCCTAAGACAAAGTGGATCTGTAGAGAGCCTCTATTACATATTCTGTACTTGTCCCAAATACTGAGTTCTTTAAGAAGGAAAGATATGGCTTGGACTTTCAAAATCGAAACAAGTACTCATGTGGGACTTGGGATATGGAGCAGGATCTCACTTGAGACATCAGTGGAAGGTCTGTGTTTGAAAAAGCTCAAACTACACAGAAACGGATGTTAATTCTGGAGTCACATCTGAGTGATTGCAAAATCAAGAAAAAATGGTCTGGGCTGGGACAGTGATTGCTGGGTGTTCAAGATTGACTCTTCACTTGTAACACAAAACTATCTCTGGTTTGATGTGGGGTTCTACATTTTCATTGAGAAGCAAATTCTGTGTGCAGATGTTTTGATTTTATGAAATTTTTAATGAGGGCATTAAAATTCAAGCAGCTGGATACAGAAGCAGATTTTTTTGTCCAATTATTAAAAAGGTAATGCTTGACATCATGTGTTTTTAAAAAAACAAAAAGTCTGAATACTGGGTTTATCAATTATTTAATTTAATACATTAATAAGTACAATATACCTTCTGCCTCTATGTGACATAAATGTGTTCGATTAATGAATTGCACACATTAAAAGCTACACATGAATAGACCTTAAATTTGCTGATCTCAAAGTGAATCTTTTGAGTTATTTTTTTTTCAGTGACACTTCTTTTTCAAAATGTATAAATCAAATAATTTCAGGTTAATCTTGGGTTTAGTCTTCAGTACTTTTATGCCTTGGGTGTCAGTTATAGTGCACTAGTGTTTAAAAATAAGAGATATTAAATCAAAAGGAAGGGCGAGCAATGAAATGTATGCCAGATTGCTAAAAGTTACTTAATTATGCATTTATGCCTTGAAAACAAGTCCATAGATTTTAAGCATCCATCCCAAAATGGCCAAGGTAAATGGGAACTTAGATGGATCTTTTCCATAGGTTTAATTTCCTTAGACAAAACCGCATTTCCTGTACACAGTGAGAATGAGCGCCATGTTTTTCAGTAGGTCAGTGATATTAGAAAGAAATGCAAATGCACAGCTAAACTGCATAACACAAATCCTGCTGTTTACTCTCTTGGGCATTACTCTGTGTTTGGTATAATATTTTTCTAACATTTTATGAAGTTTTCAATTAAATATTAATGCAACTTCTTCAAAGAGAAACAAAGATTTATAACCCTGAAGTGAAAGAGAGAGGATAGGAGAATTGATAGTGCAGTTGGGCAGGAGAATTCTGGAAGAGCTCTGAACACTCTTCTCATTTATTTGAGAATCTAAGTATATTGTATAAAACAAAATATGGATATGTATTATATATGCTCTAATTGCATGTGGTGCATGATCACATGTTGTAAATTAGGCTCTTTCCACTTCAGCAACAAACTGTGAGCTGTATCACTGCTTTATTTTTAAATACTTCCTCGGCGTTCTTTTCAAATCTTTACATTTGAATACGTTAAACAGGAGGAGAAAACCCAATTAAATTAGAACCACAAGTTAAGGCAGCTAATATATTTTTTTGTGTTTTAAAATTCAATTGAACTTGTAATAAATAATTTACTTAAGCAGCGTGAAAGAGAAGTGATAACCACTGCTGCCTGTTGGCAAGAGTGGGGCTGTGTGTGCCTGATTCATCAGCACTACGTGCAGTGCCTCATGTATATGGAACAGACTGCAACCCTTGCCAGCTTACTTGGGGGAATGAGGAATGCTTAAGATTCTGCATACTCCTAGATAATAGTCAAGGTTACCAGAAGGCATAAAGACATGTTCTGAACCTGAGGTCAAATTCATAAGGAAAAAAATCACAAAGAGAAGACCTATAATTTGTGAGGTCCTTTTGTATTCCATTGCAAAGAGATGAAGGGCAGGATTCTGGGATTGTGTCACTCTGGACTTCTTCAATATTTTAGTTTTTCTACCCACTTTAAAAAATATCAGGTTAGGAAAATATATCAGGACAACAGAAAGGAATTAATCAGCAGGGCTGATGCTCAAGATGCAGCAGTGTGAAAAATGTGTCGTGGCTGTAGGTCGGATTGAGGCGATCAACAGGGAAGTAGTGGGAGCTTTGCTAATGAGCTGCACTTCTGAATGTCTGCTACCATTTCTCCCTGCTTATCCTTGCTACTTATTTATGCCATGTTCTCCTGTTCCACAGCTCTCCAGTCACACAGGGATGAGCACAGAAGTAAGATTCTGTTCATTCACAGACACATACTCCCTGTTACGCCCTCAAGGCAACCAGAGAAGGGTGAGCACTTGTCTGTCGTGTGTCTCTTCCATCCTGATTTGTTGTTATTTATTTCATGCTGGCCTGGGTTGAATGATCAATGAGAAGGTGTTTTGGCTCCCTGAGATGTAAGTGCCACAGGACAGTGGTAGAACTTGAACTGATTTGACACAGGACCTCCAAATCCATTTTAATGGGCAATTACCTATGCCTGAATCAGCACATTCCCACAGCATAAGAGAAAGAAATTAAAAGTAAATAACTGAAAGTAAAACATTTCATAGATACTTATGTTCAGATATGTTCCAGTAAATAGTGGCAGTCATCAGATTTGAGTATTTTCTGTTTGCAAAAATTTTAATATTAAATTCTTTCCTCTAGTAAAAGGATAGAATGAAAAGAATAGCTGATGGCACTACCTTCTTTCTAGCCCAATGAAAGAAGAAACCACATGAAAATTAGAGTGTGAAACTGGTGATTGAAATGGCAGGAGAGCATCACTTTATGCTCAGTTCAGAGACAAAGAGGAAAGGGGACATTATGCACTGAGACCACACAGAAAGTTATCATGGAATGGAATGGAATTAATTTAAGGAACAGGCCTAGAATCACAACCACAAGCAGAAAACATCACTATTTCTCCATCCAGTGATTTTTCTGTGGAGTCTTTTAATGGTATTGGAAAAGCAAAACTTATTAAAGTCCTATTAAATGCAAGTGCTGGTGGAATAGCCAAGTGTTTGAGACAGTGCTTCCCTGAGAGCAGGATGCCAGGAAGGAGTAGAGCTGGAGATCTGGCAGCCAGTGCAACAAGCAGCAGTTCCTGATACAGTGGAAAAAACATCCACTCCTCTGTCTTTGCTGCAAAATATCAGAGGAGCATCAGCCACACCACATGTTAGGGAGTCATGCCCAGATCCAGTCCCAAGCTGGAATGGAAACAAGATTGCTTCCAGGGATGAGAAGATGGTTTACTTGTTAGTGTCTCTTTAACGTTTTGACCCTTACAGGCAAAGCTTATTATTGTAAAGTTTATTTTTGCTTCTGTACAGAGTAAAAAAAATTGGTTGAGCAGCATTGCTGACAGCAAGACTGTCATTTTAAAAATTAGGTTATAATGAATATGAGTTTCAAAAGAAGAGAGCAGAGTAGGCCCCCATCTGCTTCCCTCTGGACTGCAGCATGAAAGGGAACAGATGGGCACGAGTTATGCCAGAATGGCTGGGAGAGGCTAGACAGCTCCATAGTCTTATTTTGTGTTAGCCTCAGCCACTCTAGGATCTTATCCCTATATCCAGCTACAGTGCACTGCAGCAGTGGGATATGGGGTAATGGTGCCTATCACTGAATGAGGAGAGAACAAGGAACACGCTACAAATATAATTCCACATCATTCAGCTGCAGCTCAGGTGCCAGTTTTGTTGTTAATTCTGGTTTTCCCTCTTGCTTTGTCCTGGAGTCCTGCACACCCTTACATCCTGAATAGTCATGAGAAAGCAATATCATGTTGTTCCTGCACAGCTGTGCAGAAGGGAATGCTCTAGAATAAGCATTTAGCCTCCAAAATCAATGTCACCATGATATGTCCTCAAATTAGGTTGTGATTTTACTCTTTGTAAATGTAGAGTCCTTCTAATACAGGGGATTTATCATACCTAGTTCTGGAATGAGGTAAAATTGGGGTGCAAAAGTCATACTTAGATGTTGCGTGTTGCATGCTGCAAAAAGCCCTGTAATAGTAAGTTTGTGGCATATGATCATATCTGTGCCTGAGGTTTGGCCATGGAAATATGGGTTGAAGAAGCAAGACCACTGAAACTATCACTGAAACTTTTCTTAAATGTATATACATTCTTTCTTACAGTTGATGGCTGCTAATTTATTTGAGCTTGCAGTATTTAGCCTTTCTTAACAATGATTAGTGATTGGTAACATTTTCTTAAAGTGTCAGAGCCTTCTACAGTGCTCACACCTTCCTTTTGAAACCAGGCAGTTCCTTTTTTCTAATACTGTGTTACAGTCCATAATGTACAAAAGACAGTTCATGCAATCAATTTTTATTATTTTAACATATATTTTTAAAAGCATCTCATAAATTTCTTGCATCTCTGGTGCTTTTCCTGGCTCTGTACAGCACAAAGTGGTTAAAGTGCAGCTTAAGTAAGATTACTCAGTAACAGCTACATCACACACCTGGATTTTTAACTTGTTCTTTAATCTTTGTGCTCCAGTTAGTATTTCGCTCCATACCTGTTCAAATTAGCAATTTAAACTGTTGGTACTGGGGATTACAGTATGGGCAAACTCCTTGTTAAGCACTCAAAGGCAAGCCTGATGGATTAGAGGCCATTCCAGTCTTGTTTGGCTTTGTTCCATCATGTTCACTTTCCCCCTATCTTTATGTTAAGAATTTTGTTGTAGGACTATATGTGTGCATTGCAAAAGACTGTGCTGCAGTTTGCATGATAAGAGCTGCAAAAGTGTCAGAAAAATCCCTTCTGTATCTTTCATGTCTTCAAATAAAAAAGACTATTGAGTCTTTGGACAGAACATATGTGTACACATATTGAAATATATTTATTTCAATACTCAGCAAAAGAATTGTTTGAAATATAATTTATTCTATGAAAAAGGAGGAAAATCATCATGAATGTTTCATGTAATGCTTTCTGGGTTGTTTCACAATCCATATTTTTCCACGTGTCTTAGGGAAAGCAGAACTAGAACTGGGAGAAAAAAAATAATTTGACACTTAACAAATAGTCCATGATCTATATTTTTATATCTGGATTTTCTGATAAGATTTCTATTGTATCAGTCCACCTTGATATTTTGGAAAAAAAATAAATGGCACACCATATAATTGGAATCAATGGGCAGCTCCAATCATTTTACTTCTTGTCTTCTTTGTGTTGTGAAGTCAGTGTTTTACACTTTGGCTGCCTCAAGGTCCACATATACTTCAGGGCTTCAATGAACTAGCAGTACAGTAGTGTAGAAAAAGAACCCTTCTGGGTTTTTGCCATGAAAAATGGGAAGTCGGTCTTTGAACATTGACTAAGATCTCATTACTTTGGTGGCAAATGAGGCATGAAACATATTGTCAAAAATATAGAGCCCAAAACACAGTGGCATGAAATATTTTATCTTCATGGACTGTACTACAAAAGGTTTGAACTCTAAATCAGACAGTGCACTTAAGCACACAGCATCATCCATCAAGCACTCAGCATTCGTTGAAAAATTTATCCATGATGGAAGCTTTAATGAAGTTCTGTAATTTCTCTCAGCCTCAGAAAACTATTATTTCAGCTGGATGAAGGCATAAATCTACAAGCAACACTTCAATACTGGCCTTGCTCAAGGCTTAGACTATTGACTTTATAGTGAGAATTTCATGGTAATCCTTCATGTCCTACTCATTCCTGTCTGGATGGCAGGTGTGGAGTGTCAGCTTGCTGTTCCCAGGTATGGGTTATGGCAAGGAAGTGAGGTTGCAAAGGGGAAACTGAAAAGACAGCCTTGGCATGGCATTCTGAAGTATTCCCGAAGTATTTGGGCAGAAGTGTGGACCTGCTGCAGGGCAGGAAGGGTCTGCAGAGGGATCTGGACAGGCTGGATCCATGGGATGATGCCAGTGGTGTGATGGACAAGAGAGACAAGTGCCAGGTCCTGCCCTGGTGCCTCAACAACTCCATGAGTGCTCCAGGCTGGGGCAGAGGGGCTGAAAAAGCTGCTGGGGGGAAAAGCCTGAGGGTGCTGGTGATGAGGGCTGGACATGAGGCGCTGACAGAGCCAGAATGTGGCCAGATGGCCAAGAAGGCCAATGACACCTGGACTGTCCCAGCCTCAGTGTGGCCCAAAAGACCAGGGCCACAGGTACTGGGGGCACTGCTGGGGACCTCAAGGGCTCTGTCTTGTTCTGGGCCCTCCTGGCCAGAGGGGCTGAAGCATGTCCAGGGAAGGGAACGGAGCTGGGGAAGGAGATGGAGACTCAGGAGGGGCTGAAGGAGCTGGAAAGGGGCTCAACCTGGAGAAAAGGAGGCTCAGGGGACCCTTGTGGCTCTGCACAACTCCCTGACAGGAGGGGACAGCCAGGGAACAGGGACAGGAGGAGAGGGAACAGCCTCAGGCTGGGCAGGGGAGGCTCAGGGTGGAACCAGCAGGAATTTCCCCATGGAAAGGGAGCTCAGGGATTGGAACTGCCCAGGGAGGTTTGCAGTGCCCATCCCTGGAGGTGTCCCAGGAAGGGCTGCAGGTGGCACTCAGAGCTCTGGGCTGGGGACAGAGTGGGGATTGGGCACATCTGGGACTCCATGGGCTGGGAGGGCTCTTCCAACCCAAATGACTCTGGGATTTACTCTTGTTTTCCCTTTGATCTGCACAGCAGAGCAGAATTCTGTCAGTAGGTGGCTGAACGAACTTAGCAGGACAACTCTTTTTGTTCTATTAAATATTTAAGTGTTGTGGCTCTGGGAAAGAAGGATTTGTAGTCAGATGGTGAAATGACCAAGGGATCAATATAAACGATTGTAAAAAATTCATTATGTAAGGACAGTCCACTTTGAAGAAGACTCTTTTATCAAAAGCACCCTCATCTCTGTAGGTTAGCAGTCAGATTTACCTCAGCCATACACATGTAATACTCAGCAGCTCCCAGAAAATCCCACCATCTCACAAGCATAGTCTTAATCTTTTTTTCAGTGCTGATATTCAGTGTGTTGGGATATGGGAACCAGAAATCAGTGTAAAATACATGTGCTCTGGAAAGGGGAAAGATGGCATTCTGAACTTGAGAATGATAATAACATACAATGCATAATGCCATTTCACTGTCATGATAAGGAAATTAACTTTAACTCTTTAATTGTCTTTAAATGTGTGTTGCTATTTCCCTGTGTTCTTGGTACTCTTCACACTTGTCCTCAACCATCATGCATTAAATTTTAAGGGGAAATAGTGTAGATGTCAGGCAAAGTGACTGCAGCCAGCACACACAGGAATGACTTACCAAACCCACAAAATAAACTGAATTGCAGAAGAATGGAATAAGAGGACTGTGGTTTGAATAGAAAGTTGCAACTTTCTGTTGTTTTGAAAACTTATTTATTTTTATTTAAAAACTGCACAATTTAGCCACTGTATACAATCCTTAGGTGAACCCACAGTTGTTTAATATTCAAGACCAACCAATCAACCAACTAAAAAAAAAAAAGATTTGTATGTTCTACAAGTGGCTTCATGCTCCATAATTTAAGGAGTGTTTAATTAAAATACATCCACTTCCATTTTAAATAGAAACTGATCTGCAAGCTTTAAAAAAGATTTAACAAATAGTCATAACCTAAAAAAATATATATTGCACCCTCCATAATAGAGTATTGCTTTGTTGAGGAAAATGTTATGCTTTTAAGGCCTGGTGTTGTCAGAGTGCTGGATTTTTCCATTTCTTCTTATCTGTGTAAGGCTGAGGATCATCATTAAGACTGTGACTGTTTTACAAAATTATTACATATATTTTATATATTTTCTGTGTTTGCCCAGAGCAGCTGTGGCTGCCCCTGGATCCCTGGCAGTGCCCAAGGCCAGTATGGACATTGGGGCTGCTTGGAGCAGCCTGGGATGGTGGAAGGTGTCCCTGCCCATTGAAGGGGTGGCACTGGGTAGTCTTTAAGGTCCCTTCCAAACCAAGTAATTCTGTGCTTCTGTGATATTTTCATTGCACTTTTTAAGCAGCCACACTGTTGGGCTTAATTCCATTATTTTCAGAACCAGTTGTGAAGAGCTGAGCCAAGTCTACCCCTTTCTATATTAGGAACAATTAACCAATTGATTTGATTTCTCCCACTGTTCCAAGCAATCTGTCCTCCTGTGCCATTCAAGTATGAGGCACAAACTTTATTTTGAAATGTGACCTGGTGCAAATAACCTGTAATTGTTCCTTTGTCCATGGGAAGAAAGAATGTTAAGGGATAGAATGAACTTGTTTCATTCTAGGTAATCCAAATCAATGAAGAGAATAAAAAGCAACAATAAAATGAAAAAAAAAAAAATCACAAGAGTTATTTACTTCAGTCTCAACAGTTGGGAAAAGTGGTTGCCATTTTGGAAAGACAAATTTAACTTCTAAGATAAATTCTTGCTATGATTTGTCAGTAACTGATGCAAAAAAAAAAAGATAAATCTGAACAAGTGGTACCTGTTTTGTCCAATATGAAGGACGAAAACAATGGGGTAAATGCAAATTTGAATTAATATCAAACACTGAAGCATTTTTAGAATACAAGCCCTGCCATTGGGTGTCCCCAGGAGGATGATCCAAAGAATTCAAGTGGACTGATTTGATTCTTGAAAAGGCAGAATACATTTAAGTTACTTTAAGGCCTGTTACAAGATTTATATGATTGTACCTAGACAAGGGTAGTTCATGTGCATCAAAAAAGACACTTTATACTTGAAGCAGAGTCCCTCTTAGTGAACAAGCTCTAGTTCATCCTGGGAGGTTTTTTTTAATCTCAATATTCTGCACCTGGTTCTACTTCACACTTCTTAAATAAAAAATCAACTAAAAGTAAATATAAATGCTGTTCTTATGAAATAAATACTGAAGGCCACGTTCCTTAAAGCTGCTCCAGAATTTCAAGTTTGTATTGATAGATTTATGCTGAGATCCATAGCTAGATATCTTAATAGATGAGGGAGAGTCTGTGTAAGGAGAAGTCTTTATATGCAATTTTCTCCATTTCACTGAAATCTTCCATGTCTACTGATAGAATGGAGATGCAAAAATGTTATGGGAGGGTTTAAAAGGCATAAACTGGAGTTCTTAAACCCTCTGATCCTGTGCTTTGTGTTGGTACCTCTTACAGTCTAAAAGACTCCAAGAATGAAACTTCCTTGTCTGACATTTGTAGTGGTTGTACTCCTGCCTCCCTTGAAAATTATTAATTAATGCTGAAATATCTGTAAACAAGTTTTGCTTGTTTCTTTTCCCCCCTCTTCCATCGATTTTTTCAAATTGGGAAACTAAAACACTTTATCACATAATGCAGTATTTTGAACTCTAACAAATTAATTATGAACGAATGAGATGACAGAATTTTATGGCACAAATAACCTGGCACAGGTCACAGATCAGCTCTTGGATCTATGGAAACAGGAACACCTGATTAAGCCCTAATGCAGTGCCATTTAAATTAGATATCGCAGTAAATGTTAAGTGGACTTACATTTGAAACAGAAATAATTTGAAGCCAAGTCTAGTTTTCAGATTAAACTTTATGAAAACTGTATTTTTGCCTTCCGAGCCTTCTCAAGTAATAGTATAGGGTTTTTGAATATAAACATTGCCCTTGATTATAAGCATAGGCAAGAATCCGTGCGAGGTACAAACTTCAACTTTTCTTTTTTAATTTGCGATTACCTCTGCCTTATTAATATAGCAAAAAGGTTGTTGCCTAAATCTGTGTGTGACCCCACTGCAGTCTTGCTAATATCCCTATATTCAATAGTCTCATGCTGTAATTCTCCTGGAAGGAGTGAGGCATGTCATAAATTAAATGAAAAGCACAGATGTAGATTAAGAGTGATGTAAATTTCAAGCCTGCACTTTTAATTTCACTAAATATTATTTTCCATCTTGATGACCATATTACATTGAAATGTAGAACTTCAATTTCCTCCGTTATTTCATTTAATAAAACCTTTGTCTCATCTGAGTTCTTGAAGAGATGTTAGCTTTAAATCACATTGACTTCACCCTATCCAATTTACATATGCTGAAGAAATAAAAGTCTTTTCAAGAGTTGCCATGGGGCTTCAGAAGCCTCAAAGGAGAATTAAGACCTTGAGTTTAATGTGAACTGCCTCCAACACAAAACTCACTCTTCCCAACAGAATACTAATGGTTTAGTGTACAGTTGCATTTTCTGTGCAAGTTTGTAAAGTAAATAAACAATCCACATGTCGGGAAGAAATAACTAAATTATGGCTGAGTGTTTGAGTGCTGAAATGTGCCAGCTGGAAATAAAAACTGTTTTCTATAGGACTGTATTACATAAGAAATGTTATATGGTTTGACAGATGTACAAAATAGAACCCAGGACAGATTAAAAGGGGAATTCAGAGCTCCTCCATTTTTCCTGTCAGGACTGAATACCTGCCAAACTGATTTAGGAGTTTATCAAATCCACTGAATTATTATTACTGAATATACATATCAAGTGTTTTGCCTCAGATCTGATTGCTAAGCAGAAATGCTTCCACACTGGATTTACTTAGTTTTACTTGCATAAATATTTTATATTTATTTTGGTTTGTAGAAATCTTTGTCTCTTTCAAGCAATGAACTTCAGCGCATACAATAACTAATGGGGGAAATGTTTTCCTAATATGACCTCAATCTCATCTCTATAATGGGTTTCTCGTTATGATAATTATATCCCATTAAAATGTCAGGCCTGGTTTAAAAGATGTCTAAGAAGACATGTCTGAACAAACTAACAGGCAGAAACCTTGATGTTAATTTACTTGGCATCGTTTAAGGGAAATGGAGAAGTGCAGTACATAAAATAAGAATCCTTGTGTGACACCAAAGGCAGGCAGATTGACTATATATAGTATTAGCACTTAAATAATTGGTCAGTCATAAGTAATTAGGGAGCATTACAATTACACAAAGAGAAGGTTTGTTTCAAGTGGCAAGTGGAGTGAATGATTCCGAGTGAATGCTCCTCCACGACAAATCCAGCCCTGTTTGCTGCTCAGGAATGATCTGTGAGCAGGCAGACTTTGCTTCATTGTTTGGGTGGGGTTGCAGACCCCTCCCCTGGCTCCTGGGGCAGAGGCATTTCCAAGAGCTCGGTGGGAATGGGAGGTGCTAGTCTCACCCTTTGGGAAGGAAGAGGGGACGAACTGTTTGGGCCAGAGTCTGACAAACTCTTCGCACAAAGAATCTGCATCCCCCATGAACAACCCCGGCTGTTACAGCTCACTAAGCTCATCCTGCTCTGGCTCTTTATTTAGAATGATTTCCATTCCCGGGATGTTCAGGAGCAAGTCATTGTGACGGAGTTTCCTGCCCTTTGTTCCCCCGGTGTTGTGTGTGCAGTCAGACCTTGATTCAGCAGGACATTCCGGGATGAATGGAAAGAAGCCCCATAAGCGGTGTTGGCAGTGATGGGCATGTGCATTGTGTTCTCTTGAAATCTCACTTTCCTCTCCAGTGCTGCTTTCCTGCTCACCCAGGTGTTCTCTGGCATAATGTCATTTAGAGACAGAAAGCCCTTTATAAATTCTAAATCCAAGCAAACTGCAATAACCAGAAAATTTTAGATTCTTTATACATTGGTAATTGACAAGACTTTAAATTCTTTCCTGTACCTGATTAATTTAAAAATACAGTTTAGCAGTGTTTATATAAATATTTTTATAGCAAATTCATTTAAACATGTAAGATGAAAACTATAAAATTTCCCATCAATATCATTCTGAATTTTATAAGCAAAAAAAAAGCAAACAAAAAACAACGAAACATAAAGCTATCCTCTCAGTGGGAACCCAGATTCAGAGTTCTCACAAAATATCACCCCTCCTATGTGTGCACTATGCAAGTGGACTCTTGGAAAGTAGTTTTAAAATAGATTGCACACAAGCTGACTTCCCAAGATTAATGGGTACTAGAGACAGAGCTCATACTTCTTATGCAAGCAAACCTACCATTGACTTAAAGTGCATTTCCCTGAATGAATGGCATGTTGAAACTCCTGGAAGGAAGCCATGCTCCAAAGAATTGAATTGAATGGGGTCAGAAACAGTTCCAGAAAGCCCTTTTAAGCTTGGAAAGCACCCTACTGAATTCCCTGCCAAGTGCAGTATTTGCTGTCACATATATAAAGAGTAGACTGCACTCCTTCAGAACTGGCTGCTCAGTATTTGCCAGGATGCACAGTGCAGACAGTGCAAACAGCATCCCACATCCATCCATCCTGCACAGGCAAATCCTGCCCAGGTTGTCCCAGTGTCCTGGCCATGCTGGATGCTGCTGATCCCTACAAAATGCTTCTTGCTTGAACTGGACCACGGATTTCTTGGTCTTCCCTGATGATGTTTCCATCTCAACACACATCTAATTCTTTTCTCTACTGTAACTTCAGCATCATACAGCAGCTCAGAGTGAGGGAGTATTTGAGGTATTTACTGTGATTATGTATTCCCTGATACTAGAAATATTTTGCCTTCTTAAAATGCCAGATAAAGTTAATAGGGCAAGCCTCAGTAAACAAGGCTAATTACCTTGGCAATTTAGATTAATTCCTTGAAGTGGATTGTCAGAAATGAGTTTATGTATGTTACAAGGTTAAGGATCTGTTTCTCTCTCAGATGGTTCAGCTACTGTGCAATAATCTCCCTCCTGATAAGCACAAAGAGCTGGACACATTTCTTGCTCATTCCTGTGCATACCCTTAAATGGACTTTTAAATCACTCTCAATTCATGACTTGAATTTGAGAGTCTTAACTTGTTTCTTATTAATTCTTCCGTTGTATTTGTTAGTTTTGCTAATTAGTTTTAGCTCTGTTCTAGAAATGGTTTGGTTTTGACACCCCCAGAGCCAACCAATAGATGGTGACAGCAGCACACTGCTGGATTTAGTCTGGTTACACATGGCTGAGAGCCTGGGCTTCCTCTTAATGGTATCATTTCTTACATTGTGAGCCCTGGTGGTGTTAGTAGAACACAAATATATTAACTTTCAACATTCAGAGGTGCTGGGGTAAGCCTGGAATGGCTCAGTCTGGGGTGGTGCACATAAGCACAGCAAAGATTAAGCCAGACCAAGATTTCAAGTCTCAAAGGAATTATTTGAGAACAAACTCTACAGCACAAACCCCACAGTGTTCCAGTCTTTAAATCAACCATTTTTCCAGTGCAAGATTCTGCCTCTGCAAAACTCAGATTGGCATTCAGTAGTTTACAAATTACAAATATCAGAAGATTCATTTAATCATTGTGTTCAAAGGATCTTTTTGTGAAGCTCTGTCTGTCCTCCCTCTGTAGGCTTCTGTATATAAACCTGCTGTGAAAATAAAGTTTGATTCTGTTGTTTTCATTGTATGATACTCAAAGGCAGTGTGAGAGTTAACAGCTGACCCCATCAGCTTCCATTTTCCTTGACCAGAGTTAGAATTTTGTCTTCATTTGAGAAATACATAGTGATAAAACTGATAAGATAAAATCAATAATTTCTATTTGATGCAACAACCTTCTCCTAGAGCTTTGTTAGCAAAGGACAAAATCCATCCTCAGATGAAGTTAATGGGAACTTTATAATGTATTTTAATGGGCTACAGTATTCAATTCTTCATTAATATTTCACAGTAGGTCATTTTTCATTGTTGGAAATAATTTTTACAGTTATTTTCTAACAAGCAGAATATTGTTTAAAAATTCCTTTATATTTGAAGTGTTGTTAGTTACTTTTTAAGATGGGAAAATTATTTTATTACTGTACCCTCAATTAGGGTTTTTTTTTTATTTTGTAATGTAAATGTTCATGAAGGTGGTGAAATATATGAATTCTTGTAATCCATTCATTATTCTAGATGTTTTATTTGAAAATATGGAGAAATGTGTCATTATTTTACAGAATTCTGTGTCCCCACAAAGAGCAAGCACATTTCAAACATTCTAGAAAATCACAAGAAAGACAGAAGTAGTCATTGGATATGCAGGAGGAGCTGAAAAAAGTGCTTTCTTGGAGCTCCACTTCTATGTCTGGTTAAAAGGTAAAATATCAGGAATCTTTTAATACAGAAAGAAGAACAAAAGAAAGACAGAGACACAAATACTGCCAGATGTGGAAAATCAGTCCAGTATTTCAACAGGTAAAAAGCGACATTTAAAATGCTGTGAAATGGACCTGAACAGGTTCGTTGAGAGCCTTAAAGCCCACCCAAAACCCTGCCGTGGCAGGGACCCCTCCCACTGCCCCAGGCTGCTCCAGCCCCAGTGTCCAGCCTGGCCTTGGGCACTGCCAGGGATCCAGGGGCAGCCACAGCTGCTCTGGGCACCCTGTGCCAGCCCTGCCCACCCTGCCAGGGAACAATTCCTAATTCCCAATATCCCACCCAGCCCTGCCCTCTGGCACTGGCAGCCATTCCCCCATGTCCTGTCCCTCCAGCCCTTGCCAATTGTCTCTCTCCATCTTTCCTGCAGCTCCTTCAGGCCCTGCAAGGCCCCCCTGAGCTCACCCCAAAGCTTCTCCTCTCCAGGTGAGCAATGCCAGCTGTGCCAGCCTTTCCTGCCAGCAGAGCTGCTCCATCCTCTGCTCATCCTGTGCCTCCTCTGGGCTCTCTGCAGCAGCTGCAGCTCCTTGCTGTGCTGGCCCAGGGCTGGGGCAGCTCTGCAGGTGGAGTAAGAGCCATAAATGCAAAATCAAAGTGTTTGTAATTAGCAGTGCAGTGCTTGTACCTGTACCTGTGAGATGATGTTTCTCCATGTTTCACCAGGGTCATTTCTGCTGCCCAGGACGTTGTTAACCTCTCCTGTGGACAACAATCACTCTGGCCAGTGTTAATACAGCATTTAGTGTCATCTGCTTGATGCAGTAAAATAGCAGCAACTCCCAGGATCTCCTTTAAATCTTGAAAGTTTTTTTCCAAACAACTGCACAATTCCTAGCAGAGTAATTTAAGGGAATGGAAGAAAAAGAAAATTCAGTGAGCAGGATTGGATGCTGACTCTGGCCATAATAAAATACCTGTTGAATGAGAGTTGACATCAATGGACTTCAAAATTGGACTATATGTCTTAATTAATGGAAATGTCACAATACTCTTTTGGTTAGGCATTCAAAGCCAGATTAAATGCTGGGGACTTCTGAAAACTATCTGATTGTTCCACTGTGATAGCAAGGAATTAATGCTAAAATATCACCAAGTAGTAAGACAGGCACTTTTTTACAAGCATATTCAGGTTTAGGTTCTGGAAACTGCACCTGAATACTCACGTGAGCAAATTTTTGTATACAAAGCTTACAAGATTATGTTAAAATTTGACAGAAATACCATCCTGGATTTTGTTCTGATTTTTTTTTTTTTTTTTTTTTTTTTTTACCTGTGAAACATTTGTGTTCATAAACAATCTTACTCCAAACTCTTACTCAGAAGCAAGGTGGAAGGCAGATGTTGGAGGACATAAATGTGGTTTCCTCATTTTAAGGAGTTTAAAACTGATACGATAATGTACAAACTAGGATAATGCCCATAAAATTTAGAAAAGGGGAGCCAATCAGTGCTTGTTAAACACATGTAAAATATTTTTAGGAGAAAAGAGTTTAATACGACTATAACTAAATCAAGGACACATAAAATGATACAAACCTCCAAAGGTCAAATCAACGTTCATCAGATCAATATGTTTTATTGATAGCATCTCTTAGAGATTTTTTAGGTGTAAAATTGATTCCCAATCTCAGTCTAAGTATCTTAGAAGAAACTTTTTTGACAGGAATTGTGAGAGGAATGTATTGAGACTCCACTAGGGATTCATATGTAATAAATCATCATGTCTTTACCACGTGTCAGGCAGTGCTTTCATAACCTTTGAGAGATGTGATGGGGGCTGGTTAAAGTTTCTCCTGCTCACTGAGCTTTCAGGAAGCTCCTATGAGACCTTAAGAGCATTTTTAAAGTGCTGCTTGAACTGTGTCCATCCCAAGGGAATCTCTGGGTGAGCTTTGCCAAGACATTAACAGGGATATGCTCCTTACACTCTTGGGTGGGGATCCCTGGCATCCTCTTTCTCTGTTTACAGACTGATTCATGAGGGATCTCTGAGCTGGCATTTGATCCATGCCACCTTTCACTTTCTGAGGAGGGAATTTCGCCATCTGGCCAAGGGTGTTCTGGGACAGCAGGGAAAGCAGAGGATGGGAAGCAGGAGCTCTGTGTGTGCGCAGGCAGGAATAGTCTCTGCCTTCACATAAATTATAGGATAACTGCACTGCTTCCCCTGCCCTCACACATGTTTTCATACAAAATGAAAGTAATTGTATTGATAAAGCTGCTGGATAAGAGCACGAAGTTTTGCCACTCCCCAAAATCCTCAGCCAGCCAGTAGCTGCATTTGTGAATAATTGTCTTGGTTTGAAAGATACATGTCTGCTAAGGAAGGCAGGAGCCTCTCTTGGAATGGAAAATCTCTCTGAATTATTACAATATTGAAATTAAGGGGCTCTCAGGCGAAGACAATTTAATTAAATGCAGTAGTACAACTTACAGAGTCAGGATACAATGTGACACCCCGTCAGTCAGGGTGTTGGTAGCAATCCCATTAGGGGGTGGCTGCAGCCCTCCTGGTGTGGCAGATGTGGTTCTGCTGAAGCAGTGATCCTGTAGAAGGGTATAATTTTCCTTTGAAGGTCCATTAGATGAGTCTGGCTTTCCTCTGGGAATCCAGAGATAAAAG
This sequence comes from Oenanthe melanoleuca, assembly GCF_029582105.1. Classification (NCBI taxonomy): domain Eukaryota; kingdom Metazoa; phylum Chordata; class Aves; order Passeriformes; family Muscicapidae; genus Oenanthe; species Oenanthe melanoleuca. Next base: position 20,153,824 of record NC_079345.1, on the reverse strand, counting down.
GCTAACCGTGGTGTTCTAAATCTCTAATTATATCTAGGTAGGAATGCTTGGCTCCTCCCCCTGGGTGGAGCATCTCCCAATGGGATGATGTAATTTTATCACTCATGCAGTGGGTCTCAATGGCCCATTAGCAGGAGATATCTCCCTGGAGGGAGGATGGGTCATGGAAGAGATAAAGAACACTGAGATAAAGACCCAACTGGTTTTAACAGATTGCAATAGAGTGCATACTTATGGTTACATCTTGCCTTGCAACCTAAGACAATAATAAACCTAAGGCAATAATAAACAAACAAACTGTGCAAGCATTAACTCTGAAAGGAGAGGGAACAAGTATGGAATATATGTATAAATGCTACTAGGACATGCTTTTGAAACTCTGGATTGTGTTTTGTGTGATAGATTTCAGAACCACTTTTTTCATTGTGTATTCTCATGAATATATGACAATGAAAATTGGATTTTCTCAAGACATAGCTAATTAATTTGTAGTTATACTTTTTGATTATTTTCAATCAAGCAAACGCACATTGCCTCACAAATGTTCATATATAAGCTGGAAATATGGCCTTACTGGACAACTGGTGTAAATTTTTCAAACTGGAACTGGAGAAAAGAAAGATTGTCCCAGAGGAAAAAGAATTGTCCTGTAGAAAGAACATTTCATCTAAAAATCCAGTTAAAGACCAGAAATCCTTGAGATGGCATCAAGAGTTCAGAAGCGTAAAAGCACAGTCACCACCAGGAGCTAATTCATCAAGTAAATAAGGGAGGCAAACAGCTTAAAATTATTTGACCTCCTTCCTGAACATGTGCCTGTAATTCATGCAGTCAGGGATAGGACTGGGCTAAAGGATCTCCAAAGACAGTGAATGCGGTGTGGTAATGCTGAAACACAGAAATACGCAACTGTGAGGGGCCATTCCTCTGAGATGTAGATGATCTCTGATACTTTAATGTGAATCTGGAGATGTGATGGAACAGTCCAATTGCTGCTCTAACCTGCCCAGTCCATTCCTGTTGCAATTGTGAGTTAATCATTTTAAAACACTCTTTATTCTGGTACCTCTTCTGCATGAACAAGAGTGAGTTAAGTTCTGGGCCTGAACAAAGAACCCACAGTTCAAGAGTCACTTTTAGTAGTTTATATCATTTCTAGGAAAACATGGAAGGACAAACAAACCCACTGGCCTTCCTGTAAGCCATGAAAATTAATTTTTAGGGGAAAAAAACCCCTACTTGTCACTAGTTGTAAAAGAACTTAAAAAATTGTTCCCTTAGATGGAAAAAAAAAAAAGCCTAAATTACTCTTATTTCCCTTCATAACAGCAGTGAAACAGAAGCTGTGTTGTAAAGGAAATCTGCTGGATTGCAAAGGGTGACAAAAGGGATGTAGAGCATCTCTGCAGAACCCACTCTGAAAGCCTCTGCAGGACTTCCTGGTCATCTTTCAATATTCCTGCCCTTTTCCCACTCTTGAACTCTGGCTCAAAATTTATATTTGTCCTTGATTTTAACTAACACCTTGAGCCTTTTTCCCAAGCTACGTCCTCCAGAAGGAGCTGTAGAAGTGCAGGGTGATGGACCTTGTGACAGGAATGGATGGCTTCAGGTCTGACATCCTAATTTTGAGTCTGGCACACAGTCCCTCAATAAATCCGAGGATTTAGGTATCCCTTATTTGTGAATCATGGGAATTGCATGTTCAGTAGACACAATCTCAGTTCTGTTATGAATATACATGTGTTTCATTGTGTGTTGTTCCTGCTTAACATTTTAACACCATATTTATTGTGTAAATATCTATATCTGTATATCTGTGTCTCTGTTAAAAGATATAAAACCTTCCTGTGTAAATAAGACTGCATGATTAACAGCTGAAAATTATCTAGGTCTAGCCAAGACACAGTGCCTCTCACACATTTTAGTTCTGTTAATAAATCAATTAATGTTTTTGCTGAAATATAACCTATGCATTCAAACCAAGGAAACAACTCCTATAAACTTGTTTTCTTTTTTTTTTTTTTTTTAAACAAGCACAAGAAAGAAAAAATAATTTTTATTGCAAGATATTGATCATGCACATACTGGCAGTACTCTCTGACAAGGCTAACAGCAAATGGGACTGATTCCACAGGACTTGAGGACAAATTTTCCCATTCACTCCACTCTACACACACTGGATTTGCTTGATATATGAGTATTTTCATTGACTGCTGGAGCTCCATGTATTTGGTTATAAGACCATATGCTTTGCCTACTTGTATCTACACCTGGTTTGCTCTGGGATGACAAATTCCTTTGTACCCCATCATCATTTTTGTACTTCACTTGTTTCAATTAATATGCAGAGAAGACAAATGGATTCATTTCTTCTTTTTAAATTCAGTAGCACCACTTCTCTGGGCAAGGGCTCAATTTTATTTCTAGTTCTTGGAACAGGAAACCAAAAGTGTTTAATCATAAACTTACCCTTGTATTTTGGAAAGATGCAAAATTTTTGTTAAAATAATAGATGCCAACAATATATCTTCATAGATTAACTTTGTTCTGAACAGCATGTTAGAAATTTTGCTGGATAATTAATTTTTTTTTTTGCTTGCTTTTTAAATTTACCAGTTAATTTAGTATTTCAAGGAAGCACTGTCTACGGATAACAAGCCTATGGTGATTCCTTAACTGTAAATCTGGTTGGTTAGTAATAAATCTTTAATTTCTTTCATGTTTATTTAATGTAGATTAATGTCTTATGTCTTATTGAGCTTCACAGTCTTTATTGAAATAAATTCAACTGTAGAAAAGTAAGAAATCTACACATTAAACTAGTATATAATTTATAGTAATAGACTCAAGAGTATGTGTTTATAGGATAAGATAAGTAAGTCAATGTGTTTTTAAATAGATTATTATGCATCAAGATACTGCAGACCCCACTGAGACAGAACAGCACATACAGAATAAAGAGATTATTATATCTGCAGTGGTTTGGTGAGCATTTTACAATTTAGGGAGTCTATATGTTGAGCTTAAAATACCAATCTGCACAACGGGGTAAAATGTTCTTCTGAGATTCAGTTTTTGCAGTGTAAAGGGACACTTTTAAATGAGCAAAGGAATTAGTTTAGCAGAAATGCAACACCAAGGCAGAGTGCAAATGGATGCACACAGGGTAAATAACTGTGCTTTCAACCAGTAAACAGTTTAAGTTACTAGTGTTACTTAAATAGTTAAATAATAATGTTTGGCATTATTACGCTTCCTTAAAGTACCCAGCGATGTCCCCAGATGGGTTTTTACACAATCTGGGTCACTCCTGAAGACAGGGACCAGTTGACAAGGGACAGCCCCCTCAGTCCAGGAGCAACCTATCAGGTCCAGTGCTGCTCTCAGTTCTCCTGACTCTGGATTTTCAGGCTCCCACATTTCCAGAGAGATGCTTCACTATCAAGAAATCTTGGTGCTTTCCTTGGGGAATAATTTCAAACCAGACCAGCAATTGACCGACCAAACCTCTGATTTCACAGCTGGTGGGGCTAACTTTGATTCTGTCACACATCAGAATAGCAGAAAAACAAGGTTTTAGAGCCCAGATTTGAGATCTGCATCCAGCCATTCTGCAAAGGGCCTGTGGATTCAAAGGACTTCAAAGCACTTTTGCAGCATCACTGCCAAAAACCTCTCCTTGGAGGTATTTGCTTGTGCAAATTCAGGATTTGCAGCCCTTTCCCTTTAAGGGCTTAGAATTTCTAACTTTCAGTGAGTTTTGCATGCAGATGTGTCTCCACACACTCTTGGTATGATTTTGTCAGTGCCATGGTTCCCCCAGCTGTTCTGATAGCAGATTTTAAGACTGAAATGCAATACCTGCTACTACTGGGAGATCTGCTCAGGAAAAAAACTATTTCTCTGAGGTGATCATCTCCCGAACTCAGGGAAAGACAAATATTGATTTCTTTTTCAGTGGATTGCATACACAGTCTTTAATAGTTATTTAATTATCCACTTTTCCATGTGGGAAATAATGTGCAATAAACTGAATCACTGTTACCAAATAACATGTTCATTTTCTAAGGCAATGTTGGAGCATTCCCTCTTTAACAGACAATACATCTTGTGCCTACTGCACTGCAAAGTTGAAGGTCAGTCAGTTTATTAACCCCAAATGGCTTTATAACCTATTAAACATAAAACATATCTGAATTATTAATTAATATTGCTGTATTATATTGTGCTCTGTCCTCTTATGTCTTTCCAGCATTTGTCATTCCTCCTCCTCCTAAACCAAGTGGGGCTCTTTGTGGCACTTCAGAAACCTGCATCCCAATGAATAATTAATGCTCCCTCCATTTGATTTGTTTTTAAAGATTTGATATTGGCAATGCAATCTGTCATAAATGGAATTTCTTCCTTTCTTCCCTGACCCTGGGATGGACTCCCTGGGTGATTGGCAGCTGTCATTCATCACCTGCACAGTGCAGCTGGTACCAGCTTGGTCTCACAGAGTTGTGTCAATGGCCAATTAATTATAATCTTTTGATTGGAATTTGATCTGTTATCAGTCTCTGGGTAAATGCTTTACCTGCTGAGTAATTTACCTGGTATTCTCAGGTGTAAGTGACAGTGGCATCCAAATATTATCTGAAGGAATTATAGTATTTTATCAATTGTCACTGAAGCTGTGCATAAATTCTTCTGCAGAGCAAATTTGCAGGCATATCAGTCAGTGATCCCATAAAACTGAAATGTGCTGCAGCTGCCCGAGGATACCTGAGAAGCAATGAATCACTAAAAAGTACAACTAAAAAAATTATAGTGTATTTTGGTAACATTTTAGAGTATTTAAGGTATGGAAAGTGTTCAGACAACCCCTGGTGAATGGAGAAGTAATTTAGAGTTTTTGTTTGTTTGCTTGTTTTTTGTTTAGTTTTCTTTGGTTGTTTGGGGGTTGCTTGTTTTGAGGTTTTTTTTTTACTATATGTAGTTTCAATATTTCTAATTTTACCTGTTACCCAAATACTCCAGTCATATCAAGTCCATTCTCTATAGCTCTGACCTGGTGAAATACTGTGATAATGAAGTCCTGTACCTCAATACTCTTGTTTTACACTTTCATATTGCATCATTTGTCACATGGCGCTGCTGATAAAAATGTAATTGACCAAAGTTTTGCCTTTAAGGACAACACTTGTAATATAAGTGGTTACTTAGGCCTGGTAAATGTTGTTTATTATTCTGTAGATTACTGCTGCTATTCATTGCTGAGGAAAGCGGTCTATCATTCCACAACATTTCATGCTAAGAAATTCCTGTCCCTAAAATATTCCTTTTATGTTTGAGACACTTGAGGGAGACATCTTCACCAAGAAGAGCCCTGATAGCAATTGCTGCTTTACTTCTCTTCTATGGAATGAACTTGCCCAAACCCCAGTACTTAAAATTGGTCTTCTTTAGTATTGCTAGATTAGCTTAAAGTACCTTGGGAAATTGTGGGTAAAGAGAACTAAAAGATTAAAAAATAAATCTCCACCTTGTCCAAAGGATGCTGGCATTTGTTCCAGTCTTGCTGAGCAGCCTGGCAGCTTAGGCATGGAGCAGGGCTTGCCAAATTATGCAAACTACAAACGATTTTCTTGGTGTCTTGAGGTTCCTTGAGATTCCCAAGATCATCACTCTCCTTTTGAAGATACATTCTTGTCCCTCAGGTCACAGGACAGAATCACAGCCTTTCTCTTTGCTTTACTCCACTTTATATTCCTCAACCATATCTAGGATGTGAAGAAATAAATGAAAGAAATACTTCTATTTTAGAATAGCTCTTTAGTAGTACATATGGAGTCATCATAAATCTCTTTCCCAGTCTTGATTTGCAGAGGAAGCACTTCCAGCTTTACTGAAGGAAGGATATGGCATTTGGCTTTAGAGTCCTTCACTCTGATACAGTGCTTTTCCTATAATCTGGGTTCATATTTTTACTTAGGATTTGGTTGTTTTCTAGGTTTAGTCTTTTATCAGTATTTATCCAATTATTATTTATATTAAAAAGAATGTATTTGATATTATTTTCATTACTTTATTTGCTTTCCTTTCTTGTTTTTGCCTTTGCTTCATTGGATCTGCGGCCACAGTTACTTCTTTTTAAGAGAAGCATTGATTATTTTTGGCATCCAAATATCCATGAATAATAATTAATAACAGTTCTTTTTTATTTACATTTCTCCCTGTGGTCAGTTTTCCTGTAATTTTCCTCGGCTTTCTCTCAGCAGAGGTTTTTGCCATGCATTCATACTTAGCCTACCTGTAATTTCATTTGATTATTACTCATCTCTCATTATCTGAGATATCCAGTTTGGAATATTTGGGCTTCCTGAAGAAGTGTGTTCAATTCTACCATATCCATAGCAGACATTTTTCCTTTTAAGATTCATAAATTCCATTCTGGAAAGTTCACAGAGTCTGTTGCAGAGAGGGTTTAGCTGAAACTTTCAAGAATCAAATTCTTTCTGTCTGTTTAATTACTGGAAGTAACATAATCTTTCTGTAGGATTTGACATTTATTCCTGTGGCTTGATTCTTTTCTCCTCTCTGCTCTGGAGTTTGCTATCCAATTAGTCACTGCCTTCCCTTTCCAACAATCACCACATTTCAGCAGTGTTGTTTGGGAGAGAGCAGCTTGTTTGGGGCAGTTTGTAGTGAAAGTGTGAGATTGTGCGAGTAACTACAAAAATAACTTTCTGCTGTGATGTCCTTTATTGTGGAATCACAGAATTACATAATGGCCTGGGTTTGAAAGGGACCTTAAAGCTCATTTTTCTCCACTCCTGTGCAGGGACATCTCCCACTGTCCCAGGCTGCTCCAGCCCCAGGGTCCAGCCTGGCCTTGGGCACTGCCAGGGATCCAGGGGCAGCCACAGCTGCTCTGGGCACCCTGTGCCAGCCCTGCCCACCCTGCCAGGGAACAATTCCTAATTCCCAATATCCCATCCAGCCCTGCCCTCTGGCTGTGTAAACCCATTCCCCTGCATCCTGTAATGACAATTTTTAATAATTTGTGCTTTTTCACAGTATTATTTGATTTTTAACTTACACTAGAACTAGCAAATTAAAAATAATATTAGATCAGCCACTACCATTAAATTCGTGTGCTTATCATATTTGCCTTGAGTATCTGAAGGTGGAAGGGTTGTGTGGTAGCAGGGAATGTTTATATGGCCCAGCTGAGGTCAGTAATTAACCCTACTATCCCCTGTGTCACTACTGCAGTGGCATTTAAAGTGTGCTGCCACAAAGTCTCAATAAAGGCAGCCCAGAAACATTACAACAGCAGTGTTTTAATGACACACACTAAAGCAATGCCACTGATTAGATCCTTTGCTAATTATCTTCTGCTACTTCTGTTGGTTATTTTCAATAAAATGAACAAACTTATTTACAAGTAGCATTGCTTTTTAAGATGTCCCTCATAGTTTAATTTCTATAAGACAGAAGAAAAATTTTTGAAACATAATTTTACACACTTCCAGGAACAAAAATCAATTTAGCATGAATGTTGGAGGACTTCACTAGAAATTTCCTTCCTCTTTTTCCATAACTTGCCTATACTTTATTCCTAGTAATTATACCAAAGTTATGTAAGAAGCACTATGATGTGGTGTTGTTTTTCGCAGAAGCTCAGTAACAGCTGGATTGAAGCTCTCTGAAGGATTTTCATTCTTAAGCCTGCAGACTGATTTTACTTTAAAATGCCCCATGTTGCCTTGACTTGGATTCAGACTGCATTTAACTTTCCTAGGAGAGGATTTTTATGTCCTTTTAAGAGGAGGGAGCTGTGGTTATCTCCCCACGGGAGAGAGGTTAATCTGCAGCACAATGTGTAAGTAATGCCCAAAGAATTCTGGAAAACCCAATGGAGGAACAGAGAATGTAAGAACAGAGGCAGAAGCCCATGTATGTGCTTATCACAGAGTCATGGAATATCCTGAGTGTAAGGGACGGGCAGGGATGCTGGTGCAGCCCCTGTCCCTGCCCAGACCCCCCAGCAATCCCCCTGTGCATCCCTGGCAGCGCTGCCCGAGCTCCTGGAGCTGCGGCAGCCTCGGGGCCGGGACCATTCCCTGGGGAGCCTGGGCAGTGCCAGCACCTCTGGGGGAGCAGAACCTTTCCCTAAAATCCAGCCTGAGCCTGGGCAGTGCCAGCACCTCTGGGGGAGCAGAACCTTTCCCTAAAATCCAGCCTGAGCCTGGGCAGTGCCAGCACCTCTGGGGGAGCAGAACCTTTCCCTAAAATCCAGCCTGAGCCTGGGCAGTGCCAGCACCTCTGGGGGAGCAGAACCTTTCCCTAAAATCCAGCCTGAGCCTGGGCAGTGCCAGCAGCTCTGGGGGAGCAGAACCTTTCCCTAAAATCCCCCCTGAGCCTCCCTGGCCCAGCTCCAGCCGCTCCCTGGTGCTGTCCCTGGCCCAGAGCTCAGCTCTGCCCTCGGCTCCTCTGCTGCAGCTGAACCAGCCCAGTGCCCTCAGCCGCTCCCCCAGGCCCTTCATCATCCCCATGGGCTCTTCTGGAAACTCTCCCATGGCTCCATGTCTTTATTTAGCTCGTGGTGCCGAGAGCTGCCCCAGCCCTGGAGCTGAGGCCGCCCCGGCCCGGCGGGACAATCCTGCCCGGCCCGGCCGGTGCTGCTGCCTCATCCCCAGGACAGGGATGTCCCTGCTGGCTCCAGCCCTGCTGGCTCAGATCCACCTGCCACCCACCAGCACCCCGGGTCCCTTCCATGGCCCCTCCCCAGCCTCTCGTTCCCAGGTGCCCTGGGTACATCCAGGTGCCCTGGCCCAGGTGCAGACCCGGCATTTGCCCTTGAACATCACACCATGAATGATTCACAGCCCTCTCTTCTGGAAACACTCCAATGGCTCCATGTCTTTATTTTACCTCTTGATATCCAGAGCCGCCCCAGCGCTTAGGGCGAGAAATTGAATAAAACAAAATCAGGAAACATCTACCCATGTCTCAGATACATATATATTCTGTTGTCCTACTTTGCTGCTTTTCTCCTCACCCAGTTGCTCTGCAGTTATCTTTAACATGACATGCAGCCCTCTGTTCTTAACCCAACCTAATATGCTCCTGTCATGCCTTTCAAATTTCTATGCCGGCAAAGGCTTTGACCCAAAAAATCTCTCCCAGGAGAAAGTGCTGCTCAGATGCTGCTTCTCTCACATCCTAGATCTCAGCTGGAGCCATTGGGATAGAAATGTTTCACCTATTACAAGTGCTTCTCTCTCTGGCGTAGCAAAAGTGGGGAATAATAAACTGCTGGGAAGTAATCCAAGTATTATGAACACTGGATAATTTAATTACTCATAGGACACCAAGGAATGTCCACTTCATTAAAAAAACCCAGAGCTGTCCAGATTGACATAACACCCTTTGGGTTTTTACCTGCAGGGTTATGCTGTGCAAATATGTGTCTGAGAGCTTTATTGCTATTTTTCCACTAAATTAGATCCTTCATCATGAATCTTTCACAATGTGATGTTTGTAATGGAGCCAAACACCAAAACATAACAAAGCTTTTAGTTGTGCAAAAGGCAGGTGTGTCTCCTTTCCAGGGTTTGTTAGTCATGATCAGGAGCTGAGGAAATCTCCACTGTCACCTTTCACTGCTGTTCTCTTCTTTTCTGTGCTTTGTAGCCTTTCCACAAGTTGTACAAGACTGTTAATAAAATATATTTGTTCTTTAATAATTAGTGGAGTTGTCCAGCAGATGAGGTCTTGTAAGGATTCAAATTCTGATTAAAAAAATGCAGGTCATTTTTCTGGCAGCTCAATACTTTCTCTAAGTACTCACAGTAAGTTAGAAGGTGCAGAAACTGAAATGCCAAGAATTGCATGATCATCGAGGTGCAGGATTCTGTTCTCTTTCCATGATGGCTCTCATTATCTAATAAAAATCTGAACAGAAATGCAAATAGAATACATACACAGATCATATTGCTCATGGTCACCCTGAAACCAGGGCTGATTAAGTCCTGAGCTCTCAGCGTTTACCACAAGGAAAGATCACAGCAGAGCCTGGGAGGCTTTTCTGGAAATCAACCAGGACTATTGACAGGGAAGAAGGGATTTTTGCTGTTCAAGAGTGAGCATTTTTCATTAACACTCTGAAGCATTTATCCTAAAACTAATTGAATCTGGGTATACACCAAGTTTCAATTGATTAGTTTTTCAATTTATAGTGTTACCTGATAATCTAAATTCCAGTGATATTAATAGAAGATGAGAAAAGATTGCAGAAAGCCTTGTTCAATTTAAAAATAATTCAAAGTACAAGTAGGAAGAGAAAAAATATTTTATTATGGAAATTGCATATAAATGCAATAAAATTATTATAGCATATAGCAACCATAATATTTTTCCTTTACAAAGGGCCTTTTCTTTATTTATACATATATAAATATATAGATATTTCCTGATGTTTTAATATATTGCACATCACATGATTTGAGACAATATCGATATTGATTTGGTTTTGTATTTTTAATTCATTAATCACAAGTTACCTTGTAGAGATTTTACTTCCATTTTACTTCCTAGATCAGATTTTCTACCAGTGAGGCAGTTTTAACACTCCAGAGGAAGGGATTAGCACTCTGTACTAATTAGGAGAATGTCTGGTTTTAGCACCCTTTGATTTTCCAGCTGGATTGATGAGGTCCCAGCCAGGGTTGTGTAAGCAAAGAACAGCCTTTGCTCTGAGGCTGCAGTGATGATCTGTGTATTGTGCTTTTCTAACTGCTCTGGTGCATCTTTTGTGTTGACTTCCTCACCCAGGTATGAGTGGCAAAAGTAGAAATGATAAATGCATCTAAATGAATGGGAAGTGATCTGGGAGTTTTCAAACTGAATCTTTGTCTAAATTTAGAAGAGACACTATAATTTTTTTCTTTTAACGATTTTGTATCAGAAGTTTCCTGAAGATAGGTGTTTTTATTTCTGGGTAAGAGCAAATTTTGAAATGTGAACATGCTTAGAAAAGTTGAAATAGTGAGTTTTTACTCATTTAACTATTGGTTTCCCATCCCACAGACTATGACAAGTTTTAGGCATTGATTATTTCTTTTTCTAACATTCACTTGGGCCCTTTCTTTTTCCTTTTTGTTCCTGACATCTTTCCTTTTTCTTCTGAAATCCATAGAATTCTTTGAAGCCTCCTGTGTTGGAGTCTGAAAATGGAGGCCTCTTCGAGTTCCTCAGAGAGATATGAGCAAGTTCTAATGAAGATTGAAAAACTTAGTCCTAGATACCAGTGTTGAAAACAAATTTCAATTGAGGCTCCAAGAACATAGTTTTAGCCATAAGAAAACTATAGTGAGAATATTGCTTACATTTTTTAGATAGAACAAGATAGACCATATGCATAGTTTATACATAACCTGGCATGTTAAGAAACTAAAATTCTAATAAGTGAAGAAAAAATAGATGGAGTTCGTGTTTTTAGCTTATTAGGTAATTTGTGTGTAAGAATCTATGCATTGGGAAGAAACTTGCTTGGTCTTGCTCTCTCTTTCTTCTCTCCTCTCACCACTATTATCATTATCCAAAAAAAAAAAAAAAATAGAAACTGTAGCAGCAACATCAGCCTTCCAGGGACCTCAACAAAAGCAACTTCTAATTAGTACTTTACTTCTATTTAGGACTCTATACCAAAAACTTTTAGCATATATTTTAATGCTTGTAACTCTTTGCCTTTCAAGACTGATGTGCCTTTACAATAAACAACTTTATAGCACCTAATAGCTACTCAGCTCTTTTAAAGAAAACAACCACAACCCAACAAATGGTGCCCTGGGTACTGGTGAATAACCTACACTCCAGGTTTAGGGGAAGGAGAAAAGGGCAAAGCAAGCGCACCTCTGTGATTTTTGAATGCTCGTGTCCTTTTGGACAGCGGTGTCCTGTGCGCTCCTACCCGAGTGTGAAACGAGGGGGCTGGGGCTGCAGGCTCAGCTTTGCTGGAGGGTGACTCGGTCCTGGCAGGTGCCCTGCAGCTCTGCCCAAGTTCCTGGCTGAGTCATTGCTCATTCCATGCAGCAGCGTCCCCGGGCTGGATGGGGATGGCTCGCTGCTCTCAGCAGCTTCGTGATGCATCAGCTCCTCCTGATGCCAGCCAAGGGTCACCTTCCCTGCTGCTGCTTTCTTCCTAAAGGACTGCCCAGGGGGACAGGCATTTTTCCACCTTTTTGTCCCTTCATGAAAAGTGTGGGGGGCAAGGTGGATAGAATAGCTGTTAGTCAAGTAAAACCTTCCATCGTCTATAGGTGAAGTGAATAGAATAATTGCCTGGGTGCAGCTTTTTATGGGTTCAGTGCTCTTGCAGCCTTCTCCTGAGTGCCTCTGCTCAAACGCTGTTAGGGAAAGGATGTTGGATACAGAAGGACTGCTGGATTTAACCCAGGAGGTTTATTTTTAGGATCACTGGCGCCCTTTTGTGAAGAAGATGGTTAAAAGTTTTGTTGAATCAGGGCCCTCACTAGAAAAAGAAAAGAGTAAAGGGGGTGAGAATTTGGAAAACATGAAAAACCCAAACTATTTTAAAATTTGGGAAAAAAAGAGTTTTCAGCAATCTCCATCTTGAATGTATTAATATCAAGCCATTTATCCTCATGTTCTGCACTGAGATACTCATAAACTACAAACACCCATCTTGACCTGCACTTTTGGGACTCTTCTTCTAAATAAAGCTTATCATTCCTTGGCTAAATTACCAAAGAATCTAAATCTGTCGGTGTGAGAGGCTTTTTCCTTCCAGCTCTTTCCCAGCTGAGCACAATGCATGCTGAATTGTAGCAGTTTATCAAAGAGCAAACATGTCATGTGGCTGAAAATGGATTGACAGACAGGTCTTGGGTTAATTTACTGTAACCTTCCTGAAAAAGTTGTGTTGAAGAAGCAAAAGCCATTATCACATGACTGACCTTTGCCAGGAAAATATTAATCTTTCCCCAACTCAGTTTATTAGTACAAGTATACCAACCCAACTGCTCTCAGAAATGTCAGCATCTAAAATAGGCAGCAACATGCTGAACATCAGAAACACTCCCAGTGAGGAGAGGCTCTTCCTGAGGACACAAAGGGAACCAGGGGTTGAAGATGCATCCATATGGAGATAAATTTAATAGGCATTCATAAGGGTTCCTTGCAGTACCGGCTTATTCTCACATAGTTGGTTAATTAAATAGTTCTTAAATAATTCTATTAATTGGTTTCCCTCAAGACAGATGAGGTATTTTTAAATTAATGAGTCAGAAAGAAGACTGACCAGGACCACCCTTTTCAGCTGGACAAATTAATAAGGAAATTAAAATATTTGTTTTCAATAGAAATGGCATTGTTTCGCTTGATGTTTTTCCTTCTTTTGGGTAGTGCTATTCGTGGGATATCATAGAATCATAGAATCATAGAATCATGGAATCATAGAATCATAGAATCATGGAAAAGTTTGGGTGGGAAGGGACCCCAAATCCCACCCAGTGCCACTCCTGCCACTGTCCCAGGCTGCTCCAGCCCCAGTGTCCAGCCTGGCCTTGGGCACTGCCAGGGATCCAGGGGCAGCCACAGCTGTATGGGCACCCTGTGCCAGCCCTGCTCACCCTGCCAGGGAACAATTCCTAATTCCCAATATCCCATCCAGCCCTGCCCTCTGGCACTGGGAGCCATTCCCTGGCTCCTGGCACTGCAGTTCCTGAGGAATTGTCCCTCTCTGGTTCCCTGCAGCCCCTCAGACCCTGGAAGGAGCTGTGAGCTCTCCACACAACCTTCTCCTCTTCAGGCTGAGCAGCCCCAGCTCTGCCAGCCTGGCTCCACAGGGGAGGTGCTCCAGTCCCCTCAGCAACTTGGTGCCCCTCAAAGTCAAAGCTGACTTAATTCTTGAACAGAGTTTTCTCAGCTAAGATATAAATAGCTGCCACTATGAAAGTTGTATTATCTATTGTCTGAGAAATAGTTCAGCCCCAGGATTTTATTCTTTTCTTACTAGATAAAAAAATCTGCAGAATTATAGATGGATTTTGATGCAAATACAGTTAATATGCTGTACTGTGGGTGTGCATACCTGAATGTTTTGACTTCTCAGGCAGGCACAACCCAGCACCTCCCATGGCTCAGGTGGAAGGCGGGTCCCTGGATGTGCACACCCTGTTCCTTCTGGATCTCTGCCCTCTGGAGAATGCCTCCTGCACACAAAGTGCAGACAGTGCTGCCAGCCATGCAGGGTGGCATCCCAGAGAACACAGTTCTGCTTAAATGTCATAAAATATAGAGCTCTCAGGAAGATCTTGACACCGAGGCCAATAGAGAGAGATCTTTTGATCCAGGATCAGCAGACCAGATTTAAAACTGCATTAAAGTTTTATTAGAACATATCCATATTGGAATATATCAAATAGAATTCTCTATAAGCTACTTCATAAAAGCCAGAATATTTGAAAATGTCGTGGCTTGTTACTATTTCAAAGTTAGGGGAAGCTGTTCTGCAAGTGTCACTGTGCTGAACATTGTCATTGGGGGATTTGTGGTTTGAGTTTGGCTGGGGTTTTTTCAGAAGAATGGCTTTTTTTGGCAGTGTTTTGGGGTTTTTTGTTTGTTTTTTCTTTCAGGAATATGCTGCTTTGCTTTAGGAAAAATGAGAAATGAGGGGGAGGAGGTTTTTCTTCCCTCCAGAAGCTCCTGAGCATGTTTACTGCAGCAAAGGGATACAGATCCCATTGTGGATTTGGGAGTTGTGAGAAGTCAGGATGCCACAAAAGAGGTGAAAGGTTTTCCTGAGCAGAATGCACAGGGCTTGCTTTTGTTCCTGGTCTTGGAGTGGAACAAAATGAAATCTGAAAAAGGCAGACATTCAAGCACACTGAGGACAGACAAAATTGGTGTATGAAGCCCTAGTATTTCTTTTGGCATCTCTGTTTGCCGTCACATTTCTAGTATAATAAAAAAGCCAAAGGATTGATTTCTTAAGTTGAAGACTCCTAAATTTGAGTCTTCTTTATTGTAGTAACGCTTGAAGATCAAGGTAGACCACAGAGCTCTGTACACCCTGTATCATGGTCACCAGCGTATAAAAAGTCAGGGCAATGGCCACAAAGAAAGTTTCTTTTGCAAAAATGATATCTGAAATTTAGGAGAAAAAACAGTTTTTTTCCCTGAAAGCAAGTTTTCACCCAAAGAAGGAAGAGATCAGAATATTATTTAGTAAATGTGGTCTATATGTGAATTTGAAGAAAGTGAAAATATTTCCAGTGTTTCTCTGTCTGCACGTTTTCTTCCAAGCAGCTGTTTCTCTGCTTCTCCTTTTGGTCTCCCATTATTCTCTTAGTTCTGGGATGGAAGGATTGAATGGAACGATGTCAACATTGGGGGAAAATTGTAAGCATGTGTCAGTTCAAAGTTCTGCAGGTGATTGTTGACTTTCATTTGTAAAACGATTGCATATTCTTTTCTCATGCAATCTGGGGAGGGCAGAAATGCCTCTTGTGAAGGTTGTTCTTGGTGCAGGATGGAAATGCCTGTCCCAGCAAAGAGTTTTATATAAAACTCTTACACACTACAGCAAAGACAGACAGTCATGAACTTCCAAGGTGCTTCCACCTGCCCAGTCCTTCCTTCTTATCCAGAAAAAAATAATCCAGACAAATGAAATGACAAACCTGTACTGGGATTTGACCATTAAATTGGCAGCAGATATAAATGTGGGTTTTTTGCTGTGGTTTTCTGTGCTTAGTAAAGAGGGAGATGTGTGCAGCTGAAAAGTTATGGTTAGAACTTAAAACTTTGTGATTTTACCTGGGCAGCCTTAATATAACTTCCATGTGTTTAAATTTATTTTTGGAGCAAAATAAGATGCTAAAAACACATAAACGAGCAGATGGGAACAAGCTATTGTTGGTTTATAGTTAAATCAAATAAACTTATGGGAACTGTAAGGGTAGAATGCCTCTCCTTGGGAAAGCACATGAGCCCTTCCTTTTTGTTAAGCCCAGCTGTGTTTGTGTGTACATGCAGATACTGTAACACATTAAAAAAAAAATCTCTTTTTTTGAAAGCTATTGTATTCCTAGAGCTGGTCAGGAAGCCATGGGTAGAGGGCTGTGAGAATAAATAAAGTTATCCAAGGTGCATTTAATTTATCATAGTGTGGCATACACAGTGGGAAATACTGCAACTGCCTGGGTTAGAGTGTTACTATAAAGATGGAATCATTTAAAGAGTTAAATTCATCTAAACCTTTTGTATCCTGTTTGTTCTAACATAATTATTATGTTAATTTTGGTATGCTGTGCATATTGAGCTGAGTACATCCTAAGATACTAATGACCAGCGTGTCAGCTTTTTATTAAACAGGAAATAAACACACTGCAGCAGCTAATTAGTTTGTTATTCATATCAAAGAGAATGAGACTGTTCCTCTGCTTTCTAATTGAATGTATTTGCACTGTTTGACAGATTGACATTTCTCGAATCAAGCAAGTGGGGTGAAGGGAGAGGCTGCAGCTCCAGTGGAAAGTCTTGTGGTTGGAATATATTGTATAAATATGCAGCAGTAATAATCACTAATAATGAGGCATCAATACCTTGCTGATACTTGGAGATCTTGGTCAGCTCAGAAGCCTTTCCATGTACTTTGATCTCTGCTCCTAAATCCTTCCTTGTTCTGGTTAATGGTGCTCCAATCTGATTGATGTGTTCTTAGTGATGAAGTTTTTTGGGAACACACTTCGCCCTTGTACCCTTTTGTTGCCCTGGGATCACGAATCAACCCCTCACACACCTGAGGAAGCTCTAAATGCCATTTTCTTTTGAGCTTTGATATCTTGCAGTCCAAAATCCATTTACTGTCTGTAGATATTGAAAGCAGATAAAATACCACATTTAGTTATTGATGACATCATTATGCTACATGAAGTGAGAGACTGGATGTCTTTATGTCAGAAATTGCACAAAGGTTGAGGAAGTGCCTAAGGCTAAGTGGAATGATGCCTGGAGCAACCTGCTCTAGCGGAAGGTGTCTCTGCCAGTGGCAGGGGGTGGAACTAAATGATCTCTAAGGTCTCTTCCAACCCAAACCATTTTGGCATGTCACAATTCTCTATCTGGCAGATTCCCCTCTGCGTGATCAATGTCCCTTTTTGGTGACAAAGGGAAATGCTGTACGCTTACAGTTGCAAAGGTTGATCAGAATCAACCACAGAATACCCAAACCCATACATGGTCACTGTCCTAAATCTGCGGGGTGAGAGGGAGGTAAAGAGCCCATTTAGGTGGAAATCAGCTTATTACAGTGCCAGCCTGTGCCAGTCAATCACAGTCCTTGGCAACTAACAGTCCCTGGCTGCCCACCCACAGCCTGCAGCCCCACTGCAAACCCAGACTGGTGTCACTGTCACCTGCACCCAGCACTGCAAGTGGGGGTGATGAGCAGCCTGCCAAGCCCACAGAAGTGCATAAAGACAAAAGTCCTGTAAATGTTTGGTTTCATAAGTCATATAACACTTGGGAGGGATCCTGGTGGGAAGGGATGGGGATTGAATGACACAGAACTGCTGAAGTTGGAGAGAACAGTGTTTTGTAATACAGCAAAAGAAGTAAATAAGGAAAAGACTGCAAAGAACTGCAACAGTCATAGGTTAAGATCAATAGTGAAAAAAGGGCTTCATCCAAAAAATTCATGACCAAAGAATGTGAGAGCCCTTGCTCTGTCCAGAACTCACTAAACCCTGAGAAGAGTGATTTAACTATGACCAGCATATGAGTGTTATTTCAGTGAGCATTTCCAGCAACACTAATGACATGAGAACAATAAAGTTTAGGTCTGATATTGCAATAGATCTTGCTACATGTCTATAAAGAAATCCAAGCAATGTATATTTTCATAGTTCAACTAAACTTTATTACATAGATGAACTGGTTCTCTGGTATTCAGGGCGCTGGGAACCTGTACTGCAGTTCTATTCTACCCAGGCTCACAAATATTCATAACAGTAAATGTAGCAGCATTCATTCATCTGTCAGCCAAATTTAATCAAAATCAAATGAACTTCAGAGCACTGTCTCTGTCTGAAAATTTTAGAATATCAGATTTGCCATGATAAAACTTTTTTCTCTGTTTCTCAACAATAACATAAAGACAGGAATTAAATAGAATTACTCCCACAGCTTACACAGAAGAGTGTCACTGAGGATTACTGAAACAGACTTCTGAGAGACTGATGGCTGAGGAGCAGAATGAAAGCAGCACTGAAGGCACTAAACACAGCTGGGTCTTGGTGAATATGGCTACTTTCCACTCCACAGCCACCAATTTCAATAATTTAAATGTCACCTCATTAGTCTGGAAAAGACTAATAACATAGGACATTACATAGTTCTGGAATCATCAATTTCCACCTGTGAGCAGCAGCATTCCCATCTCTGCCTGCTGCCAGGGCCACAAAAGGAGTTTCTTGCTCATCCTGATTAGCAAATAGGTTGGACTTGATAATCCCAAAGGTCTTTTCTAACCCAGCTGATTCTGTGAAATAAAAATCAGGAGGTCAAACAAACAAACAAACAAACAAACAAAAACCTATTCGATTCAATAATTTTTTGTTATTGTTTTTCTCATTGTATGTTTTTAGTGTGTGATTATATTAATTAAAATATCTGTTGAATGCTATAATTGTTTACCAACACATGAGTCTAGATAGAATTTGGGCTGGTAACTCCTTCCTGGTTTTCTGTGCTTGGAGAGCCTCTAATATCAAGACAAATGGCTCCATCCATCATTTCCCAGGTCTCAAAGCACAAGCTGGTGTCTGGAAATGTGGTCTAGTAAATACAAGGTTTTTCTGCCATCAGCCACTAGAAAAGGATCCCCAAAGGAATAGACGTTAACTAACATTTTCCAGTGGATCTTTGCAGCTCACTGAGTTGGATGACAGAGACTGTCCTTTGGGGAGGGAGGGGGAAAAGACAC
This sequence comes from Oenanthe melanoleuca, assembly GCF_029582105.1. Lineage (NCBI taxonomy): Eukaryota > Metazoa > Chordata > Aves > Passeriformes > Muscicapidae > Oenanthe > Oenanthe melanoleuca. Next base: position 20,134,824 of record NC_079345.1, on the reverse strand, counting down.
GGAAAAAATTGTATTTATAGTAACCTTATGTATGATAATTCTGTTTCAAATGCATCATGGACAGTTAAATTAAATATAATATTGCACTGTCATAGAATCAAACTGATTAAGAAAGAATATTGTTGTTAAACACTGACTCATGTTGTGATTATGAGAATCACATGACAGTGATACAAAACTGGTGATTTTTGCAGTCTCAGCTGTGTAAGGATCAGGAGCTGTGCCCTGAACCATAGCCTCCTGCTGTTAATTCTTTTCTTCCTTTCATCACCAATCCCCATTGACTCATGGACCAAGTAGTGGGAGCAATAACAGATATATTAATTTTTTACTATATTGGATATTCCCAATTAAAAAACAAACAGATTAAAAACCCCCGTGTGGCAGAAGTGTGTGTTAAAGGTTCTGAAGCAATTTTAGAGTTAATGATAAGGATTAGATTGTATATTAAGAGCACAGTGACAATGCCTGGCAGCTCTCAAGGCTGATGGCTCCTTTATTTAGATGTGTCATCCTCTGTGAGTGGGTATTGCTGAGGAGTTTCTCAGAGGATTCATCAGGAGTTTTTTCATTGACATTCACTGGCAGCCAGTGGGGTCAACATTATTTAGTGACAACTCCTGGAATTTTATACTTGTCAGATATATTCTTTAGTAAAACATTGGTTTATGAGCTGGGGGTTTACAGGCATAAATAATCATGGAACAAATTACTCCTGCAAGGACCTCAACTCCTTCCTTCCTTCCTTCCTTCCTTCCTCCTTCCTTCCTTCCTTCCTTCCTTCCTTCCTTCCTTCCTTCCTTCCTTCCTTCCTTCCTTCCTTCCTTCCTTCCTTCCTTCCTTCCTCTCTTTCTCTCTCTCTTTCTTTGTTTCTCTCTTCCTCTCTCTCTTCCTCTCTTCCTCTCTTCCTTTCTTTCTCTCTTCCTCTCTTCCTCTCTTTCCTGGAATCCTTCCTGGAATCCTTCCTGGAATCTTTGCTTCCTAGAATTCTGCCTCCCTCCCTCTCTGGTTTGAAATCCTTTCTTTTTGGAGTGTTATTTTTGGTAACACACTACAGATGCTACAGAGAATTGTGAATAACATTTGCTCACCTGCTTCCCAAGATGAGAAAGGTGAGCTTGCATTACCCTCCTTTTAGCATGTGACTGACTCAGGTAGTCTCCAGCTGAGCTGTGAAAATAACATATCTGAAGTCAGAGGAAAATGGAGTTTAAATATCCCATTATATGATGTAATTTACAATATACAGCATAAGGCTCCTAACTAGGATCCAACAGCTTTCTCAATTTTTATGTTGCTTCCTCATATTCCCTGCTCTTTACAAGGTGCACAGGAATTTACAGCTCTGAAACCAAGCACGTCTTAGAAAGATTTAACAGTTTTATTTTAGGCTCATTATTTATTTAAATCATTAACTCATGCTTGATGTAAATACTTGTATTATTGCTTTAGATTTGGCAGATATATTTTCATTTTTCTTGCACAAAGTCTGAATCCCAGCACATATGCACACTTCAAAGACCAACAGAACAGGGACAATTTTTTTGAGGGGTGCCACCACCACGCTGGAGACACAAATGCAAAGTTTCTCCTCTTGCACTTTCAGCTGTTGAAATGCAGAGTAAAGTGAAAGATTTGCACTTGGTGCAGCTCTGGACAAGATCCAGGAGCAGGATGCACATCCATAGGTGCTTGAGCATGTGTGGAGCCCTGCAGAAATCAGTCACAGCTCTGCAGGACCCACCTGTCCTGGGAAGGGGTTGCCAAGTCAGGGACTGAAAACTGGGGAAAAAAAACCCAAAAAGATTTATAGGTGAAGTTTTTCAACAGGTTTTTGCTTACTTCCTTATGGCATTGCAGGGAGAACCTGCCTTTCTGTGTGTAATGTGTTCCCATCCATAGAATTATGAGCATCACTTTTACATTTCAGACCAATCCATTTTGTGCCTCAGCAGGACCTGTCCAGACTGGAAGCCAGACTCATAAATCAGTTGTTCTACACATATTATGCAGAAAGCAAATTAATTTCTCCAAGAGAGAAAGTAGGTAAATAGAAGTTGTTATCTGTTTATTTTTGCAACATGTCTATTGTTACATACTTGAAAAATTACAAGTGCTTTTGACTTTTTTTTTTAAATTTTATTCCTTCTTTTTTAAAATAACAATGTAATACAAAACCTCTCTGGGCTTTTTATATAACCTTATGTTCTCTCTCAAATATGATCCAGAGGGCCTTTTTCATAGCATTTTAATTTTTTAAATTTTTTTTTTTTGTCAAACACAAAATGTAGCAAGTATGGTTAATGTAGGTATTGCAGCAGATAATTTAAGAACTCATTCACTTAAGTAGGACTTGGCCCCAGCCCTAGTTTTAAGATGTGTAGCACTCAACAAATCACACAAGTTTGGCATCTCCCTGAGCACACTTCAGTTTATACCCCGTGGCCAGTGGTGGTAGACTGGCAAATGAAGAAGTCTTAGTTCCTGAGGGGATCATAAAGAGGTTTTTTTTTTTCTTTTTTCTTCAAAATTGCTGAATTCCTCTCGTAGATGTCACTTAAGTTTTACAAGTGACAGGACAAGAGGGAATGGATCCCATTGAAAGGGAGTAGGATCAGATTGGATATTAGGGAGAAATTCCTCCCTGGCAGGGTGGGCAGGGCTGGCACAGGGTGCCCATACAGCTTTGGCTGCCCCTGGATCCCTGGCAGTGCCCAAGGCCAGGCTGGACACTGGAGCTGGAGCAGCCTGGGACAGTGGGAGGTGTCCTGTGTTGGAATTAAATGGCTTTTAAGGTCCCTTCAAACCCAAACCATTCTGGATTCTATGATGAACCATGAGAAAATCATTCTGAGAGTAAATCTAAAGTCAAAACTAATTTAAAAAATCCCACCAATTGGATCTCAGGCACAGGGTGAGATTTTGGAGTCTTCCTAGCAGGGCCAGGAATTGGACTCAATGATCCTGGTGCATCCCTTCCAACTGAGGATAGTCCATGAATCTGGGATATTTTCAGCTGACAAGGAAGGAAGCAAAGACAGATTTTCAAAACTCTAAATAATTATAAGATAAATACGCTTAACCTGTCTTATTCAGGGATTTCTTAAAACTTGGACTCAGCCTTGTAAAGCAACTCTAAAACATCCTGAATATAAATCAAAGAGTGCTGAAAATGCCGTACTTAAATTTTCCTTTCCTGGACTGGAGTTGGACTGGTTAAATTGGGAAAAAATCAAACATTCTTGTTAGGTCCTACATTCCCTTTAACTCTATCTGTTTTTGTATTTTGGAGTGGGGGATGGAGTGGGCAGAAGATGCTTCTAAATTTTCATTAGCCTTGGGTTTAGAAAAAAAGAATCAAAATTATATCTTGCTGAAGAATCAGATTTTTTTTTAGGCAGCTTCCTCACCTGGAGTAAATACCTGTGAGTAACAGCAGTAGAAAATCTGAGCTGTGAGAATATCTGCATCCTTTATCTTTGCTTAAGGTTAGCCTGTTACATTTACTATTCTGAGATATGCCAAAAATAAAACTTTTTATTATACTTTATTGAAATTTCTGGATGTCCTCATAAAAGTCTAAATGTTAGAGGAACAATATTAAAAAGTCATCCAGTTCTCTTTCTACTCACACATATTCTTGGCAGTAAAAGAATATTACATTGCACCAGCTGTGCAAAACAGAATTGAGAGTCTTGTTCCAGGTCAGTTCAAATGTGTACGTAACAACATTTGAGCCTGGCATATGATGGGAGATCTTAAATCTTATTATATATTCTCTACAGACTTGGAGAGGGTCTTTGTGTTTGGGGTTTTTGTTTGTTTGTGGGTTGCTTTTTATTGGTTTCCTATTTTTTTCATACATTTTTAATATGTGTCCTCATTTAGGAAACATAGGAAAACTTCAGAAATAAAACTTGTGATTTACAGCTCTCTTGCAGTTTAAGTGCATGAAAAGATACAATGATCATATATTCCAATGAACTAATTTTATACAGATAATTTTAATCGTATAAAGCTTGGTTTCATATTCTTGCAAATACATAATATTGTTTAGAAAAAAGTGGTAAGTTTGATAAATAGGTATAGTTTGAATTCTTTACTGCTAATTTCATTCACAGGGAGAACAAATATTGTCCAATTTTATGGCACTGCTTAATATCCAATCATTTCCATCAGGAAACAATTTCAGTGCTATGCAGTATTGTTACAATATGGTCCATAATTTTAAGGGACTTTTGAAACCAAATCCAGAAATGTTTTCCACATAAAATCTCTTTTGGACATTGCTCTCAGGCAGACTGATTCCCACCCAGACAGACTTTTCTTGAATCGGAAGGGAATCCTAGGTACAAAACACGCTTTATTTACCTCACACCTGTTTGCCACGTGATCCAGAGGGATCTGGACAAGCTCCAGAAGTGGCCCCTGGGTATCTCCTGAGATGTAACAGGACAACAGCTGGGGCTGCACCCGGGTCAGGATCCAGGATCCCCTGGGATCTGTCCATGCTGGGGCTGCGAGAGGCCCTGGGGAGCTGTGGGGCAGAGCTGGGACCCCAAACCCCCCTGCCCTGGGCTGGGCCAGCGTGGGCAGCAGGGCAGGGGGGATTCTGCCCCTCTGCCCCTCAGGTGAGACCCTGAGCACCTGCAGAGCTGCCCCAGCCCTGGGCCAGCACAGCAAGGAGCTGCAGCTGCTGCAGAGAGCCCAGAGGAGGCACAGGATGAGCAGAGGATGGAGCAGCTCTGCTGGCAGGAAAGGCTGGCACAGCTGGCATTGCTCACCTGGAGAGGAGAAGCTTTGGGGTGAGCTCAGGGGGGCCTTGCAGGGCCTGAAGGAGCTGCAGGAAAGATGGAGAGAGACAATTGGCAAGGGCTGGAGGGACAGGACATGGGGGAATGGCTGCCAGTGCCAGAGGGCAGGGCTGGGTGGGATATTGGGAATTAGGAATTGTTCCCTGGCAGGGTGGGCAGGGCTGGCACAGGGTGCCCAGAGCAGCTGTGGCTGCCCCTGGATCCCTGGCAGTGCCCAAGGCCAGGCTGGACACTGGGGCTGGAGCAGCCTGGGACAGTGGGAGGTGCCCCTGTCCAGGACAAGAGGTTAGAATGATGTGGGCTTTAAGTTCTTTTCTAACCCAAAGCATTCCATGATTCTGTGATAGTTCATCTAATTGAAACAACTGGAATCAGTGTAATGGGAGTGAGTACGATTCCTGTGGGTCCCTTCCAGCTCAGGATATTCTGTGATTCCAGTCCTTGCACAGCCTCCAGCCTGGCAGCAGGGATGCCGTGGAGTCTCCAGGGTGCCTCAGGAATCCTGGCAATGGGCGTGGCAGGACTGGACTAGCCCAGCTCCGGGCCTGCAGCACGACCATAGCACATCCCCAGTCCATCCCCAGCGCTGCCCAGCACATCCCCATCCATCCCCAGTATGTCCCCAGTATATACCCAGGCCATCCCCAGTATATCCCCAGGCCATCCCCAGTATATCTCCATGCCATCCCCAGTCCATCCCCAGCACATCCCCAGCACATCCCCAGTCCATCCCAGTCCATCCCCAGTGCTGCCCGACACATCGGGTGGGGCCAGGCTCTGGGATCTAGGCACAGGAGATGTCCTGTGGGGCTGCTGGGGGCCAGGAGCTCTGCCCAGTGCCTGCTGCCCCCAGAAGGACAGAGGGGGGGACAGTGAGGGGACAATGAGGGGACAGTGAGGGTCCAGCTCGGGGTGCCATGGGAGAGCGACACGCCAGGAACCGCCCTGTCTGTTCCAGCCTTAGGCTCCTAACACTGGCGTGTTTTGTTGCTGCAAAATTCCAGCAGCCTTGGACAGCTCCAAGATATTCCAGATCACTGTTCCAGAAAGTTCGAGGGGAAAAAACAATGCCACAAGTGTTAGGCTGCAATTTAATGTCCTCTGAACTTAGGGAACCTCGTTAACTTGGGGAGCCCTCTAGCTGATCGTGACATTCTGGAGTCTCTAACCCCTGTGTGGCTGGTCACCAGAGTTTCTAAAGCTTCATACATTGAACTAGGTTTGAACACATGATATCAAAGAACTGCATCTTTAAGAGCATGGGAATGATAATTTTTTTAAGATTCTAGTTTTTGAAATCAGTATTTGCTTCTTCACTGTTGAACTTGCTATTGCTTTTTGAGAGGATTCTTTGTGAGTTCTTATCTACTCTAGATGCTTATCTGGCCTCATAGACACTTTTACTCCCTGGTATTCCTTAATCAGGTTTGCTTTTCAGACGTTCACACTGGATTTTCACTACACACAGTAAACATTTGATTTATAAGGTGCAGATCCCTTTCATCAACCTTAAAATGAAACTTTTTAGTCTGTAGAGAGTAAGTCTCATCTCAGTGAAACTTGGGTATTTTTGAGGAGAAGGTGTCCAGACTGTGTCCAAAACTCCTTCAACAAAGCAGGTATAAGCAATCCTTCTTCTACCCAAAAATCTTTGGGCATGTGTTTCAACCCACTGGAAGTGGTGTGGGTTTTCTGGGCTTCCTCTGAATATAAAATATGTTTGTTTTGCTGCATGGAGTGCTCATATGTAAAACCGATTCATGTGGTTAATGCATTGAGTGACCTTCCAGATTCTAAGAGTGTCATTGTCATCAGATTTGTCATGATTTCTTGTTACTAAATACATTAGCGTCATTCTTTTAAACAATTACTATTGGAAGCATGTAAGAGACTTAAGCTTTCCTGTGGTCTTAAACTTATGATGTTCATATCTTAACAACGGAATTTCATGATGTAGTAATCAAAACTTTTTTCATATGCAAATGAATATGAACATTTTTTTTCTCACTTATTTTCATTTTAATATTTTAAATTTTTATCTTGTCTTGATTTGAAATAGACCTAAACAGAATAGTACATTTACTAGTTTAGGTAAATTAGATCCTACTGTGCTTTTTACCTCATACAAGCTTATTTGTTGTGCCAAATTCTGATGATGTCCATGTCTTTATTTTGATTCATGATCCCTTTGCTCTTATTTTCCCCCCCATCTTATTGAGGAGGGTGAATGAGTGGCTGGGTGGGTGTTTGGCAGCTGGTCAAGGTCAACAAACTCAATTCAAATTGTTACCAATGGACTGTTGGTGATGTTTGTTGCTACAAACATGAACTGCCTCCTATTCCAGGCAGCCTGGAACCACAACATTTTTGGGATTCTTGGAACACTGGAAGGTGTTTGGGCATTTTATGAATGACAGACCATAAATCCTTTTAACATAACAAGTATTGGGGTCCTTCAAGGAGTATTTCAGGACAGTTTTATCCTTAGGCAGATGTAATACATCAAAAATATCTTCCTTAAATTCACTGCATAAAAAATATTTTCCCTAATCTCACCTTTCTGCACAGGACAGATCTTTTGCTGATCTTTGGCTTTGTCACTAGATCCCAGTGTAACTCTTGAGGGCTCTGAGGTTTTGGCAGGACTTCAATAAATTATTTCACCTAAATGGTTCAATTCTGATTCAGCATCTGGATAACCTCGCATAAATAGAACATGACCTCCTAAATGGTTTACAGTAGAAAAGAAGAACTGAGTTGTTTTTTTTTTCTTCATAAAATATTGTATTTATCAGGTAAGGTTATTCAGGTGTTAGGGGTTTTGCTCATTATAGTTAATGGCAGTAACATTCATCACTTTATGTTAATTAGATGGGATATGTGATGATGAGTGGAGATTTGAGTATAATATAAAATTAATTAATTTCTCTACTTAAAGACAAATATTTGCAGAGAAAATAGGGAAACCACATGCTGAGAGTAATGACCAAAAAGAGCCTCTAAATAAAACATAAAGAAAAAGGAAAATATTTTATTTTGATTGCTTGTTCAAAGCAGCTTTCTTGTACTTGTTTTTGAAAATTGTGTGCTAAAGAATATATGATATAGAAGTGACTCAGAGAAGGGAGGATGAGTTAAGACACCTCTAAGTTTTGGAATACTGCAATGTCTGTGCTCTTGCACCTCTTCCATGCAGCTGGATAAGTGCTGGAATCGATGTTATTTCTGATGTTTAAGCCCAGGAGGTTCCCAGGCTCTCTTTCCCTGTGCTGCAGGTGCCCAGGAGTGCCGCTCACAGCTGGAGCACCTGGTCCCTGCAGGGCTGGACGGGTCCCACAGATCTATCTGTTTTTTCCCAAAGCGGTCCCGGTCACAGAGCCTGGCTCGCAGGGTGAGCTCAGCACAGGTAACAGCTCCGGGAGATTCGCACCTTCACCTCTCCAGAGGAAAACCCTCCGTTCTTCCAGGGATCAGGGAGAGCAATCCCCGGGGACTCCCTGACTGCAGGCACCGCAGGAGCCAGGGGAGCCTGGCAGTGCTTTGCTGTCCTCTCTTTCCTCTCCAGCACATCTCGTTAGCGGTTTTACCTGCTGGGATGGTGCTTAAATCGCTTCTGCAGGAGATCCGAGCCGACTTGCTGCAGGCGGTGGTTCCGCTGCCTAAATCAGCAGTGAGCTCTTTTCTTCAATGCTGATCTCCTCGCCCTCCCATCAGGATTTCAGGGCTTGTACATTCTGCCTGGTTTTCCAGCTAAACCACTGTGATCTTGAATATGATAACCCCAGCATCAACACAGTTCATTACATTCATGGATCCAGAAGAAGTTACTGCATGTTGATTGTTTGTAGGCATATTTCCAAGTAATTGCAGCTGTGAGCTGAGGACGAAGGAGTCAGGAATAGAGCACACACACACGTGCCTCAGAAGCAGCTAAAGAAATAGAGTATAAGCAAAGTTTTGTCTTGGGAGCTGGCACTGGTTCTCAGAATGTATGCAAGCAGTTATTATAAAGTGTGTGCGCTCCTGACAATGGGGACATTAAGGTAGTTATTCTTGTGATTGTCACCAGCACAGCACAAGGCCAAGACGTTTTCTACACAGTTTTGTTGCCTAATGCAACAATCATGGCTATAACATCTCCTCATTGAGGAGAAATAATTATGATTCTCACAGCACATTTTCCTCAGGGCTTGGAAGACACAGTGTGGAAATGGACCTCTGATAAACTCCATGGCTGCTGATTCTCCTTCTCTTTATTTTTCCTTGTCTTCACATTTGAAGCTGACATTTTGTAAGGAAATAACATTTATATTAATTATATTATTATATTATATTATATTATATTATATTATATTATATTATATTATATTATATTATATTATATTATATTATATTATATTATATTATATTATATTATATTATATTATATTATATTATATTATATTATATTATATTATATTATATTATATGTCAAGGAGGAAATAAAGACTGATTGATATGAGAACAAGGTTTTGACCATCCCCAGAGAGGAGCAGTGACCCAAATAGAAGAAGTCCTGGCTGGGATTTCAGAATATTTGCCTCTTATATAAACTGTAGGGGACAAAAGGGCAAAATTAAATCTAACTTTACAAAAGAGGTGGAAGAAGATAAATAATTCTCGTCTTACACCCTCCGCAGCTTTTAAACAAAATCTCATCTTCTGCACTTCCTGGAGCAAATAAAATGTAGCCCACCCAGTATTGCTCTATGAAAATAGAGAAAGATGTGTTTCAAAGTAGTCTCCAAGATTTTACCATTTTTATACTAAAAGATTGGAAAGGAGTCCTACAATTCCCATTTTAATTTAGGTATTTAAACCAGAGGGAAGGGAAGATTTTAAAAAGCTCCTTCCAAATGGGCACAGAAACTTTGCATGGAAGTAAAGGGGTGCAGAAACACCAAATAATGTCATGTAAATTTGTTTTTGAAAGACGGCAAATCCTTTCTAACATAGCCAACCTTTGAAATATTTATAACATGCAACATAAATAAAGGAGTGCAAAATGTTCTCCTGTAGTTGTCCCCTTCTCTACCTTCTCCTTGTTAAGGGAGAGAACTGGTCAGTAACCATTCCAGACTCACTTGTGGCCATGCTGTGTCCATCCAAGGGACTGGAAAAATGCAGATTAAAACTGGATGCCAGAACAGGCTGCCACTGGGTGGCTGCAGTTGCTCCCAGCCCAGGTGTCTGCCTTGCTGTCCTGCTGAATGTTCAGTTCCCTCCTCAGCTGGGTGAGATTATTTTGTGAACCAGCAGAGATTTTAACCTCTTTTATTAAATGAAGTAGTCTTAAAATTCCCATTTAAGTATGAGGGATTTATAGTAGAGGGGAGAGAAGATTTTTTTAAAAACTTTTTTCCAAAGTAGGAGGCAGATGAGGAAACAAAATGTGTGTGCAAGACTCCTGAGGAGAAATTAGCAGCCACCAATTTTCCAAGTTTCAGTATTTGCTGTTTGAGGAGATAGGGGCTCTCTCTGCTGTCAGGTGAGGGATAATTCAAACCCTCTCAGGTGTTTTGGAGGTGCAGGGACAGGAGGGAGGTTCCTCTAAGACAAGCTGTTCCCCCCGGGGTGTGACTACAGCTGTGAAGGTGCTTCACGGACAAGAGAGATTCACGGGCTATTTCCCAGGGGTGCCTTTAGTATTCCACACAGAGGGGATGCAAAGATAAATTCACCTGTGCAAATGAGGAAGGAGGTGTGAATTGCTCTTTCTTTCTTTCTGCTGAACCACTTAATTGGCAAACCCCCGTCCCCTTCCCAGGCAGTGTCAAGTTTTAAAATGTGGTATTTTCTAATTTTTTAATATTTTTTTTTCTTTCAAGACTTTATTTGTTCATAATACTATTAATTCCTTCTTCACTCTTTTATCTATTCAAGAAGGATCAGCCAGCCTTTCATTTAACTTTTGACATGGTTTTCTTGGTTTTTACCCTAAAATTTGAAATAAATCCACGTTCATTTGTAAGGACTGCACAGCATTCTGTATCAGTAAATATTTACTGTTGCCCAAATAAGATTCTGCTGGAGTAAAACAGAGATTTTTATTCATGTGAGCATCCACCAACAGAGAGAAGTGATTTGTTAAAGTCAAGTCAGCAAAAGGAACACCTGGACAAAGACAATAATTAGATTTGTAGAGAAAACAAAAACGAGATCGGTTTGGTCCCTTGCATAGTCCTGCACCTGTGCTTCTTTCTTTTACTGAAGGCTTTGTGTGTTTTCTGGATGAGTTATTGCCCCTCTAATCGCCAGACCATTGGTTGCCAATGATCTTGGAAACCACCAGTTGTATTGGGCTGCTGCTGGATTTGGCCAGGGAACCTGGAGTTTGTTCCAGGAGGGCTCTGAATGGCTCTGAATGGCTCCAAGGCAAATCATGGATCTTCTGTTTTTCTTCTTCTTTCTCCCCTTCTTCTTTCCCCTTCATTTATTTTCTTTCACATGAAGGTCTAGACATGTGTGGTCTGAGGAGAGAGCAAAAGACGTACAACATTGGCTTCTTTTTTTCACACACTGAAAACCCTTGTACTGCCACTTATTACAAATTTCCATATCAGCCAACAAAGGTGGAATATATTAAAAACTATTTTCTGCCTGTGTCACAGTACATTTTAATTTTTATTCTGATTACTTGTGGTTGTTTTTTGTTTTGTTTTTTGTTTTTTTTTTTTTGTCATGACTATTTTTGGTCCTAGGTACAGCCCTGTAAACTGTGTTAATATTTCCTTCAGGAATAATTTAATCTTGGAGAATATGTTCTCTGACATCATTCATGACTTTTTAATGTTCTCAGTCAGCCCATGGAATAGCTTTGGCATTAAAAGATCTTCAAGCTGTTAATTATTGTGTTTCCAGGTTCCTCCATGAGTGTAATCTCTATAAAATACCACATACCATAAAAAAGGCAGAAAACTTATTTTCAAATTAGGACTTTTAATACACCAGTAAATTTTGATGGCAGTGCAGTAAAAAGCCAAACTTTCCTGTGCAATAACTTCTCTCACATGTGTCTTACGGACCTGCCTATGATACAGCTTCAAAGGAATAATGATGGTAGATCAGATTTAAGCAGCCTGGAAGGCTCCTTGACAAAGCTTCTTTCAGCTGCTGCATCCCAACTGTTTGTAACCATGTTCTGTGCACTAAAAAAGTACCAGGCACTGAAAATATTAATGATGCTGTGCTCTGCTCCTGGGTGTTCAAACACTGTCAGCATCTGCAGGATACTCCTTGGTTTTGTTTGTTTGGTTGTTTTTTTTTCTGGTAAAGAAATATCTTTCTGATTTTATTATTGTTATTTTATATACTGACAGTATTAATGTACAGGCAGGAGAAAAGAGCTCAAATACTGGAATGTATTTATTGTTGTAATCAAAAGACAGATTAAGGAATATGCATAGTTACAGACCTGCTTTTGTACAGCTGATACAGGATCCCAGAATGGTTTGGGTTATTAAAGCTCATGTCTTTGTCACCCTCTGCCATGGCAGGGACACCTCCCACTGTCCTAGGCTGCTCCAGCCCCAGTGTCCAGCCTGGCCTTGGGCACTGCCAGGGATCCAGGGGCAGCCACAGCTGCTCTGGGCACCCTGTGCCAGCCCTGCCCACCCTGCCAGGGAACAATTCCTAATTCCCAATATCCCATCCAGCCCTGCCCTCTGGCACTGGCAGCCATTCCCTGGGTCCCTATCACTCCAATTCATGACAAATTGTCCCTTTTCATCTTCCCAGTAGCCCTTTCTGATACATAAAGGGCTTCAGTCTTCAAACTGTTATCAGTCTAATGGCTTTCTCTGGAAGGTGGAAATTATCGATCTAGATCACCAGAAGATTTTGATTTTGTGGAATGGCAGTAATCTCATGTAACTGGAGATGTTCATAAATTGGATGTCACCTGAGGAATGGGTGTCATTGGAATAGTCCTTGAGGATGCCTTTATAGTTGAGTAGGAGGAAATTCTGCAGCATAACTTGTAAGACCATAAGACACTTACTGCAGGGTGACATGGATCATGTGGAAAGGGCCCATTTCTCTTCCTTAAAGATTCGCACTCTGAAGTCTCTGACTTTAAAGAAGTGAAGGAGAGTAGCTGAGTCATGGATATGTGTATCCTAACAGTTCGATTCCACCTGTTGGTTTGGAGAGTTGATAGAACTTAATTTTTCTCCTTAATCTGCCTGTGAATGTGGTCTGTGTGAAGACTCAAATCTCTGGGACAGTGGAGATATGTTGTTGCTCCAATTAGCAGCAACACCAGACTCCATCTGGGTGCAGCAGGAGCAGGTGAAGAGCACAGGTGGGGCAAACCAGGAATTTCACAGCAGTTACAAGCGTGAGTGAGGCTGTGTCGATCCTCCCAGCAGAATATCAGCTCCCTGCAGAGGCTGGGTAGGAATGGGAGGCAGGAGGTGAGCCAAGGGAAAGAGCAGGACAGGTATCTCCAGGTGGAAGAAGCACAGCTAATTCAGCAGAAGGACTTCTTTATGTTTAGTAGGACTAAATAGCAGCAGTTATTTACAATTTGCACCCTCAGAACACTCCCTGACTGCTGAGCCCTGTCTAACACTGATGGCAGAGGCTCAGCTGCACAAACCTGACTTATCCAAGGAGCACAAAGGCACTGTAATTGCAACTCTTTAAATTTTCAGCACCATGATTTGTTTTAGTTAGGGCTCTCCTTTGAGTACTTAAGCCTTGCATATACATTTTTAATTTCAATTGCTCCAGAGAATTGTATTACATAGCTACTAAAATATAATATAACAAAGTATCACAGTTTTATGCATCAGTTATAATATACAAAATATAATTACACATTGCCTAGCACTTTCTTTTCCTATAAAATTACTGAACTTGGAGAAAACAGCATTAGCAGAAATAGAAAGAAATTTTATGAGGATTTATTTAACTTTTTCTGTGCATGTTTAGTTAGTTGTTCTTTCTATTGATTTACTTTCTATTGATTACTTAATTGCTATTAATTACTGATGTTTTAACACTGCATTTTAGCTTGAGATAAACAGAATTTACTTTATCCTTAGATCCAGTCCTGATATTTGTATTCATGAAGTAATAAAAAATAGAATGCAGGTGCTTCTCAGGTGGAACCCTGAGTGGAAAAGGGGTTAAGATTTATCCAGAATTGTAAAGTTTAAAAACTCTTCCAAAATTAGTTCTGTAATTAGCATTGATCTTCACCTCTGAAGTCAAATATGAGCCAGTTGGTATTGCAGAATATTCACAGATAACAAATGGGGCCATATCATTTCATCCAGGACCTGCAGCCCTTCTCTGAAAAACACCTGTTTTCATTTCCTTTGGGACAGAACAGCACAACAAATTAAAGATGGGCTTGATCCAATGGGTTGACTTTTTAACAGTCAAACCAACACATGCACTTCAAACTGAGCCATGAAATAAATGATCTGGGCCTGACTTACCAAGCTGATGATGTAAAATCTCTGAATATTCAGTCTGCTCCTTTTGTGGGACAGAATCCATTCCTTCCCCTTCTTGCTTATCAATATTTGAATAAAAATCCCTACTTGTTCTGAAAAAATTGTTTAGAAAAAAAATCCTATTTTGTCCAGAGGTAATGTTTGCTGAATATCAGCAGCAAAATAGCATGGGTGTAGCTTTTCATAAAAAAATAAATGATAAATAATGAGAGATGAATCATGGAGTTAAAGAGGAAAAATAGCAAAATGTGAACTTCTGGAAAGTTACTGATTTCATGTGTTGAGTTTTGAGCAAAATAGCTTCAGAATAATGAAAGAAACTACTCCCCAGCATCCTGATGGGATCTGTTTGTTTGAGAACAATGAGAGGTTATCTAAATTTGAGTCCTAATTGACTCCAGTGTAACATCCATGTGCTTCCTGACAGGTGAATAAAATTCTGAAGATTGAAAGAGTCAAATTCTGGGGAAAAAAAAAAAAAAAAAAAGTGAAAGCCATATGCAAAATCAGCAGGTACTTTTTATGTGTTTTGTGCTACAGAAAAACTAGATTCTTTCACCCCTCTTGTCCCAAGAAAGAAGAAATGAAAATTAAATGAGATTTCTAATATATAAATAATTTATCTGGTTTTAACTGCAATTGTTCATACCATTATAAAAATCAGAGATTGTTCAGGTTGTGTCTTTTTTGATTTATGCTCTCTGATATTTGAGATATTCAGTTTCTGAAGTCGAGAATTCTGACCTGCTCTTTAGAGTAGGACAATGTGGTGTTATGAACAATTTAATTTGAATATGTAGAGACCTAAAATTTAGTTTAAATGTAACTATACACAGCTTCAAATATAATATTTCTTTTTTCTCCCAGTTCTGGTCAATAATGAATGAGTTTTAGGATTCAATCAAGACACAGCAGAGTTCTTGTGATATAATATTGATAAAGCATACTTATTGTAGCAACATTTTTCAAGGGAAAACACATTATTTGTTGGCTCTGTTAATGCAAAACTTAACATAAGTCTATATTAAGCTTATAAAAATAATTTTCAGTACGTTAGAGGAAGGTTTGTAAGCAGCCTTTTAAATAATTAGATTTAAAATGCAACATATTAATTTAATGAATAAAATATTATTTTTTAGTAGTAGGTCTTCAATTCACTTTTCCATATGGCTAAAAGAAAAAGTCCATGATTATAACTATGTATTTCAGCATATAACAACAAGAAATATTTAATAGAATTTTAAGGAAATACTTTTTTCTTTTCTAATGGCTCATTGAAGCTGCATAGAGGAAATAAGAATTTCCAGCTAGAAAAAGATAAAGGCGTTTCTTGTTCTACTCTTACTATTTCTAGTAGAGTTGAAATTCAAAAGTACTTTCAGAACTCCCCCCTTGAACCTGAACTTTAACAGGGCTATGTTCCTGTGGGAAATGTATATATTTTTAAAATATACAAGCCTTACTATTGTTTGGGAAATATACCTTGGTAACACAGTCCAAGTGCTCTGTTTGAGCAGGTTTTGACATAATTAAATTACTTTGGGAGCAGTTATTGCTGCAATAACAGATTTGTTTTCTTTTTTAAATTTGCCTTGGCTTGGGTACTGCTGAAAACCTGAGCTCTTAACTGAGCAATTCACCTGGAATTGGAAGTTAATATCTTTGAGAGAAAATCAGGAATGAGGTGCCAGTATATTAATTCCATATACCTAGGCCTGAGAGGTCCAGTCAAGAGGAATAATCTAAGGATAGATGAAAGGGGGGTGCACCAAGACACATTTGCTCTCCTTAAACAGTTTGAAAAGGGAAGAAAATCAATAGGATCCAATTCAGGAAAAAATATATTTAATTTTGTTATAACCGGCTGTGAGTATTGCTGTTCACAATTCTGATTGTGTATAAATTTATGTAGATGAGTAACACAAAGAAATTAAGAAAGAAGTGTAAAAAAATCTTGTATTTGTGATTTGATCTCCTCTCCTCTCCCCTCCCCTCCCCTCCCCTCCCCTCCCCTCCCCTCCCCTCCCCTCCCCTCCCCTCCCCTCCCCTCCCCTCCCCTCCCCTCCCCTCCCCTCCCCTCCCCTCCCCTCCCCTCCCCTCCTCTCCTCTCCTCTCCTCTCCTCTCCTCTCCTCTCCTCTCCTCTCCTCTCCTCTCCTCTCCTCTCCTCTCCTCTCCTCTCCTCTCCTCTCCTCTCCTCTCCTCTCCTCTCCTCTCCTCTCCTCTCCTCTCCCCTCCCCTCCCCTCCCCTCCCCTCCCCTCCCCTCCCCTCCCCTCCCCTCTCCTCCCCTCCCCTCTCCTCTCCTCTCCTCTCCTCTCCTCTCCTCTCCTCTCCTCTCCTCTCCTCTCCTCTCCTCTCCTCTCCTCTCCTCTCCTCTCCTCTCCTCTCCTCTCCTCTCCTCTCCTCTCCTCTCCTCTCCTCTCCTCTCCTCTCCTCTCCTCTCCTCTCCTCTCCCCTCCCCTCCCCTCCCCTCCCCTCCCCTCCCCTCCCCTCCCCTCCCCTCCCCTCCCCTCCCCTCCCCTCCCCTCCCCTCCCCTCCCCTCCCCTCCCCTCCCCTCCCCTCCCCTCCCCTCCCCTCCCCTCCCCTCCCCTCTCCTCCCCTCTCCTCTCCTCTCCTCTCCTCTCCTCTCCTCTCCTCTCCTCTCCTCTCCTCTCCTCTCCTCTCCTCTCCTCTCTCCTTTTTCTGCTTTTTATGACAAATAACTTTTTAATCTTTTTAATAATTAAGTGTCATTGGACAACATAAGTTTTTCCTGCTTGTCGACTGATTAGTTTAAGAGTCTGCATTGGTACAGAGAGAACTACAGAGATTCTGCAGGCTGGGTGACCTTGGGAGCTCCATGCAGGGCTCCAATGAAGAGCTGAGATTCCCTTTGGGTTCTTTCAACAACCAGATCTTCCCTATGGTTTACATTTTACCTCTATATGTAATTAGAAAATGAATATTAAGAAAAAATAAATATGCTGGTACTGCTCTATTAGTCCAGCAATGTGATGCTGTGCAGTCAGGACTGTCCTTGGAGCAGGGAAAAGCACAGGATGTCACTAACTGGCCTTGGCATCTTTAAACACTGATAGTAATTTAAATGTTCCTGGGCAGAGCTTGCCTAATTTTGAGTAGAGTTTTATTTTTTTAACTGGCTACTTATACTGATAGCTGGTTTAATTCTTTGTGGCTGTGTGTGTGTGTGTGTGAGGAACCCTGCTAGCAGGAAGCAGTGCTTCCAGTATTAATCCAAGCACTAAACGTTTTTAAATGTCATGTCTGTAAGTTGTGAAGCATGTTCCTCTGATTTCCATCAGCTGAAGTCACTGGGTATGTTTCCAGTTAGCTGAAACTGCAGCGGGACATGCATTTCCAACCTAAAGAGATAAATCTGGAGCAGTTAATATCAAATCATATCTCATTATATTTACTGGGATAATAAGACACGGATGGCTGGCTGGTGCAGCCTGAGAAGTGTGTTAGCTTTCAGCATGCTTGGCAGGGGTTAAATGGGAATGAACAGCATCAGAAGGGAAATTTTGCACAACTTGGGAAATCTTCTTGACATGAAGAAAAAGTTAATTCCAGCCCTGCCTCATTAATCAGATCTGCCTACAGTTAAGGAAGTGTCACCTAAGTATGTTTTGCTTTCAGCTGGGTGCTGCTGCTGAAGATCCTGACTTGCAAAACAGAAGTAATTGGATTTGTGCTCAAAGGCAAAGCAATGAGTTGGAATGTGCTTTACGAGTGACCTTTGTGGGGACTGCTCTGGGCACTTCCATGTGGTGCCTGTCACCACTAATGGTGGCTGCAGACTCAAGGTTGTTTCACCAGGCTCACACAGGAATTGCTTTATGTGTGTTTTATATACCATGGATCGCGCACACAATCTCTGCATTATGGCAGGGAGCAATAGCCTGGAATTAGGGAATTATCCAGGGGGACCTCTGGCCTCTCTGCACTGGTCACTGCTATTGTATCCTCTGAATGTCTAAACTAAAAACTCCATTTCTTAATGTGCTGTCCCACGACTGAGATCAGGACTTCCCAGCTCAGGAAATGAACCACACTGCCATTGCTCTGGCTGCATTCTAGGAGTGTTCTCTAACTCCACAAGGAAAAGCTGTCCAAGGAACTGCTCCTCTGGCAAGTCCATGAGCAACCCACAGTGCACCTTATACTGTCACCTAAAGCACCTTGAGCAAAGCAGACATTAACCACTAAACCTGGGTTTTGGTAAGCTCTGCTGTGACAACAGGATGGGAAATCATATTCCCAAAGTCCCAAATAAAGCAGAATAGGATCATCATAACTTTACGTAAAGTCATTGTACACAAACACTTAAATTTCTCAATTTAGCTCCTGCTTACTCTGCACTGAAAGCCCCAGGAGTTCCTGGGCTTGGACTTATTCTTGTCAAGTCCTTGTAACTATTCTTAAAAACTATGTTTGTCTTTCTAATCTTTCACTAAAGAAATTTAAATGTTTTATCCCTACAAGGCCATTGATTTTTTTCCACTGAAAATTGTGATAGTATTGTATAAGCATACGAAATTCAGGAGTCAAAAGTGGAGTAGCAAATTTCAGGAAACTGGTATGCCAAAGAAATGGAGAATGTTGATGGTACAATGAGTTCTGATGAAAATCAAAAAGGAAAGAAGAAAACAGCTCTAGTCTGTGTCCTTTCCATTTTGCAATAACTAAAATGGATGAGGGTTAAATGTCAACAGGGCAAGAATATGTCTTTTTAACTTGTCTGCTGTCACATTAAAAAAAAAAAAAAATAATAATGAAGGGTTGCTAATATAGATGACCAGAACTTTTGTCAGTGGTTTATGTTCAAACATTTAGTGTCACATTTTGAACTCACTGGAAATGTGGCTCTAAAGAAGATCTCAGTACTCTAAAATATGTGTGATGTTCCTGGTGTCATGTAGGAAGTCTGTGTTTGAATTCAGTTTCCTTAGAAATCCAAAGAAACATTTATAGCATACAATTCCTACTGGGTTCTTGCAGTTCTGAAAAAGAACAGCAACATTTAACTGAATTTCATCCCTGATACCATTATTTTTGGCAAATACATAAATAGTGATTCCTGAAAGCAACACCTTCTTTTCCTTTTCCTGGCTTCTCTTCCATGAGAATCAAACACTGTTGAAGAACTGGAATACTCTATTGCTATAGATACGGTTTGGCCAAATCCCAGTGGGATAAAGCAGCTTTTTAGCAAATAAAAGAAGAATGAGACAGAAATTATTATGTACTGCTAAAAGCAATGCCTAGTGATTTGGATAAACAAAAGTTAGAGCTGTTAATAGTCAAGGGAGTACCTGTAATTTAGGCTGTGAAAAGATGATAAACCAAAAGAAAGTTATTTGGAAGCAAACAAACAAATCTCGTAACAGAATATCTGAGAAGTATTTTAAACTGCTTATCATTCAGCTGTGCAGGATAGATGTCTAATCTCTCCCACTGCCACAGCTAAAGATTTAGAGGATTTTTCTCAAACCTTTTCTGAGTCTTTAAAGACATCCAATTTAGTGAATGGCAAAGGTGAAAAATACATCATTTCAACCAAATTTCCCTAATTGGGGTTATTGCTGGACAGACATCAGGACAGGACTGTTGGGACAGATCTTGCTTGTCACCTTCACCCCAACCCCTTCATTCAAGGCCTCAGGAAGTGTAACCAGGACAAACTCGATGGTGGGATAGAATCATGGCATGGTTTGGGCAGGCAGGAACCTTAAAGCTCATCTTGTTCCACCCACTGCCATGGGCAGGGACATCCACTATCCCAGGCTGCTCAGAGCTCCATCCAACCTGGCCTTGGACACTGCCAGGGATCCAGGGGCAGACACAGCAAAGAAAATTCCAGATGGACACAGAAGAAAACTTGTCACCAAGAGATCTGCTTGGAGCAGGACTCAGAGAGCTCAGGCAAATCTCCATCCATGGGGCTTTTCAAAATTTGCCTGGGCAAGGCCCTGGATAACAGGGTCCTGCTTTGAAGCTGCCTCTGCTTTGAGTGGGAGGTTGGACAGGATGATTTCTGGAGCCTCCTTCCAGCATAAATTTTCCTCTGGTTCTAAGTGAGCAACATCAGTGACTCCATGGGCTGCAATTTCAAAGGTGTCAGCATTCTCAGGCTGCTGAATCCCCCTCTCTCTCAGCAGATACACAACCAAGTTTATGGCAAATCTTCTCATTTAAATTATGAGTTGCATCTATCCCAGCATGGTTGATGCTGTTAAATCTAATTAGTGCAATATTACTGGGGAGTTTTAAGAGACTATGGCAAATGAGATTTTTCTTCAAATGCCCTCTAGAAATCTCACGTTTATTTCCATCATGGTGCAAGTTATAGAAAGCAACAGGAAAAAAAACAAAACAACAGCCTTTCACTTATTTTTAAATGCATCAGCTCATTCAGGCTAATGAACTATTAAGGCTAATTTTTAGGATAGTTTTGTTACCATTGTCCACATATTTTAAATCTCCACATGACTTTTATCCAGGAGTGCTTTTTCTCTTTCCTTTGACTTTAAAACTGTCTCTGCCTCAATCAGTGTTGTGGTGGTGGTGGTCTGGCAGCTTCAGGCATCCCTAATCTTTTCCCCATTTTTTTCAGAAGTGTCAGCACTGATTAATTTATTTATTTGAATATATTGGGAATCTCAGTCTTCTCTTAAATGGTTTATTTTACTTCTCCATAGTGGGATCTTCTTCTTGTATGTCAGCTTGTAATACTGCTAATGTACCATTCAGATTCTTTCAAGATCCCCTTTTCATTAAGTCATTGCAACTGTGTTTTGCTTTGATCGAACTCCAGGCAACCCCAGTAATGCATTTTTGGGTAGTTTGTTTCTATTTTATACTGACAATCTTAAAATGTGGAATCAATAGACCAGTAGGTGCAATGCCTCATGGATGCTCACACGAGTAATTTCATGATAATAGAGTAATATTCCCTTTGTCTTGTCACAGCTTGCATTTCTCATTAAAGTTCTACTACAATACCTGTAAATTATTCCAGCTCAGTGTTCAAATGCCAGTCATTCCTTGAGGTTAATTATGAATAAATATATATAATTTAAATACCTTGGGATTAAAAAAAAAGTGAGTTCTATCTGTAAATCAGACCAGACACAATGGCCTAAAAATACCACCAGTAAATTGTGACTTCCTCAAGTCAATGTGCAGTGCTTACAGTACACTTCTGTTGAGAAGTGTAACCATTTCTGTTGATATTGCACAAAATATAATATTTGTTTTCTGTCTCCACAACCTGAATATGATCTTTCTCTTGCTGTGTCTGCGTATTTTAGAGACAGATCTTCCAAGAAAAGCAGAATAATACAGTTGCAAAAGAAGATCATTTGCTTAGTGCATTAAATAAATTTTCAAAAGTGCCAAATCATATCCAAGTTCAAGACTTGTGACTAGAATCAAACTGAACTTACATTACTGTGATCTCTATCAAATAAATATTTAATAAGCAAAGCTAAGTCGAGCATTTCTAAATATACTTTTGGGTTTTTATTTCCTCTGGGAAAAGAGAAAAGTGTTTGGCAAGAGTTCTCAAATGGATAACTAAGCAGTGTCTTATTTTAGTGCCAAGGGCACCCTAAGGGGTTTGGCCAAAATGATTGAAACAGATCCTGGGGGAGCAGGAGGACAGGTCAGCTCTTCTTGGAACCTGCTTGAAGTGGGGGAGCTTTCCTTAGTGACTGGGAAGAAAACCAACTGATGTTGGTTTGGTTGTTTGGTTTGGGTTTTTTAGTTTCTCTTCATATTATTTGAAACTTGCTGGAATCCACAGAGTCCATGTGACTCTCAAATTGCCTGGGGCAGGGGAGGAGATAAAGCGAGGAAACGTAGGAGTTTGAAACATTTATTTTAAAACTTTCTTTTTCAAATCAAAAGGTAATCCCCAAATTTTTCTTTTTACATTTCATATTTGATTCCAGTATAATGGCAAAGGTGGAGAGGAATTTATAATATGTCAATTGATAGAAATTATGGCAGTAAAAAGGGTCTTAACTGCCTTGTCCTGCATGATACCACTAGTGCATGGAGCTGTTGCCTGCTGACATCATCCATGGTCAAAGATAGATTCTTTAGAGAAACTTTATGAAGTACACGACAAAAAACCCTCTAAAATTCACATTATTCTGTATAGCAAAATGATTTCTACTTCTTTCCTGTAAGTTTTTCATCTAAAGGATGGGCAGGATTTACAAATCAATGGTAACAGGAGGCATTTTTGTGATGCTTTTCAATAAAGGCGGAGGACATAGTTGAGAAATGCTTTCACTTATGAAAGTGAAGAAGAAGAAGTGTTTTATTTGGCTTTCAAATTCTGCCTGTGCTACAGGAATACTCTGAGACATGCTGTGGAAGTAGATATGTTAAAACACTGGAGAATTAGGACAACACAGAATGTAGCTGCTATTTTTTGGCAGGATCCACCTTCATTTTCTATTGTACCCTCCCTGATAGTAATAAACAGAGGGAAAAAAGCCATTTAGGAGTGACAAGACTGCAAGACTGGAAATTAGTATTAATATAGTTGATTTACAAAATATTAACAATTTAAAGCAAATGTAGGCTTTATTCTGTTAGAAAGTAGCCAAAAATAGAGGCCTTTGTATTGTACCCTTCTACATTAATTATGTGACTACTCTGACATGAATTGCTTCCCCCAATCCTTCATATGTCAAGGAGTTCTTATGTCTGAAATCCCTCACTGTGGCTTTGCAGCTGAGAAGTCTATTTAAAAACAAAACAAAACAAAACAAAACAAAGCAAACAAAAAAAAAAAAAAAAAAAAAAGAGGCAGTATTAAATTGAATTTTATTTAAGGTCCTTACTCTGGTGTTCACACCACCCTTTTTTCTTTCACTGTAGATTCTTATTCTCTAGACTTAGAAGGAAAGAGAAACTCGGAGTAGTTTGGATGTAAAAGGAGCTTTTATTGGCCATACTCTGTGCCCTGGTGAGGGAGGAGTTGCCTTGATGCTCATCCCTTTTCTTTGGATTTGTTTGCACTTGGAGAAGATGTTACTTTTCCTCTGGGGAAATCAGGAATACATCATGACTGCAGCAGTTGTCTCTTCCCCCTTTAGTCCCAAAATTCATCCCTGCTGTTTCCCCAAAGGCTGATCTGCTGGCACAATGAAAATGCAGAACTTCAAGGTTAAAAGAAGGAGGAAGTCCTTTGGTTTAAATTTTAATATTCATCTAAGAGAAGAACTAATGACACTGAAGACATCTATAATGCAGGGAGAAATTGGAAAAGCTTCCTTGCACGTGTCTATTAGTGCTCTGCTTTATGACTGAGGAAGAAATTTGTCACAGAAACAGAGACAGAAACCTTCATCACATTTTATCCTTGTTTCAAAGGCTAGACCTCCTTACATCAATAGAGGATAATCTCTGGTAATTTTACATGTTTAACAAATGAATGATATTAGAATTATACCAAATATCACAGAATTAATATTGCCTGATTTTTTTTTTTTACCATATCTATTCAGAGTTGTCCAATGAATTTATCTGGCTGATTTAAAAATTCAATTGTGTTGGATTTATGTAGACTTCTGAGCAGGTGAGGACACAAGCCAAGAATGTTTGCAGGAACAGCAATTTTAGATAAAAACTGAGAATGGAAGTGGAATATGAATTTTAAGTGGTAGCAAGCAGAGGGGAAAATTGGATATCCTCAGCAGAAACAAAATTCTAATTGATTTAGAGACAGAAATATAATATGAACAAATGCTTAATTAAATTAGCTCACCTTTATAATGTCAGAAATGAAAAAATAAAAAGGAGTCTTTAAATAATGCTGGCTTAAGGAACACAAATTTGCTGAAGAAAGAAGGCAGATTAAGAGAATAAATTAGAGAACACTGATCTAATCTTGTATTCTGCAAGAGTGGGGAAATTTTTCACTTAAAACTTCCTTTAAAATTAATTCAGTTGCATAGAGCTGCAATAAAGCATCAGGGAACAGTAAGAAAAAATATAAATAGGCTGGGTTGCCTTCATTTAAGGTAATTAAGAATTATTTTTTTATCATTCATACTTATAGAACACAACACAAGGGATGGAATGACTGATTTGAGTAGGCTCAAATAAAAAACAGCAAGGTGATCTGGGTAGGACTTTTCAATTATGCTTTTAATTTGGACTTGAAGCCAAGTTTCACAGGATTTTAGCTTGGGGAAGCCACATTTTAGCCCTGTCAGAAAATAAAAGCAGTGTGAGCATGAACAGAGGTCACTGTTCTTAAATGATCTCAACTCTTGTCCTGCTGTTTACATCATTTTCCCAATCAATTTAATGAAGACATTAGTTCTAAGAATTTTTGAATTAGTATTTTAGTTAGCTAATCCCCAAAAAATATTCCTACAATATCTGCCTAATAGTAAAATTAGAAGCCAGATACTAAATTCAAATGACAGTCTTTTTTTTTTTTCCTTTTTATCTTTGATATTGATAGTTATTGCAGTGTTAACTGTGTGCATTAAAAGGAATTTAAAAATCTTTTCCTGGACCTAGGTGAGGCCAAGCAATAAGTTTATTGTCAGAGGTGAATTTGTTAATTTTTTATGAATATTATGAAATTTCTCTAATTTTCAAATTTTCTGCAGAACTGAGCACCATGTAAATAATTTAGTCATCTGAAGGCACAAGACAATTCCTTCTGTCCAATCTCACAATGCCTAAGTTCTTGCTACCGGTGGCAGAGAACAGAAAGAAAGAAACAATTCTGTGTTTTTTTAAAACTACTTGTTCCATTGCATTCTATCTTACAAGTCAGAATTGAAAGTGAAGCATTTCTGCAACCCCAACTTTTATATATAAAATCTATAGGATCTTATTGCCTCCATGGATGTGTATGATTATAAATAAATATCTGTATATAAGGTGACAGATTCCCTTGGAGTACATTAAGTTTATAACATTTCACATTGTCATTACAATAACTGTCAAAATAATAGCTTCACATTTCTGCTCTGTTCTCATTACCACCTTCAGTGAGATTTGGAATTTTAGAGCCTCATATATTCAAAGAATTAGGGGAATACACTATACACTGTGACCTTTTCAATATTCCATAACTGCATTGCTGAAAATTTTACTTATCTTCCTTGTTTACTGCTCTTCTCTTTCCTGTGTTGTTAATTGTGTGGGGAAGAGTTGAAATGGGTGACCTTTCCAGGGTTTTGTATTTTCATTGGCCAAAAGATACATCAAACTTCCACAGCACAGTGTAGTTAACAACACAATGCTCCCTTTGCTTAGAACAGGTAATACAGAAAATTTTTGTGGTACTGTGAAAATGAAGGGCATGCAAAGAACAGCACTTTGTTTCCAAAACGTTCCCATTGATGATAAAAAGAAGAATATCTGTAATACATCATTTTCAGAAGGTCCAACTTCCTGCATCATAGGCATTTATAGACATTCCTGACACTTAAATTGGGTGATTTTCAACTCCATACCTCTTTTGAATTCATGTGTATTTTGCTGCCTGGGTAGTACTTGTAGTAATGTCTCTCTTTTGTTTTAACATTGAAATGAGAATGGAGAACCATCCCCAGTGCAGGTCTCTTATTCAGCAGTACTGAGAGCTGCAGGGTGAAATTTTCCATCCCAGTAATCTTTTAGGGTTAGTGACTTGGAAGCATTCTGTAAATGCTAAAGGTCTGTTGGCCTTAAACCTGGGAAGGAATTGCATTTAATGTGTTTGTTCTCCCTGTGCTGTGCACTCTGATGGTAGTGGGTATGTGGAACCTCAGCCCAGACTGGTGGGGCCTGTGTTTGCTCTTTTATTGTTAAAAGGAGTGGGAAGGGTATGGAGGGGGAAAAAAAACCCTTTCAGAAAAGGGATGAAAGGAGGACTTAAACTGTCTGCATAATCTTGAAAAGCAGCAAGGAGAGTTTAAATCTTAGGTTTCATGAGGGATGGCAAACTGAGCACGCTTCCCTGAACCACCCTGTGTGGTGAGATTGGGATTAAAGAAATCATATATTGATGATTGACTACTGTCATCATGAAATGCCACATGAGCAGCACAGACACTTCTGGTGCCCCAACATAAGAAGGACATGGAAGTGCTGGAGAGAGCCCAGAGGAGGCCACGGAGGTGCTGAGGGGACTGGAGCACCTCCCCTGTGGAGCCAGGCTGGCAGAGCTGGGGCTGCTCAGCCTGGAGAGGAGAAGGTTGTGTGGAGAGCTCACAGCTCCTTCCAGGGTCTGAGGGGCTGCAGGGAACCAGAGAGGGACAATTCCTCAGGAACTGCAATGCCAGGAGCCAGGGAATGGCTCCCAGTGCCAGAGGGCAGGGCTGGATGGGATATTGGGAATTAGGAATTGTTCCCTGGCAGGGTGGGCAGGGCTGGCACAGGGTGCCCAGAGCAGCTGTGGCTGCCCCTGGATCCCTGGCAGTGCCCAAGGCCAGGCTGGACACTGGGGCTGGAGCAGCCTGGGACAGTGGGAGGTATCACAGAGACATGGAATCAGAAATTTTAAATCCTGTGTCCCTTATTGTGAGAATTTTACCACAATATTTGTCGGGTGCATTTGGTGCAGCAGCAAGGGAGTGCTGATAAAAAAGGCAAAGATAAGGCAAGTCTGACCTAGTGATAAGGCCTTTTTCTCCAAGGTGTGGGAATAGTCACAGATTTGATGGAATTATGGCACACATGGCTGCTGTGCTCAGCCACTGGAAGAAGGAATGCTGGTGAACCAGCATGCTGTGAATTCTAGTTTTCATCTGCATTTCTTTTGCAATTGTCTTTGCCAACTAGAAGTTTAGCATTTTAGATGTGATTTTCAAATGCTTTGTTCATGATCCATAACAATTGAATTTTTTTTTTTTGTATGGAATAAACTCAAATAATGGGAAAAAATGTTTGCCAGCCATAGACTATAGGAAAGAGAACTGAAAGGATTGAACAGGTTTGCTCTTCACAGCCTGTTCTCCTTCAGCTGTAGTGGGATGCAGCAGTGACAGTGCCCACAGCATTCCTGGACAGATGCCATGTGACATGCCACCCATCCCTCCAGCCCAAGCTTCCAGGCTGCTCCAGACATTCCTTATCCATTCTCTGAGCAGCACCTGCAGCCTTTGTGTGTATAAAGACAGTAAAGAGAGCAGGATGGGCATCTGTTGTGGGAATCCATCAAGAGGCGAGATTCCCATCTGTTCCAATGATGAAAATTGTTCTTGAATTTGTGAAGGTCTTTCTTTAGAGCCAAACTGGAGCAGTTCATTTTGTTAGAACTTTCATTTCCAGGCATCTCCTGAGATATATGTATTCTACAAAAAACTTACACAGGTTCTCTATTTTAATACTGATTTTAAAGGACTATAATTTCATGCATTTTCTTTGTGATATTTTGAGGGTTTAATTGCTATGTCATAGCAATGCTTATCAGCAAGCACTGAAAAGCTTTAATTACTTTGTACTTTGGTTAGTTATGAATGCATGCAAAATTTAACTATTTCCCCAGAAGCAAATAAAGTCCACATTTATTATGTTACATAAAAGTTATGGAATGATTTAGAATAATTAAGCTAAAGGCTGTCTTACTTGGGATTTAGCTCATCTAAATGATGCATAAAATTTATCTCAGAAAAATATTTCATATTCAAGTGCTCCATGAGAAAAAAGCATTAGGATCGTCTTGGAAGTGTTTTTTTTTAAGGAAATGTATCTTATGGTGGTGAGATACAGATACATTCTGTAAAACAACAGCATTGTAGTAGGGCCTTAATTTCTCAAATTAAACTAATCAAACAAAATAGTCATCAATAAGAGTGAGAAATTCAGAAGTGTAAAAGAAGACAGAATTTAAAGCAGAAGAAGAGAGTGTGATGGAAATATTAGAAAATTTGAATAGAAATTTGGGAAATTGGAGAAAGATGCAGGTAATAAGAGAAGGCAAGAGGAAAAATCAGGAAGAACCAATTTCTCAAAATTAGCTTTGATAATTTAGCAATCAAGTTTTACTATTGCAATGATATTTACTGTCTGTTTCCTGTTCAAAGCAACTTAAGTTCCTTCTGACCAGGGTTAGGTTGTGCCACTGACTGTCAGAGGATCAAATACTGCCAACTATTTTCCAAGAGAATTTATTGATAACTAACACTGAGAATTGCTTAGATGAATGACATGAGGACAGAAGAATTATTCTGTATGTCAGAGCTAAATTAAGAATCCCACAGGTTAGTAGTTGAAGCCATATGTTAGACACTTTAGTCGGTTTGATGGCCGATATCATGGAAGTGGATGAGTGAAGAATATAGGAAATGAAAGGGATCAAAGTAGTTTCAGAATTTTGTGGGATGAGTGAATAAATGGATGAATGAATGAATGAATGAATGAAGGAAGGAATGAATAAATGGTAAGTTTAAGCACTTAGTAATTTTGTCTCCATTTCAGCTTTTTATATATGGAAATGATAATCATGGAATCACAGGATAGTTTGGTCTGGAAGGTCACCTTCCACTACTATCCTAGGCTGCACCAAGCCCCAGTGATCAGGCCTTGGGCTGCCCACCCTCCTAGGGAACAATTCCTTCCCAATATCCCATCCATCCCTGCCCTCTGGCAGTAAGAGCCATTCCCTGTGTTCTGTCCCTCCACCCCTTGGCAATTGTCTCTCTCCATGTTTCTTGTCATCTCCCTTCACGATATAACATAAGGGTATAATCCAGGACATCTCACTGCAGTGTTTTTCCAGGAGTGGGCTGACAAACTCAGGTGGCAATGACAGACACACTGAAAGCTCTCCCAGCTGCTAACATTTTATAGAGTCCCAGAAGTGTGACTATTTTGAGGAATAGATGGAGTTTCAATACATAAGGAATAGATTTTTATTCCAAGACTTTCTAAAGATAGGCTTAGTTACCACTGCATTGAGAGGGACAAAGTTCTATGAAGTTTCAAACAGCTGTTTGTAATAAACTACATAAAGCAGAGGCTTTTTAATGTATGCAGTTCCAAGGCCACAAGAGAGCACTTGCCATCTTTTCTCACCCTCAAGAAAAGGTTCCTGGGAAACCCAGCTAACCCACTGAGGTTGCTGAAGCTTTATTTGGGATGACTTTGGGGCTGGAACACAGCTCCTCACTGCAGTGTCCCATCAGCTTCACAATCTCCTTTTTCCAGAGGAGGAAGAGGACTCAAATTCTACCACACCCTAGAAAGGAAAACTTTCTATTGGTCATTTCTACATAAAGAAAAATGATCCCCTGAGTCCCAGAACCTCCCTGTGTAGGAAGTAGAAATTATTTACAGATTTCTCTCTCCTGAAGGTATCATATCTTCATCTCTGTTGAAATAAAAACTACACGTCTTGAAGTCCAGGCCCTATGGAGAAATCTGACTTTCATGGCAAATTGAGAAGAATTTGATTGTAGGAAAAATCTGAGTTTCAGGATTCTGCCTGAAATTTGGGCATTGTCCTCAGAAATACTTTCTTGTATCCTACCATCACAGATTTTGAAGGCTTGGAAGAAATCATGGACTTTTTATTTAAAGCTTAAATGGCAAATGGCCAACTCTAAAAATGTGCTCCATCAGGTGGTATGAAAATTAATTCAGAAGTTCAGAGAATTTAAAGGAGGAAATATTTAGTAACTCAGTGTGTGCTCTTACTTGATATAAACGACAATGCTGTGAGAAAAACAAGGAAATATTGGTGTACTCAGTCATTCTGATTTTATCTAAGCTTTATTACTATCTACAAAAAGGCAATATTAAATGATAACATTATTTAGCTAATGAAAGCTCCATGAAGAATCTGCAATCCTTTGTTGTAACATCGATATATTGGCACTGAGGAAACCTCTGCTTTCTCAGCTGGATGTCACTAATTAATATCTTGCTGTCTAATTAGCATCTTTCCTTCTCATTGGAATGTTGATTTCTGAAACAAATGTCCATGTTGCCAGCATGTGCTGTTTTCCAGCAGAACACAACATCTGGCTGCCCACCAATTAGTATAAAATAGGGAGAAACTGCTGAGTTTATTATGAGCACCAGACTCTAGGAGGTACAAGCATTGAATAGATGTTGGTTTATCATTGTCTTCAAGATCCAAAGAGATCAAGGTTGACCTCTCTGAAATTTATGTGAATGTCAGTGGCACAATGGGCTTATTTTACTTTTTTTTTTTTTTAATTAATAATATTAAATTTATATTTTCTAGGAAACTTTGAAATAAAAATATTCTCATCCAAGAAACTGGACTGTATCTTCAATCAAAAGAAAATTCTAAAGAATACATAACAAAAATAACATAGTTGAGTTTTAGAAAACCTTCTTCTTATGGGGCAGATGTAACCCCAAAACATCGTCAAAGAGGTTGGGGTACATTTGAGCAAAGGGAATATTGAGTTCATGTAAATACTACAGCTCTTCAGACACTTCTGTTGTTGTTTAAGTTTATCTCCTTGCTGTTTTCTCCTCCCAGGCCTCCAGGCAGCTCTGTGTCAGGGGATACCTCTGTCCCTGTGGTCCTCCTCCTTGGTCTGGGCAGAAGAGCAGAGCTGGGCAGGGCAGCACCAGCTCTGCGTGTGTGCCAATCAGCATTACTGACTTTCTGTGTAGTTTTTCCCCTTTTATCACAGACATGCTGAATGGCAGTAGCTGGAAGATGACCAGCTAATCCATGGAATTTATTCCCAGTAATCATGAATACAGGGAAGAGTGCAATTTCTGGCTCTGAGGGCTTCCAGGAGTTCTGAATATTGCTTAACCCAGGACTGGGGAAATGGTAACAATGCTGGGAAACCTCTTTTATGAATAATAAACAAACAAACAAACAAACAAACAAACAAAAAACAAGCCCCTAAAACCCTGAAATCCCTTGTTTCAGTAATATCAAGATCCTGCTCTAAGTTAGGTTCTGTCCAGTGTAAGGCAGCCATGGAAACATTGTTGACCTGAAGATGAAGGGCTGGTCTGTGAGAACCATGGAACGGTTTGGGCTGGAAGTGACCTTAAATCCCACCCAGTGCCACCCCTGCCATGCAGGGACACCTCCCACTGTCCCAGGCCGCTCCAGCCCCAGTGTCCAGCCTGGCCTTGGGCACTGCCAGGGATCCAGGGGCAGCCACAGCTGCTCTGGGCACCCTGTGCCAGCCCTGCCCACCCTGCCAGGGAACAATTCCTAATTCCCAGTATCCCACCCAGCCCTGCCCTCTGGCACTGGCAGCCATTCCCTGGCTCCTGGTACTTCATGCCCTCAATAAATCATCTTTCTGAGGAAGTTTCATCTTCAAGCCTGAGGAGATGGTCTTGGATGACCGTTCCAGTGCTTCTGGGGATAATGTGATATGCGGGACACAAAAGTTCAGCGTACTAAAAGTTATTAAAGCTCTTTTTTTTTTTTTTTTAGGGAAATTTCCTGGATCTCCAAATGCTGTTGTAAATATCACTTTACATAAGCACATTAATGATCAAATATTAGATTACCCTTTTGTGATATTTTCTCAGCTTTAATTTTTATTTAATTGAAACTAGTAGGGCTGTAACATTTAGAAAAATGGCTGCTGTAAGGTCAGGTGCTGTTTATCCAAAAGTACATATTTGTCCAGCAAGCTAATATTTTTAAGACATTGTAATATTAGTCACTCTATATACATTTTCTCAGAGACTGTGCTGGGGTGGAGCTTTTAAAGCTTTTAAAACTTTTTAAAAATATTGCAAAAAATTATTACCAAGAGATTTTTAATAATGGAATTTGCTGGACTATAATGTTGGCTGATATAATTTTGTCAGCTTTCCAGCTGAAAGACAAGTTTCAGTAACATTTAATATAAAGTTAGTACATTTTTTTGGTAAATACTAAGCCTCAGTTTTCCTTTCCTCATCAAATGTGCAGTTCTGACGTAGCTACTGATTCTCTTTGATTTCTTTTCTGAATATAGATTTTTAAATCTGAACACCAAGTTATTTTAAGACATTTAAAGCACTCATTCTAAAAAGTATTAGCATTTAATTATACAGGGTACAGTGCTGTTAAAACATCTTGCTCTGGTCCTTCACTTGTAAAAACTATACGTGAATTTTGAATTGTTCACCTTGAAATTTTCTACAGATAACAAACATATCTTTATATTTAATTTTTTTGCCAATACACATAGGATCCAGGCACACTCTTTGTTCTATAAGGTAGATAACCATCTTTAGCTTAGAAAGTCTGCCAGATCAGAAGAATTAATCAGAAATCCTTCTGTTTTCCCAGCTAGTCATATGAAGCTCCTTGTTGAGGCCCTAAAGGATGATGCTTCCTCTGGCACACTGAGAAGATTTTTTTTCAAAAATACTTTTCTACTAATATATCATAGCTAGGAAAGTATTTATTTTTACTTTATCCTGACATTAGAGGATTGTTCTCTGAAATTTAACATCCAGTATAGTCCATTAATCTTGTCAATTTTATAGTTTTTTTTTTTCTTCTAAATATCAGATCTTTCAAATTCTGTTTATTTTCCTGTTGCTCATAAACCATTTTCCTCAGAGGTTTATAGAGAGTACATTAGATGATATTGGGAGGGAAACTATTCCTTGTGAATGGATGTAGTAAGGTTTTCACGTAAATCTGAAAGATGCTCCTGGGATTCTTTCCATTGTTGGGAATAAGTGAATAGGAATTCTATATTCCCTTTTTTCACCTAGTGTGGGAATGTCTTATGTTGCTATAGAGTCATTTATAACTTTAACTGCCAGCGTTATAGCAGAAAAACCCTGTTATTCCCAAAAAGTAACAGGCTTGAGAAACAATATAAATTCAGTTAAAACGCATAGAATTGATTAGACATTATAAAGACCCTCCAAAACAATTTTTATTTCTTTTTTGCCTTTTCAGTTATTCAAGAAGTCTTGTAGGCACAACTTCACAGGAGCTCCATGAGCTGTAACTTGTCTGCTTTTGGTGCCTCCTTCTCGAGGGATATTTTGCTCTGTGATTCCAAATGAAAAATGTAGCTTTTAGGAGAACTCTCTTACATACATTTTTCCTTAATTTAAGTAATTCCTAGTGAAAGAAGATTGGTCTTTTGAGTAACGTCTTCCTACTTTCAGCAGTAGGTATTTTTGCTTCCTGCTGAAATTAGTGATTTTCTTTGCTTTTAAGCATGTACCAATCATTTGAGTAGAATCATGCCTGCTCCTACAGGCATATACTTGAAATATCATAATAATGTTTCCTTTGCCTCTTAATTAATTTATGCAAAATGAGAGAGAATATTTTCTTTTTCTTTATTCTGTCTATTAGATTACTTATTCCAAGATTAAAGTCTGGGAAAAACATGGAAATGACCACTCATTTATCTTATTTGTAATGCTTCTCTAAAACAATTAATTTCTCTTCTTAGTTGGAGTGCTCTGAATTGAAGAAGCTACTGAGATTTATGTGGAACTTTGATGTTGTAGTCAGAATTCTTTTCTGAAGGCTGATTTTCATGATTATAAAATTTTCTGGATTGTGTTCCTCCTTGTAAAGCCACATTAATCTTGAACTACAAGATGTGTCTTCATGTTGAATTGCAATTGTTATGTTGTAATTGCAGAAGATCCTTACCTGAGGTCGTTGGTCAGAGACAACAAATGACAGGAACTCTGACAATCACAAGACAAACCAGCCAGTTTCATTGTTCTGAACCTTCCTATACAGGGGGTTTGAATTTCCCAGGCTTAGACAGCTGATTAGCTGGGATCTCAGACTGCCCAGCTCTCTGACCAATGAGGTGTCTGCAGCTTAGGATGGAACATCATTGGGTGAAATCTCTGTTTGGGTTTGAATCTATCCTATTATTGTTCACCTAGGGACCTGCTTATTGAACCAGGCCAGCCAAACTGGGTTCCTTATTTACGGCTGAGTTAATTGCCCAGCTACAGACCAGCTGTGCTGTGACAGAAGATATGTGTGTTCATAATGCTGAAACTGAAGAAAATTGGCCAGAATTTCTTTTTCCACCAAGTGGAAGTTTAAAATTTGTTTTTGTCTACAAGAGAAATTGATAAGCAGTAATAATGAGCAATATTCACTCCAAATAATTGGAAATATCATTAGTAGAGTCAGCTTAATTAAGAGGAAAGTGTATTTTGGGGTTTTTGGAAATACTGTTAAAAGAGGAACTGTATTTTGGGCTTTGGGGAGTGCAGAAGAGAGCTAGGGAAATTCAGGACCTTTAACTGATATCCTAAACAAGACATCACTGGACACTGGGTTCCAAATTCTTTCATCTGACCCTGCAGGCCCTAGTGGATTGGTGGAGGTTCTTTTATTCACTTTAAGGTCTTCTCACACTGTCACAGAAGCCTGGACCTACTGAAAGTTATTTTATACTGATTTTTTGAAAGCCTCTGATTTTTTAGCTCAATTAACACTACAGCCAGCAGGAGATTGGGTTTGTATTTATTTCCCTTCAATTTGCACTTCTTCTGATGCAATCATAAGCAAAACATAGATATGTAGATACATGTAAGCACTTTACAGGTGATCTTTTTAGCTTCACTAAACCAGTTCCACATCTGTGGTCTCACACATGCTGCCCTAGCCCTCAGCACACCAGGCTGTGCCTCTGACCCTTCCTATTTATGGAAGTCCAAAAGTCCAAGCTACATCTCTCTAGCCCCATGGGAGTGAGGAGATGTCAGAAGAGCCAGCAAAGAGGGGTTGTGAAAAATGGTTGTTCAGGCATGTGTAGGTTCAGTTGAGGGAAAATGAGAGTGGCTGCTACTGGCAGGTGTTCTATACAATAAAGATATTCAGCCGAATTCAGTATAATCAAAATAAACGATAATTTATTTAGTGACCAGGATATGGTCTGTGACAGCCACAATCGTGAGGGACAGCACTGAGCCCAGGATCGGGGCTGGGTGAACAGCTCTGATCCGAACTCTACCACTGCGGATGCCCCAGTGTTCACAAATCCCCCTTGGTCAGCCCAGTTTTTATACAGACTTTCCTAGCCCGGAGCAGAGGTCTTTGTCTCCTTTTGTTATTCAGCATATTCATGTGGTTTTCTTTCACTTCCTTGGGCTGGGCAAAACCATATTCTGGGAGACGATGAATTCTGATGAAGGCTGGCTCTGGTTCATGGGAAGATGGTGTTGAGATGTATCTTGCAGGTCTTGGTTTATGGGAAGCTGGCATTCAGATGTATTTTTCCTGATAGCTCTGGTTATCTTAATCTTGGGTGCTTGTTGGGCTCTCATCATTTGGGTGTTCCCTGGACAGTTCCTGAAAGAGCCATCTCTGCTGTGCCACAGCTATTTACCTGTTAATCTGGGTTGTCCTGCTTTTGTTGGATGTTGCAATGCTGTGATGAAGCAATCTGTGTCCTTTCGTCCGTGGTTTTGTTTTTGGTTTCTGAGTTTTTTATTATTTTATTCATACAAACATTACTTATTCTACATTAATTTACAAACTTACACGAATTACATTATATCATATATTACAACAGGTATCTTGCTTAATTGCCTGAGAAATGAAGGGTGGGAACTGTGTTGGGAATTTTCAAAAAAGTGAGATCTGAATATCTTTGAACTTCTAAATGTGATATTTCTACCAGGCAAATTAATACCAAGATAGGAGTAGTGGACATGTAGGTAGGTATCATATAACTTGGAAAAAAAATGGTATAGGTCTGTAAAAAAAGTCCCTTCTGTATTTTCTGAAGAGAAATGAAGCCAAAATTTTAATGCAAAGTGTGTTGATACTTGTAACAGCTTTACATTTACTAATAAACCAAATAATTTAAATGTTTTGAAGTTGGTTATTTATTGCCATATAAGCAACACAGAAATTGCCAGGTACCAATTTGTTGAGTGTTGTTTTGATGCAAGGAGTGGAATAAGCTGTTCCACTGCCTTTTATTTATGATTTCAGTAATTTCCCAGCACTAATTGTCATTTATGTAATTTGGAAATTTTTAAGAACTTGCAGCAGTAAATCTGTTGATAAAAGTAACACCCAGTACTGTAAGTCACTTTTACAGGGACAGATTTTGAGCCTGTTAGTTCCTATAAACCGTAACATGCTCCTTAATGATTGCCCACATGGAAGAAATTTGAATATGGGTTTGTATATTGGGCTTGCCAATTGAGGGGAAAACAAGGACTGGTAATACCCAGACAGAGAGGCCAAAATAACAGCAAGTTCCATAATCTGCAGTTTACTGGTTCAATTTTTTACCAGTTTCTGTGCTCTGAGATTTTTGTTCAGCTGACAGGGTAAATGGATACAATCCCCATGAAAGCTAAAGAGCAGCCCTGCTGTCTTCCAGTGACTGGGGCAGCCAAACTGCTCATGGTTTTCCTAAATCTGCTCTTTTTTGGACCAGTCTTGACGTCTTTCTGTGGCAATGTGTAGTATTGCTCCTAATTTATAAGAGCAGTGGTGAGAAGATTAGATGGATTTACAATGGACAGCAGTGTTCCAGTTCTCAGGGAATCCCAGGACTGCTGAGGCTGGAAAAGCCCTCCAGCCCATGGAGTCCCAGCTGTGCCCATCCCCACCCTGTCCCCAGCCCAGAGCTCTGAGTGCCACCTGCAGCCCTTCCTGGGACACCTCCAGGGATGGGCACTGCCAATCCCTGAGCTCCCTTTCCATGGGGAAATTCCTGCTGGTTCCACCCTGAGCCTGCCTTGCCCAGCCTGAGGCTGTTCCCTCTCCTCCTGTCCCTGTTCCCTGGCTGTCCCCTCCTGTCAGGAGTTGTGCAGAGCCACAAGGGCCCCTGAGCCTCCTTTTCTCCAGGCTGAGCCCCTGCCCAGCTCCATTCCTTTCCCTGGACATGCTCCAGCCCCTCCAGGGCTCTCTGCCCATGAGAGGCTCAGAGCTGGACATAGCCCTTGAGGAGCTTCAGCAGTGTCAGCATGGGGGACAATCACTGCCCTGATCAGGATGCCACTGGTCAAATTGCATGCCATTGGTTTTGTTTGATCATTTATTATTAATGTGGTTTTCTTATGTAATGCATTATGTATCGGTTTATTACGTATTACAAAAAGGAACACACTCATTTTCCTTTAAAAGGGTCTTTTGCTGAGAAGCAGAAAAAAAGGACTTCACAGGAAGTCCATCCTTCATTTTCACCTTGCAGTCATCTTAAAAACCGTTATTTTCTCATTGGCTTTTACAAGATTTAGGGAAATTAATTCATCTTGCAGGTATCTGCGCAAGGTGCTGGATCTGTTCTGTGGCTCTGCACAGTGTGAATTCCGGTGTGAACTGGGGAGAGATCTCATTCCACATCAGCTGCTTGATTCAGGTAGTAACTCCCTGTTTTTCCCTGCAGTCAGTGTTGAGTAATTTATGACAATTTATCCCCCTGGCAAGAGCAGGATGGCTCACCTCAGTATTTGCTCTCATGTCCCAGGAAAGTGTTTGCAGGTTTGGGACTGTTGGGTTCCTGATGGAGCTCGAGAGCATCCTCTGGCTGCTGCTGCTGCTTCTTGACCCTTTATATCAGTTCTGCTTCCAGGTACATTGATGTTTATCCATTGATCTTCCTTTCCTTCAGCTTCCTGCTGCACAACACAAAACTCCTTTTGGAGTTCTTATAGGTAGTTATTGATCATGTCTTTTCCTCCAAGCTGGTAAATTTAAGATGCTTCAGGCAAAAAAGAAAGTACAGTTTATGTGCTCAGGACTTATAAAATTCTGTCAATTTTTGGTTTACTGTAGATGCCTTATAATGCACAGCACAGAATAAACTTGTACTTTTTACAGAACTTTGCCAGATTAATTCTGTGTGACTGCAGTGATCCAAAATGAGGTTTTTGTTTTCATTACCACAGTTCTTTACCTGTGGGAGTTAACATATGGATCTGTACCTAAATCACAAATATCATAGCATATAAAAGTCACCTTTTTGTTGTTGTTGTTTTTAGTTTATCTCACTGTTTTAAAAATTATTTTAGTGGAATTTCATAGAGTCAGAATTATTTGGGTTAGGAGGGACCTTAAAGACAAAAATCTTGCAGAGACAAAATGAGAAGAAATGAGAAATCCTGAAGGACATTTTTTGGTACCTGTAAATTAGGTGGACATTTAAAATATGTACATTATTTTAAGAGGTGATGCATTTCTATGTGATATTGAGCAAAACTAACCTGGAATTTATTATCTTGGACATCCTATTTAATAAAAGATAATAATTAAAAATTCAGTTATGTTCTCCAAGGAACCTAATTCTGAAACAAAAAATAAATTTCTTACGTTTTATTTAGATAAATGCACCTGTATAATCACACAATAGTGGGAGAATACACTATGATATTGTTGATGAAAGAATTTGCATGAGTATTGATACAATTTCAAATGGATTTTGAGAGAAAATTTGTTTATCTGATTAAAAAGCCAAGAAATGTAAATATGTTAATATATTGCCTGCCCCTTGTGAATGTGTTTTTGGAAATACTGTTAAAAGAGGAGCTGTATTTTGGGGTTTAGGGAGTGCAGAAGAGAGCTAGGGAAATTCAGGACCTTTAACTGATATCCTAAACAAGACATCACTGGACACTGGGTTCCAAATTCTTTCATCTGACCCTGCAGGCCCTAGTGGATTGGTGGAGGTTCTTTTATTCACTTTAAGGTCTTCTCACACTGTCACAAAAGCCTGGACCTACTGAAAGTTATTTTATACTGATTTTTTGAAAGCCTCTGATTTTTTAGCTCAATTAACACTACAGCCAGCAGGAGATTGGGTTTGTATTTATTTCCCTTCAATTTGCACTTCTTCTGATGCAATCATAAGCAAAACAGAGATATGTAGATACATGTAAGCACTTTACAGGTGATTTTTTTAGCTTCACTAAACCACTTCCATATCTGTGGTCTCACACATGCTGCCCTAGCAGAAAATGTAAATGTGTTAATATATTTCCTGCCCCTTGTGAATGTATATCTTTAATTTCCCCCTCATCCTTCTCTGCCTCCCATTTCTAATAAGAACTGATTATTGTGTTTTAGCAGATTTCAATAGCATGAGGCTGAGAGCTGAATGTGCTTATTGGACCTGGCATGTGAGGTGGCTTAAAATAAGTTTAAGCAATCTAAAATTTAGGATTGCTGTGATCCTACCCTCTGGATGGTCCTGTCGGTCTTTCTCCCTTGACCCACCCTGAAGGCCTTTGCTATTGGGCTGGGTTGAGGTCCTTGTCATTTTGCTGCATTAGTTGTGAAAAAAATCAACTTCAAGTCAGCCTAACCAGAGCATTCCCAGCAGCTCAGGGGTGATGCTGCCCCTGTGCAGCCCTGGAGGCACCTCTGGAGCTGTGCCCAGCTCTGGATCCTCAGCACAGCAGGGCCAGGAGCTCCTGGAGCTGAGCAAGGGCTGGAGCATCTCGGTGCCCAGGGAAGGCTGAGGGAGCTGGGGCTGCTCAGCTGGAGAGGAGCCAGAGAGAGGGGCTCAGCCCTGCCTGTCCCTGCCTGTCCCTGCCTGTCCCTGCCTGTCTGTCTGTCTGTCCCTGTGTGCAGGAGGGCAGAGCAGTCCCAGACTCTGCTCCAGGCCCAGCAATGGCACCAGAGCCACGGGCAGGGGCTGAGCCCAGGACCTGCCCCTGCACAGGAGGCACAGCCTGTGCCCTGGGCAGTGCCAGCCCTGAGCAGAGTGTGCAGAGAGGCTGTGCAGTCTCTGCTGGGGATATTCCAGAGCCTCATGGACACTGTGCTGTGCCCTGTGCTCTGGGATGGCCCTGCTGGAGCAGGGAGGGGGCACCAGAGCAGCAACTGTGACCCCTCCAGCCTGACCCAACCTGAGGCTCTGTTCCCCTGAGAAAAGCTGGAATGTGGCGAGATGCAGCACGGTGGGGCACCCCGAGCCCTTACTGGTGACATCCTGCAGCCCATGGTCTGGCCAATTGTGGTGAGGAACAGTCTGTAGATCTCACTTTTAGTCTCCAAAGCCATCAGATCTTGCTATAGGGTCCTCATCCTCTGATGGGGACCCATGTAACACATTTCTGCAAGAGACACACAACTTGAGTGTAAGGCCAAAGCAATGGTGTGAGTATCTCTGCTGAATGACAGGTGAACTTCAGATTGATTAGGTTTGTCCAAATTTCTGAGTATGATATACCATAAAGGCAAATTAGTGGAGAATTCTTCCATGAAAATGCTTTCTAGTTTTCTCAAATATTTATTTCGTTTTCATCTTCTATTGTATTCATTTTTCCCCCCTCTTGTTCTTTCAAAAATATTTTTTCTCCATCTTTAACAACCAGAATATGAAATACAGTTCAGAAATGTATTGATAGATCTGTATAATTAAATTCCACTTTCCTCTATGATGCAGAGTTACATTTTATTTTGCCTTTGATTTATCCAAAACATGTCATAAAACATGGAGTATGCATATGCTTTCCAGCCTTTTATTTAAATTATAAAACTCTTCTGGAATTCTCCCAGAAAGAAAGCATTATAAGCCTTACAACTGCATATATTTTATTTTTATATATGCATAATGTATGTGTGTATTAATTCACAAGTTTCCCTCAATTTCACGTATGATCTGGGATGGCAGTGGGGGAGTGATTCAGGAGGGGTTTTTATGGGAAGATGGAATGAGAGGTTTCCTGTCTGAAGTGGTGGGATATGAGTGTGCAACAGGGCCAAAGCCATGAGGTCACACTGCCCAAGCAATTCCAAGTTTGTTTTCCCTCCTAGATGAGTACTTAAATGCCTTGGCTCTCCCTGTACTGATCCAGTTTTGCTGCAGTGTAGCTGTGAGCACTGGGAGCTGCACACCTTGTGAACTTGAACTGGTTCAGGTGCCTGCCTGTGGGAGAATATTCCCAGCAGGAGTGGTTCAACACTCCCCAGCCACATGGAACTGGTCTTTATGCCCCCTCCAGATGCACTGTTACTCTAGGCTGTGCATGCCTCACATTTTATATGTGGAAAATATAACAAATTTTATATTGAAGAAGTCACACCTACGCTTTTCCATTTTTCTCTCCTCCTACACAGAACCTCTTGTTTTCTCAATTTTTTTTCTGGGTATTTTTAGTCAACATTCCAGCAGAGCAATTGTTCAGTAAGTAACAGTGTTTGTCAGTTTATGCTGACATAGTTTTATGGGCACACACCCATGAAGATACTCTGCTATAATATCTCCCATTTTCCAAATGTCCACCAAAGTTGATCACCCCTGATAAATACACCTTGGTAAGAGTCTAAAATTTTAATAGAGTAGTTCATAATGTTCCCAGAATGAAACCAAGTAATAGAAAACAGTGCTTGTAGCGTAACTCTTTGGAAGGCTTTATTTTTTAAACATATTTTTCAACTTTTCCATGGTGTCCTACTGCATTCTGCTCAGCTTCCCAGCATTCAGACCCCTGTTGAATGGAGTACTCAGCTATTTCAGACACTTCAAAGTTCCATCAGCCAACAATATCTCTGACTGGAGTGTCTGATTATTTTCATTCTTAGCCTTGGCTTCCTGTAAATCCAACCTTGATCCTCCCCTTGTCACTCAGCCCAGAGCTTTGATTGCCACCTCTAGGCATTCCTTGGACACCTCCAAGGATGGGGACAACACCTCCCTAAGAGATTTCAATTCACCTTTTAACATCTTCTCTGTGCCAGTAAATATTGATAATAATGAAAACTGCATCTAATGGCAAGAAAGAACGTTTATTGTCTTCACAAATGTGCTTCTGCCCATACTTCATGAGATGTGCTGCAGCTCTTGTGGGGCAAACTGGGGCTTGTTCCTATTCTCTGTTACTTTAAATATGCTACTGTTTTGCAGTCTTGAAGGTTAAGGATTCATCCTCCCTTCACCTTCTGGATTTTTTTAAAAGATGATGTTGGGCTGAGCTCTGGTATGGCAAGTTTCAGCCTGAAGCAAAATTTTACATCTGAGTTAAAAATACACAGATAAATGCAACTGGAATTGTCTCACATATTATAATATGCAAAAAAGGAACTTTGCCAGAGAGAAGGAGAGAGAGAGACTTTTCTTAAGGTGAGTTTAAAGTCAGCCAGCTTTTACTTTTTTATTTCTGTGCTGCTGTCTACTCTCCCCTGAAGGAGCAGGAGTAATGCCTTAAGGTCAAACAGGTGCAGCACAGATCTATGTTCTTTTATGCTTCCATTTATCTTTCTGCCTCACTTCTATTGAAAGTTTCAGCTCTATCGCTCAGATTTTTGGGGCTTATAATGGGAGTTATTTGCTATATTTTTAGTTTAGGGAAGGCCTTGTGTAATTCTGATCTTTATGAAGAATGTAAAGGATACCTGCTGGTTGTGCATAAATATTTTCAGTCTCTGGCTCATTTAGGAGGAACACTTCATTTTTAAAGTGTTTTATTATTACCCTCAACTCATTGTGTAACCTTATGGCCTCATGGCACAAGTCATGACTCTAAATTATTTTGAAACATTGTGGAGTGCTGTCTTTTTCTTTTTTTTCTCTCCCTCTTTTTTAATTTTAGTTTCTTTTCCCCTCCCTCACTTAGAATTTGCAGACAGATGGTGCCCCCATTGAAATCATCAGCAGAGATATTAATGTTCCAACCATTGCACCAATGAGTGTTCAGCCTTCTACATTGTGCTTGACATGTCCTGAAAAAGGAACTGGAGAGTGGTAAAAAACATTAAAATTCAAGATTGTTTATTTATAGAAATATATGAAATCTATGCAAATAAATGAAATATAAGTTTTATGTCAATAGCTGTGAATAAAGCAGTGAGACTGTGATAACTCAGGGCTTCTAGAAGAACTCTCCAGACAGTATTTTTGACCTGATGATGCAAAGCTGTTTGTCAGTTGTCCTTAACAAAGGGCAGGACTTGCACTGGGACTACTGGGGTCAGCCCCAACAAAAAAAGATGTAATTTTTTGAGAGTTATAAGCCTTGTGCACGTGGAGACACTGGATGTGCTTCCCTCAAGCCCAGCACTAGTGCACACCTGATGGGGAGTTATGAACTAAGGAGTGAAGCTCCCTTGTGCCCAGGAAACAGAGATCTCCACTTAAAGACTTTAAATTTGCCCCTAGTTTTAAGTACTGGAGGAGAAGACTTTAGATATCTGACCAGCCTGTTCTGCCTTTCAGCAGAAATTGTGCACTCAGACATGAAATTATCTCAGCTATGAATCTGAGTGCCTTGAAAAGGTTTAGCCTGATATAAAATTGTTTTTCACTGTGTCAAAATGGGTTGGTCAGTTCACAGCACAGCAGCAGGGTCTCTGAAGAATTCTGCTGCTCCTCTCATGGAGCAAAGAGGGTGAAACCCTTATGGATGAGAGTGGGAGTAGGTGCAACCATGGTCTCTGCCTAAAATTATCTTTATAGAATCCCAGAACAGTTTGGGTTGGAAGGGATCTTGCCCAGTTCCACCTGGGCAGGGACACCTGCCACTGTCCCAGGCTGCTCCAGCCCCAGTGTCCAGCCTGGCCTTGGGCACTGCCAGGGATCCAGGGGCAGCCACAGCTGCTCTGGGCACCCTGTGCCAGCCCTGCCCACCCTGCCAGGGAACAATTCCTGCTCAGCATCCCATCTAAACACACTCACCAGTTTCATATTGGCCTTGGAAAACCATGAGTGAACTGGTTTCTGTGGCTTCAAAATACCTACAGAACTGATTGCAGAAAATTATTTTGCCAATGAATTCACTTTGTGCAGTACTTCTAATGATTTCCTGTTAATTGAAGCCCATTATCTGATCAAAACCCATGTAGTTTGGGGTCAAATAATTCTAATTAGCCCACAAGAAATGAAACTGAGGGAATAATGTGTTTTCATAATTCTGCACTGCACTTGCTAATTCTAAAATGCCGGAGGACTTGATGGTTCATGTGATTGGCAAGGGAGAAGGGGGAAAAAAACAGACCTTTTTTTTTCTGACAGTACTTGAGATGTAGCTCCAAATAACCTTACTGGTCCAAAGGCTCTTACTGTCATAGGGCCCTGCTTGATGGATTATCCTCACAGAAAGGCAATGGTTTCACTTCTCTTTCTCCTAAGTCAGCATTTGCATCACAAAATGTGTGGCTGGAGGCACCTGGCACTGTTTCTGTTTGTCTGTTTAGGGCAGTGGGGAGCAAAGCACTCTGAGCTGGCTCCCCTCTCGCCATGAGGGATTTGGGTACATCTGACCAGGCTGGCACTGCTCCCTCCCACCTCAGGGCACTCCGGGCATTCAAACTGCACTTCTGTAGCTCTTCCTACCTAATGAATTCAAGATACTTTGGAGATGTGAACAAACTGTGCCTTGCAGCCTGCCTCGGAGAAAGAACGGATGCTGTTTATCTCGAACTCAAAAGATAAGGGAGAAGCGGCAGAGTAGTTCAGATTCTCCAAACTGCTGAGTGTCTGAATTTCATTTAATTAATTAAAGTTTGGCAGCTGAATATCACTGGCTAGATCATTGGAAAAAAAAAAAAAAAAAAAAAAAGTTCTGTGGACATCATTGAAGGCCAAGGAAAAATTTGCTAGGCCTTTTCAGGCTCGGAGCTTCTTTTCTCTTTCTCAGGCTGGGAAATCTTTCCCATGCTGAGACAGTTTCTTAGCTCTGGCCTGAGCCTTTCCCAAAATGATAACATTCAGGAAAAACAGAAAGGAATTAATAATAAAAATTAAGCGCCTGGTGTTGACTGAGAAACAGTTC
This sequence comes from Oenanthe melanoleuca, assembly GCF_029582105.1. Classification (NCBI taxonomy): domain Eukaryota; kingdom Metazoa; phylum Chordata; class Aves; order Passeriformes; family Muscicapidae; genus Oenanthe; species Oenanthe melanoleuca. The sequence goes on along the minus strand of NC_079345.1, from coordinate 20,089,871 downwards.
TCACGCTGTGTGACAGGATTTGTTTTCTTCTATTGTCCAATGGACTGCTGTTCTGTTTGCAGCTCGTGAACCACACTATAAACGTAGTTCACTTTTTCAATAAATCGCTTCTTTAGCTACTAGCTCTGAAAGTCTTTGTCGTTATTTGCACGACTCCTAGCATGCACAGCGACAAGGTTCCTGTGAGTTTTGTGAGGTTTTCTTGGGCTTTCTATATACAAACCCCTTCCATATTAGCTCAAAACCCGTGAAGCTGGAACTGTTTTGGAAAATAGGAATAATCTAAACTAGATTTGTACACAGAGAAATTTTTCAAGTATTGCAGTTCAGATATAGTTGAAATCGAGAAAATCACAAAGAAGTATAATTCAGCGATAAGAATGCTACCTGAAAATCAATACAAGATTGCAATTAACAAGCCAAGATATGGCATTGCAAAGAAATCCATTGCTGTCAATTCATATTTTGTATATAAAGTGTGTTTTGAATGTAAAAACTGTTGCTATTCACACAAACCAAAAAAAGCCTGTGCTTGAACTGAAACTTCATTACTCAGAGCATTATCCGTGGGAGTCAGCCTGGCCAGTATTCCAGGCCAGGCAACCATCACCAAAGAAGCATTATACCCTAACCCTAAACCTTGGAAGGCATTTGTTAAAGTTGTATTGATCCCAAAATAAAGTTACAAAGAGTTATGGGATTGCTTAGGTTAATGCCTCATAGATGCTCCTAACCCTCGTTCTCCAGCTGTTTATCTCCACTTCCAGTTTCTAGAATGTTCTCCCTTCCTTGTATCTCCATTGGCCCTCATTTGCTGCAGTGCTCCATCCAACCTACCCCATTGGTCCCTGCCTTCCCTTGCCCCACCTCTGCACCATTTTCTATACCCATTAGACTTTAGCCTCAAGTCTACCCCTCTTACCCCATACTTACACCCTGGACCTTCCTTTGTTTGAGTCTTCAGCCACTGGCTTCCAAGAGGAACTTGGTCCTTTGGTTATAGTGTTTGGGTTTTTGGGCCTCGTCCCACATTAACTTTCCTCACTATTTAAGTTCTTTATTTTATTTATTTTTATATTTATTTTATCAGTACTTCATTTTTTATTTTATTTTACTTGATAAAATACAACTTGATTGGTCATTGCACACACTCTTCATTTGTTTTCACCATTCCTGCCCCGATATCAGGAAACCCAAAAGAATTGTCGGGGGCCACCCTCGCCCCAACAATTATCTTCTGGTAATTAAATAAAAATCAAAATTCCACAGGATTTTGGCCACGTAGATCATTGTATTTTTTCTGATGGTCAATTAGCCCTATGAGTATTCAGGACACAACACACCTGGAGTATCTCAGGTCTGAGAACACTCACCAAGAGTTGACCCTGAACTTTTTCTTACTTTTCTGTCACTCTGCTTCCTCAGATAGATGTAATTTCAACACACCATAAATAGCTCTGAAGGATGTAGATATTTTTAATCCAAAAAATGGTAGACAGACTGGAAGGAAAAAAAATAATTTAAAGAGTGAAAAGGTGAGTGATGATGCTGCTGTTTAATCGTTACATCTTTAAAATACTCGGGAAATACTTTCTTCACCATCTCTTCTGCATCCTGATGAAGTAAAGAGTGTCTTCTCCCCTTGGAAGTTTTCTGTGCTATTAGAAGGAGCTTTAAGCTTATGGATAGGACTTAATTAATTATTTTACATCTTCTGCTCCTTCATATAAGCTGCTTCCTTATAAAAAATCTTCGATTGCTTGCTATACATTTTTATGAGCTCTGCCTTTTGCCAAATAGTGATGTTGATTAATGGAGTGAATTTAATCCATTAAGTTCAAAATGTATTGGAAACAGAAGGTGAAAAGGGCAGTTTTACACAAATTAATCCCAGAATGATTATTGATTATAAATGTTCTTCACTATTTGCTTTATTATTTTATATTCATAAGAAGTTGGTTATTCTTTCTGTTATGAAAGAATAAATATTCATGTTCACAGTTTTACTAAATGTAACATAGCTTTTAACTGCCCTAAGACAATGTTTTCACAGTCATTTCATTAGCTATGTAAATCTTCCATTTTTAAAACTAATAATATTTATTTACATTACAAATGAGTCACTAATTTGATAATGCTGGATAACAAAAGTTACACTGTATGATAATCATGTTTATCTTATGTTAGCGAATACAGAACACCATTAGGAAAATCTAAATGCCTATTAAAATTCTTTCTTGTATTTCCTGTACTGACTGGGAGTTTCCCCACTAAAAAAGGATCTCTTTGTCACATTATAAAGATGGGATTTTTCCTCTCGTTACCTTTAATTTCAATTATATCCAATAGTTTTCTGATGTCTTAGAGCTGGGATGTTCCTGCTTGTGATACATAAAGGAGTTCTCTCCCTGACTGCTTCATGAATTCTACTCCCTTTCTTGGAGTGAAAGGCAATAAAAAGTATTATAGTCACAGACATATTTGGATTTGACTTTGAATGCACTCAGAGAGTAGTTTCATTTGAAATAAATAAATATGGCGCTTTTAAAAGCCACTATTCAGAGGAGGTGTGTTGTAGCCCCTACAATGACTTCCATGAGGTGATCTCAAAAACCAGACACCAACAAGTTCACTGAAAAAAATGAGTCTTACTGAATCCAGAAGCCACACTGATTTATGAACCTTCTTCTTGGTATAAATGTGGGGTATCACAATATAAATAATGTTATTTAACCCAAAATGTATACTTTAAAACAATAAGTTGAAATGAGTTTAAAGTAAGGAGCATGAAATGCCTCAGTGTATTATTCACAGATTTTTTTTCCCAGGTGTCTCCTTGACTTCTTAGGGGAAGATCTAGTGGCTGAGCTGTGGTAAATTGGGCGTTTCCAGCTCTTCTGATCTCAGTTGCTGTTTCCCCAGTCCTGTTTGAGTCCAGCAGGCTTGCAGCGTCTCCCAGAGCACTTCTGGACCCCAGAAGTCATTGTCGTCTGCTCCTTGAAATTTTGGTGATTTCTATTTCTTTTCACTTTTCATTGGGGTAAATTTTGTTCCTAAGCAAGAAGAAAATTTAGGTTCTGTGCCAGATTGAGCTCAGCATAATTTAGAAATGGGAGACCTCTCCAGCCCTCAGTAGCAGAGAACTTACTGGCTCTTGGCATAGCTCCTTTTGCTTCCCCTTTCTTTTCCTTATTGCACCATAATTATTCAAATCTTCATAAGTTTCTGAAGTCTTTGTCTAAAAACAAGTTTTATTCTCTCCCCCTTTTTTTATTTTTTTTTTCTTTTCAATTTAGTTCCCAAAACAGTAGGAAACTCTTTCATTTTGAATCAAAAAAAAAAAAAAAAAAAAGATAAAATGAGTATTTGACAAGTGTTCTGGGACTTTTTAACTAAGTTGCATGTATCAAACATGTTCAGGTTTTGATGTGTTCTCCTATTGTCCACATATATTTTTAATGACAAGTTGTGTCAAGATGCATCTGCTTTAATCTCATGTATTTTGGCAGTTCCTTAACTGGAAGATTCTTTAGTGCACCAGGTTGCCACAAAAGAATTTCCTTTCATTTTCTTCCTCAACTGACAAAAACAGAAGGGCCTTTACATTTTTAATGACAAAGAGGGTTTCTGTATTCAGGGAAAGAAAAGGGAAAAACCACCTTTTTGAGAAGTGAGGCTGAAGCAGACATTTGTACATTCCTTCTGTCACAACTCAAGGAAAAGATTGTACAGACAAGACATCGCTGTTGCCCCTTTCAGCTTTGCTACCTATCACAGAGTTTTGAAAACCTTGCCACAATAAACTTGCATGCACTTGACATTAATGGTTGATCCTCCATGAGAGAAACATCCTTTTACATGAAAGGGATTATTCAAAATACAAGTGGAAAATATATGTTCTGAGGAAGAGGTGAAGATCAGTTGTGAACCTTCTTTGCTTGTTGCCTCCTGCCAAGGGAATGAGCACTGACGTGCAACACTATTGGATTATTAACAAAAAATTAACAAAGGAAGACTGGAAAAGGTGTTGAATCTAGAAAACTTCTTTTTTTTCCCCAATGGTTCTTTCTAACTACAGCTCCTGTGCTCCCCTCTATTAATAAGAAAACACAAATTTAAGCCTGTGGTTGCTTTCTTTTTGCAAAGCGTAACAGCTTGCATGGAAAATAAATAAAAACAGATTTTAGATATGAATACAAACTACTTAATTTTAATTTAACATTGATTAAGCGAGAATGTGATGTAAAATGTTTTGTGAATTAACGAAAACTATTTTGTCTTCTGAAAATGAACCCTATCACAGATCTTCTGCTTCAAAATGCATTACAGTGACAGGTTTTCCTTTCTTCTCCCTTGAAAAATTCTTTGCTATATATTTGTTTCATAGTAAATAAGCAATTTTGAATTTAGATTTGTAGAATGATTCAAGGAAATAGATCTCTGCATTTATTTAACATTTTTAATGAAGCTGTTAGAAAACAAGCTAAATCATTATATTCTTTCAACCCTGCTGCTGTGTATCTGCTGAAATATTTACTAGCATTTCTAAGAGCTCACAGTCTCCCTTCCAAAACATTTTTGGCATTTGAAAAAAAAGCCCTCTAACCTGGTACAGAATTTTGTATGTGACAGTCATAATGTGTAGCCATGCAGATGAACTTGCAGGTATTGCCCAAAATTCCTTCTGTGGATGCACTGACAGTTATTTTCCTGCAGCAAGTTCCTTTCCCCACTGCTCAGCCACACTTGACCTCACACTGAGTCTAATTGAACACTCCAAGCTTGAATGATTTTGGAACGTGCTCCAGTCCCTGCTGCATTTGACAAGAGTCTCTCCCAGCTGTGCACCCAATAATGACTTTTTCTTTAATTAGTCCCACATTATAGGGGGACCTTAGCACATTCCACCTTTGCAGCTGCTACCCAGGCATTTTCTGGGATCTTATAAATTCCTGGTTATCTCACTGGGAAAAAGTGCTGGAGCTGCTTCCACAGGTGTCTGACAAAACTAAAATAGACTAATGAGAGGATTCTGACCCTCTGCCCCTCAGGTGAGACCCTGAGCACCTGCAGAGCTGCCCCAGCCCTGGGCCAGCACAGCAAGGAGCTGCAGCTGCTGCAGAGAGCCCAGAGGAGGCACAGGATGAGCAGAGGATGGAGCAGCTCTGCTGGCAGGAAAGGCTGGCACAGCTGGCATTGCTCACCTGGAGAGGAGAAGCTTTGGGGTGAGCTCAGGGGGGCCTTGCAGGGCCTGAAGGAGCTGCAGGAAAGATGGAGAGAGACAATTGGCAAGGGCTGGAGGGACAGGACATGGGGGAATGGCTGCCAGTGCCAGAGGGCAGGGCTGGGTGGGATATTGGGAATTAGGAATTGTTCCCTGGCAGGGTGGGCAGGGCTGGCACAGGGTGCCCAGAGCAGCTGTGGCTGCCCCTGGATCCCTGGCAGTGCCCAAGGCCAGGCTGGACACTGGGGCTGGAGCAGCCTGGGACAGTGGGAGGTGTCCCTGCCATGGCAGGGGTGGAACAAGATAATCCTTGAGATCCTTTCCAACCCATTCTGGGATTCTATGGATTCACAATTTAGCCATTTGCTGTCTGGAACAGCAGAAATTAGATAGCAATTATGGCTATTGTCATAAGCATCAAGTAGATGCTGAAACAAGTAATTCACTATTAATATCTAAGATGTTGTGCAGAGTGATTCCATTTCCACATGTAAAGACATACTGTCCTCTCTCCCAGTACATCCAGGAGCAGCTAAATCCAAAAATCCCATATCCCTGGAATACAAATCCTGTTCAGATGCACATCTTGGCTGTCAAAGAGTACAAAAAGGGTATTGGCTGTGCCCAACAGGCTTTCTGTGCCAGCTCAGGATCTATACTTCCTCAGGCCTTTGTTTGCCTTTCATTCCACTGTGTTTATATTCAAGAAAAATAGTGCTGAAGAGATCTAATTGTATTTTAGCGTGTCCTTTATGGAACCATAGACTGAGATATAAAAGAAGGAACAGCATTTATTTTCAATCCAAGCAAAGTTTGTGTTGCTGTAAGAAAGGCCAAGTCCAAACCCAAACAAGCTAGTCTGTGTCCTCCAGCTTCGGGCAGAGCTTTCAGCTCCATCAGTTTTTCTTAGTCCATTTTCCGTGGTATCCTTAGCTCCATATAATACCTGTATATGTATGATAAATATACTTTGTCTCAAATGTCCTGCTGCTGTTGGTGCTCCCTGTCAGCTCTGATCACCCATAGCAGTGTGCCTTGGCAGGTAACTGCAGCAGTCAATGCCATTAGCCAGCTGTCCAGGTGGGAATGTCCACGTCAGCTCCTGCCTCACCTTCAGCTGAGTGTGGTTCTTGTTATTATAAACTCTCTTTATGGTCACATTTCATTGTTTCAGCTTGTATCAATCTCAACTTCCCTTCTATATCACGTTTCTCTGCAGTCACAGTATTTCTTGTCTCCACTAAATTAGTTTCTCCTCTGAATGCTGAATTCATTGTTTTGAAAATAACTGAAAATAGACTCCTTTTTTTTTCTATCTTCTTAAATCTCAGCACAAGGATAAAATTGCCATTTTTCAAAGCAAAGAGATTGCAGGAAGAAGAACTGTGGATGAGCCATATTATTTAAAAATCCACCTCGTAGTTCTAATCCTCTTTTTAGACAGGAAAATAAAGAGAATTACAATGAGGCATTTGTTACATCAGAATGCAATTACTAATTTTATAGTGATACAAGTAAGTGAAGCTACCAAAATGTCTGTTTCTTTAGCACTGTAATCCATTTTAATTCATGTCCTAGGAAATTAATGGTACAGGGAATTGCACATATATCAGAATGCCTTGTACATAGGTGGAGCTGTACATACATAGTTTAATCTAATGTAGCAGTGCACATCTGCTCTTTTAAAATGCAGCCCTGACAGTTTGCTGAAGTCTGGCTCTGATCATGACAATAGCCCATTTCCCAAGAAGCTTCTAGATCCAGGTTTGAGTGAAGACACTGTCAGTTCAGTGTTAGTTACATATATAAAAATCAATAATTTAGACAAGCTATTCTTTTTTTTTTCCCCTTCAAAGACTAGTGTTGAAAAAATAAATATTATGTTTTTGTTTTATATTGGGTTTTTTTCTCCTTTTCCTTTTGGGGAAAAAAAGAAAAAAGAAGCAATGTTTAAATTTTCCAGCTCTTGCTTTATACTGTGATATTTTATGTTAGGTTGCCTCAGCCATGTCAAATGATATAAAGTTACATGATGTAATTATGTGACTTGCATTGAGTTATCTCAATATGACGTAGCAGGCAGGCCTGCTAGAAAAGACACTTTCCTGGAAACTGCAGATAAATTTTCTGAGAGTGGAGAGCAGTTAGTAGTGGCTGCCCTGGGTAACAACATCAGGCCTGACATTCTGCAGTATATTTATTATTGATTTGGTGGATGGCTTGGTGAATGTTGCTGATAACAGAAAATTCCTTAGACTGAAGAAAACCTCACAGAATGGTAAGATTTCCTGAAGGATCAAGTCAAACTGGGTGACTGAATAATATGGTGATAACATGGTGCTGATAATATGTTGATAAAATGAAATACATAACCATAACACTTTAATGTAGAAGGTAAATACTGTCTTCCAACATGGCTTAACTTTTTAATACATTATTGGACTCAGAATTGAACAATATTCCTGAGTTCTTATACAAGATGAATCTAAATTTCCCAATGGATCATGCTTCTGTTTCCACTGGCATTAATGGATCCTCAGTAATGGCTCAAAATTAACAAAGAGTGGAAATACTGTAAAACAAAAATCTTAAGGTATCCTCTAGGAAGCTTCTTGATTTTTTCCCTAGCTCTGATTTTGCTGTGCTGTTCCATGTCACTTGCTCCCATGTCATCAGTATTATCACCAGAAAACTTTATGCTCTGCTGCCACATCATCACAATTCCCAAAAACAAAAGGAATAGATTCTGACAAGGGAACACTAGCAAAAATCAATCAAGATTTGCAACCAACAGTCTGTTAACCATGTTGTCACCTTCAACATCTGTTGGAATGCAGAGTGATTTATTCTTTGATAAATGCTGTCCTCCAAATATGTTCTTCTGTATTTTCTACATAACTCTAATGAAAAATTTCTTGTCCCCATTTTGGTTGTTTGGTGTGTCTAGTCTGGATGGGGTAGATGGGTTGGTTTGTGTTGTTATCAAGTACTGCCCACAAGATATTTTTTTCTATTTACTCCCAGTAGGAGAATAGAGCTGACAAACAAGTGATTGTAACAGGACTGCAGTGGCCTCCTCAAAAACTCTTAAACACTGGCAAATTTTTGCACACTCTCTTACATGTGGTCTTTTAACAGTTCATGTTCAGTCTTCCTGCTGTCCAACACCTATTTCAGCAGATTGTTTCTTTTATTTAATTCTTGTTCCAGGTACCTGCACTCACACAGCTTCAGCTGCTGCTGTTTATCTCTTAGTTATCAAAGTCACTGAAAAAACCACACTGTTCTCATTCCATTACATTGTTCCATTGGTCCCAGTCCATTTCAACGCACAGAACTGGGAGTGGCCAATTCCCCAGTCAGACAGCTGGGAGAGTTGGGCAGGAACAGAATATCTGAAGATCAACCAAGGAAAATGCAGGTCCTGCTCCTGGTCCTTAGCAGAGACTGGGGGGAATTCTCTGCAGAGAAGGACCTGGGAAGCTGGGGACACGGGGCTGTCCCTGAGCCAGCAGAGTGTCCTGGGGGTGCTGGGGACACGGGGCTGTCCCTGAGCCAGCAGAGTGTCCTGGGGACACGGGGCTGTCCCTGAGCCAGCAGAGTGTCCTGGCCCAAGGAGGCCAAGGGTGCCTGGGCCATGGAAGAGCCTTGGCACAGCTCAGGGGTGATGCTGCCCCTGTGCAGCCCTGGAGGCACCTCTGGAGCTGTGCCCAGCTCTGGATCCTCAGCACAGCAGGGCCAGGAGCTCCTGGAGCTGAGCAAGGGCTGGAGCATCTCGGTGCCCAGGGAAGGCTGAGGGAGCTGGGGCTGCTCAGCTGGAGAGGAGCCAGAGAGAGGGGCTCAGCCCTGCCTGTCCCTGCCTGTCCCTGTCTGTCTGTCTGTCTGTCTGTCTGTCCCTGTGTGCAGGAGGGCAGAGCAGTCCCAGGCTCTGCTCCAGGCCCAGCAATGGCACCAGAGCCACGGGCAGGGGCTGAGCCCAGGACCTGCCCCTGCACAGGAGGCACAGCCTGTGCCCTGGGCAGTGCCAGCCCTGAGCAGAGTGTGCAGAGAGGCTGTGCAGTCTCTGCTGGGGATATTCCAGAGCCTCATGGACACTGTGCTGTGCCCTGTGCTCTGGGATGGCCCTGCTGGAGCAGGGAGGGGGCACCAGAGCAGCAACTGTGACCCCTCCAGCCTGACCCAACCTGAGGCTCTGTGATTAAAGGAGGAAGCTCTATGTATGGAGAGAAGGATTTCAACACTGGGAGCAAAATCACATCAGAAATTAATCTATGGGCTGTTAAAATACAACTTTAAAAATATATTTTTCCTATGGTTAGCATGTGGTTGATCCCGAGGACTTTAAAATGAAATAAATTCAAACCAGCCTTTCAAACAGCTTGTCCCAACTTCCAGAAACTTTTGTTCAAAATGGTCTTCCAGATTCTTTATTTAGTCTTTCAGATACTTGTTAGTGACTGTCAGGGGTCTGCAAATCACAAATCTGAATATCTCATTCTGTCTTTAATTCTATCAATATTTTTGTGTTCATCATTAATACAAGCAATGTGCTGCACAAGAATGAAGATTTATTATACTTTGTCTCTTTAATTCAGGAATAAATCAATTCAAAATGCTGCTCTCCATATCCTGTTTCCAATGAAAATAAAGTTCAAAAGTTTAATTACCATAGCCGTGCTAAGTTTACATTTAGAGTCAAAGGAGACAAAATAGAAGAAAAGGCTGATGGAGTATCAGCTGATCTTCTCTTAGGAGAAGGTGAGAAAAATCAATGTAAGGAAGACATAGAAAGGAAATGGAAAGTATTGAAAGATAAATTAAGGTCTTTCATCTAGCAGTGAATATACTATGACAAAAAATGATGCAATGGAGATGAAAAATAAAGTGTTGGAAAGAGACATCTACAAGGTGTAAAATATCTGGACCAAAGGTGAAGTAGGAAGATTAAAGAGTAAAGTCAGGCAAGTTTAAAAACACCTGATAAGAAAGTTTAAAGGTGGACAATAAAAAGAAGCGTGCCAGAGGTTAGGATAAATAAAATATGTTGGATTGCCAGAAAGAACAAGATGATGTTGAAGGGGACTGTGAGAGACTGTAAAAATCGTTCAGAAGTGCCTTTTATTAAAAACATGTACAGTGAAAATAATACATAAACCAAATATATACAGTTTAAAATTCGATCCTGAGTTTATAACTGAACACGTGCAAATACAAAAATACCCATTTTGCTTTGTGAGTGTCTAAGTTCTCCCAGTTACTCAGAGAGAGAGAAGATTTCAGGCATGAGATCTATTCAAATAAACTTTGACAATTTTTCAGTTCACCCATCCAGCGAGATGACATTCCCAAACAGAACTGGAATACAGTTCTGCATTCTGCATCTGCAACGATTCATTAGAATCAGGTGTAAGCCAACATAATTGCTGAATTTCACCATGGCCTTATTTGCAGTGGTTAAAGGGGGTTTCCACTTTTCATCTGAGCTGTTTTGTTTTGCTCTGAAATGGATTAGAAGTGCTTGTGCCTGCACTTACCAGGTGGCAAACACAGGGCTGGGTAAGTCTTTCTAAGCACTTCTCTCACAATTAAGACATTAAAACATGAGGATAGATAAACAGGTAACTAAATCAAAATTAAGAGAGCCATAAAGGGGTCAGCTGCACACAGAAATTATTTGAAGTGTTTTCCATTTTTTTCTCTCATCATTTTGAAAATTCCATTCTTTTAATTACGTGTTTAAAAGTATTTGCAATATTAATCAACAATGTGTCATTATTCACATTTCTTTTTATTGCTTTCAGTAATCCAGGCAAAGTATAGTATTTAAATCATGTTATAAATAGCCAGCATGTTTTATTTTTTTCCCAGAGGTACATGATTATATCCCAAAGGCTCAATGCACTCAGTTAGATTGGATGGGGGATAGAAGAGAGAACAAAAATTTCAGTAGAATACAGAAATAGAGGGAGAGATAAACATGACAGTTTACAGCATATAGTGTCATTTATGCTGCATTTGTTGTTGAAATACATAATTTACCACATTTTCTGCACCAAATCCAGGTTGGCAGAATTCTTCCACTTTTTTATACAGTGACCACTGTGAATTGTTTAGAATAAAAAAAGAAGAAAGGCTATGAGGGATTATAATAATTGATAATAATTTGCAAAAATGACATAATAAAATGGCGCTTTTTAGATGCTGCACAAAAAACATATAAAAATACAATTTCTGAGGGAGAGGAAATTAGGACCAGATGAATCTTCTATTATTTTTATTACCAAAAAACCAGGTTTTGTTAATTTAAATTTTCCATAAAGTATTAAACCACATTTAATTGCTTAAATGGAATAATACCAGGAAGAGCTGGTAAGATGACAAGGATCCCCCATTTATGACTGTGAATAAAAATATTATATTAATGCAGTTTTTAGGATAGGTGGGGTGGTTGTTGTTTTGTATTAAACAAAGTAGTTCAAATCAGATTTGCTGCTATAAAATGTTTGATCTTCTATAAGAGAGAGTAAATTATGGACAGCTTTCATTTAAACGAAGGATTGGAAGGAAGGGTTTGAGTGTCATTGGCTCTGATTGCTCGTTATTTTTTATTAATGAAATTTCACCAGCTGATAATGAATACAACTTCCCCATGGATTAAGCAGATTCATCCCAGTTCCTTTTCTGCCCCTGAAACATTTCAGGATATGGCTCTGTTTAGACCCCTCTAAATTTTCTAGCTGAGGAGAACATCTCAAATTCTGTCAAGAGCAATTGGTTGATGTTTGAGACAGAAGCACACCTGCCCAGAAACTTGTCCAAAACTTCTCTCACCTATTCCATCCACGAACACAAATTTGAAATTCCAGTAGCTGTCCCAGCAGGATGCCTGGGAGCTGTATGTACAGCTCTGTGAAATAGCCACTCGCTCTGGTGTTCTTTTCACCTTTCCTTTCTTATTTTCTGCTTCTTAAATCACACTGTCACAGACCAATCCTCGGGGTTTTCCTCTGAGTTTTACATTTCAGGAGCGGAGTTAGTTGCTATAAATTGTGGGTGAAAAATGTGACAAGATTGAACACAGGCCAGTGTTACAGTGTGTGGGATTTGCTGTGTCACTCAGCAGAGACTGAATACAGCACATTTTATTTACTCTTCCCTGGGACATAAAAACTCCACTGTTTTATCTGCATTCAGTGCATTTACAGGTGGTAGGAAAGGTCTTTACCAAGAACTAGCTCACTCTTTACAATAATATGGATTAGCCATGAAATTTGTCTCCAGAGATGTCCAAGGAAGGATTGGGTGTGGCACTCAGTGCTCTGGGCTGGGTAACAAGGTGGGGTTGAGCACAGGTTGGACTCGATGATCTTGAAGGTTTCTGTGATCACCACATCCAGGCATTTGGGTTGCCCATGTCTGTTCTCTTTTTCTCTATGATACTAAAAATAAGACAAAGAATCTTAGTGAGCTAAATCACCAAAAGTCTATATAATGGTAAATTATCTTGAGTTAAAAATACTTATTGATGCTGAACACATCTATAATAGTCATAATCTGCAAAGCAGTGTAAGGTAATTAACTCAATTATTTCTCTCTACTTCTCCCTGATGATGGGTGAAGATTTCTCTGACAAGGGACTTCTGGTCTAGGTAGGTTGCTTGAAATTTAGAGCAGCAGCTCTATCCACAGCTGTGACCCTTGATGCTGTTACCATAATCAAAGGAACTTGTCCTACTCTTCTCCAAATAAGAGCAGCTGTAACTGAGAACAAGCATCTGGAAATTATTTGAAACAATGAGGAAAGACATTGCTTATTCATGCTCCTCAAGGCAAATTTTTTTGGTTTTTCTTCTCTTCTTTGGTAAAAAAAAAATTGATCTGTGGATTTGGGAGGCAGACCTTCCACAAACTCCAATTGCAAAGATCAGGGAATTAATGGATGAAGGAAAACACCCACGATTTTCTATCAGTCTGCCCTAATTGAAAAAGGCTTGTTGGCAGTTTCAGTTAAACTGCATCTGTTCAGAGAAAGGAAGAGGAGTTCAACCATCTCACTCGGTCATGTTTCATTAACAGAGAAGTTCAAACCTTGTTTACATAGAAATCTGCAGAAATTATAATATTTGATTGAGTGTAAGAATTTTTTATATTACTTGCAGAAGGACAGAATTGAGTTAAATTCAAGTTCAGAGGAAAAAGAACAAGTATGACTTCATGCAGTAATTAAGGTCATAATAAAAGCCAGGCACACTGTTCTGGTATGCACTGGAAGCTGTTTTGCTTTGAAATCAAATTAATTGTCCCAAGTTATCCCTGTTATGTGATCACTTGATAAGTTGGTTTGTTTTGATTATAACTCTGAAGGTAATTAAAAGATAATCACTGTGTCACAAACACAAGCACACAATCCAGCCAGGAAAGAAGCAGAAGAACACACTGAATGACATCTTTACACTTCTATAACAGCAACTTACAGAGTCCTGCTGTCACCCCAAAATTACTTTAGGACTCTTAAGTTCTTTTGGGCTCCTTGATGCAATGGTGTCTGCTGTAGGAAACCAGAGCCTTTTCAATGCTCTGCAGCTCTGAGCTTCTCTGCTCAGGTGAGACCCTGAGCACCTGCAGAGCTGCCCCAGCCCTGGGCCAGCACAGCAAGGAGCTGCAGCTGATGGAGAGAGCCCAGAGGAGGCACAGGATGAGCAGAGGATGGAGCAGCTCTGCTGGCAGGAAAGGCTGGCACAGCTGGCATTGCTCACCTGGAGAGGAGAAGCTTTGGGGTGAGCTCAGGGGGGCCTTGCAGGGCCTGAAGGAGCTGCAGGAAAGATGGAGAGAGACACTTGGCAAGGGCTGGAGGGAAAGGACATGGGGGAATGGCTGCCAGTGCCAGAGGGCAGGGCTGGATGGGATATTGGGAATTAGGAATTGTTCCCTGGCAGGGTGGGCAGGGCTGGCACAGGGTGCCCAGAGCAGCTGTGGCTGTCCCTGGATCCCTGGCAGTGCCCAAGGCCAGGCTGGACACTGGGGCTGGAGCAGCCTGGGACAGTGGGAGGTGTCCCTGCATGGCAGGGGGGACTGGATGGGCCTTAAGGTCCCTTCCAACCATTGTCCATTTGTCTTATTTAGGTGCCATAGTGCTGCTGAAATATTTTGAAGCTAAAGAATCAACTCTATGTGTCAGAACACCTACAATGGAAAGTGCTAATGAAGTTCAAAGGACAAGACAGAAAAAAGAACCAAATAATTCTGTGTCTTTTCCATCCAACTGGTGGATTGAGGTCCAATTTTCCTTCTTGGGAAGTATTGCAGAGCTCCATGGTGAACAGCAGATAGCAGAATCCAGCATGTCCCTACAGCTGGCAGCAATGAGGCAGCTGAAGAGCAACAGCTCAGGGTCTCTGTGCATCCACACAGGCCCATCTTACTGATGGCATTCTGCCCAATTCCCCTATCACACCATTATTCCATCCACTCTGCAGCCTTTCACTGTAACACGGGCTGTAACATCTTTAGGGAATGGGCAGTTGTTTGAGCTTTTACTGAAAAAAAGTAAACTGAAAAAAAAAAGTGAAGTATAAACACCAGTAGGCCCAGATTGTTCTCACAGGCCAGGCTTAATATGGTGATCTGAAAGAAATGGAATTACTGTGCAAAATACAACTACATAAAATACTAATAGCCATATAGTGTGGGAATTATCCTAAATGGACTGGGAAACTGTGGGAGAATATCTTTCTTTTTTTCATATGACAGATGGTGTCTCTGAGGGAGATTAATCATGGAGCTTTGGGTAAATAGGGAAACAGGAATGTTGCTGCTATTAGAAATTACTAATTCCACCTCAGCCTCAATGAACATTCATTCAACATTGTTAAACACTGAAATTTTTAGGGATAAATAGTAAATCTTTCAAAAAGAGCTCTTTAAATTTATCTGAAGCTTGGGAAGCAACAAAGCATTACCAGGTGCCTGAATTTCCCTGTTGGAATGATTTTATTGAATTTATTCATGTTGTAATATTGATAGTGCAGCATCCCAGCTATCTTTGCATGCTTGCAAATATGCAAGGGATCACAAAACTTATTGTGCTTGTTCACTTGAAAAATATTACATGCTTTAACTTAACTCTCAATAGGTAAGATTTAATGAAGATATTACATCCCTTTTTTTCCTCCTGGACCACCGTGTGTGTTACTGGTGTCCCCTGCTATGTGTATTCTTTCTGTTCCTGTACCTCATTAAATAGAGAGAAAATCTTATGGGATTTTAAAACATATTTGAAATACTTCAAAAACTTTTGGCTGTATAGTTCTCTTATGCCAGCTCATGATCAATGCAAAATGAACTCCCCAAACCCAAACTCTCCCAAAATTGAAACAGTCTATTAGTCATCACTTCAGTAGAATATTCCAAATATTTGATAATAATTTTTTACCTTGAGCAATGACCAAGTAACCTGCTGAGACATTTTAGAGAAATTAGAAGCACTGCTTTGCAGTGAGCTCTGTGCATTCAGACCCCACGACATCCACAAGAGTACCAGCACTGAGTGTTAGTGATGTTTCTGTTCCACAGGAGAGCAATACTGGTACAGGGATAATGTCTACCCTGAAAATATTTAATCCAGAATAAGATTGTTCCTGTCTGGTTTATTCCCAAATAGATCTTTCAGCACAGAACATCATCCCAGTGCAACTTTTCTAAAATGGATTAAAATACACATCTGAAATGTTCCTGCCAGGTACAAGGCACTCCTTGTTCTTGCTCCACTGGCCAATCCCATCAAACAAAAGTTCAAATCTTTGCCCCTGGATGTGACTCTGTGTTTCTCATTGCAGAACAGCAGATCCCCAGTGGGAGCTGAGGCAGGAGTGTTACCCACACTCCAGCTGGGATCACCAGCCAGCCTGGAAGAGCTGGGGAGCTACAAAAGTCACAAGAAACTCTCATTTCATTGGAAGTATCACAGCCTGGCAGAGCTGCTTTTCTGATTTGTGATCCAAACTTTGTTTTTCTGACAGGTTTACTGGGTGCCAGCACTGGAGGATTCACTGTAGGAAAGACCTTCTCTGGAGAAATTGAATTTGAAAATAGGCTCTCATGGCTAAATAATGGGTAAATATTTGCTCCTACTTACTCAAATGAATTAATGTGTAATCTGGGCTTAATTCATTCATGTAGTAAAATTGATAAATGGCTTTTTAGCTCCCTGTGCCTTTGATGATGTAAAATTTTGTCCTTTATGAACTCTAGAATAGTAATTTTTCATGTGATTTCAATGGAACTAGGATTTATACCCCAGTAATTTTACACCATTGCAGTTTTTAATTAAACAGAGCTGTTGTGGAGTTACATGTGTTGTCTATAAAAGATGAACATAAACTAATTCCAGAGCTATGGCTTAATGGATGCCTTTTCATGTAGGAGGAAGATATAATGCTTTGCCCAAAATGCATTACATACTACTTGAGTCTTACAAGATGTTTGACCCAGACTCCCATGGCTAAAGGGAATAAATTTTTGTGGATTTTTTTGTACTTGCATGGTAGCATGAAGGAGAACTCTTTCCAAGGACTGCAGTCACCCAGAGTTTCCTGGCTTAGTGAACCTAACATTGAATCCAGCACACAGAGTGCTCCAAGAAGGATTCTTTTATAAACAGTATTTCCACAATGAGCAGCAGAGTGGAAGCCCAGGTACCTGGGCAGTGCTGAAGGCAGGGAAAGGGGCTCTTTGAGTCTCCCCAGAAAATGAGTAAACTCCTGTTTGTATCTTCTGCCTCAAACACAGCATAGGCAGCAGGGGAGGGAGGGGATCCCATCCCTCTGATCTACTCTGGTAGGACCTGGAATGCTGTGAACAGTTCTGGTGCCCCAACGTAAGAAGGACATGGAAGTGCTGGAGAGAGCCCAGAGGAGGCCACGGAGGTGCTGAGGGGACTGGAGCACCTCCCCTGTGGAGCCAGGCTGGCAGAGCTGGGGCTGCTCAGCCTGGAGAGGAGAAGGTTGTGTGGAGAGCTCACAGCTCCTTCCAGGGTCTGAGGGGCTGCAGGGAACCAGAGAGGGACAATTCCTCAGGAACTGCAATGCCAGGAGCCAGGGAATGGCTCCCAGTGCCAGAGGGCAGGGCTGGATGGGATATTGGGAATTAGGAATTGTTCCCTGGCAGGGTGGGCAGGGCTGGCACAGGGTGCCCAGAGCAGCTGTGGCTGCCCCTGGATCCCTGGCAGTGCCCAAGGCCAGGCTGGACACTGGGGCTGGAGCAGCCTGGGACAGGGGGAGGTGTCCCTGCCATGGCAGGGGTGGCACTGGGTGGGATTTAAGACACCTTCCCCCTCAAAGTATTCTGGGATTGTGTGTGTATTTTCCTGGGATTAGAAAAGCATTGTGGAGGACACAGAGAGTGTCCTCTCTTCCTCTCTGTCTTACTCTCACCTTTTTTCTTAGTCTTTTGGCCTTCTCTACTAGAATAGATTTGTTGTTAGGTTCTGGGGTGTTTGTAGATTTTGAAAGGCGAGTGAAAAGCTGACACTGTCTTGAGGATGTTTGCACTTGCAGTTTTGCAGAATTACCTTGCTTGCTGAGTACCGTGACTCTGTGCAGTATCATCATCCCTTAGACCAATTTAGTACTGGCCCTTTTTTTTTTCTTTCCTCCTTTTTCCCCACCTCAGGCTGCAAAGCTTGTTTTAGTTTGTTCTTTTTAATTACAAGAACATTTTTAGAATGTCTTCATGTCCCTTTCTGGAGTAGTTGGCAGTAAAGGAAAAAGAAAATTTCCAAGGAGATATAAACCAAAGGAACGTTACGACCATGTATTCATTAACCACTAATATCCATTAATTACTAATATCCTTCACAGTGCATTGCAAGATGGGAAAACAGTGACTAGTGCAGGTGCATTTCTGGCAGCAGAGCAAAGCTTGATCATTGTCAGTGCAACAGTAACAAAAGAACCATCCTGATTTTGACATAAAATTTGCTCCTGTAAAATTCCCCAAGCTTTAAATTCTGGAATTGAATTTAAATCCTTCCTATGGACATAGGAACAAACTCTCCTTGCAGCTTGGAAATGACAAAAGGCTAACAATGCAGTAAACAACCTTGATTCTCTCTCTCTGTTCAACCTTTTAATGACTGTCATTGCTTTAACTCCAAGGGGTTGGTGATCTAATTAGGGCAAATTGAATAAGACTGCTTTTATGCTAAAGTGTGAGAACGTTAATTGAAATCAATCCATATTCAGTGAAAATGCTAGAGACATCACTGATAATTTAAAGCAATTAAAAGATGTTGTCCTGAAGCAAGGCAGAAACATTAAGTCTAAGAGTCTGTTAAAGAAAACTACCTATATTATACAGCTAAGATGGACTAAGGATAGCTGAAGCAATTAGAAACCCTGAAGCATAAACTCAGTCATGTGTAATCTTCTTTGAGCTATTTCAAGCCATTTGTTTCTGGTAAAGTCACAGATATTTTTTTAAATCCCATTTGTGACATTTTGTTAAAAATGGTGTGCTCCACTTGCAAGCCTCCAGTTCTCATTGATGGGCCACTGTGCCTTAAGAAAATTTAAATTGAAATGCATTTTCCAGGCTCATTTAATATTTTTGTTCATGGGATGCAAAACATTGATTTGGTAGATATGAAGGATAAAATAGAGTCCCTTGTTTTTTAACAAATTTGTAAACATGGCAGGGTAAACATGATGGGTTTTCTTTCTGAAAATCAAAAATCTACCAAAAAATCATTAAAGCTGGAAAAGACTTCCAAGATCATCAAATCCAACCTGTGGAACTTGCTGAGGGGATGAGAATTCAGAGCTGCACAGTTCTCATTCAGAAGTTCCTTCTAGGATGAGTAATAAAACATAAGATAAAGAACAGAATAATAAGAAAAAAATATCTGAAATAGTATCTGCAAAGTTAATGCTGTTGCTGTTGGCGTTTAGGCTCTGGAAAGACATGATGGACCTGACTCTGGCAGGGCTTGTGCAGTTCATTGAGGAGCCTTTACTGCAATGACACAGGCTGGGAATGCTGGACAAACATGAAACTGTACGAAAGATTAATTCCATAAAATACACCATAGGCACAGGCTGAAGACAGCTAAAATTAATCTGCCAAATAGTAGTAATCATCTTTTATGGTCTGTCACAGCTTGCACTTGCAGATTTGTAGAAATCTTGGTCTTGGCAGTTTCCTGCTTAGCCAGAGTTAAACACATGGAGGTGAAAAAGGACTAATTGGGAGTCAACAGCACAATGGACATGTCCTGCTAAGGGTTCTCAAAACAAGTATCTGAGCTCATTTTACTGGTGCTGTGTATGTCCCAGCCCCAAAGCCTGATTATCCTGCTGCAGCCCCAGCCCTGGGTCCTGAGGGTGTTTGTAACACATCCATCAGCACATGACAGTCTCCCTCCCGTGAGGTCCGTGCTGCACACCAGACTGTCACCACCCCCCAAAATCTCATGGACATTAGGGGCAGCCATCACCTGTCTGCAGGCCAGAGTGGGTGCTGCAAAGCCTTCCTCCCCACCACACACCTGTGGGGGATGGAGGAAGAGGTGAAGCTGAAATCACCCAGAAAAGGAAGGGAACACAACATTCGGAAGACTTCATAACCTTGGAGTAGATATTGGTTAATTTTTATTAATTGTCTTATTGATTGTGTTTGTTCCTGTTTTTATGTGTACAGGTTCCCCCCTGGAATAGCAAAGGCTTTTGCTTTTGGAGTGAATGCTATTCACGTTAATAGCTGAATTTGTCTTTTTTACTTCATCTTCTAGCCCTGTGCCAGGTAAGAATATGGGGTTGATGCAACATTTTTTGCTTCTTTTCCCTCTTTTAAAACAGCATCGGGGAAAAAAGCATTAGATGCCTCAAGGCTCTAGAACCAGAGCAAAATTTATTATGTTTGAACAAATTTATTAATTTTTCTTCTGGTTTTTTGTTTCTTGAATTGTAAATGCTTTGACTGTGCAATATTGAAAGATACTTTTCGTTCCTTTGTTTATCTGCATTCAGCATGAGGTGGAAGGAAAAATGTTCTTAGTCAAAAATTGGAAGCAAGTTATTTTAATGACATTTGTTGATCTTACATGTCCTGGATTACTGCAGAAAACTCTGCCAACCTTCTGGTCATTCTTTATTGATTATAAATGCTGAAGTTTCTGTGTTTTCAGGCGAAAAACCCCAGCATTATTCTCCTTTACATTATGAATATTGTGTTATCTCAAAGGATATGTCTGCTATGGGTGTGTACTGTGGTGCCTACTGATTCTAACAGGGATTAAAAATTTATGTGCAAAAAGTGATGATCAGAGACAACATATTCACTGGACAGGGTAGAGAGAACATAGAAGTAAATAAATATTTTATGACAAGAAATGTATTGATTTGTTTGGATCATTCAGGAATTATGAATAATGTCAGGAAATTATGCTGGGAAGCACCTGGTATTTGGTACCTTAGTAATGAAGTTTTCCTCTCAAATATTTCTCAAAAAAAGTCTAGAAAGGTGAAGAACCAGCTCTGCCCACAAAAAAAATCCTCAGGACTTTTGTGCATGTAGCAGCTAGAGATCTTTAAAATTCCTGCATTTTTAAATGTGCACCTTATAGTGGCTCCCGAAATAAAGAAACTGGTTTTGTTTTTTTCTCTTTTTAGACCTAAATTGCACAGAGAAACTTAGTTTAAGCTAGCATTTTTCAGGAGGCTTAGCTAAACCTTCTGAATGAAATGTCCTTTCTGAATTTTGAAGAGCAGTCTAAGTCTCAGTTTGGCTGAGGTGGTTTTTCCCCGTCAGTTCCTCTTAAGTCTGTAGATCACCTCTAACATGTTTAGCTTTTATGCACTTTCATATTGCAGTACAAACTCACCGTGAGGATGCCATGCCTTATTTCCTCTGCAAGATATTTAATCAAAAATGACCCACAATTTCAAGCATGAATGCCCAACATCTCATTATTAACCACTCCCTGGGACTCTTTAGAGTGCTGTAACCTCAGCTGGGATGTGGTGACAGGATTCAGGAGACCACTGGTGGTTTACAGTTTAGGTCATCCTTTAACTCTCCTTGTTATTTGGTAGGAAAAAGCAGGGGGAAAGTATCCTTGTAGATTTTTGTATCAGCAGGGAAATTGTTGATCTGTGTGACCTTGGTCTAATTTGAGACCTCAAGAAATCAAGTAACAGGCAGCCCAAAGAATGGACTCTTCAGTTAATTTGCTTTTCCTGCTCCCTGACTTCTCAAGGGTTTCACTACAAGGACACTTTCCAGGGAGTTCATGAATTTTTCAGACACCTTTCATCACTGACCTATCACTTGAATTTGAAGAGAATGGCAAGCTCTGGGCAGAATGGCATTGTTACCATTGCCTTTTAATTTGTCTCGTGTCAACCAAACACAACTACCCAGCCTTTGTAATTATGTTGCTCTAGCAAGCCTCACTGGTCTGGGCAGAACAATTCTCCCCATCTTAATCTTTACAAATGTGGTGTTACTTGGTGAAATAAAGCTTGTGAGAGGGTCAGGAAAAATGATGACTAGAGCTGAAAGTTATTTTTTTCCCATAGCCCAGTTTTCTTAAAGTTGCTCGGGCATTGTTTGTTTTCATTTATTAAAAGAGTAAGATTTGAGCCCCATTCATTTTTTGAAACAATGCAGATAACTGTATGTTTTGTTCCTAATAAAACCTGAGATAATCCTTCCACATAATGGCAGCATGGGCTGAACTGATAGAATGGTGGGAGTGAGGAACATTGCCCGGATAAAATGTAAAACAAGAAATGTGTGGCCATTCCTGAGAGCTGCAATGTTTTTACCAGTTCATTTAGTCTTGGGTCTTTATAATACTGGTGCTAATTAAGTGAGGCTCCAGTTTATGTAAGGCTGCTACAGCAATAATCGTGTCCAGTTAAAGGTCACATTAAATGATTTGGGTCTCAGCTCCATAATGGCTAATTCCAACAACACTATTTCAAGACAGTGATATTGTTTAAAATTTGCAATGCACTCACATTCTGGCAAGGAAGCTTTTGTGTCTCTATTGTAAGCAGTTTGCTTTTATGAAGATAATTATTATTTTTCTACAGATCCCCTCTTTGTCTTATTTTATATTTGCAAAAGAAGTGCAGTGAGCTGTTGTAAACTCTGAGTCATCATTTACAGGTTGCAAAGTGGGGTGGTTTGGTGATATCCACGCAGAAACATGTAGTGAATAAATTAAATTAAATTTAAAAGGGAAAAAAAAAAAAGCAAAAGAAATCTGGTTATGTTGTACAATATGCTCTCAGAGTGTTTTGTTGCTGCATGTGATGTATCCATAGAACATTGACACGCAAATTAAAGCTGCTGAATCCCAGTTAAAGTTCACTAGATATTTTTATTTCTTAATTTTCAGATTTGCCCCATTAATGCTTAAGAATTACCAAAATAAAAACCCCACTGCTGGCATCAGAATCTGCTTTTTGGTTACCTTTTTGTTTCTTTAACAATATTTTATGTGCATTTTGCAATTCTTGCTGTGTTTTAAAGTGTGCAGTACTTCTCTTTGCCTCATTGTCAATAAAGTGTATCTCACCCCATTATTTTATCCTAATTTAGCATGGTTTTGGAATGTTCTAGGCCATACTATTAAAATAATAGTGAAATAAGAGTTGCTGCATACAACTCTTGGGATTAAAACCACCTCTTCAGCCATCAGCACAAATCCTGAGAGAACAGCCTTCCCACCTGGTGATCCAGCTCTGGCCTGTCCTGTGGGCTTGCCTGAGGGAATTCTGAGGTCAGCTTTCCCTTAGGAGCATATGTAGGAAATGACATGTCTGTATTCAGGCTGAGGAAAATACTAAACAAAATGTCTTTATCCATTGTAATCTCATGCCCTCAACTTTGAGAAGCAAAATCCCCAATTCTGTTACATCACAGACTGATTTTTTTTTTTTTTCTCCTGTTGAAAAGCAAATTAATTTTCCCCCTTTGTAAGTGCAGGAATTGGAGATTTGCTGTGAGTTTCAAACACTGTTAAATAGACAAAAAGGTACCTTGTAAGTATTTCCAGATTGGACAAAGATTTGAGGTTTGAGTCTGGGTTTGATGCTAAATTTGCACTTCTCTGATTGATGAGAGCCCTGGGAACTGGGGGTAATGGGATCTGCTCTTCAATCTGCAGGCAGGGAATCAGAGCTGCTAGCATTCCTATTCCATGCATGGGGTTTTTTTTAATGTAGAACAGGATAACAATATTTTTCTTCCAAAGTGTATGATGTCAGGTGTAGAAAAAATATGTAAGTGTATTTTTTTCTTTCTAAATTAGGATTATAAAAGTCTGAAAGTTCCTAAAACACTTAAGCTGAATGGTTTATTATTTTTAAAATTACCAATAAGTAGAAAAAACATCTTTGCTGACTAACTGGTATTTTTTCAATGGAATTTTGTTTTGCTTTAAATATTGCTTCTAGTTTGCATTACACTGTTTGCCCACCTAGTGAATGTTCATGGAATTTCTATCTTTCAGCACCTAATTTTTGCCTATTACGCTTAAACAAGATAAAACCATTCTCTGTGTAAGTTCTCTGGGGAAGAGCTGCACATAAGTGGTAATGGCAATTATGGTAAATGCTGAACCCAGCATGTCTAAGTGCTTGCTGCAAAAATTCTCTGTAAAATATTTCATGTTAATGTTAGTCACATGGTCTGTGTTGTTTACCTGGAACTCTTTCCATGAAAACAACCACACATAACTTAAAAAAATGTAACCAGAATCTTTGCACTTTAAATGTTGCTTGACTTGTTATATTAAGGACTACATTGATATAACAGTGTTTAAAGGAAACAACAAGATGCTGTTTGGTTATAGGACACCACCTATGGGAGAAAAATAATTTGAATCAGTTTTAGGCTGATTTTATGATTTAGTTTTTTTTCAGTCAGCACAAATTCCAGTTGTGATGGTTTGCACTCCAGGCTGTGTGAGAGCATTCTGAGGCATAATTAATTGATGATGCATGTGCGACATACTACTGCACAGTTATTCAGTCCCTCCTGACTGACAGAATAATGCCCATTTTATAGACACAATCAGCCTGCTCTTTTCTCCTGGGATCATTGTTCTGGTAACACTGAGATTTGATTTATTTCTCTTAGGAAGTGGCTTCTTTCCAGTCAATGGTTACCTGTTGCTGGTAGTTTAGCAATGGAGTATAAACTATATTTTATTTAGAGAGTCTTTCCACAGTGCCTTGGTGATAATGCAGATGGAAATGAAGCAGGCTCTGATTTATCCTGCAACTTATTAATAAACAAAATAATTGCTTGTGTGTTCTTGTGGAGTCTTTAACTTACGCATTCAAAAGTGTTCCACGCCAGCCAAGCTGCCAAAGCCTGAAAGGCAGGCAGCTCCTTTAATATGGAAAGTTCAATCAGCTTATTCTTGCTTTCTAAAGGAGAAAAATCTGAACTCCCCCTTCTCTAGCTGAAAGCCTTTTGCTATCAGTTTGTGTTGCTTTAGAGTTCATTCCTAACAAATCTTTGTCCTTGCAGAGTATAGCTCCCAGCCGTCAGAAACCATTTCTGCACCTTGTGAATTTAATCAATTCGGTGTGTCTGCTGAAAGTAACAAAACATCATTGAAATTCTGGTTTAAGAAAGTTAATGCACTAACTGTTCCCTATGTAACTGCAGACAGCTAAACTGTAAGATATGGACTTTCTATTGTAAAGCTCTTAAAAAAGAGTACACTGATATCCTCGGTTGCACTTTAACTTGTGGATTAATAGACCTTTAAATTTGAAACCAGCTCATCACTTTGCATTAAATGAAACAAGGCTATTTTGGACAGTTTTTAACAAAGGGTCAAGATAATATTAAAGGTAGATAAATTCAGAAAATTTCAAAACTTATCTGCCTGGGCAGCCTGAGGTCTCCATCTCTAGGATTCTACCTCCCTGTTCGTCTCTTAGGCAGCAGTCTCTTTGCAGGTTTTCTGTAGCAGTTCTGAACTAAATCTTCTGCCTGTTTTAGTCTGTATGTGGTGTAAACTTGAACCCTGGAAGATCAGCTGCTAGATCACTGCACTGTATTCTTACTGCATGTTATCTTTGCTTTTCTATTGTTACTCTGATTTTTATGTTTTTTTTTAATTCCATGGTACAGCTCACATCAGACATATATTGGCCAATTTAGTGATCTAAAGAGAGGTTATACAATTTTTTTGTAAGGTGATAAATAGGAGTGATTTCCCTCAACAACATTAATCATGCAGGCTGGAAGAAAGGGCCCAAGGGGAAATCTGATAAACTCTAAGGCAAGAGGAAATTTTAAGTTCATGCCAAAAGTCAGAAGAATATCTCCAGAAGGAAATGATGGTTAATAAGCACTTGATTCTGAAAACCAGTAGTGAAACAAATGGGTGAATTCTGAGAGAATGTACTCACCAGACAACAACACAACAACAAAGCTGGCAGGAATTGGGATGGTAGTTTGCTGGCAATTGGTTGAGAAAACTCTGCACTGCGAAGATTTAGTTAAGGAGATGTGAAAATAAATCACTGAGGCAGTGTCCAGCAAAGTGTATTGACCTTCACACCAGTACACACATTGCAAATTACAAGAGTATTGGAGGGAAGGGAAGAACCAGAGGCTAAAATACAGAAGGAATGCAAATGTGGGCAGTGGAAAGCCATTCATTACAGCATGTGAGTGGCAATCAATAACCTCTTAACTAGGCAAGGGAGAGAAAATAACTCCACATGGTGTGTTGTCAGAGGGTGCAGGACCTCAGGCTCTTTCAGAAAGTGAGAACAGTTGCAGTGTGGTACAGATTTGCTAATAATGAGGCAGGGCATTTAAAACCTCTGTGAGATGAATTTCCGAGGGAGCACAGAGAATAAGGAACACAGGAGATGGAGCTCAGAGCTCAGATTCCATCTGCCTTCATCTCCGGCTGCCTGGAGTGCCAGGTCAGAATAAGGGGCAGGACGCCTCAGCCTCATTTCAGACCTCTGAGACAAAGCCCTGAGAGAGAGCCCAGCATGCAAAAGAGAATCGTGCAGAGCGAGCCAGGAAGGAGTACTGGGAAACTGCACTTGCCACAGGCAGGTCTCTCACTTGATGGGTTTTAGTTGGTTTTCCCCACTTTTTCAAAGTATGATGGGTAAGAGATCTGATACCACAACTTCATGTACTGAAACTGCAGCAGAGCCTGGCTCTGCTCACCTGCGCCAATGCCCTGCCAAGGCAGGGACACCTGAGCAGCTTGTACAGGAACATGTCCAGGTAGGGTAGAATATCTTCAGAGAATGAGCCTTGTGCTACCTCTGCAACTAAAACATTTCAAAATATTGAGGCTGTCAGTGTTTAGAAAGGAATATACAGAATGTAAAGACAAAATGATAATTTTTAAAAAATATTTTTAACTTCTCACTAATCTCACAGTGTCCTGGTTTGGAGGACAGGTGTCTGCTGAGAAAGGCAGAAGAATCTCTTTGAAATGGAGAATGTAAATCCCCTCCCTCCGAATTGTTATAATTTTGAAATTAAGGGGCTCTAAGGCAAAGATACGGGAATTAGGAATGACAGTTCTTTACTAGGAAAATTAAAATAGAAATACAGTATTACAAAAACCCAAAACACTGACAGAGTCAGAATCCAAGCTGACACCCCATCAGTCAGTCAGGGTGTTGGTAGCAGTGCCATTCAATGGTGGCTGCATCCTCCTGCAGTGGCAGATGTGGTTCAGCTGAAGCAGTGCTCCTGTAGAAGGTGCAGTTTTTCTCTGAAGCTCCAGGGATGATGTGGAAAGGTCTGGCTTTCCTCTGGAATCCAGTGGAAAGAAGGTTGCCTTGGTGTTCAAAATCTCAGTTTTTATCTAGGTAGGAAAGGCTTGGCTCCTCCCCTGGCTGGAGCATCTCCCAGTGGGATGATGTAATTTTATCAGTCATGCAGTAGGACTGAATGGCCCAGCAGCAGATGATATCTTCCTGGAGTGAGGATGGGTTGGGGAAAAGATAAAGATGACTGCCCCACCTGTTTTTAACAGATGGCCCATTAGCAGATAATATGTCTCATGCAGATAAGGATCACTGCTCCACCTAGCTTCAACAGATGGTGGTAGAACACACATTTCTGGTCACATCCTGTATTGCAACCCAAGACACACAGTTATGCACAAATAAGGCTTGTCAGAAGATTTCGTTTTTAAGCCCTGTCATGTTTGTAATCTACTTTGTGTTCTTTTGGCATAATGGGACACTCAAAATAGCTATAAGGTATATTTATCTCAAAGCCAGGTCTTTTTTTATATATTTTGTGGAAGAAAGACAGTGAATTGCAGCAGGTTGTAAGGAGCTTTGCAATTCTCGCTTTTTTTCCAATGTTCTTTGTCTTTCTTTTCTATATTGCGACAGATAAAATAAAGGTACTTCATAGAGAATGAAAATATGAAACTACATAAGGACCTCCTTCATCAGAGAATGAGAGAATAAACCATTTTGGGATGTTGTTTAATGTACAGAGCACAGTCAGACATGAAAGTGAGGAAATGAAAGTGTTCTCAAATACAATTTTACTCTTTTCTTCCTTTGAGTTTCAAATTTTCCTGACAGAAAACAACTGAAAGAGGATCACTTTTCCCAAATGGTATCAACCTATGGCTACCTAAAATTGGGGAGAAGTCTGCAGACTGGACAAGTCTTGGCTGTGTTGAAATTCAGGGTGAAAATGTATTGGTGCTCTTAGAAATTTTTAAGGCTGCAGCTCTCTGGAGTTCTCAGCTTGAAGCCTTTCACTAAAACATTTAGAAAGTAACACAAAACAGGTAAACAGATTCTTTTTGCTGCACACTAATACTGGGTTTAAGGTAAGTCTTTCTACAGAAACTTCTGAGCATTGTGCCTGTAACTCAGTCCATTGCCTTGATCATTTGTCCTCCTCTGTGGTGTACATGTTATACACACTCTTCAAACAGGAGGGTTCGGTTAGCAGCTCTTTTAGCTCTAAACTACATTATATGCTACACTGCTTTTTATCCAGCTATGTGTTTGGCTGACTTACAGATCCATACAGAGCTGAAAATGAATGAAGTGTATTTAAGATGCTTTGTTTATCTTTATGTTGTGATCACTCCCAGTGAAATACCCATGTCACCAATAGCTAGGAGAGTTCCAGCTGAATACCTGATGAACTTTTCTTGACCTCCTGTACAGCATGTCAGCTTTTCCCTGTGGCTGGATTATGTATGGCTGGGTTAGCATCCACCCACATTGTGATCATCATGTCTTGTTGATGCTCTCAGATAGAATGGCAGCATAGTCACAGAATCCCAGAATGGCTTGGGCTGGCAGGAACCTTAGAGATCATTTAGTTTCAACCATTTCCACTGTCCCAGGTTGCTCCAAGCCCTGTCCAAACCTCGGCTGGAACACTTCCAGGGATACAGGTGCAGCTTCTCTGGACAACCTGGAGGTGCCTCACCATCCTCACAGGGAGCTCTTTTTATCCATGAAATAATTCATATATTTTTTTAAGTTGGGCTGTTTGTATGTGTTTGCACCGCCCCCACAGATAGTGCTTAATTAAAGCAGCTTCAATTTTGTTTCTTTCAAAAGGCTCTCACTAGATAAAGTAGTCAATTCTGAGAACTAAGGAATAAATTAAGAATCCTCTTCAGACAGAAATACAGCTAATTAAACCAAGCTAAACATAATTAGACTCATATCTGGAGTAAAGGTAAGAGAGATGGTGATATTAATGAAGCCATTCAGCTCAGGCTGTGATATTGTGCTGTAAGTTTGAGAACCCTCAAAGTCATCATTTCCAGTCCCTGGGAATATCATCCTCTTTGAGAGGCCTTGACATAGGAAGCCTAAAAATCAAGTGCCCTGAACCAGTAATTTTAGAAGACAGGGGCATTTTTTCTCCATCCCAATCTTTAGGCTCTGCAGAAGCTTTCTCTTTGCTGTCTGATCTATTGTTTCCAGGAGTCATTACTGCCAAGAGCTTCCTAATGTAGGTAAATGAACAGCTCCAAATGATTTATGGGAAGGTTTCATGGCAAGTGTTGTGAAAGATCCATACCTCACAAGAGAGCTGAGGACCCAACAATTTTTGTTTCAAGTTCTGAATAAATGACCAGATTTTGAGGAGGGCACAGTGCCAGCTTTCCTCAGTGCCAGCTTCTCTTCATTCTTCTCAGCCAGGACTACTGGTTCCAGAGAGATTTCATATATTTTGGATTGGTTCATAAAGGCAATGTAGATTGTAAATTATCTTATTCTACTAAAGGAAAAGGAGGACAAGGCAACAGTGGAGGTTATGACAGAAGGAAAAAGAAAGCAGAGAAAATTCTTGAAGCAACATGCCAAGATAATGCAGTCTTTAAAAATGGTAAATTTGCACATTTTCCCCTTAATTCTACCCAAGTGCTAGGTCAGTGTTATCATTAATCAAAAATATTCCTCAGAAAATGTTTGCTAAACTTTTCTCTCTAACCTACTTTCAGTTCCACAGGGCAAGGGACTGAATGTAAAGCATTTCCATTTATTTATGGCCATAAAATATCGAGAATGTTGAAAGCAGTAATGAAATGCTGCTATATTAAATGTTCTTGAGGAGTTATTAGAGCTGATTGATTTATCAAGTTTGAACAGCTAAACAAGTCATTATCTCCTGCAATTGCACCTGTTGGAATTGTGCTCACAAGTGGTTTGTGAGAAGTGATTGCAGTGGAATTACAGGGAGCAACACCCAATACTGTGGTTTACTTCTTATTTAGATTTGATACTAAACCTCAAGGACAGCAAAATCTTTTTAACTAGCAGGGATGCCTGTTTAGTTTAATTCCAAGCAGACCTTTCCCTGTGGAAGCAGTTACTCTAGCAAGGGGATTTGATAGGTTCTATTCTGCAAAATATAACCCCAGGGAGGATTGTCTGCTTTCAGAGATATTCCCTCCTTAAAGAAGAGTTTGAAGAAACAAGCTGGCCACAGAATTAAGGAGGAAAATAATTTTTAGTTGTCTGTCATGTCTCTGTTGCCTTCCCCTCTTGCTCTGTACTCAGTCTAATCTTTGTGTCTAGTTAGGAACCACACATCTTGATGATGGAGCTGTCAGAGAGGGAAGTTAACTTACTTTAATTTCCCTTTCAGGATCTGGTAGCCCCATCTGAGAGCAAAGGTTTGGAAAGTTCTGGCAGTTCTCTTCCTTGAGCACATCATTGGTGCAAATAACAACAGGTCCAGTACCTTGTGGTAGAACACGATATTGAATTATATAGGAAAATTCCTGATCAGGAGATACAGAAGTTTCCTGGAAATTGCATAAATTAAGATGGTTTCAGGCTGGGAATGTTCTCATTCTTCTCACCTCGCTAAGGCTGGTGACCTCTGACGTTCTGCTTGGCTGTTACTGCTGCCTTTCATAGATTTCTGGAGAGATTGCGTTTCACATTTAGCACTCTCTCTGCCTGCCTAATAATATAGGACTGATCAAGCCAGCCAGGAAGACCAGGAAAGATAAATGAGATGCTTAATTTGCACATCAGGAACTTCAGACAGCCTAATTTTAAGAGGACATTTTGATAAAGTAAAATGGCACTGTGCACATATTAGTAATTGCCAGTTCTAAAAAGTTATTAATGATAGATGAGCTCTGGGCTTTGAATCTTTGCATGAATTAGTGTTTGAAGGCTGTGCCATGAAACACAGACAACAAAACTCATTAGGAAACTTATCACATAATTGTCAATATTATTTGTAATTTATATTATTTTTCTCCATCACTCTTCATACTCCCAACTGTCCTATATAAAAACAAAACAAACAAAACAAACAAACAAACAAACAAAAAAAAAAAAAAAAAAAAAAAAAAAAAACAAACCCAAAAAAAACCCAAAACCAAAAAAACCCCAATCCAACAGTCATAATGCAAATTAATCACATTGTTAATACTCTTCCTCCCCAAAAGAAGTTGATTTTAGCAAATCTGAAAACTATTCCTGGACATGCTACACCCTCACATTGTGAAGTATCCTTTAAGGGTTCCCATTTTCCTGACATGGCCTGAACACTGCAGGGTGTTAGATAAGGTAGAGATAAGTTTTTTTGGGTGAGTTTGTGGTTTTTCATCTCATCTCCTTGGTCCTTCTATGTCTTTGAGACACATTTGGCCTTTCCACACTTTCTATCCTTTATTTACGTTGGGAGCAAGCAGAAACCTAAGAAGAACATCAAAGATATATGTTCTGCAGATGATTTAAATATCTACTTGGTTTTGGTCTGATCTATCCCTCTCCCACATATGAACACAGGAGGATCAAGCTGCTTTCTCCAGACCTGCTCCCAGACCCTGGTTCCAAGCTCCTCTCCAAAGTTTTGCAAAGACTGTTGCCAGGCACAGAACTGGCCCAGTGAAGTTCTGTGTGTGTGATCATAATTCAGAGATGCTCTCTCTCTTACAATGACCCTTAGAAAAAAGTGTTCTTGTACTTTTTTAACACACAGATTTTAAGATATTTTTCCAGATTTTTTTCCCAGACTTTTCTTGGTTTGAACTTTCCATAACACATGAAGACAAACCTTCTGTTTGTTTATTACTTATCATTGTGAATTTCAATATCAGTGGAGATGATAGACTGACACATTTTGATTGCTTTATGCTTCACATTTGTGTACACCTTGAACATATATGTCCTATTACCACATGTGGATATATATTTTTAGAGATGTTAGTGATTTTAAAATCCTCTGAAAACTGGCTTGAGAACCCTTTAAATTTCAGCATGTCTTTAATGCTGAAGAGATAAAATATTGGCCATCTATAAAATTCTGCACATTCTTTTTTTTCTGTTTCACAAACAGGTTTTATTCTTTGCATCTCATTTTCACATTGCTAAGAACTGTAGCTGGCAAAGGGCAAAGAGGAGCATTCTCCAGAGCATTTACATGCTCTGTGTCATCTTGGATGAATATAGACATGTGTGAACTTTGAAGTAAAATAAGAAAATTGAAAGGAGTAATAGAAAAGAAAGAACTACCCAATGTTTTAGTTCGCTGCAAACAAGTGCTCTGGAATTACTCTGGGTTTTTTTGCATCAGTAAAAAGCTTCTAAATTTGCAGTGGATTTGTGAGGACAGACAAAAATCTGAATGCATCCCACTGACCTGGGAATATCCCAATAGGTGGAACACAGCCTGAGACAGGTTATGAACATGAGGAGACCCTGGAGGAGCTGAGCTGGAAAGGAAATCCAGCACCTGCACAAACGTCCTGTTTTCACCATTAAACTGCTGTCCTTTGAGTCTACTTTTGACCATCTGATTTGGGCTGGGGAAAAATGCTTTGTCTTGATACAGCTGTCACTCACACTGATGAGAAGCTTAGGTGGCACAATTTAGTCTCCTCTCCTCTCCTCTCCTCTCCTCTCCTCTCCTCTCCTCTCCTCTCCTCTCCTCTCCTCTCCTCTCCTCTCCTCTCCTCTCCTCTCCTCTCCTCTCCTCTCCTCTCCTCTCCTCTCCTCTCCTCTCCTCTCCTCTCCTCTCCTCTCCTCTCCTCTCCTCTCCTCTCCTCTCCTCTCCTCTCCTCGTCCTGTTTTCCCTGCTGTGGTGAGACCCTGAGCACCTGCAGAGCTGCCCCAGCCCTGGGCCAGCACAGCAAGGAGCTGCAGCTGATGGAGAGAGCCCAGAGGAGGCACAGGATGAGCAGAGGATGGAGCAGCTCTGCTGGCAGGAAAGGCTGGCACAGCTGGCATTGCTCACCTGGAGAGGAGAAGCTTTGGGCTGAGCTCAGGGGGGCCTTGCAGGGCCTGAAGGAGCTGCAGGAAAGATGGAGAGAGACAATTGGCAAGGGCTGGAGGGACAGGACATGGGGGAATGGCTGCCAGTGCCAGAGGGCAGGGCTGGGTGGGATATTGGGAATTAGGAATTGTTCCCTGGCAGGGTGGGCAGGGCTGGCACAGGGTGCCCAGAGCAGCTGTGGCTGCCCCTGGATCCCTGGCAGTGCCCAAGGCCAGGCTGGACACTGGGGCTGGACCTGGGACAGTGGGAGGTGTCCTGGCACAGGGGTGGCACTGGGTGGGCTTCAAGGTCCCTTCCAGCCCCAACCATTCTGGGATTCCATAATTCTGTGATTTTACTTGCCTGCCAATGGCCCTTGTTTAATATTGATACCCAGAGGCCACATTTGCTTCGTTCTTGAACAGAAATAAAATCCAGTTTTACATGAGACAGTGTCTCTTTGCATCTCCTGTAGATGTAAGGAGGTGCTGTAGATATTTCAGTACCCTGAGGGCATCTTTATATAATGATTGCTCTTGGGCTGAAGAAATTTAAAAATCCCACTGCATACACTTGATGTTTAGTATAACGAATGAGGGCAAATGCAAAAAGAATTGCAATAAATACACTAAACACTGGAGAATACTGAATCTAGTCTACAATTAAGAGAAGTGAAGCCATCATAGAAAGAATTCATGTTTATAAAGTGCAGCTGTGCTTTGTTCTTTTAACAAATCCATGGGGCAAGTTTGCCTTGAAAGCTGAAGTTCTAAATTCACAAATTTCCTGTCTCGCTTCAATTTCTGTCATCCCAATTAATGCATTTAACTAATGCTATTTTCAACTATAAAGCTAATAAGAATAACAACAGGAGTTTGTCTGAGCATCTCTTTCCAGGATGTTGTAAACAAAGTGCAAGTGCAAGAATTAAACCTCTCCTTCCCATTTAGCTGCTGTTGGTGTGGCCAAATCTGCGGGAGACTCCTGGACTCTTTGTATCAGGGTGGACGCGAGGAACAAGACTCAGACGCTCTGTAAATGCTAAAAGCTACAGTTGCAGTTTATTATAAGGGAGTCTGCAAGGAGCTGCCCGGCACAGCCACGTGCAGATTAAAGAGATAAAAAAGGGGGAGAGAAAGAGAGAAGAAGGAGGGTAAAGAGAGGAAGAGAAGAGGAAAAGAAAAGAGAGAAGAGAGGAAAAAGAGGAGAAGAGTAATGGGATAAAAGGGTATTGGGGTAAAGGGAGAGGGAGAGGAGAGGAGGAGTGGGAGAAGAAGAGCAAGGAGTAAAGATAGGAAGAGAAAGAGAGAAGAGAAGAGGAGAGAAGAGAAGAGGAGAGGAGAGGAGAAGAAGAGAGAGTGACTTCCCGTTTGTAACACAATAAATCCACTTCCATCATGAATATTGTAATCCCTAAGAACCAATCTAATACAAAATACTAATTCTATAGCATTTACATACAGCCTATAGGAAATCTTACATTAGCATAGCATGTGACATTCTAAACTCTAAGATCTAATCTTTGGGTGCGGGTCAGTCTTTTGTGTCTTTTGGCCTTGCCCTCTGGCCAAAAGCATTGTTTAATTAAGAGTGGATTAGCTTCGGTGAGCCATCCTATTGTGTTTATGGTAATTCAGTAACTAGGGCTTTCCTGTTCTACCTTCCCCAACAATTCCCAGAATCTGAGCATTCATATTTGCAAGATTCCTCAGTTTCATCTTCTCCAACATCTCCCCCGTTTTGTTCAACAATTAATACATTGGATATTGCTTTGATTAGTATTTGCAGGGTACAAATATTAAAACTAAAATTAATACTATTAGAATACACAAACTTATTTTAGAGTTAAACAGAGTTTCTTTAGCCAAGAGGCAAAGCCTTAACTTTGAACAAACTGTTTAGCTAGGTAGTAACTTTTTATAATTTGGTCAGCCAAATTTTTTAAATTTTGCAAAATAGTTTGATAACTTTATGCAGCAAATTTGTGAAAATTTTTACATGTGTTAAATAGACAGATGATATCATAGCTTGCGGATTTGGCTAAAGCAACCCAGGCATTTATCTTAGGTTGATTTACAGATAAGGTTTCACTAGAAAAACCAAAACAAAGGAAGAAAATTAGCATGCAATTGCGAAAACTATAAAATTCAAATTTTTTCTTGAGGTGTTTTTGAGTTTTTAACCAAAACCGGGGGGTGCAATGCCGTCAATTCCCCCTCTGTTTTGCATAATATGTGTGCCAGGTTGCGATAACAGGGCTGAACTGGATAAGTCCGGTGGTGGATCTGGCTTTGGTGCGGTAGGCATATAGAGTACTGGACAGCGGGCTGCGGAGGGGTACTGCTGAAGGGACGCCTTGGGACATAGGAGAGACGGGGACAGCGCAGATGCAGGAGGCGCTGGCGAGGTCTGCGCATGGACGGTGTTTGTGTCCAGTGTTATGTGGACAGGCATGGCATCTGTGACTGTGGCGGGCTGCTTGCTGACGGCTCCGGTGGGGTGCTGTGGATCAGGAGGGGCTGGGAAGGACTGAGTAGCACTGGTGGGCACGGGCTGCGGAGTTGCATTCAATGGGACTAAAACGGGAGGCAGGATTGGGGCTGCAACGGGCGGCAGCAGTTGAACTGGGGCAGGATGCTGCATCAGGGCTTCCACCGGCGGACTTGGCTGCATGGTGGCGGCCGGCGGTGCCATGCGGGTCGCAGGCGGCGGAGCCGTGTGCGGCGGGACCAGGGCAGGAGGCGGGGCGCAGGCGGGGAGGCGCATAGGGAACGTAGTTTGCACTGCTGACACGGAAGAGCAGCTGAACGGCGGCGCGGCTGCGGCCGTATGTCGGACGGAGGGTTGGGTGGGCGGCGGCTTGTCGGTGAACGCTGCCGACTGGGGGTGGGGCGCTGCCGAGCACCGGGAGTTCAGGGGGTGAGCTGCGATGGTCGCCGGGCAGAAGTGAGGCAGGAACGCAGTGGCTTGAGGCGGCACAGGAGGTGGGGGAGCTCCAGGCTGAGCGTCTCCCACCGCCTGCCCGGGGACTGGGCTGGCTGGAGCCTGCAGTGTTGGCGTGGGAGCGACAGGCACGTCTCGGCACTCCGGGACCGCGGTCGGCGCCGACGTTGTGCTCCGCGCATCCGTGGAGCTGCGCGCAGGCAGCGGTGCATCGGCGCGGGCCAGCTCCGACGGCGGGCTCACTCCGCGCCAGGCGGCTCCCGGGTTGGGAACGGGGAGCATCTGTACTGCCGCCGGCAGCGCCGGTGTGGAGCCGAGCGGCGCAGCCCGGTCCGTCAGGACGCTGGACTGCACCGATGCCGTAACTGCAGGGACTATGGATTTTGCGGACTGGTGTGTCTGCAACGGCGTGGGAACAAAGGGAGCCGCGGCCACGGGCGTCATGGCGGCGGCGCCGGGTATCGGGGGAGGGGCTGAGGGACTCGCGGGAGCGAGGGAGGGGGGCGGGGTCGGCGTGACGCCATCAGCGAGGGGCGGGGCGGAGGCGATGACGTTGGCGGGTGGGCGTGCAGGGGCGGAGCCAAGGGGCGGGGCCATGGCAGTGACGGGCGCGGGGGCGGAGATAGCGGGGGTAAGGGACGGGGACGGGCCAGGATTGGGGGTGGGGAAATTGCAGATTGCGAGAGGAGGGGCGGGATTTGGGGTTACTGAGGAAGCATGAGAGACAGGAACGGTCGTAGTTACCGGGACGGGAGGGAGATTAGCAAGATTGGGTGCGGACGCGGCGGGTGGGTTTACGGGGACGGAGTTTGGGGATACGGGAGCGGAGACAGGGGGAGGAGGGGCAGGAGCAACGTGGGTCAGAAGCGTGGCGGCAGGAGTTCGGGGAAGCAGGGAGACCGGCGCTGCGGGGCCCGGGGTGACGGAAACCGCGGGGGGAGGGGCCCCGGGGGCGTGGGGGATGGCACCCGCCGGGGCGGCGGGAGCAGCGGGAGAGGCTGCGGGGTCCGGGGAAGATGGATGGACCGGGGGAGCGGGTCCCGGGACCACGTGGGTCGGAGGCGCTGCGGCCGGGACTCGGGGGAGCAGGGGAACCGGTGCCGCGGGGACCGGGGTTGTAGAAACGGAGGGGGGAACCGCGGGGGCATGAGGGGAGGTGGCTGCTGAGGACTTGTCCACAAACAACTCAAGCAACGAGCGACATGCCGGGACTAGTTCTGCTACAGCCATATCTCGGTGGGAAATGCGGTTAAAAAGTTTAACCCCTACTTTCTCCCAAAAATCTGCGGTAAAAACTACGGAACGGTCTGCATGAGGAAAATTAAGTAAAGTCCACTCCAAAAGATTTTTTAACTCTTGCTTAGGCAGGTCATGGTGATGAGAACTTAATAAATGTTTCAACTGCTTATACAGGTCTCTCTCTTGAGCGGAATGAGTCTGTCCCATTATTAACTTTTATATCAACTTTTAACTACTAACTTTTATATTAACTTTTAACTACTAACTTTTATATTAACTTTTAACTACTAACTTTTATATTAACTTTTAACTACTAACTTTTATATTAACTTTTAACTACTAACCTCGGTTTGCCGCTGATACAGTGTAAAATTTCCGGAGTCCCACGAAAGCGCTGGCCAGGCGTCCTTTCTGGGTGGAAGACACTGTATTTCCGGTCCCCTCTCTGAGCACCGCTCTATGCGTCGCTGTGCAACGGCGTAGCGGACTCGGGACCTCCCTCCACTGAGTTACAGCTCACACACCGCCACGCAGCGTGTGGCTGTACTCGGTGCCACGGCGGGGAGTGCCGCGGCGGTTCCCTCAGAGAGCTCCAGGCAGTACTGACCGGCAGTAACTGTGTGCTCGAGGGCTGTCAGAAAGTCCGTGCAAAGCTTGGCTCCCCTTACTCCACGGCTTTCTCGACAGTAAGAATATTTTAAGAGCTCCAGCCCAATACATTGCTGAACCAACGCAAAGCTGTGCTCACGGCAAGCGAGGAAAGTAGGTAAAAGTAGGTTTAATAGTTACCGTCCAGGAAAAAACGTCCCGCAACTAAAAACGGGTGAGCTGGTTCTTTAAATGACGTTGGGCGCCACTCTGCGGGAGACTCCTGGACTCTTTGTATCAGGGTGGACGCGAGGAACAAGACTCAGACGCTCTGTAAATGCTAAAAGCTACAGTTGCAGTTTATTATAAGGGAGTCTGCAAGGAGCTGCCCGGCACAGCCACGTGCAGATTAAAGAGATAAACAAGGGGGAGAGAAAGAGAGAAGAAGGAGGGTAAAGAGAGGAAGAGAAGAGGAAAAGAAAAGAGAGAAGAGAGGAAAAAGAGGAGAAGAGTAATGGGATAAAAGGGTATTGGGGTAAAGGGAGAGGGAGAGGAGAGGAGGAGTGGGAGAAGAAGAGCAAGGAGTAAAGATAGGAAGAGAAAGAGAGAAGAGAAGAGGAGAGAAGAGAAGAGGAGAGGAGAGAAGAAGAGAGAGTGACTTCCCGTTTGTAACACAATAAATCCACTTCCATCATGAATATTGTAATCCCTAAGAACCAATCTAATACAAAATACTAATTCTATAGCATTTACATACAGCCTATAGGAAATCTTACATTAGCATAGCATGTGACATTCTAAACTCTAAGATCTAATCTTTGGGTGCGGGTCAGTCTTTTGTGTCTTTTGGCCTTGCCCTCTGGCCAAAAGCATTGTTTAATTAAGAGTGGATTAGCTTCGGTGAGCCATCCTATTGTGTTTATGGTAATTCAGTAACTAGGGCTTTCCTGTTCTACCTTCCCCAACAATTCCCAGAATCTGAGCATTCATATTTGCAAGATTCCTCAGTTTCATCTTCTCCAACACAAATCCACAGTTTCTCAGCTTTGGATGTTTTACTCCTTGCATTCCACACTTATTTCTCAGCTCTGCCTACTGCTCTTTGAAGATTTCCCCCTCTTTCTGTCTCTCCCTCTGGTAGTCTTGGTTTAAGATGGTGAATCCTTTTATAGTCACATTTTGGTTTTTTCTTTCCCAGTCCACTCACATTTTTTGAAGTTTGATTTGCAGCAGCACCGAGCAGCTCAGGAGGCCCGTGGGGATGCAGTGGAGCCCTTGTGAGAGCTGGATGTGTAACCTCAATTATCTCAGTGTTGTTTAGGCCCCTAATTCATTGCAGAGCTGCAGTGGATCTGACAGGGCTCTGTCTGTCCCACGCTTCTGTAACCCCAACCCTCCATCCATCATCTTCAGCTTCATCCCAGCAGGGCACAGCCTGCTCATGTGTTCAAGCGATCTTCCTCCTAGGAGAGGATATTAAATGTTCAGCTGCACAGTCAGGATGAGAAATCTCCTTTATTAGCATGGTTGGATAACCTTTGGTCTTTCCACGGGTATAAAGCCTAGAACTGAACCTACAGCTGGTTCCAGTGCCAGGCTGTGTCAGGAGAAATCCCATTTTTTCATTAAGATGATGTGTTGAGCATCATTCTACCACTGAGTGAGTTTTAACTGCAATATTTTGTATTCTTTAGAAAGAAAACAATTAAAAAGCAAAATTCTTTTTCTGTGAGCTTTAACAGTGGAAGAAGGAAAGCACATTAGTAAGGAGACGGCACATTGCAAATTAATGTAAACCTTATGGTTTCTCAGCAGTTTCTCGGAATTTTAGTGCTCTGAGTGTATTTGTATCCACAGTTACACTGAGGTTTCTTGGAATATTTAATGCAGTGATTTATTTATAATTTATATATTTTTAGACATAATGTGTCTGAGCGGAATAGATTTTTCTTGTGAATACATCACTTCAGGTGAAAATATCAACATTTACAGGGAGGTTATGAGCCATGATTTTTTTACAGGAATTTAGATTTACATATGAAGAAATATTGAAGTAATAAAGCAGGATAAGGTGACTGTTAATTTAAATCTCGTTCAATTTTTAAAATATAATCTGCTCTTCAGAATAAGAAGTTCTTTGCAGTATGTCACAGGTAAAAGAAATTCTTTCACCCCCTAACCTTCTTTGATAAAATCTTTTAAACTGAAAGAGAAGATTTAGAAGGGATTCAAAGAATAAATTTTCTATTCTATGGGATATTGGAATTAGGAATTGTTCCCTGGCAGGGTGGGCAGGGCTGGCACAGGGTGCCCAGAGCAGCTGTGGCTGCCCCTGGATCCCTGGCAGTGCCCAAGGCCAGGCTGGACACTGGGGCTGGAGCAGCCTGGGACAGTGGGAGGTGTCCCTGCCATGGTAGGGGTGGCACTGGAGGAGCTTTCAGGCCCCTTCCAGCACAAAGCCTTCCATGAGGTAAACACAGCTTCCTCAAGAGCATTACCTGTGGATGATGGCAGTTTTAAATGGCCTAATGCTATCACAGCTAATTACAGTTCTTTGCCTTTTGGTGATTGAAATCCAAGTGAAGCTGATTTATGAAAGTTATGCTCGTCTGTTGTTGCTCAGTGAGAAAAGAAGAAACTAAAGAAAACAGAACTATGGTCTAATTGACAGGAGAGTATCCAGTGCATTCATTAAATATGCCACTATTAATCAGTAAACTCAAAGAGGCTTCTGATTCTTTGTTCCCCTTGTTCATTGCTGAACCAGAGATGATGTTGCTGTAGCTGACATGCAGTGGCTAGTCCAGCCTTCCCCTCCTCTGCTGGCCCTGCTCCAGGAGCTCCTGTCCCTGCTGTGCTGAGGATCCAGAGCTGGGCACAGCTCCAGAGGTGCCTCCAGGGCTGGCACAGGGGCAGCATCACCCAGTTCATTTATCAGCTTTCATTGAAGATTCCTTTTCTTACCAGGGTTTATACAATTTTTAACCAACTCTTAACATTTTCTGTCGTTCATTTCTTCTTTGCTAATTAGGTGCTAAGGAGCTGTACTTGCTAAGTAGGAAGGTGTCCCTTGCACAGATTGTTAGAGTCATTTGGATTGAGCCACATGTAAACCAGTTTG
Source organism: Oenanthe melanoleuca (assembly GCF_029582105.1). Classification (NCBI taxonomy): domain Eukaryota; kingdom Metazoa; phylum Chordata; class Aves; order Passeriformes; family Muscicapidae; genus Oenanthe; species Oenanthe melanoleuca. The sequence goes on along the minus strand of NC_079345.1, from coordinate 20,048,985 downwards.
AAATTAATAGGGAGTCATAAAATCATAGAATAATGTAATGGTTTGGGTTGGAAGGGACTTCAAATCCCACCCAGTGCCACCCCTGCCATGGCAGGGACCCCTCCCACTGTCCCAGGCTGCTCCAGCCCCAGTGCCCAGCCTGGCCTTGGGCACTGCCAGGGATCCAGGGGCAGCCACAGCTGCTCTGGGCACCCTGTGCCAGCCCTGCCCACCCTGCCAGGGAACAATTCCTAATTCCCAATATCCCATCCAGCCCTGCCCTCTGGCACTGGGAGCCATTCCCTGGCTCCTGTCCCTCCGTCGCTTCTAAATTGTCCGTCTCCATCTTTCCTGCAGCTCCTCCAGGCACTGGAAATCCATTAGTTTTTCATCAGACCTCAAAGCAAAAATGCTTGGCTTTCTACAGAGGCAAAGTTTTTGGAGGAGGAACCACAGATCTGATCAACCAAGAATCTGGAGGTTTCCCCCTTGAGGTTGTTGATGTTGCATCTGTGCTCAGCTTAGGCAAGAGCTTGAAAGGCAGGGAACACTATGAGGGGATTTAATGAGAAAATTTGGGTTTTTTCCTATGGAAGAGAACATGTTTGTTCAGCAGGTGCTTCCTGGGATTTCTGGGGCCAGGTTTTGTGCACTACAGATGAGGCAGTCTTTGGAATGCCCTCTCCCAGTTTGTATGACTGCAAAAATTCACCAAAATTAGGTTACACTTGTAATAAAATAAATTAAAGCCCAGCCAGGGAGCAACTCAAGGTCTGTAGTTTCAAATGTGGAATCCCTAAAAATTCTCCTTGATTTGGATTTGAGGAAAAGAGATTTGAAACTTTTACTTCAGAGTAAATGGTCCGCGTATTAAAATTTCAGTCTTTTTTTTCCCCCCCACATTATGTCCATTTATCTAAATCACAAGTATATGTTGTGAATGACAGTTGCATATTAATAGTGACTTATCAGAAGTTAGGCTATAGTAGAGAACTCAGACCAATCTATTTTAGTTACTAAATCTGGACTTTGCTTAGGATGTACTAGGTGATCTCCCATGACTGGTTTTTTAACAAATCATAATTTATAATTTATTTATAATTTTATCAAGACTAGATTCAGTGATTAAAAAGACCAGGTGATTTCAGAACATCAGGAACAGCCAGTCTTTGTTTACCTGCAATACTGAAATTTGATCACAATTCTGTGTGAATTCAGTATGGATTAATATTCTAAACACAGAGTATTTGCTCACTTCCTACCTCTCAAGAGAAATTAAACTAAGACACTGTATCAGACTGGCTTTATGATAAAAGTATATGGGTTTTATGAACCACACAGTTCTTGAATAAATTCTCTCAGCATTCCTATTTAAGATGTTAATTTAATGGAACCACTTGAATCATAAGTGTGGTCTTTCCACAAGCAAGATAATTAAGGAGTTTGAAAACTAGGATTAATAAATCATTATAGCAAGTTTAGTTTCAATTAACATTATAAATGCAACTATTTTAGTAAGTAATTGACATCTGATTAGCATGTTGCTGGGTATAGCTATTTAGATATTAATCTAATTTCCAAACCTTGCTTACAAAATTCCTTAAAGACATGTACATAATTTCCCTTTATTTACATGGTAACTAAGCTTATCTTTTACGTGTGTTTGCTCAGGGCCACAACTTGGAGCATATGCTGAGATTATTATTTATTAATTATAGTCAAAATTGCCAATATGATTCAAAAGTCCATGGGGCAGCACTTCTGCCTTTTTGATATACTCTGTGTAATCTCAACCACTGCAGATGTTGCTTGGCTCTGTGGGTGTCAGCTCACAGAACTGCTTGGTTTTGTGTCTGAATCTGAGCAAAGTAGCAGCTTCATTTGGAAAAAATGAATGAAGCTAATTTGTCAGCAGCTTTCCTTTGAAAAATGAATGAAACTAATTTGTAAAAAAATACAGCGATGAGTCTGATTAAAAAGGTAATAAAAATGCAAGGCATGAAAGCATATTTTGTGCTCAGATCCAGTTAGTTTGTGCTCAAGCAAACTAAATTAAATACTATAAATTCTGCCCAAGAAATGTAAACACTAGGAGTTAAATCTGACTAAAATGTCAAGCTAAAAAGGAGAAGCTACCACAAAATATAATCTCTTAGATATGAAATCATTTGCTCTAACTGAAATGATGTTTGGTCACTGATGAATGCTTGTAATTGTTTCAGCAGGGCTCGCCTTAGGGATAGAAATGAGATGAGACACACGCTCTCATTCAACAACGTGAAGAGATTTATTATTTATTTTTTTATTCTTTCTCACAACTTGGCTTACAGACTCCAACTCCTCACTGACCAACTACAGCAAGGTCCCACTGCAGGATTCCCTTGCAAACTCTGACTACTGGCTTTTCCCTGCTGAACTCTGACTGCAGGCTCTTCCCTAGCCAGACTCTGACCTCACAGCAGCAATTCTCTGTCCCCTTTGGTCAGTCCAGTCCTCTCCCTCATTCCTGTATTAGGGAGAGCTTTCATTTAAATGAAGGGTTTGAGTGTCATTGGCTCTGATTGCTCGTTATTTTTTATTAATGAAATTTCACCAGCTGATAATGAATACAACTTCCCCATGGATTAAACAGATTCATCCCAGTTCCTTTTCTGCCCCTGAAACACTTCAGGATATGGCTCTGTTTAGACCCCTCTAAATTTTCTAGCTAAGGAGAACATCTCAAATTCTGTCAAGAACAATTGGTTGATGTTTTTAAGGGAGATGGAAGCACACCTGCCCAGAAACTTGTCCAAAACTTCTCTCACCTATTCCATCCAGGAACACAAATTTGAAATTCCAGTAACTGTCCCAGCAGGATGCCTGGGAGCTGTATATATAGCTTTGTGAAATAGCCACTCTGGTGTTCTTTTCACCTTTCCTTTCTCCAGTTCCTTCCATTTCTCATCCCTCAGGACCCTCCCCTGACCAGCCAGCCCACCCTTTTATCTCACTCATCCTTATTGGCTATAGCTGTGACTTATTAAGGGTCAGCCTGGTTTTGGTAATTAACACAGCTCTGACTCATCGGGGGTGATGCTTGTAATCCCTTCTCCTACAGTAATCAGTAAATATATATGAAATAAATATATATGAAATATGAAAAATCTTGCTTTAAAGACTGTCACAAAATGCTGTTGTTGGCTGTCACAAAAATGCTTCAGTAACAGAAGAAAAGATTGTTGTTTCTTATATTGGATAGGAATCGGAAAAATCTTGAGCTATGAGGAAATCAGTGATTTATCTGATGATATGATGAGTGAAAATATCAAATCTTTCTCTTTTGTCAGAGAATTTGCTCTCCTGAGACACCCAGTGCAGTAAACTGGGTGGCAGAGCATGGCTGGGAGGGCACAGTGCAAAGGTGAGGATCCTGCTGTGTGCACTCTTCAGAAGTGGAGAGCAGGAGCTCCAGCCATTCCTAAGGCAGATCTGCAGCCCGCTGTGGGGAGGAGATCCAACATGTGAAAAGTGAGGTTTGCTTTTCTGGTAAATTTTAAAAGATTTAATAAAAGACAATAAGAGACAAACAATAAAGCAAAGTGTTAATACAGCCGGGTGCACACACTAACTCAGAAAACACTTCTTTCAATGCATCAACATGTTGCATATTCATAGATCTTCATGCATTATTCAAAATCATTCCCCCCCAGCCTGTAAATCCTCCTTGTGTTTTCTTCCTCCTTGTGGCTCCATCCTGTCAGTCCTCCCTGATAATGGGGATCAATAAATTCCTTCCCTAGGGTTCTGGTGTCCCTCACCACCATCTTCATCCAGATAGGGTAATCTAAGAATGTGAAGAATTTCCTGATTATCCTTTCTACCATTCTCTGAATTAGTGACATGAGCAAAAGTTTTTTACATGATCTTGTCATAGTCTAAGAAAAATATACATTTATTAACTACTATTTCTAAGTTTTGTTAATATCAGAACTAAAAGAAACTATATTCATACAGCAAAGTTTTCCAACATTATATACATAGTATTCATTTTAATATTTGCAAAAAGCCTAATATATAGTATGTACTTAATCAGGAACTTTAAATCTGACTTTTTATTTGATAGGGTTTCCTGTCCCTGACTGGCATGAATGGCTCCTCACCAAAAGGCTTTGGCCTCCTTTGAGGAAGAGGAGGGCACGGTTCATCCCTCTGCAAGAATTCCACTCAGGAGACTGATTCAAAGTGCTTTGGCAGCCCTTTGAAGCCACGGAGGAGTCAGAACTGCACATCCAGGGAAGGCAGAACATGGAAGGTCGTTGGGAAGAACTTTGAAGTGCTTTCAGAATCTCAAGAGTCTCGTTGAGAGCCTGACTGGGTTTATTTTGTTGTGAAATCAGTACTGCCCAAGTTATGGCTGTGTTGGGTCTGCCAGGGGCTTTCCTAAGGCATTGAGAAGTTTGGTCCTTTTCAAATCCATCCTGTCAGGGGCTTCCCTGCACCCCATGATCCCTGGAAGGAATGTAAATATCCCAGGAGTGCTGTAAAACAAACATTCAGCCCCCACAAGAGCACACCCCAGGTTACTGCCCAAATGGCCACCTCAGGGCTGGCTGAGGAGGGGCAGCACCTCCTCCCCCAGCAGAGAAACCAAATTTGCCCCATTTGAACGATTTACAGTGAAACATTTCCCACATGTTAGCTTTTATTGGCAACATTTACAGAAAAATTGAAGAATTCCAGTAGTTGAACAAATCTCTCATCTTTGTTCTTTTGCATAGAATAAACAAAAACATAATTTCAAAATCTGAATGAAATGGGAAATGGGGATTAACCAGGCAGTAAGTGAAAGCAAGCTACAGCCTCGAGCACATTTGTAATTAGGCAAGTTACAAACACTTCAGTAATGAGAAGGATAATAGAAATTCTGACAGGTCCTGTACTGGAGAGAGCTTGTGGGCACCACTGTAATAAATGAACAGAGATCTATTTGATTTTTTGTTAAAAGTGAGAAGCCCCAAGAGTTTTGTGTTACTTCATTTAGTGCTTGGTGAGGCTGTTTGTATGAGACTTTCCCCTACATTTTAAATCACTTATTGCTGCTTTGGCAGTGTCTGTTAGATTCCATTAGATTCATTAGCTCTTCTAAAGAGCATTGCTCTGTGGAAATAGCTGAAACAGCTGCCCTGTGTAATTTTGTTATTGCTTTAATTTACTCAGAAATTCTGTTTTAACACTCCAGCTGTCAAACATAAAGAGGAAAAAACAATCAATATAAAAGCACTTTCTACCTCAGTATTCTTACATGTACAGTTTGAGGGAAGATGGCTGAGAAACTTAAAAAATGAAAGGCTTATTTTGTTATTTTCCAGGAGATTTCTTGGAGCTGCTGGAAGTAGATAGTGCTTCTGAAAATGTCAGCAGTGAAGCACTTCGCTGTGGGGTGAGTTCTGCTCCTCTGCCAAACTGCTTCTCTCACACCATGAAACATCTGTCAGTTTCCAAGTCCAGCTGCCTTCTGTCCAGCACCACTTGTTCCCTCTTAGATCTTGGCCAAATTGGGATCAGAAGATCTAGACATGTGCTATGCTGTGCTGGTGTCCTCAAAGCCTTTTTTATTTCCTCCAGGAATATGGGATAAGATTTCACTGAGCATCCCTGTGCAGCTGTAGACTAGCTGGAAATGGGTGAGTCCATTTGTGAAGCTTCTTTGATTTGCTAACAGAACCCTTTATGGGCAGCAGGAATATTCCTTTGCTTAGTGTAATATTCCTGCTGCTTTCAAGAAGATAGAATTGCTTTCATTTTATGGTCCCGCCCAGACCATCCAGTGAGAAAATTCAGGGATCTCCAGTTGTTGTTGAATACTGGAGCAGTGGGACAGTGGGAGGTGTCCCTGCCATGGCAGGGGCTGCAAATGAGATAACCCTTAATGTTCCTTCCAACCCAAACCATCCTGGGATTCTGTGCTTATCTGTATGGGGTGAGTCTTATGTTCCCCAGCTTTTTTTCTACCACCTCATTGCCTGTAGATTTTGCAAACACAGAGGGTCCGTTGCCTTCATTCCATCAGGCAGATCCAGTAGTATTTTCTTGACAAAACTGCCAATTTCAGCACAATCAGCCAGTTGTTGTGCTTTTCAGTTGTTGTGTAGTCTGTAGGGACGTAGTGAAAGTTCTGGAGTGCTACTCTAGAAAACATACTGTCAGTGCTCTTTCCTGGAGAGTTTTGCTCTCAACTGTTATCTCCATTACCTGAGTTTTCACCTGTCTATTCTCTATTATTTAATTCAAAATGAATACATTTTTTTAAACAGTCATGTGATTTCATGTCTTAAATCCAGTCAATTAGGAATGCTACTGTTGTGCCATCTGATAGTTAAATGCATCTCTTTCAAATTAAGTTCCTTTAAAAGCTGTTTCTGATATCCCAGTGATGCAGAGTACACAGATAGACCTTTTACTTCTCATTGTTAATAAGTCTTCAAATGTTAAACTCTAGATTTCTGCTGTCAAAGGCAAATGTTTGTTTATGTCCTCCTCAACAGCTGTCATGTTAGTGTCACTCTTTCCTTATTTTTTCCTTTAATTGCCTTTCAAAATATAGTCTTGAAGATGAAAGGCCTGGTACCTTCTTTCAAAGGTCAGGCTTAACTGGCAGTGATGCTCATTGCTGTTTTCTGAAAGTCAACTCCCCTGTCTCAGCAGATGAATATGTTGTCATAGCACAGGTATGCAGCACATCAATAATAGTATATTTTGTACTGTTCTGCTCTGCACGTTTCCAACATGCTATCTTTTAACACTAATTTACAGCCAGAAGACCCACTTAGTCCTAATATACTCAGAATTAAGGTTAAGGTATTTCTTGTGTGGATAATGCAATAATGGATGTGAAGTTTAATCAAGTATTTGCATGGATATAAATATATTTTTCCCCTGTTCATTTATTTCTAAAAACACTAAGGGTGCCCAGCCTTTGGCTGAAGGCAAAGCCTATTTTAGGATTCTCTGTTTTATTAGGAATATAATGCTTTTTTCTCTGTGCTGTTTATTCCTCTGCTGCCTGCTAGTAGCTAAACAAGCAGGCAATGGTGCAAAAGGAAAACATGCCTTTGAGAATTAACTGCATATGTTACAACATGGTCCAGTGTTTGCTATTGCAATAAATGCTTAGAAAATCAAGTGGTAAACTAAATACTGACTGAATTATTTTCCTCAGGGCTGCTGATACCTGATAATCCCAATACTCTTTGCAGCATTAGTTTATAACATCACTTGTTTTAAATAAACTCCTCTCAGATTGCCAAAGGACCAACTGAATATGGAAAGTTAAGATATTTAACACTGTAATGGTTCACTGGTCTGAATTCACTGGGGAATTTGGAGAGCGTTAATTATTAATTTATATTTGCTGCAAACTCATCTATTGGCAGTCCTTTGGGATTCAGGAAGTGTTGATCATGGTATTTTGTCATCAGTAGAACAACTGGGGAAAAATTAAAGCCAGAGAGAGCTGCATCTGCTGAACTGAGACTGGAATTTGGCACCTGCAGCCTCATCCTTCTCAGAAAGGAGCCCCTACACAAAAGGCAGGTGTATGAGAATCCCCCCAGACCAATAAATTCCTGAAGAATTCTTGGCCTAGAGCCCTTCCCAACTTTACTTCTACTCACCAGTCTGTCTGGGGACATGTTTGCTTACATTATTAACAAGGCTGAATTTAAGCAATTTATCTACTCACTGGACTCTTAGAATGGACCTGTCCTTTTTTTGAAGATATATCTAGCCACAGCCAAAAATGGGTCAATAGAGATAATTTGTTTTGAAAGTTTTGTTTAAAACACAGTAATTAGATTTAATTCTTCAGATGGCTTCTTCATGCAAGGTATCACCAAGGAGTCCCTTTGAGGGTAAAAAGCTGTGCTCAGAAAGTTTTTGAGCTTCCATTTCTGGGCACTACAGACATCTTTAAGGGCAATACTTAAAGGATACTTTGACAAAGCCTTTCTTCACATCAGGTGTGCTACTAAATGCTTTAATCACATCATTAGTTTTTTCCCCAAAGACTTCAGCATTATGCCACACACATGGATAAACACTAACTTTGATGTTCATTAGGTCACCCAGCTGGGAGATGAAATTGCTCTTGTTCACAAGTTCCAGATAGCTTTGTAGGTTTTGTGCTTTACTGAGGCAGAGCATTCATATTCTCCAGGGATCTCTGTAAGACCACTTCCACTTTGGTGAAAGACATGTCTATTTAAAAATAATAGGCTATTTTAAATATTTTCCAACTGAATAGAATAGAACAGAAAAATGAGTGTCCACTTCAGACATCTTATCCATCAGTTCATAGAGCAATGATAAGTAGAAGATCGGTGTTTTCCAAAAGAACAACAGAACCACTAAAGACATCCATGACTGAATATTTCAGGAGTGTCAGAAATCCAATCCCATTCTGTACTGGCAGAAGGATGTATTTTGGAAGGTGTTTGACTTTGAGGAGGAAACAACCTGCCCCCCAGAAACAGCTCTCCAGTAGCCAGCACTGATGGCACTCCCACTCCTGCTCAGGCATGTTCAAAAGCCCAGTAGCAATGTTCTGGCAGCTTTCTGCACGAGATTTCGCTGTGTTGGTCCAGGAAACAAATTGAGGAAGGTCAGACTTGTTGTGGCTATGAAGCATTTTCTTCTAAGGAACGTGAAAAATTAAACTATCAAATGAGTCACAAGTGCTGTATTGGGTTGGTGTAGCAGGGTTGTTTTTGGGGGAGGGGTATGCAGAGAGGGGGGATACAGGTGTGACTTTTGAGAGAAACATCCAGAAGCTTTTCCCATGTCTGACAGAGCCAATTCCAGCCAGCTCCATCTCCAGGACAGAGCCACCCTGGCCAAGGCTGGCCAGCAGCATGGCAGCACCTCTGGAGTGAAGTATTTAAGAATTGGGAAAAAGCTCTGCAGAAGTGAAGCTGGAGAGAGGGGTGAGAGTATGTTAGAGAAACAGCTTTGCAGGCCCCCAAGTCAGAGCAGAAAGAGGGGCATGTCTCAGAAGAGAGGAACGTCTCAGTTCTCTATTAGGCAAGTAGTTTAAATAACTTTTTTTTCTTTTCTGCTAAACTTGCATTTTTCTTCTGAAGAACTTTGGATTTTACATATAAAAGGAGGATCAGGAACCTGCTGTTTTTCTTAAGCATTCTCAAAATGGGATGGAAATGTTCTTTTGTCGCGAAAGATTGAGACAAATTTTGGAGAAAATAAGTAATCTGAGAATTTATGAATGATTCTTTCTTATATAACTGAAACTGCATGAAGAACAATTGAGCAGAGGACTGTAATTATTTTAAATAGTGATGTTTTGGAGAAAAATACTGAGAGATTATAACCCAAAAAGAACTACTTGGCAATTTACATAACTGAAGTGGTGCCTGGGAGATGACAGAAAAAACTTGGGAAACAGGTTTGTAGAGTTTTATTTTAAAATTTTTCTTTTTAATGGCAATTTATTGAACAAATTAGTATTTAAAATATTTGAATATGCATTTGATGCTACATATTCTGAGCATGTAATATTCAAGGACTACATTCACACTTTTATCATGTTTTAGAATATGGTTCATCAAATTATGGTAGTTTGGCACAGAAAACAAGGAGCTCAAAAAATGTGTGATAGCTGCAGGTGAAGAAAATAAAAAGACATCTGATATTGGCAGTTAAAATCTTACTCTGTGACTGTGAAGAAGAGTTAAAAGGTAGGTATCAGCAACATTTTGAACTCTACAAGGAAGTTTGCAATTGTACTTGATTCATTATTCATCAAAGAATGAATCTGAGGAAAAAACCTCAAAGGTAAGTGCATCTAGTCTGTAAGACCAGACATTCTGATAGTTATTGCATAACCTCTCTGCTACACTTCTGTTTATTTATTTATTTGTACTCCTGGTTTAATTTTTAATTTCTCATATACTCTTCAAAAGATGTAATGATTCTACTCACATGGTGTGTGTAAGATACTCCTCAAAGGTTTTGAAAACCTTGATTGTAAAAAACAAGCCCAAGCTTCACTGGAGGGTAGTTAAATAATCCAGTGATGGCATGGCTCCCATTATTTTGACAGGAATGTGTCTGGATCCAGATCTTTGTTCCTGAGTGTCTCAGGGGGATTGCTCATTCCTCTCACCAGAGGTCAGGACATGCACAACAAGCACAGAGAGGGGCTCCCAGCTCATCACATTTTCTTTCCCAAAGACCTGACAGGTGATGGCTTGTCAAAGTTTGGATCAGGCACCTTCACATCACTGTGTGACAAAGACTTATTTTTTTATTTATCAGCCACATGTTGTGCTGCTGTTTCATCAGAGCTCTCCATGCTCTCACGTGGTTCTTGTGTCTGATTTATTTCTGCTGTGCTATATTTCAGTAATTTTTCTGTAATTGCATCAGATGGGGGAAATACCAGAAGAAGAGGTTTTTATTAGCTAAAGCAGAAATGTCTTTGGCAGTCTGGAATCGGGAGATGTAGCAGAATCATGGATCTGTCAGGATTTTGGAAAAGTGTGTGACCAGGGGCAGAGTAGTTAATTTATGTGTAAGTTATTATTGTTCACAGAGTCTCTGCTTTACATGGACTCAAATGCCATTCCCAAATCTGAAAAAGTTGTATCAGCAAAGAATTCCAGCTTCTTCACTTGGAATCTGATTTTTCTAACCTCATAATTTGAATTTACCCATTTGGGTTAACCTATAAGAGCAATCAAAGGCAGCCACAAGGATAGAAATTTAAAATTCCAAGAGCTTGTGGTTACACTGATGAGTATAGAATTTAGGAATCTTCTCTAGTTTTGACATTTTCAGCTTCTAAGTTACTGTAGCTTTCATTAATAATTTTAAACTAATTTTATATTTTTTCATACTTAATTGGAAATCTCTGTTAAAAATAATATATTAATTTTCACGTTTTTAAATTATATACAAATCATCAAGATGGATAATAATTGATAATTAAAATGCTACATTAGCTTAAAACACTTTTAAGGAAGAGGTAATAAATTGCAAGTTATGAAGAAAAAAGTCATATGTATTAATGGGACAACATTTCTTTTTCTTAGACAGAAAATGCAACAACCAGGATCAGCCAAAGGGGAGGGATAGAGACTACAGAAGGTTGAGATGGCACAAATCCAACAAGGTGAATCAAAAAATAAAAAAGTATTTCCAAATTTTCCTGTTTGGATGGTTCAACTGGTACCACACAATTAACCACACAATTTCTTTTATTTGTATCATACAGAGCCATGAAAACCAATTTAGTTTTTAAACTCGATCAATTTTCTTTCCTAAATGAGCTGAGGGGGGGTCACCCATCAGTAAACCTCTGTCAAACGAGCTTTTTTTAGACTGTCCAGCTCTGCTCTTTAATGGCACCAGTTTGAATTAGACCTTAATGTAATGTCACTTTAAATTAGGGGCTTCAGCCTGAACGTGGCCATAAAGAATATTATCGAGGCAGAGTAAACAGATTTCTATCAAAACAAATCAGTGTAGGCTGGAAATAGCAAAGTCACTGACACTTTGCAGGGCTTGGATTTCATCATGGAATTGGCTGTATCTGCACAAAGCAAACACAGGAACGTCTTCAGGTGATACAACTATTGTGTACTTAAAATAAGAAATGCAAAAAAAATGTACAAAGATATTGCCTCGTGTTGGCTTGAACAGGTCTCCTCTGATTAATGCCCTCATTTTGGGGTTCTAAACCAGGACTCTGCTGTTCTCCTGCAGCAGGAGCTGTTACATTGCTGTGCTTAGTAAACCTCCAAGAGTTCTCTCCCTTTTGCCCCAAATTCCTTCAGCCCACGCAGCCCCCTGTGCTCTGAGAGGCACTTTGGCTGTGCCAGATGTCACAGGAATCACTGGGGCTTTCTTAATGTCATTATTGAGTCCTAGGAAACCTGCTGACACCTTTTTCTTTCCCCAAAATAGCATCTCTCTTTATTTCCAGAGGCATGGAAGATGAAAGTGTGTGTGCACACATAATCAGTTATTGATTTCTGGGCAAAATGTTCGTAATTTACTTATGGGAGAAATAATTTGAAGCACTTTTCCCAGGGATAGTTAATTCTAAGGGATGAGTTATTTATTTTGGAATTCTGTATCTTTATGTAGTGAAATCCAGCAGAGAATAGTTGTGGGTGAGTTATTTGCCAGATGGCAAAATTTCTCAGCCTACTCCAAGTTGATTGTTTATGTGCACTTCCTACTACACAGTGCAGGGAAAAAACTCTGTGGAACCTGCACTTGGCAACTAGCAGTCAAGGGAGAATATCAGCTGAATTGCCATTTGTCCATCTAAATAGTCCCTGGCAAAATAACCAGAGCCATTCTGAGCTGTCCATCAGATAAAGAAGAGTAGAAATTGATGGAAATTAAATGAATATAATTTTGGATTCAACATCTATATGGAATTAAATATGCATATAGGATCTGGTGCTTACTAAGAAAACAAAATCAATGTGAAAATCTAGTTCTTTAACTGGATAATTGTCAGTTATGGCACTGCCTTACAGAAGAAGGAGCCAGCTGGTACAGGGCTATTCTGGACCTTCAGCTGCTCAAATCACTCTGGGCTTTCCCAAAATATGCTAGAAGAGGTGAACTTGTAAACTTTTAAGTTGAATTACTTGATTTTTTTCCATTTACTATTGAACTCTATGGAGGGTATAAGAGATGTTCAATACCAAACAAGCTTTATATGGGGAAAAATTATGGAGACAATGATATGAAGCAGAAATTGTATCTATAACTCACTCCTGATTCTTGATCTGGAAGGGTTGGTGTTTATTTCCCACCATCCTGAGGCCATCCTCATGTGCTCCCTTCGGCCCCAGATCTCCTTTTGGACTGCTGGAATTCCCCAATGATTTTCTGATTCAGGAGATTAAATCCTGTAAGAAAAATCATGTTTTTTCTTTCTGAAACTATCATTTATTTTGGCTGCATTCAGCAATTAAAATATAGTAAGTAAATCTGGTGTCACTAAAAGTCTGAAAGTTGAAAATACTTTCAGGATCTAAATAATCCTTCTAGTGTCAGGAAGGCAGAAAATTTTGGGGAAATGTTATTTATGGTTACTCTGGTGAAATCCAGAACAACCATATCATTACAGTCTCTGTAGTAATGTGTAACTTTGCAGACTTTGGACCAAGCAGTTTGAGTTGGTGAACTGAGTCAACCAAGGCTTTGGGTTGTTTACAATTTATCTTTTGCCACACTGAGTTTAAAAAAAAAAAAAATAAAAATCCTGAAGAGCTTTCAAAAGAAACAAAAAAAAAATTAAAAAATAATTTTTAAAAAATGGGGATAGGGTGAGGAGAGAGAGAAAATGACCTAATGAGAATATGAACTCAATTGACTGTACAGAGAAAACTCAGCATGAATGGAATCACAGAATTCTAGACTGGTTTGAGCTGGAAGGGACCTCAGAGCCCATCCAGTGCCACCCCTGCCATGGCAGGGACACCTCCCACTGTCCCAGGCTGCTCCAGCCCCAGTGTCCAGCCTGGCCTTGGGCACTGCCAGGGATCCAGGGGCAGCCACAGCTGCTCTGGGCACCCTGTGCCAGCCCTGCCCACCCTGCCAGGGAACAATTCCTAATTCCAGTATCCCATCCAGCCCTGCCCACCCTGCCAGGGAAGGGGAATTTATCACAGAAGTCAGGAAGACTTTCCAGTGTTACAAAGTAGAAGGCACCTTATTGTCACTGTTTCTATTTAACAACAACCTGACTGCCACTGTTCCTAATTACCAGAGGAAGATAGATCACAAAACAGTACCAATAGCAGATGGTTAAAAAAGGCTAAAAGAAAACATGAGCAGCATGAGACCTGGTTTTTCACTAATTCCAATTGTGCTGAATTTCAGGCAGTGCTGCTGTTCCTCTCAGTGGAATTGAAGTGACAAGTCACCAAGTGAGAAAGAGGAGAAAGAGAGTTAGCAAATTATGTCACCAATGAACTTTGTATGGAATATGTTAACATTTTGGAGCTGAGATGAATGATTTTATTAAAGATCTGAGAATGCTTAAAAGCATATTTTAGAGCCTAAAGTTAATATCTCTTGCTATCTTGAGTCTTCAATTTATATTGGTGCTGTGCTTTGCTGTTCTGTGCTTAAAATAACAATAACATTTCAGATTATAGATATTGATTTATCTCTCTCCTTCCTCTTTTTTTAAATGCTATTCATATATTAGGAGGGGCAATAGTGAACTCTTACAAAAAATTACTTTACAACTCCTGTGACTTTTATAATTTTCACATTTATAACAGCCAAGACTCATAATTTTCCAGCTACGTAAAAAAATGGAAAGGCAAACTTGGAGAAGGCAGTGGAAACAAGACTCCAGTCCTTGGCATCTTTTCCCAAGTCTGTGATTTGCATGACAAATGCCAGCATAAAATACCATGAAGAATTGTATGAAATGGTAGGTGATGGAGATGTGTGTTTGCAAAATCGCTTTTCTACAGCAAAGTTGTTACTCCAGCATCAAATTATGGGTGGATAAGTGGTTTCAATGGCTCAGTCTGACAGCAATCTTTTAGTGGTTGGTATAAAAGTTGGTGCCCTTTGGTCCAGTTTAGTAGCATTTAGTGAGCACTACAAATTTTGGAAAAAGCCCCCAGTGTTTCATATAGGCAGAGAGTTGCCATCCCCTTTTTTTTTTTTTTTTTTTTTTTTTACTACACCTGCTGTTGTTGTTGGGTCCCTTTGCAACTGATTAGGATGTATTGTACTTATACCTATTGTGGATTTGAAAAATGGAAAACCTTATAATGAACACAACAAGTAAAAGTCAGAATCATAATATGATTTTTTTCAATGATTTGAATAAAATACAAAAAACCCAAACTGTATTGAAGACAAATTCTGAAGGAAATATCAGAAGTGCTTCATTTTTGTATTTTTCTTGATCACAAGGGAAATTTCAGTTCTCCAGCCTGTACTGGTTTTTTTTCAATCTGTTTATTTGTGTTGCATTTGAATTGTCCAGCATTACATTGCTGATCCCTGGGATCCTTGGCTAAAGGGGGTGAGTGTGATTCAGGTGCACCTGTGAAAATTCACATTACATAATGGAGATCCCGTTCCTCAAGGATATAAGCTAAAAAGGATTAGAGGAATAAAACTGGTCCCCATGACAAGGTTTTGAATTTAGTAATATTGTGCAAAAAATGGGGAGGAATTAAGACTTCCCTGGTTTCTGAACAATGCACAAGTTATTTGATATTACTGTGGATAATTTTATGAACAACTGTAAAAAAACCTTCTTCCAAACTACCACTTTTCGCAGGAATTATTTTCACAGAAACCTCAGTAATATTTCAAGAGAGCATCTTAAACTGTTGTCTTTGTAGAAGCCTTCCAAAAGTGTAATTTGTCCTAGGACATTTAAGGTTGCCTAATACTTCTATCTATAAAGTTGTAATTACAGTGTTCAAATTTAATTCTGTGTAGTGGCCAGTGTTCACTTCTACATCTCCATCAAGTTGATTTTCGGTTTGCAATTTTTTTTTTTTTTTTTTTCAGTAACTGAGTTTTGGTTTTGCAATTTCATCCAAACATATTTTCTGTGCAAGTGAAGAGGTTTTAGTTCTTGTATCTCCTACAGACCATTGCACAGTCAAGAGATTTCAGATTATATAGCCTCAGCTCTGGTTTTTATAGATTTTACCAGAAGAAGGTCAGAGCTAAACACATTTCCTAACCCACACAAAAAGGCAGAATTTTCTCTGGAATGGAGTCAGAAAAATTCTAGCTGGTGCATATTTAGTCATAGAGGGAAGATTGGATTTTTGTCAGTATCAGGATGGATGGATTCAGTTGAAAATTCCTCAAGTAAAAGGAAATTGTTACTGAAACACGTTTTGATTTCAACTCCCTGTCCATGGAGATAAAATACCAGGTAATGTGAGGACACCTCTAAAATCCACGGTTTGATTTACTGTTTTTAATCTAACAAGCTAAAAGTATTTAATTAATACCTCTGTAGTTTGTTAGATTTCACAGCAGCTGCTTTTTTTGCTGGATATCTCCTGATTTCTCTCCCTCTCTGTGCAAACCTGTATGGAGTTCTCAGTTACAGCTCCTTAGGATAAGAATAGTTGAAATGCACCAAATTACATGAAAAAGAAGCAAAGCAGTAGCTTTTCTTCTTCCCATTGAACTAATTTTGGTACAAGAGGTCTCATCAATATTAACCAAATCATAAATTAAGAAGACTTACTAAGATGTGATACATTCATGTGAAAAAAAAGAGGATATTTCTGCAGTGTGCCTGGTTTCCCAAGTTCTAAAATGCTTTTAAATAACTCAAATTGAGCTATCCCACCACTACCATCTGTAAGGAATGAGGAGGTTTTATTCTTTTTCATGTATCTTGTAGTGGTTATTCTTTGCCTTTAAAAGTGTCAGGATGTTCTCAGAGGTGAGGAGCCCAGCTCCAGGAGGTTCATGAGTGCACGGGAGGAAATTACTGAATTGGCCTTGTCAGAGCATGTCCAATTCTTTTTTTTTTCACCTCAATATTCTTTGCTACAGTAGACAGAGAAATAGGTCCTTTAGTTTTTACAAATTTCAAAGGAAGCTCTATTCTGTTTCATATTTTCGCATTCTGGATGTTTTTGAAGTCAGAGAAGAATATCACCTGCTTTTCTATTTTTATATCCCTTTATGAGCATTAATCTAACTGTGACTTTGCTTGCTTTCTGCAATGAGTGGCTACACCCAGGCCAGTTGAATTAAAAGCCAGAAGGGTTGGTTTGTGGTGGCTGTTGTCAGGCATGAGAGAAGCCATCAGCACAGAGTTGTGGGGACTGAAAATGCCCCTGGCTGTGCTCAGTTCCATCTGGGATAAGGGCTCTGCTGTGGCTCTCAGCCCAGCTTGACTGGGAACATGGCAGGGGGAAGATGCTGTGACTCCTGGTGCTGTTTAGGCCAAACTGTAGATTTATAAAAAGGCCATTAATTGCTAGAGTTGAAGAAAAGCAATGTGCACTTTTCAGTATATTAATAATCACAGAATGGTTGGGGTGGGAAGAGATTTAAATCCCATCCAGCCCCACCCCTGCCATGGCAGGGACACCTCCCACTGTCCCAGGCTGCTCCAGCCCCAGTGTCCAGCCTGGCCTTGGGCACTGCAGGGATCCAGGGGCTCTGGGCACCTCTGAGGCAATTCACACAATACAAGGTCTTCCTATACATAAATTCCTGTGTTTCCTTGGTTTGCATCATCCTTTCTCAGCAGGAAATTCTCATTAGGATCACCTGAAGGAGAAAGAGAAGCAGCACAGCCAATTCAGAGCCCATCTCTCTCATGACTGGCACTGGAAATTGTTAAATAAATCAGCTTTTTTAAATGATGAAAGCAGATTATGGATGTGAGATTTGTAATTCCCAGGAGAGCTCTGGGGAGCAACATCAGGCAAGCAGCAGGACAAATTTATGAGCACTCCCAGAGTAGAATGTACCATCATTAACCTGATTTAAAAATGCACATGGGGGTCTGATAATGTGAAGAATGTGGGTTTTTTATCTCAGGATATATAGGTGGTGTTTCCTCTGAAAAGCAGGGTGCCTTAGAACTTGTTTTTGAGGACCTGGAAAGTTCTGGGGAAAAAAATCATTTAACAATTATTAGGACATAAGTTATAATGGTTTTGCAGACTGCTTGAATTGAGCTGAAGAGTGTGCAGCGTAACACAATTCAAATATTTTGTAAACAAACTCATTACCACAAATGCATTAACTTTAATATAGTTTTGGTTGCAATCAGGTTCTTTTCTCTTTCCCATTTTATAAATTGTTGCCTGATGACTTTGCCTTTACCATGAAGAATTTTTGCCCAAACTAAGAGAGTTGATGCTGCACATCAGGTACTCCCACAGCCTTGATCCCTTTCCTACACCTTCTAAATGTAGAGGTTTGGTGCTTTGCACCCCTGCACTGTTCTCTCTCTTCCTTCCAAATGTTCCAGCTCAGGGCCTAAAAAGAGTGGCAACTTTCTTTCTGTGCAATCTGGTGTGTAGGTGTTTTGTTCGAGCACCAGCACATTAAACAGTCAGCACAGTCCATTTAAAATAATTAGGATTAATTTTCTCAAGCTCTCATGAAAACAAAAAGGAAATTATTTGCAGCTACCTGCACAGTGCCAACTTAAGTGGGATAGAGTAAAGTCATTACAGGTAATTTAATTTAAATATTACCCAAACTTTGCCCATGTGACGTGATTTTTTTTGCAAGTCCAAGTCAAAACACATCTTTCTGAGCACTTTTCCAAATGGATGATGCACTTGGAAACAGCATTTTTCGTTGTGAAAAGCCTGGATCTGATCAATTTACAGGTGGCTTTTGACAGCCAAAATCTATGAAAAAAATCGTCAAAATCTGTCCAAAAGTGAAATGTTTTTAAAAATGACAGCTGATGTTTTCAGATATACCTAGGCTACTTATAATGGGTGTTTATTTAAGAATTTTATGTAAGCAAATGAATTGCTGAGTTCAAAATTTAATGAAGTTCAATTGATATAATCAAGGAGATTGAAATAGGCTTGAAGGGTTTGATTTTTGATTAATAGAAATCTATATAGGTCATGTATTGTTTTTCTAATATAATACCTTTGGAATAAAAAAGGTTTAGGTAAAGTTTAATAATAAATAGAAATTAGGAAGGAATTGGAGACTGGAATGTATTCATTAAACTTTGAGGCTCCCTTCTTTTCTTGTCCAGTAAAATGGAATAAAAACCTCCTGGGGGGCTGAGAAATGGTATTCAGCGATCAGAGGAACTGATTAAATACATATTCATGTATTTAAAAAAAAAAAAAAAAAAAAAAAGAAAAAGAGAAAAATCCACCAAAATTTTTTGAAGAACTGGTAAAAAAATCACCGACCTCTTGTCCCCAAATTGAAAAGTTGTCCAAATTTTAATCTTAATTGTTTAGCAGCAACCATTGGTGCCCATGAGCCCAAATTTGCTGTGATTTTCCATGCAACATACAGGAAAAAACATGAATGAGCAATGATGGTATAAATAGGCTCATTAAAAGTGCAAAGCAGTTAATTTATAATTAATTAATAAACTTGTCTGAAGTTTGAAGTTTGACATGTCACTTATAAAGCTGAGAGAGAAAACAAATGTTCTCTGTTCCCCACTGCTGTACCTGAGTAGGGTCTAATTGACAACAACTAAAAATCATCCTTCAGTGTGATTATTGTTCTCAGGATCTGTGCCAGCAGTGCTATGTGCTGTCAGATTTATTAGATGCCACAGTGCCAATTATTTCTTGTGACTCTGTGATCTCTATAAATCTGAAAACACAAAGCAGTCTCCCCAAAGCCTGATTTTATTTCCTCCCTGCCCCTTTGTCAGCACTGGGGTGCTGAAGCCCTGGAGAGCAGCCCGAGCCAGCACTGCTCACTGCTCTTGCCTTTGCCTTCCCCTCCCACCCTCCTGCTCCTGCTCTCCCAGCCACAGACACAAACCTCCTGTCTGTCACCAGCTTTGTCCCCTAAGGCTGGTGCTTTTTGCTGCTCTTGTCTCCTTTCCTGCCGCTGCCTTTGTGGTTTGTCACTCCCTCCTGTTCTGCCCCAGCTTCGCACTCCTGTGTCAGGAGATGTCAGTGGCCCTCTTACTCAGAGTTCTACAAGTATTTCCCGTGGTCTGCTGAGATTTGATTTTTCCCAGAAAGCAGGCTAACAATACATTTCAGCTCAGGAGTCACTGGAGAGAGGCAGTGGGACTACACAGACAAGTTTTCTCCACCTTAATCTCTCTTATTAGAATCAGGTCTTGGAGAAAGAATCAATCTGTACTGAGAATGAGGCTTTTATTAATGCAGGAAGCGATTTTGGGCAGCAAGGAGCCAGGCAGGTGTCTGCTGTCAATGATTTATTTATATTCTGGGCTTGAGATACATTTGTAAATAAGCCAAGCCATTTTTGCCTTAGCTGCCTGTGACACATGTACTGCGTGTGTGCATGGAAAATGTGACATCTGTGCTCTGTGCTCACAGCACTGAGTGAGGCAAAAGCACTGAGTCCCACTGGCAGTGCAGCTCCCAGAGAACCAGGACTTTCCAGGATAAAGCTTGTCATTGCTGATCTGTGTTGTTAAACCCAGAGCTGCTTATCCTGCAGTCCTTCCAAAGGGGAGCAGCAGTGGTGCTGTTGTAACTCCCTCTGTGAAACACTTTGGCAATTATGGAAGGTTGTGTTGAAGGATCCACCCACTGAAAGGAGAATTTGAAGGATGCCAGGCCTGTTCCTAGCACATGGCATTAGGGCAGATGTACACACTTCACTGCAGGTGTCCCCACCAGGGCACAGCATTTCCTAAAACACAGGTTTAATCTGGAAAAAAAAAAACAAAAAAAAAAAAAACAAAACAAAAAAAAAAAAAAAAAAAAAAAAACCAAAAAAAAAAAAAAAAAAGCACTCCTAGAGCTGAATTAACATTTTGTCTTTTCTGCAAAATCTTTGTTTTCTGCCTCTTTTCCAGCCTCCACCTCTTCCACAGCACTGACTCCTGGCCAGGGTGCAGCAACAGCTTTGGCTTCAGGACATTTGTGTGAGCCTGTCCCTGTCTTCAGTTGCCCCATTCTGACTGGGGTATTGAGATTGTGATAAAAGAGACTTGGCAGATTTCCTGGGTGAAATCTGTTAGCCTGGAGAAAAGAAGGCTCAGGGGCCCTTGTGGCTCTGCACAACGCCCTGACAGGAGGGGACAGCCGGGGAACAGGGACAGGAGGAGAGGGAACAGCCTCAGGCTGGGCAGGGCAGGCTCAGGGTGGAACCAGCAGGAATTTCCCCATGGAAAGGGAGCTCAGGGATTGGAACTGCCCAGGGAGGTTTGCAGTGCCCATCCCTGGGGGTGTCCCAGGAAGGGCTGCAGGTAGCACTCAGAGCTCTGGGCTGGGTGACCAGAGGGATCAGTCATAGGTTGGCTTGGATGATCCTGGAAGTCTTTCCCAACCTTAATGATCCTCTGTGACCTGAGAAAGGCAAATCTGTATAAAATCCTCCTTCTGGGTGCCCTAAGCAGTGGCAGCTCTAATCCAGGCAGCTCAGTGCACACCTTTGTGTGCTGTGGGATCAGTCTGTGTGTGTACCCGATGTCACCATCCCAGCTCTCTGGAGAGGAGGACAACTCAGGGCAGGACTTCACTGAAACAAGCCCTAAAGTTTTGGGGGATGGACCCTCTGCCCTCAGTGGAAGAGCCTGCCCAGAGCCAGAGGCCAAGCACATGGAGCTGAGGGATAATCCAGCCTTTCACTCCTCTCCCCAACCCATGTGGACATTTAGGGTCTTTGAGTTGTGTCCCTGTGAGTGGGGGGCTCATCCTGAACTTCAGCCAGAATTCTCAGGGCAAAGCACATTTACTCACTGACATGGATCAAGTCTTGGAGCATGGGAGGGAGGAAACCTCTATTTTGGGTGGGTTGGTACTCTTCAATCCTGGTATAATTGCAGAGCTCCTCCTGGATCTCCCTGTCCTTCAGAAGGAGAGCACTGAAAAAAGCCATTTGAGCACCAAGTATTGGATATTCTGCATTTGGATGAACCAGCTTTACTCTACTGTCCCTTCTCAGTTCCCTGGGCTATAGGCAATGTGGAAAATGATTCTCAGTCCCATTTTCAGGCATCTCTTTTTAATGCTGCACAATACCCTGTACAACAATCAATGTCCAGCTCTGTTGTCTAGCATTTTTCTTTCCTCTTGGAGAGTGGTATAAATATTAATAGCAGTAACCATGGATATTCTCTTTTATCTGACATGGTACAAAAGAAGAAAGCTTCTCCAGATCAAATTGACTATTGATCTTGATGTGTCTATTTGTGCAACCACTGTCACTGTAATTTCAACACTATAATTAAAAAAATGTTGAAGCCAGGTAACCTTACTCAAACTCGAGAACAGTAAAAATAGATAAAACATGATGGATGGACTTCTCTCTTATGGAAAAAGGGTTAACTAGAAGCCAGGGATGAGACTACAGGGTAAAATCAGTGCTAAAGTAGTGTCAGCCCTTGAATTTGTTGAAGTGAAAAAAAGTCGATGTATTGTGAAAGAAATTACAATTCTGTTAGGAGCAGAAGCCTCAAATGAACAGACCTGAAGCAAGAAAATGACTTGGAAATGAGTGAAGGCTCGAACCAGACCTAACTTGGGAGATTTTCTCTCTGCATCCATCACATTTAGTGATTATGCTTTGTTTAATAACAAGGACAAACAGTGGTTTAGCACAGCTGTTCTCTCACTTGCATTTTCCTGCAAATAAAACCATTAAACAGGCTTTTTTTTCTGACTACCAGCTCTTGCTATGGCAAGAAGAAATGATTGCCCCCCATACATTCCCTTTTCATTCCAAAGCACAATGATCTCCCTTGGCTGCTGAATGGCTAAAAGATGGAACAGAATGTTTTTAATGTGACTCTGATTGACCTTTGTGTTCCCCACACTGTCTGGCTTTAATTCTTCTTAGAATGGCATTAACATTTGTTGAATGCATATACAATTCTATTTGCTGCAACTGTTGTATACAAAGAATGCTCTGCTACAGACTCTGTTCTTCAACAGAAATGTAACGTCTTTATGCCAGCCACGAGGATTGCAAATCTCTGATTATGGGATTACATTTTCTGCAATCAGGAGGGTTTTGTGGCAGAATATTTTTAGTTATGCTGCATGTTTTGTCTCCCTGTTCTTCATCAGTAAATACATCCCTTCTCTATGTTTCCTTCTTTGCTGGGTTTACTGCACAAAGAACTTATGAATGGCTGAGACATCCATTCATAGGTTTTAACAGTTTATTCAGGCTGCCTCTTCTCTGTCTTTGTAAGGAGAGACTCATTTTCCACTATTGTGAAACAGGAATTAATTCTTAGATTTCTGATTTTTCAGCATTTGTTTTCTGAGAGCAGAGGCACATGAAACAGTTGTTGTGCAAACTGAGCCCATCTGGCTGAATCTTTTCCTTTGGTCTCCCTTAAAGGGGCTTCTTGCTCATAGAGCTCACCCTATATTGATGACAGACATAACAACTGGTCAGGGTTTTATTTTCCAGCCACACAACCTGGTGTTTTAATAGTCTTATATTCTGATTCCAGGATTAAAAGGGGAAAAAGATACAAGAAACACAGTGCTCTGGGAGGTGGGGATGGACAGTGTGGAAATGGAGAGAGGATGTTGAGATCTCTGTGTTCATCTTGTGCAGTGGCATTAGGTCATCTGCTGACTCACCTTGGGAATTGTTGTAATTCATGGAGGATTTACAGTTCCCTGATGTTGCCTCAGGAAAGGTATGGAAGATTCCCAGACTCCCATGATGTTGGTTGTGACATTTTTGCTGCTTGTTTTTTTGGTGGGGAGGTTGTTTACATCTCCAGGCAATCAAATGAAGGTGAAGCTCATGTTGCAAGGGGAGGGGAAATGTGCCAAATATTGCCAATAGATGGAGGATTAATCATTATGAGAGCAGAAAATGTAGGGAAGGTAAATATACGTATTCTGATTTCTAGAAGTCCTTAATCTTATATAAATGAGGCAAAATCTTATATAAGCAGTAACAAAAATTATCCCAGGAAGCCACCTAGCCAGGAAGGCCTTGAAGAGGGGAGAATCTAAATTATCTAAGGGGATGTCACAGTTTTGAGGACCACCTACTGCTCCCTCTGCAGTGCCCAAAACCTGCTCATATGACATCTTTGGTGCCAAACAATGCAGCTGGCAGTGGGACCTGCAGCTCTGCTTTATACTTTAACTACTGATGATCTGTCCTCCCCAGGCAGGGAATGTGCTCAATGCTCAAAATCACATCTAGAATTTTCCTTCTGTTTTGTGAACTCTGAATCCTAAGCCCATATGGCATCTCAGTGTTCTTTGTACAGCAAAAATTGGGCTTTTATTTTGACTCCAGTCAAAATACATAGATTTTCCTTTATCTCCACACCTCCATGTTTGACCTTCAGTAGAACAGAACAGGCTATTTCCATGGTGGGGTAGCACAACCATCACTTAATCCAAGTGCCTGAGCAGTTCAGGCTGACCAAGCTAATGCTTGTTCTCAAGGGCATTGTCCAAATGGCTCCTAAACCCTGACAGAGCTGGGGCCTCAACCACCTCTCTAAGAAGCTTTTCTAGTGCTTGGTCATCCTCTCTAGAAAGAAATGCTTCCTAAGGTGTGGTAAAACCTCCTCTGGAAGAGCTTTGAGCTGTTCCCACGTCCCATCAGTAGATACCATGTTCCTTCCTCTGTAGAGAGCAGTGAGGTCACCCTCAGGTTCATTTTCCTCAAGTTTAACAAGCTCAGAGTCCTGAGCTCCTCCCAGGACATCCCTTCCAGACCTTCCTGCCTCCTTCTGGGTGCATCAAGGACTGAACAGACACTGCATGTCCTGACTTTTTGATCAGACTCATTAATGTCTCATGTTTGTGTTTAGAAATTAAAATAATTTTGAAAGGTTTTTTTGCTTAGGCTTCACCCTCACCAATCTCCTGCTGAAAATGGAAACAATGAGGAGGCGACTTCAGTGCCAGAAATGTGGTGTGGGGGCAGCAGCAGTGACAGCTCTGCAGCAAATCCCTCTCACAGACGACTTTAATGTAGGTCAGAGTAGCAACAGATATTAGACAAGGGCCAGAAAACATGCAAAAAGACTTTATTTTTCACTAGTTTTGTTTATATTTTTAATTTTTCCCCTCAAATATCAATCATCGCTACTTGTTCTGTTGTCTTAAGGATTCTTGATGAGTCAATGCCTGAATATCTCAGCCATTCTGCTTGATTTTCTTTCCCTTTTCTGGTGGATTATGACTTGAATGAGTGCCTAGATAATCTTGGATGTGCTTGGGGGCACCTCATCTCAATATTCTTTATTTCTAGAGTCACTGGAATGAACCTGTGCCTGGAAGGACCATGATAAATTCAATATTTTAAAACACTCTCCTAACCAGAACTTTTGACCTGTACTGGACTTATTTTTCTCAGGAAGACACTCACTTATCTATTCCAAGTACCCTTATTTAATATGAATATATTTCATGGAGGCAAGTTCTCAAATTGAGAACATTCTGAAGAAGATTTCGAAGTCAGTAGACTGGAACGATTCAAAAGTAATAGTGACCTCTAGTGACTAGAGAATTCCGTAGGTCTTCCAGAACAAGCTTAAATTTGTTGTAAACCCAGCATTTTATAAAAGTTTGTAATGGTATTATATTATTTAAGAGACTGAATTTTTTGCTTTTATGCCTTTTTCAGCTGGAATTTATTATTTGTATCTTGAATGTTCCTTTCTTAACAATCCCTGAACATATTTTAATATCTTTATTGTAGTCTAGAAGTAATTAGACCTTATTTGAAGCACATCTGAACTTCTTTGCTGTGTGTTCTCTGGCACATAGAGGAGAAAATGACAATATTCCAAATGACTTCATACCTCATCTCTAACTCTTTGCATGGGTTTAATTTTGCAGAATGTTGTCTCCTGTGGTTTGATCCCCAGATAGGTTTTACTGAGAACTTCTCACGTGGCTTTTTGATTAATCTGGAGATGATGTTCATTAAAAACCACAAAATACTGTGGTTTTAATGCCATTTTCTCTAAGAGTCAATATCTCACTGCTGGAAATACTTTGGATTTCATGGTGCTTTGCCTTGACCTCACTCAGAGCATCCAGGGCTCAGGTGTAGTAAACTCATGAAATGGTTTGGGTTGGAAGGGACCTTCAAGGGTTTTCTAGTCCAACTCCCAATCACTGACACCTCTTTTGCTTGGCACTGGGTGGCAGATGTGAATTTGATTTTATTCCTACTATTCAAATAAGTGTGACATTGGTCAGTGGTGGCTGTGATGGGTTATCAGTGGCACCTGATGATCTTAAAGGCCTTTTCCAACCAAAATAATTCTATGATGGTGCATAGAGTCATTTATTACCCAGTCACCTCCTAACATTCCCAGTATTCCCCCACACAATTACTGCAACAGCTGCACTAAATAGTAGCTGTATATTTCTTTTAGTGATATGCACTGAAAACTTTATTTTTTTGCTTTAATATGTGATTTTACACTACACTATTTCAGGGGTGCAGCACAATATTGCATAAGGGATAGGGGATGAAAAAATTTGGAAAGAGGAAAAGAAATGCAAATTCTGTTTAAAACTCATCTCCGCCAAGAGAAACTGCACCAAATGAAAAGAGAAAATCTTGCACTTGTCATTCTCTCTGTTTCATTTAGATATTACTGAAATTAAAATGTTTTTTGGCTTTGTTTTGGTTTTGGGGTTTGTTTTGGTTTTGTTTGTTTGTTTATTTGTTTTCTTTTTGTTTTTGTTTTCCTTTTTGGGGGAAATTAACTGAATGATACAAGGAGCTGGAAATATGACAGGTCAGAAGGAAGCAGTGCCAGAACACCACACAGTGAGGCTCTCTGTGAGCAATTCCCATTCCATTTCAAGGAGGTGCTGCAGACTAAAAAATCTGCCCAAAGATGCTGATCAGGTTGTTGTGTAATCAAAGGCATCTGGCTTGCTGACAGAAGCTTGGGATGCCAGTGTTCTGCTGTGCTGTAACCTCAGTGAGGTTATAGCAGCCACACCTTTTATCAGGCCTGGAAATCCATATATTGAGTGTAATGAACAGGGAGCTTAACATTGCTGCTTATGAATAGCCTTGTTCATTACTAAGTCAGTCTTTATTCAGATGAGGTAAATTGCCTAAAGTATTTGGAGCCATTTAGATTTAAAATCACTGAGAATCTGAATCCATTTAACCTTTGACATGTGCACAACTCATAACACAAATCCATGATTCGTTGCTCTGTTCTTGTTTGCTTTGACAGGTCCAGTGTTTTCCTGGTTTGCTAAAGAGAAGATTTGTTCTTGATGAGTTTTTCATATCCTTCCTGTGCCTTGATATTAAAAACTCTGGAGAGATATTGCTTCATGACGATTTTGGTGTCTGATAGGAGAGAAATTTTGGTTTATTTACTGTTAGATTCTGTACTTTTATGTAATTGCTGAACTGAGACCAAACTTTCCATGTGTGAGAAGAGGTGGTTGCTTGATTTAGTGTTTTGATTGTGGATCCTTTTGCAGGAGAAGTTATATTGATTGCATGGTAAAGAGATTTACATGATGGTGTTTGAGGTTCTATAGCAAAATTTACTATCAACAGCAAAATTCCTTGTTTGTTTTGTGGTTTGCTGGTTTTTTTGTTGTTGTTGTTGTTGTTGTTGTTTTTAAATTTGAGAATTATACTAAAAGCAACACCATATTTTCCAGAGAATGTCTTTAACAGAAGTTACAGTGCTGCTATGGAGAAAAGCTATGGAAAACTACATATTTTTGAAATTGCTTGCCTCTGTGGAAGATTTAAGGTATGAATTTCAAAAGCTTGGTTCTCATTTAGAAAAGGGATATTTCAAAAGTAAGATTGTGCAAACCTTCTTGGTGTCCACATCTTAAAAATTCAACCCTTGGAGGATTCCCCTTGCTGGTTGTGGAGCTCTATAGCAATATGGGCTGTTCTCACCCCTATTCTCAAAGAGTGAGCCTTGATTGGTATTTTTCCCTTATTTGACTTCAATACTGTCTCTTCAGTCTTGTTTGGGGTAATAAAACTGGGTCATATTGGTTTATATCCATGGTGTTATCTCTGCTACTAAGGTTGGGCAGGGTTTGAAGCAGCCAAGACAGTGGGAGGTGTCCCTGCCCATGGGAGGGGGTGGCACTGGATGGGCTTTGAGGTCTCTTCAACCCAAACCATTCTATGATTCTGTGATCATAGAACTTTTTCAAAATTATATCAGGGAAAAATATATCTGGAAAATCCTGATGAAATTTTTAAATGGAGTAACTAAACTGCATATCCACTAGAATAATTGTGTCTATGGGAAATCTTTGAATAAATTGTCAAAAGGGGCTTTTTTTGGACAAACTAGCTGAAATTTAGCTCAAAGAGGTTTTTTTAACTCTTAATGTTAAGCACTGTTAATAATATGATATTAATTGTTTTTAAAAAATGAAATTGCAACAGAACCAAACCAAATATGAGGCATCTGCCTCTCTTGTGTGGGGTTTTTTCAGAGCACTCTTCCAAAGCCAGAGTCAGTGCTGATAGCAGCACTCACAGAATCACAGAATCACGAGGTTGGAAGAGACCTCCAGCATCATAAAGTCCAACCCAGCCCTAACACCTCAACTAAACCCTGGCACCAAGTGCCACATCCAGCCTTTCTTAAACACATCCAGGGATGGTGACTCCACCACCTCCCCAGGCAAAGCGTTCCAATACTTTATTATTCTTTCCTTGAAAAACTTTTTCTTATAATCCAAACTGCATCTCCCTTGGCACAGCTGGAGACTGTGTCCTCTGGTTCTGTCAGTGCCCCTGGAGAAGAGACCAGCCCCACACAGCACAGCCACCTTTCAGGGAGCTGTAGAGAGTGATAAGGTCACTCTGAGTCTCCTTTTCTCCAGGCTGAACAACCCCAGCTCCTTCAGTTGTTCCTCACAGGGTTTGTGTTCCAAGCCCCTCACCAGCCTTGTTCCCTCCTCTGGATGTGCTCAAGTGTCTCAATGTCCTTCCCAAACTGAGGGGACAGAACTGGACACAGAACTCAAGGAGCACTCCCTCCTTTTTGTTTTATCCCTTCTGGTTTTTTGTTTTGTTTTGTTTGTTTGTTTTTTCTGTTCGTTTTTAACCTCTACTGAGTTGTTTGGGGTAGCAAAGCTTAGGAGGAAACACAAGCTGACTTGGCATTTGAAGAATTGCAATGGGGGATGTTTGCCACCCTTCAGGGCTGTTTACACCTCTCATTCTGAACTCAATAACATAATTTTGAGAGTGAATTATGGAGGGTAATGCTCATCTTACTGATGATTCTTCCAGCTTTAATTGCAAACTCAGATGTGTCACGGACTGGCAGGGGGAGAGGCACTTCCCTTTGAGGCGTGCTGGGGTTCTCTAACAAATACTGAGGCAGAGAGTGAGTGCTCCATGTTCTGCATGCCCTACATTTGTAGGTTGTAGCTGCAGGCACAGAACTCCCTGGCAGAACCATTTTAGAGATCACAACCTCACTAGGCTGGAGTTGAAAAATACACAGTGCTATTCTCTATTTGAATTTCTTATAGTTCATTTCTGAGGTGACACACAGCTGCTGGAACAAGGCCTCAGATTAGAGCCTGTAGGCAGGATCTGGACTAATAAGATGTTGTGCTATGATTATTTCAAACTCTGCTTTGCCTGTCTCCATTACTTTTATATTTTTCTGCTGCATGTAAAAGGAAAGCCAGATTTGAAGGTTATATTCGCTTACCCAAATGTCAAGTTCTGTATGAACATCTCAGCTGACATTTTTCTCTCTGCTTGGTGAGGAATGATCCAAATGTCTGACAGTAGTTCTGCACCACCTGCATCCTACCTGCCATGTTCAGACATGAAAGCTCGATTTGGTCTTTGTCTCAGAGAGCTGATAAAGACCTGAGGTTGGAAATGTTAACATAATAGCTTGACATTTTGCTTCTTTTTGTTCAGCTTGGGTTCAAAGGGACTTCATGTGTTTAATCTAAGGGAAATATACTGTGTGTGAAATATTTAATGGAATGATTACTTCCACTTCAGGCTTTGCTCGCACACATCTCTTTCAGCACAGTACAACCCCCTATCACCAGTAGTTAATGCTTCGAAAATGAGAGAGGTGATTCCATTTCTGTCATACTCAGAAGTTTCTACTGTGTATTTGATGTCACAGTTTCAGAAAGGGCATGAGAGTCAGTAGTGTCTAATTAGACACCTAATTAGCAGGCTGTGACTTTCTCTATGTAGCCATGTAAGCTCAAGGCTGTCCATTTCTGTGTTACCTGAGATTAGTTTATGGGAAGCATTTGAGGCAGTGTGCAAGGGAAACTTCTTGTCTGGGTGTGTCAGGTTCCAAATAGGATCTCGGGCAGACACCAAGCCATGCCTCCCTGGGGTGGCAGCCATGGTGTGAGCTGTGTCAGCTGTTTTACGCAGCAGCTTCTGCTCCCAGAATGATAAATGAATTTGTGCAGACTGGAATCCTGCTCTGGAGCTGAGCCACACCTGCAGGCTCCTGAAAAAGAGGGAAGTGCGTGTGTGTCTCATTCCAACTGGAGGAACACCAAGGGTCTCAGGGACTCCCTGGCCTGGGACAGGGCTGCTGCTGGCTGGGAATAGAAACCAAAACCCGGGCAAAAAGCCAGACACAAAACTATCTTGTCATCTGTTTCTTTTAAAATACCACCAAAGGCCTTCTCTCTCTCCCCTACCCCCTCTCTCACTCCCCCTCCCAGGGTGAGTGAACTCAGCACAGCCAAATGGGATATTTTGTTTAACAGTGTGTACAGGGAAAAGCTATCCTAGGTTAGAGCCTTGGAGATGATGCTTCATATTCCTTCCTTATGAGCAAGACTTTGTGCTAATTCTTGGTTTAACAAAAATAGCAAAATAATTTATGGTCCTTAAGTTGAGGGATTTTTTTGGTCCCGTTTTCCCAATATTTTTTTTTATTTTTATTTTTCCAGCTTGACTTAAGCTTGTGTTAAGAAATTTTACACAAATGATTGAAAAAGTCTGGAAAAGTTAGGGGCTGTTAAATAGAAATAAACTCAAGTTTATTGGGTCAGACCCTGCTAACAAACTGCTGGACATTTTACCCAGACAAGGAAGCCACTAGCATCAGCTCAAGCCTTTTAGAACCTTCTATTTACATTAGAAATATTATCAATTATATGTGATCCAAAATCTTGCTGAAGAAGAAAAGGATGTTAAAATTGTTTTGGAAGGAACTTATCCCTGGTGCTGTGCACAACAGATGACAGGAAGGATTGATCCTCAGGAATCAATTTATTTTAGAGCTCTGTTTGGGAGAAAATACACTGAGTGAAGGTCTGCTGTTAAAATAAAAATATTTTAAAAAACATAAAATGTTCACAGAAGAACTCTTGCACTTCTCCTATTAACTTCAAAAAAAAGCTTGTAAATAGGAAACCCTTGGAATATATTTTGATGCTAAATTGAAACTAGGAGTGTGGACAAAAAAAATTTTAAATGCTGACATTTTTAAAACTGAAAATGTGAAAGCAAATTTTCTGAGCCTTTTTTTATTTTTCCTCCATTTGTGAGACTCACAAGGGAAATTATGTGATCCAAAGTGTAAGATGAGATGCATTGTTGGGATATCAGTCAGAGGATATTCAAATCATGATTTTCACAGAATTGGTAGGTAAACAGTCTCTTTTGACATGATCATATTTTGCTATTTAGAGCCTGCTTGTACATAATCATATACTCAATTCATTTCACTGACAATGGTTATTTCCTTCCTTTAAAATCTAAGCAAATAATTTGACAAGAAAGGAATGAAACTAATTCATACTTTCTGTCACTGGTCATGAAAAACAGGCTACAAATATATAAAGTGTTCAGACAAGTAATATCTGATAATTCAACTGAAATTTTTGGAACGCTTCCATGGACTATATTGTTGGAATTAACTGTGCTTCTATTCAGAAATTACCCACATACTATTCCACTTTTTACTCTTTTTTGCCTTCAGTGAATGTTTGAGAGTTATGAAACTGGAGCTTTAGATTTTGGAAGTACTCATTGTAGAAGTTCTTTTGATTCTCCTTCTGTTTGGTATTCCTTTTTCTTTCTATAACTGTTGTCCAAGTTGTTCAGTGCTGTTTGAACTTTTACATTGCATATATTAACTTTAGTAAATTGAGAATCTGTTGAGCAGAATAGATTGACAGAAAGTCAAGAGACTTAGGGATTAGCAGCTGAGTCATTGGTGTTTAGTGCCATGCTGAGGTCCTGTGACATCCAAAACTTCAGCAAGGGCCTGCAGGTGTGAAGCAGGAATTAGAGGACACCCATGCCAGTCTGGATCACAGGCAAGTGAATTTGAAGAATTAAATTCAGCCCTGACATGTTACTGAAAGGAAGATGGGAGTGCAAAATCTCACTCCATGAATTCATAGAATTCCTGGGGGCAAAGGGACCTTAAAGTTCATCTCATCCCACCCACCCCTGCCATAGCAGGGTCACCTTCCACTGTCCCAGGCTGCTCCAAGCCTCAGTGTCCAACCTGGCCTTGGGCAGCACCTGGCAGATCCTGGCCCAGTTGTAGCAGCTGTGCACTGGGTAGAACAACTTGCTGCCCTCCAGGGTCTCTTGAGACAGAAAGAAAATTCCAGCTCTGCTCAAAAAGTTAAACTATTGAGAATATAAATCTGCAGCGAGTCTCATTTTTATTGTGAATCCCTTTTTTTGATGGATAATTTCAACATGTTTCTATTATGAGTAATTCACACCACCATTGTTCTTCAGAGTTTTTGTCTAAGGATATCTAGGCTGGTTTCCTGTATTTTGTCAGCAGCTTTCTGCTTATAAACCCCTTGTTCTGGGCTTGAACTGCAGGCTTGGGTCACCCGTGCTCTGCTGAAAGTAGAGTCACCAGGATGAGTCCAAGCATGCATAGTTAAAATTTTGTGACATAAGCAATGGAGCAGCACAATTTCCATGGTATGAGCAGCCCTTTTTGTACTTATGCTGCTTCAGCAGTTTTTGATTAGCTGGCTTCGTTTTTCCAACTGAATCTTAGCCCTCCAGAATGTTTTCTGGAGCCACAGGCACGATTCCACCTGAAATGTGCTTTTTTGTCTTTCAGTCAGACAGCCAGGACACCATTGGCACCTAATGCCACAGCCAGGTTAAGGAAATCACTGTAATCCACCTAAATGTTTTGACCCACTGCATGAAATAAGAAAGCATTTTCAACCATTTAGCAGAGATCCATGTCTGAGAAGGGAGTGATTCAAAGGAGAGACACCTCCCTTTGAGCTCTGGAGTTTGCTCCCTGCTGAGGTGAGCTGCTGCTGAGGTGAGGGGATTTTTGGAGACCCCTCTCATTCCACAGGCAGGGAAGGAAATGTCCCCCCCAGTTACTTCAGTACTTATTCAAGTACTTCCCTTATTTTGTTTCCAAAGGAATGGAGGTAACTTCCACCATCTGGGTTTATTTTCTTGATTTCAGGTTATTTATATGCAGAAAAGCTATTTTATATGAAATAAAGCTATTTAATATCAACCTAAAACAATCTGCTGGCTTCTTATTAGAAGTCCTTTGCTCTGATTTTTTTTACGCACAAGCTCTTTCTCAAAATGAGAAAAATTGTTTCCATTCTGGAGAACTATTCTGACAACTTACTGAATTAAATAAAACTGGGACCTACATTACATGAACTAAATGTTTTAAATTGAGCTATTTTATTTGTTGACATGTGACACTGCCAATGTATTTACTTTGCTAACTGGTATTCCTGTTCTCTGTTATACAATACCAAGCCTGATACTGTAATTTTCCAAAGGATCTCTGGGTATCAAACCAAGTTTCCATTGATTTTGAATTGTCTCTGTGATGAAATAGAGACGTTATTAAAATATTTTCTTCATGGAAGGAGCTACCTGTCACTATTTTTCACTGCAATCATGCTTGAAAAATTGTTATGCTCTTTGTTCCATCTAATCTGTCTATAATTAATATTCCATAATGTGCAGGAAACCAAAATACCTTTGCTAACAGCTGGATAGTGTGTACCTAAATTTCTGCCATCTGGTCCTACAGTCTTGGCTAACACAGGGGGCTGAACTTATCACAAAGTCAATATTCAATAGAAATACAAATTAGGAGGGCTGGTGAGCAGAAGAGCAAAGGGAAAGATTAAACACATACAGCAAGGAGATGGACTTTTACAGTTAATTCTTCACCTAAACCATTTCTCAGTGTGTCTTTATCCATTAGTGGATGGCAGTTCAGTGCCTCAAACAAGAAGTTGAACTATTTGAATATGCTAATGATCCAAATGTTAATCAATACACTATCTTTGCCCTCTGCCCTCTCAGTGAAAATGTGCCCAGACACCTACTCTGACTGCTTCCAGGCCCTGCTGGTCCTGTTGCCTGGATACAAGTGGAGGATGTGGAGGAATGCTCCTGGGTTGCTGTGGGATGGCCACTTTATCACAGGGATTTATCCTTGGATTAGCTGGGAAAATGGCTCAGCCATTTGTGCACACACCCAGTGGAGGCAGAGCTTGACTGGGCTGCTCCCACAAGGGACCTTGCTCTCCTTTCACACCAGGGAGCTGATGCCTTCCTGCCAATGTCAGCAATCTACTGGAAAGAATTATCCAGCTCCCAGGAGTGTTAAACTCCAGATTTATGCACACTGCTCATAAATTCCTTTGGAGTATCTGACTACCCTTGTCCCAAATCTCTATTTTCTTCCAAATTCTCTTTAACAATGGGAGGAAAGGAGGACCAACCAGGATGGAAAGGAAGTGTTGCAACAGAAAAGCTTGGACCAGGATCTTGCCTCTTGCCTTCCCAAACAAAGACTGTAGTGAAGTCCTGGTTGAGGGGCCAGCAGGGCTCTCACAGGCTCTCACTCTCTTCTTTTCCCATATTAGCACAACTTCCCAATTTAATCCTTTGGGAATGTTCAAATCTTCTTGTGCTGCAAGGAAAGTAACTCAGAACTCTGTGTGATCAAAATTATCAGTGAGGGTGTTTATTTGCTGAAATTCCCCTAATCTATGAGAATTGCAACCATTTACTGTCACTTTGAGAGCAGGATGGTCAAAAAACTTACAAAGTAGGGTGTTGCTGAAGTTGTTTTAGCTGAAATGAAATGCCAGTTTTTATTGCTAGTGAGGAGACAGTCAATTCTGATTCCTTCTCTCTACTGTTTGGCACTTCCCAGCATAGAAGAAAAAATGAATTACCAAAAGTACGAAGGACTAATGATCAAAAATGGCAAAAAATGTGTGTTTTCCTTAATTTATTCCAATGCATTCAGGATCTCAGATCATAACAAAGTTATTGCCTTGGCAGCTGATAATTTAGACATATCAGTAGTAATAAGCTCATCCCTATGTAGCAAAATACAAGTTTATTTGGTTCTCGTATTTAATCTTTGGGAGGGTTTACAGAAACTGAGTTTTTCCAGTGTGATTTTCATATAAGGAGCAATTAGGTTGTGTTGGGCCTGTTTCTTTCTCTGGAACAACAAAAGAGTTTAAAAACACAAATAATAAAAAATGCATGTGATATGTTATGATACTTTAAAAGCTGGCACTGACTCGTGTAAGAAGTTCTATTGTTGTTTCATAAAAAGCAGTGCTGTTTAAAATAAGTTAGACAATGGAAGGCTTTCTCACTCATTACACCACAGTCTGTTAAAAAAATCATGTTTTGCCTTGTAGTGTTTTCTCCTAATTCTCAAAGCCAAGAGGACCACACAATCTGGTTGGCTTTGTATGATTATGCAGAAAGAGTATTTAAGCATTAGGAACTTTAATTATGCAGAAGCTTTACTGAGGGATTTTAAATAAAAGATTTGTGCACATCATAATATAATGAGCAAAGTAAATATATTTCTAGCACTTCTATGAAATATTGCTGTGCTGAGCAGAGGGCAATTTATCAATAACAATAAATGCCTTTTTTTTTTGCTCCTCAGATACCAGAATTTTTATCCCTGCTAGCTCCATGTAACTTTTCAGAATTTCTCAGAAAGGCTGTGTGGTTTTTCCCTCACTGCCTAAGGAGCCCTGAGTACAGCAGGAGTGTTGATGCAGGTAAGTGGCCACATCTGTCTCAGTCTGGTTCTCCATCACCTGCAGCCCATGGTGAGGTGCCAGATGTTCTGCTCAGCTGGGTAAGACCTGCTTGTTAACAGCTCCAAATTATTTTTAAGAGCAAAGAGATGCAGAAAAAAAAAAAGAAAAGAAAAAAGCAGCATCTTGAATCTCACTTCTAGAGAAGTCTCAGAGCTTCTTATAAATCCCACAGGACTGTTTTCTCTTGCCTTTCCTAGAATTTAAAAAGGCCATTTAAAAAAAGGCCTCTTAGCTGGACCTGTAGCCAAGGTAACAGTTAGAGTATTTTGGGTCCCAACTGTTATGACTGGGCTCAAAATCTGACCAAAAAAAAAAAAAAAAAAAAGTGCTGCTTATTTTAATGTTGGGGGTCACAATAACGATATGACTACAACAGGCAACAGTTTAGAAACAAATGATGCAAGGCTCTGAGGGTGAAGAGAGTACCACCTGGAAAGACCTCACAGTTCACATCACAGTCCCTCTTAAGCCCCTGTCCCTTGAAATTTAGATATATGTAACATGTATGTGCTTCAGTCCTAATTCAGCAATTTATTAATTATTTAATTGTTATTTAAATGTTGCTGCATGTCCCTTTGTGAAATGCATCAGGTGTCATCAAATTGAAGTTCTGTGTGTGAATCCTGTGTCCATAAGTTGGGTGGAAAAAACCAAACATTTATTTCTAGTGAGATTTTCAGGTTTAATCATAGCTACTAAATGGTGTGAATTTCAATATGTGCTCTTACCTTTTGCATATGGCCATTTGAAATTTAGATTGGTGTATGACTGGAATGATTGATCCACAGTTGACTGGCATTCTGAGCAACTTTAATAAGCTAGCAAGCAATATTTATTTAAAAATTTCATTTCATACATTCTTGTAATGGTTTTGAAATCAAAACCAGTGAGAGACTCCAAGTCAGAAGTACAATTTAATATGAAAAAGAGAAAAAATAAAATTCATGCAATAGTACAAAAGAAAAACCACTGACAGAGTCAGAATACAAACTGACAGCCCACTAGTTAGGGTTGTGCTAGCAGTCCAGATGAAGTGTTCTTTTGAAGCAGTGATCCTGTAGAAACCCTGGCAGTGATCCTGGTAGCTCTTGTGCTCTGGAAACCAGTGGGTAAGGGCAGCTTTGGTGTTCCAAATCTCAGTTAAAAAAAAAAAAAGTTTTCCTTTTTATCTAGGTAGGAAATGTTTGGGTCCCCAATGGGATGATGTAATTTTATCAGTCATGCAAATGGGACTCAATGGCCCATTAACAGAAGGTATGTTCCTGGAGGAAGGGTGGGTCATGGGAAAGATAAAGAACATTGCCCCATCTGGTTTTTAACAGTTGGCCCATTAGCAGAGGATATCTCCCATGGAGATAAGGATCACTGCCCCACCTGGTTTCAACAGATGGTGATAGAATACATACTTTTTGGTATATCTTTACATTGTAACCTAGGACAATTCTGAAGAGACACAAAGAGTATATGACATGTTAAAGAAGACTTATAAGATGGAGAGAGACTCTTGACAAGGGCTGGAGAGACAGGAGCCAGGGAATGGCTGCCAGTGCCAGAGGGCAGGGCTGGATGGGATATTGGGAATTAGGAATTGTTCCCTGGCAGGGTGGGCAGGGCTGGCACAGGGTGCCCAGAGCAGCTGTGGCTGCCCCTGGATCCCTGGCAGTGCCCAAGGCCAGGCTGGACACTGGGGCTGGAGCAGCCTAGGACAGTGGGAGGTGTCCCTGCCATGGCAGGGGTGGCACTGGGTGGGCTTTAAGGTCCTTCAAACCTGACTATTCCATGATTCTCTTCAATTATTCTAAGATATGATAATCAAATACCTGATTGTAGATTGCAATTTAATAAGCAGTGACACTATTTCCCACATAACTTCCAGAGAGGAATCCTGTGCCCCAAACCCATTGATCTGGTAGGTAATTCTGCAGGAACAAGGAGGGGCACACTTGGTTTCTTAAGATGCCTTGACTGTGGCTTAGGAAACTATTTTTCACTATTCATTAGGTTGTTTGGGTGCTGTCATTCACAAAGAACGAGCTCAGCACCACAGTTTGTTCCCATCCCTCACAAAAACAGGGGATGTGTTCCCAAAAAAGCACAGCAGTTGCTTTTCAGCTTTGGGTGATGGACACCCAAACTAAAGACACACTTCCAGCCTTCTTCTTCCACACTCTCTTCTGTATAAAACTCTATTTTACAGACCTTAATATTTCCAAAAGAAAAAAAAAAAATAGAACAGAAGATTAAAAGGAAAAGCACTGAAATAAATAAAAAAGTAAGTACCTTTGTCATAACTCTGGTCTAAACTGGAAAGAAAAGCCCTAATTACAAAGAAACACACTTTTTGCTAAGTATTGGTTATTACTGAGTCATATTATCAATCATAGCTGTTCACAGAAAAATATAAAATGCTGAAATAACAGTAATTTTAGAAGAAATCTGCTTGTAGCTAGATATAACTCTGTCCAAGGGAAGAATCAGTGGTCATTCCCTATTTCTGGTTTCCCCTTCTTTACCAGTTGCCATAAGGGTTTTTTTGTTTTTTTTGTTTTGTTTTTCAAAAACCCCACAAGTGT
Organism: Oenanthe melanoleuca; assembly: GCF_029582105.1. Classification (NCBI taxonomy): domain Eukaryota; kingdom Metazoa; phylum Chordata; class Aves; order Passeriformes; family Muscicapidae; genus Oenanthe; species Oenanthe melanoleuca. The sequence goes on along the minus strand of NC_079345.1, from coordinate 20,010,686 downwards.
AACATGAAAGTGGCTTTGTCTTGTGAAATAATTTGCTTTGGTCTGCGTGGTGATGATCAGCATCCATTGCCAACCAGCATTTTGACTTTTGTGTGCTGCTGATCCTGAGCACAGCAACAGCAGAACATTCTGGGCTCTGTTGGTTGCTATTCAAAATGACTGGTTTTATTACTTTCTTGGATTCTAATATATGGATTTAGATAATTACACACAAAGACTTGAATCTCAATTATCACATCATTACACTTGGACAACACTAAATATTACAGTCAAAAGCTGAAAAATTTTCTTTATGAACTGTATTACTAAGTTACATTTCAGCAGTTTCAAATTACTTTTTCTGTATTGTGATGACAATAATATCTGTTTTGGCCCTAAATATGTACAGATAAATCTATTTTGGAGCAGTACTTCATTGAGCTGTGGAGAGCCTGTGGGGACAGTGTTGCTGAGCATTTCTTCCTCCAGACTTCATCTGCTTCTTCTATATATTTGTACAACAAAGAAAAGCTTTTCCAGGACCAAATTTCTTTTCAGGAAAATCTATGAATTCGATTTTCCATTGTAGTTTTCTGCCACTGTGAAAGGAACATGAATTGATGGATACAGTTGTTTTCTCAACTCTAAAGTCTTGAAGAGAGTTCAGGCTTGCTCCTGGCCTGCAAGGTGTTTTCTTCTGGAGGTGTTGGTCCTTGTCCAGCCTTCCCATAGCTCCTCCAGCTCCATAGGACACTGAACACTTCAGCTCTTGCTTCTTCTGAAGCAACTCTCTTTCATGAATAATAAAACTTCCTGTAGAAGAGAAGAATAAGTATGAGACAAATTGGAGTGGGGAAGGAGGAGATGCTTCCATAAGAAATATGACATGATTAAAAATGCAGCACATAAATCATGGGCCTGCTTAACTAAAGGAAAAGTGTCTCATAGTGCCATGTTTGGGATATTGGGAAGAAACTCCAATAACATGGGCAGGGACACCTCCCACTGTCCCAGGCTGCTCCAGCCCCAGTGTCCAGCCTGGCCTTGGGCACTGCCAGGGATCCAGGGGCAGCCACAGCTGCTCTGGGCACCCTGTGCCAGCCCTGCCCACCCTGCCAGGGAACAATTCCTAATTCCCAATATCCCGTCCAGCCCTCTGCATTTCTGTCAGAGCCAGAGTGATTTATGCAAATAAGCCAGACTCCAGTCCAGTACATGACACTGAAAGCCAGTGATGGTACTTCTCATATTTCTGTCTCTTTTTCTGAAGGAGGATATTTCCATCATTGTGGGCCATTTTCACTGAACACTTTATATGTGTTAGAACATTCTCAGAAGAGTTTTGTGGGATGCATTGCAAGCTCAGAAAGAGGAGAGAGGCCTGACCAACCCATTGGCTACAATTGATGCATATTGACCTATTCCTATGTTACTTCTGCCTGCAGTGGTAATGTTTACATAGACAAACGTTGAAACAGTTGCTTTAAAAGCCCTTGTGCAAACTTTTATGCCCATTCCTATACACTTTCCTGCTACAAACAGAAGTGGAGGTATAATTGCCTTTCCTCAGTTTGGCTCCCCTCCAAAAAATTATGCAGAAAGTCACTTCTTAAAACTATCCTTAGCTGAACTTTCCAAAGTCCTGGAGCTGACTTTCAAGGAGCCATATGTATGGTTTGGGCACATGTTGCTATTTTGCTGCATGTTGTGGGAGGTATGCACAGGAGGACATAGAAAGAGCTGCATTTCCATATGTAAGATGACTTTTTTTGAAAGGGAAAAACATGTATGACCAGAATTTGTCTCCACAGTTTTGGGGAATGATGCAAAAAGAACATATACAGCAAGATGAGAGGCATATGAGCTCAGGCAGGCTCTGAGAGGGGACATGGGGGAATTACTGATTAGAGAAACTTGTTTGCCTGTGTTGGGATCATAGCACTCACCATTTTTTAATTATAAACTCCAATTAAGTGATGCAGAATAATCTTCAGCATTCCATCTGGCAGCTATGAGGAGAGAGGGAGAACAGCAGCTAATGACATTAATCAAAGCTTGAAGCAGACAGGTTCAAGTACTACAGTCTTTGCTTTAAAAAATGAGCTGAGGACAGGGTTAGTCTTTGAATAACATTCCAAAAAAGCTTCATGCAGCCCAAGAGAGAGGAGCAACATTAACCTGGGCCTCTTCCCTTAACCCTTCGGCTTCTGGCCTGTTCTAACTGCAGCCACATGACCAGAATGTGTCATTGACTACTGATTGCTCAAAGCATACAGGGGGTTAATACTGAAGTGTGGGAAAGAACTTTTATGATCACCAATGCCAGGCACTGGTGTCTGCTTAGGGAAAAAATTGTGAATCTGAATGTCACAATGGGCTCAACAAGCAAAACAATCTTATTAAAAAGAGACCATTTTAGCATGATCCAGGAAATCACCAACCCATTTTAACATGTATTGTAGTGGTTGGGATTGAGTATTTCTCCCAGATCACAAGTGGCAGTACAAGGGGAACAGCCTCAGGCTGGGCAGGGCAGGCTCAGGGTGGAACCAGCAGGAATTTCCCCATGGAAAGGGAGCTCAGGGATTGGAACTGCCCAGGGAGGTTTGCAGTGCCCATCCCTGGAGGTGTCCCAGGAAGGGCTGCAGGTGGCACTCAGAGCTCTGGGCTGGGGACAGGATGGGCATCAGCACAGGCTGGACTTGGTCTTGCAGCTTTTTTCCAGTTTTAATGATTCTGTGAGGTTTTTCCAACAGAATCTTTGATATTGGGAAAGGATGGAACTACAAATTGTGGAACCACAAATCATATAAAATATAGAATGCATTGTTTTTGTTTCTATATTTACATGCCAATGGTGCTTTTCTGTGGTCTGGTTCTAACTTATGTTTTAAATCACAGTAACAAATTTGAATCCCCAGAATGAGGCTTCATCATTTCTGTAGCAATAAGGTGTTTCTATCAAATGCTGAGAAAGGACCAAACAAATTATATTGGTATTTGGATAGATAACATTTTCACCACTGAGTTAATAACTTCAATTTATATTATGCTAAAGCTTCTGAAATTTTGGAAGCAACAAGTTTATATCAGAATTGAGAATGAGCCCTTCTCAAGATTCAATGAAGAACAACTGAGGAGGAATTGTTGGGGGTTTTATGTGACTCTTTTTCTTCTGTGCATGTTTGAGTAAAATCAGATTATTCCCTTCAAAATTACTTGTAGATTGAAGGATTTTTGGCCCAGGCTGAACCCAGCTTGAGCTAAGATTAAAATTCTCAGAACCTTAACTTTTAGAGAGAAACATGAAAGTGCCAAATACATGCCCAGTAAAAATCTGAATTCATCATTTAAGAATGAAGGCATCAAGAAGTTCCTCTGAGAAAGTTATTTTTTATGTGTTGCTTCCCAGTGTTTACCCATCCTCACTGTAGAGTTTCCAAAGGCACAGGCTACCTCTGTTTTATTCCACAGTTTTCATGATTCAGGAGTAAAACAACCCAAAAGTTGCAGGGACACTTTTATCAAAATATCACCTCATTCCTGGAAGTTTTGGTCTCACTAAATGAGGCCAATAGTAAAAATAAAATTCCAGTATTGTATTATTGTATTCAAGTTTTACTCTGTTGGAACATTGGATCCACTTCAGCTTTGTTAATGCAATAATAGAATTTTAAATACTGTTATACATTACATGTTTCTACAGTTGCTAATTCAAAGGAGAAAGAAAATTGGGCTGAATTTGACCATGAAAAGCAATAACTGATTCTCTCTTTCAACATCAGGGAATAGGGGGAAAGAGATCATTTGGACTTACTGAAATCAATACAGAATATCTGTAGATATTAAAGATTAGGGTCAATAGAGCAAACATTTGGGTTTTTGAGAATTTCTTGGACTAAATATAAATATTATTAAGCCTCTGAAGAAATTCTCAGGCAATTAAGGGGATAACTTGATGCCAGAAAAATGAGAGAGTTCAGCTGAGGATGGAAAATCTCTCTTTCTCCTGGCTTTGACAGGTGAAATTTTTAGTATTTAGAAACTGAAAAGGGCAAAAACAATAGCTCCAGTATTTTTTATTTTTTTTTTTTTAGATAAATACAAATTATATTAAGCTACATATAGTTTTTTGAATCCTTCCAGTTTGGGGGAATTTGGGGTAATTCTTATGACATGATATCAAACCAGATTTTTTTTTTTTTAAATCAGAATGAATTTCTGTTTACCAATAGGTTTTTCTTCCTTGTTTCTTGTTTTTATTGACCATGGGCAGGCCATGGCAGTAAATCATTAATATCTGCTCTGCTGCCTCTGCAGAGTCATTTTCCATTTTCCTCTGCCAGAATTCCCAAGGAAACAGCCCAGCAGTTGCACCTGATTTCTTGGGATGCTCCCCCAGTTTGTGAGGCATCCTTCTGGTGTGGGACAATGCCCAGGGGGTGAGGTTCCATTTTCAGAGCTTCATTTCCATGGTCACTGCTGGCAAACCACCTCCATCCACTCCTCCCTTCCCAGGAACCCTGAATGACCCTTCCCAAGGATAATACAGCTTGTGGAGGAGGTTTTCTCTGCAAGTACCAGGGGGATGCAGTGGGAGAGTGCTCCTGAATGGATAAAGCTGGAAGGTTTCAGCATCGCCTTGTGCTGGTGCTCAGTTCACTTCCATGGTAAATAAGTTGGGAAGAAACCAGAAAGCTGTTCCACCATATGTTTTTGGAACAGAATCAAAAGGAAAATATCAACTGTAATACAGAAAAATCAATGTTTTGGGTTTTTTTTTCCTGAGAAAAACAGGGTATAGGGAGGTGATTGATAAGTAAGAGTTTGTCCCCAGTTTCTGTTAAAGGTCTTTTGAGTCCACAGCTTTGTGAAAATTGACAGCAACTCACTAATTGTCTTTACTTTCACTTTTCTTCTTGCCTGGAAGCAGAAGCCAACTTTCTTTTGTGAGTCCACCATTCAGAGAGAAGAGTTCTCCATCAAAAACAAGCTCATCTGCTCGGGATTAGATTCATATGGCAGCAGTGGGATCCAAGGGAAGGGATCAGCTGCCCTGTCTTAGCACCAGAATTCTTAGCTTGATGTTTACATAGACTTTTCATTAAATTCATTACTCTTCAATAATGTCTCTGCAAAAGAGACAGATAATCCTTAATGAAAAGGCTTTTCCTTAGGATCAGTTAGTTTAAAAGTATTGAGCTTCCACTAAAAGAAATGCCTGGTTTGAATTACTGTTATCTCCTGAGAAGGCTGATTTGATTTCCTTTACCAAGCAGAACTTCACTGTTGCTTGTGCTTGACTCCAAGCATACACAAGATATTAGTTTAGCTGCTTCTTTGTACTCAGACCTAATCTCTTCACTTTGCAAGGATATTCACTTTTCCAAGCTGGATTAAAACATGCACATGAACAAGAACCGAAAAGAGTCCTTTTGACACTTGTGCAAAAGCATAAATAGGGAACTCTGAACAGCCTGATCTAGTGAAAGTGTCCCTGCCCATGGAGTTGGAATGAAATTATCTCTAGGGTTCCTTCCATCCCCCAATATTCTGTAATTCTATGACTTGATGTTGTGTGTTCACTGAAAGTGAAATATTCCAATACATTTCACCTAATTACATTTTTACCCTCCCATAGTTTCTCAGTTTAGTCTTCTGAATGGGGAAGTTGATTTTTAAGCATTAGCAACACATTAATATTTTTTACCATAAGCAAAAGAAATCCTTTAAATATTATAAAAATATCAATTAATCAACAAGCATGAAGAACAAAAAGAGTTTTCTGTTAACAGGATTGTGATAATTCTGTACAGGGTAAAATAGAAAGACAGTAATTTCCTTGGATAAGCAGACTGTTGCTTGCATTTTCTCCTTGCAGGGTGCAAGTGCTAATGCTGCCTTTGCCTGATGAGACACTGGCCCAGGCAATCAGTTCCTGTCAGTAATATTCAGCTTAAGGTTTATCATGGAAAACCATGAAAAGTGCTGTAGACAGTTACAACTGAATGTAAGGTGCACAAAATTATTCTTTAAATTATTTATATGATACTGTTTTCACTCTAAGGAATGGAAATATCTTAAGGATTTAAGTAAGATAGAATTTACTCATTCCAGAACCAGGCATATCTTTTGATTAGTTGTCACTTTATCTAAACTGGAGTTAAATACAATTTGGGATTAAAAAATTCATGGAGAGGCATGGGGACATGGCTCTATAAAGTTCCTGTAGCTCTGATGGAATGTAAATATAGTAATAGTATTTTTTAATATTGAACTCAGGCGTTTTGGGCTGGATAAGCAAATATTGATTTAGCAGTTGCAAAGGAATTTAAATACTGAGTCTCAGTCACAATTTCACTTTTATTTTATATCCAAGGATCTGTTATTGATAGACTGTGGAAAAGTCAATCCTTCATTTTAATGGGGTTAAGATGAAACGTGGGATGGAGCAGGAATACTTACTCAGGAAGAATTAGAAATTGTCTGCAAAAGCAAAGTTTCCTGAAAGAAATATCAATTTTTTAGCCTATTTTTTTTCAAAATATACAGGATATGACAATTTTCTACCGAACCACTGCAGATTTTCCCATCAATTCTATTAAGGTACAACACTAATTTTTTGGAACAATGATATATAGTTGGAATTGGATGATATTCAAGGTATCTTCCAATCCAAACTATTTCATGATCATAAAACCAAGCCCAAGGTGCATATCTATGGTTACTGAAGAGTCTGTTGGCTTCAATGGCTCCCCCATTTAGCTCATCCTCAGCAATCTCTAACTCTTCCTGACAGCATTTTGTGGTTGTGTTTGAGGAACATAGATATTATTTAGGTTACTTCTCTCTAGACTGCATGGAATGTAAGAACTAATGGAAATAAAGTTGCAACTTCCTTGATATTTATTAGTTTAAAGTATTTTCAATAGCAGTTTCAATGATTTGGTTGGATTTTTTTCCATTAAGTTTCATTTGGAGGTGCAGGAGAGGCAGCAGCAGTAAGGCAGATTTGAAGGACCAGAGCCCTCAGCTGAAGGGAGGATTGATGATGGGAGCTCCTTTTCTCTGCAAAGCAGATTTCTGACCCATTGCTGAACTGAACTAACCTTGAAACTTCAACTTGGCAGAGGTTAGAGGTGCTGACGAGGACACTTGAATATGAGAGGGGATTTTAAAATCTTTTCTAAGCTTTGCCTTGACTGCCAAGGTGCAGGATTGGCTGTTCCAGCCATTTGTAGTTTTCCCCAGCCACCTCCGGCAGGAGCTTGAGCTCAGGGGCTGGATCCTGTCTGGAGGTGACCACAGACAATGACAGAGGCAATTAACAGCCATTACTCACAGGAACTCCTCCAAATCTGATAAGCTCCTAGCACGGTGCTGCTCTGGCCATGGACTCAAGTAACAGCCACACCCAGCAGCCCAAGTCCTGTTAATATGCACAATTGGATATTCAAGGCAGATAAACAACAATGCTCTGAATGCATACCAACTATTAGAGGATTCAAAGCATGTTTAGTCACTGTCCATTATTTGTTTAACTGCATGTTCATTTTCAGAAATCATCTTAGTTGTAAGTGAAACAGAGGAATGCAAAAGGTGCTGAGAAGTTACCAACTGCCAATAAAAGAGATGCTTCCAGAGAAATAGCCCTTCAGCATTGATCAAGTAGTTTGTTAACTCAGTACTATCACCTTAATTTCATAGGCATCACGTATTTCTATTTATGGCTGTGTTTCTGACCTCTCTCCTACATTTCAGTGTCACCTTGAATGTTCCCATTGTGACTCCTGTGGTCATCTCTAGTGGATTCAATAACATTCCTGCCAAGGAGTAGGAGCCCTCCCTGCTTAGGAGATAGAACATTCCTTGGAAAACAGCTAGGCCATGGTTAAAGTCTGCCCTCAAAATCCTATTATCTTAAAATTACTCTTTAAATGTAAATGAGGGCTTACAAGGCAGAAATGCTTTACACTTTTGTGTTTGCCTGAAATGAAATAATACCGCTCATCCTACTGAAAAGCTGATGTATTCATTGCATATAAATGTTTCAAATAGGGAGCAATAAAACTTCTGTCAAAAATTAGAAAGAAATGGAAATTTTTACTTCAATTATATAGACTGTTTTGCCAGCTTCTGAAATTTAGCAGCATTTCTTATGGATATGGAAAGAAAAGAGATTTAAATACAAATTGATTCTAGGTATCTCTTTCAAGGAATGATACCACTGACAAATTGTGTGCTTTTTGCTGTATAATTCCATAAAACACTCTAGCCAAAGACTGAAGCCAGTGTAAGATGTTTCATCCTAAACTTTCAAAGTTGAATAGTTATGAAAAAATTCAAATCCAGGGGTTTGGATATAAATGTTGAAGACTCTTAATACCTCCTGAGGTTGTGAGAACGAGATAAATTTTGTGTCTATTTGAGGCACAAAAAGATGGGAAGCAACAGGAGGTGAGTTAGTTTTTCCAGTGATAATAAAAATTCTCACAGGAAAATGCTTTATATAAATGAATTAATAAAAATATATGCCTACATTCTTTATTGAAGAACATCACAGTAATGATCACAGTAATTTCTTTCTCTGTACCATAATTACTTTTTGAAATTAAATGTTCCTACATGATGATTAGGTTTGATCAGAAGCTGGTTTTCCTATTTCAGCCCCTTGGAATGAGAAGATTCCTGTCATTTTTTTGTTGTTTAGTAACACTTGAAATACATGAAGTAGGTTTAATTTTTAGCAGGCTGTGGGCAATCTGATACCCTTCAAAATGATTCAGTGAAGAACTATCCCATAATAAAAGTCTGTTTCTGCTTCTGCGTTCTGTATGTCTAAAGTGTGTCTGAATGTGAAAGGAAAATGAAGAATCTATAATTCCTAAATTCAAGTTGGGTGCCTGATGCCAAAACTCATGTGGATTACTGTTTCCTATCTTTAACCAAATGTTTACCAAATTTGGAAATCAAATGGCAAGAAGATTTTTTTTGTCTATAATCTCATTCCTATCCTTTAATGACTCTTATAAGGAATTATCTTGACATGTCAATGAGAAGGGATAGAAAAATGCAGAGTGATCAGAGGAACTAAAATGAATTCTCTGGAATAAATGACAGTCATTTACAAGAAGCAGTTACACACATCTGTAAAATAACTTCACTGTGAGTAGTGCTTGTGCACAGCAGAGCAAAATCTGACAGTTGAGATAGGTTCAAATGAAATAGTGCTCTTTGTAATATTGTTTTTTGAACTATGAAAGAAAAGCACGTGTCTATAGCTACTCTTTTGCTCTGAAATATTATTGTAGCTGCTGGTTCTGTTTAGAACTTACAGGTTTCCCATCAGCTGAAAAAACACATTCATGTCATGAAGAAACACCTGGAAAAAAGGTATAATATTCCAGCTGCTGCTTGGGATTGAAGGCAGGGACACTCCCAGCTCAGCAATGTCCTTCCCTCTGAACATGAACCCTCCCCCCCCCGCCCAAGCATGCTGGAAAACAATCTCCAACAATTTCCAGTAAACACCTAGGGGAGGGACATATCTGTCAAAAGGTCCTGCAGCCCCGAGGACACCTTTAGGATGATTAGATTGTTGCTGTGGCTGCAGAGATGCAGAATCTCGGTGTCAGAAGGCTGTGAAATCACCCTGTACGTCCAGCCCAGACCCCAGGACACAACACTCCACAAACATGTCCTGAAAAGGGGAGCAGGTTCCCTCATGGAAAATTATTTGAAAGATTCATTGATGCAAAACTTTTGCCCACCAACATCTGGAGTAGCTGCCAGCCACATCCCTGTCTGCTTTCAGCAGCCTGTTAGCTTGGTTGTTCTTGTGAGTGAAGTCATGGCATGAATGGAAGACCTTTGCTTCTAATTCTTTCAGGGTTTTTCCCCTTTTGTGAGCTAATTTGCTAATTTCTGAACAGACGTGAAATAAAACCCTTCCCTTCCTGCTACCAAAATATCTCAGCTTGTCTCCAGAAAAGTAAATCAAAACAGTCAGCCATTGTACCCCATTCAAAATGTTTTGATTAAAGTTGGAGTTAATTATAATAGAAAATAACATAAAAATAGTTCTAAAGATACTAATTAATTATATGACAACAGGAGTAAAACAAGTGTAAATCATTTTGCAAGAGGGAAAAGTAAATATTTATGTGTTTATCTGTAAGGTGCTATGAAAGCTCTGAATGTAAGAGGCTTAAAAAGCAGAGTGCTCAGTAAGTGGAAACATCAAATCTTATAGTTTTGCTTTGCCATACATAAAATAAATCAGCAAAAGAAAAATGTTACCACACAGTGATAAGTGAACCACGTGTTCAGCTAGTTCCAAAAATAAAGGTAACACTGTAGATTCAGAATATCTCATTTCCTTCAACATTATGATATCATTGAATTCAGCTATAAAAGAAAGTTTCCATAGCATGGTGGTGTATTAAATTAAGATATCAGTTGGTGTAGGATGCATGGACAAAAAGCAGACACATCATAACGTTTGTTTTATCTTGTACATTTTATTCACTGCTTTTATTGTGAGAAAAAACCCTTTGAAACTTAGACCCACTCAGTAGGTGCCTGGGAGGGAATCCTGAATGCACTGGTGAGTTACAAAATGCCTTCATAAAAGGGAATTAAATAACTCAAGGCAGTTTCTTTCGTCCAGCTTTACTCCTCTGCTTTACCACCTTCTGCTCCAGGCCCCCAAAGTTCCAGCGAGGTGGGGGAGTAGGGAGGGTACCAAGGCTTTGTGGAACCCTCACATTCTCATTTCCACTGGAGGAGGGTCAGTCCCTGCCCCAGGGGCAGGAGCTGTGCTGGGAAGGGTGTCCAGACAGGCAGCACTGGGAGAAGGGCAGGGCTTGGGTGGGAAATGTTCACAGGGACCCTCTGCACTTACCCTCCTTCTCCCCATGGCAGCTGAGGCACCAGGGCTGCTTTAACTCCACCAAGCACCAGCAGACTCTGGTGTGTGCAATATTTTTGGGGAAACATTCCTCCAGTGTGGTAGGAAAAGGGAATTAAGGGAGCAGCTCAGTACCAGTGGAAGATACTCTTGTTAGTGCAGGACAATCAGCCCCAATTTCATTTCACGCCCTGTCAGAGCTTAAAATCACAGAATCACAGAATAACCAGGCTGGAAGAGACCTCCAAGATCATCAAGTCCAACCCAGCCCTAACACCTCAACTAAACCCTGGCACCAAGTGCCACATCCAGTCTTTCTTTAAACACATCCAGGGATGGTGACTCCACTACCTCCCCGTGCAGATCATTCCAGTACTTTGTCACTCTTTTGGTAAAATCTTTTTCCTAACATCCAGCCTAAATTTCTCTTGGCACAGCTTGAGACTGTGTCCTCTGGTTCTGTCAGTGCCCCTGGAGAAGAGACCAGCCCCACACAGCACAGCCACCTTTCAGGGAGCTGTAGAGAGTGATAAGGTCACTCTGAGTCTCCTTTTCTCCAGGCTGAACAACCCCAGCTCCTTCAGTTGTTCCTCACAGGGTTTGTGTTCCAAGCCCCTCACCAGCCTTGTTCCCTCCTCTGGATGTGCTCAAGTGTCTCAATGTCCTTCCCAAACTGAGGGAACAGAACTGGACACAGCACTCGAGGTGTGGCCTCACCAGTGCTGAGTACAAGGGAGGAATGACCTCCCTGCTCCTGCTGGCCACACCATTCCTGATCCAGGCCAGGGGCCATTGGCCTTCTTGGCCACCAGGGCACACTGCTGGCTCATGTCCAGCTGCTGTCCATCAGTGCCCCAGCTCCCTTTCTGCCTGGCCACTGTCCTCTCTATCAATCACACCACTGAATTTACGACATAGCCCAGCTCAGCTGGACCTGGGCCTGGCTCAGTGACCTCAGTGCTGCTTTTTTTTCCAATAATTTATATGAAATCTGTCCACTGGCAGCATTGCTCCAGGGGTTCAAGTTCCACTCATTCTTAAGCAAATTACTAAATCCCACTCTTTAAAGGGAAAAGCACAAGTCATTAATGAAAGTTACATATGCTGTGAACAACACATTTTGTTATTCAGTATAGCTGAGTTTGACTTTTCATTATAAAGTCTCAGGCTCTTGAGGAAATGAGTAAAGAAGGGAGAAAATTGAAAGCTGCCTTTACATACCTTTTCATTATTTGCACAGGTATAAATAGAATTTATTCAAGAGGTGGTTAAATCACAGAAATCCAGGTTTCTGGTGTATCATTCTATAGATGTTAACATTGAATCTGGGGAGTTAATTACAAGAAAGATAACAAATTCTATTAGCATGACAAATTACTCAGTGCTAGAAGTATTTTAACTAACCCAAAGTGCAGGGAAGAATCCCATAGATTTGAAAACTAGCAAGGGATAGAAAACTATTCAATAAAAACATATGGTAAAGAATTTCCCTTTGTTGCTTTCACTTGTTGCCTGGGTATAAAAACAAGATCTCTTAATAGCCAGGGAAAACCAGCTCTTGGTTAATTTTATTTTGTATATTTTTGAAATCTAAGATCAACTAATTATCATAAACGTTTCTATATTCCAACTATGAGAGACAGAGTAGTTTTTAATAATCTGGACTTATTCTCTATATAATTTCTTTGATCTCCAGTTGTTCTTCTGCAGAAGTGCTACTGATTACTAGCATTATTTACATTATAAGCACATTAAAAATTACATGAAGCTGGATCTCACTAGTGCCAGCTATAGGATAAAATATCTGGGATACATCTCACATCTGGGGAAATACCCCCCCTCCCCTTGCAATAAGGCATGAGTGCTCATACTTTAAAATGTCCATGAACAAAAATAAGATCTTGACGTAGCTCACAGCTCTTCAGCAGTAGTGATCCAGTTGTTTTCCTCTAAACCATGGATCCAGGAGTTGTCCTTCATTCCCAACTTTCTTCTTAAGGGAGGAAGAGTTCTCTGGTTTGTTAATCTGTGCCTCCTCACGCTGGAGTTTCATGCTCCAGGAGTTGTGTGACTTTGCTGGCCAGCTGATGCCATCTGCTGGGGTCTGCCTAAAGAACTGAACTGATTCACCAGATTTTTCCAGAGAAGTCACTAAATTTTAGTTAAAACCAGTTTAAATGAACATATTTTTTCTCTGGCTCTCAGTTTCTGAGGCAATGAGTTCATGCAGGACAACAGCTTCAGTCACAAGTCTCAGTTGATTGGATTTGGTTTTTTTGTGTTCTGTTGCTCATTCAGCAAATTTTCAGATCCTTAAAAATTGCTGGCAGGAGCAGCAGAGTCCAAAGGTTTTGAATACAAGTTATAGTTACTTAGATTATTTAAATGCTTAAAGAAACTTCATCTTACACATTCAGGTTTAAATGTGTGATTTGTGGTTGTTGCCATCCATAAAATACTCCATAAATGTGTTTATGTGTGTATATTTATATTTAAAAAGCATTTGTTTAACTAGGCTACTGCTCTGCCAGGTATAACAAGACACAGCTGTGACATGGTTCCATGACCTGCTGGACTTTCTCAGGAGTTTCAAGTTTAATAATAGACATTTGCTGTGTTGAGCTATTAGAGGGGGGTACTTGGGCTCTGTTGGTTTAGAAGAGAAGATCTTCACCTTCCCCAAAGTGGAGGAATTGCCATGGGCAGTTCTAAGGGAAGTAGATCATATCTGGAAACCTCACTGACCCTGATTCCTCTGGAGCAGCAGATCCCAGCTGGAAATTAAAGCACAGAATGAGTCAGAGTGTGAAGTGCTGTTGTCCAGAGGTTCCCACAAAGCGTGCAGCACAGATCCCTTCCACTGGATGTGTGTGATGGTGCTTTCTTTTCCTCCTTCTTTTATTCAGTTGTCTTTGCTACACTGACAGCCAAAACCACAGCAGCTGAAATGTAAAAGCTGCAGAAATGTAATGCAGAAATGTAAAAGATGTTAGAAAAGCAAAATACAGGAAGTGAGACAGGATGTAAATTTTCCTTCCCAAATCAAGTGATTTCTGAAACAACAGGTACAGGCCTTTGTGTTGCTCAGTGTGACAGAAATATGCAGACAAAAAAAGAAAAAAGCCTTAGTGCCTTAGTATCTTTAATGTTGCTACTTTTTCATGAAGATGTGTTGTGAATCACCCCACTCAATGACTTGGCACTTTGGTAGTGTTTGTGTAGAGGAGGAGGAAGAGCTGTAAAAATCACTTTTGAATGTTTCCTGTATTTATTTAATAAGGTCTCCACTTGCCAATGAAACATGGAATTACTCTGGATGGAGCTGATGTCTCCTAGAGGTCCCAGAGGCAGCCCTGGTAGCCCACTGTGACGCTGGGAAGGAAGCAGTGCCAGAACAGCACACAGTGAGGCTCTCTGTGAGCAATTTCCATTCTGTTTCAAGGAGGTGCTGCAGACTGAAAAATCTGCCCAAAGATGCTGATCAGGTTGTTGTGTAATCAAAGGCATCTGGCTTGCTGACAGAAGCTTGGGATGTCAGTGTTCTGCTGTGCTGTAACCTCAGTGAGGTGGTGGCTCCCAGAGGCAGCCCTGGTAGCCCACTGTGACCCTGGGATATTTCAGATGGTGGCTCCCAGAGGCAGCCCTGGTAGCCCACTGTGACCCTGGGATGTTTCAGATGTTGGCTCCCAGAGGCAGCACTGCTGGTAGCCCACTGTGACCCTGGGATGTTTCAGATGTTGGCTCCTAGAGGCAGCCCTGGTAGCCCACTGTGACCCTGGGATGTTTCAGATGTTGGCTCCTAGAGGCAGCCCTGGTAGCCCACTGTGACCCTGGGATGTTTCAGCTGGTGGCTGCTGGGCCCTTGGGCTGGTAGCAGAGCAGGAGGCACACGGTGTGCTCAGCACAGGTGGATTTGGGAATAACTCTACTCAGAAGAGTTACCCTGGCTTTGGTGTTGTTTAGATGTGGCTCTTTTCCTTCTGTAAACCTGCACATATGACTTCTTTCAGATACTTTCCTTAAATAAGCTTTAACTAAGTCTGATGAGGTGATTGGGAATTCCTGATCCCTACCCCAGCCCTGTCCCCTCTGGTAGTCTGCACTGATGAAAATTACTTAGATTAGTGCAATTTGCTGAAACACTACAAGGGTGAAATTCCTCTAATGGCTGCAACAAGAGACTCCAGCATTTGCTGCACTGAAACCCTGTGATTATTGTTAGATCTCTGAAGCACATCATGTAAATGATAACCTGGATTGTCCTTCTGAATTCCACACCATGTAAGAGCTGTGCACTTTGAATGCCCCTAACGGGAAGAAGGAACAATCATTGTGTGATTAGTAAGGCTTTTTTACAGATATATGATTATCTTTGTCCTAAACCTCCTCACTAGCAATTAATTCTTCTGATCCATCACTGTTTCCAGCATTCAGGGCTGCCCTGAAATGACAGATGCCTCCTCTATTATCACTGAAGTATCACTTGCACAATTGTATTTCTGTCACACTCAAGCTTTTGTACTGAAGCTTATTTCAAAGTGTATTTTGTTAATATGTGAAGGTGGCTGGTGGCATGTTTAAAATTTAATTGAACAGTTAAGATATCTGTCTGTCTGCCTTGTGCTGAAAGAAAGGAATAACAAATGTTGGGTTTTTTCCCCTACCAAACTTAGTACTAATTACTGTAGTTCTTTTGCCTGCTCTGAGAAAGCACTTTCAAATATTCATTAAAGAAATAGGCTTGAATATGCTATTTCAGTATTTCAGTAATCTTTTTACTGGTATTTCATTTTTAATCTTTATTCTTAGACCAGAATTACCAAGCTATTGCATGCAGCAGTACATTAGACAGGCATGTGCATTCCATCTGTGTAATTTAGGAAAATATATCCCTTATATTAATTGAAAAGAAGCTGCTACTAGACTTGTAAATATTTCCATAAAATTGAATTGCCTTTTCTCTTTCTCAATCGAACAAGTCACTAAGGTATACAAAAGAGGAAATTATAGAGTAAATAAATTTCAGAAAAATAAAAATTCATAGTGAATGCGCTGCCCATGCCCAGCTCTTGGATTTCCCTCCTCCTGTCAGTTCAGCTGCAGAGGCACCATGGGTACACGACTTCTAGGCCAAACTTTTCACATTTCTGCCTGATAACTCAGATCTGGGTGGGGCATCTTATTTTCCTCATTTATAATAAATACAAAAATACAAATAATGTCAAAATTGAAGTAGCTGGGTTGGAGATAACTCTTGTAAGAATTACAGAATAACTTAAGTCTCTTCTTTTTGTGCCAGGATGAGCTGGACTTGTCACTCTGCAGTTATTCCTTTTGGTCAGTAGCTAATTTTACTTGATTCACAGGAGGAATTGTTTTTGTAAAAGAGAGGATTTCAGAACATCATACCACATTTGCTCTCCCTGAGATTCAAACTAAAACGCTGTAGATAAAGCAAGAATATTTAGTCCTAATGA
Source organism: Oenanthe melanoleuca (assembly GCF_029582105.1). NCBI lineage: Eukaryota > Metazoa > Chordata > Aves > Passeriformes > Muscicapidae > Oenanthe > Oenanthe melanoleuca. Next base: position 19,994,321 of record NC_079345.1, on the reverse strand, counting down.
TGGTACAATAGATGATTTGGATTCACAGAAAATTACAGTTGAATGATTATAAATTTCTTTAGAAGTGAAAAACAAAATTATTTCTTCTCCTTCCAAGTAAAGCATAGTTGGTGGCAAGTGAATGTCAGCTCAAAGCAGCCACTAAGAATTTCAGACATTGAAGGAGGAAGGAAATTTTCAGCTATATTTTAAATTTCAGTCTTACTTTAGTTCTTTTGGCAGCAGGAGAACATCTACTGCTGTTTAGCAATAAAAGAAGCAACAGCTTTGTTTCTGACCACTAGTCTGAGTTTAAAAAAAACCCCAAAAACACAAAATAAAGAAAAATCTCTGTTTGGATTAATAGACATAATAGATTTCAATGGAAGCTTATCAAAAGAATGACTTTATCACTTGGCCTTATTATCAAATGAGAGTTATTTTAGCTGGCAATGTACCAGGCTGCAAATGAGGTACAACTTCAAAGTTTGAGGAAGGAGGAAAGAGAAACAGTCACGAAGTCATAAATTGTATAATGTGAATAAAACAGATGCAGAATTTCCATGAATTAGAGACAGGTTAAATCACTTCATGATGTTTTACTGGCCTACTTCCTCCCAGTAACTGACTTCTCACCTACTTAACTGTGTTTAGGATCCTGCTATTAATGGTCTAACATATCATAACAATTTTTAAATAACTACTTTTTTTTTTTTTTTTTTTTTTTGTGTGTGTGTGTGTGTGTGTGTGTGTTAATGAAAAGCTGATGTATTTTTTTTTATCCTAGAAGGTAAACTAAACTCAAGCTTTGCCTATTACAACCAAATAATCAAACCATTCTCGATGAAATGACCTCTTCTGAAGGTGTGGTTAGGGGGAATTGCTAAAAAGTGGCATGTTACAGGTCTTTACTTCATTTAAGTGCCCTGCTCCTTCCTGGTTATGTTGTTGTTTTCATTTTGTGTTTGGACTGCAGCAGCACTGGGGGTCAAAGCAGAGACAGAGCCCTGCTGGGATAAAGGAACCCCTGGGATGGCATGGACACTGCTCCAAGCACAGAGAGGCCAGGGGTTAGGGCAGTGCCAGGGATGGTGAGTGGGGCTGGCTTCAGACCTGGGCATTGCTCAGAGCAGAATCCTCCAGTGATAACCCATGGGATGTGTCAGCATGATTTGCACTGGCACTTCCTTCTGGCATTTCTGCCGAGGGAAAACCATTCCCAGCCTGCCCACGTGCAGCCCCTCGTTCTGCTGAAGCAGTCGGTCACACTCAGCCTCTCATCACTCGGCATTTTCCCTCCTCCTTTGTTCCTCAGAGCTGGAGTAAGTGTGTCCAGAGCCCAGCTCACTCCTGCCCGTGCTCAGGCACGCAGTCAAGGGATGGGGCACTGCTTACATGAACGCTGTGCTTGCACTGTGTTTACTCAGTGTGAGAGGTGTTAGGCACTCCCAGATGTCATTTACGGGTGGTAGCAGAAGTGTTCCACTCTCCCATTTCACAGAGTACATCTGGAACAATATTCAAATATGTGACAGTAAATTCACACGATTATGTCCGTGGGTATTGCTCCACAATCTTGTGTTGTTCCATATTCCTAAATTTATTAATTTCCAACAATATAATATAATATAATATAATATAATATAATATAATATAATATAATATAATATAATATAATATAATATAATATAATATAATATAATATAATATAATATAATATAATAATATAATATAATATAATATAATATACTCTTAAGCGTTGGAAAAGGCCCCCAGCCCATGGAGTCCCAGCTGTGCCCATTCCCACCCTGTCCCCAGCCCAGAGCTCTGAGTGCCACCTGCAGCCCTTCCTGGGACACCTCCAGGGATGGGCACTGCAAACCTCCCTGGGCAGCTCCAACCCCTGAGCTCCCTTTCCATGGGGAAATTCCTGCTGCTGTCCACCCCTGGCACAACAATATAATAACAATAATAAGGAATTAATAGTAATAATTTAATAATTGAAGTGACTCTCACCTTGATGCAGCTTTTATTTGTTGGGCAAAAAAGGATCCTTTAAAACCAAGCCAAAGAAATCCTGCATTGCTCCAACAGTGGAGCAGCTGAAGTGGAATAACCACATGTAGCCCTAGGTCAGGTTTAGGTCCAGCAGACAATCTCAGCCTAAAGGAGATCCCATTGTCTCCCCATTCATCCTGATCTCCCGAGGTTATGCTGCAAAGATTTCTGAAAGTGCAGTGAAGTCTTTGGGGGAATGAAGGGAAAACTGGGAACAGCTGTGATGATGGATTTCAGAGTTGTTTTGCAGAGGTGGTCAGTGAAGCTGGCTGATCTTATTTGATAAAAGCCTCCAGGTTAACTAGATAAAACCATGAAATTTCAGGATATACATAAACCTGGCTCATTTTAAATGTAAAGATTCATGTGGCAAAATAGTCACTTAAAAGACTAAAGGGACTTTTTACAAGAGACTTTTTGCAAGTGCCTGGAGTGCCAGGACAAGGGGGAATGGCTTTCTGCATGACTTCCTTTAATAACTGCAGTCTCCAGCCTAATTCAGCCTTTCAGATAATTGCAGTGTGAACAGTTTTATTTTTCATAGTTGTACAGTGGGTTATTTTATTCTTGCTCTAGTAAAAACATGATTCTTGTTGTTGACTTTTTAAATAGTGATCACTTAATTGGAAACAGATGCTACTGTAAGAGGAAAAACATTTTCATTAACACATTTGAGCTGGAAAATTTCAGATACCTGAGGAGCTGAAACAAAGGGTAGGATTTGTTGTTCATTATTTAAATTACAGATCATTTCATCATAGGATAACAAAACAAAAGAAAATGAGACCATTGGAAGGTTTGTATTATTTAGTTTGTACACAGACTAACACTGAACAGAAGAAACAAGTGAAATATATTAATTTAAATGCAAATTTTTCTCTCTCTTAACAAAAAGCCCATAGAAAATGATTGTGTTGAATTTTTTTCACCATCTGTGAACTTTTATAAAGCTTCTTTCTATATGATTTATTTTAATATTGCCTTTTCACTCGGAACTTACAGAAACAAAGAATATCTTTCAGTTTAATGTCAGCAGTATATTAACTTCAAAAAGTCTTACATTAGGACATGATGCACTTTAGAAGTGAAAACTGGGTGTTGGTAAAAATCCTAAAACTCCAGGGTACTTTTATGAAAACTTGGACTTAAATGCAAATAAAGCAAAATATGAAACACTTGTTCATTACCAGTAAGCTGACACAGGCGAGCCTCTGTTTAATTTTGGTTGAAATAATATCATGTGATTGACAACCTTTGATTAAAAGTAACAACATTCAAATTGAATGTCTCTCATCTTCAGGTGGGCCCTCAAGGGCAAAGTAATATCTGCTGGGAAATTTGGTGAAAGGCATTTCTTGTGACCTCACTCGGAGTAGATTTGCAGCACCATTTACAGCTACGGTTCTCTCAACCCTCAGCACATCAAAGACATTGTGTGTGGCTTGGCTGATTTATAAATCAAATCTGGGGCAGTTTGGGGAGTGACAAGCCCAGCACCAGCACAGGCAGGGGGGACCTGCTGGAGCAGCTCTGTGGGGAAGGACCTGGGGAGCTGGGGACACGGGGCTGTCCCTGAGCCAGCAGAGTGTCCTGGGGACACGGGGCTGTCCCTGAGCCAGCAGAGTGTCCTGGGGGTGCTGGGGACACGGGGCTGTCCCTGAGCCAGCAGAGTGTCCTGGGGGTGCTGGGGACACGGGGCTGTCCCTGAGCCAGCAGAGTGTCCTGGCCCAAGGAGGCCAAGGGTGCCTGGGCCATGGAAGAGCCTTGGCACAGCTCAGGGGTGATGCTGCCCCTGTGCAGCCCTGGAGGCACCTCTGGAGCTGTGCCCAGCTCTGGATCCTCAGCACAGCAGGGCCAGGAGCTCCTGGAGCTGAGCAAGGGCTGGAGCATCTCGGTGCCCAGGGAAGGCTGAGGGAGCTGGGGCTGCTCAGCTGGAGAGGAGCCAGAGAGAGGGGCTCAGCCCTGCCTGTCCCTGCCTGTCCCTGCCTGTCCCTGTCTGTCTGTCTGTCTGTCTGTCTGTCCCTGTGTGCAGGAGGGCAGAGCAGTCCCAGGCTCTGCTCCAGGCCCAGCAATGGCACCAGAGCCACGGGCAGGGGCTGAGCCCAGGACCTGCCCCTGCACAGGAGGCACAGCCTGTGCCCTGGGCAGTGCCAGCCCTGAGCAGAGTGTGCAGAGAGGCTGTGCAGTCTCTGCTGGGGATATTCCAGAGCCACATGGACACTGTGCTGTGCCCTGTGCTCTGGGATGGCCCTGCTGGAGCAGGGAGCTGGCACCAGAGCAGCCATTTCCAGCCTGACCCAACCTGGGGCTCTGTGAGCTCCCATGGGGCAGTTTAGATTCCCCATGTGGAGAGAGAACAGGCAGGATTAAGTTACTTCTGATTACAGATTAAGTCACATCTGATTTAGCCCAGGATGTGCTGTCCAAAGCATGGGCTGCTCTATCGAAGACGTGCGAAAGCACAAATCCCACTGTGTGCAATATTCCCTATACAGAGGTGTGGAAAGGGAGCCAACATCTCTCCACATGTTGAACTAAGTGGATTTATTACCAAAATGTCCTGGCTCTGCCCCTCCTTGGTGAAAGGTCTGTGCTGGGAGGGGGCTCTGTGCTGTGGAAGTTCATGTTCTGGGCACTGTTTACTGAAGGCACTGAGGGAAAAAATAATGTTTTGCACACAAAGCTGTATTTAGGTACAAAATAAGACCTGGCACCCATTTACTATTCCTGGGCTTCAAACTGTCTCAAAAGTCCTGCAATGTTTGTACAATGTAGTTCTCACAAAAACTAGAAATAGAAATATCTGCAATTCTGGCTGATGCACATGAGGAGAATGGTGGCTCTTGTGACCTCAAAAAAACTCAAACCCAGAGAAGTAGTGGGAAACTTCAGTGTGGTTTCAGGCTAAAATTTTCTTCCTTAATTATGACTTGTGAAATGAGGACTTGCAGCAGTGGTGTCCTTCTAGCTTCCCAGTAACTCACCACTGTTGCTGCTTATCAGTGGGGATATCCAAGAGTGCCATAAGTAACGCACAACATCAGCCTGGAAGATCCGTATTCTGATTTTTCACAGATTTTTAATCTGTCATACTTTCCCTGGTTTTATCTTTTTTTTTTTTTAACAGGAAGAGAGATTACAAAATGAAGATTTTTGGTTGTCTCTCTCTGGAGCAGGGATCAGCATTTTGGATCAGCCCAAGACCTTATACTAGTGGTTTTTTAGAGAACTTTGCCATCTGGAATGAAATAGGTATTTTACAGGACAATGCCAAGTACATAACTGCAGAATAATTAATGTTTTTTCAATTGTATTTTCTGACTCCTCTGAGTTGATATCCAGATTATGTGTGAAGTCAATAAACCTGGCATAAAGTATATTCGAGTCACTGCAATGATTTCTGAGAAACCTTTTTTTTTGTTTGGATTTTACATACACTTTTAAATAATTGCCAAGCCCCAAAAGACTATGGGCATAAATTGCCTAGGAAATGGATGAAAATAATTATTTTTGTTAATGTGCTTTTTTTTTTTTTTTTTTTTTTTTTTTTTAAGATCTATTGAAGCTATTTGAATAGCTTGTGGAATTCATAGCATAGTTTTGAAGTGCAACATATTTTGTAACCTTTCTGTGGACAGCAAACTGTACAAAATTGCTTTTAAGGTATTGGTAACAATTCCGGTGTTATTAGGAATAAAAAAGTACTGATTTTATATTTGTGGGCAAAATAAGTGTTTCATCTAAAATAATAGGCAAAGGAGGAAAAAGAAAAGAGATTCTTTTTGTTGAGGGCATTTCAGAAGGATCTAGTAAGGCATAAATGAAATGTATTCATCCAAAGGATTTTCATTTCCTTTTTGAGAAGAATTAGAAAAAAGAAAAAAGTGTCATTCATTTTCTATCAAGGTGAGAAAAAGCCATTTTCCGACAAATTCCAAACAATTCTAGATCTGAGAAAAAGAAGATACCTTTTGATCCTTGGAATCAAAGAGAGACATCTCAGCAAAGCAGCGGGTAAGTCTGTAACGGCAGAGCAGTTATTTCATCTGTTTATTTCCTATCTCATCTGCACTGAGCTATAAATTCCTGCAGTTCTGTGGACACAGAGATGGGAAGCAATATTTTACCTCTTTTTAGGATGAGGGAGAGCAAACTGGAGGAACGTGTCCTGTCTGGGGCACAGCACTTCAAGGAGGACAAGAAGTTGTGACCCATTTGAAGAAAGCTCCCAAAACAGCTTCAAAAGAATATCAGAGCAGCTTTTGCATAAAAATATAAATGAATTAAGGTTGTTTAGCCTAAGGGGAAGAGCACTAAACACAGGAGAATTTCAGTTTTATTATTCAACAACTTTCATTGTAAAAGAGCAGGTGTATGTTCATTACTCCATCACATCCACCCTGGAGAGGATGGGAATAATGCTGTAACGAGCACGGCTTAGGTCAGACACGACAAGAAAACTGCTCTGTTGGCTGGGCAGGCTGTCACTGGGAGAGAATCCCCAAGGACTTATGGAGTCTCCAAATTTAGGAACAGTTTAACGCAAAGCTGACAACTGTCTCCTGGGAAAGATAACTGTGGGCTGTTGGGGTGGATAGCAGAGGATTAGTATGTTTTGTGTTCCTATCCAACCTCTGTTAGGGTTTTGTTCCTAATTCTACAGATTCTGATTTTGTTCCCAGCACTTCATGTCTCTTTTGAGTGCAGAATTCAAAATGCATTTGAGGGAAAGGAGGGATGAAATGGAAACACAGCCTTTTACTTTGAAAATTATATCCACCAATGTTATGGGACAGAGCTTGCAAGTGGCTGGTCTGACTTGAACATGGGCAGCTGAATTCCATAATGGATGGAATTTTATTATTACGATGATTATTATTATCATCATCATCATCGTCACTGTATTTTTTACAGAAAATAAATTAACCTATCTGGAGACCTTTTGAATTTCATACCCTGTAGCTGCAAGTTTACAATTAACAAATAACTCGATGGTGCTCTTTTAGATAATATAAACTTCAAAGCTATTTATGTGTGAGCCAAGTGTTTCTCATAAACTTGTTACCATTTTTCTATGACATAAATAAATTCTCAAGAGATACGAGAAAGGTTCACACAAAATGAGGCAATGGAGGAACTGAAATACCACTGGAGCTGAGGTAATGGGACAGGGCCTTCTCTGGGCAAGAAAACGTCTACTTGTTAGTGATGTAATGAAAAAATAACATGTTCTGTCAGTCAAACCCTAGACAAAATCCAGCTGAGAATTTTGGACAAGCCTTCCTGTGGCAAAGTGGAAATGTTTTCCTATGACATCATTTTATTTTTGCAAGCATCTACAAGGTAACCATATCACACATTGTTTCAGGCAAAACAAAATCAGCTTCTATTATTGTGTATTTGTTTTCTAAGAGTGTGGAAGTGTTTTTGCATCATTCCTTTTGGACTGAAGAGCCAGCTCCTTAGTTTTTCCCCAGGGTGTATGAAAAACTGTGCTTTGTGTTCCCTCTGGTGTGACCCTGAATTTCACTGCACTCTGCACCTTTCTCGTCATAATATTTGCAACACCTGGAAATCAAGATTTCCATTTAGTGACAGCATAAGGATTTGGCAAACTGTTTTTAAAATGTTGAAAGCACAGACTTGGCTGCTCTATGGCAGAGGCCTGAGGAGAAAAATGGCCACAGTTCTTTATGCTGCAATTTTTTATACAGTAGGAATTGGCCTTTGAAGAATGAGTTGGCCACAAAACCATTTCTCATTTAAGGGGCAGTTGTTGAATCACTTGACTGGTTTTACTATTGACGTCTGTGGGGATACCTGTTCCCAGGAGGCCCTGAACTAAGGGAAAAGACACATATTTGGGGAATGTCATATCAGCCACACTGAGAATTCCTCAGTGCTGCTGTGTGTTGAACTGCAGTATTTTGCAGCACCTTCTGCTCATAGGGGAGCTGATATCCCCAGTGCTTGGTCTGGAGCATTGTGATTCTAAGATTGTTTTCCTGCATAGTTTTTTACTGAGGACATGGATTTTTTCAGAACTAACATTAATGTGGGTACCCAAAAAGGGAGGTATCATGGAAAATATAGTTCAAACAACTGATCTGCTTGAAGGCTTGGGAAAGAGAGGAGGGAGGGAAGGGCACAGCTGAGTGTTCGTGCAGCCAGAGCAGTAAAGGGATCCCTTCCCTGTGATAAAGGAGCACGAGTCTTGCCTACTGCTCCACCTGTAGCAAAATGGAAATCCTGGAATGGCTCCTGGAGTTCCTACTGGATTTGTAGGACACTGGGCAATCAAAGATGCAAATGGTAGTTATTTATTCTTCCTAATGAGTGATCAGACCAGGATAGACTTTGATTTTGCTTTCTTTCCTGGAGCATTTAGATGTTCAGTTTTGCTGCTCTTGTGGGCAGAGCAATCACAGAAAATGGCTGTTTAAGTTTCCAATATTCTGAGATCACTGTTCTGTGATCTTCCTTTATGAAACGGGTATTTTTTGGTCATAATTTTATTGGACAAGTTGTCTTATAGGCAAAATAGGAAATATACTCTAAAAAATAATTAATTATTCCACTGGGGTTCCTATTGTAATTGTGGAGATAAAATTTAAAGTTTATCACTGCAAGTAAATCAGTGAAGTTGACTTTTTTGTTGTGGTTTTTTGTTTTTATTTCAGAGATTTGGGAGGGTCCTTGGCATATTATATATTCATCTAATGCACTGGCTTTATGGGTATATCCACATTCGTATGAACAATCAGAACCTCCTGTCTTTGTAATGCAGCGAAGGAAGCAGTTGAAATTTAGCATTACTCAAATAGCATTAGATTTTAATTAATAACCACATGGAACAACTGTACCTTTTCTGGGGAAATAAATAAAATAAAGTGCATTGTGTGAATGATCACAAAGACTTTCTCCTGGACTGTGCAAGATAAATATTCATTAAGTGAGCCCAGCATTTGCAAGCACAAGATAGGCTTTATCAGTATGGGAGGGTTTTGTGATAAAAAAGGGTTGCATTGATGGCTTGATGTGACACCTAAGAGCCCAGAACTGCTGTAAGGAATGACTGGGAGGCAGAGCAGTTCCTGGGTGGATTCACTTGCTTCTGCCTTTGTTTGTCATGTGCTGAACAATTGTACTTTGCTGCTGTTGGTCCTGCATCACAGTGAGCAAGAGTCCTCCTCTGCCAGCCCTCTTTAATGTTATAGCTGATGAACTTCCACTGACAGAACTTTTCCATGCTCCCTCTCATTGCTGTGCAACCCCCTGTCAGAATGACTGAGAATGTTTGGGGATAACCATGGGATTATTGGGAAAACTCATGCAGAATTTGCAAAGGAAGCAACAATAAATAAACTTATTTCTGTGTTACACTTGCAGGACTGGAGGAAGAGTCTGGATGTAGATCTGAATCCTGGTTTATGAATTTTTTCCCCCTAAATCTCAAGGCAGGGAGTAATGATTTTTAAATAATAGGTATAATATAAGAAAGGAGCAAAGAATTTCCCTTCTAAGCTGCCACACATATGGTCAGGCAGCGATAGATGAGGGAGGAAACAAATGAGACCTTTTAATTTCTCTTTTTGACTTTGATTTAAAACACAGGACATGATCTGAATCCCACCTGAAGAGCTGTACTAAAGGATGAGCCAGGGACAGGTAACCCAGACTTAATTCTCAGAGAGATGAAGAATCTGAGGTACTCTTTTATCACTTGAATTATCTGAATATCTGAAAAGAGGATTAACTGTTGTACAGATTATTCATTCAGAAAAGCATACAGAGCATTACACTATTCTTCTTTTCTCTAAGGATCCCGCTTGTAATTTAGTGAATAATTTAGACTCCAAATGATCAAAACAAGAGATTGGTCAGGATACAATTTTCCCACCAATCTAATTGATATCTTTGACCTTAATTTCAAACGGGAAGGAAGGGAAGGAAGGCAGATGCCTGTATCATGTACAAACTTGCCGCTTTCCTTCACTAATCAGCTAATTTCTCAGTAACTACATCTCCTATTATCAACTCTCTTTATATGGAATTTCTCATTGTAGCACATTACTCCAGTGAAGTGACTCCACTTGTTCCAAAATACCATCCCTGGTACACGTCCTGATTCACTGTGGATAGGCCAAATTTAAATAAAATATTCTGGTTTTCTCAAATCGAGAATGTAGGTGTTTCTAGTTTCTTTGGGGAGGTGTGGGTCAGGATGGATCTAAAATATCATTTGCAGTGCTCTGGTGCTTCTAATCCCATCATGGTGCAGGATAGCTTTTTTTTCTTACTTTAATAAAATAAATTTTAATATTTTATGTTTCAGATGTTACTATTGTCAAATTGGAATTAAATGAAGCACATCCTTGAGTGAATTTGCCTGTTATTGGAGAGATTTTCTAGAGAAAGGCTGTTACAGAACTCAAATCTGGGATCTTCATGAAGTACAATTTAAAAATTAGTTTTAAGTGCACTTCACATCAGTTTGCTCACGGTGAGAAATATTTACATGGTTTCACACTGCTAGAAAAAGCAAAATGGACAGTCTTGTGTGATGGAGAGTGATGGAGCAGGATCTCTGCTCTGTGTCTTCAGCCACATTGAGATCACAGAAATTTAAAGTAACACACAAATAAATAAAAGACTTATAAACCACATGTATTACATTTTCATCCTTACATTTAGCTCTGGCTGGGATCCTAAATCTAAGATGTTTTACACTTGATTTGCAAATAGAGGTGTTTGCAGAATTTGGCAGAATTTGGCCAGGATGCCCAACTTCCCACAAGGCTTCCAGCATTCAATTTGGGTGATGTACTACAGGATCAACTGCTTTCTAACTTCATTTCTCCATTATTTGCAGCATAAATATTATTAAATATGGATTTCAGTAATGTGATTACCAGTGAGTGGTAATTTTGAAGGATCTGTGTGGGAACTGCTGGAGGAATTATTGCGCTGCTGAAATCAAACCGTGATTCAGATTTAACCTAATCTTACCCTAAGCTATTCTGAATATTATCAACACTTTTCCATCCCTTCTGAAAATATATAGGGAGGTAAAATACTCTAAGCAATGGTTTCTTTCCTGACAAATGGTTTGTGTCCTGACAAAATAAAAAATGGAATTCCATTTTCTATTATTACAAACAAAGGAATCAAAACTTCCTATGCATTTTTAGGAAGCATTAGGAAAAAAAAAATCTATTGATCAGGAATTCTTGGTATAGTGGCTAGGTTTTAGTTAATATTTAGAATCTTGTATACCTGAGAACTTCCTGTGGGGAATGTGTATGAGCTCTGCATTCCTCCAGCCCATCCTCCTGGGGATGTTTTCCAAATTGCTGCTGGTCTGAGATGACTGAAATAATGGCTTTAACAACTTCTCGGTGATAAATATTGGAGTTCACTTGTATTTGCTGTGCTGGTATTTTCTTCCATTTAACTGTGCCCTGTGATAGCTGCTAAACAACAATTTATTTAGGATTCAGTTGGGAAATTCAGGCCCAAGCTCAGGGTGAGTTAATATGTAAGAGCAGTGATGCCCCAGCAAGGTGAACCCTGATGCACTTCAGATCTTTCACTGTGGCAGTGCAGGAGTTCCCAGAGACTGATCACTCTCCATTCCATGTGCTTTGGGGTGTTCCTGCTTTATGGCCCGCAGTGCCCTCCTCTCCCTGTCCCTGCCAGCAGTGCTCTGTCTTTGGCCAAGACTCCAAGTATTTCTGCTTTCCTCATCTGTTTGTAGTTCTGGGATTATTCCTGAGTGCCTCCACCTCCTGCTTCCCAAACCCCAGGGCACCCTGCACTGGTGCATCCCTGTGGAGCATCCCTTGCTCCATCACTAGACTGGGATAAGAGGGCTAGGAACAAGTTTGTGCACTTAAATTTAGATATTGAGACTCCATTTCAGTCCTCAAGTGGAACAAATTCTGTCTTTGCCCCCGTTTATCTCTGTTGCTTTATCTTTCACTAGAACAAGTAATAATTCCCCAAGGATTGGAGTCCGTGGTGCTCCTCTTCCAGGGAATTTTAAAACTTGGCCTTGCAGAAAATTGTCACTTTCCTTCAAATCTTTCTCAGGTTGCTACAGCTCACTGAATTACTAGAACTGATCATAAAAAAATGACCCTTTGGGAGAGAGAAGTCAGCAATAGCTGGGGGTTGGGGTTTTTTTTTCCTTTGCTAAGATCAGATTTTGGCTGTATTTCCAAGTGTCATCAGACATCCAGCTGACAGCAGAAAACTTCTATAACAACTGCATCAACACAGCCAAACCGGTCTTGTTTCCACATTCAGCAGCTTTACTTCAAATATAGAACAAAATGAAAGAATTGAAATTTCTGCAGTAATTTCTTACCCAACAGAAACTTGAAAACTTTTACATTTTTGTTGCAGCTCTTCACAAGGAAAAAAAACATATTTATCTTGTTCAGCTGACAGGCTTTGGAAGATAATGGCATTGTTTTAATGTTTCAGGTTTCCTGTTAATATACATATATTGCTTCAGAATCACACCTGGAAGGCTTGAATCCTGTCTGGTGATAAATGTTAAGTGATAATAAGAGCAGATGACTGAGTTTATAAACATGCTGCTGTACAATGTATCTGCTGTGATTTTTTTTTTTAACAAATGAGTAAGATAATGAATGAAATTATTGAAACATATTGATCACTTGCATGTTTTGAGGGGTCTTTGGTTGTTGGGGGTTTTTAAATTCTGTAGCTTGAAAAGTAATTTTGGAAAAATGGAAAGTGAGGAGTTTTTGTTATGTTGGGAATATATTTGCTCAATCAAATAGTCTTACTAGCATTTGAACTGGATTTTTTAACAGTTCCCTTCTAACCTGAGCAGTAAAGAAAAGCCCTGATTTATGATGTCCTGTAAGGATTTGAAATGCTGTCTTACAGGATTTAGGTTGTTTGAGGGGGTTTTTTTTGTTAGTTTAATTAGAGCACTTTGCTCTACAACACTGGATTCTGATTTGCTTGAATAACTTGACAAACTTTTTTTTTCCCTACTTAAATTGTACAAAAGCCACACTGATGGAAAAATGATTTGGGCTCTTTATAAGATGGGAATAGATGTGCTCCTTTTGCTGTGATTCATGAGCTGGAAACCCTCAGGTCAACTCTTGGCTCTGAGATGATTTGGGTGGAGCAAAACATCATTAAGTGGCATGGGAGATCTTGTACTTCAGGGGGTGCTTCTGAACAATCTGCAAACATCTGTCAGTCCTCAGAAAAAATATTCCAAAGCTGGTGTAGCCCTTGAACTAGAGGATGAGCAAGGCTGCCTAAAAATTGGAACCTTACCCTTCTTGTGCCTTAGCTGCACTCCATGAAAGATAGCAGTGGGTGGGATCTTTCAAAACCGTAACAATTGTAAATGTTGCATTAGTCGGAGCCATTGGAACACCTGAGCTAGAAGCCCTGAAATAACAAAAAAACCCAAAAAATCTGAAGGACTATGATCTAACATGCATCTGTACAATGAGGTGAATGTTGTTCCCAGGATCCATGCAAACTTGCATGGGAAGGGTACGGACTAAAGCCCTGAAAGAAGGGGGACAGGGTTGAAAATCTGCTGCAAAATAAAAAAGTTTAATATCAATCAGCTTGTTTTAATATAGTAACAGATCCTGTGTTATCTTGGGTATTCATTTACTACTATTGGCAGTCAAATCCTGAGGGTGAGCTTATAATTTAATGCTTTACATTAAAGAACTATTCTCATCTAGCACATTTGCCTTGTTGCCTCTGCAAATAAATAACAAGTGTGCCATGAATCACAGGCAGTGAGTGCCATGGCCAAATGGCTAAAACTGCCCAGGCCGTTTTTTGTAGCAGTGGAATAGAAAACATTTATTACAGCCATTATAGACAGCCAAGTGATTTAAGAGCCAAAGAGGTGTCATTTATATAATGTTACAATTCTTTTAACTCTGAGAAATAAAATAAGCAAGGATCCAAATGGGCTCTACAGCTGCACTGCAGCCCCACAAACCTGGGCATTGCTATAATCCCATACCATCAAGTGGAGCTGAAATTTACAGCTGCACATTTCAGTGCTCTATCTTGCTGCCTGACTTCAATATCCTCAAACTTTATGGTGTTTGAACCACCAGTAGAGAGAAAATTTCTTTTCTTGCACCTTGGTTCCTTTGGTAGCTAGAAAAAAACTTGGTAAGTTACAGAAAACCCTTCACTGTATCATTGCAAAACTGTTTCAGAAATGATAATATTGACAACTGACCACAGCTGCTTCCTTGGGCATTTGTAGTTATATCAGACTTTGCTCATGCTGATGTCAGGAATATGGTCTGGAGGGGAAGCAAAGATTTACTACTAATATGCTCATTCTTCTGTTGTTATGGAATCACTGGGATCTGCTCTTTGAACTGGGCTCTGCAGAAAGCAAGCCACAGATATTGAACTTCAAAGCAAGAGATAACTGGGAGAAATAAATGTTCCAAATGGTGGAGTGGATTCTGGTAGGCACTTGGGAGACCAGCCTTGGTAGGAGACTGGAACAGAGGCTGCACTGAAGTGAAATAATTGCTCAAGGAGTTGATGTATTTTCTGCAAGCACTTGTACGTCACCAGAGTTCTCCGGAAATGGTTTGAATCGCTTGTCTTCCAGACATTTGGCAGAAATCACCAGGGGATGTGGGAGTGTTACGTCTGTTCATGGCTAAGGATGGCCTTCAGAAGAATATTTTAACTTGCCTTCTCAAAATCATTTAGAGTTACATCTGCTTCTTTGCAAGGTATGAAGTTTCTTACCAGGAACTGCTTCATGGTTTTTAATGTTGTTGAGTTTTCACTTTGAATTTCATTGTAGGTTTAGAAAATTACATCCTATTCTTTGTCTGCTGTGTAAAGGGGCCTGTTCAGTCTCTGAACACAGGAAACTTGCTGAATTTCCCTGAGGCTGGTGATCTTATTACTTTCTATTCGTTGAATTAATCCTCCTGGTAACCATTCAATTTTTTTAGCCCTTAAAACTTTCAGAGCTCCATATTATTATGAAAGGTTTAACTGAGCTGCAGTTAGCCACAACCGTACGGAAGATCTCGGGATGTACGAGGAGGCAGGGCCCCTCCCTCTCCGCTAAGTTGCTAAGTTACGTAACTGTCACGTGGGTACGTCGCGGTTATATAAGCGGGTGCCCACAGGCAATAAACCGCATTTCGCCATTCATCATATTGGTGTGATGTGCGATTTGTCCGGTAAGGTAGTAAGTGCGCCGTGGTCCCGATCCTAACCAGGTCGCACTAGCCTGAGCCCTCAGGCAACATAGTGGCGCCGAAACCCGGTCTGCTCCCCGGCACACGGGTCTGAGCGGCGGGCGACGGGAAGCACGCTGGCGGACGGGACGACCGAGGCAGCTGGCTGACCCCGGTGGGGAGGACGCTCCCAGTACCACTGAGATGGAAACGCTCGGGAAGGTAATTGAAGAAATCCACGGACAGTGGGGGATTCGTTGTAAAGTTAGTGATTTTAATACTGCTATTAGGTGGTTGTTAATATTAAATGCTATCGATCGTCCTGTGGACATTTTACATTCAGAGTGTTGGGGCAGGTGCACGGCTGCTCCTGTCGATGACGTTATTGCCAGCGGCTCCAGTAAATGTTTAAAAAGCTGGGGCAGAGTTAAACTAGCATTGGCACAGGCTCTAGAAGAGCAAGAAACGTGGAAGGCAGCCCAGCAATGTTTAAGAGCCGTTCCGAAACTGGGCGTGGGAGCCGCGACTCAAACCGTTGCTGGAGACAGTTTTGCAATTGCAGATTCGCGGTCGGACACTAATAACCTTTCGCCGTCGCGATCCCTATCTCCAACCCCGACCCCCGCTCCGAGTACTAACCCAAACCCACTTCCCCCGCGCGATAGCTCCCCATTCCCCGATGATGGCGCCAATGATTTCAATAAAGACGAAATAAAAATAAGACCACCACCCTATGCCCCACAAAATGGCGCCGAAGGGGAGCGGGAGGGGCGGGGCCAACGGCCGATTCCCGCCACAGACATGCGCAGCCCAGACCACGGGGAGGGGGGCGTGGCCTCTAACTGGGAGGGGGGACCGGAGGCCAATCAGAGAGCGAGCCATCACACATTTCCTTATATGGCCAAGAACCCCCTAGAAAAAAGGCAGAGTAAGGCAAGCGTTGCCACCGCCCACCGAAAAGCCAGATGGCGGAGCCCCACCAAAAAGCACCCACTAAAATCTATGCCGCTTACAGGTGTTACCCTTGTATTTCTGTTAAACATTTTGATGAAGTTAACAATTTCTGTGTCCAAGTTACTGTCATTCCCAGAATCCTGTACTATACTGATGAAGAAATTCTTCACCGATTCGGGAGGAATCCTCCGTGTCAAAAACGAGAACTAATTACAGCCATCAGCCTCGCACTACTGTTGGGCCTAGGAGCAACGGGTGCAGCAACAGGCGCGTCAGCACTAGTGACACAGAACCAAGGCCTGAGCCAGCTACAGATAACTGTGGAAAACAACTTGCTTAAAATCCAAAAGTCCATCTCTGACCTTGAATGTTCCCTCAACTCACTTGTGAAAGTCCTGCTACAGAACAGACGCGGACTGGATCTTCTGCTCCTACGACCAGTTGTTACCATTGTTCTTATGCTTATATTTGGTCCCTGCATCCTTAATAAGTTAACCCAGTTTGTTAAAGCTCGTTTTAAGCCGAAATAGCTCAGTTGGAAGAGCATTTGTTCACTAACATGTTTAAAAATTTTTACTTAAATCTAAAATCTAAAGGTCCCTGGTCAAATTGATATTTTGCTTCTGCAGCAAAGGCAGCTAACTTGAACTAACCACAAAGTTCATTTCATTTACTAACAATTTAGTTTATTTGCATGTTGTTAACAAGTTGTTTTTTCAAGTTGCAGTTGTTGTGTTTGTATAAGTTAAAGTTAAATTGTTCATGGAGAGGGAGGAAATGCAGTTAGCCACAACCGTACGGAAGATCTCGGGATGTACGAGGAGGCAGGGCCCCTCCCTCTCCGCTAAGTTGCTAAGTTACGTAACTGTCACGTGGGTACGTTGCGGTTATATAAGCAGGTGCCCACAGGAAATAAACCGCATTTCGCCATTCATCATATTGGTGTGATGTGCATTTTGCCCGGTAAGGTAGTAAGTGCGCCGTGGTCCCGATCCTAACCAGGTCGCACTAGCCTGAGCCCTCAGGCAACACTGAGCTGAAGTTGTTAGGACAGGGTTTAATTTTGCAGCCCTCATCTTTACAGCCTCATGAGGCTGCCTCGTTTGACCTCCAGTGCATAAAATTTGAGACTGAATCCTTCACCTCCAGGAAGCACTTTTCACTACTGGGGAGAAAATTGCATAGCAGCAGAACGTGAATTGATGTGTCAGTGAACGCCTCTCCCTCCTTATCTGTTGTGTTATCTCTTCCCAGCCTCCTTTCAAAGGATCCCAGGACCTGCTGCTCCAACTGTTAACTCTCAGCAATGGTTGAATTCCACTTTTCAGCAGTAATTGTCTCCCTCTTTGCCCTGCAGCTCGAGCAAGATCTTTTTCAGCTTGCAGAAGAGTTCCTGGCTAGGAGGAAATTGTTTTCCCACTACCATGTGGGGTCTCTCATCCATTGTTTGCAGCACCTCTGCTTCATAAATCTTTCTTGTGAGGTTTAAACCTCTTTGCCCCTCTTCCCAATGCCAGGGATGTGCCTGTGTGATAACACAGGACGTACAGCACATATCCCTTCATCAGTGGTTTCTGTGGCTCCAGACAGATCTTTCACAAAGCTGTCTTTAATCAGGCAGAATCTGGGCTATTTGGTGGGCTCTGCGTGCAGTAGTTTCGTGCCAAGGTGTAAATCAGATTAAGACAATTGACTGCAGTGGGAGATTTGATAGGTTGAGGAATGAAAGCTGCTGCTCTGAAAGGGATAGTGGTATCTGTTTGTTTGTGTGTTCAGGACTCTACCTCAAAATGTACCTATTCTAACCCTGAATTTCAATGTGGGGTATGGAATGTGTCTCTGACACAGTAGGAGTATATTTCTAAAATTGACTTGGAATGTAGATTAATAATATACTCAGTATAGACTTCTCTGTACATTTATTATGCATCTCTTCATTTTCTACAGGAGCAGAAATCTCTGCTGTAATTCCAGCTCTAGGAAGCTGACAGGGCTCAAAAAAGATAATCTGATTGCTGCACTTGCAAAGCATCCCTCCCTCCCAGGACCAAAGTCAAGGACAACAAAAAATGCTAAAGGAATAACTATAAATTAAATCCTTCATACTCTCCACATGCAGGGGTAGTGTTTGTCATCAGCTGTGACCTCTGATCACTCAGTGAATGTGCTAGTCCTGCAAATGCTTAACCCAGGCAGGACTCTAAGAAATACTCCCAGTAAAGACCGTAATGGTCATCAGTTACCAGACTGAAACCACTCTTGATTTCCAAATTTTTGGCAGGCTGACAACACTGGGGCTGTTCAGCCTAGGGAAGAGAGGGTTAAGTGGAGACCTGATGGCAGCTTTCCATTATCAGAAGCGGCTATGTGGAATCCGGAGAGGGACAATTCTTCAGGAATCAGAGTGACAGGACAAGGCAGAATGGGTTCAAACTGCCAGAGGGTAAATTTAGATGGGATATTGGGAAGGAATTGTTCTCTGGGAGCGTGGGCAGGCTCTGTGGCTGCCCCTGGATCTCTGGCAGTGCCCAAGGCCAGGTTGGACATTGGGGCTTGGAGCAGCCTTGGACAGTGGAAGGTGTCCCTGCTATGGCAGGAGATGGAACCAGATGATCTTCAATGTCCATTTCAACACAAACCATTCTATGATTCCAAATGAATCTTGTCCCATTTGAATGGTCCTGCTTTTTTTCAGTCATAGTTTAAACTTAAAAATTCATGATTTTAAAAATGGGTGTTTGACATATCCAGATAAGAAACTGGGAAATGATTGTACTTCCCCCATCATCCTGAGAATATAAATTTCCACTCTTTCAAACTTCTGCTGCTGTTTCTTTAATCCACTTTAACATTTGAATAACAACTCGAGAAGGTTGTTCAGTCCCAAAAACTGTCTTCTTCATAAACTTTTCTTTATTAATACTGGAGCAGTGTGACTTAACACAGAAGTTTCTGGGGGATCCAGGCAGGAGAAGACATGGATCAGCTGAGGTGGCTGCAGTGAAATTTGTGGTGGTGCACTGGAACTCTCCAGTCCCCTTTGAAGGTGTCACCCTCTGGATGTTGTTGTCACCAGCACCTGGAGCCCCTCAGACTTAAGCTCTCTGAAGATGTGATAGACTCAATTGGATTTTAGTGGCTGGCAGAGTTGCCATTCCATACTGTCATTGTGTACCCAAGGCCCACATCTATCTGCTCTTGAGGGCAGTCTTCAGCTTAGAACTCTTCAGAAAACAATTTTTTGGCTGTGGAAATTGATAGAAAATGCATTGCTTTTTATTCTGAAGGGGAGGAAATGCAAGTTGTGGAGTTAAATATTTGCTCTGGAGTGCTGGAATTGCTATTTGTTTGTAGCCAAAGATTGAATTCTGTTCTTCATTTTGTTAAAATACTGTTTTCTGATCTATTTGGAAGCTATTGATAATCTGTCCTTAAATTACAGACAGAAAGACCGTCCCAGACTTATAGACTATCCTAAATACATCTCTTGGTCTCAAGCAGATAAAAGGAACTACCTTTTCCACAGCATGTTAAGTTTAATTTATTGCCATAAGAGACTGTGGAGCCTGGAAGTGTAACTGGGTTCTAAAAAGGGTTTAGCTAAATCTGGTGGTTGCTGCTAAACACAATGATCTACAAGCAAGTGCCAGCTCTGATAGTTCCTAAACTTGGCATGGAAGCTTAGAAATACCCTGTGTAAGGATTGGTTTCTTGGGGTGGTGAGAAGAAAAGTGTCTCCTCTCACACAGAGAGATGTTCCACAAACAGGTCCGGTATCGGTTTCCCTAAGGTATGGCAAGAAGTGAGTAAAAAACAGCGTGTGAGTAGTACAATATCAGGAGTAAAGCCCCATTCCTAAGGTAGTCTCATGAGAAAGGTAAACATTTAATTTTCACCAAACCATTGTTACAACTTGAAGGAATATCAAGTAAGTTAGCAGATGATGCTAGATTGGACTAGACTGACTGGAAGGCAGGGAGGCTCTGCAGAGAGACCCTGATAAACGAGAGGGCTGTGAATCATTCATGGTGTGATGTTCAAGGGCAAATGCCGGGTCTGCACCTGGACCAGGGCACCTGGATGTACAGACAGACTGGGAACGAGAGGCTGGGGAGGGGCCATGGAAGGGACCCGGGGTGCTGGTGGGTGGCAGGTGGATCTGAGCCAGCAGGGCTGGAGCCAGCAGGGACATTCCTGTCCTGGGGATGAGGCAGCAGCACCGGCCGGGCCGGGCAGGGATTGTCCCGCCGGGCCGGGGCGGCCTCAGCTCCAGGGCTGGGGCAGCTCTCGGCACCACGAGCTAAATAAAGACATGGAGCCATGGGAGAGTTTCCAGAAGAGCCCATGGGGATGGTGAAGGGCCTGGGGGAGCGGCTGAGGGCACTGGGCTGGTTCAGCTGCAGCAGAGGAGCCGAGGGCAGAGATGAGCTCTGGGCCAGGGACAGCACCAGGGAGCGGCTGGAGCTGGGCCAGGGAGGCTGAGGGGGGATTTTAGGGAAAGGTTCTGGTCCCCCAGAGCTGCTGGCACTGCCCAGGCTCAGGCTGGATTTTAGGGAAAGGTTCTGCTTCCCCAGAGGTGCTGGCACTGCCCAGGCTCAGGCTGGATTTTAGGGAAAGGTTCTGGTCCCCCAGAGGTGCTGGCACTGCCCAGGCTCAGGCTGGATTTTAGGGAAAGGTTCTGGTCCCCCAGAGGTGCTGGCACTGCCCAGGCTCAGGCTGGATTTTAGGGAAAGGTTCTGCTCCCCCAGAGGTGCTGGCACTGCCCAGGCTCAGGCTGGATTTTAGGGAAAGGTTCTGCTCCCCCAGAGGTGCTGGCACTGCCCAGGCTCAGGCTGGATTTTAGGGAAAGGTTCTGCTCCCCCAGAGGTGCTGGCACTGCCCAGGCTCAGGCTGGATTTTAGGGAAAGGTTCTGCTCCCTCAGAGGTGCTGGCACTGCCCAGGCTCAGGCTGGATTTTAGGGAAAGGTTCTGCTCCCCCAGAGGTGCTGGCACTGCCCAGGCTCCCCAGGGAATGGTCCCGGCCCCGAGGCTGCCGCAGCTCCAGGAGCTCGGGCAGCGCTGCCAGGGATGCACAGGGGGATTGCTGGGGGGTCTGGGCAGGGACAGGGGCTGCACCAGCATCCCTGCCCGTCCCTTACACTCAGGATATGAGATGGAAATATCCATCTTTGTGATTCCCCCATTCTATGACACAAACAGTTGCACCTTTTTAATGAGGAATGGCAGCAGCACATTAGGAGAATATTGGGAGGGACATTGTTCCTGTTATTCCCAAGGCAGGCAGAAATGGGTATTTGCACAAAAAGAAGATAATTCTGGTCTTTATAAAAGGATAAAATGAACTCTTAACAATTTTTAATCAAATGGCAAATAGCAGTATCTTATTAGCTAATAAATTCACCCAGAATTTAGGGAATTTAATCCATTAATCTTAAATCTCTGCATAGACAGGAAGTCATTGAGATAATGAGTCACCTGAGACAATAAGATTCAGTAGAAATCAAGCAGCTAATTTTTGTCTGTGCCTGTGAATATTTCTTGCAGGAATCCTATCTCTTTCTCTTGAGAGAAGTATTATTAGCACCTTCTGCACTCCTTTCATGCCAGAATGCTGGAGGAACCACATGCAGGGCTGGGTCTCTGTGCTCTTTCAGGCATTCATGTCTTTTTTTGATGCTGAATAATTCATGAAGGGCATTTGTTAATAGAAACATGTCAAACAAACATTCCATCTAAATTTGGCTATTTGTTTTAGCATTTAAATTCCTCAGCAATTTAAAGTGTGGC
Organism: Oenanthe melanoleuca; assembly: GCF_029582105.1. NCBI lineage: Eukaryota > Metazoa > Chordata > Aves > Passeriformes > Muscicapidae > Oenanthe > Oenanthe melanoleuca. The sequence goes on along the minus strand of NC_079345.1, from coordinate 19,972,305 downwards.
TTTTTGTGCATTTATCTACTTCCAGTAATGCTTTTCCCACTGGAAGAGACACTAATTTTTTTCTCTTTTTTTTTTTTCAATCTAATCTTCAAATAATTGCACCAAATAAGCATCTTTTCATTTTTTTCTTAGCATATTTGGCTTTTTGAATTTTCAGTTTCTACTCAAGAGCTTAGAATCAAATGACTAAAATGTGATGTATCAGAGTGCATGTGGTGGGGTGATGTGATGGAATTCAGGAATACCAGCAGGGAAAAATCAATGTTTATCATGATCTTTTCTCAGTGTGAAATGGACTGAAAAAGGATGTTATGTAGCATGAAATCATGCAGAATGACCTTGAAAGAATTTAGAAGGTAATCATGAGCATTCTGTCTGAGCCTGCAGATTTATTGTAGCACAAAGATGCTGTGAGTTCACCTATTATACTCCTAAGTAAACAGAGGATTTATAATGGACATCTGTGTGATTAAAAGCTCAGTCCCCAGAGAGGAGTGAACACCTCATAATTTACAAACTGAAAAACAGCTACTGAGATGTCAGAGACATTCCTCATGCTTGGAATTAATTTCATATTAAGGGCATTGAGAATGAGGCCTCTTTCTCCATGTTGGAGGGAGTGATTATATCTTTGTTTATTGTGCATTTTTATTTTTTACTCTCTGACTCTGAGTTTATGCATGTGATTATTCTGGAATCTTTGCATGCAAAAGAGACTTGGGAAGGAGTCCTGCCATTTTAGAGTCTGTGTGATCATCAGGAATTTGTTCTCTGTCCAACCACCACAGGACAAATGTTTATTACCCAGTTATCCTCAGTCTGGTCACAATTCCTACATCTCCTTGACTTCCCTCCTGTGTCTCTTATCCATGAAAGACAATATTTCTTAAGGATTCAATGGGAAGATAATGAGCATCACTACTAAATAAACATAGTGCAAGCAGGAGGTTTGCATGTGGATAGAAATAATTCTGAAAAATATAATAAGCTGGCTGTGTTAACAGTGATGCTACAGAACAGAATGTCCAAATCCATTCCATTCTGAAATATTTTCAGATGCCTTGGAAAACTACAATTGACCCATACAACCTGATGTTTTGAAAATGTCTGACCACGTTACACCCAAGGCTCTTCTGTATTTGAAAGACCTGGAAAATCTATTTTTGCTCTTTTCATTAGTTTAAAAATAATTTAGAAGCTGTTCTGCAGATTCATTTCTCTGTTACCTAATTTTTGTCGTATTTTTATTAATTTGTGTCAGCCAGGTGATTTTCAGCTGCCATCATTCTCCCATCTGCCTGCATGGCCTTGTCTGCAAGTCTTGTCTTAATGTTATTTTTTGATGTGATTCTTGATGTCCTCCACTTATCCAAACCAAACTGCTGAATGGAAAAATCAGGGAGACAGTGTTTCCAACATTTTCAGAGTGTCTATGGATGTAATTAATTCACAGCTGTCTCAAGGACATCAAGTGGCATTTTTGTCTACATTTTTATAACAAAATTAATTCTTCCTTTCCACCACTCACCATCAACTCTCAGGCATCACAGTCTATTTATTGCAAGAGCTGGAACAGCTTTGAAGTAGAGGGTAATTTTTTTTCAACACAGGTGTATTAAAAATATATAATGTATTTGAAAATTCTTCTGCTAAATAGAAACAACATTTTCAAGGAACACACTTAAAATGGAAGCATTAAGAACATTGGTTTGCAATGGTAAATCTTGATTACATATAGCTTCTTCCTTTTCTCTGTCAGCTGTAATGATGTTATAGATGTGTATTAGGGAAAGCACATTATTTTCTCTTGAATTGTGTGAGTCAGAATAGATTTCTCTCTTTCTCATCAAAGAATATTTTGACTAATTTTCTTAGGCAATATTTTATGGAAAAGGTTTAGCTTTGAACTTTTTTCCACACTAGGAAAACTCAATTTTTTTTTTTCTAAGCTGAGAGCTTTACCTACATTTCCATTGCAGAAAGTGTGAGAATGAAATTTCATTCCTTTCACCTGTCATAGATGAACATTTTTAGGCTGTGCTCCACTCCAGTAAGAGGGAAAAAAATTAGTAGCTTACATTTCCCTGTAGGATGCCAATCTTTTCAGATGTTGGCTTCAAAAAGGCCCAGATTGAGTCACCCAGGCCACTTTTTAATAATCACTTACCTTGATGTGCTGCATTTAAGTACTGCTTCAGTAGCCTGAATTGGAGGGGATCAGAATTACTGGACATTTGTGAAAAGTTGTGCCTAAACACCCACTACAGTGTCCAAGAAAAGTTGTTCAGAGCAGTTTACTGTGGAGTGGGTGGAAAGGGAGGTGACTTAACTGCGAGTTCAAAAGTCATGAAGAGCAGCCCCTGAACAAGAATCATCTTCTCAAGCCATTACTTCCCCTCTCATGATGAACTCTGGAACCCTCACCTTTAGGAAATAAATGTAAATCTCTCTCTTTTTCCTCTGTGCTGACTTGTGATTTCCACCTGTGCCTGGCTGAATGTTTTCTCCTTCTCTTCCTGGCTGTTCTGCTGGGCAGAATGATGGCATTTCCATTGCATTCCCAATCTTCCTCAGCCCCATGATTTCAGTTTAAGTGATTTAGTTTTTCCATGTCAGAGAGTTACAGGACTATGCAGCTTTTATGCAGGTGAAATTTGCATTACCCATAAGCATCTCCTGTTGAAATTCCTCACAAAGCACACATTTCAATTAAAGTTTCTGCTTCCTCATCTTAAGAATGGAAAAAGTCTTGTATTCAGACCCTTAGTGGAATATCCAACAGATAATTTTGCTACAGATCCACTAATTCTGTTACATATCCTTAAAAATTATCTGCCCTTTACTATGAAAAAACTCCCCCAGCAGAGTAGCACAGACATATAAATAACTTTCTTCAAAATTTTCTATCAATGAATATTGTTTTCTGTCATCACAATTGCACCATGAAATATGAAAGTTCAATTTCCTCTTCATTTCCTTTTAATAAAACTTCTGCTCATTTCATTTTTGAAGAGAGATTGGATCTAAATTACTTTGACTTCTTCTGGCCCAACTTTGGTGAATGTTTTGAGAGAGAATCTGAAACCCTTTTAAAACCCACCAAAGAGATCAAGGGCTGTGTTCTGGGGATTTTGTACTCACATTCTTATCTCTCTTTCAATACTGGTCTTTTGCATTTAGAAGTGGCAGTATTGATTCCAGGCCATGGTTGCAAGAAGCATAAATATTACACCTACTGATGAAGCTGCTGTTCAAAACTTAACAAACAGCAATTTTTCTGTTAAAACTGTAGGAAAGGGAATCAAGTACAGGGAAATATGTGCAAGATTACTTATCAGCAAATCCATTTTATGTTGTAGACCTTATTCCCAATTTGGACAGAGAGAATTTGGGTGGTTGGGACCTGTGTGATCTTCACAACTGTACTTACCAATGATCAAGTCAATGGAATTAAACCAAACGGAGAAATAAATAAATCAAATGCAGATTTCACAGGTTGGCTCTTCATGCAAGTTCTATTTCTTTCCCTTTGGTTTGCTTGGATAAACATGGGAGTTTGTCCTAAAATTACATCAATAATTCAGAGCAAACTCAGTTAATGTATTAATAGCTTGGGCTTGTGGGTCATGGATGTGCCTGAGAACTGAAGTTAAAGGTGGCTGAATAACACAGAAACATGGAATGGTTTGGGCTGGAAGGGACCTTAAAGCCCATCCAGTGCCACCCCAGCCATGTCAGGGACCCCTCCCACTGTCCCAGGCTGCTCCAGCCCCAGTGTCCAGCCTGGCCTTGGGCACTGCCAGGGATCCAGGGGCAGCCACAGCTGTATGGGCACCCTGTGCCAGCCCTGCCCACCCTGCCAGGGAACAATTCCTAATTCCCAATATCCCACCCAGCCCTGCCCTCTGGCACTGGCAGCCATTCCCTGTGTCCTGTTTGTCCATCTCTTGTAAATTGTCTCTCTCCATCTTTCCTGCAGCTCCTTCCCAGCACAACAGCAGCCTGGCCCTTCCCATGACATCGGACATGTCACACTGCTAATTCACTTCAGCTAAAAAGCACGTGGTGAATGCTGTGGAATTGATGAAATTTCTGCCTAAAACTCTCTGACAGAAGTTTGGTATTTCCACTATTTTCGATGATATATTGGGACTGTCAGAGGCACAAATAGCAGCACTTGTCTCAGGGTGCAAAACTTCCTGCACATGTGTGCCTGCATTAGTGAGGGAATTTTTGTACTCAGGAAAGGAGATTTTTTTTCAGCCTTTGTTGTGGGATCAAGGAAGAGCCACTGGATGTTCCAACCATTCTGGAAGTGATCTTTCATCCCGGGATTGCATGGTGTGTCTGACAATGAGTCCCTGCTCATAACTGCTCTTCGGGCAAATCACAGCCTTCGGTCTGTGCAGGAGCTCAGTATCTGCAGAGCCACCTTTTTTGTGCCCATCAAGGAGCACTGGAGACCACAGATCCTTTGGAATTGCTTCAGGATAGCCACGGCTGATATCTTGTGGCTGAATCTCTGTGTGCCCGTGAGGCTGCACCTGTGAGTGACCCCAAACACCCTTTACTGCAGTCCATCATCTCCATTTTCAGCAGTGCCCGGGGCACATGTTTAGAATTTATAATCCAAGGTGAACACATGAAGACAAGATTTTGCCAAAGGCTGTTTCCCATTAAATTGTTAATGAGTTTGATTCTGCAGAAATTTTGTAAGACAATCCACTGGCTCCATGGTGATGTGATTATAACTGTGTTAAAATATTCCAACAACTCTCTTGTGCACATGAAGTCAAACAAGTTTGGAACAATATTTTATCTAATTTCCACTGTGTAATTGAGAAATGTGCTCTTAATTTTCTTTGTTCTTTGTCGGCAAAATATTACAAAAAAAACCCTTCATTTGACAGTCTTGAGTTGGCTGGGGGAGAAAAGAAAAGTGAAGTAGGACCTCAGACCTCAATTTCCCTTATTATAATAAATCAATTTCATACTCATTTGTGCTCAATCTCCATTGGAAATTTGCATTATCCAATCAGAAATGAACAGGTTCCTCAGGGGCGATCAAGTGTCACATAAAAATTCAACAGGAAATTCATGCAATAAATCGGTAAAAGTGCAACTCATATATGGAGATTTTAAACCCATCTAAATTTTATTAATAACCTGTAAATCCTATTTTAGACAAGAAGGAGACTTGGGAACTGTAACATCCCTAAGAGGCTCCTTAAAGTGCACATACTAATATTTAATAATTTATCCTTTTGGTATGTCCAAATTAAGTAGTTCAACTGAAGTGAGTAAGGCTTTCATTGCTACTTCTGATGAGGAGTAGTTTATAGAGACAACATTAAATCTTCATAATCTTCTAATATTTAGCTGGTAAAAAATATATTCTGTAAGTTGTAGGCAACTTTTTAGCCTATTGTATTCAAATTTGAAATGTATTTTGTGGGAGAAGGGTTTATGTGAGTCACAGTGGATCCAGACACAGCTTCAGGACACTTGGGTGTGTGTGTATATGTTCTCTTTGAAAAAAATGAGAGGCAGCAGGAGGGATGAAAAAGCAGGAGGAAGCAGACAAATGGCAATGGAGAAAGACAAAGCCATCTGCAGTGGAGGAATTAGTAAATTCCAGGCGATGGACTCTACATTTTCTGCTTTGAAATGAGAAAAAAATATGAAGTAAGGGTGGGTTTCTTCCTATTCAGCAGCAGACAAAAGAGAAAAGCAAAAGAGGGCACTAGGTCTGGTAGTAAAAACCAGATTGATTAAAAAATCAACAGTTAATGCAGAAGCAGGAGCCAGTGAGGTACCTTTAGTCCTATCCAGCTCCAGTTCAGGGGCACAACTGCTCTGAAATCATTTGCTATCCTAACTGCTGCTTTTGATCCTTGGATTTCTAGGATGTTCCTCTTCTGGTGGAAGAATTCATGCTGAAGCAAGAGACAGAAGCCTGGAATATTTATCTAATATCAACAAGTAATCCTGAAAAAACTGGACTGATAAAAGAGTCTTCAGGGACATTTGAAACCCTGTGTGCACTTCATATTTAATTATATTTGACTGATATACCTGCAATTGGTGTCTGTGATAAAGCAACTCCTTAAAGCTCAAAATGTGGTGTAGAAACAAGTAGGAGAACAAACCAGAAACTCAAGTGATTGCATAATAAATGTCTTGCTTTAAAAAATTACATAAAATCTCCAATATTACATATTTTACAAGGGCTGAGCTAAAATTTAAAATTATATTAGAAGACATATTTTTGGGTAAAACATATTATTTGGGCTAATTTAAACTAGTTTTGTTTGAAGGTCAACCACAAGTATAATTAACCTTTTGGTCTCTGTGTATTTGCATCCCTGAGTTTCAAGAACTTGTAAATGAGTTTCATTTTCACTTTGAAAGAAGTTGTTCTAGAGGAGGCTCATTATAACTGGCACATTGCTGCTGCCCACATTTTTCTGATATTTCCTCAAAACATGACTCACACATAATCAGAATAGGCAGGGTGTCTTTATTACTTTGGATTGTTTTAGGGAAAGCAACAGATGGTGGTATTTGAGCTGTCCAGATATAGAAAACATGGCCTTGCACCATCAGGCTGTCTTTGAATCTTGTTTGCCTTTTTACAGACATATTTCAAAATAATTAGGCAAGTATTTAAGGTCTTGCCTAAGTAGCAAAGTGGATCAATAATTTGTGCTTGAAGTTGTCCATCTGGTTGGAAGCTTCCCGAAGTCAATAATTATATGGATGAACTCTTCCACTTTTGACAGAAGATGAGTCTTTATCTTCTGCATCTGCTTAAATCCTTCTGCAGTTAGCACCAGGCAGGACTGACACTTTACTTACTTAGGGAAGGAAATTTAAGCTTTAGAAAGTTCTACCCTGAGGAAATGAGAGCTGTCTCATCACCATTAATACACATTCCATTTCCTTTTTTCTCTGCTATTGCTCTTATTTCCCCTTAAAATTTTTTTCTGAAGAAAAGAAAATAAAAAAGCAGATATTCGTGCTTATGACAACAGGAAAACCTGTGCTGAATCAAATATTCTTGGTTTTGGGGAAGTTTCTTGGCTGATAAAGGGTGCTTACATTTATCAAATCTATTATACAGTGTGAGGGTGTAGAGGCATGTAGGAATCAGATCCAAATTCTACTTTATGTTTATGCAGATGAATTAGACCAAAGAATAAATTGTAGAGGAACACAAATTAATACTTCATTTGTATCACTTTTTATCAAGCTGAGGTGAGAGATCAGAATAGCACAATTGCACAATTCAGATTTATTTACCGTCTCCTCACTTTATCACTTGGTAATACAATAAATAGAATGGGTCTGGGGGGAGTTTGTATAAACCACAGTTTGAAACACTTATAATAAAACTCCTTTTTTCTTATCTCATGCTGTGAATGAAAGTCTGCCAAGAGTGATAAGAAGGTTCTGTTCATCAGAATATGTTGACACAGTATTTTTTAAAAAGTACAGTCATGGATAAGAGTCCCAGGAGTTTTGGGTTGGTGCTGATTATATTTCATACAAATAAATAATCACTGGTGGCATTTTAGCTTTGGTAATATTAACTTCTCAATAAAAGTACTCTTAAGCTTTTTTTTAGGGGTTTTAGCAAAAACTCCTGTTTTCTGTGTACACATGGATGTGCACAGGGGAAAATGGGAAAAGCACAGCTCACTATGAAAGAATGCTGGGGTAATATCTTTTCAATGCTTGCTGGCTTTAGAAGTCCTCTAATAAATTACAAAGTAATTTAATCATACTCCATAATTGCATGCTCTTGAAGGAATAAGACTTCAGCTCCAGGCTGTCTCATGCTCAGAATGCAATGATGTTGTGTATCACACACACCAATTGCACACAAGCAAAGGTAATGGCCCTGAGGCTGTCAGGCAGTAATAAATAAGGAGCACATGCTTAGGACCAAGTGCACCTTTTATTAGAGACTGAAAAATGTAATTTGGCTCCAGCACACAGAAAAGTTTAATGGCGATTTCTCAAATTTTTTTGGGACCGGCTGACATAACTTGTTTTGAAATTTTATTTTCATAAAAAAATTAGCTAATTTGGGATTGACTTCTTAATTCCAGTTAATAAGAGCAGCAAAAATGTATTTTCTAAGCCTTGCTGCTGCAAGATAACTCAGTTGGCTTGGAGAACCCTGAGGAGGGGTGGTTATTTGTGAGGTCTCAGCAGCCCAGAACCCAGGTCTGGTCTGGGTGAAGGGTGTAGGGTGTGCTTAATAATCCAGTCTTTAACCAAACTAAAGCAATGACCAAAGTGCTGTTTGCTTGTTTGAATTACCAGCACTGGGGATGAACAATTTTCTTTTAATGTGCACCAGATGTTGTTGCTCTTTGTAGTCCCTGACTGTTGTTCTGCTGTGAAATACTTGATCAGGGCTGGATCTCTTTCTCCAGCCATTTGTTCTCCCCAGCATCAGGATTTTTACTGTGGCATTATGTCATCCCTAAGGAGAGTTTTGGGTTTAGTCACATATGTTTGGGAGAAAAAAAAAAATTCTAAAGTTTACATTGCTTTGAAAGAATGCATTAAAGTGCTTGAGCCTCAAATTTGGTTATTTGGTGTGACTTTTTCATATATGCAAAAATAGGCACATAGATACAAAATAATTCCTATATATGGAGCCCAAATTGCCTTTTATGCCACCACAGCCCCCATTTTGGAGCACACATTTAACTTGGGAGACCATAAATCATTGTCTTGCATTAATAAAATCCTCTTGGCAGCTCACTGGGATTTTATGCATGTAAAAATATTTGATCATCTGTGTTCATTTTCATTTTGAAAACGGAATTCTTACAGAGATGAGAAAATTTCTAAAATAATCAGCTTGCTGTCCTTTCAAGCTCCTCTTAAGCAACTACTATGTTGCCTGATTAATGTTGAATTTTCATAGTTCTTTAAGGCCAAGTGACATCTTGTAGAATTGGAGCTACTTTTCAACCATCTGAGCTGGAAGAAATTAAAAGGACTTATTTTTTGTGAGACATTCAGATTGGCAATCTTTTCATCTCAGAAAGCAAGGCATAATTCCATCTTCCCAAAAGTTTTCAAATTGATTCATTAGAAGGACAGGGTATAATTAATTAAAATGTATTTCATATTTGCTTGGCTATTAAATCTGAGATATTCTGAAGACTGTGGGAAAATGCCCACTTAAGACTAAAATTAGCTGGTATCACTCTTTGTTCCATCTGTGTTCTATTTGACTGCCAGAATGGGGAAAGAAAATAGAGGTAGAAGGTTAGGAGTGGAAGCACTTATAAAAAGCAGTAATTATTGACCTTGGTGGTGTGTCAACAGCATGTTCAGCTGCTCCTGAGAAGAACCAAATGTTCAGGAGGATTTCAACCCCCTCTGTGCTGTTCCCACCTCGGCAGGGAAATCACAGGGTGAGCACTGGCAGAGGTATCCCAGCACTCCTTCAGATGTTACTGGGTTGTGCTGCTGCTCAGAACTCCTGCTGGCCTCTTCTGCAGGCAGTGCTGCACTAAAGATATCTCCAGTGCAAATGGCCTGCATGGCTCGTCCTTCACACTGCTGGAGGGTGGCTGTGTGACCTTGGATGTGCTGGCAGGGACAGCAAAGCACATTCTGTCCAGCTCTGGCTCCATGGTTGAAGGCCAGGCTACTCTGGCTCCTCCAGAGCAGGCTGTGACCACACACGCTGCCCAGAAACCCTTCAGCACATAGAGCTCCACAAAAAAAAAAGGAAGTTTACAAAATCCCTCACATTGTAATTCATTACTTTACCCACCTTAATGTCATTAAACTTAATGTAAGTTTATAAGTTTAAGGCTTTTTAAACTAGTTTATAAGTTAAAGCTTAGAAGTATATAAGTTTGTAATATTCATAAATAAGTGCAAATTGCATCTGAAGGGAGGTGTCAGAGGACGTACCAGGCTCTGATCTGTGGTCCCCAGCAATGGGGCAAAAGGCCACGGGCAGGGGCTGAGCCCAGGACCTGCCCCTGCACAGGAGGCACAGCCTGTGCCCTGGGCAGTGCCAGCCCTGAGCAGAGTGTGCAGAGAGGCTATGCAGTCTCTGCTGGGGATATTCCAGAGCCTCATGGACACTGTGCTGTGCCCTGTGCTCTGGGATGGCCCTGCTGGAACAGGGAGCTGGCACCAGAGCAGCCCCTGTGACCCCTCTGGGCTCTGTAAAATCAACTTTCACTTTCCTCTTACACTTTAAAGGAAGTACAAAAAAGTCTCCTTTATTGCTGTGTCCTATTTCAGATGGAATTCACTTCACAATATATAGACAATCATGGTTATATTTTGATATTCCCGAAGTTGGAGTTGCGCTAATTTATTTCAGTCTTAGTATTTTTCTTCTGCTTTGCTGATTTCTACAGATTCCTCATGAATCCTTAATTGTTCCTAGCTTTCTCTTTTACTGATCAGCTTTGGTTTAATATGGTCCAAGTGCAGCATATTCCAGGATCTGGAGAATTGCCTGCTGTGATGTGACTGTGGAGGTCTTAGGCCTGACCTATGCAAAATCTGCATCTCTTCTGGGACATTCCACATAAATTTGGTTGCCTACAGAACGACTTCAGATGAAGTGGTTTACAGAAAGCCTTAATCCTCTTTTCCATCCCATTGCATCTGTTTCATTTCTTCAGGAGCAGAAAGAAGTGGGGCTAAAGCTCTCGGTGCTTTTCTTCTTGCTGTCAGCCACTGTTGTCCTAGAAGAGACCATTAAAGATCATGGAATCACAGAATATCCACAGGGATGCTGGTGCAGCCCCTGTCCCTGCCCAGACCCCCCAGCAATCCCCCTGTGCATCCCTGGCAGCGCTGCCCGAGCTCCTGGAGCTGCGGCAGCCTCGGGGCCGGGACCATTCCCTGGGGAGCCTGGGCAGTGCCAGCACCTCTGGGGGAGCAGAACCTTTCCCTAAAATCCAGCCTGAGCCTGGGCAGTGCCAGCACCTCTGGGGGAGCAGAACCTTTCCCTAAAATCCAGCCTGAGCCTGGGCAGTGCCAGCACCTCTGGGGGAGCAGAACCTTTCCCTAAAATCCAGCCTGAGCCTGGGCAGTGCCAGCACCTCTGGGGGAGCAGAACCTTTCCCTAAAATCCAGCCTGACCCAAAAAAGTTCACTTGGAGACTGGCCCTGGGGAGGAACTGGAGGGCTGCTGTAGAAGAACTGTGGCTGGAACCTCAGTCCTGGGGGAGATTCACCACTAAAAGGTTTTTCCTCATACACAAAAGATCAGGGAGGTGGATTGCCACAAGGAATCTAAATGTGCTTTTATAAGGAGAGGGGGAGTTCCGGGTGGGTTTTTGCTGAGAAGCTGAAGAAGTTCACTGGCTCAGGAAAGGAGCAAGGCAATCTGAAGCTTTCTAAACTTAAACCTCTCTTGTCCTTTGCTGGTTCCTACACATTTCTCATCCCACCTCTTAGCACAAAAAGTGGCTTCCTTCCAACATTGACTTGCCAGGTCTTAACAAACATATTCATATTTAGTGTGTTCATTCTCTACCTTTTACATTAATATACCTCATATTCTTTTTTTCTTTGGGAACAGAGCAAGAGAGAATCCTGCCTTGCCTTTCTGGGCTTGGAACCAGAGGATCAGAGGATTGCTCTGTTTTTTCCAATTCACATCAACCAGCACACTTGGAGAAAACAGGTTAGAGATAAATTTAGCATTCTCAGGGAAATTAATCTGTTCAGCCTCTCTAGAAAATGTATTACTTTGTTTGCTTTCATTTTAGATGAATATAAAAGCACCTTAAAGACATTATTCATATGCATTTTTAGTGTGTGTGAAATTTATGTTTCTCCATTACATGGCATTCTGCTTCATTTTTTAACCTCGAGAGTCTATGCTATAAAGGTGGAGTTAATTTCCAATGCTGGTAATTTCACTGGGTTTGATTATCTATTGCATTATATCATAAAAATTTCTATGATCTCAGCTGCCTATTAAATATGAACCTGGGTGAGTGAGGAAAAGCTCTCAGGTGATATCATTATCAAGGTAGATTCCAGCTGTACTGATATAAAATAGAACATATTCCGTGTGGGAAATGTCAAACAAATAGCTGTGGGCTGGAAAACATTTTCTTACTATTTCTGATATTTATAAAGAAATATGGCCAAATATTTGAAAAGCCATAGTTCTTTATGGCTTTTTTCCTGAGGTGACATGCTATAACACCAGGCCTACGTGGTGCTTCCTGCAGCAAATTACAGCCTGATATCTTAAATTATAGACCAAATTACATGTCAAGTGAAATTCAAACAATACCCTGTCTCTTTTTAAAAAAAATCCACTACCTGGAGCTGGAGAGCTTTACAGATTTAACCTCCTGGAAGATTTTAAAGACATTCAAAAATCACTAAACCTGTACATTACCACACTCCAAGCATTAAGAATTGTTTACATCAGAATTTTAAATGCACTAGCACTTTTTTTGAGGTGCAGGTGAAATTAAAGTACTCAGGTATTTGTCTTTTTGCCTCCCTGCATGATTTCACTGCATCTGTAATTCCCGGGATGAAGCATTACAGTGAGATTTAGATGACAGAGAAGGAAATATATATACAAGGGAAAAACTCAGGCAGGAAGAGGGAGATCAGATGGGGAGAGCAATGTGTTTTCCATCATTCTGGTATTTCAGGATATTTTGTTTCCCAATCCAACTCCTGAATGCTTCTCATAAGTATTGTGACTTCTGCCTGTGCCCCAGGGTACTATTTTGCAGTCTAACTGTACTTTCAAAAAGATGTATTTCTCCCTCTGAGCTTTTTTCCTGTGAAACATTTCCTGGAACAGTAAAAAACCCTTTTGAAAGCTGTCTTCAGAGAAGCTGATCAGAACAACCTCTTTTCCTGTCCATCCTTGTCAAAATAATGCTCGACTACGAATTTCCTTAAGAATCTCTAAGCAATTACAGTAACAATTTGAGTAAGAAAACACTTTTATAAAATGCTGACAGATAAGAAAAATGCCTTAAAAAGGTAATTTTGAAGTGTCTTATTTAAAAAAACTTCCATTCCTAAATATGTGTTTGTTTAAGCTTATAATACTTTTATATTCATGACATAACTATAAAATTCTTCCATAGCAGCACCAAAAAAGGGATATTTGATAGAGAAAACTAGATTTAGGCAGTAAAAATGACACTATTTTAATGAAAGAATTAAAAAATCCTAATCTTTTGAGATTATAATGGTAATGGTATTTTGATATATAACTTATAATGGAAAGATTTTCCTTACTGCTTGTATTTACAGAAGATTGGTGAATATGTTAAGGTGGAGGAATACTTTTTAGGAAAAAAAATCAAATCTTCCTACAAAATGCCAAGTTTTTACTTTGACCAATTTTTTTAAACAATAGTCTTTAAAAATTATATTATTGTTTATGTATTGTTTTTAATTCCATTCAATATTTTCACTTTATGGGTAGGATAATTTAGTGATCAAGGCTTCTGAGTGTGACCTTAACCCAGCTTTTGACTGACTTAGGGTCTGTCATTGAAAAAGTCTGATAAAGAGAATCCTGATTTTATAATCAACAACCCTATTTATTGAATCACTGATGAATAGAAGTAATTCAAAAGGTGTCTGCACTATAAATTGCTTTCCGGATATAAATTTGGATGTATAAAACACAAATATGAGTAACTACATTGCATTTTCTTTTAGAGAACTAGCTGCTGGCTGTCAGAGTCTGGTTTTAAGAGAGCTGAGTTTGTTCAGCTCTGGGGGAAGTTGGGGAGAGCCAATGCAAATGGCAGTGGCCACATTTGATGATGACAACAGGCTCCAGGAACCTTCAGTGTGTTCACTTTAGAATGCCAGCCCTAATCAGCACTGCTGCTGGCACAGCCCAGGACTCACTCAGAGATCCTGGGGAAAGGGAAAAGGGTGGTGGAATGCACCTGGGTTTGACCATCTCATCTTTGCTGCCAAATCAATTTTCTTGGCTTGCATTAACATGTCCATAATAAAAAGTTGATCTGGAGGAAAAGGAAGCCCTTTTTAGGGCTTTATTAAATCAGAAAATAGAAAAAAAAATAGAACATAAAGCATGAAACACATAAAAACATTAAAAAATGGAAAAAATGGATGGAAAAAGAATCTTGAGTATGTGTGTGTGTTTGTGTGTGTGTATTTATTGAAACAGCTTTCTTTGTGTCTCATTCCAGAAGTAATGTTGTATAAACTTTTTCTACAGACATAATTTGTGAAAAAATATGTTCCAAATTAGATGGATTCCTGGAAGGTGCTACAGGATCTGCTTGTTTCTAGAACATAAGTACCTCTCCATTTATGCCACAGCTCTCTCAGTGCTTCAGCCCAGTAACACTGCAGTGAGGTCATGGGCTCTCTGTGCTAATGATGGACAAACTCTGAGTGGAAAGAAAGAAAACCCCAATGCATTCAGGTCCCTAAGGACTTCCAAGAAAAGATCCTGGAGCCAGGCACGCAGAGTCAGAAGGGCACAAAATAATTTTCTAGCAGTCTCTTGCAGAGGTCAGGTGGAAGGGAACTCCAGCCTCCTGCTCCCCAGGCTGCCCCTGGACCTCACTGCCTCTGGAAGAGTTTCCTTCTGAATGGCTTTGGAAGTCAGAGCTCTGCACACAAATATTAAAAGTCAGACTGTACAAGGGGGCACGAGACAAGTTTGACTGTTGTGGTTTTTTGGGGGTTTTTTTTATTATCAAATGATAGAAACTAAAAATGTCAGGGAAAAGAATTTCAGCAAACAAAAATAGTAAGAGATCAAGAAGAGAAGTAGTTGGACAAGCAAGATACAGTGGAAAGAAATTAACTCAGGCCTGGAAAATATCTGTCTGGTCAGCCCTGTTTCCAGTGCTCATGGGGAGTTGAGATTAAAATGTCTAAAACAGAAACAGAATTTTCACTTTATGATAGAAAAAACCACAGGCTGGAGCAATCAGACCGGAACGTCTCCTTTGTAAGTTAAATTCACGGCATAGCTCCAGAGCATTCCAGGAGAGCCTGTAGATTTCTATAACACATTTTTAATAGCTCTTTTGACAATGCATGAGGGATTGGAGGAATAGGGTTGCAACCTTTTTTTTTAAATTCCTGTTTTGAGAGATTCTTAGTGAGCCAGGAATAGAGTCTGAGATGATTTAACTCTTCAGGAGCACAGATATTAAGAGTGATAAATAAAGGATGATATCACCAAGCAGCAGGACACACAGAGTGCATGTCAATAAAATCTTCCCTGACATTCACCCAAATGGAGTTTGTGGGCATTAGAGAGACTTCTGGAAGAATGGGCAGTGCCAAGCCTAAGGATTCACACCTGCTGACGGTGCGTGTGGAGGGAGGTGCTCATCTTTAGTGTTCAACTGGTCAGTGAGAAGGGTGAAACTCTTCATCAACACTTGACTAAAAATGTTTAGATGTCTAATATTATATGTAATTCTGAGCCTGAAACACAAGTAAAAAGTTAAATGCAACAGATTATACAACTCTATATGATAACTTGAAAGAGAAGGTAAAGATCTTCATACACCTGGAAGGATTTTTAATAGCTTTGTGCTTATACTTGAGACTTCTCTGAAACATCTGAATTTTTAAGGGCTGAAAAGTTTGCCTGATTAGGTCTTTTGAGATGTCTCAAAATGAGACACAAAAAAATTAAATAGTCATGACTTCTATATGTCCCTATAACCCATCTTGGGCAAACATTGATGATTTAATTTTAATTATTCCTATATTCAGTGATGCAGCCACTGCTTGCTTGGTGTTGTCATGAGACAAAGATGTTTATTTTCCTGTTGACATAAACAGGATTTATTTGAACTCTTGTCTCTAAAGATACGATTTAGAGATGTACACTGGCAATCCTTGAAGAGATTGTTCATAAAAATAAAGGCAGGTGATGACTGGCCAAGTATTTTAAAAATCCAGATGTGATTACCTTAACTGGGGGTAAAGGTGAGCAGGGCTTATGTTTTTACATCTACTATGCCCTGCACTGAGAGGATTTCCTCTATTATCCTTGAAAGCCTCTGTGTTTTCTAAAGAAATAAACAATAAATGGATTTGTGTGTTTTTCCTGTGTCTGAATTCAGTAGGGTCACACATAAGATAAAATTAAGGTGCTGATACCTATTTATCCTCATAATGCCCTTAAAGTACATGTGAAAAGTAAAACTCCTCTCTATGTATTGACAGCACACTTGGGATAATATATTCACATCTTAACTTGGAGCCAGATCTGATGGTTTAAATGATTAAATGTTAAATCTGGTATTTACACTTGGACTGTGCAAAAGTCAAAGGGAACAATTTGTCAGCTCATTCATATTTTGCTTCTGAAGCCAGTTAACTAATCAGTCTAAGAGAGAAAGAAGTAAGATAAATGGAGGCCATTCTGTTATGTAGAAAAGTGTACATGAAGATAAATTTTTCACATTTTGCTTCATTTCATCTGCAGTTATCAGGGTCGTAATTGCTTCTGAGCACTCAAGGTGCTCTTCATGTTGCTTCTGTGATCTGAAGGGTTCAAGCTCTTTTGGCAGACCACTGGCCTGCAGCCCTGGGTTTTTTTGCATTCTTTTTTCTGTATGCTAATTTAGAAAAAAAGCCTCTGTATTTTTACTACAGGGAACTTGCCACATAAACTCACTGTGTAAGACAGTTTCTGCTAGAAACAAGCTTGCATCTAGGAAAACCTAAGCAAATTGCACCTTGCTACAATTGTTAGTAGAGTTGCCATTAGTTTAATATTAAAAATGTGCCATAATCTAAGCTCAAATAGGTTGCAGTAATTTATTTTTCTGCCATGGCTTCCCCTGCTTTGAGGAGTAATCCCCTTTGCAGCATCAAAAACCTGCAGGAGGCCTATCACCATTTTCAGCTGATGACAGTTTTAGGTGTTTCTCACTGCAGCTCATGACCAAAATTATGATATGAAAAACCCTAAAAGCTTTAGGCTAATATGTTAAAAATCTAATTACTCTGAAAAGGGAGTAATTTCTGTGTGAAATGCGATCTTGACTGTTTTTCCATTGCTGCATCCTTTGCTGCATTGTTGCTGCATCGTTGCAGCATTGCCCAGGAGGGCAAGAAGGGCAATGGCACCTGGCCTGTGTCAAAAGTGCAGAGGCCAGCAGGACCAGGGCACTGCTGAGGCCACACCTCGAGGGCTGTGTCCAGTTCTGGGCCTTTCAATTCAGGACAAGAGCCCTGGAGGGGCTGGAGCATGTGCAGGGCAGGGAATGGAGCTGGGAAGGGGCTGGAGCTCCAGGAGGGGCTGAGGGAGCTGGGCAGGGGCTCAGCCTGGAGAAAAGGAGGCTCAGGGGCCCTTGTGGCTCTGCACAACTCCTGACAGGAGGGGACAGCCGGGGAACAGGGACAGGAGGAGAGGGAACAGCCTCAGGCTGGGCAGGGCAGGCTCAGGGTGGAACCAGCAGGAATTTCCCCATGGAAAGGGAGCTCAGGGGTTGGAGCTGCCCAGGGAGGTTTGCAGTGCCCATCCCTGGAGGTGTCCCAGGAAGGGCTGCAGGTGGCACTCAGAGCTCTGGGGACAGGGTGGGGATGGGCACAGCTGGGACTCCATGGGCTGGGAGGGCTTTTTGATTCTGTGATCATGTTGTGTCTCTTCCTTGAGAACTCTTTAATGCCTAAAGGAAAATGCCAGCATTTCTAAAGGAGTCTCTCCCTCTGTTAACACTGAACGATTTTCTGACTAAATTAATTATAATGGCACAGTTAGCCACATATGTAGAATCCTCATTAGGGTTTGTAATCTGATTCTGTGCACTGTGATTTTTATGATGGATAAGCATCCAAATAGATAAGTAGACCCAGGGTAGCTGCATTAAAATTGCTGTAAAAGGTACCCAAGCTTTCCCAGCTAGATTTTTGCAGTGGTAGACTGAGAGATTCTTAAATAGGAACGTTCCTTTTGGCACCCTGTGCACTTTAAAAAGAATTTCATTATAAAAACCCCTCAGCTTTGTGCCAAAGGAATACAGGAGTGGGACTGGTTTTCTTTCTTTTATGGTTTGTCAGAAATTTCATGAAGTTTTATGGCATTACATTTTCAAGCACTCCAGCTGCTGCAGGAAATATATAGCTAAACAATAAGCTCAGAGAGGTAAATGCATGCATGATGTTCTTAAAATACTAATGCAAACTGGGCTTAGCTCAGAATTTCCAAATCCACATAATTTTTTGAGTTTTAAGGCTCTGCAGGCCTTTTTAAAAACCCCAGAAGTTTAAATCAATATATTCTGCTGGCAGTAGATTTCATATTATTAGCCAAAAAATGGATTGGTCATAGAATTCTTTTATAGTCACAGAGTGAATTTAATTAATCATTTATTATAAACATGAGATTTTTTTCTTAACTAGCAAATTTAATTCAACTACCAGGAGCTCCATTTCTTCTTTTATACAGTGAATTTGTGTAACTTTCAAGCTTGGGTTTTTTTTCCCTCCTCAAGAAATCCAACTTGGGTTCTGCCATCTTGTCCTTTCTACTCCTATATTTGCAATATTCAATCAAGTTAGAAAAGTATTCTTCTGGAAAATTTGACAGGATAAGAAAGAAAGGTTTCCTAAAATATATTTTGTGATTTGTCTCACTCCTGGACATTTCTGTGCTCTCCTCAGTTTTTCTCCACTGATGTCTAATGGAAGCTCATCATTGACAGAATGTTCCTGGATTCCTTTCCTTCCAACTTTTTTCAACATTTTGCCACAACACTTTTTTGCTTGTTCATACTAAAAGGGAAAAACGTAGCTTTTCCTCTCTACAGCTGATTTTGTTGCTCCTTTCCCTTGCCTTCATGGCAAACAGGAATCAATGCTTTTCTAATACGAATTCTGAAATTAATATGCACTTCTGCTGAAGATTTGAGAAGATTAAAAATAATGCATATGCAACAGCAATCAGAAGAATCTTTATAACCAATTTGACCCTATGAATTATATCAAACTGATCTTCTGTCTTGTGCATATTAATATTCAGAAAAAATATATGGCATGCTTTGAAAACAGTTTTCTTTTCGGCCAAAAAATCTTAGTGTGACAAAAATCATCCCAAAGTTCCTGATGGACTCATGTTCCTTCAGGATACAAATATTGCTGCACCCCAAATTTCACCAGCTGGTCTAGTTGTCATTTATTGCCCAGGTTTGATAAACAAAATAGTGTGAATGCAGAGAAACAATGCTGCCTTTTCAGTCTCACACTGCTCTGTCCTTGCAGAACACTATTCCATTAATTACAGTTTCTAAGTGTGTATCACTTCTAGGAAAATGGGGGGAAAAAGACATTTAAATAGGGGAATTTGCCATTCTTGAAGTTGAGAAATGCAGCAAATACAGTCTGCTTTCCATTTCCCAAGGAATATGGTCCTTTTCAAATCAGTTACATTCTTCTTTTGTGTCCTTTAGCCTACCCCAAGTGGCTTGCAGTATTTATCAACTTTAATCAACATGAGTGACAGGAAACCTGATAATAGAGAATAGCTGTCTCCACTGGTGGGGCAAAATCTTTTGAAATGTCAGTAGTGAATACACTGTATTTACATTTCTTTGGGAGTCTCACTTTTAAAAGATTTTCATCTTTTACACTGGAGGGATGAAAGTAAAGGTTATTTAACTCTACATCAGAAATTGTATCTGATGACAGTGTGACAAAATATTCCTGCTTTCAGAAGGGCAGGAAGCCTGTCCCTCATTTCTGGGGCTGTTCCAGGGGTGTAGCAGGTTCAGAGCTACTGTTTGTCCTCTAATATTGAAAGTGTTCATGATCCAATCAAGAAGAGCTTGCTTTGTAAAACCTTTGTAAAATTAAAAAAAGAAAAAGGGTTTGGCCAGAATATTAATTCTTTGCAAAAATTTATGCTGTGTTAAATATAAACAATTAAAATTATTGGTCACTTCCTCCTGGGCTGTCATGGGACACAGTGCTCTGGCCACTCAAAGGCTGAGCCTGGATAAAGCCTCTGGAAAAGGCTGAGACCTCTGTGCTGGATGAGGGGGGCTTGGTCAGATGTCCTCAAGAGCAAAGCCCTGTAACAGCCATGCTGATCCCTGTGAGGCCTGAACGTTTGGGGAACTTTGGCTGGGTGTTGTCTGCAGGGACCAGAGAATTCCTTGGCGCAGCCAGAGGTTCGTCCCCTTCCTGTCCTGCTCAGGGTGTGGGGCAGCTAAATTGTGGCTGTGAGGGTGTAAAGGATACACTTACACGGCTCAAAACTCTCCCTCTCCTCCCCTCCCCTTCCCTGCCTTAAATGTACTGTTAAATAAAATCTGACTTTTATTTAAAATATTGACTTTGCCATATGGTCTCTCTTGCACCTTACTTTGGGCAGAGGTGTCTTCTAATAACCACACACTGGCAGGGGCCTGTGTTAAGTGTGGCCATCACAGCCTCTCCTGGACATCCCCTGCTCCTCAGCATCACCCTGGGGCAGAGCTCCTGCTGCTCCCCCTCTGGGTGCACCTGCCTTGGGCTGGACACCACCTGGGTTTGGGCTGGACACCACCTGCCTTTAGACTGGATATCACCTGGCTTTAGGCTGGATACCACCTGAGTTTAGGCTGTACATCACCTGGCTTTAGGCTGGATATCACCTGGCTTTAGGTTGGACATCACCTGACTTTAGGTTGGATATCACCCGGCTTTAGGTTGGACATCACCTGACTTTAGGCTGCACAACACCTGGCTTTAGGCTGGACATCACCTGGGTTTAAGCTGGACATCACCCTGATTTTAGGCTGGACATCACCTGGGTTTAGGCTTGATATCATCTGGATTTAGGCTGGATATCACCTGGCTTTAGGCTGGACATCACCTGGGTTTAGGCTGGACATCACCTAGGTTTAGGCTTGATATCACCTGATTTCAGGTTGGACATCACCTGCCTTTAGGTTGGACATCACCTGGGATTAGGCTGGACATCACACGGTGCCACTGCTCAGACTGGGAAAGCTGAACTCTGAACTGCAAGACCTGTCTCCATTCTAGGAAAGTTTTGAGGAGAGCACCCAGTGAGTTTTCAAATTAAGACAGCTCTGTTTTCTGGGGTGTCCTAGTTTGGACAAACTTAGGGGAAAAAACTCCTAGAAGAGCTCCCCAGGGAATAAACTCCCAATTTTTTATCCCACTGGACTTAAGAAAAAAATATTTTACTCAGGGGGAAAAGTGGAAAAAACCTATTTATTAACACATACAAGAGAAACACTTCCCAGCACAGATCCAGATGACAAAAAAATTTTCACCGAGAGAGAAAGAGAGACGTGGACGATTCGATCTTCACTAGAAGGACGAGATGCTTCTCTGGCCGGTGTCCAGAGGCAGCCGCAGGGTTCCTCCGGAGCGAGCTGGTGCTGATCCTCGGGAGGTGAGGGGGGGGGGGGGGAAGGGAGAGAGAGAGAAAGGAAAGAAAAAACAGCCAGCAAGCCTTAAACAACAACGAGCTAAAACAAATAATTCAAGCAATATAAAGCCAAAAAAAAATCAAGGAAAAAAAAACCAGCTAACTAACAAACCAGGCAACGAACTACTACCACAGCAGCAAGAGCCACAAGCAGCAGCAGCCAGAGCCAAGCGAGCCACCGCAAGAAGAAAAAAAAACCAAGGCCAGTCCACAGAGTCGAGCCCAGGCGGCCCCTCCCCCGGGAGCAGACAGCTTCATGGCCAAGGGGGGCAGGGTGAGAATTCAGTCAAAACACCAACCCAGGACATGGGGTTTTCCACCTCTGCACTTCATTTGTGTTCTCCTCTGTGTTTCCTTAGCATTAATCCTCCTTTCTTATATGAAGACGTTTTAGACTCTCAGCTGGAACTGTGCAGGCCTCAGGCAGCTTTGGAAAAAGAAAAGTCTGCCTAAAAACACTGGAACCAGGAGGGAGAACTGGAAGTAGCTTGTTTCTCTGTGAGAGAGGTTTGTTGGTCCCTTTTGATTGCTCCATTATCCTGCAGAGCTACTGACTTCCTCATGGAAATAGTTACCTCTTCAGGAACTATTTTCAATTTAGCCTCAAGATACAGTCAGTTTTCCTTTTGACTATAATTGTTTAGAGTATTGGTAAAGGAAATACTTGATTTTAGAAAAAAAAGTGTTAAAACATTTTGGGAAAAAAATAATGAAAAATTATATTTTTATGTTAATAATACTCTTTAGAAAGGTATTAATAATATGATTAATTACAACACTATTTCTCAAGGAGAAGGTTTATCTCCCTGGCTCTTTTTTGAGCTTGTAACATTGTAAATTTTTATTAATGAAGAATAATCCCAATAAATTTGGCAGGAGAATAATCAAGCTGTAGAGACCCCATGAAGGCAAACCTGTTTAGGTGAACATGGAATAACAACAAACACCTAAAACTCCCCAATACTGTGGTTTTCCTCCCAGAAGGATGTGATATGCCCAGAAGCCAGGTTCTCAAGGCTGGGACATTCCCAGTCCAGCTGGGAGCAGGAGACACAAAGCATTTTTGGGTGCTACTGGGGACATCTCGTGGGCAGAGTGGGGAGGCTGGGGATGGCTGTGGTGTCCCCAGGGGCTGCAGGGGTGGCTCCTGAGATGTCCCAGTCAATGACAGCTCTCAGGAGGGCTCAAACTGGGGACACCAAGGTGGGGGGAATGCTTTCACCAAAAATGTTCTCTGGGTTTGCCGGGACAAAGGGCTCTCTGACTTTTAAGTATCAGAAATCCATCTCTCACCTCCTTATGTGCCAGAAATCCTTGACTTTCTTGAAGACAAACTGCATCCAGCAGCCCCCCAGCACTTGTGAGACAAAACTTCCACGTCCAGGGTCTGCTCAAAACGCACAGGACAGACACAGGGCTCTTGGACAGGAATGGAAGATGGTTTGTCAAGGAAAGGAGAGGAAAATGGGTGTGCAGAGGGACAGGGAAGGGCTATGACCTTCTCAGCTGCTCTGCATGGAGCACTTTGGAATCTCCAGCAGAAGGGAATCACTGCCCTGGTTGTATGAACCAGCAACCAGAAGATGTGATACCTCCAGAGCTGCTGCACAGGCTCAGCTCCATTCCATTTAATCTTCATCAGTGCTTGTGTTTTCCACCAGATCTCCCAAGACAGTCAAATAAAAACCCCTCAGTGCAAAAGCAGCTAATCCTGAGGCCTGCTGAAAGCATTACAAACTGGAGCACCCAGGTATGCTGGGATTATTTTATTTCCACACATGCCACTCACACCTCCAAGAGCTCCCACCACTGAGCAGCAATCCAAAATAGCCTCTGGGGTGACCTTCATACAGGAAAAGGCAGAAGGAGAGTTTTGCTGTAATTAAAAAAACTGGAACAAGGCAGCAGGCTCCTGCTAATACCTCCATGAATGTGCAGCCTGTGCTGCTGCTGGAGCGCATTCTGCTGATAACCCAGGGATTAGACACACGTAAATACAGCAATGGGGAGTGTTGCCAAGCTGCTACAGTGAATTATCCCACTGGAGTTGCCTGTACTTTCTCACTGAGCAGTCAGAGCTGCACGTGTTTGTAGCCTTGATTTATTTCTTGGTTTAATCCTGCACCCTGAATAAGGCCACCCAGCAAGAGTTTGTGTGGCGTAGCTACCTATTAGCCTTCATTTAATTGTAACAGAGAGTGGGATAGCTGGAGTTATTTGCAGGTAATGGACGTGCTGAGCACCCACATGGTAGGAGTTAAAGGGAGCAGCCACTCCCTTGCTCCTGCACAGGAATTTGGGTTGCTCCAGCTATCAGCCCATGGAGGAAAGAGAGATGACTTCACCGGCACTGGTGTGGACAGCGTCCTTCTGTCAGCGATGGTGAGAGACACTGGAAGGACATGGAACTGTTGGAGAGCCCAGAGGAGGCCACGGAGATGCTGAGGGGACTGGAGCACCTCCCCTGTGGAGCCAGGCTGGCAGAGCTGGGGCTGCTCAGCCTGGAGAGGAGAAGGTTGTGTGGAGAGCTCACAGCTCCTTCCAGGGTCTGAGGGGCTGCAGGGAACCAGAGAGGGACAATTCCTCAGGAACTGCAGTGCCAGGAGCCAGGGAATGGTTCCCAGTGCCAGAGGGCAGGGCTGGATGGGATATTGGGAATTAGGAATTGTTCCCTGGCAGGGTGGGCAGGGCTGGCACAGGGTGCCCAGAGCAGCTGTGGCTGCCCCTGGATCCCTGGCAGTGCCCAAGGCCAGGCTGGACACTGGGGCTGGAGCAGCTGGGACAGTGGGAGGTGTCCCTGCCATGGCAGGAGTGGCACTGGGTGGGATTTAATCCCTTCCAGCCCAAACCATTCCATGGCAGCTGGGCTGGCTGTGTATCACCCAAGTGTCAGCACATTGTTACCCTCCAGGAATAACAAACTGGGGGCCGCTCATCTTCCTTTAAGAGCAAATTTTGGTACCAAAAATAATCTTCAATAAAGAAATCCTTCTATCTTGCTCATCTGACATGCAGGCACCCAGGAAATCTCAGAAAAAAGCCAGTATTGACTGATTGGAATTTTCTGTGCCAAAAAGCTGTGTGGCCCATACATTATTCATTCCCAAAAACAGCATGGGCAGCCTGGATGTTTCACATTATGATCTGCACAATGTTCTCTTCCAAGGAATCTGACTCAAAAAATAAAGAAAAAGTGATGTTAACTGGTGCTTGGGACATTCCATACACTTTACATCGAGTGGAAGAAATTAGGCTTCAAAATTCTCTTTTCAATCTGCAGCCCTGGTACTCTTGTGGATATTTGCTCACACAGAAAAACTTCTTGCATTCAGTGCTAACTCCCACATTAGAAGGCTGAACTCAGAACATTGTATAGAAAAAAAAACACATTCTGAACTGAAAGCAAAAGGAATATTAGTTTAGAACACGTATTTTGATGTATTTTGAGTGTTACACTGTAAGTATATTTACTTAATATGGTTTGGATATTTGGAAGTACCAGAGAGTTTCTCAAAGCATGTTCTGAAATATGTCACAGCCAGTCAAGTGACAGCATCTTTCCACTGGCTACCTACCTATTGCCTGGGGCAGAATGTTTTATTTAAGCAGGAGCAGACCACAGGATATTGGATGATGGGAAAATGAGAATGTATGGAGCCATCAGAGCCAGAACAATGAGAACAAATACATTCCAAGGCTGGAGACCACAGAGACTGGGATTCTGTGTGACACATTAACCACTCTGCAGAGCCTGCAAGTGCTCAGTGAAAAATAATGCCCAGAATTGTGAATTCCTTCTCTGGAGAGTGGCAAGGGAGCTGATTTGCCCAGACCAAAAGGATCCTATGATGGAGCTGCCTTAGGATGCCAAGACACTTCTGGCTTTTGTCTTTTTTCTGGAGAATGTGGCAATGCATATTCAGCTGATGGTAAAGAGAGAAATGTGGTACTTATTTAAAGTAGATTTTAGATGGGTTTGATCTACAAATAAGGGAAGTATTCCTTTACAGAGACACACAAGAATTTCCAGAGAATTATTTTTGGTTGAAGGAACAAATATTGCAAATTTAAAAACAGCTCAGGAAGGAGTTAAGAGGAATGTCAGTAAGTGCAGCATTAGGACGATTTTTGTTTACTTTATAAATTACTGACCCAAATTTGCTGATGACATAGAAATGAGAAAGGACGATAAAGTAAATACAGAGGAACTGAGCAAATAAATTCAAAATGATCGGGATAGATTCAGCTTAGAGGCTGGATAAGTAGCTTATTCAGCTCAGTTGTACAGAAGTGTGAAGTAATAAGATTAAGAACTAAAAATAATCAAAGATGGTAGAGCCAAACAGAAAATACAACAAGTAGCACAATCCCAGAAGAGTAGACTGAGGACTTTCCCCTGTTTGTGGGGGAGAAGATAAAAGTTGCTGTGGGCAGAGCAGAGGGGACTTTGCCCCAAAATGGTTTTGACTGACAAATTTTATGAATCATTCCTTAACCAGATTTGGGGTAATTTTCCATTTTGGCTAAGGGAATTAAAAATAAATAAATAAAAAAAAAAAGCTTATTAAACCTGAGATTGAAGAGATGATGCTTACTCATTTACCTTTTTTTTAATACAAAATTTATTTTACCCTCATATTATTAGAAAACTGAACACATACAAGTAGATTCTATTAAAGAATAACACAAGCCTTAGATATCTTCTCTCAAAAATGATCTTCAACCAAATAATTAAGACACCATTAGCAGCTACCTTCTGTTAAAAACTGGGCTACTACTTTTTCTTTTAAGAGGTACTTTTATTGTGTTGGAGGAATTATACTGGGTATTGTCTGTCTAAAGTAGCAAAACAACTCTATAATTGCATTCGTTCAGAGTAATGATAACAAGATTTAAAACACAGTTGCAACACAGGAAAACTTAGTGTGAAAAGACTATTCTGTGTCTTCAGCTGTCAACTAAAAGTATATTGAATTTTGCAGAGCAAATTCAAATAAAAGTATTGAGATTAAAAGTGATAAAGCAGCAACAGTGAGATCAGAATCCTTCCAGAAATTAGATTAAATCCTCCTCAGGACCATAAAAACCTCATTATCTTGACATGACTAGATCAATCATTGCGAGACAATTATCTTAAGTTAAAATTGCTTTGATCCAGGAATGTAAGACTCCCTTTTTCCCTCTGCCTTGGTACTAAAATCGGCAGTACATGGTCCAGGCATTGCTGAGCAGGAACTGAGACAGACACATCGACACTCTCCCAGTGCCAAAGAAGCCATAAAGTCTGTCTGTAAACATCAATAAAGGCCCCCTTTGAGCAACAAAAGCTCCCATTAGATTGAACTGTGAAATAGAACAGCCCTAACTCTTATCATTATATGGTTTATTGGCTGTGCTATGAACTTAACGTTGCTTTTGTCACTTCCTTAACTCCAAAGTTGTTCCTGCAGCACAAATACCAGCCTGCATTTCCCCTGTGGCTGCTGTGAGGAGCTCCATGCCTTACCCTGGAAGTTTGGGGTCATTCAATACCTCCACAGGTGGCTGGTGCTATCACTGAGAGATGTTCAGCTGAAATGAGGCAAGAATGCTCCCAAAACACTCAGAACCAGAGCCAAAAAGAGGGAATCCTGACCTTTTCAGCCTCACTAATAGCAGCAGCAGTACGACCTTAGGCAGGTCAGGAATAGGATCAGTATTCCAAGTGAAAACATGCACTGCTGACTGAATAGTTTTTTCAACCTTCTCTCAACCTTATCATTGCCATTTCTAATTGGGAATTTCATATGCCTTTATTGCTTCTGCTGGAATATATGAAGAGTATTTTGTCCATATTTCATTACTGTGCAACAGCTTGGTGGTCATTCTTTTTCCTTTGGAGTACCATTGACCTGGGCTTGGATTGAGAACTTGCTCCCTGCCTACAGATTTAATTCTAGGGCAAATCAATGTAGTTCTGTGTCAAATAATGTGGCAAAAATGGGCTTTTATTTCAGATCACAAAAGGCCCTTGATGAAATCTGAAACAGTGAGTGCTTTAAATTCTTTCCAAATAAAAACAAAAAGTAGTTTGTGTTTTGCATCCTCTGAAAGGTGAATTAAATCCAGATTTACCTTTTAAAAATCTTTTGTTAGTCAGTTTTCGAAACAGTTTCCTACTGAATGCACTTCCAGTAGGAAGCAGCTCATAAAGATGATGGCATGGGATGGAACCAGTACAACAAGGGATTATAAACATTTCCTCCAGTGAAGCAGCTGATTGTGACTCTGTAGGCTGATAGAGCTGGGATTGCTCACCTGGAGAGGAGAAGCTTTGGCTGAGCTCAGGGCGGCCTTGCAGGGCCTGAAGGAGCTGCAGGAAAGATGGAGAGAGACAATTGGCAAGGGCTGGAGGGACAGGACATGGGGGAATGGCTGCCAGTGGCAGAGGGCAGGGCTGGATGGGATATTGGGAATTGGGAATTGTTCCCTGGCAGGGTGGGCAGGGCTGGCACAGGGTGCCCAGAGCAGCTGTGGCTGCCCCTGGATCCCTGGCAGTGCCCAAGGCCAGGCTGGACACTGGGGCTGGAGCAGCCTGGGACAGTGGGAGGTGTCCCTGCCATGGCAGGGGTGGCACTGGGTGGGATTTAAGGTCCCTTCCAGCCCAAACCATCCTGTGGTTCTCTGACATAAATGACTTCATGGACCCATGAAGGACAGCTGGGATCAGGCAGCCTTACACAAATAGTAAGTTTAACATTCCATACTGGTTTAATTCCCACACAGATTTTCAAGTTTTATTAACCTAGACAACTTGTAATAATTATGATAAACAGACATTGTCATCAAAAATCAGCAGAAACTTGATAAGATTAAGTACAATGCAATACATCTTCCTTGCTCACAGAGCTTGGATAATAAATTACTTCAGGGTTCCAGAACGAGACATTGTATAATTGAGCAA
Source organism: Oenanthe melanoleuca (assembly GCF_029582105.1). Classification (NCBI taxonomy): domain Eukaryota; kingdom Metazoa; phylum Chordata; class Aves; order Passeriformes; family Muscicapidae; genus Oenanthe; species Oenanthe melanoleuca. The sequence continues at coordinate 19,943,920 of NC_079345.1, read as the reverse complement.
AACATCAATTTTTAAGGATGCTTATTTAAATGCAAACCAGACTTTTTTGAGAAAAGCAAACTTGATTAAAATTCCTCTTTAAGTGCAAATCACAAACAACAATATCTAATACTCACAGGCCATAACCATCCTATTAATAATACAATTTATTGTTCAGATACAATTGTAAGGTCTTAACAATGTGGCAGCTGTAATCTACTTTAAAAATTAGAAACTATGAACTCCAGAGTGTTCTAACATGGCTCAAATGCTCACCACGGCTCAGTGATTTGCATTTGGTTACTGCAATACTTTGCACCAGATTAAACGATCAGCCTTTGGCTGTTTGTCACACATAATTTTCCCCATTCTTAATGGCGTGCTCCATGAATTATACTGTTTCTGCTTTTGTGTGGATATTAAAATCAGATCCAGACATGAATGAATAGGAATTTAGTAATCTCGGTCCTGAATACTTTTAAAATTGGTTCAATCTTCAGGTGCTGGCAGTACTTGGTTATTTTAATTTTCTGGATAGGTACAGTTGTGCTTTTGCATAGCAACAGCATTTCAGATTTGAGATGTCTAGACAGGCTATCTCATGCTATAAGCAAAACTGAATTAAAACTTCTGGTTGTTCCAACTTCATTTTCACTAAGGGGCTGATTCAAATTGGAATATTTGGGAATGAGATGCCATAGTCCTGTAAGACAGCTCTTCCCTGGCAGCAGGGACAGCTGCCACTTTCTTTAAGGGTGTGAGTGGGGCTGTGGGGCTCCCTCTGCTCTCACACCTTCACAGCTTTCTCAGCACTGTCAGGAGATCAGTGCTCACCCCTAGCAGTGCCTTTGGGCTGCTTTTCAGCAGCTTCTGTAGGAGCTCACGGGAGTTTCACTCCCCTCAAGAAGGGGCTGAATCCATCCTGGGCACTCCAGTGCTCCACAGACATCTCCATCCACAGCAAAGGACAACAGTGCCTTGTGTTCACAGCTGACATAAATATTGCTGTGCACAGGGCTGCCTGTTTTCTAAAGACCATGACAGACTTTGGGAAGGCAAAACTTCACTCAAAGCACTCTAAAAGTTGTGCACTGTTCTTTTTGAATTTAACTTTTCAGACAGTCTGAAAATTAGTCAAGAGAAGAGCAACTTCCCAAAGAGAAAGAGTTTCATTGCAGTTTTGCAGTCAGCATCTGTGAGCTGTTTTCTTTCATCACTGTATCAAACTCCAACAACAATAAAGTTTCTGCTTGGAGCAGAAGCAGGACTTTCTACCAAAATCCCTTTATGTTGTTAAAGCAGACTGAAGAATGAGACATCTGATCTTTGAAACAGCCTTAAACTTTGGTGAGACGTGAGCATTGTAAGTGGGATATTTATGACTTTAATAACATCCATTACTGCAATGTTAATAGCCATTTTTAGAAGCAATAAACTACTTATTAGTAGCTGTATGGCTGTGCAGTTAAATTATGAAAAAATGAGCTCTGACTTAGGCATGTTAAGGCCCTCAGGCATTAATGTTAGATTCCTGCACATGTAAACCAGGTCTGGGAGCTGAGGTGTTTTCCCTCTACATTCACTCAGAATCCTCTGAAGGTCTCACAAACAGTGTCTGTCATTTATTACAGTCCTGGCAGCACAAAACAGGGCTCTGTCTCTGTTTTACAGGAGTCTGTGGGGCTGAAGCCTGTTACACTGGGAGTCAGATCTGGGAACAGGAGCAAGTAGACCCTGGTGTGGTCTGTGCAAGGCTGGGAGCAGCCAGTCCCTACTGCTCAGGGCTGTCCCCCCTGCCCAGGGCTGTTCCCTCACTGCCCAGGGCTGTCCCCCCTGCCCAGGGCTGTCCCCTCTGTCCAGGTCTGTCCCCTCACTGCTCAGGGCTGTCCCCCCTGCCCAGGGCTGTCCCCTCACTGCTCAGGGCTGTCCCCCCTGCTCAGGGCTGTCCCCCCTGCCCAGGGCTGTCCCCTCTGTCCTTGTCTGTCCCCTCACTGCCCAGGGCTGTCCCCCCTGCCCAGGGCTGTCCCCTCTGTCCAGGGCTGTTCCCTCACTGCTCAGGGCTGTCCCCCCTGCCCACGGCTGTCCCCTCACTGCTCAGGGCTGTCCCCTCACTGCCCAGGGCTGTCCCCTCTGTCCAGGGCTGTTCCCTCACTGCTCAGGGCTGTTCCCTCACTGCCCAGGGCTGTCCCCCCTGCCCAGGGCTGTCCCCTCACTGCTCAGGGCTGTCCCCCCTGCTCAGGGCTGTCCCCCCTGCCCAGGGCTGTCCCCTCTGTCCTTGTCTGTCCCCTCACTGCCCAGGGCTGTCCCCCCTGCCCAGGGCTGTCCCCTCTGTCCAGAGCTGTCCCCTCACTGCCCAGGGCTGTCCCCCCTGCCCACGGCTGTCCCCTCACTGCTCAGGGCTGTCCCCTCACTGCCCAGGGCTGTCCCCTCACTGCTCAGGGCTGTCCCCTCTGTCCAGGGCTGTTCCCTCACTGCTCAGGGCTGTCCCCTCACTGCTCAGGGCTGTCCCCTCTCTCCAGGTCTGTCCCCTCTGCCCAGGGCTGCCCCCCCTGCCCAAGGCTGTCCCCTCTGTCCTTGTCTGTCCCCTCACTGCTCAGGTCTGTCCCCTCTGCCCAGGGCTGTTCCCTCACTGCTCAGGGCTGTCCCCACTGTCCAGGGCTGTCCCCTCTGCCCAAGGCTGTGCCCTCTGCCCAGGGCTGCCCCCTCACTGCTCAGGGCTGTCCCCACTGCCCAGGGCTGTCCCCTCACTGCCCAGGGCTGTCCCCCCTGCCCAGGGCTGTCCCCTCTGCCCAGGGCTGTCCCCTCACTGCTCAGGGCTGTCCCCTCACTGCCCAGGGCTGTTCCCTCACTGCCCAGGGCTGTCCCCTCTGCCCAGGGCTGTCCCCTCTGCTCAGGGCTGTCCCCTCACTGCTCAGGGATGTCCCCCCTGCCCAGGGCTGTCCCCTCTGCTCAGGGCTGTCCCCTCACTGCTCAGGGCTGTCCCCTCTGCCCAAGGCTGTTCCCTCACTGCCCAGGGCTGTCCCCTCTGCCCAGGGCTGTCCCCTCACTGCCCAGGGCTGTCCCCCCTGCCCAGGGCTGTCCCCTCACTGCCCAGGGCTGTTCCCTCACTGCTCAGGGCTGTCCCCTCTGCTCAGGGCTGTCCCCTCACTGCTCAGGGATGTCCCCCCTGCCCAGGGCTGTCCCCTCTGCTCAGGGCTGTCCCCCCTGCCCAGGGCTGTCCCCTCTGCCCAGGGCTGCCCCCTCACTGCTCAGGGCTGTCCCCTCACTGCCCAGGGCTGTTCCCTCACTGCTCAGGGCTGTCCCCTCTGCTCAGGGCTGTCCCCTCTGTTGTGGGGTCACTGAGGGCGAGGCTCCCCCTGCCCTGAGCCCAACCTGAGCAAAAATAGGAGCTCAGCTGCTGGTTGTTGCAGGGACAGCAGAGTGACAAGGCCAGCAGGGAAGTGGCCTGACAAAGTCTGTTTTGCAGGACACTCTTCCATGTGACTGGACAGTGTGGGAGAGAAGGGTAATATTTTAGCAATTATCAGTGACTATTTAGCTGTATGGTTAAATGATTGTGCATTTATTCACTTGAGCAAGAAAAAGCTTCTCCTGTCTTCTGGAAGTACATCCCTTGAGTTGCATCCCCCTTTTCCTCACTGTCTCTGTGCTGTCCCCTTGCCATGTGCCCTGTCTCACTCTGTGCAGCATTCACAATAATGAACATCATATCTCACCTAACCCAAGGGAGGTTAACATGAACCCATACTGGGCATGGAACACTGCTGAAGAGCCAGAGGCTGGATTTTGAAACACTGGTCATTAAACCCTCTGCTTCAGATTCTGCTTCCACAGCCCATGTATTTCCTACATTAAAACTGATCACTGCCAAGAAACAGCAGCCAGCTCAGTTATTAATAGGTAAAAAAATTCTATCTGCATCATGGTGTTGCTTTGTCCCCAGTAATCCCCAGCTGAGCTAGGGATGAATGTCCCTGAAAATGCTTGGAATGGCTGGCTGACTCCTGTCCTGGAGAAACATGAATCAGAGGCTGTTATCCCTGTCCCACAGCAGCACTCTCTGGAAGCCTGCCACGTGAGGATATCCACTTGTCTGGGCTGCTCTAAGTGTGAAATCTCTGTGTCTGCACGTGCAGACACACAAATTCAGCATTTTGTGTGGTTTTCAATGCTTTTCCTGGTGTGTGTTCACCGTGATGGAGAAACAGCTGGAGGCACTTGAGGCTGGATTTTAGGGAAAGGTTCTGCTCCCCCAGAGGTGCTGGCACTGCCCAGGCTCAGGCTGGATTTTAGGGAAAGGTTCTGCTCCCTCAGAGGTGCTGGCACTGCCCAGGCTCAGGCTGGATTTTAGGGAAAGGTTCTGCTCCTCCAGAGGTGCTGGCACTGCCCAGGCTCAGGCTGGATTTTAGGGAAAGGTTCTGCTCCCCCAGAGCTGCTGGCACTGCCCAGGCTCAGGGGGGATTTTAGGGAAAGGTTCTGCTCCCCCAGAGCTGCTGGCACTGACCAGGCTCAAGCTGGATTTTAGGGAAAGGTTCTGCTCCCCCAGAGGTGCTGGCACTGCCCAGGCTCAGGCTGGATTTTAGGGAAAGGTTCTGCTCCCCCAGAGATGCTGGCACTGCCCAGGCTCAGGCTGGATTTTAGGGAAAGGTTCTGCTCCTCCAGAGGTGCTGGCACTGCCCAGGCTCAGGCTGGATTTTAGGGAAAGGTTCTGCTCCCCCAGAGGTGCTGGCACTGCCCAGGCTCAGGCTGGATTTTAGGGAAAGGTTCTGCTCCCCCAGAGGTGCTGGCACTGCCCAGGCTCAGGCTGGATTTTAGGGAAAGGTTCTGCTCCCCCAGAGGTGCTGGCACTGCCCAGGCTCAGGCTGGATTTTAGGGAAAGGTTCTGCTCCCCCAGAGGTGCTGGCACTGCCCAGGCTCAGGCTGGATTTTAGGGAAAGGTTCTGCTCCCCCAGAGGTGCTGGCACTGCCCAGGCTCCCCAGGGAATGGTCCCGGCCCCGAGGCTGCCGCAGCTCCAGGAGCTCGGGCAGCGCTGCCAGGGATGCACAGGGGGATTGCTGGGGGGTCTGGGCAGGGACAGGGGCTGCACCAGCATCCCTGCCCGTCCCTTACACTCAGGATATTCTGTGATTCTCTCATTCTTTGATTTGAAAATGATACAAAAAGCCATTTTTCTGTAAATGTTTGTTGAATCAATGAATCATTTTGTTTTACAGTAGCACCTAAAATGTGTCTTGTGGCAACATCCGATAAATCCTGCTATTTTCAGTCTAGACATGAAAGGAGAGGAACAGAATAAAATGTCACCTACATTTCAGTATTTTTGTATTACTTGTATAGGAGAGAAACTTAGAAGAACAGAATTAACCAATTTCATGGAGCTGACTCCATGTACCAAGAAATTATGCAAAGGAAAAATAAATAAGAAGAGCTGAAGCTGAAGGCAAATCTGATTTTGAAATTAGAAGAGGCATAAAACTTAAGTAGAAAAGTGCAAATTTTTGAAGATTTCTGGGGAAAGAACTGTAATTTTGACTTGGATAAGGAGATTTCTAACATATCAGGTGACCCTGGTCAGACAATGAGCAGTTGGGTAACCATGGTTTTGCTATGAGACAAAGATAAATATGAGTCTGCTGGGAAAACTAGAGAAAACAAAGTTCCAGCATTCAATGTATGAAATCTCTGATGAAGGATTTTAGTGAAAATTTCATTAAAAAATAAATTTAATTTCATGCAGATCAGAGGATTGCTTTCTAATTTAGAAGACAGCATTGCGTACAGGAGTGGATAGTCCACTGCTCTGAGCCTGTAAGCTGCTATTAACAGAGCAAGTAATTAAAATATTTAGATTAGTGTCAGACAGGGATTACAATAGGAAACTTTAAAACTAGGACCAACTTTGATAGTCAGCTGAAGGTTTATTATCTTTTTTATGAGCCTGAAGCTGGCTCCAGTTCCAGTGTTGTTTCATGTGAGGCTCAAGGTGGAAATCAATCTAAGCCGTTATCACTCAAAGTATTCATTTACAATGGAAGTTTGCATCCAGGTATGGAAACACAAAGAATAGCAAAGCTGGAAAATTCTTGATTATCTATTTGCAGGTAATTTTTACTCTACAGGTGATTTCTGTAATCCTTTAGGCTGAATCTGGCTAAACCTGACTGTCCCAACTTGTGTGAAACTCAACACTTGCCAAGAAAGGTTTGGTTTTTGCTGTCTGGGATGTTCCATTTGTGATTTTAACCCATTGTCTTTCAAATGTTCTTCATGCCACTCACCTTATGCAAAACACCAATATTGAAATACAATCCAAGCAGAATTATTCTTTCTATTTTATTTCTAAAACAGATAACATTTCTATTTGATTTTCACAATTTTAATGATGAATACTCAGTTCAGGATCTTGAGCTTAAAATAATTTAGGAAAAATAAATATATTTGTGCTTTTTTTGATGAATCACAGTTCGAGGGAAATGTCACATCAAAAGCTACACTTAGGTAATATGTCTCATTAGGCTTCTTCTAGAAAGAGATATGAATATTCAAAATTAATGTGGCAAATCCATATAAGGAAAGAATGACTTGTCAGACTTATTATAGATTTTTAGGCCACCCTTTGAATTAGAAATTTAATGTGATGTAGTATCTTGCACACATATATATATATGGCTTGTATTTAATTCAATTTGTAATTTCCATTAAAGCATGTCATTAATTCAGCTTAAAAAAAAATCTTTCTGGGTCATATATATAATGTATGTGGGATGGGTGAAATATATACTGAGTATTCCTGGGTCTAAAAATTATAAGTTTAGCTGTAATGTTGATATGGGAATGATGTGCTTTAGCTATTTCCTGGGATGATACATGAGCTCTAAAGAGGATATTTTCCTTGTGCACACTATATTAAATAACAAGTTATGCAAAGTAAATGCTTAGTTTTATTAATTTGAAGTGGCGTGGGTTTACTACATACATTTCATTATGAAAGCACAGCTATGATTAGCAGGGTTATGTACTCTATTCTCACAGGATAATACAGTTCATGAGTAGTAAATCAAATATAACCATATATAAGAGCTGTCTTTTCTTGATTTGCCCTCCAAACACCAGATGGGTGAGTGTGACACAGTAAAATGTACCAGTTCTCCCCACTGCTAGCCTGGGCCCTGCCTTTATGAGATATTTTTCTGGCTGGGCAACAAATGGGATGGAGATACCTCTGGAAATCAAACATGCAGGAGGTTGCTCAACCACACACTCCTGTTTATTCTCAATAAATATGTCATGAGACTTCTTCAGAGCAATAAAACAAGACTAAAACTCAGACGAGGACAGAGGGGAGAACTGCACATCCTCAAAAATCCTTCCTGGATTTCACATCACACTTTACAAGAGTTGAGGGTTTCTTGTCCAAGTACTAACAACTGGCAGGGCTGCTGTGGGTGGTTAATTTCTAACACCTAATTTGTTTATGAAAGAAAAAGGTGCTGCCTCGTTAAATCATACAGAACATATGAGAGCAAGCCTGAAGGGAGGAAAAAGGCCAGTGGCAGGGAAATGTGATATCCACAGAAAGTGCCTAATTACAGCAGGCTGGCCAGAGCAAAAGCCAAGCTAAACACCCCCTGGCATTGCTGGGCAGCCCAAGGGCTCTGCTGGCAGCACTCTCCTCCAAGCAGGGCAGGGTTGGGGCAGCTCTTGGCACCCTCTGCTGCTTGTTAGACCAGAGGTTTTGCTGGGCTTGTCCCCACTTCTTTCTGGATTGGAATTTATCTATAGATTGCCCTTTTAATTTTCTACAGGCAGTTAAGTAGACAAAAACCCTCCTGAAATCCTGATGTTTCCAGGAGGTGCCTTGGTTTGATATTTGGAGGGTGATATGAGACCTGTCAGAAATCTGCCTTTGACAGACAAGAAAGGCTGGCAGGAAGCACCTAAATGAATAATGCAGATAAGAACCAGATCATGATATCAGTGAAGTGTCAAAATACTCATTAGAAGCCTCACTTCAGGTTTTTCAGTAGATGATCCCAGGCAGAACAGAGCAGAGATGAGAATGGACACTCCAGATTTTGGAGTCATAGAAACTTAAAGTTTGGAAAAGACCAAAGATCAGCAAGTCCAGCCATTTACAGCACGTTTGGGCTGAAAAACCTGCTGAGAGGCAGCTCCTGATGAGCCTTGACTGGTTAGGGGTCATACCTCGAGCAGATCGTGATTTTAGGTTAGACACTGATTTCATACTTATCACCTTCTACCTCGACAAGATTAGAGGAAACAGCCTCAAGTTGTGTCAGGAAGGTTTAGATTATTTATTAGGAAGCATTTCTTCACTGGAAAGGTTGTCAGGCATTGGAACAGGCTGCCCAGGGCAGTGGTGGAGTCACCACCCCTGGAAGAGATTTGACTGAAATTCTGAGCTTCCTTGTTTTTCTTGTAACTTATGGAATGCATCAATATGAAACATTTTTATTGGCCACCCATAAAACCCTGCTGTTTGCTTTCCATAAAACACCATTGTAGTGTAGAGAGTACTGAAAATACTCTGTTTTAGTGATCTGCCTGGACCTGTGGAGTTTGAGGAATGTTCTCTCTTACAGTGGTGATCCTATACCATGTACCCATGCAAGTTTCAGTGGCATTGGTGTTACATCCATGTATTGCTTTGAATGATTCATTATCCTTATTTCTTGGATTTTTTAAGCAATGGAAAACTGCACAGAAACACTGCTCACACAATCCTTGATTCCACTTCTGCTTGCTGCAGTTTCCTCCACTTGAAGTGTAAAAATACAATTCCTGAGCATTCCCCTAGCACACAGACAGATAACTAAGTCTTTATATCTATCAATGTCCCAAATTATTTATTTCATGAAGTTTTCTGTACAATAATTTTGCAAGTTATATGATCATTGTTGAAAATTAAAAATAAATCTGCAAAGGTGCTACTTGGAAGTGAGCAGGAGAGAAATCAGCTCCTCCTCTCTCATTAGCTGAAACTGAGTTTAATGCCCTCCCATTATCAGTATTTACAAAACTCACTTTTACTTGCCATGCTCCACACCATGAGCAAACCTTTGTTTAGGCCCTTCTGGTGAGGTAATTACCCAAATGTCATTTTATTTGTAGGAGTTGTGCATGATGTTAAAATGGCTCTTTACTCATTTTTAAGTTCAGTGTTGATAATCTTGAAGACTTATTAGTATTGATAAAATAAGATGTTCCCTTGCATAGCCCATCATTGCTGTTAATTACTTTTTTGCTTTAGTGAATGGCAAAAATGGTCTGTGTGAAGGGGAGTGATAAGAACATTGACACGAGGTTTATTGATTATAATTTTAATTGGTAATTATTCACTTTTTAATTTTTCTCTTGTACCCTGGAAATGCAGTGGCTACTTGAAACAGGGCTTTGTCTTGATGACTGTGGCCAGTTCTTGTCCATGAGCCATCCCCAGAAGTTTGGAATCACTATATATACCAGTGGGTTCTAATTAGCTGCAAGATTTTCATGAACAGTCATTAAAACTCAGCTCTACACAGAATTGTTAACAGCCACGTTACTTTTTAAAGAAGAAATTGGTATTGAATCCTGGAATCCCTATTCTGTATGAGATTTGCCTTCTATTGGATACAGAAATGATCCAAGTATTGTAGGAGAAAATAAAAAGCCACTGATTTATCCCTCAAAAGATCGTGATCTCTCATGTTTTTATCTTATCTGAATACTAGTGAGCAAACCAAATCAGATTAAAGGGGCAATGTTTGTCTCTTATCCCTTAGACTTGGTGAAATCTGGGCTTATCTGCTGAGTGTCAGCTATATTTGTGCTTCAAATTCCAAACATCTGTTTTTGAGCAGTGCTTTCATTTTTTATTAACCTCCAGCATCTGGGCAGGGATTCTGGGTCAGAATTCTAAAAACTTTCAACACACAACATGTTGAAGAATGGCAGAGTTGTGTGGGCACCTCTGAGTGGGAAGGGGAAATCCAGGTACAGCAAGAATAGCTTAGTGCAAAATTAATTTCTCTTCCCTTTTATTTCCCTGCAGGCTCTTTCATTTCTAGTGGAAACTTGTCCTCCTGACATCTTCATGAGGAATTGTGGCTGCATCATCATGGTACCATGGACATTCCAGCTATTTTTATGGAGGAACAGTAATTCAAGTGAACATGAAATGATAAACAGTTTCTTTAACTGCAGCATCCCATGGGGGTAAATACTACCTGTAAAAACCAATTTAATTTCTGAGATTATGTAATATTTATTTCTGAAGGAGAAGATGCCCAAAACATAAACCAAAACAGACAATGTTGTTTACCTGAATTAACTGGGCTTGAAATACAGCCAGCATTGAAGTGGAAGTAAAGTTTGTAAGTTTATCTTCAATGGCAGTAACAGATGAAATAAATTTTCTCTTTGTTTAACTATATGTAGCTTTGCTCAAAAATTGTAGCTTATCTTGAGAGAGATTAATTATGAGCAATGATTAATTTAAATTATCAATATAATAATTTTAATAAAAATATTATTATTTTAAGATTTGCTTTTAGGAAGGAATTTTTTTTTCCAGGTTAGAATAATGAACATATTTATGAGCTCTCCCTTCTTACTATTCTGCATAATTATATTTAAACCCTTGATAACACTTTGTGGTATGGTTTAGTGGGCATGGTGGACTTATTGGATTTGGGGATCTTTTCCCAACTTAACTCTATATGATACTATGCAGAAGTAGCTGCATTACTCCTTGTGGTGTTCAGGGTGCACTTTGTATGTTTTCTGCTGTTTGCAGTATCAATAATTTTAAACTTAGTCTATTGCAGCTGTTGAAATAGTGATTCTAAATGGCTTCACAGCATGATGCCAGCCTGTCAGTGTGGGTTTCCAGTCCAGGGAAAACAGAAGTATGTTTTCCAAATGTCAGGTGGTCACTGACTTCTGTGGTCAGATCCATATTCAGGTAAATAATGTAAATTCTCAGCGTGCCCAGAGCAGCTGTGGTTGCCCCTGGATCCCTGGCAGTGCCCAAGGCCAGGCTGGACACTGGGGCTGGAGCAGCCTGGGACAGTGGGAGGTGTCCCTGCATGGCACAGGATGAGCTTTAAGGTCCCTTCCAACCCAAATAATTCTGGGATTCTAAAATCCAGATTTAGCTGGGAAAAACAAAAACAAAAACAAAAAAAACCAAATCAAAACCAAACCTCAATATCTTTTTTAACATTTCTATTCTTTGGGGTTTTTCTTCATTGAACAGTGTGTCAGACCAGAAAATCTCCAACTGCTGTCCCTTGGTGACTCATGGCTATTTAACTTACTGAATGCTATTGGCCAGTTCCCTTGTTTCAAGGTATTAAATCAAAGTAAGACTGTGGGGTATTTGTGTTCTTTTGCATCCTGCACCAGTAAACAAAAAGACAATAAGGTATTTCATACCACATGCCTGTGTGATGCTGACGTGCAAAACACCATCCATTGTGTTGATGCCTTTTCAAAACTGCAACTAAAGAATTTTATTATAATAATTTTACATAAAACCCATGCAGTTCTGCTATAGCCTGAAGAGACTTTTGCACAGCTTTATTTGCTCAATATGGTTTAACAAACAATCTGAAGATGTAATCAAATGCCATTAGCAGGATTAGCGTTCTTTCCTGTCCTTCATTGGTGGCAGGACATGGAAACATTTGTGGTGGGATCAGACATATTTCCATATGCTTAAGCATTACCTATTAACCAGCAAAGGACATCTATTAATTCTCAACTGCTTTAAAAAATACCCTGTGTCACTAAAAGTGCGTGAACAGTGCAGCCATTAAGGGCTATCACCGGGATCACTGCAGCTCTAGGCAGCTTTATACTCTGCTTTCCAAAATTGTCTGAGTAGTGTTTTATTTCTAAGGAATATCTTGTCAGAGAATATATCTGAAACAAGGCAATATTTTGGTGCAGTAGAATAACAGAGTGTCCTGAGTGTAAGGGACGGGCAGGGATGCTGGTGCAGCCCCTGTCCCTGCCCAGACCCCCCAGCAATCCCCCTGTGCATCCCTGGCAGCGCTGCCCGAGCTCCTGGAGCTGCGGCAGCCTCGGGGCCGGGACCATTCCCTGGGGAGCCTGGGCAGTGCCAGCACCTCTGGGGGAGCAGAACCTTTCCCTAAAATCCAGCCTGAGCCTGGGCAGTGCCAGCACCTCTGGGGGAGCAGAACCTTTCCCTAAAATCCAGCCTGAGCCTGGGCAGTGCCAGCACCTCTGGGGGAGCAGAACCTTTCCCTAAAATCCAGCCTGAGCCTGGGCAGTGCCAGCACCTCTGGGGGAGCAGAACCTTTCCCTATAATCCAGCCTGAGCCTGGGCAGTGCCAGCACCTCTGGGGGAGCAGAACCTTTCCCTAAAATCCAGCCTGAGCCTGGGCAGTGCCAGCAGCTCTGGGGGAGCAGAACCTTTCCCTAAAATCCAGCCTGAGCCTGGGCAGTGCCAGCACCTCTGGAGGAGCAGAACCTTTCCCTAAAATCCAGCCTGAGCCTGGGCAGTGCCAGCACCTCTGAGGGAGCAGAACCTTTCCCTAAAATCCCCCCTGAGCCTCCCTGGTCCAGCTCCAGCCTCTCCCTGGTGCTGTCCCTGGCCCAGAGCTCAGCTCTGCCCTCGGCTCCTCTGCTGCAGCTGAACCAGCCCAGTGCCCTCAGCTGCTCCCCCAGGCCCTTCACCATCCCCATGGGCTCTTCTGGAAACTCTCCCATGGCTTCATGTCTTTATTTAGCTCGTGGTGCCGAGAGCTGCCCCAGCCCTGGAGCTGAGGCCGCCCCGGCCCGGCAGGACAATCCCTGCCCGGCCCGGCCGGTGCTGCTGCCTCATCCCCAGGACAGGGATGTCCCTGCTGGCTCCAGCCCTGCTGGCTCAGATCCACCTGCCACCCACCAGCACCCCGGGTCCCTTCCATGGCCCCTCCCCAGCCTCTCGTTCCCAGTCTGTCTGTACATCCAGGTGCCCTGGTCCAGGTGCAGACCCGGCATTTGCCCTTGAACATCACACCGTGAATGATTCACAGCCCTCTCGTTTATCAGGGTCCCTCTGACATGATTTGGTGAAGAGCAATTGTGACACTGAATTTTAACTAACCCTTTGCCCCTAAACATCTCCTCTGCAGCAAGAGCTCTGGGAATCCATTGTTGTATTAGCAGATATTGAGTTTCCATTGCTCGTGCCTCACCAGCCCAGAAAAGCTGTCTCTGATACCTATAGGGAACCCAAACTCTCTTATTGCTTCATTTGGGGGATGGATGTGCCATCACTGCCTCTGCTGCTGTCAGTGATTCAGGAGAGGATTTATTGTGGTCACTGGTGCCAGTGGGCTTGAAAACAGTTCCTTCTGAAGCAGCAGAGAATAAATAGGATGTACAAAATCCCTGTGAGTGCTTATGCAGCAGGTACGAACACCTGGTGCCACATCTCCCAGCTGTGGTCAAGATGGACCATACCTCAGGGAGTTTATCAGGGCAGGGTCACAGTAAAGGAGAAGTGAATAAAACACCTGCTTTATTACTTTATATATTGCATAATTTTGTCTGCTTATTCTTCATTATTTTCCTCCCATTCAATCACAAATGGGTGAGATTTGAGCAGTGTCACTGCACCCAAGTATTTCATGAAGATTTTTAGTCCATGAACAATAGGATGTACGGGATCTAGCACAGTCATAACATACACCAGCACTTGAAGTTTATGTGTGCAAGTCTTTGAATTAAGTCACACAACGGATTCAACATTATAATCCTGGATTCTTCGGCTCAGGCTCACCTCAGTGATAACAAGTGTCCATGCAATGACTTTCACTGTGTGGTAGCCACAGAACATGGCTATTCCACAGGATCCACCTGAAGGCCCAATGTGTACTTGACATTTAAAATTAAGAAAATTCTTTTATTTGGAATAGGGAGAGAGTGGAGTTGTGGGATTTGTTTTTTTTCCTTTTCATGCCTGTTAACATAAATATCTGAAGATAAGTCAGACATTTGAGTTGTTATATATGGTTAAAAGTTTTTAGAATGTTTTTCCTTGTTTAGATCCTCAGTGTCATTTAAAAGTAGTCAAATAGTTTCTGCAGTGTTTAACCAGAGGTGCTTCTGGCAAACCCATCACACACAATACTTCAACCTTCAGGTAGAGTAAAAATTGGTGTTTAAAGGTCATTTCTTATTTCTACCTGCTGTTACCAAAGCAATCCCTTCCTCTAAAGCTGAGACATATCAGATGATGTGTCCACACCATTATTTCATCCCCCTGTGGAATGTGCCAGCCCTGCTGCAGTGAAGAGACCCCCACACTGCACTTCCAGCACAGAAATTGCATGGAGGGTGATGTGTCTGCTGCCTCTAGGGAGCCCAGAGAGCAGCTCCCAAAGAGCCACAGCACGTTTTCTAGGCTGGAGCAGGTGCCACAGCCAGGGAATTACGTAACTGTGGCTGCAGAGGAAGCATTCCCTGACATTTTTATGCCATGTGAGACCTGAAGTCCGCAGAACAAGTCACACAGTGTGTTAATTCTTGTTATATCAGGTTAGAAGAGGATCAACCTGAAAGTGGTTTTTTCTGTCATCATACATAGGAATAGCTGCAAAAATAACTTGTTCCTGGAACTGGGGAAACATCCTGGGGGAACTGAAGCCTACGGTGCCTGTCCAAACCAGCAAGGGCAGAGCATCTCAACACGGCAGTGTCCAGTGAGCATGTGCAGCTTGGGGAGGTTGGAGAAGTGACATTTTTAATTAGAGAGGCCCCAGCCAAAGTTACAATGACAGCATGGGCATAGCTGAAGAATCCCTGGCTCCCTGGGGAGCATTGCTGCAGCCCTCTCACAGCGCTGGGATCAGGCCAGACTCTCATCTGTATGCCCAGGACGTGGTGCACAAACTGGAGCTCAAACATCATCATTTCACAACTGCACACAATTTTATTCCTTTTATTTCGGGGGAGTTAATGTCATTGAGGATGTAGGTGAAGGCTTTGACTGCAAACCATTACTATTGACACCATCCCTGGCAAATGCCCCCCATTCCCTTCCTTGTCCTCTGCCCCGCCAAGTAAGCATACTGATGATTATTTTTTCAGCAGCATTATCTGGTTTGCAAATTGAAGTCAAAGCTCTCAAAGGTTTGGGGATAGCAAAACTGGCTTCAGACTGTTCAGCAGGAGGAAAATAAAAAAATATTCCAAAGCAGCCTTTGTATTGGCTCATCTGTGGTGTATATTTACTTTTTAATGCCTCTTCAAAATAATGGCATTATATATGACAAGAGAGAAAGGCTTGGCCCCTAGTGCCATAGAACTTTGATCCATTGTACAAAAAAAAATAAAGTCATATAGACAATTGGACATTTTAAAATATGCTATGAAAGAAGGAGTTTTTACATTTTAATATTAAAATCCTACAAAATACCTTTTATTTGGCTGAATACTGTCCACAGTAAATTTCATTATTGTTCTCCAGCATAGAATTTGTAACCTCTAATCAGACATCTTTATTTTATATTTTTTACATTCTCAGTAACTTTACAAATTGCTCTCACCAGATGAAGGATGTCATGCCCTTTAAGACACTTCCCTTCTGTGGAGAAGAACAACTTCTCAAGCAAGTTTCCCAAAATTGTGAAAGCCTCCTGATAGCAGTAATTTTAAAGAATGACAGTATAGCTGGAATATTCCTGTCTTTTTCAATTTCATTTTAGCCATGTGTTACATAATGTCTTTTTATTATATTAGAATCTTTCATTTTTGAGACTAACTGCACATGAAACCCTGGGCTCCTCAAGCTCCTTCTGCCATTTGGAGTCAAAGTGAAGCAATTTTTCCAGCATCATTTCTCCTTTGTTATCTGGTCTTTCCATCAGCTTCTCCATTAGCTCAATTATAGGCCTGCTACAATTTTTACAGCTACAATAATGTGTGACTATTATATCATTTGCTATTCTCCAAAACATATTTGTGCATAAAGGTCTAATTTTGAAATGTTGAAAGCTCACCTCAGCGTTATCATACTGGTAATCAACGAAATAATTGCGTAAAATAATCCAGAATAAGATGCACAGTAATTCAGCTTTAGGGATGCAATCTATTTGTGGTTATCTAAGACATTATTTGTTTATATGGTTGGTTATTCTTCTCCCTGTGATTACCTTGAGAGTTTCGATACAGAAATAAAAGAGCTCAGGGAATAATATCAGACAGTGCTGTAAAATTCCCATTGTTTTGTTCATCGGGTGATTTAATTGCTGTGTTTTAATAAATTGTGTGGTGGCCAAGTGAGGAGGGTTTGAGCTGTGCCCTCAGAGCAGTCTGTCACCAAGTCCAGGGGTGGGGACAAATGGGGGAGTGCTCCAAGCATGTCCCCAAGCAGAGTGACCTGGGTGTGTACGGATCCAGCAGACACTCCCTGCCACAGCAGCTTCCAGGTGTCCAAGGGAAGCTCTGGAGGCTGGAATTTCCTCAGCTCCACCCTTTCCCTGCCATCTGTTGCAGTGCAGAGAGTTCCTGGACATGTGTGTGCTGCTGCAGCCTGTCAGGTGCTGCAGCTCTGCCAAAGGCTTGTGCAAACACCGGGGATGTCATTAGAAGGAAGATTAATTGTTTTGGCAGGATACCTACAGCACTGTGGAGTGTTTTGTTCTCCCAATAAAGACCTGGAGAGGGTGGAATTATCTGTAATCAGAAAACCAACGAAGTCCAGATTTCTTAAAGAGCTAGGAAGTTCTGAGAGAGATTGGAGTCAAGTGGTTCCAGTTGTGTTCAGCAGGTGAAAAGCAGGAAGTTTGCAAAGTGCAGGAACCACTGTAAAACTGGGAATAAGGTGGTTCTGGATTTGCATCATTAATTGCAAACAGCAGGTATTATTCTTTCATGAATTAGCTAATTTCCTCCTTTTTCTCCTTTTTCAGTTCAGTTCAGTTCTCAGGCACAGGATGGGATGTCAGAGCAGCTGTGTCAAGTCCAGGGGTTGGACTTGATCCATTCCAATTTGGAATATTCTGTGATTCTCTGATTCTGACCCTTCCAACCCAAGCCATTCCATAACTCTATGGTTTTTTACTGATTCCTATGTCTATTATTGCAGTGTGTTTCCCAGAGGCTCCCCTGACATTTATACACTTTCCACACCGTTTTCACCTGTAGAAAATAAAACTTCATACACATCCAAGAACAGAATTGGATCATGTTTTACACAGTCTTTACATATTAAAAAATTGTGCACTGTATAAACACAAGGAAAAAGTGGCCAAGTGTCTGATTCTAAAACTGAAGTATAAGAATTTCTTTAGCATTTGTCTAATTTTAAAATGATACAATTTCTGCATATAAAGGCACAATTATTTCAGAATCAGTCATCTGAGCAGTTGGGGCACATTGCTCTGCAGAGATATGTTTTGTTCCCCATGTATAAAAGATATAGTAGCTGGTCTTCTCCCTTACTGGGTGACTTAAGTAAAATTTATAGAAGGTGTTATGCCACTAAACACTGGTTGATGAGCTAATTGTTTTACTTGTGATGATATAACAAGTGTAAACACCCTCTACAGCTGAAGATATATTGCCTTGAATTATATTTAACAGCTTGGTATAAAACAATACATTATATCTTCCTATCTCTTATGGAAAATATATTTATTTATATATAAAAATATATAATATATTTATATTCTATTGAAATCTGTGCTTTCATTTTCATGATGTTACAAGGTATTGGCTTCAGAGCTGCAATACTCCTGCTCTTGGCTGCTCCTCAGGACACAGGGGTATGCCCATGCAGGAAATCAGGTTTTTTAATTTGAGGTGCAGGAATGAAATCTGAGCATCAGGTTGTCACTTCTTGGGGCCACGGAATGGCCTGGGAGGGAAAAGGACCTCAAATCCCACCCAGTGCCACCCCTGCCATGCAGGGACACCTCCCACTGTCCCTGGCTGCTCCAGCCCCAGTGTCCAGCCTGGCCTTGGGCACTGCCAGGGATCCAGGGGCAGCCACAGCTGCTCTGGGCACCCTGTGCCAGCCCTGCCCACCCTGCCAGGGAACAATGAAGGATCAGAAATAGCTGCTCAGTGTCAATAAAGGTGTTGGGGTGAAACATAAATGCAGCTTCTCTGCTTATAAACCTGCAGGTGTTGCAAGCTTGAGTTGCATAATCCTCAATCCATATCTCAAGGGTGAAATTCTGTCCTTTTTGCCATTGATTTCTGTGGGCTTGTAGTTTCTCCAAAGATGAATAATGTTGGAACAAAATGGTAGTGTTAAGCAGTAAAGTATCATCACTAAGAGGGTTTGCTCATAAAGGTCAAATAAGAATATGTCACCCCCCTTTGATTAATAGCTCGTGGTGTCAGTAGATATTGATTGCATTTAAGAGCCTGTGGGTAAGAGGCAATTTAAGTTATCTTCAACATCTTCAGAAGAAATAAGGTTCCTGTGAAAGCAGATCCCAACAGGGGCTGTTGCTGTGGATCCAGTCTGAGAAAGGGAAGACAGCAGAAGAGATTTATCCATTTTGTACAAACCTAACTGGTAAGCATCAGTTGCTTCCCATCTGCCCTGCCCAGCCTCTAGTATCAATTCCAGCACTGACACTGTCCAGTATTTTTCCTTTTTGCCACTCAATTTCCAATCAGAGTGGCAAATCCAATCTTTAGTTTTTGGCATCTCAAAGTACAGTATTTTCTTCAAGTTTTGTAGGACAAAATAACCAAAATGAACCACCTTATCAAAAAATTTTTCAAAATCTTCTGGGCAATTTGTCAGTCATTTATGTTTTATTTCTGGTAATTAAAATGTATCATTCTGGGGCTGATGTATGAGAATGATCTGCCCTCATCAGATGTTGTCTTTTTCATTAAAATGTAACAACTTCAAATTTAGGATTTCCTTAGTACAAAGTTTGCAGAATTTAGGAGCTAGTGTCACATAATTGAGTAGGGAGACCCCAGATCTTTGCTTCCAGAAGGCAAAGCTGTGCTGAGAAAACAGTGGTGAAGGATTTTCTCCCCATTTAACCACTCTCTTTGCAATTCCATGCTGGGAAGTGTGTTACTCAAGGGGAAAGCTATTTTT
Organism: Oenanthe melanoleuca; assembly: GCF_029582105.1. NCBI lineage: Eukaryota > Metazoa > Chordata > Aves > Passeriformes > Muscicapidae > Oenanthe > Oenanthe melanoleuca. The sequence goes on along the minus strand of NC_079345.1, from coordinate 19,924,853 downwards.
GTTCAGGTTGTGGGAAAGTCAGGCACTTTTAACACTCACTTCTCTTTGCAGAAAATTATCTAAAATCTGCTATTCTGTCAATATAGACAGATCTGCTGGGTGTAAAGGGGTAAATACAGAATTATAAGCTAATAATTGTCTTTTAATGAAGATATGCTATTTCCAACATTTATTTCCATGAAGAAACAAATATGGTGTCTATTTTGAAAGAAAACTCTCACAGTATTTCTGGTTTATAACCTCCTGGTATTTCACAGCTACAGTACAGGTGTATTGGACATTAGTGTTTGGAAGCTGTTTCCAAGGTAAACCAAGGTTCCTGGGGAGGAGCTTGGGGGTTTTCTGAATGGAAAGAGCGAATGTGAACAGGGAAACTCCCCAGACATGGCACATGCACATGTCACTTCTATATCTGCATGTCATTATGTGATAGCACTAGTTTTAAAGTATTAAGTATATTAAAATTTAGCTTTAATGCCAGTAATTCCATCTTCAGAGACAGCTTGTTTAACTGGTTTGAATTCTCCCATCCAAAAAAACCACTTACATGAGCAGATGCAGTAAGATTCTCCCAGTAAGATTCTCAGCCTGGCTGGTTCAATTTGAGAGGTTATTTTATTTACTTCTGATGTTTGGGACATATCAATGCCTGTATGCAGATATCATTTCCCTGATGTTTTAAGATAATATTTGGGAAAGGAAATCACACTTTGCATCCTGCTTCAGTAATAATGTCTTATCTCATTTACAGTTCCTCACCTGGACAAAATTGTGCCCTGTAAACAGATTTCATAGCAGTAAGTTTGGTTCTAAGACCACAATGAAAACTTTTCAGTGCTTTATTCTATCACACCTACAGCTGAACTCCTACTCAGTTTTGTCAAATACATCAACCAGGGTTGGCCCACAAGCAAAAATCCCTCTAATAAAAGTGAGGCATTTTGGGGTTTTATAAATGGGATACAAACGTGTCCACACCCAAGCTAAACAAAGGGATGGACATCATCCCTTTGTCCTGATGCAGCCCAGCATTATTTATTTAAATCAACAACAGGGCATTGGTCTGAAAACTAGCAACTTTTGGAAAGCAGATTAATTCCACCAAAAAATGGCACAAGTTTGAAAGTGCAGCCACATCCTCATGCTTTCAGAACAAGTACAAGCTCATGAATTATTTTGTGTGCTATGTCTTTTAAATATTTCCTGGATCCAGCTGAGGAAGACAGCGACTCACAGTGATAATCTGATAAGACATTGAATGTCTATTAATTACTGCAACTGTTTTGTATGTTCATCTCATGAATTAAGCATTTTTGCTTAGATTCTGATTATTTTCCACCTTTCATTACTAATGTACTATCAAGTCATTGTCAAAAGAAAGCAAGACTGATAAACATTTAACATCAAGGAGGTGTATTTATTTATTTATGGATTTTTTTTGAGCACAAAGGTAATGAGAGTACTGACAAATTTCATGTTTCATTGACAAGTTACTTTGAATTTCAGAATATACAAGTATTTAAAACAACAATTTACTCCCAGGTGTTTTGGCATGCCAAAGACAAATGAATCATGCATAAGTACTAATAAGGTTTCCAAGCTGTCAGTTCTGCCTTCTCTGTTGCTCCCTCAACTTCAGTTTGAATTGATTGGATTTCTTTAAATTTCAGGTATTTCCTTTGAAGTGGTGAGTCACAGTCATAGGTACCAGTATCTGTTCACAGGCTGTGCTCACGGGGATGCACTGACACCTGGGCTGGTGGGAGCTGCCCCTGCCTAGAGCAGGGCTGGGGACAAGAGGATTTTTGGAGGTCCCTTCCAACCCAGGCCACTCCAGGATTCTGCAGCTCATCCCACAATAAAGCCTTGATAAGAATTCCTTACTAGGCAATGGCACAGATTGGTTTTTCCAGAGCCAGTTCATGAGCAGGAGATGATGGTGGTGATTTTCTAATCCAAACCAGTTTGCTTGTGCAATAGTATCGCATAATCACACCGAAAAAAATATGGGCAAATGTCAACAGAATTATGAATTTTTTGATTAATAGAGACCAGATGAATTCCATTGGTAATTTCTTTTTGTGCATGTAAGTCATTGAATAATTCAGAAGTTTCTCAGGAAAGATCATTCCACTTAACAAGCTCTGGAGTGATCCAAAAGAGTCGCAGAGAGATTATCCTGATGGATAATTAGATATTTCACACAAGAAAATTAATATTCCAAAGCATAGACAAGGGCAATAGTTATCAAAGCAACTGGAATTTTTTGGAGGCACGGGAGAGCTGTTATCTTATGTGGATCTCTTACATGCAAAAAGCCAGAAGCTTTATTGTTATAGACAGTAATCTTCTGAATTGTTATTAATGTAAAATGTGAATTCTTCTCTGACAGTGGGTGGTGGTTGATTGCCTCTGCTTCCTGGTGAGATTGTCCAAATATAACTGGAACATATATATATTGACTTTGGGAATATTGACTATCAGGATCTGGGTAGCTCTGGTCCAACACAGCAGGACAATTCAATATTTCAGCTCCTCATTTGCACTGTGGGTTACAACAGAAAATAATGGGAAACATTCTGGGGAGTTCACAACAAGGAAAAATACTGAGTTCAAAAGAATTTTGGAATTACATTTTATTAATGTAATTATGCCTCCTCCTCTCTGCACCCCCAAATGAAGTTACTGCACAAAACTTTATTTTTTACGTGCAGTGTCAGGGTCATATCCAGACCCAGTCTCTCCAAAGGAAGCAAGGGATTATTGCACAGGATAAGCAGTTTTCCCTACTAAATATTATTTACATTGCAAATTGTCACAGATGATGTTTAAAAATAGCAAGTGTGGTGTGAGGCATTTTTGATTCCAATGTGAGAGTGGGAAGGTTCACAGGGGGGACAATTCTGATTTGTTCTCCACAGATGAGGGGCCCAGTTCCTGGAATGTGCCATGGGGCTGGGAGGAGATGCTGCTGTGGGAGCAATTGCAGAAGAAAACCCCATGAAGAAAAAAAAAAAATAGAATTAGCCGATGATATGTATTTTTTATCTCAAAGAACAAATGCAAATGTTCAACTCCTTAATAACTCCTTCTAAACCTGCAAAGCTGATACAAGTTTAGGGATGGGAGACTGAGCTTCAGCCTGAGTAGTTTGCTTTTCTCTTGTCATTTACTTTAGCAGGGCATTTACTCTGAATTCTGCCAAAAGAAGCAGTTTGGGGGAAGAGATGTCTCATCTGCAGACAGGTGCTGACACATCAACTGCAGATGTGTACAGAAACACACTTAACAGTGTGTTTGTGATGGGAATTTGTTACATTTCGTTTGTCTTCATATAATAATACTCTGATAAGTCTAAATTCTCACATTAGGATTGCAGAAGACAAATACCACCCATTTCCAAACTTTCTTCAAGATAACTTGATTTCTTTGCTATTTTACCCTACCCTTCCAATGGCGCAGAATTTTCCCAATTTCTAAATTCTAATTTTATCTCCTTCTGATGTCACCTCCTGAAAAAAAAATCCTATTTTTGTGAGGCACAAGGTTACCAGTAGCTTTGATGTGTGTATTCCAAGCCCTCTTGTCTGAAGACAGTCTGCCAGCAGAGTTTAAGGATGACAGTGTTTCATTACAAGGCCTTTGAAGTTCCTGAGGTACCATAAATGGCCGTTATTGAGAATTTGCCTTGATTATTATTTTTCCTGCCAGACTTTTAAGCCATACAATATCAGCTTTCTTTTGACTTTGCTGCTTAGTTCCTTTTATGGTAAAGCTTAATACAGTGACCATATGGAGCAGCTGAAAGGCTGCCAAGTGTTTAAATGACAAGGTTATAAATACAGAGACAGCACGGGGGCTTTTCCCCCCCTTAATGTATAGTCCTGTTGGTTTGAGCCAAAGCAGACAATAAATCAGAATGTATAACTTGTCTTGCCACTCACTTCATAGGCTTTTTACATGTAGAGGGTCTCTTAGTGCAGTAGAGGGAAATACTTGCAGTTTGGGGAGGGAATGTTCCATGGAGGACATCTGTGAGAGCCAAAGGAAAAGTTAGACTTTGAGTTTTGTTTTACAGCAAGTTCTTTCCAAAACTCAGTCGCAAAAGGACATCCCTTCTTCTCAGCTTTGGTGCTGAGCCTCAGCCCTGACCTGCTGCTCTGGATGGAGAGGAGCTGCCTTCTCTTTGCCTTTTTCAGCTGCAAGTGGGAAAGATGCTCCATGTGCCTGGAAATAGAGACTTCATGGCTCCCAACAGCAACCCTTGCTTGCTCTGCTCTGTGTTCTCCTGCAGCTCCTGTTCTCCCAGAGCACATGAGGAGACAGGGCTCATTCCTGCCACTGCCTGCACACTCAAACACTTCGGGTTCGAGGAATTAAATTGTTTGTGTGAGTGTCAGAGGGACAAAAGCAGAGCAGGTACCTTGCATGTGGAGGGAAAGGGATTCTGCTTACCAAAGCTGCTTTTCTTCTGCAGTAATTACAGGAGGAGTGATTTAAACCTTAGAAAGCAAAAGCTTCACATGCTTAGGTCTGTGTGTGTCATCTGCACCTCTGCTCTCTTTATGCACTGTGATATTTTTTGCTATCCAGATTTTATGGTTCTGTTTAATAGGAAACTTGTGGATGTAAAGGTCTGGTATTGTATCAGCAAGACAAATTAGAAGTATATAAAGTTTTTTCTGGTTTGGTTTTTTTTTTTTTTTTTTTTTTTTCCCCAGAAGGAGTTGGTTTTTCTCAGCCACCCACTGCTGGAGCAGAGCTGCCCTACCCCAGAAACACAGCTAAGGCAGAACCAGCACTCTTACAATTAATAATTTGGATTATTTGCAAACAGATGGCCAGAAACACAAACACTTTCCCTTACAATCATCACTTATCCCTTTTGCTGCCAATACTCCACTGCACGTCTTTGCTGCTCTATGCTAATAACATCAACTGAAAGGACTTGGAATGTCAGCCCTTACCTGCTGCTCTCCGTGAGTGAGGTGCCAGCTGGGCTCTTTGAGGGAAGCTTTGTGCTTTAAGCACTAGCTCTGGGCTCTGGAGACTTGTGTACCTACCAGGGCTCTGCCTTAGATTTCCTGTGTGACCATGAACAAATAACACTCACACAATCTCAGCTGCCCATCTGCTAACATAGGCATGGTAATTATGATGGGAATGAATTTCAGTTTGTAACAGTTCTTAAGGTTGAAGATATTCATCAGAAGTGTGGTTCAAACTGTGGCCCTGGAGACAGATTCCATCTGAGAATGGAACCTCACGTGGTGGTGGAGGACAACGTACTCTCCGTGGTGTGATTGCTGAGCTGCTAAAGAGTGACAGGAAAGTAGTGACAGGAACCTTAAAGCAGCACTCAAACCATCCTGTTATTTTATTTTTATTTCTCAGAAGTCCCACACTGGCCACCCCTGTTCCATCTCTTGACATGACCACTGTACTGCTGCAGACCCAGCATCATTTTTCTCCAGTGAGTTCATCCCAGCTATTATATCACCACTTTTTCCTCTGGCCTTTCTTTGATTCTGGATGACTCTGAAAATTGCCTGTTTCTATATCTGCAGCTCTTTACATCACAAGATGAACATTTTTTAGCTATTTGGTGCATCTGAGTACGTTGGGGGATGTGCAGCCTTTGTTGCAGGAGCTGCTGCCTCACAGGACCAGGAGGACCACAGGGACACAGCAAAGGAGCAGGGCTCAGAGCTGACAGGTGAATGCTGCACACACATGCAGCAAACACACCTGTAAATGTTAATCACCCTGCACACCCAGCTGTTAACCAGCCTGAACTGAACAGTCACTGGCCAGATGTTCTCTTTAGTGAGAGCCAGGCTCTTCTGTCCTTGCCCTCATCCCAGGGGGAGCCTGCCTTGCACAGATCAGTGCTGTGCTGCCCCAGTGTTCCCCCTCATCACCTCCTGCATGCACTGCCCTGTGCATCCTGACTCACCAGGCTGTGTGGAACTGCCATGCACTGAAACCATCCTAATTTCAAGTATTTTCTTTCCAGTTTCCTATGAACAGCTTTCATTATAGATATTATTTTTGTTTGCTAAGGAGAGCTTTGGCAGCATTGCAGCATTTTTGTCTCTTTTTGTCACTGAGGTATCACCATGGATGTCACAGGTCTGGCAGCCCAGAGCAGAAGGAAGGTGGTCAGCAGGCCCCTCACCCAAAATTTCTTTAAAAATGGGTTGTCTTGGAGAAGGATGAGGAAGGGAGGTGGACAGTGCAGAGATTCTGGAAATGTTCTGAGTCCACAGGTGAAATCACAGCTTAGATTATATGAATTTGTTAAATTTAGTTTTTCTTTAGCCATTCTACAGTGCTCTGGTAGGTGTAAATTATGTCACTGGGATTGTGGAAGACCCATTGCTATCCATTTCCAAACTCTTCCAGAGCAGAAGAGATGTTCAAGGAGATGATGTTCCAGGAGACTGACCCTCTACCAAAATGTATTGTGTGGAGGATGGAGACTGTCTCACTGTTCTCTAAAAATGCCTTTGTGTGGTTGGTGCTGTTCTGCCATTTTATCTCCCTTTTCTGTGTGTAAGGGAATAAAAAGTTGTCCTTAGCCAAGTGTTTTCCTGACGGATTTTAAATAGACTGGAGTTCAACTGGGTTTTTGTTCACAAGTCAGTTAGCACTTCAGGGGGAAACTGTCTGCATATGTTTGCATCTCCTGAGTTTTGCTCAGAGTTTCAGATTCAAACAAAACTGAGAGCCCAAAGGAGAACCCAGCTTGAACTGCCAGCACAGTCTGACTTGGGGTTGGAACTATGCAAAATCTCTATATTTAGTTTGGTTTCAAATAGCTACACTAAGTCCTTATGCAGATCCCAGGAGGTGTTTTAAAGTTCGCTCAGTACTTACCCCAAGTTCCTCTGAAATATTTGGCAATTTCAAAGTTTTCTATACTGCCTGCCAAAAATTTAGATCCATAAGAAAACCTGATACAAGCATTTTTCTCTCCCCCTGCCCCCTCCTAATCATTCCACTCAAGTAACCCCTAAAGGGCGAAGGGAGAGTGTGAGCTGTGTCTCTTGTAGAGACAGATGTGGAGTGAAACCCTGAGAGACTGCAGCCACAGTTCCTCCTTCCACTCCTACACCACTTCTCATTGATTCCAACAATATTTTCTTAAGTAATAACTGGATCTGACCTTGGCACCTCGTCCTTTGGAAGCTTTTGTCTGGGTCTCTTTACAGAAAAATAGCACAGAACAGACTGTGATGTGAATAACCATGGAATGTTTTCCTTGGGCCGGGCTTGCCACATACAGAGCTCCAGAGAGGCACATACATTACTAAAAATAATAGCCTCAAACTATTCCAGTGTCATTTGTTCATTATTAAGTCTATTACCTCTGCAATGAGGCTGCAATGCTCAGGCCTTTCTGGTTCTGTGCAGAGCAGTTTATTAATGGTGCCTTTGTTTCAGAGGGATGGCACAGGGAGCTGAGCCCAGGACTTGGAGCTGCTCAGCAGCAATGAAGCAGCTACTTGGTGCTGTTTAATATCTTAAATGACTCCGTGCCCATAAATCAGCCAGCCATAAATTATGTTTAATGCTGAAAAATAACCACCAAGCAAACAGATCTTTAACCTGTAAATGTTAATTCTGTTTGTTAATACTTAGTGGCTCCAGCAGTGCTCAGAGGCTGCACAGGCTATTATTCATTTTGACTCCACTCCAACCCTTTTGCAGAGAAGCCTTTCCTAGATCTCCCTAAAAATGGGAGCTGCCTCAGGGCACCCAGCATCAAACAAGACTGTGGGAATGGCACAGTCCCGAGTTCAGCTCCTAGCTGCCCTGCCCAGGGCACTGCACCACTGGTGACTGGGTGGGTCACAAACCACAGGAGCCCTGAGCTGGGAGCTGAGTTCCAGCCATCCCTTGGCCCAGCTGCTCACTGCAGGGTGGCTTTGCAGGTGTTTGGCCCTGGGCAGAGCAGCCACACTGGCAGAGCCACTGGAGCCAGCTCAGATTGCTCTGGGCACTGTCACCTGCCTGTGATGCTGAGCGTGGCCAGGGCCACACTCCCACCCCTGGCTGCCTGAAGGGGAAAGCAGGCTGCAAGAAGAAGTTTTATTCCCTTCCTTCCCTGTTCTGTTTATCTCAGCTCTGTCACTCCCCTTCCCTTGGGCACTCTATCCCTACAGCTACAACACCCCCTTTTGTTTTGGTTTGTTTTTTTTTTTTTGGCTTTGTGTGTGGGGTGCCTAAATTTTCCTTTGTATCATCCACATGATTTTATTCCCACAGATGGATGTTGGAGAGGAGTTTTGGCTGCAGGATGGAGACAAGGCAGGGAGGAGCAGAATATCACATCAGGGCTGCCTTTAATGCCAGCTCCACCTAAAGTGTGACTGGATCCTGCTCTGCTCTGGTGGTGCACAAATCGTTCTGTGAATCAAATCCCGTACACCTGATGCTCCTTTAAATGCTTCATTTTGATTTAAATCAGTGAGTGGATGATTCAAAAAAATGCAAACACACATCATTGGGTGTCTATTTACCTTTAAAACTCTGCTATTGAAGTATTTGTAGCATAGGATTATGGAATTACTTGGGTTGGAAGGGACATTAAAGATCATCAGCCTCCAAGCCTTCTGCCATGGGCAGGGATGCCAATTATATTGTCTGGAATATTTTCTGCTTCCAATTCTGTTGAAATCATTCTCTCCTTGAGTAAAACTAATTTTCACTCTGAATTCTGGCTTTCTTTGTTCCTTCTAGGCAATAAAAAAAATCAAAGAATTTATAAGGTAAAATAATTTTGTACATCAAAAAGCCAGCTGGACCTTAAATGTATTTTACATTTGATTCTATTTTATTATTTTGTCCCTGCATTTTACTAAATGCAAATGTTTGGAAATGATGTTGGCTAAAAGATGGCAAAAATCTGAAGCAAACTTTGCAATTAAATCTTTTACCTTCATTTGGGCAATTAAAAACAGCCTCTAATGCTGCACATGTCAATGGTAAATTGTGGTTGGTAAAGTACCATTTCTGGGGAAAACAGGTTTTTTCCCATTTCTTCCCTGATAATTGGCAACAGCTCCAAACCACGAAGCTGAGGTCTGTCCCTAGTTGAGATGTAAACTATATTATCTATATAATACTTTATTAGGTCAATTTACTATCTATGAACTAAAGGAGGCATTTTCATTCTGAAAGTTGAAGTATTTACCTCAGGAAGATTTATCAGTACAGTTCCATTTCATTTCATAAGATAAAATGATGTGGAAGTAAATATTGGCCTTAATCTAAGCTGCTGTCCAGCAACAGGAAAACCATATATCTCTGTTTTAAAAATACAGAAGTTCAAAAAATGTCAGAGAATAGTGAATAACAGAGAACCTGGGCCGACAATAAAATGTAAGTGGGAACCAAATGTTAACATTCTACTTATCAGACTCTTACAAGGAGAAGAGAACGTGTAGAATGGCAATTAACACCCACTCATCACATTCTTCTGGAAGATTAAAGAACAGGCCCTAGCCCCAGTACTTACCTTTGCAAATTTTATCTCATCAATTCATTTAATTCTGAAGAGAATGAGGATTTATTTCACCTTCCTCTGACAGGTTTTTTTCTCATTGGGCTGCTTTTCCCTTTCACCACACAAGAATCCCTATCTCACCTAAAGGTGAAAATTCCTTGGCTTTCAGAGCACCCAGTTAAGTCACCACAAAAATAGATGGGATATCACAGACGCAGGAATTATGTGAGAAGGGTTTATGACGTCTGATAAAGCTGAATTTTAGCTCCTGCAGAATGTGTTATAAAAATCCAGCCATGGAGGGAGCAGAGTTTTCCATTTCTAGCCCAAATGCCACATCTCTCATTGCTAATACAGATAATAACAGTTTCCATCCAGAGACCACAACTTCATCTCCCCCTCTTCGTGGAAATGTCATACAACTTTTTCTCATTCAAATCACTAAAAATATGTATTTAGTTAGCTTTTCAAAATGCATGTATTACCTAATGACATGATTGCTTGCCTGCCTAATTTACAAGAAGTCACTTGCATAACCAGCAGATAAATATAGATGAAGGTTTTATCCATGTGTATATAAAAAGAGAATTATCCATGTGTATATAAAAAGAGAATGTGTGTGGTTTTAACTTCAAGAGTACAAAAACATACCTTAAAGTCTTTTATTAGATTTTTTTTTAAAAATTGTTTTCTAAACATATTCCTTTAAGACACTTTCGATCCAGTGATTTCTGCTGTGCTCTGAGACTTTATAAAATATAACTGCTTTCATTAACTCGGGAATCACATTCCTTTAACATGCAGTTCCCTTGCATCTGGCAGCAGCCATCCCTGCAAACATCCTCTCAGCCATGAACATTTTCTTGGTGTTAGCATGCAAATATTTTCATGCACCATCTTGCAGAGACTTTAGCAGTTGCAGATGCAGGTTTCATTTATTGAGTATTTTCTAAATATAACCATAATATGCCTTCCATGTGATTCTGAGAGTGAAAACCTCTCAGCAAGTCAGCTTTTCCCCAGAATTGTGGTTCTTGGCCAGGAGGTGTTGGTTGAACACTGGTAGGAACAGATGTAACAAGGCAATGAAGGTGATCATTAACGCTATTACATACATTTGCTGGAGCAAAAATGAAATTTTCAATTTCCACGCCATTAGGAGCCTGCAGAAGGATAAAAATGCAGTTTGCAATCCTCGCTCAGATAAATGATTGCTGCTCTCAAACCCTTGAGCAGTTTTAACAAATGGTCACTGGCTGGATTCCACTGTTGGATGGTGCCTTCAGAAAAACAGCACTATTTAAACACATTATCACAGATTCTTAATGAATCCATTCTCTGTATCCGTCTCCTATCCTGGTAGGAAACATGGAGTTGAATATGACTGGAAAACTGAACTGATACCAAGGTTCTCTAATCTCCCTCTTCAGCTGAATTTATAGATGTGCTCGTGTTGATTTATTATTGAAATTTCTTTTGGTAAAAAGCAATGATATCAGAGAGCTAGAATGACACATGAAATGTAGTCCAAGGTAAATTAAAGTACTTAAGCACAGCAGTTATCTCCTGATTATAACTAAGCACATGAGACAGCTCAAGATCCTTGCAAACACTCAATATATTAAGATGATCAGTCATCAGCATGACTCTCTTCATCTTGCTGCTGTTATGAATCACTTTTATAAGAAAATGAGCTCTTGATTCCTATCTAGGTAGGGAGACTCAAAGGAAAAAAGAAAAAAAACACGGTTATCAGAGCAGTAATGCAAGACACCCGGGGCTGGATTTCCCCTCTGAATTGGTGGGGGCTGCACTAATGGGGAACAATGAGGTGTTAAAGTGACCTTGGTGAACCGTTGGGTGTGACAGGACATTGGAAGAAATTGCAGGGCAAGAGGGAGTGTCCATCCTGAAAATTGCATAACAGCCAGCTGCACACACACATACAAATAGCTTTTTGTACCTGTCAAGAAGAATGAAAATCTTGTTCTCAATCAAATGACGAGACAGCAGCGTGTCTCCTATCCTAAAAGAGTAAAATAACATGCTCATGTCCCTGGGCATCAGAACTCCATTCTGAGCAAGCATCTGCTACAAGAGACAGCAGAGGAGCTTCCCAGGGACACACCAGGTCCGTCCCTTCCAACGCTGCCCATCAGTGCTGCTATTCTGCTCTGCTTTCTGAATATATAAACCCCAGAAAAGGCAAAATGACAGGACTCTTACAGCAACAACACACACCTCCAGAAACTTCAGCAGCCCTGGTTTGAAGGGATCTGATGCCACTTGAAAAGCTTTTGTATTCAATGAATTGTTCAAAAGGCAGGAGAACAAACTGGCAACTTGTAGTTTGTTGCTGAGGTTTCAAGGTTCACACCATTTTTGCAATAAAGTTGTAGTTGCTGGAATATAAAGAAAGATTGAGCCATCAGAGTTGCATTCTTTACTCCATGGCTTCGTTTTTAGCAGCTGAAGGACAGACTTTCTTCCTGGCCTGCATTTAGTGAGGAACAGCACAGCCATCGTCGGTGTTTAAAATAATGATATGAATTGGAAAATACAGAATGGGGGAGGAGAGACCTGGAGGGCATAAAATCACACTTGGAGTCTGAAATGAATACTTAACATTATGTAAATATAGTATAAAAGAATTATGTGGTTACATATATATAAAAACATAATATATTGTATTGTGACTACCTTGGCAGCAAAAGAGAAACAAAGAAATTGCCATTCAGCATATAAACAACCCTCCTAGATTTATATTCTGGAATGACAATTCCAAGAAACAAACTTAGCTGCACCTCTCAGAAGACATCAGAGGTTCAACAGACACAGGACAGACAGGGACTGCCAAGGAACTGCTTCTACCACACTTGAGTTTGCCCCAGCCAGAGCCATTCCATTTGTGTCACTCACATGACCACGGGAGGGTTTGGAAGTGATGTGTTGGGCAGGCTATGAGGGGCTGTGTCAGTGACAGTCCTCAGTGACACACCCTCAGTGACAGTGACACCTCTCAGTGACAGTGACACACCCTCAGTGACACACTGTCAGTGACAGTGACACACCCCTCAGTGACCGTGACACACCCTTAGTGACACACTGTCAATGACAGTGACACACCCTCAGTGACAGTGACACACCCCTCAGTGACAGTGACACACCCTCAGTGACAGTGACAGTCAGTGACATCCCTCAGAGGCACACCCTTCAGTGGCACACCCTTCAGTGACACACCCCTCAGTGACACACCCCTCAGTGACAGTGACAGTCAGTGACAGTGACACACCCCTCAGTGACAGTGACAGTCATTGACATCCCTCAGAGGCACACCCTTCAGTGACAGTGACAGTCAGTGACAGTGACACACCCCTCAGTGACAGTGACAGTCAGTGACATCCCTCAGTGGCACACCCTTCAGTGACACACCCCTCAGTGACACACTCCTCAGTGACAGTGACACACCATCAGTAACAGTGACAGTCAGTGTCAGTCCCTCAGTGACAGTGACACCTGTCAGTGATGGTGACACATCCCTCAGTGACAGTGACAGTCAGTGACACCCCTCAGTGACACACCTCAGTGACAGTGACAGTCAGTGACTGTGACACCCCTCAGTGACAGTGACAGTCAGTGACAATGACACTCGCAGTGACAGTGACACCCCTCAATGACAGTGACACACTGTCAGTGACAGTGACAGCCAGTGACAGTGACACCCATTAGTGATGGTGACAGACCCCTCAGTGACAGTGGCAGTAACACCCCTCAGTGACACACCCCTCACTGACACAACATCAGTGACAGTGACACACCCCTCGGTGACAGTGACAGTGACAGTGACAGTCAGTGACAGTGACACCCCTCAGAGACAGTAACCCGTTCCTCAGTGACAGTGACACTCCTCAGTGACAGTGACACACCATCGGTGACAGTGACACCCATCAGTGACAGTGACACACTGTCAGTGTGTCCCTCAGTAACAGTGACACCCCTCAGTGACAGTGACACACCCTTCAGTGGCAGTGACACTCATCAGTGACAGTGACACCCCCCAGTGGCAGTGACACCCATCAGTGACAGTGACACCCCTCAGTGACAGTGATACACTGTCAGTGACAGTGACATCCCTCAGTGATAGTGACAGTGACACTCACAGTGACAGTGACACCCCTCAATGAAAGAGACACACCTTTCAATGACACATTCCTCAGTGACCATAACACACCCCTCAGTGACAGTGACACCCATCAGTGACAGTGACATCCCTCAGTGACAGTGACAGTGACAGTGGCTCTCGCAGTGACAGTGACACCCCTCAATGATAGTGACACACCCTTAGTGACACACTCCTCAGTGACAATAACACACCCCTCAGTGAGAGTGGCACACCCTTAGTGACAGTGACACTCCTCAGTGGCAGTGACAGTGACAGTGACACTCCTCAGTGACACAGTGGCAGTGGCAGTGACCTGTCCCTCTGTGCCTGCTTTGGCTCGGGGCTGGGCTCTGGCTGTGGCTCATGAGGGCACAGCTGGGGGCTGGCTGGGATCAGTGTTTGCCCTGGCCAGGTCCTTGTCCCCTGTTGTTGTTCCCAGGGCTGAGGGCCAGGCAGGGCACGGCAAGGAGAGGCTTTCTGCTCCTGCAGAGGGTTCCTGTGCTTGTGGAGGGTTTCTGCTCCTGCAGAGGGTTTTTGCTCCTGCAGAGGGTTCCTGCTCCTGCAGAGGGTTCCTGCTCCTGCAGAGGGTTTTTGCTCCTGCAGAGGGTTCCTGCTCCTGCAGAGGGTTTTTGCTCCTGCAGAGGATTCCCGTTCCTGCAGAGGGTTCCTGCTCCTGCAGAGGATTCCCGTTCCTGCAGAGGGTTTTTGCTCCTGCAGAGGGTTCCCGTTCCTGCAGAGGGTTCCTGCTCCTGCAGAGGGTTTTTGCTCCTGCAGAGGGTTTTTGCTCCTGCAGAGGGTTCCCGTTCCTGCAGAGGGTTCCCGTTCCTGCAGAGGGTTCCTGCTCCTGCAGAGGGTTTTTGCTCCTGCAGAGGGTTCCTGCTCCTGCAGAGGGTTCCTGCTCCTGCAGAGGATTCCCGTTCCTGCAGAGGGTTCCTGCTCCTGCAGAGGGTTTTTGCTCCTGCAGAGGGTTTTTGCTCCTGCAGAGGGTTTTTGCTCCTGCAGAGGATTCCCGTTCCTGCAGAGGGTTTTTGCTCCTGCAGAGGGTTTTTGCTCCTGCAGAGGGTTCCTGCTCCTGCAGAGGGTTCCTGCTCCTGCAGAGGGTTTTTGCTCCTGCAGAGGGTTTTTGCTCCTGCAGAGGGTTCCTGCTCCTGCAGAGGGTTCCTGCTCCTGCAGAGGGTTTTTGCTCCTGCAGAGGGTTCCTGCTCCTGCAGAGGGTTCCTGCTCCTGCAGAGGATTCCCGTTCCTGCAGAGGGTTCCTGCTCCTGCCCAGCAGTGTGCAGTCTCAGCAGGGCTGGCTGGGCTGCAGCAGCCCCGTTCCCACGGCCCATGGGGTCCCTGGCAGGCCAGGCTGCCCCAGCACCTGGAGCTCAGTCCAGCATTAACCACACCACAGCTCCTTCCCTCTCCACAAACACAGGAACATCGCCAAGCACAACCAAAACTGAAATGACCTCTAAGCTTTGGTCTTGGCTCTGCCTTGCCAGAGATCGTGGAACCATGGAATGGTTTGGGTTGGAAGAGAGCACAAAGCCCATCCCACCCACCCCTGCCATGGCAGGGACACCTCCCACTGTCCCAGGCTGCTCCAGCCCCAGTGTCCAGCCTGGCCTTGGGCACTGCCAGGGATCCAGGGGCAGCCACAGCTGTATGGGCACCCTGTGCCAGCCCTGCCCACCCTGCCAGGGAACAATTCCTGCTCAATATCTAATCCAAACCTACATCTGCCCTCCTTCAGGTGGGATGGAATTACCTTGTCTTAGGAATGAAGTGGGTGTTCTGCCAAACCTTGGCATGCTGGAAAATAATATTCTCTCCCTCTCTTTCTGTCTCAAAGTATTTGAATAATGTTTCTGACCTGGGTAGGATATGTGTGGTACATAGCTTTCTGAAAGCTACAACATATTTTGGAAGTAGTTGTTTTCATTTTGCTTTATTTCTGACTAATTTATTCTTTGGGTTTGCTGTTGGTTTCGCTTATTGAAATGAGATTTGATAAAAATTGTGTTCCTTTTATTGAGTTAATTCTTGTTTTAGAATACAGGCGGGAGTTTTGGCTGTGAAGGAGAAATACTGTGAACTCTCAGGTACAGAATTCCACTTCTTTAAAAACTTTTCCTTCCCTACTGCTAATTCATCACAGATAAACCTAGCTGATAATGCACTTTGATATTGCAAAAATAGACACTGCCTTCCTTCAGCTTCTGAGGAGAAAAGCCTCAATAACAGACCCATCAGAAAACCTCAAAAAGTAAGCCAGGTTTGCAAGACACAGGAGAATGTTTACAAGTCTGTTATCAATAATTTAAGCCTCACTTGTCAGAATAGAAGATGGATATATATAAGCTGCTGTGCATTTTCCTTATGTATTTACTAATCCACTGCCAGCCTGCCAAACAGATTTAAAAGATATTTCCATTTCTGAAGGAAAGTTGCCTCCAACTTTCAAGGTCCAAACATTTTGTGTGTGTGCTAGTGTTAACTTCTGCTGAATAGCACACTGACAGGGAGCCTGGAGTGCTCATTGTTTCTCCATGGCTGCAATAGGCTCTGCTGATGTTTTTCTGCTGCCTGGAAGCACCTGGGAGTAGACAAAAGTGAATCTGTGGCAGCAAGGGCTCTCCCTGGTATTTTTAATCTGTCTGATGCTGGTGAATGCTCCCAGAAAAAGTTCTCTGCTAGCTGCTTTTCCACTCTGCATCTTTTTGAGCAGCTCCTGAGGAAGTCACTTTGTTAAGGAAATTTCAAGGGATGTGTTGTAGTTGTTCTGTACACACCAATTAGGATTCAGGGGTGATGTGTCTGATAGAGCCAGGGGAACAGTACAGGCTGCTGCTCAGTCAGCTCTGTAGGCTGCATGGCCATGTAGGAATGAGGGGGACGTTTCAGAAGGTGTGATTTTAGGCATTATTTTCAAGAAATCTGCAAATTAAATTCCTGCTCCCTGATGTGTACTGATGTCTGATCTACGGGGACTGCACAGCTGGAAACAACCACAGCTCATTTCTGCAGTGCCCAGTGCTATTCCCAGCAGATCTATTTCTGCTTTAAAGTCAATAAAAATGGATTTCAACTCTTATTTTTCCCCTCTATTGTTACAGGAGAGAGAAATCCTTCCCATGACAAGCTCAGTAGATGCTACCATCATCACTAATGAAGACATGGCACATTTCTGGTGCATCCTGTCCTTATTCACATCAGATGCAGCACTCCCTCCCTGGGAGGGTGTGTATTCCCTTCCTGGGAGGGTGGGCAGGGCTGGCACAGGTGCCCAGAGCAGCTGTGGCTGCCCCTGGATCCCTGGCAGTGCCCAAGGCCAGGCTGGACACTGGGGCTGGAGCAGTGGAAGGTGTCCTTGCCCATGGCAGAATGTGGCACTGGATGGACTTTGAGGTCCCTTCCAACCCAAGCCATTCTGGGACTCTGTGATTTATGATTTTCTGTTAATTATGTAAAGAAGAAAAAAGTAGGTGGATCATAAAGCCCCCCTCTGTCTCATGCGCTTGAGCCAGTAATGTTTTAGCAGAGGGAGCTCGGAGAGAGCCCTGAGCATTAACTACAAAGGCAATCTCAGCTTATCTCCATCTCTGTCCCTTCAAGTGTATTTCCAGGCTATGGAAACCATTCTGATTTATCATCAAACAGGCAAACAGCACAGATCACAAGCTCTCCTTTTCTTTTTTCTTTATTTTTTCTTTTCTTTATTTTTTTTCTTTTCCTTTTTTTTTTTTTTTTTTTTTTTTTTTTTTTTATTTTTTTCTTTTTTCTTTTCTTTTTTTTCTTTTTTTCCACCCCCTACTGAGTGTTCTGCTTGTCCCAGACAAGGCTCACAGGTAATCCAGGACTGGGATGAGCACTGGCTCCTTACTGAGAAGTACCCAGCCCTTGTTCCAGCATCCCAAGGGCCCAAGGGTAAGAGAAACAAGGTGTGAAAGAAGCAGTGTTGTGCTGAGGGCAGGGCAAGGTGCACACTCCTTTTTCCAGGGAGCAGCCCATATCCCAGTCAGGCAGATCTGCCATCTGCAGATCCCTCTGCTCTAGCTTTGACCCTGTCTTTCAGCAGTTGCTGATGACCATTAATTGCCCAAATGACTCCAAGCTCAGAATATCAGCTGAGTTTAAGCAGCCAGCCATCTGACAGAGAGATTTCCATCAATATTTCCAGTCCTCAGAGTGCAACAGAGCAGATCTGCAATGTGATCCTGAGCTCACTGTGGCAGAGATGGGCACACATCTCAGGAGAGGACTCTGCACTCCAGCCAGGAGTTCTGTCCCAGCACAGGGATGCACATGAAGAGGGTGCAGACAGTTTTCATATTTCCTTCTCCATGAAAAGGGGAAACACCATAATACTCTTTGTTTGCCTTTTAGAATGGAGATAAAATTTCAAACCAAAGGGTTTTCCAGTCCAGGTTGACAGCTGTCATTTTAAAGGAAAATATTTTGCATGTCTAAATTTGGTCAGTACATGAAAAGGTAAAAGAGAAACATAAATCTAAGATGAATTGACTATTGCTCAATCACAGAATCACAGTATGAGGCTTACACATTAAATTCCACCCATCCCACCCCTGCCATGGCAGGGACACCTCCCACTGTCCCAGGCTCCTCCAGCCCCAGTGTCCAGCCTGGCCTTGGGCACTGCCAGGGATCCAGGGGCAGCCACAGCTGCTCTGGGCACCCTGTGCCAGCCCTGCCCACCCTGCCAGGGAACAATTCCTAATTCCCAATATCCCATCTAAACTGACTCTCTGGCAGTGGGAAACCATTCCCCTTTATCCTGTCACAACAGACTCTTGTAAAAAGACTCATCTCCATCGTGTGTCTTTTTAACCTTTAGTGTATTGGAGATTCCTTCTTTCAAGCAGATAATGATGAACAAGTGGTCTAAAAATATATCAAATGATGGCTGACCATTGAAAATCAAGTGGCATGAAGAAAAAAAGAATGCATAGTTGGTCTTCTTGTACCTGCCACAGAGCAATTACCTCAACAAAACTCTGATGCCCACCAAGAGTGCAGAAAAAGCACGCAGGGAAGAATTGTTTTCTCTCTTTTGCCTCACACTTTTTCAACACTTATGTTTGTATTGCTTTTGAATTGCTCTTTGTTAGTTTGGATCCAGCTAAGCGGACACCATTTCCTTTAAGAATGAGACAAAATTCCCACACTGTTTAATGTTCCTGAGGTGGATTTCTCCAAGATGTAACACACTTATTGGTGTTCTCAACTGAGCCTTCAGCACATCTGAATCATTTAAGGGTTCACCCTCATCTAGTTAAAAATCAGTATTTGAATATCTATCAGTATGCAAAGCACTCATTTGCTACCAGAGTTAGAGCTCCTTATTATACCAGGAAGAATTTAAGTTTTAATTAGCATTTCCTCTGGTGTACTAAACCCACTGAGACTACTAGACTTACTAAAATTTAATTAACTTGACAAAAGATCCTAATTGTTTTCATGCCACTAGTCCTTAGTGGGACTAAAAATAATCCCCTTCAAATTAAGTGTCTGCAACCCACCTTCTTTTTGGATGTCCTACATACATCAAATTGGTTGGCCTACATATAATTATAGTTTCTAGGAAGCCTTGCCCACTCTGGAATCAAGATTGTTTGCTCAAAAATGGGGATTTTGATGGCAATGCACAGTGATGAAAACTTATTATTCTAAAGGCCTCAGCTAACATGAATTCTTTCCACCACCTTATTAAGTTTTGGAGGTTATTGATTTATCTTGGTGCACAGACTAATCAATGAGATGTAGCATTCATTTAAATCAATATAAAAGCCTAATATTGGCAAGAGAAAAGAAAGATTAATGTATTGGTAATGCAGCTATGATAAACAGTATATATCTATAGGAAGTGTAGTGTGAAATTTGGAATTAAAATGGAAGTACTTCCTGCTCTGAATGCTTCTCATTTCTTTATCTCTTTCCCAGTTGAGCTGCTCTCATCATTCCAAGGCTTTGTTCACTTAGAGACACTCATCTTGAAAGAAATGTGAGTGTGGAAAGCATTAGGACACAGCCTCGGGAGCACTGGGGACAGCTCTGTTACAGGAGTTTGCATGCAGAACAGAGGAACTGCAATCCAAGGAATGCTTTGGCTATGGATGTCTGAAGCAGAAGTTTAAGGAGAAGATATCAAGGAAAAGCACCTGAGCTCTTTTGCTAAGATAAGGATTCCTTTGCAATCTTCCCAACATTAGAGGAAGCAAATCTTTTTGTCTAATTATTGCCTCTGAAATTTAAAGAACAAATCAGCTTGGAAACCAAATCAAATCCATCACTTGTTATTCCTCTGCTGAGCTTTATTGGGACTGAATATCCTCGAAGTGCTTTGAAAATCCCTGCTCATACAGGTGTGGGTTTGGCAATGTAATCCATTATGTGGATGAAGAAACTGGGAAGTGTTTTTGGGAAGGCTCAAACTCCACCCCCTCCTGCAGTAACACAGCTCAGACTGAGGCTGCACCTCTGTGAATGCAAAAGAATATCAAATAGCTGCATTGTTACATCCTCCCAGCACTGGGAGGAAAAAACTGGAAATCTCTGTGTATCCACAGCCTTCAGCTCCTTTTTTCTGCCTAAACATCTGGCTGTTTCTCACATCTGAATACTAAGGAGATTATTTTGGCTGATGACCCATCCAGATTGGCTGTTAAACACCCCTCTTCTGCTTTCCTTGCCAAGTTCCTCCTTTGTTTCCTTCCCTCTCAATTTGAACCACAAGGTGCTCTCCAGGCCCCAATTTCCATCCAGATTTCCTGACGTGAGCTCAAGGTACCCATCTATTGTACTGCAATTATTAGAATCTCCTGAATATATGTACACAAAATATTTTTAATGAACAGCTCTGTAGAGTTCACATTCATAACTTCTGCCCTAATAAATAAAGCCTTTTTGTGAGCCATTCACTAAAAAACCACCATATGTCTGTATGTGTTTATTAAAGACATAATTTGAAATTAAACTCTCATTAACTTTTCTCTGAATATATAAAATAATGAACCCTGAAGACGAGTCAAAGGCATAAGTTTAGCACCTCAAATTCAAAGAAAACCAAGATATACAGTTGATGACATGAGAATGCAGGCCACCAAATATTTACTGCAGAAGTCTTGATGCATTTGGAAGAAATTAAGTTCATGTTTGTAGGAAAATGTTCATCTTTGTCCATGTGGGTAACGTCTTATGAACAATTAAAACCTAAAGTAAACTTTGTTCCTCTTCCCATCTCTGCCTTGTATTTGATTTTTTCCTGTGGCTAATGAATTGTTGGCAACATTAGATAAAACGCAGGCATTTTATCTCCTGGGTTTAACAATTATGAGGAGCAGTTTGGAATCCTCTCACATACTTATCATCACTTGTTAGAATGCACTGACTTTTAAAAAAGCTGCTTTCAGCAGTTTTTCTTGGTCTGACCTCCTGTTCACCTCACAGCATTCAGACACATAATATCTCTAATGAAAGAGAAGGTATTTTATAAAACAATTCATTAGGATCCAGTTCTCTGATCCAGCATTTTTGCACACCTTTGGAGCCTTACATTCAACCAGAACAATTTATGCATTTAGAAAATTGAGGCATAATTGAAAATTATAATGTGCAAAAGCAGTTGTGATTAACATAACGTGGAGATGGGTAATAGGAATGGCAAAGAAAATAAAATACTTCAAGCCTCTGAAGTTTAGGTGTCTTTTTCCAAATATAAGCTGTCAATAGTGATTTATGAGAATGCTGAGAACACTTACAAAATCGTCTCTTCATTATCTTTCACTGAGAACACTGATAATTTCTTGTGGATGTAGTTTTGCTCTGTTCTAGCTTCTTTCTTTTCTTATGCTGATACATAGTTTTTAAATGTTGCATTTTTGATATTTTATCTCAAAATTGCTTCTCCACTGTAAAGGAAAAACAACAAGTAGTAGATTCAGAAGGGACCTTTTGAGAGAAATCCTTTAAAATGGGAACACATGTTTGGTTTTAAATGAGTCTGAGTGTCTTAAGTACACTGCAGTTTCTCCTTTTCTATACCAAATTTAAGGTTTAACTCTGTCTGGCTCAAGCAAAGGAATAATTCATTATGGAGCAATTTATCATGATTTTATTTCTGTCAATAGCTGAAGGAAGGATAGGTATAGTATAGTTCCCCTAAATGGAAAACTGTGATAAGAAAACAAATCTGAGGTTTGGGCTGGGATTGGTTCTAGGAGAGGTTAAAAAAAAAATGTTGGGATGAATCTCTGATATTCACCCATGAAAAAAGCTCTGTATAAGATTCTCTTAACCAATTTAAATACCAGCATAATGAATATTCATTTCCTGCTGCTTACAAAATAACCATTTAAAAAATACCTGAGGAAGATAAAACCTTAGTAAGTGTTAACATCTCTCTCTTGACATCAGTTATGCTTATTTATACTTAAGGCCTAAATCACAGAAATCATACATTTTCGTAAAGAAAAATAGTTTATAATTTAATTATCAAATCCCCTTGCAACTCCATAGTGACAGATTTTTCTGGGAATTAAACAGCATCAGGCTGGAAGAACATTGGTGCCATGAGGAAGGAATAGCTACTTCAAAAAGGTTTTCCAGCCCTAAGCCTGAGATACAAAACTGAAAAGAGTAGTTAATATTTTGGTAGGAAAAATCCCAAACTGATGGAAAAACATCTGCTCCATTTAGAAACTAATGGAAAATATCAGTGCAATAGAAAGAAACAGTGCAATTAAAAAACAGGGAATCTAGTTGGTGGAAAAATGTTTATCAACTTTGAACATCTATGAGGATTGTGTAGGCACTCCTCTTCAATCACCAAAAATACAAGTAATGCTCCAGTACATGCAAACAGTGATTTTTAAATCAGATCTCACCAAATTTAACATTAAGTCATAGAAACCATCACAGCCTTGGTGTTATAGGACTTTTCTTCCTGTAGTTTTCAGTAAATAGAAGAAGCAGATACTATATTTACAGGGGAAAAGTGCACATTGTTCTTATTCAAGAAAATACCCTGATGTTCTCTGAACCTAAAAAACCCTTAATAATACATTGTCTTCATATCCACAACAACCACAAAGCCATGATATTTTTGAGTATATTGGCCAAAATCACAGGGTTCTCCTCCCAGCTTTGCAGAATTCAGGAAGTTTCATGTGCATGCACAGTCTGGTTTCGTTACAGTGGGATATGTGATGGAAGATAACTCATCCCACTCTTGACTGCATTGCCCTGAATTCAGCCATAACTCCCCAGGCCTCATGGAAGAGAGGCTGCAGAGCTGGAATACAAACATGAGCTGAGGAAAACCCATTCAGAAATGGATCTGAGCACTACTCCCACATTATCTGTGATTACACTGGAAGGCAGAGCTTGTGGCAGAGAGTTAAGACTGCATTTTCTTGTTTCAGACTGGAAGTGCCCAGGAATGGTCATCCACTGCTCTGAGCCCAGCATTGCCCTGAGCTCCACCATGGAACCTCTCAGGACAGAAGAACCCAGTTCCTGATTTAGGATGCAGAGTGAATATCAAAACTCTCAGCTGAAAGCTTATACAGCTTGATGTTTTCAGTAAACATGTGGCCCTACACCCAGATCATCTTAATTCTCATAGTTTTAACACTTGACTTGATTTAAGTCACACAGCAGTGACAAAACTGATGTTTGTGACTTAAAACCTGACCCTGGCTGCTTCAAAGCAGGGCTTAAAAATCAGCTGCAGAGGTTATTGACCTCCCCTTAAACTCATCTCTGATTAGGTTCTATAGGAAATAGTAATCACACAGAACCCCAAAATTTTCTGATAGACATAAGTCAAGGCATATATCTGAATTTCTGAATCCTGTAGTATATAGCTAAATATTTTGAGAATGATAATGTTATGTGAAAATACTTGAACTTGATGGGAAATTTCAGCTGAATTTTTTTGTAAAGTAATGTGGCACCAGATACCTTATTGAACCTTTGAATTGTACTAGATAAACATATTCATTACCATTTTCTATTCAAGAATTTGCTCAGTTAGCCATCTATTTTTGTATTTGTAAGACTTAATTAGATTTCAGTATTGATGTGTGATCAACCACAAACCAGAAAGTCTCTGATTTGTGTTCATACTCTTTTTTTGGTTCTGGTTTTGAAAAATTGATTGTAGTAGGAAATAGAAAAAAAAAAAAAGTGGGCACATGCTGACCACCTTGAAATATTGATTTGAAATGCTGAGATCTGTATGCCTCAACATGACTTGATGGGCAGGAGAATTGTCAATATATGCAACCTGAATTAATATTTTAATAGAAATTATTTGCAGAGCTAGAAGAGGAGGATGTAGGAGCCCTGTCCTTGTCACCTGTTGTTATGTGATCCTATGCATGTCCCTTTACAACTCAGAATTCCCAACACCAGCCAAAGTCCTGTGTTCCCTCTTGTCTCCATTTCCCTCTGATCCTGCCAGCTCTGGAAATCAGCTCCACTGCTGATCTCAACCAGACACAGAGAGGGAGGATATGACTCCTGATATTGGGCTCCCAGCAAGATGGGTCACAATTCTCTAGTCCCAGGCCCAGGCCCATAAAATGTGATGAACAAATTCCAGTTTTAAATGCCCTGCTGACTGACTAACCATGGAACCTGACTGTGCTCACATAAAGATAAATCTGGGGCTGCTCTCCTTCTTGTTATGTTTATCACATTGTCTATTTGCCTATATGTCCAAGTTTAGGACAAAACTGGGGAAAAGCCTCCAAAGGAGCCCCCCAGACTAAACCCCCCTCACAATTCCTCCCCCCCACTGGGCTCAGAGAGAATTTTACTCGGGGGGAAAAGTGGAAAAAACTTGTTTATTAACAAACACAAGAAAAAAAAACACTTCCCAGCAACAGGAAAGTACAATCCCAGATGACAAGAGAGCTGTTTTCACCGAAGTGAGAGACGGTCGCTGCTGGGAAGGGCGAGAAGCTTCTTGGGCAGGCTCCGGAGGCAGTCTCTGATGCTCAGGTCCCGTCCGGAGCCGGTACAGATCTTGGAGCTGAAGGAGAGAAGGGGGAAGGGGAAGGCAGCAGCAGCCAGGGCAGAGCCGGGGCAGCAGCAGCAGCAGCGGGGCAGAAGCAATAGGGCAAAAGCAGCAGGGCTGGGGTAGCAGCAAGCAGCAGCAAGCAGCAGCAGCAGCAGCAGCAGCAGCAGCAGCAGCAGCAGCAGGGCAAGCCAAGCAAGCCCAGTCCCCGGGGCACCACCCCCACCAGGGGGGAGAAAGGGCACCGGCGGCAGCTCCATGCAGACAGCGAGGTGTGGGAGCGGGAGAGGAGCAGACAAAACACCAACCCAGGACATTCCACCCCTTATCCCACATCGTGAACGTTTACACACGATTGGGATATACACCCACTCACTACAACGTAAAAGCTTTCATCCGACTTCCGCAAACCTTCATCACTTACACATTTCCTCTCATTTCACTTACTCAGACCTTCAACACTTACATATGTCTTTCTGTCTCATCCTACAATCAGTTCTCCCTGTGGTACACACCGTGTTGTTCCATCTTCCTGCATTATCCACCACGTGCATCCTGGTCCTTGAGCAAAGACAATCCCACGAATGGATTTGCCTGTACCCGAGGCAGGATTAACCCATACTGCCTTTCCTAACAGACCTCTGACATGGGCCACTGGGACTTTATCTCCATCCACTGTATTAAGGGAGTCAGACTGGGCAGGACCTGCTCGGTTGATGGAACCTCTGGTGTTAACTAACCAAGTAGCCTTTGCTAGATGTTGTTCCCAGTTCTTAAAAGACCCCCCACCTAATGCCTTCAAGGTGGTTTTCAGTAATCCATTGTACCTTTCCACTTTACCTGCAGCTGGTGCATGGTAAGGGATGTGGTACACCCACTCAATGCCATGTTCTCTAGCCCAGGTGTTAATGAGATTGTTCTTAAAATGAGTCCCATTGTCTGACTCAATCCTCTCAGGGGTGCCATGCCTCCACAGGACCTGCTTTTCCAGGCCCAGGATGGTGTTGCGGGCTGTAGCATGAGACACTGGGTACGTCTCTAACCATCCAGTTGTGGCTTCCACCATGGTCTGGACATAGCGCTTGCCTTGGCGGGTCTGAGGCAGTGTGATGTAGTCAATCTGCCAGACCTCTCCGTACTTATACTTGGACCACCGCCCCCCATACCAGAGGGGCTTCACCCGCTTCGCCTGCTTGATGGCAGCGCACGTGTCACAGTCGTGGATAACCTGGGAGATGCTGTCCATGGTTAGATCCACCCCTCGGTCTCGTGCCCACTTGTAGGTGGCATCTCTGCCCTGATGACCCGAGGCATCATGGGCCCATCGAGCTAGGAACAATTCTCCCTTGTGTTCCCAATCTAAGTCTATCTTCGACACCCCTATTCTTGCAGCTTGATCTACTTGCTGATTATGTTGCTGCTCCTCATTGGCTCTCTTTCTGGGGACATGGGCATCTACATGGCGAACTTTTACAGGTAGTTTCTCTAATCGAGTAGCGATGTCTTTCCACTCTTCAGCAGCCCAAATTGGTTTTCCTCTGCGCTGCCAGTTCGCCTTTTTCCATTTCTTCAACCATCCCCACAGAGCATTGGCTACCACCCAGGAATCAGTGTATAAATAGAGTTTCGGCCATTTCTCTCTCTCTGCGATGTTAAGGGCCAGTTGGACAGCTTTGAGTTCGGCGAATTGACTGGATCCACCCTCTCCTTCAGTGGCCTCTGCAACCCGTCGTGTGGGGCTCCATACAGCCGCTTTCCATCTCCGGTTCATCCCCACGACGCGACAGGAGCCATCAGTGAATAGAGCATAACGGGTTTCCTCTGCCGGTAGCTCGTTGTATGGTGGAGCTTCTTCAGCCCGTGTCACTGGTTCTTCTTCTTCATCCGCGACACCGAAACTTTCACCTTCGGGCCAGTTTGTAATTATTTCCAGAATCCCAGGACGATTTAGTTTCCCGATTCTGGCACGCTGAGTGATGAGGGCTATCCACTTGCTCCACGTGGCACTGGTGGCATGGTGGGTTGAGGGAACCTTTCCGCTGAACATCCACCCCAGCACCGGTAGTCGGGGTGCCAGGAGAAGCTGTGCTTCCGTACCAATGACTTCTGAGGCGGCTTGGACTCCCTCATAGGCGGCCAAAATTTCCTTCTCCGTTGGGGTGTAATTGCCTTCAGACCCTCTGTAACTTCTGCTCCAAAATCCTAGGGGTCGGTCTCGGGTCTCACCAGGCACCTTCTGCCACAGGCTCCAGGACAGACCATGGTTCCCGGCTGCAGAGTAGAGCACATTCTTTACCTCTGGTCCCGTCCTGACTGGGCCAAGGGCCACTGCATGAGCGATCTCCTGCTTGATCTGGGCAAAAGCTTGCTGTTGTTCAGGACCCCAGTGGAAATCGTTCTTCTTGCGAGTGACCTGGTAAAGAGGGCTTACAATTTGGCTGTACTCAGGGATGTGCATTCTCCAAAAGCCTATGGCACCTAGGAAAGCTTGGGTCTCTTTCTTGTTGGTAGGTGGGGACATAGCTGTAATTTTGTTAATGACATCAGTAGGAATCTGACGCCGTCCATCTTGCCACTTCACTCCCAGGAACTGGATCTCACGTGCAGGTCCCTTAACCTTACTCTTCTTGATGGCGAAGCCGGCTTCCAGGAGGATTTGGATAATTTTCTCTCCTTTCTCAAACACTTCTGCTGCTGTGTTCCCCCATACGATGATGTCATCAATATATTGTAGATGTTCTGGAGCCTCACCCTTTTCCAGTGCAGCCTGGATCAGTCCATGACAGATGGTGGGACTGTGCTTCCACCCCTGGGGCAGTCGATTCCAGGTGTACTGCACGCCCCTCCAGGTGAAAGCAAACTGCGGCCTGCATTCCGCTGCCAAAGGAATGGAGAAAAACGCATTGGCGATGTCAATGGTGGCATACCACCTTGCTGCCTTGGACTCCAGCTCGTACTGCAGCTCCAGCATGTCCGGCACGGCAGCGCTCAGCGGTGGAGTCACTTCATTCAAGGCACGATAGTCCACAGTTAGTCTCCATTCTCCATTAGATTTTCGCACAGGCCAGATGGGACTGTTGAAGGGTGAGTGGGCTTTGCTAACCACCCCTTGGCTCTCCAGCTCACGGATCATCTTGTGAATGGGAATCACAGCATCTCGAGTTGTTCTATATTGCCGGCGATGTACTATTGAAGTGGCAATCGGTACTCGTTGGTCTTCTCCTTTCAGAAGTCCTACTGTAATGGGATTCTCAGCTAGTCCAGGCAGGGTGTTCAATTGGCGGATGTGTTCTGCCATTACAGCCGCTATCCCGAATGCCCACTTCAGGCCTTTTGGATCCTTAAAATACCCGCTCCGAAGGTAATCTATGCCCAAAATGCATGGGGCCTCTGGACCAGTCACAACAAGATGTTTCTTCCATTCCCTTCCAGTTAAACTCACTTCAGCTTCCACCAGGGTGAAGTCCTGCGAGCCGCCTGTTACACCAGCGATGGAAACGGATTCTTCCCCCACATATCTTGATGGAATTATCGTACATTGGGCACCTGTATCAACTAAAGCTCGGTACTTCTGTGGTTTCGATGTGCCAGGCCACCGAATCCACACAGTCCAAAAGACACGATTTTCCCTCGCCTCACCCTGGCTAGAGGCAGGGCCCCTCTAAGCCTGTTTATCTTTCTTCCCTGGGGCATGCATCTTAGAAGTTCCTTCGAGAGGGTCAGACATGTCATTATCACTGTCATATTTGGCACTTTGGGTACGGGCAACAGGAGCGGCTCTCCTTCGGATGGAACTTCCGCTTTCAATCTTGCCTTCCTTCAACTCCCTCACCTGTCGTGCCAGAGCAGCCGTAGGCTTTCCATCCCATCTCCTCATGTTCTCTCCAGAATCCTGCAGGAAAAACCATAGCTCGGCCCGGGGAGTGTACCTCCTCTCCCCATCGGGAGAACGTCTACGTTGGTTGCCAGGACGTCCAATTTGCACGGCTGAAATTTGGAGGAGGTCCTCCTTAATTTCCTCCCTGAGCCTCTTATGATTTTCCTCTATCTTGTCCTCTAAGTTCTGCAAGCGTGTTTCCACGGCGGCGATTCTGGCATGGGTTGGGCCATGCACAGCATCCGCGTATGCCCGGAGCTTCTTCGCCATGTCCAGCACCGTTTCATAGACCTCTTCTCGCTTCATTATTGCCAGAGCAGACGCATATTCAGATGGCCCGAGTCGCACCAGCTTCCTCCACATTACAGGGGTGCATGGTACCAGGTCTGGGTTCCTAGTTGTTACATCATCTGAAAAAATAATCTCCGCCACTGCCATCTCCCTCAGACGTTGGATCCCTTGCTCTATGGTTTTCCACTTGGTCTGTTGCATATACAGATCATCGGCACACAGATATCTTTGTGCTACGCTGTCTAAAACACGTGCCCAGAGGCTTTGAGGGTTGGCCTCCCTCATCATACCCTGATCGATGACCGGATCATGAGACAGGGATCCCAGGTGTCTCACCTCAGTGCCATCTAAGATGGTAGCCTCGCCTGCGGCATCCCAAAGCCGAACCAGCCAACTAATTATGGATTCATCGGGCTGTCTTGTATAATCCTTTCTTAAACCCCGAAGATCTTTTAAGGACAGAGACTCATTATTAGTTTCTGATCTCACACCAGTGGTTTTAACTCTTGATTTTACATCAGGAGGTGTTGAAGGTCCTTCTCCTGCATCCTCATCATCATCCTCCACTGGCCGATCGGTCTCCTTGGTGCACTTCCCACTCCTTGTACTGGTAGCCACAGCCATTGGTTGAAGCTTGCTTCCTAATTTCATCCCTGTCCTCGGGCCTGGGGTGCTAACTACAGCCTGAGTAGCTGGCATAGTAGCTGTGTTATCTCCCTGTTCCCTTTCCTTTGTTTGTTGTTCTCCACTATCTAACAGGGTACGATAAGCATACGCCAGAGCCCAGCTCACTGCAGTAATCTTTTTTTCCCTGGAGCTATTGTGGCATTTCTCTTTCACATATTTTACCACCTCAGCCGGGTTCTGAATTTGCTCATGTGAAAAATCCCAAACCATAGGATCAGAAAATTCCTTTAACATCTGGCCCAGGTCCTGCCATTTTCCACACCACTCAGGACTCCTCACACTTTGTCCTGCTGCTAAATCAGGAGTCGCACCAGCACCTCTAGAAATCTCAGCCCTGATTTTATATAAACTGTAAACTGTGTAGAGGAAGCTTACAACATTAAACGTCAGGAAGATGATCTCTTTAATACTAAAGGAGAACTGCACATATCCTAATAACGAGGTAAAAAATTCAGAGGAGACAAAGGGAAGCAAAGGCTGAAAAGCCTCCTCCCCTGCTTCTCCTCTAATAAACTGGATACATATCCATAACCAGGATCCAGAAGATATCCCTGGAACCGATTCCAGCATTTTCATAAACCTCTTACAAGCCATTGCAACCAAGCCCAGTCCAATCAATATTTTGGTCATTATCCCTCTAGTATAAAAACTACACATAAGAGACAGTACTGGAGCTATTTCCGGGCAGGAAAATAACCCCAGAGACCAAAGAGGCATTAAAACCTCAAAAAAACCCAGTATCCAGAACCACATACTGAAATCCATTCCAAACACCATTATATATAGTTACACAGTTTTTTCCACTTTCTTCGGTTCCCCGTACGGGCCACCAAATTATTTGTCCAAGTTTAGGACAAAACTGGGGAAAAGCCTCCAAAGGAGCCCCCCAGACTAAACCCCCCTCACAATTCCTCCCCCCCACTGGGCTCAGAGAGAATTTTACTCGGGGGGAAAAGTGGGAAAAACTTGTTTATTAACAAACACAAGAAAAAAAAACACTTCCCAGCAACAGGAAAGTACAATCCCAGATGACAAAAGAACTGTTTTCACCGAAGTGAGAGACGGTCGCTGCTGGGAAGGGCGAGAAGCTTCTTGGGCAGGCTCCGGAGGCAGTCTCTGATGCTCAGGTCCCGTCCGGAGCCGGTACAGATCTTGGAGCTGAAGGAGAGAAGGGGGAAGGGGAAGGCAGCAGCAGCCAGGGCAGAGCCGGGGCAGCAGCAGCAGCAGCGGGGCAGAAGCAATAGGGCAAAAGCAGCAGGGCTGGGGTAGCAGCAAGCAGCAGCAAGCAGCAGCAGCAGCAGCAGCAGCAGCAGCAGCAGCAGCAGGGCAAGCCAAGCAAGCCCAGTCCCCGGGGCACCACCCCCACCAGGGGGGAGAAAGGGCACCGGCGGCAGCTCCATGCAGACAGCGAGGTGTGGGAGCGGGAGAGGAGCAGACAAAACACCAACCCAGGACACTATATTAAAACCAGACTTCCCTGGTGGAATGTAAATGTTAAAAATGAGCTCAGCAAAACCAAGACTTGCTCAGATCGTGCTCTCTTGTCTTACTATTTACCCTTCCCGAAAAGATGTGGGTCTCCCAAGGAGCTGCTGCTGGTACCAGATGGGCAGATCCTTCTGTAGGTAAGCAGGTTCTGGGAGCCTTCTTCCAAAGCAATGTCTGCAGTTTTGGAAAAGGAGAGCTCCAGAGCAGGAATCAGACACAGCAGGCCCTGCAGGGACCTTGGGGATGGGGAACTCAGAACTGCCAAATGATTTCTCAGTTATGCAGAAAGCCTGTTCAGGTTTCTTTTAGGGGAAGATCAAAGGCTGTGGAGGGAAATGCATTTGGAACCCCAACAGAAGGGAGTGTGCTGCATTCAAAGCAGCCATACTCTGGACTGGGCGGGGGGGAGGCCTTAATTTATAATTAGTAATTTATGGCTCAGTTGTACATTATGTTTTCAGAAGTCCCCAGTACCACCAGATCTCAGTTCAGACACTGCTGTTTTGTTTCCTGAGTTCACTTTTTGAAGTTTGATCTCAGATCAAGAAAGGGGTGGGCAAGAAAATTAATGGTACCTATGGAAGCAATCAATTCATATGCTCAGTATTTTGGGTCTAAATTCTTAATTGTAGGTGAAATCAGCCTTTCTGAAGAGCTGCCAAGAGCACTTATGTAGGGCACAGACTTTATGCTGGCCTGCACAGAAGAAAATTCTTATTTTCAATAGTGTTTTCTTGTTTGATTTATGTAGATCATGCAGCCAAATACTTTGTATTTTTAGCTGACATGAAAAGATTTTCTCAATACAATGTGGTTTAGAAAAATCCATTCAGTCAGGAAAAAAGGTTGTGATGACCCATTAAGGAAACATTCCTTAAACCCCAGTAGTTTAATTTAAAAATGTCTTGTTTCTTCAGTCTCTTAATCCTAAACAAGCCCTGGACATTTTTGAACTATGCAACTAATCCTGAGAATGCTCGCCCATGCAAATTGTTGCTTAGAATGGGAATAAAAGATTATACTGTCAGGTTTCATATCTGGGATACGAAGGACTTCACATTTTAGATTATAGAAATGTCACTAATCTTCTGAGGGAATGAAACACACTTTAACCTTGCCCAAGTACTTCTTTGCTGTCATTAAGGTAAACAGAATGAATATTAATAGGAGAGTTAGGCCTTTTTAGGATGGAAGGCAGTATTTGTATAAAAATGCAGTTCACAGCACTGAAATTGGCCTACTTGACTAAAAATCCTAAAATGTATTAACATCCCAAATGCCATAAGGAGCTTATGGGAGTTTTTAAAGGTATGAGGCTAAAACTTCCTCCAGCATGTTTGACACTTGCAGAGTGGAAGATGCCTGCTGATGGAAGGGAGCAGGATTGATTTGCCAACAGATGCCTGTCCATTTACAGCTATGGATCTTCCAGCCACAATGTACAAGACATGGTGGGAACTTCCATTTGTCGTGGGAAGAGGAGGAGAGCATGAGATCCTAGCCCTGGACAATATAGCCATAGTAAACTATCCATTATTGTGATGTATATGTAGTCCCTGCCTTAGGTTACCTTCAGCAACATGAAACCTGACAGGTTGTTTCTTTATTTCTAAAGATGAAATAACAAAAAGGTTGAGACAGCTCCATTTTCTATTTCTCCTTTGTGGGATTTTTTATCTACCATTGTTTTCAACATTCTGAGTGTGCTCTTTATTTTATTTAAAATAATGAAAGAATGGGGAAGGAATGAAGAAGGAAGGAAACAGCAGAGAATGGAGACAGAACTCTTTCTCCAAGCACTGCGTGAAGCTTCTGACATGCCTTGACATTGCTCCTCTCATATAGATTTAAAATCGTATCTCAAAACTTCCCCATGCCCCTAAGCCATAAATATTTAATTCTCAGTATTACATCAATCAGGTTAGAGGATCTATGAAAGACATTGGTGGTAAAAGCTTCTAGTGCTGTTTGCTGCAGACCTCCAAAAGCACTCCAGTTACTCAGAGAGCTTCTGAGGAGCTGCTGGCAGAAGAAGGGGCGTTGATTAATGGCTCCCTGGGACCCTCTGACACCTATGCCTGGATCAGAGAGATAAGAGAGACCCCAGAGCAGTGCTTTGTGCAAGGCAGGCAAAGGTTAGCAGCGTGCAGGAGCTCCTGCAAGGAGCAGGAGATAGGCAGCAGCTCCCTCTGGGACAGGATAATGGGCTGCAAAGGGGAGCCAGAGAGTGAAGGAGCATTTTGTAGTACTCAGGCAAAAACAAGAGACAAGACAGACAATGTGAGAGGACTAGATAAAAAGCAAGAATAAGAATCCACAGAGAAATGAAGTTTAAGGTGTGTCAAGGTTTGGAGATTTTTTTAAAGTATAGTTTAATTTATCATCCATAACAAGTTTAATTTATCATCCATAACAGAGGGCTTATATCAGGATGATTTTGTTTATTTATTCTTTTTTTGCTGTCAAAATACACCATACTTTGGACAGCAGAACAGGGAGGGGATTCTCCCCCTTTACTCTGCTATCCTGAGACCCCACCTGGGCTGGGATGTGGTTCCCACCTGTGAACAGTTCTGGTGCCCCAACATAAGAAGGACATGGAAGCGCTGGAGAGAGCCCAGAGGAGGCCACGGAGGTACTGAGGGCACTGGAGCACCTCCCCTGTGGAGCCAGGCTGGCAGAGCTGGGGCTGCTCAGCCTGGAGAGGAGAAGGTTGTGTGGAGAGCTCACAGCTCCTCCCAGGGTCTGAGGGGCTGCAGGGAACCAGAGAGGGACAATTCCTCAGGAACTGCAGTGCCAGGAGCCAGGGAATGGCTGCCAGTGCCAGAGGGCAGGGCTGGGTGGGATATTGGGAATGAGGAATTGTTCCCTGGCAGGGTGGGCAGGGCTGGCACAGGGTGCCCAGAGCAGCTGTGGCTGCCCCTGGATCCCTGGCAGTGCCCAAGGCCAGGCTGGACACTGGGGCTGGAGCAGCCTGGGACAGTGGGAGGTGTCCCTGCCATGGCTGGGGTGGGATGGGATGAGCTTTAAGTCTCTTGTGACCCAACCCATTCTATTATTTGCCATCCTGAACAAAGCTCACTTCTTTATCCCAGCAGTGTGACCAATATACATCCAGAACATCTAACAGCCCAGTATTTAGTTAAAATAATCCTCTCTCTATAGGGGTACAGGAAAATTCAGATAGGTTGGTTAGAGTAGCTTTTTCTGCAAACGTGAGCTATTTGTGGTAACTGGCACAAAACACCCACTATAACCAGGCTGTTTCCCTGACCCAGGGACATTTCGTCCATGTGAAGCAGAACAGAGTGCAGAAATTTGCATTGCTCACTCATCCATTTATCCCAGTGCCATGCTGTGTGAAGAGTCCAGAAACACATGCTCCACAATACTGAAAAATTGCCTTTTAGGTTAACTTTATCTTTTTCTCACACTGTGCTTAGAATTCCTGGTAGAGAGCAAGTAGGGTTTTTTTTTCAGTCGGTTCCACTTGAAGCCATTGCAATACTTCTTACATTGGGGTCATAGGCTGGAGACAGGCACAGGACAGAGCACACCAAATGGGTTTAGTGTTGGGTTTATTGTTGAGCCTCCCCTTCTGCAGGGGTTCAGAACTTTCGCCCTTGCACTCGTGATTGGTTAGGGCCTCAGCACTGCCCAGCTCCCTGGCCAAAGGCATGACTGGACCCATTCTGGATCCATTCAGGATCCCACGGGATTGGCAGGGGTCCCCTGTTTGTGCTTGATTCCAACCTGTCATTGCCTCACCCACGGACCAGGTCATCTCTTCTACAAGAAACTGAGTGAGCCAAATTGGAATTCTGCTATGTCCAAATTCATCTGTGCAGCTACAGACCAGCTGTGTTGTGACAAATACTTTTCTGGAGTAAAATGCCATCCCACAGGTTGCCTTCCTGACCAGGCAGGGAGCTTTGTTATTTACAGATCTATCTGTGAATGCCATGCATGGAAATAAAGGTGGTTTTAAACTTTGCAAATGGTGTTTGCAAGGCAAGGCATGAGGCAGCTTTGGGAGAATTCTGTAAACGGGGTGGATTCACAGAACCTGGGAATCATTGGAGGGGAAAAATAAATTTGCTTTAATGAGCTTTGACTTAGTATTCAAAGTAGGAAATTTTGACACATTTGGGAGTACTTTGTATTAGTGTCAACGAGCCAGGAGAACAAATCCTTGGAATGGGAATTATTTCATAATGATCACAGGCTGACATCACTGACTGGATTTAACTGTATCCTTTTCAGTGGGAAAGATAAGGGGAAGAGGTCCTTCAGGGCATGGCTGTATAAACGTGTGCTTTGGAGAGGGGAAATATCTACAACATCTCCCAGATGTGGGTGGGCAACACCTAAAACCTCAGGGGTGCTCTCTTTCACAGGAACCCCTATTAACTGGTGGCCATGGAGGGAGAACTGCAGGAAAATGGCAAAAAAATGTCAGGGGTAGTTGCTTGGCATGGAGGTATGGTCACAAGTGAAAATTACCTACAGCAATGGAAGGAAAAATTATTTCTTTGGATCAGGAAGAACGATTTAGAAAGGTCCTCAAAGAGCTTTTATTGGAAGAGTCATTTGGAGTGACATTTTGAGGCTACAAGGACACACAATCCACTTCCTACAAATATATTATTCCTGAGAGATCCCACACCACCCATTTGTGCAGCACTCATTTCCTAAATGACAGTAGCAAAGCATAAACTTGGGAAGCAACACAGTTTCATATGAAGTTGGTCTTTCTGGTGAGGATTAGTTATTGTCTAATTGAAGACAAGAGGCAAACAGAGAAGTCTTTGATGCTTGAAGCAGCAAAAATAAAAATTTGCATTTTTTCCCTGTAAGAAAATAATTTTTCACATTTTGGTGTCAAATTAAGTCCAGAGGGTACAATGATCTTATTTGCTGCTGGACATAACTGAGCCCTATAATTTGTGCCATGCTCACTTTCTTGTTACAATTTTTCTGAGAGGCAGCATTCTAATCCAAAAGAACAAGATTTTGAAAAAGGCATTAAAGAAATATTTTTTATTAGGCAAATGGGCATTTTGGTGCCTATAGGTATTTTTAAAAATCTCACTAAATGCCCTAGAACATTGAAATAGTTTACGAATGAAGATTTGTAATTCCTCAAGGAAGAGAAGGCACCTCCTTCTCCCCCAGGTCAGTGAGATCTAGCCATGCCTTTCTCATGGACTTGGGCCTTTAATGTCAAGGTTGTTACACCTGAAAAGCAACTCTGTGAGAGTACTTTTGCTAGTTCAAAAATCTCAAAAGTCCTCTCTCACTAGGGAAGAGGCTTGGAAATAAAGGGATAAGCTAATTATTTATAATTAGGTCAGAGTGGGTAGGCTGATTGCCATAATTAACACAGCCTAATAACTGGCCGGGGGGATTTTACTTGGCTGTACCAGGTAAAATCTGGTCCAATGGATCTCAGCTGTGCTGTGCTGGTGTGAGAGCATCCCCAGCCCAGGCAGGCTGGAGTGGGGAGTGGGTAATGTCAGGGTAATCAGTGTGGGTGTCTGCGCTGGAGGGCTGAGCTGGGATCGTGGGGTGCTCCCAGGAGGGTGGTGTGGCTGGGCAAACATCCGACTGAGCAGCGAGGAGCTGGGGGAAGGTTTAGAGAGCTGTGCATCAAACCACACTATTGCAGCGCACGTTTATTTCATTCTATTCAGATTATTGTTAAAATGGTTTGTTCCTATATACTCCCATGTTTTTCCCCAGTTGGTTTATCCCCAAGTTGTATCCACCCCTGAAACTACCTAATTTGGCATTCCCTGCCCCCTTGTACATCATTGCTACCCTGCCCCTTGTTCCAGCACCTTCGTTGTCCGTCACTGTAACCCTGCCCCTTTTTCCAGCACCTTCCATGTCAGTCTTACCCTGGGCCAATCCCTAGTTGGTCCACCCCTTTGGAAATCCCCCATTACTCGATGCCCCACTGGCCCATGTGACCCTTTCTCCTCCCCCTGCTCCCCTCATTGGTTGTAACCCTGTAAGACCCTGCTTTCCACTCCTCCCCCAAAGACCCTTCATTGGTCAATTGTTTGTCCCCACCCCCTGAACTGACCCCATATTTAATCTCGGACGCAGCAATGCTCAGGGTTTTTTGTTCCTGACTGCTACTGCTTTGGTAAGGTGTTTTGAGCTCCAGGACTGGAGAGCCTTCCTCACCTCTTTGGCTCAATCCTCGATGTGGGACACACTGAAGAGCTACTAGTTCTTATGGTTCTGCTTCCAGGAAATCTCCTCCTGGGGCAGTTCCCCACACCTGGCGCGGCTCTGGTGTTACAAAGAACTAGCCGGGGCTCCAGAAGCCCGTGTCACCATACTGCAGCACTCGATTGAAAAGAGATTTCCAGAAATCAGAGGAGCGTTCCTCCGGCCCTGGGAACCGAGGGTACGTCCCAGACTGAGCTAACCCAGGGTAAATATTGCACACAGAGGATGAGCCAGGAATGTTTCTCATCCCACAGCCATTTGTAGGGGAGGATCTGAGACCTCCATGGGATGCAGAACGAGCCATTTGTTGTGGCATTGTCCAGCACAGCTTTCCGTGCTGCAAGAGTGCTCCTTTCTGTCAGTCTGGCTGCTTCAATCCTCTCCACAACACACAAAATGAGCCTGAACAACGGCCAAGTGCATTCCAGAGATAATCCTTAATAAAGCAAAGAGAATAGCAAGCAACCAGAGTCTGAGCAGCTTCAAGACTGTCTCAGGAGAGCATCATGCGCATCTTGGAAGATGGCGTGAGCATAA
Source organism: Oenanthe melanoleuca (assembly GCF_029582105.1). Taxonomy (NCBI): domain Eukaryota; kingdom Metazoa; phylum Chordata; class Aves; order Passeriformes; family Muscicapidae; genus Oenanthe; species Oenanthe melanoleuca. The sequence continues at coordinate 19,887,037 of NC_079345.1, read as the reverse complement.
GTCCTGCCATGGCTCTGTGCAGCTTTCCAAACCCAAAACTGACTCAGAACTCCAGGCTGCATTCAGGCTTTCATAATCAGTGTCATGTTACTGTTGGAATCTATGCACAATCTAAAAGTTTTTTATGTAACTCCAGTTAGTTTTCACAGAATCATAGAATAACCAGGTTGGAAGAGACTTTTGAGATCGAGTCCAACCTAGCTCTAACACCTCAACTAAACCCTGGCACCAAGTGCCACATCCAGTCTTTCTTTAAACACATCCAGGAATGGTGACTCTATTACCTGTCCAGGCAAAACATTCCGATACTTTATTATTTTTTTCTCTAAAAACTTTCTTGTAATATCCAACTTATATCTTCCTTGATGTAACTTCACACTGTTCTCTGGTTGTGTCAGTGCCCCTGGAGAAGAGACCAGCCCCACACAGCACAGCCACCTTTCAGGGAGCTGTAGAGAGTGATAAGGTCACTCTGAGTCTCCTTTTCTCCAGGCTGAACAACCCCAGCTCCTTCAGTTGTTCCTCACAGGGTTTGTGTTCCAAGCCCCTCACCAGCCTTGTTTCCTCCTCTGGATGTGCTCAAGTGTCTCAATGTCCTTCCCAAACTGAGGGGACAGAACTGGACACAGCACTCGAGGTGTGGCCTCACCAGTGCTGAGTACAAGGGAGGAATGACCTCCCTGCTCCTGCTGGCCACACCATTCCTGATCCAGGCCAGGGGCCATTGGCCTTCTTGGCCACCAGGGCACACTGCTGGCTCATGTCCAGCTGCTGTCCATCAGTGCCCCAGCTCCCTTTTTGCCTGGGCACTGTCCACCCACACCATCACTACCTATAACATTACAGGGGGTTATTGTGGCCAAAATGCAGGACCTGGCACTTGGCCTTGTTAAACTCCATCCCACTGGACTCTGCCCATCCATCCAACCATTCCAGGTCTCTCTGCAGAGCCCTCCTCCATTCCAACAGATGGACACACGCTCCCATGTTAGTGTTATCTGCAGGTTTACTGATGAAAGACTCAACAGCCTTATCCATGTCATCAATGAAGATATTGAACAGAACAGGCCCCAGCACAGACCCCTGGGGCACACCAGTGGTGACTGATCCCAGCTGGATGCAGCACCATTCACCACTCTCTGGGCCTGGCCATCCAGCCAGTTCTTAACCCAGAAAGAGTGCTCCTGTCAAATCACAGGCTGCCAGCTTTTCCAGGGAATGGTGTGGGAGACAGTATCAAAGGCCTTGCTGAAGTCCAAGTAGACAAGATCCACAGCCTTTCCTGCATCCACCAGGTAGGTCACTTGGTCATAAAAGGAGACCAGGTTGGTCCAACATGACCTACCCCTCCTAAACCCACGCTGGCTGGGTGTGATACCCTGGCCTTCCTCTAAGTGTGATGACACTCAGTATAAACTGTTCCGTAACCTTACCAGATACGGAGGTCAGGCTAACTGGCCTATAGGTACCAGGATCCTCGTCCTTATCCTTTTTATGAATGGGTGTCACATTGGCCAGCTTCCAATCACTTGGAACTTCACCAGTGTCCCAGGACTGTTGGTAAATGATGGAGAGCGTCTTTGCAAGCTCATCTGCCATCCCTCATCACCCTGGGATGGATCTCATCTGGTCCCATAGATTTATGCATCTCAGCGGTTCTCTGGCTGCCTCCTCCTGGATAACAGAGGGACTATTCTGCTTCCTGACACTATCTACCAGTTGTCCTGAGGCCAAGCTGTCATCCCACTAAAGACTGAGGCAAAGAAGGCGTTAAGCTCTTCTGCCTTCTCCTCATCTGCAGTTACTAAGTTCCCTCCCTCATCCATTAGAGAACAAAGGCTGGTCTTACCCTTTCTTTTACCATTAATATATTTGTAGAAACTTTTTATTAATTTTTTTTTTTATCTTTTAGAGAAGTCGCCATTTTAAGTTCATACTGAGCTTTGGTCTCCCTATTTTTTTTCCAACATGTCTTAGCAGCCTCCTTAAATACTTCTTGAGACACCTGATCCTCCTTCCAAAGATGATACATCCTCTTTTTATTCCTAAGTTCCTTCAAAAGCTCTTTAAAAACTCTAAAACCTCTCTAAATCCTCTAAAAACTTACTGGATTGCATTTTTTTTTTTTGCTGTACTAAGTTCCCAGCAGATGACTGGCAGGTTGAAGTCATTTACAAGAACAAGGGTTGATGATTCTGAAACACTGTCTAGCTGCTTAAAGAATAAGTTGTCCACCTCTTCTTTCTGGTTGGGTGGATGATAATAAACTTCCAGTAGGATGTCAGCCTTGTTGGCCTTGCCCTTAATCCTTACCAACAGGCATTCAGCTCCATCATCATTAGTTTCAATACTTACGGCATCAAAAGCCTCCACCTCTTCTCCCTTTCCACAGCAAGAAGAAACCTGCAACCCTGTTGCTGTTGGGGCAGACACGACATACAAAGAGACACACTACATTTCAGAAGTCTAATATCCTGTTTAGTACAACATTTGGCTGTTTTTTACACACTCCACAAAGTTTACACTTTATTAATTGGTTACAATAGATCAACATAATGTTCATTGGTGTAAAACCATCTCCACCTGTGTTTTTCACAAAACTTTTCTAAAAATATTTTTCTCAGCTGCAAGTTTCTTCTTGTCTTGGTCTCAAGGCCAACAGTCTTGATAAAATACGTACCAGAAATAATCCTTATTCATTAACCCTCTCTGGATCACAGACCAGCTGTGAGCCTCCTTCCATACAACCCTACCTGCTTATCCTGCCTGCACGAAATGCCCTGCAAAAGGTGCCATGCCACGCCCTCAGAGACGTGCCACACCCTCTGAGACGTGCCACGCCCTCAGACATGCCACGCCCCTGTTTGCCCTCTCCTGGTCGCTGCTCTCCCTAGGCACCTCTTTTAACCAGCCCATTATTCACCAGCAGAGAAAGCCCAGACCTGTGCCCACGTAACTCACAAGATCCAGAAAGTTTTGCTCGCCTTTGTGCCATGGGGAGGGAATTGATGTTTTTCAGGGAATTGTTCCACCAGGCAAGGTCTGATGAGCTGAACATCTCAAGTAGCACAGAAGTTACACAAAAGATAACGACTATCAGTAACCATCAACTCGAAACATCACCCCTGGCACAGCTGAAAAAGAAAGAGAAGAATGATCTGGGAGAGAGAGAGAAGAAAGAGAATCTAATTAGCATCGGAGGATTCATATCCAGTAGGAAACCAAACACTAAGAACTATATAACTTCAGACCAATGAATACTAAACCATGAATTTTTATGGGTTTTGACTGTAAAAAATATGTGAAAAATCTGGTAAAAATTATGTATCATGGAATGAATTTCTCTACAGAACCTGGGCTATGTGTGGATGAAATTATTTCTGTTGCACATTCTGGCCAGAACAACATCCAGGCCAGAATAAATTAATGCCTAACACTAAAAATGTTTTGATTTTCTAAACCTAAAAATGTTGTTGGAGAGTTCGTATTTTTCCCACAGTTTCGGTGACACAATCAGGCCTCATTGTAGCACAGGAAAACAGTTGCTCAGGTGCTTTGCTCACCAAATAGAAGTTGCCTGAGGAGAGAAGACATAAAAATGACTGGTACAAATAATTTCATACATAATAGGTGACAAGAGATCTGCTTCACGAAACCTTGTGTAGCTCAACAAAAAGATTTTTTTCCATCTCTACTGACCTCAGGCCCAAATGTTTTAAGATCTCCAGGTCTTTCATAGGTGTTTGGTGGGATGATGAGAGAAAATAAATAGTTCTAACTCCATTGCTCTGATCTGAGAAACGTTGGTGCCTCTCTGATGCCCCTTTGGAAATGTGACTGGGTATGGGGGTCTGTACTCAGAGTTAAAGTGGCTGTCTGAGGAAACAAAATGCTAAGAGGATCTGCAAGACCCAGAGCTGTCAAATGCACAATCAAAACACAGATTACTGGAGCTGTGTGACAAACAGACTCTTGACATTGATGGGCACTTTCCAATCACATATTGCTTTCATTGCAATATTCATGGCCCCCAAAAAAGCCAAACACAATGCTTTACAAAAATCAAAGCTTTTAGTTTTGACAGATTTTAAACATATATCCGTGCTCCTATTTGCATAAGATTTCATTTGGAAGTTTATTTCAAATTCAGGTAAACTTTCCCTTTGAACTGTACAAAAGTGTTGTTGAAATACTGAAATTCAAAATGAAGTGTTCAGTGCAGATCAAAGTACAGGCTCCAAATACATACTTGTCCACCTCCCAAAATATAAAAATATATAGTACAAGCCTTTTCTTTTTTTTTTTTTTAATTAAACAAAAGCAAGGCAAAAACTTAATCTGGAGGTGACATGGGCAACCTGCTGATCAAACTCAGCCAGAAGCTCCCGGTGCTCAGCACTGTATGAGCATCTCTCATTAGAATGGCTGTTAAAAGTGACCTTGGAAATGCAAATTTTGGTAACTCAGCGCAGTTAGGCTCTCAGAGGGCAGTTTTCCCTCTTGCTTCTCTGATGGTCGCTCTCCCCAGGCTACCACCAGCGCCTCATTTGTCAGCAGCAACCCCAATTATCCAGTGTGTTAATTATCCAGTGTGTTAAACGTTCCTGCAGGACTGTGGGGTGCAGAGCTTTAACGGCATGACCCAGGAACAAGAATGCTGCACTGTCTTACAGCCCCAGAGTGCTTTAAAGAGGGGCATTGTACCCTGCAGCCCCCAAGAGATGTCAACCTGGAATTCCCCCTTGGAGCAACCTCCAGAGAAGCTGGGATCACAGTGAATAAGTGCCATTGGAACTGGTGCTGAAAGAAAAGCACTTGTAACCAAGACTGTTCATTAAATATATGTATGTAAAAAAAACATGTCCACATTTTAAACTAATGATGACTTTTAGGCACAGTGTAATTACAGCACCAGTGGGAACCCGTATGTCAGCAGGCTTTCAAAGGAAAGGTTGTGCCTACAAAATGAAGCCATATATTCCCATTAATTGAAGCAGTTGATTTCTAGTTACACAATATTAGTTTTAATGGTGGGACATGGAAAGTCCATGAGTTTTGTTTTTTTTTTTTTTTTTTTTTGCTATTGCTCTGTTTTGTTAAGGTGGCACAACATAAACTGAGCTGGGTGACATTGGTGCCAGCAGGGCTGCAAATGTAAGTGACTTTTAGGGTTCTTGTCTGTGAAGTGGCATCAGAATAACCTTGGAGGAATGGTCTGTCAGCACTGCCTGCACAGCCAGAGCAGAAAGGATTAACGAGAAATTTTGATTAGGGTATTTACTACTAATGACTGCCTTCAAACTTGCCTTTTATCTACAGCTTTTCAAAGCATTTTCCATTCATTAAGCCTTATAAAACCTTTGTAAAATTGGTAGAAGATACAGAAATGCAGATATCTTTGTGCCAAAGCACACAGTAATACTTTGACAGAAAAGGGCAGCAGTACACACTGAACATTATTTAAAATAGGAATTGCACAATGTTACAGTGATGCTATCGCTCTGTTAATTAGAGTTTGCCCAGAACAGGGGAACAGTCCTGCTCTTATGAAAAATGGTGTGGAATAATCCGTAAATAGTCCTCCAGGCTTCTGTTTTGTGTAGTAGCAGTGAGACAGATGTATGTTATGCAGTGATATTAAAAAAAAGAAGTTAAGAATATGAATGGCACCTGTTCTTTTATTGTAATGAAATCTGCTTTCCAAACTGCCATCCCCAAGAGATAAGAGCAGTGAGTCAGACTTACTAAACTGCTGAACTGAAAACCCTGAGATTTAAGAAATGATAAATGTAGGATCTTTTTTTAGAGCCTTTAGTTTTCCTTTTCTCTGTGACCTCAAGGGAAGAAAGAAGAGAAAGAAAGAAAGAAAAGAAAGGAAAGAGAAAGAAAGAGAGAGAAGAAAGCTGAAGACACATCCACAAAGATATTCAGTCTGGTGGTGTTCAGGAGAGGCCAGAACCAGTCATGCAGGTGCTTGAGAATGTGTGAGGGCTGGGAAGAGGAATTGGTATTTGGAGAGTATTATGGCAGTCATGAAAAACAAAGATTCAGATATGGGGTTTTTGGTATGTTCTTTGCTTCCTCCCTTCCTCCCTTCCTTCCTTCCTCCCTCCCTTCCTTCCTCCCTCCCTCCCTTCCTTCCTCTCTTTCTCTCCACATGAATTCAGACTTTTTCAATAACTGTTTAATTCTTACTGTTGATGTTTAAATTCCTCCTTCCTTGGAGTACCCCAAAAATTCAGCAGTTACTATAGGAGCAATACTTAAGGGCTTTCAATACCACTAGTCTATCCTGTAAAAACACAAGCAATTTAATAGCTGAAGGCTGCCAAAAGATTCATTAATCTGTTGGAAACCTGAAGTTCTGTGCACATGTGTCAGAGTGAGTCAATGTACACTAAATAAAAAAAATACAGAAAAAACAAAATTTTTACTTGGAAATGACTTGTGGAAGGAGCCTCACAGAATCTCTGAATATTTTTAAAGGGAAAGATGTAAGAGATCATGCACAGGATGACGGATGACTTGCAGATTCAGCCATGCCTCCCTGAGGGCTGCAGGAATTCTGTGCATCACTGAGTGGCAGTTTGTCCCTGCAGGGCTTGGAAGACATGGTAAAAATGAAGGGTCATCCTCACAGTGAGTAAAACATTGCATCCAGTTTGGGTGGCTTTCAGGAAATTCTCTTATTTAGCTCGTTTGCTTATTGCTTTACCATTTCTGCTTATTAAACCAGCCAGAGTGAAGCTCAATTTGCAAAATAATTAATTAATTAAATGATAAATATCCAGTGATGCAGAAAAAGGCTGGTTAAGACTGAGACCTGAGGAGGTGGCTGCAAGAAGGCTCCTTGCAGACCTCCCCCATAACTTTTCTAATGGTTGGTAGAGGGAACCTATAGAAATTTGCTCTTTGATTTTTGGACAGTGTGAAAATCCCCACTAAACTTGTGTAAAGGCCTGGCCATGTCAATAATGGCTGTAATAAGATGGTTATAAAGAAACAGTGAAGGTTTTTCTAGGTAATTCAGTCTGTAAGCTTAGGAAGAAGTCAGAATTTTGTTTTCTCAGGGCTCCAAAGCTGCAGAATTGTTGATTAAGGAATCACTTTGTGGATGAGAAATACCCTCATTCCTGAGTGCAGTTCAGTTTCATCATCCTGATTAAAATATTCCCATCCTGCAGTGTTAAACTACTCTTCAATAGCCTGGCCTTTGGAATTCACAGTAGGATTTTTTTCAGCCAGTTTTATTTCGCAGTGTTTTGGATTATTTAGGAAAAAAAAAACAAACAAAAAAAAAAACAACAAAACAAACAAAAAAACCAACAAACCAAAACAAGCAAGCAAACAAAAAAAAAAAATTGCTCCATTCCACAAGAAGATGAAAATTTTCAGAAAGGTTCATGGAGTATAGATCCTTGTACAGGGAGGATCTCAGGAAGTGCTCTGGGAGGAAAAGGACACCAGATTCAAGGTCTTTTGAAGCCTCCACAGGCACCAAAGAGCTTTGAAGTCCTTTAAATGGTTCTTTTATAAGCCATTGGCACCAAGCTCAGTTAAAGCAGTCAGCTAATTTTTAATCAGATCTATGGAAAAGCATAGAATAAGAACGTGGATTTCTTTTCTGAGGTTTGTTGGTTATTAAAGCAGTGCAGGGAAAAAGGCAGCTCCATTTCAGTGCTTAATGTGCCTTAATACTGCATGACCAGAAACCATTAGGTTCTTCATCTCATAGGTGATTAATTTCCAGGGAACATATGTTTAGAGAATACCATATATCCCCAGACTTCCTTCCCAAAAGGTCCTCACCAAGCAATGTCAGTGTTTTGTATTTACTGACATAAAAATGGGGGAAAAAAGCCAACAAAACAGATGAAAAATCAGAAGATTATTTTTTTCAGCAAAGCTAGCTTTAGTCATTAGAGGGAAAACAAATATTTCCTAAATTTCTGGAAAGTTCTGTGAAGCAATATGGTGGTGATGAGGAAAAAAATATTGCAGCTAACTTCATGTGAGCATGAACTGCATCATCACTGTTCCCTGACTTCTGAAACTGGGTCATGCAAGTTCATAAAATGACTGTATCTTCTTAGGAAAAAAACTCTTATTTAATCTTCTTTCATATAAGAAGAAATGTCATCATGATGCCCCTTTCCTGCTTTGAGCAGACAGCTCAGTGCTCAGGATCCTCTGTGGGGGCTGATGCTGAGCCTGGGGAGGACAGGGACAGGATGGGAAAATTGTCTGCCCAGACTCCTGAGAGAATTTGGCTGCCAAGTGCTAACAGGTCTTCACTGACCATCTGTAAACTGAGTTTTATTCCCCTCCTCCCCACCCAGGCTTAGGCATCTTCTATATGGGTTTCTTTAGGGCAGGATCCATGATGAATGTACGAGGTTATCTGGGATCCTGCCAGCCTCCACAGCCCAGCCCCTGAGCAATGCTGACATTCCATAACAAAACTATTGTCAGGATTCTCTCCGTCCTAGCTCTACCTTTTCACTGAAACTTTCCACCAAAACTTTTCACTTGCTTTATTCCTCCAAAACTTGATTGTTTTTTGACTAAACCTGAAAACAAAATTAAACTAAATAGTTTATATTTGACAATTTACGAATATTTGTGTGTGTGTCTGTCCAAGGCAGATCTTCAGTGTGAGGTTCCAGCACTGTCTCCAGTTATTGTGTAAGGACAGCCCAGCAGGGTTTTCAAGTTATGTCGGTGCAATTGTTTGAAATACTATGTACAGCTAAGTCTGTCTTTAAAACTCCCTGTTTATTCTGTAAGCTTTCAATATACGGACCTAAATATCAGTATTGAAGTCATTTCTTTCACCTGTCTCATTAGAGAATTATATGTAAGAGCCATAAGAATGTAAGGGTTATATAAAATTGTATCCACTATTTATGTATTATTGTCTCCAACACATATGTCCTTTCCATATGGGATGTTCTCACTGTACAGAACATGGTCGTTTCCAAGTATAACTCAACAGAAGCACTCAACCTTTGATTTTAAAACTGTGATCATCCCCACTTCAACAGCCCACGCTGGGAGGAGATTCCAGATTGTGGGGGGGAAATGGCTGCCAATCTGAATGAGGAGGAACGTCGTCAGATGGCAGGGAAGTATTTGTACGAGTTGTATTAACAGAAGCACTGACCTTTACACACTCCAAAAAAAAGACAGATGGGCCTTGGATCACAGCACCCATTTGTCAAGCAAAACTCCTGAATCATCTCAGGCAGTGTTCAAATACAGCCAGGAGAAGCCTGAACACCAAGATCTCCCCAAAAATACAGCCCTGAAGCAGCGAAGGCACACCAGGTTTTGAGGTAACTGCTGTTCAAACCATCAAATCCTAGGCAATATTTTGGTGCATAAATTTCAGCTTATCCATTGTCTGAGATGGAAAACAGATGGGCTGCAGTTTAGCTTTGCAGCAAGAATCCAAATTCAATTCTCTGGCTTGTTCTTAAGAGAGTTAATGAAAGTTGAATAATATGCACTGGCAGCTCCTAAAACCCTCTGTGATTTTCTTTCTCTTTTCCTTGGCAGGGCGAAACCATTCTGCATTAAATTTGCATATGGCCACCTTTCTCCCTAGAGTAACTCCAGTGATTCATCTGACCATATTTCTGGTGGATAAGGGCCCTTAACTTCAGGAACTTAGCCCTCACAGACAATCCCCATGCTCCTTGCAGCTCCTGCAAGTGAACCAGAGGGTCCTGCAGGAGTGAGCAATGATTCAGTATTTACCCTGTTTTTTCATTAAACTGGTGAGGGTGGTATTCTGCTCCTCCATGACAACACTGATCTTTAACTGAAAGAAATTAAACTTTCTTAAGGCAGAGAATACACTGAGTTGTGGATGTTCGTGGCAGGGATATTAATAGGGTGGTAAACAGAACACATTTTAAATGTGATCAAGAAAGAAAACACCATCTTTCAAAGAAACAACGACAAAAAAAACCCAGACAAATTGAGCATGTAACCTTTGCTGTGAGTAGCATGAGTAGAGCAAAAATAGTACATGGGGTTCTGCTAGGAGAACCTGGAGGAGAGGAAGAGCTCACATGTGAGAACTCAGAGCTAAGAAAACAACACAAACGTTGCAGTCTTCTGAGTTTAAGTGATGATGGGATTCAACCTGACAGACTCACTTTGAAGTTTCTGAGAGGTGGAGACTCTTTGCCAGATAAATAACTGTGAATTTGGCCCATTAGGAGTGAGAGCCTTCTTCCATATGGCCGCTGCTTCCTGCAATTCCACTGTGAGCACGGAAGCTTTCCTGAAGGAAGGACTGGAAGGATTTCTGCTTTCTGTCTTCTGACCTGCCTGGCTCTCTGCTCAGACAGCAGCGATGTGCTGAGCCCACAGGGAGCCCTGGAACACGAGAGGGTTGGGAATGAACCCTGCAGAGAGGGGATGAAAGTTTCCAGGGGTCTGTCACTCTTCTCAAAGATCAATGGGCTTGTGAGAGAAAGGGATTTTAAGAGCTGCAAGGTAACATTTGAAGTCAGCAGAGATCTGGATTCTTTCAAAGGCTGCACCCTCAACAGACCTGCTGTCAATGGAGCTGGTAGGGTGTAGAGCAGCCCTTTCCTGTGGCACAGAAACCAACTTGCTCCCCATGCCTGTGTGTCCCCTGTGCTCTGGAGCTGCTCTCCATTGTGGCCATGCCATCCAAGTGGTGGCTCAGGTGGGCATTGAGGCCTGAGTCCCTCTCACTCCTTCACACACACTCAGATTATCTCTCCTGCCTTGGTGACTTCGATTTCTTGCCCCATAGGACATTGAGCCAATTAGACCAAAAACACTTTCTCTAAATCTTTTCTCCTCCCACTCTTCTCTGAAAGAGTTTTCAAGACAAAGAGTAAAGCTCAGGGAGACTATGATGGTTTAAGGTGAGCTCCTTCTCCTTCCACTGCTCTCTGGCATTTCCAGGCAAGCTCCCTTCCTTAGAAATGCTTCTATTCCCTTGCTTCCTGACTCCCCAAACTAAAAGATGTTTTTTTCTGTCTGCAGGGTGGTGGTTTTGGTTGTGTGGTCACAGCACATAATTCTCTTGGCAGATGCAGCTCTGCGTTGGCTCACCTCCACTGCTGCCAGGGCAGCCCAGGTGTCCCATCCACTGGGCAGGGAGCCCTGAATCTCTCGCCCATCAGTTGCTGTTCCAGCATGTGACTCCCAGGAACATTTCACAAATGTGGCCCTCAGAGTGTGCAGCCAGCACAAACTGGAAGCAGAGGATGATGACACCTGCGGGGTGTGAGGGAGGTCACAGGAAAGGACCCAGGAAAGGGCAAAGGAAAGGGTAAAGGAAATGATCCAGGGAAGGACTCAGGAAAGGACCCAGGGAAGGACCCAGGAAAGGGCACAGGAAAGGATCCAGGAAAGGCCAAAGGAAAGGACCCAGGGGAAGATTAAGGACTCAGGAAAGGCCACAGGAAAGGACTCAGGAAAGGCCACAGGAAAGGACTCAGGAAAGGTCACAGGAAAGGACACAGGAAAGACCCAGCCTGGGCTGGTGGATATGGATGATTCCAGTTACCTCCACAGCACTGACCAACAGAGAGCCGACTGCTCCTGGGCTTGGCTCACCTCTGGAACATGTGCTGGGAAGGGGCCATGTCTGCAGTGAATCACTGACATCTGGCTCCCTACACTGCACTGAAGGGCTGGTTTAGGCTCTGAGTTTTATAGGTGCACTGGGAGTCTAATGCTCTTTTATTAGCACGACTCCACGCTGACCTCCATGCTAAAAAAAAATCAGGGACTTCCATTTCATCTCATAATCCACCAAGGGCAAACAAACAGTCAGAAATTCTACTCTTTCCTTTTCCCCAACTCTCATTAAAGCCATGGTCTCTGTTATTACCATGCAGACATTTTGCACTACATTTTTATTACAGTCAAGTATAGATGCCCTTTGTATTTTGAGGCAGAGTTAATAGCAAAGCTTTTTTTGCTAAAGTTTCTGATTATCTGCTATGGCTGAGAGCACTTTGCCAGCAATAGTCTCCTTGGAATATCCAGGGTTATGCACAGCTTTTAATTCTTTAAAGAGTTTGGCAGTAAATAGCTTGTGTACACTGTGATCTCACCTGAAAAGCAGCCAGCAGACTTCTGAACGTGCCTGTCCGCTCTCCCAGCACCCAGCCACTGGTCCAGCATCAGCAACCTGAAGCTGCTGATGCAAAAGGCATGTCATGGATTTAATTGAGGGGATTTTACAATGAGCCATCAGGCACAGCATAAGCCATGACCCATGTCCATGCATTTGGTGCAGCTGGGGCTCCGTGCTCTGTAGGGTGGTTCTGTGCTCTGTAGGGTGGTTCTGTGCTCTGTAGGATGGTTCTGTGCTCTGTAGGAGGGTGCTGGCCTTGCTGCTCTCACTTGGACGTGGCATAGGAAAGGGGAGGAGAGAGCAGCCAAAAAGAAAACGAGTTCCTGTTTTGATCTGTATGCTGGAAGTGCCCAAGGGCAGGCTGGACAGGGACTCAAAAGCAGCCTGATCTGGTGAAGTGTGTCCCTGGCCATGGCATGGACTGGGAACTGGATGATCCTCACGGCCCCTTCTAGCCCCAGTCATTCTGTGGCACGTTGATACAGTGGCTGGACAGTGGAGGCTGACCCTGCTGGAGATTTACTGTCTCTCAATACAACAAATTTCTGCTGAATTTTTTCTTTCTTTTTCAAAATATTGTAAAGCAGGTCCTATGTATTTTTGTTTTGTTTTTACCCTTACTACAGCTGTGTATTTTTATTTAGGTGAGTGAAACAGTCAGCTCTCTTCGAGTGGCCATGCAAAAAGATCTGCCTTTCTAGCTAATCTGAGTGGGGAACTTAGGTGCTATTGGAGGATTTTTCCTCATGAGAGGAGTGGTTCATGACTCCAGGCACTCCAGAGTAGTCTCCAGTGCAGCAGCAGCCTGGGTGGGCACATAGAGTGTCCACATTCATTTAATGATGTTTAAACACAGTGTGACACACAGCCTGCAGGAGTGTGGGAGCACTTGGATTCCAGCAGTGCTCCCTCATTCCACTGACTCTTCTGAGTGCTGCCATTTACTCACAGTAGTAAACACTGTGCCAGAGTGTGTACACAGCATCCAGGCTTTACAAAATGATACAATTATGAGAACTGAACAATCCTGAGAGACTGTGCTTAGGGAAAAGCATTTGCTGCAGCATTGTGTAAAGCCACAGAAATGGGCAGTTCTTGGATGTCAGGAGCCTTTCTGAGGCTTTTTACTCAGATAAAATTCTGATAGGAATTAAATGTCTTAGATTAACTATGATTCATTAATGAACAGAATTGCAGAACTTGGGGCAGTGAGCCATTCTATACCTGAGCTCCTCTAAGACTCTTAGCAGGGGTGATGGGTGGCTGGATGAGGACATCTTTTGAAGCATAGATTTTTACTAAATCAATGGACAAGATTTATCAAATTTTCAGTCATTTCCCAGAGCTTCTGCAGCCCCCACAAACAGCTACTCTTTCATTAATTTTGTGCTAGAGCCACATAAGAGGAGATAAAAATCATGTTCTCTGAGGTTTTATGTTTTAAGACATCCAACTTTCCATTTTAGAAAGCAAAGAATGTAAACAATGGTTTTGTTTCTATGTCTGGCCAACGTACAGCAGGTCCAGAATCAGCAACAGAAAATGTTCCTGAAAGGCCGAGGCAGACCTCAAAGAGATAATGTGCATTGGCCATTAATGGTAAGTCATTATGGAACTTATTAAGTGAAGCCTTGGGACTGTCATAGAGCCTAAAGGTTGGCATAAATTTTTCATACACATTGAACTTTGCTAAATGTGCTTGCATTTGATTAATGATGACTTTCTCCAGTGTGCTAATAAGAAGAAGGAAAATGTGAGCTGGGGCTGCAGCAGGGAGAAAGGGCTCCTGGAAGGAAGAGCAGTGTTGGCAGCAGGCAAACAATGGGGCTTTCCAGAGATGCCCTGCCAAGCTGGAGGAAGTTTATTACTCCCTGAAAAACTGCTCCTTACCTCCAGAGACAGGACACTGAGCCCAGCATGAAAGGCAGTTTTGTAATTGTGGAAGTAAAAACATCATAGCTCCAAAACACTGGCAGAAAAATCCACCTTCCAGCCCTCTAAAGCCCTCATATATCACAAAGAACAACCAAAAAACCCAACCTCAGCTCCTAAAGCCCTTCATACATCACAAAGAACAACCAGACCCCCACCCTCAGCCCCTAAAGCCCTCCTATACCACACAGAACAATTCAGAATTCATGTACAGCAAGACAGAGGAGTGGTGTGTCTGCAAGTCCTGCTGGAGACAGAGCTGCAGGAAATTTGCCTTGGCAGCCAATGCAGTGACTCACAGACTCATGGAATGATTTAGGTTGGAAAAGAAGACAACAACAACAAAACAAAGCCTTCACTTGCAGCTAGGTCTGGACAACAGCATATGGATTTGTTCAGTTAAAATAAACATGTTTTTCCCTTGTTTGGAAGTAGAACAAAAAGGGAAAGCAATCAGGAACCTCAGTCCAAAGCAGTCATAAAGTCCAAGATTCTTTCACTAACCACCAAAAATGCAAGGTATACCCTAAAATCCAACTAAAATTGAATTTAATTTCTTAAAAAAAATATAGGGTAAGTTTTTTGGGATTTTTTTTTCACTTTCTAGTTTTAAAGTTGCTAAAGGCCAAACTTTTAAGCTTTTCTTTTCTTTTATTTTAAAAGAGCACTCCTTTGAACAAGCCATAGCAAAGAGGACTCAAGATAAAGCCTTCTCCTAGGTTAGATAGGTGAGCAGTCAGGTATTGGTCCTTATTTTACAAACACAAAAGGAAGAGGAAATGCAGAAGAGATATGGCTATTCATCCTCCTGGCAGTGTGGGGTAGAAGACATTGCTTCCCCATCACCACCAGCCATAAATTTTCCAGAGCAGTTTTCCCACAGCCATGGAATCCTTTACCCACAAGCCTGGTTGGTGTTTCAGCTGTTGCTGTTCTTGATGCAGTTATGGACTACTGCAAATGGACTAATAAGGTACAGAAAACAAAAGCAGGAAAAAAATACCAGGTTCTGAGTTTGGCAGTTAGAGACTCACAAGGACTTGGAAAATCTCAGGTTCAATTCCCTGCCCCAGATAATATTTAGTTATGAAACACAAACTGGCTTCACTGGAAAGTCTGGAGTTCAGACTCTTGAGAAAGAGCTTTGCTTGACCTGGAAGGAGTTCTCAGAGTTACTCACAGTCCAAGCAAGTCTCTCCCTCTTTGTGTTGGCTGTTTTCTTTCCACAGGGAAACATGACATGCTCCATGCCCTCTGCAGACCCCCCATGGATCAGGAGCTGTCCCTGCCATGCACGTGCCCCAGCAGAAGGAAGTCTGAGGGGTCAGCAGAGTCCCCTGTGTGTGCACACACATGAAGTTCCCTTGGCAGGGCTACTGCATCTTGTGCCCCTCCTCTGTGCACAGGGCAGGACACCACTGTGGCCCTGGGATTTGCAGCTAATTAGGGAGGGACTAACAGAGATCTAGAGTTGGTGAGCAGGCAAGGTCTAAGATTTTATGCAGAAAATACAAGAAAAAAGCTTTTCAAATGACTATGAATACATGAGTTGGTGTGGGCTAAAATTGTTCTAGGACTTGTAGTTGTAGCCAGTCCAGCTTAGTCAGGTTTAAAAGAGCAGCCTTTCTTATCAAACACAGAGATCAGTGATAATAAATAATGGAAAACTTGTGCACTTGCACGCAGGGAATGGAACTGGGTCAAGATGGTTGATCCCCAGTCTCAGCCTAAAAGAGTGAAAACAATAGCAGAGCTCCAGAGACCTGCAGCTCACTCCCTGAAAAGCTCACTCAGACCTTTTCCCAAAGGGTTGCTTTTGCTTTTCTCTCTCATATTTTTCTTTCTTTTTCTCTTTTTCTTTTTCTTTTTCTTTTTCTTTTTCTTTTTCTTTTTCTTTTTCTTTTTCTTTTTCTTTTTCTTTTTCTTTTTCTTTTTCTTTTTCTTTTTCTTTTTCTTTTTTCTTATTTTCCTTTTTCCCCCTTGATACAGAATGTGATTCTGATGCCACAATTATTCAATTTGTGTTACAGTAGCTCAGTATTTAGATCAAAGGCCAAAGGGAAACACAAATCCTGTGTGGATTTTTGCTTACTGACCCTTTCATTACAAAAGTAATTCTGACAATGCAGCTAGATGGAGAAGACATAGAAGAATTTTCACACTTTTGAATCCCTAAGGTTGTCCCTTTGTGAGGCTTATTTCAATTCCTACGCTTTTCTTTCTCTCTGAGCTTATGCTAGCAGCAACGTGGTAAACTTCAGCATTTTATTTTGCCAGTCAGTCAACAACATGAGCCAACAGAACCTGCAAGCTCTTTAAAAAGCTTCTCTCATCTGAGTTATAGCAATCTCTGGGTCAGGATCTCACCCGAGATCACAGAAATGCTGGTGGTGAGCTCGCAAGCTTGTACCCCTGGACATTGTGGCAGGAACACAGCAGAGGCAATCTGAGGATTCCCAAACAAACCCTCCCCTTCCCTATCAGTGCAAGTTGGGAGAGCTCCCTTAGCAACCAGCCCTGCACTTGCTTCCCTAATTGCTTCTTGCCAGGAGCAGGAACGGTGTTCCAAGGCAGAGACACGGGAGGGAGGGCAGCTCAGCCTCCCCAGCTAGACCAGGAGCTGAGCAGTTCTGCCAGCTGGAGCTAGGGTTGGACTTGGCTCACAAAAAGTCCCTCTGGAAAGGTCAGGCTGTCTGTCACTGGTGGAGTTTGGAGGGGCATTGTAGCTCCTCAAGCGATCCTCAGGCAGGACTTGCTAGAGGGAACACTGGCCAAAGCACCACCTGCCCTTGCCACCGCCCCCGCCTTACCTGGCTCAGCTGTGGCGACCCTCCTTGTGGTCAGGGTTTTCTCCAGACCCACTGAGGCTGTGATTAACCTTCCAGCTGTCTTCCAGGGATGTGAGGCTCTGTCCTTGGGAAGGCAGAGCCGCTGCGCTAAAGCAACTGCAGCGGGTGAGTCCCTTCCCAGGTGGCTCGGATCTTTGGGAATGCTGCAGTAACCTATGGCCCTTCTCGGGTGTGCCAGGACTAACCCCGAGCTGCCGTGCTGGGCTGGGTTTTACCAAGCTCAGATTAAAGAGCCCAGGCTCCCATGAGTGCCACAGTGAAGCTCAAGGCAAAGCAATGTCCTGTTGGGTGCCAGAATGCGCTGCTCATCCGAGTGCTGCCGATGGTCCGGAGTGAGGATAATTCCCAGCATTTCAGGGCTGGCCTCGACTGACATTAGCAAGCCTAACTTAAAAAAGCACTACCATAATTGAATCTTCACTGGGAAGGGAAAAATAATCAAATGAAAAAGGACAAAACCAGCAGGGAAAGAAAATTTATTTCCAAGCATCTACGAGAGTGCTACAAACAATAGAGACTAAAACTCAAAGCATTTGAAACTATTTAAAAATGTAGTTGACAATGTCCTTCTTAAAAATTAAACATAAAAATGTAGAAAATGCAGTTATTAATTCTAAAACTTGCTCAAAAGTTAAATAAATTCAGATAGCATCAATGAGGATGGAGTCCTACAAATTACCTTTTTTTTTTTTTACTTTATTTCAATTTGTTAATTTGTGAAGTGATACTCACTTATTTTCTTTTTCTTTTTTTTTTTTTTTAATGTTTATTTAAATTTATAATGGAGAAATGTGCAAATCTAGCAAAATATTCTTTGGATTATAAACAGAGAAAAATCAACAACCAAATAAATTTGAACCAAGTTAATAATAAACGATAGAATTATATAGAATGCATACACCTATAATAAAGTGAAATTTTACAATAAACATTGTAGAGCAAATCTGCTGGTTTAGCAAACTCTGCCTTATGAAACATAGGGATATAATGGGAGAAGTGAATATGTTATGGATATAGAGCTGAAATATCAGTCATCATTTTAAGGAATTAAATTTTAATCTAACTACATATATGGGGAGTCTTCAGAAAAGCAACACGCCAACAAATCAGATTTCCTCTCAGGCCAGGCAGTTTGGTACCTGACTGCAAATGAAGGACAGGGTCTGTAAAACTAATGTAGGAAAATGTAGATAATTCTATTTATTGCCTCTTCCCATATTGCAGCTGCTGATCTCTGACCCTAAACAGGCAACTATATTAAATTCAGCAGAGGTACAGCTGTACATAGATGCAGAAAATGTTGATGTGAAGAATATATCCCAATCCCTTGCTCCTCCTGAACTAATATTATAAAAAAAAAAAAAATTATAAAAAAGTATAGATCCCTTTTTGGAGTAAAAACATGCATTACAAAGAACAACTCTGAAAGCACTCTGTATTTCTGCTGTCACAAATGAAAATGTCTCCCTATCCGCAGACGATGCTATTCTACTGGAAATCAGAGGGAAAAAAAAAGAAGAAGAAAAAAAGAAAAATAGGAGTTAAGTGCTGGAATCTTAATTACTACTCAGGTAAGGTAATTGTCAGGTAGAACAGTCCTTAGGGAAGTCAGAGCTAAACTGGGTCAGATTTCAGTCTCTAGAACCCGCAGAAGCTCAGCCCAGATACGGAAACTCACCAGGCTGGAGTAAAGTGTAAGTACAGATTACTCCCGTCCACTCACAAAGTCACTCCTGAAACCTCGGGAATCTCTAAGATACAAGATAAATGTATATTACGAGGGAAATATTGAAAAGTATTACACTTAATTTAATCCAGGAGACACAGTAGGACTATATGATGATTCTTACTGTGTTCTGGGAGCAGCCACAAGCTGTAGATAGGGTACAAAATGTTCACCAGACATTACATTTGTTTCAATCTAAAAAGCATTTGTAAAATTTACTTGGTTTTTAAATAATCACTTAACAAGGCAACAAACCAACTACAAACACATAATAAATAAGGCTATTAAAAGGTCACAATTGTAGTAAATTAGTCAGAACTATAAATGGGACATTAGAAACACTATGTTTTTCCTTATATGCTTAATAACCAGAACAAGAATTAAAAAAGAATCAGTTTATTTCAAAGTCTGCTTCTTATATTGAAGCACATATTAAAGCAACAGTACAATGTTCATAAAATATAAGTGTGATGCTGTAACATTTCTTACATGTCAGAATACTGATATTTGTATGTATACTAAAATAAGAATTTTAAAATTGTACAAATAGATACATTAAAAATGACATAGAAATCGGGCGCCTCCCACCGCAACAAGACAGAGTTTTTATATCTGGCACGTATTAGTTCAAGATGAAAGAATAAGCAAAAAGATTTACAAGAATCAGCAGTAACAAGTTTGATGCTCAAGAGACATAATAATTGTACATTGTACTGTACATACATCATATGGGTTTAAGCTGGCTGAATATTATATATTTCAAGTTTAAAAATGCACTACCGTATAGAGTGTCCATAGTTTAAGGCGAAATTACAGCTCAGAACTGTTATCTTTTCTAATTTGTGGAAGCTTCTTTGACATAAAATATTTAGATGTTCGTAACACATAAAAGATTTCCCTTATCTGTAGGTTCGCTTTTAGCATTTTCCTTCATTTAAATATTTCGCATTTCTTAAGTGGGTTTTTTCCTTTAGTGAAGCTGGCAGCCAACTTCCAGATTTGCCTTTTGTAGGAAAAGGTACTTCACAGTATTTACCACTTTCACGTCCTTTTTTATCAAAGGAATCCTCTCTGTCAAACTTAAATGTTTAAATGAGATTTTTCTTGATTTTTAAAAAAATACCTGCTTACATTTCCTCTGGATTCTTCAGAACTTCAGACACAGTTCTTAAGGCCAAATCTTAAACTTTATTGTTAAGAATCATCATCGAAAGTGTCTTTGGAGCCATACAAGTCTGCAAGTTTCTTAAATCGAGGTCCCCAATTTTGTAGATAGTCGTAGTCCAAGTCAGAATCTGTTGTGGCTGACTCCAAGGAGCTGAGGGACCCAGCCACAGAGCCCCTGCCCTCGTAGCCATAGATCTGGATGGAGTCATAGGGAGGGGCCGTGGGGTCGTTGTCAGCCTCCTGTATCCTGGTGTTGATGAAATCATCCACGTCCACGCTGTTGGGCGCGGGCCGTAGCCCCGGCCTGGGCAGGTACTGGTACTCGGGCTTGATGTCCTTGCGGGGCATGAAGCCGTTGATGCCGTCGGGGTTCTGCAGCGTGGCGATGTCAAACGCCTCCGTGTCCTCCTCGCCCCCGCCCTCGTCGTCGTACGTGATGATGTTCTCCCGCACGTCCTCCTCCTCAAACACGATCAGGGGCTCTTTCTTCTGCCTCTTCAGGGTGACAAACAGCACCACAATGACTGGGGAAAACAAGACACGGGTTAGACTGCACTGTTGAACAGCAGCCCCCTTCTAAGTAATTACTGCATGCCCAAGCCCTTGCCTCTTCTGCTGGATTGTTGCAAACTTCTGCATTTTCAGTGCTCCTTGCTAGGTAAAAGCAGCAGTGTTTGTACACAGAACTGAACACACTGATCTGAGGCTTTCTGTCTGGGCTGCATGCCACTGCTCTTGCTAATTGCTCATTACTGCAACACTAATTCAAGGGAAGTGTTTGTGGGGCCCCCAGTGCTGCAGAACACTGTGGCACTGCCTTTGAGCAGCCCAAGCACATGAATGTCTGCAACAAAACAAAGATGAGTCTTTATCTTCTCCCGTATGCCCAAAGCTTAACTCTAATCCCAAGTGTCATTTCCATGAAAATGGATTTTTTTTAAGCAACACCTCCAAACACGTATTTGTTTCTGTGTTCTCACTTCAAATTTCTATAAAATAAAGTATATTAGAAAAGAAACACTATAAAATACTACAGGGAAATTAGAAAATATAGTATAAATTTTTTTCAAACCATCAGGAAACACTTTGCAGCACTTTCTTAAAAGCAGGTCTTCCACTGAGATGAGAAGCCACTCATCTGTCTTCAACACAAGATGGGTTTGAGAGAGATAGCTGGCAGGGGCCATTAATTCTGGCTGACCTCAATAAGAAACTTGCCATCCAGGGAAGATCACAAAACTTAGACTTGTATGTCATGACCTCCTTTAAGCAGTGTCCGTGATTAGCTGGCATTAGGCCACAGAAGGACATTCTCCAAGCACATCTACACAAATTCACTGGTGTCTGCTATTGTAGATATCACAGAAGCCCAGAATGGTTTAGGATGGAAGAGATTATAAAGCTTATCTTTTCTCATCCCCTGCCATGACAGGGACACCTCCCACTGTCCCAGCTGCTCCAGCCCCAGTGTCCAGCCTGGCCTTGGGCACTGCCAGGGATCCAGGGGCAGCCACAGCTGCTCTGGGCACCCTGTGCCAGCCCTGCCCACCCTGCCAGGGAACAATTCCTAATTCCCAATATCCCACCCAGCCCTGCCCTCTGGCACTGGCAGCCATTCCCCCATGTCCTGTCCCTCCAGCCCTTGCCAATTGTCTCTCTCCATCTTTCCTGCAGCTCCTTCAGGCCCTGCAAGGCCCCCCTGAGCTCACCCCAAAGCCTCTCACAGCCTTGGCAGATCAGCACTCCCTAGAAAAATAAAACCTAAAAAACCAAGATTCATTTCTCCGTCTTGGAGCTGAGGGCAGGATTCGTTTTTAAATCAAGGCCAGGGGAGCAGCCAGGCAGGACCATTTTTCACCTAAGAGGATGACGATGCAGGCCAGGATGGCGACGAGCGCGCCGGTGCTGAGCCCCGCGTTGAGCACGTAGGCCTCGGCGTTGCAGGAGAGCAGGGAGCCGCTGCCGTCGCAGCCGCACACGCGGATGCTCAGCGTGTTGGTGCTGCTCAGCGGGGGCACGCCGCCGTCGCTGATCACGATGGGCAGCAGGTACAGGTCCTGCTTCTGGCGGCTGAACCCCTCCCGCCTGACCAGCACGCTCGCCGTGTTATCTGTTTGAGGGAGAGAGAGAATCATCGGTGAGTCTTCCACAGAGTCGTCCTCCTAGCCAGTATTGAAAAGGAAATTATCTCACTGCAATTTTCAGGGGCTTTAGCATTATTTCTACAATAAACCAGTAGAGAGTGTCGCCTTTCTAACGACCCAAGAGCAATTACAGAATTGTATTTAATTCATACAGCACCACACTCAGTTTTAATTCTTTAATTAACACAAGCAACACAGATAATCTCTGTCTGATAGCACCTTTAGTACCTGAAACTTTCTTAGTAAGTTATAATATTTTTTCAACTACCCAAATGGCTGGACCGCCTTATTGCTGTCTGAGCTGGTTTTAGTGTCTCTCCAGAATTAAAACTTTCAGTGGAGGGATAATACCCACATCTCCCTTATGTGTTCTTGGAGTCATATCTAAAAGCATGGTAGAGAGAGATCTGTCCTCAAATGGGCTCTGATAATGAAACTCCCACCAAAACAAGAGCCAGTATTTGCTGTGTATGAATCAATTTGAGCCTTCTTGTTTCAGTAAGATGCTGAAGGTAACAGTGTTTTATCAGAATCTGGTTTTCACCCAAACTTCCAAATTCAGAGAGCTTGATCATGCATGCACAGTATGTCTGGGCACATTTTGAATTACATGGATGTGAGGAAGACTTGAATCACAGAATCAAAAATGTCCTGAGTGGGAAGGGCCCCCTGGGGATCCATGAGTCCAACTCCTGGCAGTATTTCTGTAACTCTGTTGCCATTGCCCTCATAAGAGGTGACCTGCCATGGTGCAGGGGACCAAAAATGATCTGCCACCTCAGCAAAGACATTTTGGACAGTCCTGCACACTTCCTGTGTCTGAAGCCTCGAAAGAAGACAGGGTAAGATGACACCCTGGGCTGAGGCAGCCTGTGCTTCCCACTCCCAGGAGAACACCAACAGGGCTCCCTTGTTGTGCCCCTCCTCTCTCTCTCAGCTCAGCCTGAACCAAAATTTACAGCTGTTGTAAACATCCCAAAGTAAATAAAGTGAAGCAATCATATCCCTGGTTTTCAGACTTTCAAAAGCCAGTTTATATTGAAGATTTATTCCACACAACCTTTCCTGGCTTGCCATGTTCTTTATTTTTATCTATATAACAGAAAACGGGGAAAAAAGAGTAGTTCTTTTATCTGCTGAGGGAGGGCTGTTCACCTCTGAAGGTACCCACTTTACTGCTGCCTCAGGCTTCTGCAGATTAATCATTTTCCTGTTGAAGAGTCAGCATAAATCCCAGAATTTAATAATGCAAACCATAAAACCTCTCCTAATGATCTAATCACTGCGATTTCCATGGAAATCTGTGAATAAATTACAGAGAAATAGAGAGAATATAGAGAAAGAGAAGCATTCTTGCCTTGCATTAACCACCCTTGCAGGCAGTGCCTGCCCCTGATGTAGGACAAGGTCTGAAACTGCCCCCAGATTTGGTCAGTCTGTGGGATGAGGAGGATGTTTGCACTGCTTGACTCTCCCAGGAACTTCACCAGAAAGGATGAGTATTTTAGATAGGAGCTGCATGTTGCTGCAAATGAATGCATCCCCCATATATTCACCTGTCCTGCCAGCCCACACCCCTGGTGCCCTGAGTGCCCACCTGGGCATGACTCAACTGTTGCTTTTTCATGTTGAGTCTCACAAAAAGAACAACTGGGTAGAAAGCAGCTTGTTAACTTCTCCTTTGCACAATGTCACATTTGCTAAGGACAAAGACACTGATAAAGATCTGATTGTTTATTACTCATGGCTCTAGGAGGTGCCCTTTGCCTCCCTCAGAGTCCTCCTAATCCTTAATGTTCACCTGCAGCACCTAAACTCTGGGGCACAATTCTTTACAGGACCTTGGCAATATCAATCTCTGCGTGACAGGAGCCTTATCTTAGGACTTTAAATTAATGGGCTCATAGCAATTTGGTACAAATAGGAATACAACTAACCTATCAGCTAGCTTGAACTAATATATTGATCCAGAAAAAAACTATTCTACAGAATCCTCTAAAATGCACTTAATAATTCATTTCCTCAATGGGAGAACCCAGATCTGTTCCATTAAATGAAAAATCACAACAGGGCAGATTATTCTTGTGGCAAAAAATATGAACATTAACAGGAGGCTGAGCTACAGCTATCTCGAGGCTGCAAAAGCATTGTGTAAGGAATGATAATACCATATATTAGTATATTTAGTCTTTGGCTATGCATTTTTTAAAATGTATTTTATTTTTCTTGCCTTTTGTCAGCTGAAATAGTATTCCAAATTAGAAATAAGAAAAGGATGGCAAATTGTTCAGCTATTGTACAGACTGGCCTGGTCTAGTGCAGGCACTTAATCTAAACAAAGTAGATTTTGATCCAATGGCTGATTTATATGTTTTAATGGGAAGTGATTTTTAGTTTAATATTAATTTTTTAAAAGAAAAATACAAACAACATGCCTGGCTAAAGTTTAAAAAGGACTACAATACATCAAGCCAAAAAGGCCATTTTTTAAACTTTTCCTTTTACTGTTTATGTTCACTTCTCACATTTAGAAGAAACATAATATCTGTAAGAGGGGAAAAAAAAACCCTTTCTTACCTAGATAAAAGATAACATATAATCCTAAGTAATATTCTCATCCTTGCTTTTTTATTATTTTCAAGGCCCAGGAGTAGAACTATAATCCTGGTAAAATGGCATTTTTTAAGCCAACAGAAGTTAAATGTCAATACCAGCTTAAAACTATTACTTAACACATAAGGGAACTACTTGACTGTCAGTCCTAATGAACACAATGGGGGTTAACACAAGAAGGAAAAGAACAGTCATCTCAAGGCCATTCCCAAAATTTCACATTTTTCCAGCTATTATTGCCTTGGCTATCCAATATCCAAAGGTGTTGCAAATGAAGATTCCCTGTGCTTTCTGTGAAATCTTCACAATTAGAAGCTAATATTGCGTTATTTTTTGTGATCCTTATGCTGATCTACCTGACCTTTGATTTTGTCTTTATCTCTGGTGATCTTATTGACGATTTCCAATTTTTCCTGTGTGCATAGGCAAATGTATCTTAGGTTTTGTGGGCTTGTTAAAACATAGATTGTGTAAGGAGGTTCTAGACTACAGGAGCTGACTGCAGTGTGAACTTTATCACCTATATCAGGTGTGAGTGCTGATTAAGCCAGAAAATGAACAATTCCAGGGGTCCAGCTGTCTAAAATCCTTACCAGGAGTGGCAATAGCTGTGGATGGCAAAATCCTGTGACTTGATTGTGTGTTTCAAAATTTTCTTGTTGAAAAAATGTGAAGTACGTGTTCGAGTTTAAAAAGCGGATTTCAGGCACAGATTTTTGGGGGCTCACAAGTTTAATTTCAGGCTCTATCTTCTGAGTTTGGGATTGCAGCCCTTCCAGCAATGCCAGGGGCTGAGGGAGCCCAAGGAAAGGACATCTTAGCACAGGAGCCAGCAGGGTTAAAAGCAGGAAATCCATTTACTCAAAATCTGCCTCTCTGCTGTGAAGTGCCACGAGCCTCTGCTGCTCTTTTGAAGGCCTGACTTCAGTGGGAGCAGAACTGAGCAGAGCCTGGGCAGACAGTGCAGTTTGTTTATGAGCTATAATATAAAGAAACAGTGCAAAAGTAATTCTGTGTTTTATCCCAGCGTGGGCTAAGCCATTATCTCATGTTTTCTATGGGAGATGGGCTCAGCTGAAGACTTGGTAACACAGTGGGCTATTAATAGGATGTAGAACATGATTATGCTTTTTTGGATTACTGCAATATGTGATTACTTTCAGGAGCTGGTAAAAAGAAACTCTATTAAATGATAATTATGGGACTGTATTCACTTTAAAGTTCTGTAATAGGTCCAAACACTGGAGTTTTCATTAACTGTTCTCCACAGTTAATAAAGCCATTTTTCTCTGAAAGTAGCAATTCCCTCTGAAAGCTGTGGCATGGCTTATAGAATACTCAGATTTACAACTGAAAAAAACAACTTTGAATGACCACAGACATTATTTGACTTGAAAATGGTAGAACACTCTCCCTAAGTTTTATATGAGAGTACACTGAAATTTAACTTTTTACTTTGCTCTAGAATAATTGACTTTAATAACCCACAAGAAATATGCAAATTAACAACATCATTGCACTGTGGATTGAACAAAATGAGGGAAAGAAAGGATGGAAATGGATGAATTCCCTCAGACTATTAACTACCCAAAAACAAACTTATATGGGAAGATTCAATCCCTTAATACTGTCTTCTTGAAATAACCTTTTGCAGTATTGTCAGGTAGAAACAGACATCATAATTTCGACTAGAATGCATTTTTATCTGGGTTAATTTTGCCAGTAATGAACTGGCTGCATATGGAAATGAAGGATGAGTGGGATTGACTGGAGTCAGGAACCATAAAATCCATCAGAGTATCTCCACTCTGACCTATGCTTCCTCTGCTAGATTATAAAATCTAATCTATTTTCAGTTTGATGTGGTGACCATAAAATGTATTTTATAGCCAAATCTAGCCTCCAGGTCTCAAGCAAAGAATACATGCTTATTTACTCCTCTCTAAAAATACACCCATGAATTTTTCAAAACTTGTGTTTTACTACTTTAAAGAAAATAAATATATGCCCTGCACTGGCTCCTTTATGAATTGCTTATGCATGTACAAGTGTCAAGCACTAAGCAACAGCATTACTTTGATCAGTCAGGAATAACAGAGATTTTGTTTGGGAGCTCTGATGATAATTACCCTCCCTTCAGATGTGGAGAGCAATATAAAGTGTGCCTCAACAGAACAGTTTTTACTGAAATCATGTATCTGGATTGTGTTGCCTTTTGTACTTCTGGCACTCTTGGATTCATTATTTAAACCAGTTCAACCGAGTTTTACTTTTCAGAAAACAGTCAAGTTTCCTTCAAATATTCAAGCTTGCTAATCAAAACCAATTCCTTAGAAGCTAAAACAGTTTTTTCCCTGAGAAGGGAAATAAAAAATGAACATTGAATCAGAGAAGGGAAATAAAAAATGAACATTGAATCAGAATATAATGAAATAAATGGAATAAATATGTATAATGGCCAAACCTGTGGTTTTTTTTCAGTTTACCCACCTCCCCCAGCTCACTCAGCTCCTGGCAAATTCATGTCACTGATGTTATTATGCTGTGATCAATTGAATTTTGACACTCACCCAGGCCTGAGGGTTTTGCTTTCAAATTTCTTACATCTAGCCATCAATCTGAATGCAAAGCTCTGCTTTATTTTGTGAATATCAAACTGCAAAGGGATCAGGATATCCAGATCCTGAGGCAGCCAATCCAGGTATGTTCCACAGCACAAATCCCCATTTCATTTCCTGCATCGGGCAGTGATTTGATTCCACTGGAAATCTAGCCCATGTCTCTTGTGATCCATAATTTACAAAAGTTGGCAGGCACAGTGGTGAACAAATACAAGCAGCCTAATAATTTATGCTGTCTCAGCTAATTTTAGGTTTCTCTAAATCAAGGAGATCTGCCAATTCCATTTACTGAGAGTTTGGCAGTGGTTTTATCCCCTTCCTGGGAGATAAAATGGCAGTGGATTCTTCCTGTCGGGTATTATTATGTAATTTAAAATATGCATTCAAGAAAATTCAAGTGAGTTAACAAACATCCCACTTTCCCAAGAACATCCTTGCATCTCAGCTGTATGCTTTTGCCTTCCTCTCCTGAATCTCAGAGAAAGACACTCTGCTAAGGTTAATGACAAGGCTGTTGCATGACATTACATTGGCCATTAGTTCTACTTTGTCATTTCTTTGGATTCTGATAAAGTGGGAATCTTCACACAAACCTCTGTTGTCTCTGAGTGTAAAATTTGGATTATGAATAATTTCAGGTGGTAAACTGAAGATAAATCTTGGTCCATTGGCCGAGTCATCCTTGTCATCAGCACTAATTGTAATAAATTGCTGTAAAAGAAAAGCACTCTGTAAACAAACAGCTCCTTCTCTGGGTACATCACATACAGCATTCTGAGACAGCCCTTGAATAAGAACTGTGAAATAGCAGAACTCCTCTCAAATACAAATATATGCAATTACAAACACAGAGCTGACTCCAAACTGCAACAGGCAATCTCTAATTACTATTGCATTAATCACCCCAGAGTTACAGCTGTAAAAGCACACACCTTTAACATTCTTATACACAAATATGTGTTAATGGTAACACAATAGATTAAATACAATTCTGCAGAAAACTCAGCAGCTGAGAAAGTCCTTTTTAAACTGCTATGCTGACTGCAAAGGCACAGATCATGTGCAGAGCTGTATTTCTCTGTGATCCTAACTCCTCTTCCTCACAGATTGCCAGGAATAAATCTGTTGGCTAAATTCTACAAGCACCACACTGGGATTCTTCCCATAAGACACTGAGTAGTTCCATAATATTTAAACCAGTCTCATAACTGGCAAAGCTGCTCTCAGCCAACTCCACTGCCCCTGTGCTGGTGGGAACTCTCCACCAACACCAATCTCATTCTGTGCACAAAGCACTGGATAACTGCTGATAGCAGTTCAGAAATAAAGTGCCTTTCTGGGTGCTCAAGGCTTTCTGGCCAAAGCCTCAAAACAAATGTTCATTTATTCTCTCTCATTGGAGCTGACAGGACAAAACTGGGCTAACACCCTGTGGGAAGAGCTGTGTGCAGGGAGGTGCTGGACAGAGGAAGGCTGTGGGAACAGGGAAGGTGTTGGGCACAGGAGGGTGTTGGGAATAAGGTAATTGGAACAGGAAGATGGTAGGCACAGAGCAGTGGACAGAGGACGGTGGTCAGAGCAAGATGTGGGCACAGGGAAGGTAGGGCAGAGGAGGATGGTGGGCACAGGGAAGGTGGTGGGCACGGAGGTGGGAACAGGAGGTGGTGGGCACAGAGGTGGACACAGAGGTGGGCCCAGAGGTGGGCACAGGGCAGTGGTGGGCACAGGAGGAGGGCACAGGGCAGTGGTGGGCACAGGGCAGTGGTGGGCCCAGAGGTGGGCCCAGAGGTGGGCACAGGAGGAGGGCACAGGGCAGTGGTGGGCACAGGGCAGTGGTGGGCCCAGAGGTGGGCCCAGAGGTGGGCACAGGAGGAGGGCACAGGGCAGTGGTGGGCCCAGAGGTGGGCCCAGAGGTGGGCACAGGGCAGTGGTGGGCACAGGAGGGGGGCACAGGGCAGTGGTGGGCCCAGAGGTGGGCCCAGAGGTGGGCACAGGGCAGTGGTGGGCACAGGAGGAGGGCACAGGGCAGTGGTGGGCACACAGGTGGGCACAGGTGGGGCAGCCCATACCTGGTTGCTTCGGGCGTTCTCACACACGAAGGCTTCGTAGGCAGCCGCAAACTTGGGAGCGTTGTCATTGACGTCAACGACCTTGATTGCAACGGGAACTTTGGCTTCCTGGTGCTGTTTGTCTGCGGGGGAGGCAACACCGAGATGAGACAGAAACAGGAAAACCCCCCAAAACAAACAAATTCCCAGCTGCATCCAAGGAAAGATCAAATCTGCTGAGGTATTTCTGCTGAGATTCCTTGCAGTTTATCAAACGGAGACAATTGGAGGATTACAGGATTCGTACCACTGATTCTAAAACACCTCAGTGAAATACTCACGGACTTCAACTGCAAAGACAGAGATATTATGCCAAGCCATTTCTTCCCTATCCAGAGTCTTTATTGTCTTGATATTGCCATCTTCTGCATTAATAACAAAATATCTTTCAAGGTCGGTGTGTCGATCAATTGAATATCTAAAGAAGATTGAAAGTCAGTAATTAGAGACAAGAAGGACTTAGAAGTTTCATACATCCAGATTAGTTCTATATAATTATTATTTCTAAATTATTTTAAGTAGTACACCGATTGTTGTCCTCAATATCATTATCAAAAGGACAATTGTGTTCTTTTAAAAGGAAAATCACCTGATCGGTGTCTACATTTAGAAAAACAGTACCTCAGAATGTTTGTAATAAGTGAAAATTGCTGGTCTTTGAAGTCTCTAAATCAAAGCCCTATTATACTCTATATTTTCTTCTCTTATAAAACTGAGATATTTTTTCTCTTCTATTTCATGTTAATTATGGTGATCTTTTAAGTCTTCCAATCGTTCGTTTACTCGGAATATTAATTGATCATGCCAATTTATCAAATATTATCCACTCTCTGCACATTTGTACAGCTTTATACAGCTCTGACTTTCATAACTTCATGTTGAAATTCTTTGAAATGTTAAGTATATCCACAAAAGTGGTCTTCATAATTTAAGTTACACTGAGGACATGATAAACAAAATTAAACTAGTAGAAGGCTATTATAATATAAGAATTCTTTACTATGAGGGTGGGCAGGCCCTGGCACAGGGTGCCCAGAGCAGCTGTGGCTGCCCCTGGATCCCTGGCAGTGCCCAAGGCCAGGCTGGACACTGGGGCTGGAGCAGCCTGGGACAGTGGGAGGAGTCCCTGCAATGGCAGGGGGTGAGAATAGATAAACCTTAAGGTCCTTCCAGCCCAAACCATTCCATGATTCTGTGATTCCAAGACAATCCAACACAACTACAGAAAGCAGGGGTCTGTGTGGGCTTGTCTTTAACAATTAACACTTAACAATTACCCAGCCTAATCTACATTGCAGACTTTGATATTTTGAGCAAAACATGCTGTGATAACAGTATGAGATATTTGTGGAAAATTTAGTTTAGAATAGAGTCTACCAAAGATGCCCTTAAGTATATTTTAATTAGACAAACCAAAAGTATGATACAGGCTTTGAGAAACTGGCTTTTTATGGAACAAAGGCCCAAAAACAATGCTGGATGGCTAAAGTTTCAATATTCTGGGTGTCTGTAGATCTGCTGCACTAGCTAGCACCTAGCAATTCCAAAAGCTAATGGTTAGAAGGAAACAGGAAATGCAGCAAACCTTATAGCACTGTTGGCAGCATCAGGGTCTTTGGCATGTACTTTTCCAACCACAGTACCAGATGCTGCATTTTCCTGTACTTCAAAAATGTAACTTGGCTTCAAAAACACTGGTGGCTCATCAGCATCTTCAACTGCTATTTTCACTGTCACTGTGTCCTTGAAGGGCCCGTTGCTGATGAACTTAGGGTCAATGTGGACATTGGCTGCCTCCACCTTCAGGCTGTAGGACTTTTTGGTTTCATAATCTAAGGTCTGTGGGAAACAAGAAGACAAGTGCGTTCCAGAGTCTGGGAAACCAGGCTGTCAGAGCAGCAGGCAGCACCCTAGTGTTCAATGACATCAAACAAATGTGAGCATCTGTCAACAAGCTTGGACTGAAATGTGTGTATTTAAAAACATAAAGACTCAAATGGAAGGAGCTACATTCTATGTATGGAGCAGCATAGGAAGGCACTCAAAATATCACCACAGAGTCTTGGTCTTGCTCTTGCTTGCTGTATTGCTGAGGAAATCATCTGTACTGGGAAAATTAACCTTGTCTCCATGCAGCCCTCCAGGCAGCACAGAAGTGCAAGGGAAGGGAAAGGGGCTCCCACAAGAGGCCTGGCTTTATCCAGGTTGGAAGGCATTCCATGTGGATGTAGTTTGAAGTGCTCCTGGGTGCACCATGAGATAGCACACAGATAATTATATTGTTTAGGTAGTGGGGAAAATACAAAGATGGTTTGCAGTGCTTTCATTCCTGCAGTTCTCTCCAACCACAGAACTCATAACACTTTCCAAAGGGCAGGTGGAATAATGTCCCTTGGGAGCCTGATCAAAGCCACAGTGCCTCTGTGCCTGGATTGGCATGAAGTGGCTGCAGGGTTGCACCTCAAAATGATCACGCAGGTGCCAACCACAATTCACAAAGTATGTTAACACCAGAGACTGGGTGGAGTGACAGCTCACCCACATTTTAAAATAGACAAAAATCCACTCCCACCTCTAGAACAGAGACAGAAATCTAATGAGGGCAGTTTTGAGCAGAGATCCTTCCTGAGGGACTGCCCCAAAGGGCAGGGCAGGGCTGACCAGAAGTTGCCCAGGCCTTCTCCTTTGAGTTCTGATTATCTCCAAGAGAGATAAATAGCTCTAAAGATACAAGGGGCAAAATGCTTCCATAGTAATAAGATTTATGTTCTGTAATTTGCAATTTAAAATTAATTTGATAACGCTTTCAAAGCTCCTGCAGACAGGCTATGTGTGAAACCCCTTCTGCTGCTTTTCCCATAGCCTGTGACTCCTTCAGAACACTATTGTGGACAATGCACAGCTGAAGAATTCAAACTATAGGTCATGAGGCTTTTCAGACTGAACATAAAGCAACAGTGAATGTCTGCTACTTATCAGCACTAGGCAAAACTTCATTAACAATGAAGCTGATGGCATCGTATTTTACCGTGACTTTTTATTTATGAATTCATTTAGTTTGTGCAATTAATCCACTGTACAGTATTTATGTAACTCTTCTTGGTTATTTTCTTCCATTCCAATTCAGCTAATGGGGAAATGGAATATTAAGAGTTAATCACACCTTGAGAAATTAATTAAGTGAAAATTGCATTTACTAATATTTTAGCTTAGGTGATAATCCATTACTACCAAATATTCTGTCAGCAACAAACACTACATAGCAGTAGGCATCACTCACCTTCTTAAGCTTCACAACCCCTTCCTGAGTCTCGTAGTCCGTGGTGATTTCAAACATGTCCATGCCATCCCCATCGATGATGCTGTAAGCCACCAAGCCATTCTCCCCAATGTCAGGATCTTTGGCCTTCACTCTCCCCACTTCCTCTCCCGGCACAGCCGCTTCCGACACCGACATCTGGTACACACCTGGGCAGGAGAACAGGACAACAGGCACGTGCCCCGAGTGAGCAGGCTGCTCCCACCTGGGTGTTCACTCTTTCAACTTGGGAGTTCCAGTTAACCACAGCGATTTTTGGTGTTTTCACATCCCAAAGGAATATTGTGTTCTGTTCTGTTCTGTTCTGTTCTGTTCTGTTCTGTTCTGTTCTGTTCTGCTCTGTTCTGTTCTAAAGAGCCTTGAGCAGCAAATCAGCTGTGAAACCTTAACCCACATGGATAATGTATAGGACACAACCTCTTCCCTGCTACCCCTCTGCCCAGGGAGAGGCTTAAAAGGACAATGAATCACTCAGAATGCAGAAATTGTTGTGGCATCGAGGTAACCATCAATAGCAGAGATGTTATTTCAAAAATAGAAGGAAAACTCTCTCTCACATGGTGCATTGTAAAACCTTCACCTCTGCTGCTCATCTCTGCCCATTCATTCAAGATCCATAAATAATATGCAGTGAATTGGATAAATCCTGCCTGCTGTGCTGGCTAAAGTATAAATCTGCTGCTCTCTATGGCCGAATTTGGATTGTGAATGTAGAGCAGCAATGATTATTAAAAATTCACACCACAGAGAATATGTACCAATTTGTATGTGATTTCATGCCAAGCAAAAAATGGTTTTTCCAAAACAAGCTCCAGTAGGAAAACCATCCCCAAACATCCCTGAGGTGTTTCCCTGAGTATTCAGGGACACCAGAGGACAGCAACACTGCTCCTGGAAAAATCTGTCTCCAACAGTTGTCCTTTAGGCACTATTGATTCCAGAACTTTCCCAACCCCCTTCAGCGTTCAGATAACATGACCTGATCCTAAATATATAAATCTATGTCAGCATTTTCTGCCACATCATCAGCAGGAATAAACTGGGGAGGGACAAAAAAAAAGGATGATAAAATAAAATAATCTAATTTACTCCCCTTTGTAATTGCTCTTTTTTGCTCCATGGGCACCCTTAGGAGCATCAGAAGACTTACACCAGACAGGGACATGGCTCATTACCCATAAAAACAATTGCCACATGTCACTGAAATAGGTCATTAAATCCAGTCCCAAAGAACCCAAAATTTAAGCATTTAACTTACTAACAGCTTGAGCAATGAACATTAGAAAAAAAGGGAAGGGAAGGGAAGGGAAGGGAAGGGAAGGGAAGGGAAGGGAAGGGAAGGGAAGGGAAGGGAAGGGAAGGGAAGGGAAGGGAAGGGAAGGGAAGGGAAGGGAAGGGAAGGGAAGGGAAGGGAAGGGAAGGGAAGGGAAGGGAAGGGAAGGGAAGGGAAGGGAAGGGAAGGGAAGGGAAGGGAAGGGAAGGGAAGGGAAGGGAAGGGAAGGGAAGGGAAGGGAAGGGAAGGGAAGGGAAGTTTCAGGGAAGGGAAGGGAAGGGAAGTTTCAGGGAAGGGAAGGGAAGGGAAGGGAAGTTTCAGGGAAGTTTCAGGGAAGTTTCAGGGAAGGGAAGGGAAGTTTCAGGGAAGGGAAGGGAAGGGAAGTTTCAGGGAAGGGAAGTTTCAGGGAAGGGAAGGGAAGGGAAGTTTCAGGGAAGGGAAGGGAAGGGAAGGGAAGGGAAGGGAAGGGAAGGGAAGGGAAGGGAAGGGAAGGGTAAGGGAAGGGAAGGGAAGGGAAGGGAAGGGAAGGGAAGGGAAGGGAAGGGAAGGGAAGGGAAGGGAAGGGAAGGGAAGGGAAGGGAAGGGAAGGGAAGGGAAGGGAAGGGAAGGGAAGGGAAGGGAAGGGAAGGGAAGGGAAGGGAAGGGAAGGGAAGGGAAGGGAAATAATAATAGAAATATCAGTTATTTGTTCTTTATACTGACAGCTAAACATTGGTTTTGAGTTACAAAGCATTCCAAATTCAGATTTAACCTAGGGGTGAATGATTAAGTAGAGGAACTGCTTTTGGGCATTTCTGATAATTTAAAATGTTCTTGCAAAACACTCAGTAGAGGGACTTGAATTCGTGGAGAAAATTCCATCATTTGATGGAGTTAACAAAATATTGTATCCTGGTGTCCCAGGTTATGATGTGGAGTGAAAGGCTTGTTTGTAAGGCATGTAAAACCTGATTTTTTAGGATTTAATAATTTTGACAGGTAGATAATGGTGACACAGATTTTTACATTCAGCTCTTGAATGAGGAGCCAGGGAGCTGCAGCATTGGAAGAAGAGCTGTGAAAGCTGTTGGAGGAATGGCCATGGCCAGGATGTGTCAGGGTCAGAAGTGCTGCTCAGAGCAGAAACACAGTGGGCTGAGATGGAGTCTGCACTGCACTCAAAAAACCCAAAACCCATGCAGAGATGAGCTGCAGAACAGACATGTGGGTCCTTTAGTGAATTTACACCCAGCTGTGAAGGCTGAGTCTGGTAATGTCAACCCTGATTAATTTTATATGTGAAAAGCAAATTGCTCAGGTATAAAAAATTGCTGTATTTGACCTCCAATAATACACTTTAACAATTTAAAAATGTAATTGTGCTAATTTTAGTTTGTTTTGCCACGGTAACTGGGAGTCTTGAAGAATATTTATATATATATATATATAAATATATATATAAATATATATATGAATATATATATATATATATGGTCATATAAATTATACAGCATGGACCAGTATGTTCAAAAATGAAGTGTAGGGACAGAAATCTTTGCAATTTAATCCTGGTCCTAAAAGTGACTCACTTTGCAACACAAGGCAAATAATCCAGACACTAAAGTTCCATGTGTTACCAGCAAAAAATGAGTGACTAAGACTTCTTTATTCATGTGTGCTGCAGTAATCCAATCCTCCTCAAGCCTTGGGTGTATCTGATACTTCACAAACGTGGGTCCTGGTGGGAGATGCAAGAAGGATTGTGTTGGGACTCACTCTGTGGGAACTTTGGTGGGTTGTCATTGACATCTGTGAGCGTAATTGTCACTTTGGTTGTCCCTGAGAGGCCTCCCATGTGTCCTCCCATGTCCTTGGCCTGTATCACCACGTGGTACTCCTCCTTGGCTTCTCTGTCCATGTTGGGGAGGGCAGTCCTGATGATTCCTGCAGGCACAAGGGAAGGTGGCACACACAGCTTTAATGAAAACCTGGCTGCTGCTCTCACAGTGCATCAAACACAGCAATATTTGCAGTGATGGGGGAGTTCTGCCCCCCCTGAGCATCGCTGCGAGGAAAGCAGCCTTAATATTCCACACAGAGGACAGGCCTGGAGAATTACAGGTGAGCACAGAAACAGCCTTTCAATCATCACAGCATACAGAACACACAGAAACAGCAGCAACTTTGTGGTGTAGCAGCTCCAGCAAATGCCAGGAGACCAGGCTGCAGCAGAGCAGGAAGCTTTGCTCAGACACATCAGCAGCTGCACCCAGTCAGCACATTCAGCTCACCTCTGGCCATGAGGTGCCACTCAAAGAAGCTGTTTAATAATACCTGTTTGAGCCTCCACTGAGAAGTAGGGCTGGCCTTCAAGGATACTGTAAACCAGTTTGGCACTGTTTCCATAGGTAGGGTCATCAGCATCTGAAGCTGTTACCTGAATAACTGATGTCCCTAAAAATGGAGAGCAAACACAGGAGGGAGAGTCAGAGGTGAACATGTCTGGAAGGACTGTGCAGAGATGCTTTCAGTCACACAACAGCTATTCCTAAAATTTCTTATTTCCACGTTTGATAAATGGAAATCAAAATTACTTGACAATTTCTATATGACAAAATGTACTCGTATGATCAAAAAAGATGTCACCAGCTGTGATGTGGATTAATGTTGTAACCAGAGAAGATATAAAAGTCAGCAGTCACTCTGCACCGTTATGGTTTTTCCCCCTCAGTAGTTTAAGCCTTATATTGCTTTTGTTGCTAGACAGCCAAACAATAGTTTTCCTTTACATTTTTCTCAGTAAGTTTCAGACAAATCACTCCTATAGAAATCTCTGAGATGGACACAAGCTCAAACAGGAG
The DNA here is from genome assembly GCF_029582105.1 of Oenanthe melanoleuca. Lineage (NCBI taxonomy): Eukaryota > Metazoa > Chordata > Aves > Passeriformes > Muscicapidae > Oenanthe > Oenanthe melanoleuca. The sequence continues at coordinate 19,850,315 of NC_079345.1, read as the reverse complement.
ATGAAAATGGAATAGATGGGGAGGCAGTAACTTCCCAGCTTTATTACACAGCTCTGCCAAAGGAATGATCTTCGTGTTTACCCCAGAGGATTCACACTCCATAAATTCCAGGGGACTCTTATGCTCCTTTCTAGGAGGAAAAATAGTTCTGCTCTAGGAACATCGCCCAGTTAGGAGCTGTGCAGGGTTTGATTTGGGCAGCAGATTAAATACATCAGGTCAATCACTGGCTGAACACCAAGTAAAATTTCCTTCCCCAAATCCTTGCCAATAAGAATGAAACAATGCCGAGACGTCCTGACAGTGCAGCACCTTGCACAAGGGCAGTGCCTTTCTGAGTACTCACCTACATTTGATCTCTCGGGCACATTGGCATGGTAGTTTTCATGGAGGAACTCGGGCGGGTTGTCATTTATGTCTTGAACTTTGACAATGAATTCAGAAGGGGGTTCCAGAGGTCTGTTGGTGTTCCTGTCCACAGCCTGAGCTGTCAGGGTGTACTGAGCTCGCTCCTCCCGATCCAGTGTCTTGGTTGCATGGATGTTCCCTGATTTGTCATCAATAACAAAAATGATTCCCGCTCCTTCACCTGAGAGAATGTATTTAATGTTTCCATCTCCAGAATCAATATCTGAATGAAGCTACAAAAGGAGAAACAGACACACCTTAACAAGGGAGCACACATTTCCTGGATGTACTTAATGAAACAAAGAAGTGCAGGAAATCACTATCATTTCACAGTTTTCAACTGTGGCTTCCACAGGCAATAATCCACACTCAGGAACATGCTGTGACCACGTGTACCCTGCATCCAGGCAGTGCCAGTCCAGACATGCCTTCTGCCAAATGCAGGGTGCTGCCAAACCCCAAATTTCAGATTTAAGGAAGAGAATGCACGAGAAGATACTTATAGCAGATGCTTTATTCACATGAAGTTGGTGGGAGGAGTAATTTTTACAATGATTTTGCACACGTCAGTGAATCATGTTCTACTGGGTTGCATGTAAAAAGCTGTTAAACGACAAATGGGATGAGTGAGGTGATAAATGAGTGAGCCCAGCTGTGCCCAGGGGTGCAAGAAGGCCAAGGGGACCCTGTCTTGTAGCAAGTACAATGTGGCCAGCAGGAGCAGGGCAGTGACTGTCCCCTGTGCTGGCACTGCTGAGGCCACACCTCGAGGGCTGTGTCCAGTTTCAATTCAGGACAAGAGCCCTGGAGGGGCTGGAGCGTGTGCAGGGCAGGGAATGGAGCTGGGAAGGGGCTGGAGCTCCAGGAGGGGCTGAGGGAGCTGGGCAGGGGCTCAGCCTGGAGAAAAGGAGGCTCAGGGGCCCTTGTGGCTCTGCACAACTCCTGACAGGAGGGGACAGCCAGGGAACAGGGACAGGAGGAGAGGGAACAGCCTCAGGCTGGGCAGGGCAGGCTCAGGGTGGAACCAGCAGGAATTTCCCCATGGAAAGGGAGCTCAGGGATTGGAACTGCCCAGGGAGGTTTGCAGTGCCCATCCCTGGAGGTGTCCCAGGAAGGGCTGCAGGTGGCACTCAGAGCTCTGGGCACAGGGTGGGGATGGGCACAGCTGGGACTCCATGGGCTGGGGGGACTTTTCCAACCTCAGTGATCCTGGGATTCTGGGGGTTCTGTGACTGCCAACTAGTTTTTAATTACACCCTCTCTAATATAAAAGAAGCCACAAATGCCTCCTAAACATTATCATGCCAGAACCAGTGCACACTTCAGTTTGATGAAAGAGGGAAACATTGAGCCAAATTACAGATTTATTGATTTTATATTGACAGCTACAAATTGCACCATTTTACACCAGAATACCAGCATGGTATTTGCTCACATTGATCCTTTTTCTCTACTCTTTTTGTGCTGGGGTTAAGTCAACACTGTTCTGCTTCCCATTTAGAAACTGGCAAATATACTGGTTTATTTATTTGTATATATTTTACTTGTGTTAGATAGTAGCAGAATAAAAAAACAGTCCAGGATGTGTGTACATACATACATGTACACAGATATTTACTTCCCTCTATACATAGCCCTCAATATATTTAATTTTACTGATAATTTGAAAATGAGAGGATAAAAAGATATTTATTTTACTGAGCTGCTGGGTTATACAATAAAATTTTAATTGCTGTTTTTAAAGACCTGAGAATTATATTCTTGAGACGTAATTTTGCTCAAGTTGGTGTTCTTGCTGTTTCACTGAGTAACAGCCTGCACACCTTCATTCAAGGACTGCTGAGGTCAATGGAAATATTTTTATTGACCAAGGTAGTATTTTGCTTCACACCTAAACTGAGCTACCAGAAAAGGAAGAAGCAGCTTATACAGCACAAAGGCAAAAGCAAAACAAACAAACAGAATCTACAAAACCCCCTAAAAATTAATAATATTAATAAAATTATTTAAAATTAAGAAAATTCATAAAAATTTAGAATATTAATCAATAGCTGAAAAAGGAATTCTTCCTTACCCTTCCCACCAGCACAGGATCTGGCCCCGTGTACTCCTCTATAACAAAGAACTGGTTCCACACCCAGCCTCTCTTGGAGCGGTGCAGGACTTGTCCCTCCTTGCCCTTCTCGAGGTGCCCGTGCAGCGAGGGCCTGGCCTGGCTGAGCCTCTCGGTGCCCAGCGCCTGGCTGTAGCACAGCACCCCCAGGCACAGCAGAGCAGCCTGCAAACAATGCTGCTCCTTCATTTTTGGTTATTGTGTAGGCACGGGAGTGTCCGAGATTGCACCCCTTCCACCGTGGGAGTCAGAACGTCTGGGGCCACTGAGGAGTTTCAGACCAGCCCTTGTGCACATAGGATGGCACCACGCATTGAGCACATCACCTTAATGCTCTGCAGCTTCCCAACTCAGCTCCTGCAAGAAGGCAAAATGGAAAAAATCATCAGTTCCTTGAGGTTTTAATTTAGCAAAACAAAACTAGGTCTTCCTTGGTAAATATCAAGATAAGAAGATTAGAATAAATGCATCAATACTGATGAAATCCTAAATAACGAGCAGATTTGATGTTTTGCTACACAGATCTGGCCCCTTGCAGAATCCCCTGGCTGGCTGGCTTGGCCACTCAGTGGCTGCAAGTTGGAAAATAGATAGGGAATCAAATTTTCTTATGATCCTTTCAAATAGATTTACCCCAATATGCAAGGTAACTGTAGAAATACCAAATTTAGACCTAATCCCTCTTTGGAGCTTAGATAGAAGCCTTAGATACAAGCTGTTAAGGCAGAGGTCCAGATGTAAGGGAGATCCCAAGACTTACCAGGAATGCAGTATTTCTCCACCAGCCCTTTCATGATCAGATCCCTGTGCTGAACATAACCACTCCTGTTTTTCCTGGGCAGGAGCAGGGACTGACAGAGCTCCAAGGAGCTCCAGTTTGGATTTAGACCCTGGAAGCACCTCTGAGGATCAAGGCACCATCAGCAATGATTGCCAGTGTGCTGCTCTGGGCTGGGCACCATAAATGCCACAAACCAATAAAAATGCATTCAGATATTTCTGACTGTGTAACAATTGATGTAACTATTTATTTCTACTTTCCCTGGGTGTCAAATTACCAAAATTATATTGATCTCCTACTTTCTAATACTTTTTAAAACACTAGGCCAGATTTAATATTTGAGGGAGAAACTGCACAATATAGGGGAACCTGAACTAAGCAGCCCTCAATCCACCACTTTCTTTTATCCTGCATGTTGGAATATATTCCAACGTATTCCACTTGAATCCTTACACAACAACAAATTTTATAAGGTCCCTACAATGCTTGGTTTGGTTTTTGGTGTGATTCACTTTACTCTTTTGCAAGATACTGATAACAATCTTATATTTACACAGGCAAATGTGTAAGTATGTGCTACCATCAGCTGTAAAACAGAATGATTTTTAAATGTGAAATAAGGAGAGCTTAATGGTATTTTTTCAGCAGCAAAAATGTGAATATAGACAAAAGTTTGAAGCTACAGCATTCTGTAACTCCAGCCAGAGACAAACATCTCACTAGTCCCAAACCCACTCATTTGGAGTTGTCTTTCTCACATCCTAAGCAGTCATGTCCTCCTTCTACATCCCTTTTACAGTTACATAAAAATACATTGGCTGACAGGGGTTCGTGAGAAAGGAATGAAATATCTGAGTTTATTTCCTCAAAAAAAGATCAGCTTTCAATTTTATTTTACTGAAAGCTGAAACCACCTCAATTACAGCACCAAACTAGCTCCAGCACAATGAGTGAAATGACATTCTCACACATAGATGCAATGAAGTCTGGCTTTCCCAAGCATATTTATTAAAGAGATTTGATATATCCATTTGACTTTTTCCTATTGTTACATCATGACACATTACAGATTACTCACACCAGCATGGAAGACATGAAAAGGAAAACAATCCCTGTGATTTTGACCAGGAAAATGCTTTTGTTTTAACACAATGTATATGTGTGGAGCATTAGGTCTGTGGTTTCCATTTCATGTCTCCATCTTGCTGAGGGGTAAAAAACAGTGTAAGACTTACAGGGCATGAAAGCTGAGATTTCATCTATTTTGGACACTTGTTTTGCACCCAGCTTTGCATAGGGGGAAAAAAAAAGCTATGGGTTTTGGGCTGTAGGGATCACTCATGTGCAGCAGTAAGAGGGCATCGGGCACCCAGAATGTTATAAAGAACCTACATACTCTAAACATGGAATAAGAAGATATTCCTGGACAGCTATGCATTTCTAAACCTGCTGTGGGAAAAAAAATCTGTAAATAAACTGCTTATGTTAATAGATTTGGGGTGCATTTGAAAATTAAACTCATTGACAGTCATTCATCATTAGCATCACAAAATGATCTCAGCTATAGAAAGAAGTAAACAAATGGCCTCACCCTTCTCCAACTCCTCAATACTGTTATGCAAACCAGTAAACACTTTTTAAAGCTGCTTAACCAGAACGGCAGAGCCAAGCTGATACACACACTGCTTATTATCAGCTATTCAAGTGTGAAGTGCTGGAAACAAAAAGTTAATCACAGATCCATGCTTATTTACTAACTAGAGTTTAAAGCAGTAATTGTTTGTTATCTTTTGTTTAACCTCTACTTGTCCATGTACAGAGGTGAAGCAGAAAGGCTCCATGTCTTCAAGCTAAAGAAAACTATTCTCTCTCATCCACTACTTCAGAGAATCCCAGAATCTCAGCATGTTTTGAGCTGGAATGGACCTTAAATCCCACCCATCCCACCCCAGCCATGGCAGGGACACCTCCCACTGTCCCAGGCTGCTCCAGCCCCAGTGTCCAGCCTGGCCTTGGGCACTGCCAGGGATCCAGGGGCAGCCACAGCTGCTCTGGGCACCCTGTGCCAGCCCTGCCCACCCTGCCAGGGAACAATTCCTAATTCCCAATATCCCATCCAGCCCTGCCCTCTGGCACTGGCAGCCATTCCCCCATGTCCTGTCCCTCCAGCCCTTGTCAATTGTCTCTCTCCATCTTTCCTGCAGCTCCTTCAGGCCCCGCAAGGTCCCCCTGAGCTCACCCCAAAGCTTCTCCTCTCCAGGTGAGCAATGCCAGCTGTGCCAGCCTTTCCTGGCAGCAGAGCTGCTCCATCCTCTGCTCATCCTGTGCCTCCTCTGGGCTCTCTGCAGCAGCTGCAGCTCCTTGCTGTGCTGGCCCAGGGCTGGGGCAGCTCTGCAGGTGCTCAGGGTCTCACCTGAGGGGCAGAGGGGCAGAATCCCCCCTGCCCTGCCCTGCTGCCCACGCTGGCCCAGCCCAGGGCAGGGGGGTTCTGGCTGGGCCAGGTCCCACTTGGGCTAAACCCAAGTCCCTAAGGCCATCTGTAGCCATTGCCTCTGGTTTGGGTTATAAAGGCAAAGGGCTCAGTTCCAGCAGCAGTTCCAAGCTGGTTCTTTAGAAAGTGACCCCAGGTAAGACTGGGAAAGCTGGAGCTGCAATTAAGTGTCCCTGGCCTCCTTCATGCCCCTTCTCCCCTCCTGCAGTTCATGCTCTGCTCACTCACATCATGTTCACTCCAGCAGTAAAACCTCTGACTCTTATCCTCAGAAAACCTAAAATACCATAAATCAACAGGCTTGCACTGAAGGCTGCGAAATTACTGAAATTCAAACTAGCAACAGTCTGGATTTTGATTAATTACTTGTATTCTACAAGACAAGGTGCACAAGATGCTTTTAAGTTAAAGCTAAAATAAACTTCATTAAAAAATGAAGCAGTTACAAAAAAAGGAAAAAAAAAAGAAAGAAAAAAAACACCAAAAAAAATCTCCTTTTTTTCCTCCTTTCCTTTATCTTCCAAACAATCTACTAAAAACATTTCAAACATTTCAACATTAACCCAGCTGCTGAAAGCCTAGTTTCCTTCTACTTCAAGCAGAAAACATGAAAAAAACACCAAAGCAATTTTTAAAGCAATTCCTTTTTATCATGGGGGGAAATACCTCATAATCCTGAGAGTTTGGAATACAGATGTGAGGATGGAAATTGTTGCAGCTGCTGGACTGCTGCTCCAGTGAGCATCTGAAAATTCTGTGTGCAGCACTTGGATTCAGGCACTGCACAGATTTGTCAGGCTGATTTGACATGAATGGTTGCAGCCTTTTAAAAAAAGCATTTGGGTATCTCTGCCCATATATTATAATCCTCAACTGCAGCAAAGCCAGTCTCAGGGTGCAGTTGACCAAACTGCAACACTGCTGGGATAGAGTTAATCTTCCTCCTGGTAGCTGCTCCAGTGGGTGTTTTGGATTTAGGAAGAGAGTGATGCTGATAACAGACTGAAGTTTGAGTTGGTGCTGAGCAGTGCTTACACTGAGCCAAGGACTTTTCAGCTTTCAGCAGGCTGCAGGGGAGGTTCCAAGGGCCAGGAGTGGCCACAGCTGGGATAATGACCCAGCCTGGCCAGAGGGATATTCCAGACATTCCCTGTCCTCAGCACATAAACTGGGGGGAGCTGGTTGGGCAGAAGTCCGTGAGAAGTGAGCAAATGCAGTAGGCATCAATTGTTTTGTTTATTCAAAATCTTTCCTCCTTGTTGTTATCTCTATTTTCTTCCTTTTCCGTCCTATTAAAGTGTCTTTATCTCAACCCATGAGTTTTCTCACTTTTACTCTCACAAATCTCTGCCCCATCCCTGGGGAGGACAGGGAGTGAGCAGTGCCTGTGTGGTGCTCTGTTGCTGGCTGGGGTTAATCCACCACAAACATCCTGATTTTCTTTTTTACGTGATTGTTTACAGAATTGCGCAATGTATAGTTCTGAAATTCGAAATTTACCTAACAAATCTGTAAGAAACGCTGTTTCCCACTTCCTTGAGCACAGTGGATTCCAAGTTTCATGGAATCACAGAAGATCCTGAGTGTAAGGGACGGGCAGGGATGCTGGTGCAGCCCCTGTCCCTGCCCAGACCCCCCAGCAATCCCCCTGTGCATCCCTGGCAGCGCTGCCCGAGCTCCTGGAGCTGCGGCAGCCTCGGGGCCGGGACCATTCCCTGGGGAGCCTGGGCAGTGCCAGCACCTCTGGGGGAGCAGAACCTTTCCCTAAAATCCAGCCTGAGCCTGGGCAGTGCCAGCACCTCTGGGGGAGCAGAACCTTTCCCTAAAATCCAGCCTGAGCCTGGGCAGTGCCAGCACCTCTGGGGGAGCAGAACCTTTCCCTAAAATCCAGCCTGAGCCTGGGCAGTGCCAGCACCTCTGGGGGAGCAGAACCTTTCCCTAAAATCCAGCCTGAGCCTGGGCAGTGCCAGCACCTCTGGGGGAGCAGAACCTTTCCCTAAAATCCCCCCTCAGCCTCCCTGGCCCAGCTCCAGGCGCTCCCTGGTGCTGTCCCTGGCCCAGAGTTCAGCTCAGAGCTGCCCCTGGGGAGGAAGTCTCAGACTGCTCTGGCTGAACCAAGATGGACATTTGCTCAAAAGTGTGAATTCCATTAATATCTTTGAACTATATACAAACAAATTTTGCAGTTTTGGTATTGAATAACAGCATTATGAGGGGGAAAGGGTGAAGAAGAGTTAATCAGCTACCACTTGCTGATCTAATCAGCAAGGCACAGGAAAGCAGTGAAATCCCTGAATATCATTTGAAGGATTCAGAACAGAGAAATATTTTTAAAGTCCAGTCCACACTCTGAAAAACAACCTGCATGGGGAGGTGTATAGCAATGTGTGTGCATGGAAATAAAATATGTCCCTAAATAACAGTGAGAACAGGCCTGCTGGGCATTCCTGGATGCACAGACAGCATGCCTGTGCTGTGTGCTTGTAGTTGTTAATGCAAACCTCACCACTTTCAATTTTAACAGAAGAAAAGTCTGTTCTTTGATTGTTAGAAAATAACACCCATCGATATTCCTAATGGAAATATGCTGTTCATCTAAGAATTCAATCAAGAACACCTAAAAAATAGTATATCCTTGTCCACGTGGAAACCATAGTGCAAGCAACCACTCTGCAAAGTCAGTGTGCTGCACACAGCTTCACACAGAGCTGAATGACTGCTCCAAGATATCAACAACAAAAATGAAGAGGCAGCAGAGATGATTTCAATGACAAGAGCAGTGGCGGAAGTGCAGTCTAGCCAACTTTAAATTCCTTTCATTATTTTTGTAGCAACAATAATCCCCAGTGTTCATGATGATTTCCTGTGTGCTATTAAATGACCATATGCCAAATTATAATAGACTAAACAATTTTTTCTGATTTGTCTAGGCCATAACTTCTGGATGATGCATTAAAATAGCAATTGTTCTCAGAAAGACACTTGGCAGAAGGCAGCCAAGATCACAGTGTTGCAATATAATAATGGATGATTATGTTCTGAAATGTTTTGCAAAAGTAGCAAGTAAATATAGCAAACTCCCAGTCTAAATGAGATTTTAGCTGTAATTAAAATTAGCTGAAAAGATGAAGGATTTATTCTACCGTAATTTTATCATCAGACAAGGAAATGAATAGCTTTTTAATGACAGAATAAATATTGGATCATATTAGTTCTGGAGTTGAGAGTGCCTGAGTTTTGGGCAGAGGGGTGGAGGTGGGGCACAGCTGGAGGAGCCCTGGGAGGCAGGGAAGGACCTGCAGTGGCCAGGTGATGTCCCCAGCTGGGCAGGGACCCTGCCCCATGGGATCAGGCTCTGCAAAGCTCCCCAGGGCTTGGACAGGCTCCTTCCTTTGGGTTGGAGCTTCTCTGAGCAGCCCCAGAGCTCCCACTGCACAGTTTAACCCCAGTGCTCCCTTCCCTAGAGCCCTTTCCATGGGCTCATGGCAAACGAGCAGCTCCCATGGAAAGCAGGTGGGGAGCAGATCTCCAGATCCAACAATCAGTCGAGTCCCACTTGGTTAATCTTCAGGACATATCACAAATGTAACTGCCTTGGGAGTTTTTGGTAAAACACACGAGGTGAGGGATGTGGAAGAGTTCTGTGCACAAGGGTTTCATTCCTCCTGTGCATCGATGAGTGTGGGAGGAGTTCAGCCTGCCACAGATCTTCATCCCCCTGCAGATTGCTCCATGCAAACCCCTGATGCCTACCAATTTCAAGAAATTTGGTGTACATTAATAAGAAAAGATTTTTGAAGGATAAAAAAAGGGTCTGGCAGCCTGCCCTGGGCTGGGCCAGTGTGGCACAGCTGGCATTGCTCACCTGGAGAGGAGAAGCTTTGGGGTGAGCTCAGGGGGGCCTTGCAGGGCCTGAAGGAGCTGCAGGAAAGATGGAGAGAGACAATTGGCAAGGGCTGGAGGGACAGGACATGGGGGAATGGCTGCCAGTGCCAGAGGGCAGGGCTGGATGGGATATTGGGAATTAGGAATTGTTCCCTGGCAGGGTGGGCAGGGCTGGCACAGGGTGCCCAGAGCAGCTGTGGCTGCCCCTGGATCCCTGGCAGTGCCCAGGGCCAGGCTGGACACTGGGGCTGGAGCAGCCTGGGACAGTGGGAGGGGTCCCTGCCATGGCAGGGGTGGCACTGGGATTTGAGGTCCCTTCCAACCCAAACCATCCTACAACTTTTTAATGAAGTCCAATGTGCACTGCTATCATGTAAAATGCATTGTTTAGATGACAAGAGCTCTGATTTCTATACATTCCTGCTGTATATGTAGCTGGTAAATCTCATTTTTCCCCAGTGTGTGTTTCCAAAGCAGACCAGCAGTCAGAAACTCCCCATGAGCCCCTCTGTAGCTCTGGGTCCCTCTTGCTGGAGCACATTCCAGGCCTCACTGGAGAGAGCAGCAAACAACCCTCATCTGAATGCAATTTGATATCAAGTTTTCTGTGCCATTCACAAAACATAATTAGTCTTATGAGACAAAAGTATTTAGTCCAGGAAAGGAAATTCTTCAAAATTTAAGATACTTGGGGGAAAAAAAAAAATCTTGTAGCTGTTGCACTGAATAATGAGAACCTCACACTCCCCCAGTTCATGTTCTGTGTTTTACACTGCAATGTAAAGGATTAGAATTTGAGGCTGCAGTTCTGCAGAAGTAAGTGTATATATATATAACTTTATATATAACTTTTTATTTGGTGAGCAAACAGCCAAGATTCTAGAGGTATCCTACCACAGAGGAATTCTAGGTCATGGCAAGATTTGTATGTACTAAATACAGAAGTGAAATCTTTACAGAACTGGTGATTTTCATCTTGACAATAGAGGTCGCTTCAAAAATGCTAAGCAAGTTTTGTAGAATCCTATTCTGAGCTCTGTAGAATCCTATGAAAGGAAATCTTAATCCATTGCATTTTTAAATTATGTTTTATAGCACTGTATTGGATTACTGAGATGTTTAAAGCCAATAATCCCCAGCTGCTCCAAAGAAGAGTTTTTGAAATGCAGTTGTGTTTTCCTGTAGCAGCTTTGAGACTCAGTATTACGAAACCATAGACAAAGCCAGAAAATTATGGCCCTTTGAAAACAGAAGTCATTGTGCAGGGAAGAGGAAGAGAAATAACCCCCTGAACAGTGTGATGTGCTATCTGTCAGCATCCACCTCTGAATTCATCATGGTAGGAGGGCATTTTCCCCAAGCTTTGATTTAATTTGTGCTTGTTGGGGAAGGGTGAGATTGCTGCTTGCTGTACCTCATATAAAGCAGGAGAAAGCAGGAAGACAACTTAGTACATTATGGAGTGAATGACACAGAAATAAGCCTGAGAGAGTGATATTAAAAGGCTTGGGAAATGAAAAATGGCTGTAAACAGAGTTTTACATTTACTTGCTGCCCTGGGGAGATCCACTTAAGATAAATGTGACAGAGGCTGTCTGGTTTTAAGCATAAACGCTAGAGGAAAACAACCAGCATAAGAAAGGTAGTCTTATTAAAGAACATGGTGATTGATAGAGTCCTTTCAAGTAATGACTAAGCTTTTGGTTGAGTTTATTTTAAATAGTCATTGTGTTCTTATGCTTCTCAAACTGGAATTCTCATAATTCCCTGGATGCTCCAAGGCCAGCAAGGCTGCAGCCCAGCCCATGCTAGTCTCAGGCATTTTATTATTACGTGACTAGCTATCAGTGACACTCTGAGGACGACATAAATGACAACTAAAGTCAACTTACTGGCAACTACTAATGCTGTATTTACATGCAAAGCCAACCCTGAATATTTTTTCCCCTAAGAATTGATATGTATGAATATCTGAATAACACTTGTGCTCTGAGTGATGGTCTCTCTGGTTTGTGCCAGAAATGAGACAGAAAGTCAAGATTAGAGAGTGAAAACCTATCAAAAACTAATGATTGCAGGCAGGTCTGTTGAGCTCCCAAACCAAGGCAGACAGAATTCCAGCCAGCAATCCATTTCTGCTTGGATCCATAACCTCTTGCTGAAGGGCTGGCAGCTCCCACACAAGCAGAAATCTAAATTCAGTCTGTGGTTCTGCACTAACAGCTTCATTTCCAGAGGCAGCTTCAGCAGTGCTGCCCAAATGCCAGACTATTAAAGCATCCTGGGTGGTCTTTGTGTGTTCCTGTACAAAACATTCTTCCACTTTGAATTTAATCCTACTGGACTCCTCAATCCCCATGTCCCCTTCAGTTTAGTCTCCCTGGAGCAGGAAAGTTCCTGCTGAAAGACTTCCACATTGTGACTCGCTCAGAGAGGTTCACATTACAGCCCCTGGAACACTTATCTTTATAAAACTGACAAGTTAGGGAATTACTGAGAGTCCCCTTCACAAATACATTTGCTAAAGAGAGAAAGGTGAGAGCTAAATTACCAATCAAAAGCCTTCTCCTTTCCCCAGCTTTCTTGGAGCCGCAGAAGGAAGAGCTCAGATCCTTCAGCCGTGCCCATGGAAGGTTCTTTTTGATAGCTTGCTTAACTATTCCAGTTTAGTGCAAATTCCTTCCATAAAGAGCATAAAAGCCACTTTGAGATTTCTGAATGAAAAACTGAATCAATAATTAATTTTTGCCTAGGCAGAGATTGTCTGTGAGTAGACCAATTTTGGCTCAAAAGCACGAGATAACAACCTCAGAATAATCAAACACATGCTAAAGCAGCCTCAGTGGCACTAAGAAAGGAGACCATCACTGTTTAAATACCTAATGGGAGGCTATAGCTGAAAAGACCAAATCTTCACATTTCTATTATTATTTGCAACCCATTAAATCACAAGATTATAATTAAAACAATATTTGCATGAGTCTTTTCTGAGATGCCTTGCTGTAATTAGTCACCATAGAATATCTCCATTTAACCTAAAAAAACCCAAGTATAAATCTGAGGAATTATATGGATTTGTGAGGTTCATGGGCTCTAAGGACTAAGGCATAATTCCCAATTTATACTGCAAACCCAAAAATCCAGCAACAGGTGCTAGGATGATGCAATGAGATGCTAAGCATAAAAACAAATAAAATAATAGCACAAAAAAAAGAGAAGCACCAAAAAATAGCACCAAAAAGACAGGCTGGTGTCAGCTTGCAATAAAAATTTGTTTTCCATTAAACTGATCCATTGAAAAAAAAAGGCAAATGATTCAGCATATTTTTCATTAGCATAACTAATTTTGAATTAAACCTATTTATCACATCTTTCTAACTGATCACATGAACCACAAACACATCTCAGACCTGGTTTGGCACTATTTCTGACCTGTAATTCCAGATGATGGTGACAAAACATTTCATTTCTGTTCTTGTGACACAACCAATAACAACAGATTTAAGGCAGTGTCTTGCTACAGCTGGAATGATGCTTGGTGTCATTGTTATGATCAGAAAAGGCAGATTTTAAATACATTAAACTGATGTTTCACAGAGAGTTTGTGGTGCGAAATTGGACAAAAACAGGCATTTTAAAAATTAGATTAGTGATATTCATAGCTGAATCTATGAATCTATTTTATTAGGCATATTTTGGAAGTCCATTAGGGATTTTGAGGCTATAAATACCTTTTGCCACTATTACTCTGCTGCTGGGGCAAGTCTTGGCCTTAGGAGTGCAGTGATCAGGTCTGGTGGGGTGTATCTGCATGTCCTGGAAAACCAACCTCATTTCTGCATTCTGCACCAGCAATGTCTTCCTGAACCAACAGGATAATATAAAAGTACTGCAGTGGGAATGAACCTGTGTCCAGTCAGGTAAAGCTTCACCTTCCACATCAATAACAATTTTCTCATTAATGAAAATCCCTGAAGTGCCCTTAAAAATGAATTTGGGAAAGACAAAGAGGAAAACCTAACATTTGGTAGGACTGCTGGATTGAGAACAGTTTAATTTTTTCATGAAATGACCTTAATATGAGCCCAGAAAAGGGAAAAAAAATTACATTTATAGAAGTGAAATAAATCCAAAACCCAGTAATTAAGAAAATGCCATACATGCACAAATATACACATAAAAATACTGAAAGCTCTATTCACCAGAGCAGGATTAGACTTTTTTTTTTCTCCACATTAAACATGCCCTTACATTCAGCATATTTTCTACCAAAATGTTCTTTTCAAAATGTTGCCAGGGTGATATCACTACTTCAATCCAACCAATTTCCTTTGAAGTCTCCCATAACAGTAATTAAATAAATTGCTCTTGGAGTAATTATGTTTTTTTTTTCTGGAAAAGGAACTATTAGGTTAAAGAGAGATGAGAGAGTCTGTCACCAAACATAATCTTTCTAGAAACATTGGTGCTTGCTACATTTATTGGAAGAAGGATGAAATACTTAAAAACTTTGGACCTTTTTAGCTTTTTTAAAGGAAATGTCGACTTCCCAGCTGAAATAAGCACCAAGCTGAAATGACTGCTGACAGTCTTGGGAGTGCAGAGAGAGAGAAAATGGAAGTTGTGTCAATAGAAAGCTTTTAAATTCTATGTATTAAGCCCAAGAGGGCTGGTGAGAACTGGAAGGCTAAATTACAGTGTTAAAGCAAGTGGATGGTGAACAAGATGAAGGGGATGGAGAGCCCAGGACTGATGATCCAGTGAAGGGCACAAAATGGAGCAGTCCATAAATCCATCGTGTTGGAGCCCTTGGAGACTGGGCTGCTGCAGTTAAGGAGGTTCTGTGTGTGGCCATCCATCAGCTCCAGCGCCTCCCTCCTCTGCTCTGGGATCTGAGCAGCCCTGAGCGAGGGAAACCAGGCTTTCACAGCTCCATGGAGCTCCCAAACACCTGCTTTATGTTCCAGCTCTGCTTTGGCTCTGTCTCCACGTCAGGCTGAAATTGTTAGTGCAGGCTGTTGAGCATCCTGTGAGTTTTTGGGGTTTTTCTCCCCCAGTTTAAGTTCTTTTACCTTTGCTAAGGATTCCCTTTTATTTGTGGGGATTTGGCATTCATCTGATAAGCAGCACTGATTTAACCCTCAGAACAAGCTTAGCTAACTCTCACCTTGTTCTCTGACTTAATCAGACTTCACAGAATTGAAATTCTGGTGCTTGCTGGTGCAAAGCTTGCTTTGCTTCACATTGCAAAGAACATGGAGCTTTCCATTTAAAGCTTTTCATTTCTTGGCTATGTTTTTCTTCATGTGTGATGCTGAAACTCCCACCCTCCTTTTCCTTAAATCTCTCTGGTATATGAGATAACGTTGCATAAGAGTAACCCACATGGGTTGGTATCTGAATTTCCTTAGGGACCCTTTTATCCCACCCAAGGACAGTGACACAGTGCTTGTCAGCAAAGCTAACTCTCTGTTTTCTCATCACTTTGAAGACCCAAAGACAGTGTTTTCAACTTAAAAACTCACAAGGGTGAGCAAAAGGACAATAAAAAATAGCTTCCTGGAAATCCAGTGGTCAGAGGGAATAAAGCACCAGACAGGCACCAGCTGGAGAAACTGGATCTGGGGATTCATCCAAGAACAGGGAACATCTTTCTGAGCAGACAGACGTATTTCTTGTTCCAATGGATGGCTGACAGGGTAAACATTGCTATAAAAAAACTGAACATGATTTTTTTTTTTTTTTTAAACCACTTTGTGCAAATTTTGTGAACCCCTTCTGGCTTAAGCCAGTAAGCTTAGAATAAGACCCAAGGAATGGCAAATCTGAATAATAAGCAGGAAGAATAATTATAAAGGTCATGTACAGGCACGTGTATTATGTTTGTAAACACAAATTTAACTAAACCCAGCTATAATACATGACACAAATGATGGTGTAAGCATGAGATTGCCAATAGGAATGTTTACTAAATGCTTATTTAATAATGGGGCTTAAATAAATAGTGTAAAAAATAATTTTCCATGTGTTAACGTGAATTTGTTAGAATTTCAGCACCTGGTAAGCCCTTAGGGCAGTGTCACCATTGCTTGTGACTGCCCAAGCTGGAGTGAGCTGCCAGCACAGGCAGCAGGACCAGCTGGATTCCTAGGCAGCATCAGCAGCACTTTTGGCCTGTCCAGCCCTTGGGTTTGGTTAATTTTTTGACTGTAACGAGTTATCCAAGGACCAAGGGGCCATTGCCTGATTTGCTTGGATTTTTGCTTAGCTCAGGATGACTGTGCTGTAACACAGCACATTTATGTGCACATTTGGAATGAAGGATTAAAAATAACAATGCACTGGTCCAGACACAGTGAGCCACCTTTGCAGCCAGGAGACAGCACAGGGGAAGAGGGCAGATCTGACAGTCAGCTCCAGGAGGGTGGTGGGGCTGGAAACTGCTGCACTGCTGCACTGCTGCACTGCTGCACTGCTCCCCAGGCTCAGCCATGCAGCCTGGGAGCTGCACAAAGCTCAGAGACAGCACAGGGAGCAGAGGGTGCAGTTCAACACCCAGAAAATCACCTTTCACAGCAGCACAGGCTGGCATGTGCCCTGCAGAGCTGAGGGGGAGTGCAACCTGAGGAGCAGGTTTGCAAACGTAACAGTGGCTCTGGAAAATGGAAACACAGCAGTGGCTCTGGGTGCAGGGAGACGGATCCATCCCTGCCTTCTCTGGGATCAGGTCCCACCCCCATCCTGCCTCAAGACCTCTGCCCGAGGCAGCTGATGGTTCCTTTCCATCAGGAGAAGGCAGGGACTGGGAAGCTCCTGTGCACCCCTTTTAACTCTACATAACTTGTGTCAGAGCTCAGTGAGGCTGAGCGGATGAGTCTCTGGTTAGACTCTAGAATTTAGGCCAAGAGGACATTCTTGGGGCTTTTAATTTCTGTTCTTTTGGCTTAGATGAGCTCAACAAGCTGCAGCAGATGAAGCTGGTGGAGACTTCAAGGGCCCTGGACTGACCTGGATGTAACTCCAGAAATGCTCAGAAGCAAAGCACTCAGCTGGACAAAGGGCAGTGTGTCAGCCTCGTGTGAGCTGTGCAGAGGAAACAGGGAACAGAGTGGGGAGCAGAGGCAACCTGGATAACCCTAACCCAACCCCTGACTGGGAGGGTGGTTCTGACAGTCACTGAAAGTCATTACCATTCTGTTCTTTACTGGGAGGTTTTCCCACTTAAGCAATTAATTATTTCTGTATTTGCTAAATACAAAGCAAATCAAATTACCTTCAAGGAGAAAAGTGGCCATTCCATTTGTTGAACACACAGCTTTGGTGTCATTGTGCTGATGCTGGGAGCAGCATGGGGGTGATAACCAGTGGGTCAGCAGCTTTACTGGGAGACAGCACAGACTTTGTTGAGCTGTCCTTGGGGTGATGACCAGCCCTGCTCCTGGGCTGATGGGGCTGTTCCCTCCTGGTCTCACACTTGGCAGAGGGGGACAGGAGGCAGAACTGCACAGCAGAGCAGTTGGGGCACTGAGGGCTGCAGCTGGCTCCCAGCCTTGGGATGAACAGCTCATTAATGAGTGCTAAATGTTTGTGTGAGAACATTCCCTGGAAGAAATAAGGAATATCTTCTCTGCAGTGTGCTGCAACTCACCATGTTGCCTGCAGTAAGGAAGTATGAGAGCAGCTCAGGAGGTCAAGGCAGAGCCTTTGGGTTGGTTGGTTATTTTTGCTTCAGTGCAGCCCTGGTTCACAAAATACAGCTGATGGCAGGAACCTGAGCCTGGACAGCCAGGAGCCTCTCTCAGTGGCCAGGCTGTGCAGGTTACATAATCTGCTTTTCTATTTTGGGGGGAGAGAAGGGAGAGTTGGAGGCCAAGTGGCCAAGTTCTCCTGTAAAAGTAGGGATAAAGCTGCAAAAGTACAGGGGGACAGACCTCATGATCATGAATACTCATATTTTAGGCTGTTGTTTCTAAAGGAAGATCATGTTCATAAACAGAATCAGAAAACACCCTTCAGGGTCGGTCCTGCTTTTGATTCCAAATGTTATTTTGGCTCAGACTTCCCCTTTCCTGGCCTCTCCTGGTATCCCATTGAATTCATTAGGAGGCTGTGGCTACTGGCCAACAGAAACGGGTAATGCATCCCAGAGCTCATATTCTTTGAAATATCTTCTGAGACAGGAATTTATAGCATCAATATAATGAAACCCAGATTACAGCATGAAAGTCTGAGTCTATCTGCTTGCCACACATACCAGAATTATACAGAAAATTTGAGCCACAGAACCCTGAGGAAATTGGGGAAAATATGCACTCCCATCGAGAGGGAGGCTTTAGGACTTGGTGGCACCTTTAAGAACAGCCTCAAGCAAGAGAAATCACACATGATGTTACACAGGCAGCAGCAGCAGACCTGAAAGAACTGCCATGGAATCACAAACACTTAGGCTTTGGCACGTGGAATTTAGCAAATTTAGCCTGGTCTAGAGCAGTTACTACCTTAGATAAGAAAAAATAGGATCAAGTCCTGATTCCATCCTCATTTTGTCCCTCCTGTCCCTGACCAGCCCTGAGAGGCTTATATTTTTTCTTTGATGTACCTGTTTAGTGTTATCTTAGTTATCTTTGATGCTCTGTTTATTATTATATATTCAATGATTATCAAATGGGTGCTTTCTATCCCAAAAAAAAATCCCCATTCCTCTTCTGCAGTAATTACAAGTATTGCTTTTATAGACCAGAGACTGGAGAGCTTTTTCCTATAAAGGAACAGAAGGAGAGGCTTCACCTAAAACCTTGGAACAAACCTTCGTTTATGAGACAAGGGAATAATTTTTATTCCATGACATGAATTCAGTGGGCTGCCACAGGCCAGTCATAATCTGTTATTGTTTCCCTACAACCTTGTACTATTAATTTTTCTTTTTAATGAACTGTCCAGTCTAGTTTAGCTGTGGGAACTACGATGGCGCTGCAATAGAAATGGTTTATGTCATGCCTTTGTCAAAAAGCTTTCCCCTACAGCAGCAGAATGTAATTGAAAAGCCATTTTAAAATAAAAGTAACTGAGTGGCTGCAAATGCAGGATGTCAGGAATGGAGAGGGAAAAACCTTTGCATTCCATTAGATTTTACCAATCACTACTTGTGTGTCTTTATTAGTGTTTATACAGATGAGGAAAGCCACATAGATTGCATCTGCTGCATGGTTATAGCAGCAAGTGTTCCTGCAAGATACATTTTTAAGAAGTTTTTCTTCAACTGTGACTAACAATGTAGTAATTGGCTGGGTTAAACACCTCAAAGAATTAAATACACTAAATTTTGATTTATTTTATGGCATACAGAGCACATCCATTTTTGAGACATCAATCTAACATCTGAGTACAATTCAAGTAGCTTTTATTGCATATGAAACCTTGAAAGGCAGAGTGCACAGCCATCTTTTCATATGCAATATATATGCCAAAGGCACACTATTTAGTTTTCTCTTGGGTTTATTTTTCTAGCCCTGGATGTGTGTATATTTTCTTGGTGACTCCATAGAATAAATTTTAAATATGCTGTTATTCTCCTCCTGACCATCACTATTAAAACACAAGTGAGCAAATATATAAATATATATGTATATAGGTATTTGTGTGTGTGTATATATAATATACACACTGTGTATTTATGTATTTATTGTTAAAGCTGACAGTTTTCTCCAAAAATTCCCTCCCATTATAATTGTTCCAGAAAGACTCAGATTTAGCTTTTAGTTCCCACTTTTCACCTTTGAATTAACTGGAACTTTGGGCAGAAGTTCATTTTGTCGGAGCACAATTTCCAAGTATTTGAGGTTATTTCGGCCAGGAGTGGTTGTAGTTTTGGGGAGTTTTTCAGCCAATGGATCAATCTTTTAATGCCCTTTCTCCTCTGCTGGCCAATCTCTGCAGCCTGTGCACAGATTCCTTAGGGAATCTCATCCATGGCGATGGGGAATTTCAGGAGTTTACCCTTCCTTAGCCAGCCAGGCTGCTCCAGATCCTGCTCCAGAGCTCCACCCTGCAGCCAGACAGGGCTGGGATTCCCCAGAGAGCTGGAAAATGCAGGGATGAGTCTCAGATGACTCAGTTGTTTCAGGATTCTACCTGGAACAAACTTTTTGCCAAGAAAAGCTGAATTTCAGCTCAGGAGCAAGTTCATTGTTTCCAAAAATTAATCACTCATTTCAATATTTTTCTACATTCAAGATTCTTTCAAGGCAACATGGGAATAAGTTTTTATTAAAAAGAAGATCTGAAAATCTGAAATGTCCATGTTAGGAGGTACTGAGAGACAGGACAGTGTATTTCCCCACTTGATGTTTTTGAAGCCTTTGTCATTTTAACAAAATAGTAATTCTTCTTAAGTATCTGTTTGACCAGAATATGTCATCTAATTATCCCAACAGTGTTTCAAAGGTTTTTTAGCTCAAAGTCTTCAAGAGAGCCAAAAAGGCAGAAGTAATAAATTCAGACTCATCTCATTGCACCAACTATGTGAAGTGACAGTAACTCTTCAACAGTTCACTCTCAGCCTTTCTTTAAGAGCCACCAAGGGATTCCTTGGACTTTGGAGCATCATCCTACTAAAATCAAAGCTTTTGCCCTCACATATTTCATTTAGATTACTAATAGCCATTCTAAAATATATGTAATGAGCCAATCCTACAGGTACACTGAGTGACTGCTCTGTGGGTTGACACTGAGAGTTCAAAACTCAGGTTTGAAAAACCTACAGAATCGGATATTTGTAGAGAAGAGAAGTGAGAGGTGTGAGACAGGATAAAACAGGCAGCTGGAGGGGGCACACTGCTCTGACATGTAGGCCAGGTTCAACATGCAGGACAGGGGGATTCCAAGAGAAAATTAATTTTCTTTCCATGTGGCATCTGTGCGAACCAAAACTAGAGAGGAATTTCCTTCCAAGATCTGCTCTGTACGTCAGGAGCAGCCTGCTTTTCCCATTATGGTCTTCCCACATAAGAATTAAATGTTACATATGAAAGAGGCAAAGGATGCATTATACAGCACTAATTTCTTTATTCAAGAAGTGAACTTCAGTTTTTCATCCTGTGTGATGAACTCATCCCAGCCTTCCAGGATCTGAGGGGGCTGCTGGGAACCTGGAGAGGGGCTCTGCATCAGAAGCTGCAGTGCCAGAACAAGGGGCAAGGGCTTCCCACTGCCAGTGGGGAAATTCAGGTCAGATATTGGGAATTAGGAATTGCTCCCTGGCAGGGTGGGCAGGGCTGGCACAGGGTGCCCAGAGCAGCTGTGGCTGCCCCTGGATCCCTGGCAGTGCCCAAGGCCAGGCTGGACACTGGGGCTGGAGCAGCCTGGGACAGTGGGAGGTGTCCCTGCCATGGCTGGGGGGGACTAGGTGGGATTTAAGGTCCCAACCCAAATCATTCTGTGATTCTCTGATTTTATTATTCCATCAGAGTACTCTTTTTTGGGGGTCTGAGGACCCTTTATTCATGTGGGATGCTTTGCATAGAATAGAATCACAGGGAAGTGTATGTGTTGTGCTCACCCTCAGTCTCTTTTGAAATCCAGTATAGAAAATCCAAACAGAACAGGAAGGAAATGTCCAGTCAGGATATTCCCAGCTCCTGAAGCTCTTGGTCACCTTCTGTAGTGACTGAGCCAAGGCTGTGTCACAGCCCCCAGCAGCTCAGCAGGGCCTTGCTGCTGCTCTTTGTTCCATGAACAATAGTTAAACATGAATATTTTACCTTCTCAACTCTTGTCATTATCCAGATACTGTAACAGGAAATTTGCATTCCTGAATAGGCACTGCTGGAAGTAATTTAAGAAAGATCCTTCAAAAGAAGGGAAGAGAATTTAGGAAGCATATGGAGTCACAGGTTTACATGATAATCAACAAAAGCAGCTCTTGTTCCTCCTCTTTTGCAGGGAGACACTTCACACTCCAAGCAGAGGGAACATCCCACAGTCTCTCTGCAGGAGGCTTTCTTTCACAAATTATGTGCTTTAACTCTGAAATGCAAAGAAGTCTATGAAAAAAAAAAGACACAACACTTTGTCAGATAAAACTGGGGTAGGGACCCAGTTAAAATTAATTTATCCCACTAGTAAGAGTGATGGGCTGTTTTCCTTTAAGCTTATTCCTCACAGTCCTTTAATTTTTAAAAATTAAGTCTGTTTGGAAGTAGCTCTGAAGTCAAGAACAAACAGAGTAGAAAGGGGCCTGATTTACACCATGGACTGAGATATTGGAAAATGCCAAAAGAGGCAAAACAGTGGTGAGAAAATTCATGTAACTGTGCATGGAACAGAGACATGCAGAACTAATTTCAGATATTTTCTCTATGTCTAGATGCCCACGAATGGATTTGAAGCCTAGTCAGGAACCAAAACAAATCCTCTTTAGGATAGTTCTGTTGAGAAATGGGATCTGATCAAGAGCCAAGCACTGTTTGCAAAATGTGCCTTTGGTGCTCAGACAGGACAAGGCTCTGCCATGCTGAGCTCTGCCCTTGCTGAGGAGTTAATGAAACCCAGAGCTGCTGGTGTCACCCAGCCTGGCAGCTGCAGTCCCCTCTCCAGACCTGGGGACACCCCACACATCCCATGGAGCTGCTCACAAGGATGTCACAAATGGATGTCAGTCCATTTGACTGCCAGAAACGAGATAATTGTCATTCAAGGACATTTCCACAGAAATGAAACATCTGTCAAGCAGGACCTGAGTGAATTGCATGTAGAAACTGTGAATGAGTCAGCAAGACAAAGAGCTTTAATATCCTGGCATTGTACTTTTTATCCCACACAATTCAGGTGGCTCCTGCCTTTGATTCTGTACAGATGACTGTGTTTATATATTTAATATCTATTACACCTAATCTGTTTCTGTGTTAAAAACAAACAATGGACGCTTCTATAAGTGAGCAATCTTCACCTCTGTGGAACTGCAGCAACAGCACAACTGAAAGTCACAGAGGAAAAATTAAAGGCATCAGAGCAGCAGATCCAACTATTTCTGGTTCTAGAGTTTCCCATACTCTCTATTTCTACACTTTCCACCTTCTCTGAAGCCTAAGGGTCACCACAAAGTTCCTTTCCCAACCCAAGTCTGAGCAGTTGTATTGAGCTCAATGGTGTTGCACAAAATACCAGAAAAAGAGTCCAAACATGGAATTAATCACTCACAGACTAAAATAAGGAAAGTATGAACCTGTTTGACTAATTACTTCCAGCTGTAAACATATAAGCATCAGAAAAATCCTAGCATTCCTGTTCTTCAGTGCTCCATTGCAGTGAATTTTCAAGTGATACTCTGATGTTTTAAACAAGAAATCCAACAAAAGGGATTGAAAACATGTTATCCCTTAACCCTTCCCAAGCTGGGCTGTACAGTGGTAGAAGGATGGTCTGTGTCCTACAGCTGGGAGCTACCAGGAGCTCTGCTCTCTGAGGGACCAGTACCTGCAGAAATGTTCCCCATATTGCACAAACATTACAGACACCACAGAAACATGGTCCAGCCATAGATCCCTGCCATCCCTCAGATCACAGGGTTGGATGCAGGACTCACCTTCACCCACTGGAAACCTGCTGCCAGTTGATGTAGCATATTCCACACATCTGAAATGCCACTTCAGGAGCTGTGACACCTGTCAGCCCTCTGCTGCCACTCAGCCACGACTTCAGCTCTGCCTGCAAAGAAGGAAAAAGGCCATTTGAAATCCAAACCAGTGGTGGGACCATAACAAAAGGAAACTGAAGTCTGGCCTACAGACTACCACAGCAGCCTGAAGAGACTCTAAGACAAGTAATTAAGTACTGCTTGTAATTAATAAATTGCCTTTACTTTAAATGACAGAAGGCCAGGTTTGGACAGGACCTTGAAGCTAACCCAGTGCCACCCTGCCATGGACAGGGACACCACCCACCATCCCTCCCCTGTCCAGCCTGCAACATTTAACTAACTCACTTTTGCCACACTGTCCCCATAACTAAAATGCTTGAGGCCATATCAAAATTCTTTCACATCTCTTTTGTGTTATCTATGGAAAAAAATCTGTTCTGGCAACGCTACCCAAGACAAGACACACTGTAGTAAAAAAAAGAACAGCTGCAGATGCCATTAACCAGCAAGATGTGCTTTGAACAGTTCTAAGTGCTCTAAAGGCATATTAGAAAACTAGTGGGTTTATCATTGTGATGGAAAAGGGAGCAGATTATTTTAGGAAGTAGAACTGCTACTACAGTAGTGAAGAAATATGCAAGATAAAAAAAAACATAAGAGGTGTCTCTGCCTGTAAGAAGTTCATCCACTGCTCTTTCAGTGGTTACAATTCTTTCATAAATGGGGCAGGAAGTTGAGTCAGTCTGGACAAAGGGAGCAGAAACAAAAAGAAACCTGCTGAATCATTTCTCATGACAAGTCTTGAATTTAAATTGCTAAGTTAAGGATGGTCACAATTTCACAGAGCAGCCATCCTCCCACCTCATCATTTCACATCTCATCATCCCAGGTGTTTCTGACAATATCCTCACACAAGTAAAATATAGATAAAATATAATTATTGTGACTGAATGCAAAGCAAATACTCAGTGTGATCTGTTGTTACCTACTGGTGCAGACACTGCATTCCTGAGGTTCATTTGAGACCTTGATAGACACTTAAACAGTCCAAACTGAATTCTAGGACTAAGATCCATTCCAGCCAAGGAAATGAGGCTAGATTCCCAAGTTTGTTAACTGAAAATTTTTAGACCTAATTATTGAAAAATAGCCTCTGTAATTTGGGCTGATAGACCCAAGTCAGTAATTTTCTGTAGTTAATTTAATTGTTACTTTAAGATACCTCATCTGTATCAATCCTTCATTTTATACCCACTTTTCACCCCCATTAAACCAATAAAGCACAGGTAGAATTTCAGATTCCCAGCACAAATGTTGAAAAGGAAACAGGCATTGGCTGTCTATTTTATATTGAATATTGCACAAACATATTTCAATCTTGCTCCATCAAAGGAAAAAATAAAATCCCGTGGATTCTGTGGCCCCTCACGACTGCAAATACATTGAGTCCCTTTTAAAAATCTGGGATGCACGTGCCATAAAAGCACATTCCTAGACAGTGGATTTTGTTAAGGTTAAGCTCTGTGGTGTGATGGTTTCTGTGATGACTGAGCCATTAATATAAAAGCACTTGGTTTGTAAAAGTAATCCACACATTCATGCTATGAAGGACATGTGGCACTTTAAAATATATTCATTTTGCAAGCAATTTTTTTTTCATAAAGGACCCTTTTGAGCTAATTCACAATTCAATTGAATGACTGACACTGAATAAACTCCCTCATTTCTGTAATTTGTTCAATATCTTTACAGAAAACAACATCTTTATGGATGACTTTGCAGCTCAAGATTTCTTTATGCCCAAGACATTTGAATTTGTTTGGATAAGGACTTCTCAAAATGTCCTCTTAAATATCTCTACCATCCAATTTTTTAAGTTCTTTTGCTTTTAAAAGCCTCTGAGATTTGATAATAGACACTGACAGTCCCCAGCTGACCTGCAGCTCCATTAACTCCTCCCTGTGCATGCACCTGGCCCCCAGCAAAGGGACCAATCATGGAACCACAGAGAGGGCTGGGCTGGAGACATAAGAATAATAGAAAATAAATAATGAATAATAATTTCATTGCCAATTACAGCCTCTATTCTTCAGTCACGCTGCATTTTGACAACTATCAGGGGTTACCAACTGATTTTTTTTGTAGCATTAACCACACTAATCATTATTTAAAAGTAAATAAATCTTCATATTAACACCAAGCAAGGAGACACTCCTCCAGATGTCAATTTTCACTAAAAATATGGCTTGAGACTATTTCCATCCTTGTGACTGTAGACAGTTTAGCTGAGTAATTGAGATTTAAGTACCAGATAACTCTTTACTTCCTATTACCATTCCGTTCATCAGATGCCTCTTATTTACTGTAAAACATTTTTTGTTTTCCTATTTTCTCTGCAGCTGAATATGCCTTCAGTAGTTTGAATAACTTTATAAGGCTCAAAAGGGCAAAAAGCCAACCCCCCACCCCCCCAAGTGCTGTATTTACAGAAGGCTGTTTCAAAGTCCGATTACAATTGCAAGAAAACTTAAAAAATAAAAAAATCCATTAAACAGTTCCAATGCTCCAAGAAGATTTGCCACAGTGGCTCTTTACACCACACGGCCTAACAAGACATTTTTTGGGGGAAAGAAGCCGTGGCTCCGGAGCTGGTTTGTGCCAAGTGGAGCAGTTTGGGAATGCGTTTGGGGAGCGGGGCAGGAGCCCCGGGCCATTGTCACTATGGCAATTATTGCACAGCGCTGATGTGCGACGGGCCGGGCAGCGCCTGAATCCCGCATTGTCCTCGCACCACAAAGAGATTTGGGAGCCTGAAAAGCAGAGGAACGAATCTCACAGCTTCTTAGAGTCCCCTCTGAAAGGGCCATTGTAACATCATCATAAATCCTGGGCTCCCCAGGCACTTGACAACTGAAGCGGCGGACAATAGAATTCTTGTGTTGGACAAAACACTCCTTGTCTGCCAAAGGGCTTATCTGCTTCATTTACAAATGTCTCTCATTGTACCCAAATAATTCCCCATTAGAAAAACGATTAGGAACAGCACTAAATAAATATTCACAACTTTGTGGGCCGTTTGGCAAAGTGAATAAACCAACACAATCGAGCTGCATGCAAAAGATGAGATTTGCACGGCGGAAACCCAAACAACCCCAAACCTCTGTTTATTTTCATTTTCCCTCTAGGAAACACCCACATCAAAACACACTCTCATCAAAATAGATAAAAAATACTAGAAATCCACAAAGATCTCAAATTGGAGAAAAACTATTTCCACTGTGCCCCTAAAATTAAATATTTCTGGAAGAGCGGTTCCAGAAATAAACTTGGGAGCATATCTGAGAGTTTAATGAAACAGAGACAAATTGCTCACAATCATAAAAGGATTTAAACTACGGATTTCTAGCTACATATGTTTAGGTCCCACTTACTGAGAGATCTAAAAGCATCAGGGAGGAGTTTCTGAAATTAAATGGTGCCAGATTTTTGCAACTCTTTTCAAGCCCAATAAAAATTCCGGTAAATATCACAGAAATGACTGAAAGAGACTAAAATATTCCATATATACGACACTTCAAAAAGTATTTCTAACACAGTCAGAACGCCATTGCCTCAGGTTTCCACATAAATGGTTTTTTGGTTACAATTTAGTAGCGAAGTGCCTATGGAAACACAACTGAAAAAAAGAAAAACCCTAAAAAATCTAAAGTATTGCTCAAGCAAAGAATTCACAGTGCCAAAGACATCTGTGTGGCTGAATTAAAAAAAAAATCAACACTTCTTGACTGAATTATTGATCATAAGCTACTTATTGAAATCCAATACAGGAACAAGGTTTTTACACAGCTCAGGCCAATGGACTGAGTGGCTGAAGGGCTATTTCTCCCCCTGTGATTAATTATTACAAGCCTGCAAAAAATGCAGGCATTCATAACCTGCATATTAAACAGATTACTTTTATTAAATATTCAGAATGTATGCAATAAACAGCAACAATAATGGTAAAATAAAAAAAAAAAAAAAAAAAAAAAGAAAAAGAAAGGAAGCGAATGCAATTTAAAATAAAAACAATGCAGGTTTGAGCTCAGAATCACAAAGGTTTAGGAATGTGTGAGCTTTCCACGTTTCTATCATGAACTGGCAGTCTGGCCCTGCCACATGTCACTTAACCTTGGAGCCATTGCTGAAAGTGAGCACAGGCACACTATGAAACATTTCACCTCTGCAAAATGCACTAATCCAGATAAAACTCAGAGGGAAGAGGCTGGAGCTCAGAGCTCCCACACACAGCTGAGCATCTCTGCTGTTTGGGTGCAGAGCTTCCCCATTTCTTCTCTCACTTCTCTCCCCAGTGAATAATTAACTGTTCTAAAGATGTAGGTATAAGATCTGTCTTAAAATAAAGTTTAAACTTGCCTTCCCTGATGCTGTTTTTGGGTGTTTGCTGTTCTGTGCTATGCACTGCCCAAACTCCATTTCTCCTGAAGCTGGATCATCTGTATAAATATAATTTGCATGAAGTTATTCTGATAATTTTCTGCAATTTGCATTTCAGGAACACAGTTTCAACAAAATCTGTTTCCTGCCAGCTCTCTGAGTTTTATTCTAGTCCCTACTACATGCCACAGCACCACACCATATTTTTATATAGAGTAATCTCTGTTTAGGTATAAAAAATTGGATCTGCACTGAGGTTTAGGTCTCAGTGTACAACAGGGATTATTTAACCCTTCTAAGAGGACACAGATCTGGGGGCCTTGACCAGGAGTTGTGCCCTTGGCTGTGTAAAAATTGCTACTGCTAGCCATTATCTTAGCAAATAAGTAAGCTCATGCTTGGAATCACCTTGCAGGAGAATCTGTCTTTTCCCTCTCATTCCAGGCAGCTGAGCCAAGCAATGAGAATCCCACAGTCAGCAATCAACAGAGCAGCCCAGGATAATTCAGGTGGGAAGGGGCTCTGGAGGTCACCTGGTCCGACTGCACTGCTGAAAGCAGCTCCAAATTCAAAGTTCATTTTGGTTATTAAGGCTGTCACTTAATTAATGTCCACAGCTGACATCAGCAGCATGACCAAGGTCTCTGTGTGGACATGGACACGTAAGGATTCCACATCTTGGGCTGCAAGATGGTCAGGTGCAAAGGGATGGAACAAAGCAAAGGGCAAGAACTAGATCAGAAAGGATAAAAGAGCAATTTGGATAATCTGCATTCCCCACCCACCCAGAGTGACAGGGTCTGCTTGGCAGGGCAGGGTGAACAGCTCTGATGTCAGAGCTGGGTGTTCCCTGCCCTGGTTCAGTCCCCAGCCCTGCAGCAGCAGGGTGGGCTCGTGCTGAGCAGCAGGGACAGGAGCACAGTGTCCCCCCCACTGCTGCAGCACCTGAGACCAGCCCTGCTGCTTCTGGGCTGGGGGCTGCTGCCTGTGTCCACACACAGGGCTCAGTCCTGAGCAGCTGCTCTCAACTCAACAAGCCTGACATAAACAGAATTTGACTCCAAAAGTTGTACAGTCCTGTACTTCCATCCAGAAGGAAACACCTCTCCACTCGAGGGGGATGCCTTGTGCAGGCTGCATGAGAATAGGACAGAACACAAGAGCTGTACAGAAGGTTTCATACAAACAAGGTTCTGTTCTAAGCAGGTTAACAGCCCATTTCACTCTCTTATGAACTATTCTGACTTTACACTCAGCCCAGATATTGCCCCTGGTGTTCCCATCCCTTGTCCACCCACACTGCCTGTGCAGTGGTGCAGGCAGGGTCCCAGGAGAGAAGAGCAGATCCCAAACCCTGCACTCCAAACCCCATCCTGCACCCCAACACCAGCTGGGAGAGCAGAGCAGATCCCAAACCCTGCACTCCAAACCCCATCCTGCACCCCAACACCAGCTGGGAGAGCAGAGCAGATCCCAAACCCTGCACTCCAGACCCCATCCTGCACCCCAACACCAGCTGGGAGAACAGAAAGGAAACAGCAGCAGAGCTGTGTGCTCTCATGAGACACAAAACCACATCTCAGTGCTCTGCAGAGTGTTAGCAGCCTGCAGACTGAAGTCCAAATCTCACCCATCTGAGGCCAAATTACCCAGCAGGACAAAAAAGGGGTGATGTGGGCTCACAGGAACAAATTAACCTCCCTCCAAAAGCCCTCTGCAAGCCACAGGAGTGCCCAGTCCTGTGCTCACCCAGCACAAAATGACTTCATCAGCTTTTCCTTGCTGCTGGGTCACAGGGGCCTGGAGGCAGACCATGGGCCCTGGAGGATGAAGTCTGTATTCATTATCCTCATGCTGCTGCAGCCCTGTCCTACCCAGGTACCAGCAACACAACTGCATTGGGAGGCCTGAAGGCAGGTGTGTTCTGTCATTTTAAATATCACAAATCAAGCCCTCTGTTTCAATGTTTCCAACTTCCCCGAGCTTCCTCTAAAATCTAAATTTGGAAGCATTTTGGATCCACAGCAAGCAGCTACAGACTTTTTGTGCATACACACTTACATAGATATAAATGCACATAAATAAATATGAATTTAAAATTACACTTTCTCATGCTTATATAAGTATTTCTATGCACCACACTGTATATAGTTCAAATTACCTACATGTAGGAGAAGCACTTCATTTGTACTCTAAAACTTGACTTTTTATTTTCATTGTTGAGCAGATTATCTTCAACCTTTGTTCTTGAGCTGCTACCAGTAAAAGGCTCATATATATTCTCTCTTGGAAAAGCAAATTCTACATGCAGAGCATACCAAATCAGTTCCTGCCAGTGCAGGAGGCACACAGAGCTGCTCTGAAGCCTTCTGAGTCACACTGGAGCTCAGCTTCCACTGGCAGCAGATGTCAGACACCACGGACTGGGAGCTTGTCTGCTCTGAAAGGTTTTTATGGCAAATTTGCCCTACAGTTTTGGGGATTATTTTGGTTTGCTTTCTCCCCTTGCCATTTTATTATTCTTTGGTGCTTTTCTTCCACTAAACATGAATGGCCAGATCCTTCCTCTAGAGTAAATCCACAGCAGAGGCTGTCCTCACTAGCATTTGGTACTCTATTTATATTATCTTTCAGGAGGCTGTTCTCTATTTCTTTCCTCTGCTCTCTTTTATCAATCTCTTCTAGTGACCTGAAAAGAAGCCTAAAAATTGAGAGCCACTGAAGTACATGCTGAATGCCCCCATTAGTCAAGCTGTAGGGGACACTCAGCACTGAAAATAAATTCAACTAACCTTTGGAAAAATCTTTATATGAATGTTCTACAAAATCATCCTGCTGGTTCCAGGTCCACTGGAGACACCCAAGGAAGAATAATTCTGGGACATCAGAGATACCATAAAGGAGAATAGCTCAGAATCTGTCCAAGAGACTCAAGAGAGACAGAATTCTTTAGTCTCAGGGACATTTTTTCCTACCTTCTTCCTTTTATTAATAAATAAAGAAAAGAGGAGTTGTTCAAAGCCACCACAGAGATCTGATGCTTCTGAATTTCTGTGAGCCTCATTCAACTCAGTGAATATCTCTGTCAGCCCAGGAAGATTCATGATTCATTCTGGGGAGCCTATTGCAAACCCTGCAATGACTCTTCAAACATTTGTAAGGCTTTTTAAAAAGTTTCATTCAGTCTTATTTCTGGATCAAATATGTCCCTTTGCCTATTCCTATTCCATTCTCCTCCCAGACTCCCAGAGGTCACAGCTTGTCTAGATCTAGGGAGGGTGGCAGGAAGGGAAAATTGATTGTAAATTCATTTCAGGTCACCCAGAAGCCATTTGGTCTCTGTCCTTCCTTGCTGGCTTTTCCTCATTTCCTTTTGTGTTTCCTCAAAGGACATTACACACTTGGCTTCTCAATCAAGGACAAGGCAATGTCAAACACATTAATTTGTCCATGAAGCAGTCTTTAAATGTTGACAAAAGAAAGTTTAAAGAAAGGCAGACAGACAAGATAAACATTACTGGTTAAAATTAAAAAACCAACCAAACAAAAAAAACCCAAAAACCCTAAATGTGAGTAACTGATACTTTGATACTGTCACAGTATATTTTTTATATATAATATATACACACATATTTTATGTATATTATATATATGTATGTATATATATATATATATATATATATATATATATATATATATATATATATATATATATATATATATAATATATATATTATATATATATATATACACACACACACACATATGTAATTTTTAAGCAATTACCATTAGAACAGAACTAAATATCAGTGAATAAGAACTTGGGAGATGAGGAAGGACTAGGAGCATTTCTTGATGCCTGCTGTGCAGTTCCTACTCACAACTGATAGAGTTTTGCAGAATTTCAGCAATATTTATAGCAAGGATGACATGATTTTCCACCACCTATCATTTCAGGATCTCAGTCCAGAAATCACCATACACTTATATTTTTTATGGAGTAACTTTTTTAATTTGCTAGCCTGCCTTCCTATCTGTTCTTGGAGCTCTAACTTGAGCACAAATCTGTATTTCAGCTGTGGCATGTAATGAAGTACTCATAGCACTGTAGTTCACAGCCATAATGAACCAGAATAGTTGACAATATTAATATTTAGCATTTGTCTGCTCTTCATTATGCCACCCAAGTAGCACCAAGGCTTTAATTTTCTGTGGTGTAATTATTACAAGATACAAGCAAGTGCATTAGCAGGTTTCTTCCAAACAATGGTTGTGAAGGAGAAATACACACAAGCAAACAATAACAGAGCAAGTGTTCTGCATATTCCAGAGAAACTGCACAATTAGGGAAGAATTCCTGCTGGTATCTGTCAGTGATATTGCCTGGTGGAGATAGTCCTAGGTGCTGTAGGCAGTTCTTTAAATAACAATAAATGAGCTCCAGGGTACCACTGGCAATCATGTAGTAAACTCATATTCAACCAACAAGAGGATGTATTTTGGAAAATAAAAGTATTGTAATAAAACAAAACAATAACAACAAAACAAAAACAAAAAACCAACACAAAACAACACTAACAAATCAACAAACCCTTATTGCTGGAATCTGAGAACCTGTCTCCATTATTCCACCAGATTTCAGAAGCACAGCTACTCTCTGAGTTTCAGTGGCTTTTTTTGGGACTGAGCAAGGAGTGCCCAGTGGAAATAACCTCACTGGGAGCTGGGCAGGGGCTCAGCCTGGAGAAAAGGAGGCTCAGGGGCCCTTGTGGCTCTGCACAACTCCTGACAGGAAGGGACAGCCAGGGAACAGGGACAGGAGCAGAGGGAACAGCCTCAGGCTGGGCAGGGCAGGCTCAGGGTGGAACCAGCAGGAATTTCCCCATGGAAAGGGAGCTCAGGGATTGGAACTGCCCAGGGAGGTTTGCAGTGCCCATCCCTGGAGGTGTCCCAGGAAGGGCTGCAGGTGGCACTCAGAGCTCTGGGCTGGGGACAGGGTGGGGATGGGCACAGCTGGGACTCCATGGGCTGGGAGGGCTTTTCCAACCCAAATGATTTTATGATTCCATTATTCCAATTCCTAATAAAAATTAAAGATAACTTTGTAATAATGAAAGGAGTCACTTGACCAGCTCTGCAGAAATGTGACTCTCTCCAAAAGCACAGAAAAGCCTGTTTGACAAAAGCTTATCTAAAATAGAAAAGTGCAATAATTTTCATACAGCAGTAACATTTTTCCTTTTCAACGGAATTGGACAGGGTGAAGAATGTTCCAGGTCATAACTGAAGCCTTCTGGGTGGCCTTGGGCAGCTTTGCTGGGAGTATCTCTAGGGTGCATTGCTGGCAGATGTGAGCTCTTCCTGCCCGAGCTGCAGGCTGAGCTGAAGCTGGGTAAATGTGGCGAGCACAGAGCACCCAGCCCAGCCTAGGCTGCTGGTCAGAGCTGCTCCCTCAGCCCTGGCACGGCCACAAACCCTTTGTGTGGCTGGGCTGGGCTCATGGCACCTGCAGCAGCAGCCTCTGTCAGCACGGCTCTGCTCCCCAGCTGCAGCAGCTGCAGACAGCAATTAGCACCTGGAGCTGGGAAGGTGAGCTAACTGACATCACAGCCTGAGATGCTCTGAGCCCAGAGTGAGACGGCCATATAATCATTTCTTCAGGGAGCCAACCTTTTTCCATATGTGTGCTGTGGCACTGAGCCAAACTGAGGCTGTCTGCACACTTAATGTTCAATTTGGTGAGCTCTCCACTTGGAGAACATAAACACACACTCGTGTCTGTGCTATCAGCTTCGAGTTTGTGACTTATGAGTACCTGACAGCTCAACATGGCTAAACAAACCTGTTATTTAGTTTTCAGATAGTGCAAACCTGAGTTACAGGGAAACAAGCCCCCTAAGGAGTTCACCTGAGAGTGAGGACAACTCAGCTTCAACACCTCGCTGGTTCTACAGTCACAGAAATGATAATTACTCTGCAGCCCTTCCTAACAGACAGCATTCTGCATGCTAAATTATGGCTGAACACTTCATAAAATTCATCGGAGAGGTTTCAAACGGCCATAATAAGCTTCCCCACTCCCTTTCAAAAAAGAAATCTAATTATTCATTCCATCAATCTCATGCAAGATGTTCATTGTTTTTACATTATTGTTTTGTTATTACTGTAACTGCAGTGCCCAGAGAAAAAGAGAGCATGAAGAATAAACCACAGAAACTCCACTGTTGGATTTTTTTCAATTTTGGATTTTTTCCTTTTATAGCTTGCATTTTATCCAAATGCTGAGTTTATCCTCTTTTTTTCAGGGCACAGAAACTGCTCCAGCCACATTGGAGAAAACAAACCTCACCAGTCCTCCACATCAAGACAATATAATTTTAAGAACAGTTACATAAATTACCTTCCAAAATACTTTGTGAAGAAATATCTTGTGGTATTGAGAAACACCCACTGCTGTAACTCAAAAGGTCAAGATCTCAGGGTTTAAAGCACTGCACATCCACAAACACGGTACAATGGACAGACAAAAATGACTAAAAGTTGCAACTTGCAGAGCAAGATCTGGTATTTCATCAGAGAAAGAAATCTGGATGAGCACCCAAGCCACAGTCACATGCTGCTTTTCCTTCTCTATGTGAAAATCCACAATTTCACCCAGCTGGCCTGGGGCAGCCTCTGAGGCACATAAACCTGCAGAGCTGGACTTATGGACACAGATGTTCTCAAGGGCCTTAGGAACAGGGAGGAAAAATGCACATTATCAGAAGATGAAGTACAGGCAGTTGGAAGCTGAGCTGTGGAGCTGGTTTTTCACCTCTAGTTGCTTTGTGCCCTGGAGATTTCCAGGACTGGAGTTACCTCAGTACAACACAGGAATATTTCAATTAATTAAAAGTAATAATTGGAGGAAAGGACATTTACAGGGAAGAAGAAAAGTAATCCAAGGCATCAAAAAATTTTTGAGCACAAATTCTTGTGTACAGGTTTTGTACAATTAAATCACTTTGACTTGGAAAAAACTTGAGATCCTGTACATTTGAAGATCTCCCCCCATACCAGCAGACTCACACCTTTTAATTAAGCAGTAATAAACCCACATCTGCAATGAAAGTTAAGTCAAACTACTCAGCACCGTTCAGCAAACGTCATTTATTTTAATTGTTAAAGCCAGAGCCAGCACTGGGTTTATGCTCTACAGAGAAAACTTTCCCAGCTCCTGTGTGTACAGAGCTGCCTGAAGATCCTTTGGGACATGCCCAGCTCATCTCACCCTCCCTGGATTTCCCCATCTGCCACTTTCAGGAACGACCCGGGCATCCCAACCTCAGCTCTGAGCACAGCAGAGCAACTCATCACACAGAAACACAAGTTTAGCTGTCTTGAGGAATTAAAAAAAAACAAAACAAAAACCTAAAAAGAACCTTAAAAATGAAGCCAGCAATCTTGGAAGAGCCAGCAGGCTCCCATGTCAGCCATATGCCTTCATATGTCTGTTCTGGGGGAGTGTTACAGCTCCTGCTGTTCCATTCTTCACTTTTTAAAGGAAATGTTACAAGGCCACAAGGACTCACAAACATTTGTTGACATTTCTTCTGGGTCAGCCTTAGGAGGCCTGCAAGAATTTAAACATATGGCAGCATTTAGCTGCGTGAGGGAACGGGCTGTTTCGGAGAAAAGCGGTATTTAGTTGCAAAACACTTTAATCCACCATAAAGGTTTTAAATTTTTTTGGCCCAAATCCAAACTTTTTCTCATTATAGTTTTCACATTATATTTTTAAAGCAACAGCAGCTTACTCACTGAGCTGGTATTGGGAAATACTGAGATACTTCACAATGTTTTCTGCTGCCCTCCACACAAATAATATCTTGATCTGGGGTTGCAGATCAGATTTGATTTGTGTTTAAAGAGGGGGAGAAAAGAAGAGATAATTTGAGCACTGAAATGAAGGCCACTGTCCACACCTAAAGGACATGGATCCTTTGCATTTTGAACCACAAGATAAGATTAACTGGGTTTTCAGCATGTTTCAGTGGCCGTACACATACATTTGCAAGGAAGAAAAATGGGATTTGCAAGGCTTTGTCTTGTTCTTCAGCTCCCATTGCTCTCAGCTGCTAGCAGAGGGACAGTGGCTCATTAGGTCTTGTTGATAAAAGAAACACATTGCACACCAGGAGCTGAGCTGAGGTTTGTCTCAAATAATGCAAAAAGGGCAGCACAATATTGAACTTCTCCAAAGCCACACTGGGAACACACCTGACCCAGCTGCAGGATGGAAGGTCCAACCCAGGGTGCAGCCTCTTTTTTCTTCACTGCTGGTTTCCTTCAACATGAAGCTCAAGAAGGGCAGGGTTAGAGCAGATATGAGAGAGGAATTCTCCCCTTCATCCCTTCATGCCCTGGCACAGGGTGCCCAGAGCAGCTGTGGCTGCCCCTGGATCCCTGGCAGTGCCCAAGGCCAGGCTGGACACTGGGGCTGGAGCAGCCTGGGACAGTGGGAGGTGTCCCTGCCATGGCAGGAATGGCACTGGATGTGATTTAATCCCTTCCAACCCAAACCATTCTGGGATTCTGTGATTGCAGCTCACAACCAAAAGATCTCCTGCCACTCTTTTCCCTTCCACAGACTTGTTTGTTAATTGTATTGCAGAATATTTAAAATGAGCACTTTTATCAGCTGAAATGGAAGATCTTGCACCAAAAACAAGGATGCAAGAGTCACTCTCTGTTTTTTGGGGTTCTTTTGCCCACCAAACTATACAGCAGGCATGGATTTAAAATGAAGAGCAGATCCTGAAATTATTCTCTTCCTAAAACATCCTGTTAACTAACATCTACTCTAACACATGAACTAACATGAACCAGGAAGGGACAAACCCCTCTGGTTTTGAATGATATTTTGGATCCTCAGAAGGAATCCAAGATTACTTTCCTGCAAGTATTTGTTAGAAATTAATGTATGAATGATTGAGATGGATACAGAAATTTTACAGAATTATGAGAGAAAAGCAGAAATGTCTAATTTTAACAAGCAAATTGCACAAATAATTAAAACCTCTGGATGAGGAAGTTCAAAAGAGAGGCAGCCCTTCCTTGGGCATTCATCAGCTGGCAGCAGGCAGGGTTTAGATGCATCACCTGTGCTGTCAATCAGATGGAGGAAAGTTCCTTATAGGTCTTATTTTAACTCAATTATAGGCTGGAAAATCATCAAACGTTCTGAAACTTCAAATGAGTCAGAGGACAAATGTCTGTCATTACAAATTAGTGTGCACATAAAAAAGATGTGAATAAAACTTCAAGGTCAAGTTACTTTTATCCAACTTTCATAGTCTCCACCAAACTATCACCCAAATTTGGTTAGAGGGATCACTGTCCAAAATGCTGCAGACTGTGCAGTCCTTAAGAAAAAGAGCACGTTCCATCTTGTAAAGCTTTGCAAAAAAAAGAAAGTTTTTTTATAATCTTGCTAAAATTAAGTTGACATTTCCTGAAAGTTACCTGCTTACATTTAACCTTTATCCAAAATTGCCTTTTATTCTAAACTCTTCAATAATAAAATGCATGAGGCATTAGGGGAAGGTAAAAGCTGAATCTCAGAATCCAGTTATCAGCAGTGGATGAGGAAAATGAAGGTTATTCTGAGAAATTTCCAGTAACTCCAGAGGAAACAAAATCAAAAACCCACTGATTTTTAGTCACCACATAACAAACACTAACATTTAGGAGAGATTTGTACTTCAAATCTGAATTGGACAATGATGAAAGGTCCTGACTACAGAAGATATTGAAGGGATTGAAGAATCTGGTGACCTCAATGGAAACAGCTGGAAAGCATTAATGTGATTAAGTAAATAAAAATTAGAAGGTGAAAACAAACAGTCTAAGGCTGCAGTGCTTAACCTTGCAGCTGAATTCCAAGTTTAAGAATTTGTGAGCCAGGTAGATCAAAAGATGCATCAGCAGCACAGGAAAAGTAACAAAACAGTGAATAAAAAGCACTGTATGACTCATACAGATGTCAGGGAGAAAATGGCATCAGAGACCTGAAAGCATCAGCTTGCAACAATAAATAAAAGGTTAAAAATAAGTTTTATGTATTTAAAAACCCTCAGGAGTGTTTAGCTGCAAACTTTCTGGTGCCTTCAATGGCAAGGGTGGACAGCTTTAATCAAAAGCTGGGAATTCTGAAGAAATTTTATGAATGTATTTTTCTACAAGCACTTGGTGTTAAATCCACATTTTCTCAGCTTCATGGTAGAAGGCAAGACCCACAAGTTTGTTTTCATCTTTGGGTGAGGAAAACGATGGAATTATTTTAAGTACCCCACTGAGAGGAGAAAAAAGGCTTGTTTAGATTCTTGAGTCCACTGACATTTTTTAAGTAGGAAATAAAAGAGATGGATTCGGTTCTGGATCTGGAGATAACATAACCAATGTAAAAATAACTGTGAGCATGGAAGAGCAAGGCTGACTGGGGCACCTGCAGGAGTGGCAGTTTCTGGTGGGATGCTGAGGGTTTTCTCACAGTGTGAACATGGTGGTGCTGCTGGTTGAGCTTGATGATTTTAAAGGACTCTTCCAAACTTAATGATTCTGTGACTAAAAGCAGAACCATGGAATTCACTGCTTTGCTGTACAGAGATAAACATCTGTGCCTTGGGCTCCTGGACATAATTTCAGCCATAGGTTGGGATGAGAACCTCACTCCAACCCCCTGAAAGCTGAGGGGTTTGTCTGTATTCAGCTGTTTGCCCCAAGTAATTAATTCTTTTTCCATGATAAGAAAATGAAAGTAGTCTGATACGCCCATGAGCCATTATAAAAGCTATGCAAATATTGCCAAAGCACTATAAATATTCATTTCAGATTGAAACATTTTGATCAAATTCACATACTTTCAGATCCTATATCTGCAAATGCTTCCCTGAATCCAGATTATCAAGTGCATTTGCTGAAACAGCATATGCTGTGTAACTATTCACAGCAGCCTTTCAAATTGTCATTGCTAATATTCCTGTCAGGATCCAAACTCCAAGAACTACACATCCATTTAGGAAACTGAATGTTATCACACATCACTTGTACATCACATCAACCCAGCCCAAAATGCACCAAACAGCCCACAAAAAAACCCCAAATAAACACAATTCCACCAAAAATGCTTGTAGGTGACCTTGTCCAAATGGTCAAGTGAGATGAGAAAAGTTGATGACATACACAAGACTTTGCTGAGTATTTTGCTGAAATTAACTCATTTTCAATTACTATGTTAGTATGTAATTATTACATGAACCTACTGCAAATGGAAAAGCAGGATGACCTTCATTAAATGAGTTCTTGTAAATTAAGTAATGCTATTAAAATAATCTAAAAAAATTACTGTATGTTCTTAATTACATCAAATCAGCATATTTTTCTTAGAGTAATAGAATCACTAAATGGTTTGGGTTGGGAGGGACCTCAAATCCCACCCAGTGCCACCCCAGCCATGCAGGGACACCTCCCCCTGTCCCAGGCTGCTCCAGCCCCAGTGTCCAGCCTGGCCTTGGGCACTGCCAGGGATCCAGGGGCAGCCACAGCTGCTCTGGGCACCCTGTGCCAGCCCTGCCCACCCTGCCAGGGAACAATTCCTAATTCCCAATATCCCATCCAGCCCTGCCCTCTGGCACTGGGAGCCATTCCCTGGCTCCTGGCACATCCACTGGTCAATTTTAACACATCAGTCCTGAGAAAGGAGAATGCATGACCATGATTTTATGGCAAGGTAGGAGCATCTGTTTGGATAAACTGTAATAATCACATTTAGAATTTCTCATTAGCTCCATCCAGGTGAACACCCAACACTTCTGCTGTCAAATCCAAACTAATTGTGTCCCAATTTACAGCAATCATTAGCTCCAATTAGCAGACACGATGGCTGCCTCAATCTCAAACAGCACAGTGAGGGGTTGTAATTCCCCCCATTTGGGCTGAAATGCAGGTTTGGTCAAGATTACTTCCATTGATGAGAAGCCTAGTAAGATATATCAGCTCAAGCATTATTTTTATTATCCAACAATATAAATGGCTTTGTTGCACTGAAACAACAAAGACCAAGAGAGGCAATCAGGTGACTTCTGATTTATAATCGTATTTTAGGCCCGCAAAATCAGGGAAAAGTAGACAAGCTGAGCACAAGTTCAGCTCATTAGAAGAATTATTAAGAGCTGAAGCCATGCTGGTGTATTATTCTGTGCTCCTGGTAAGATGTGAGCAGAAGCTCAGGCTGCTATTGGAGCATCTCTGCAATATTTAGCAAGCACTCCATCCTCCTTCATCACCATTTAGTGCCTCTCCAAATAAACAGCACACAGCTAAGAGTAAATTCATCCTGCTCTTGGGAAGGAAGAACTGCAATTCAATAAATTGATGTTAACTTTTTTCCTGCCTTGAATTAAATACATTTTCAGTGCCAGTTTCAGGTCAGATTTTTAGCTGGAGGTAAAACATCCTGTAAGTGCTCCCTGTTTAAGCAGGGCTCAGGATGAACCAGCTCCAGCTGGAGGGGAGGCAGGGTGAGGTTCACAGTGTCTTTAGGAAGAGTACAGCTTTTTCTGGGTGCCCAAAATGCCATTGCCAGGATCTGCTCTGTACAGCTGCTCTGCCAAGGCATTACCTGCCTTTCATCCCAAACTCAGCAAGTTTTAAATGCCTTAAAATTTTCACAGCCTTAGAATCTTCTTTGCATCTGCACTGGTAATTCTTTTGTTTTGGCCTAACTCACTTTCTACATCCTAAACCCCTAAAACAAAGAATATGTTTTGCTTAATTCACATGACTTTTGTATGTAGAGAAGGTGGCACAACTAATAAAATCTAAAGCAGTCTTTGAAACACAGAGCAGTAAAAAAAAAAGAACAGAAAACATTGACTCAGAGCTCTCTCCTCTATACACGAAGTAGAAATCAAAACTGCAGCCCATTTTCATTAAATGTAACTTTTAGAGAAAGAAGGACAAACAAACAGAACAAAACAGAAAATTGTGGTAAAGTCAATATTGCCAAAAGAGCATATATTACTATATATACTAACTATATAGCAATATATACAATGCATTAGGATATAAATCATGTTATCAAACACTTTTCTCAACCTACCAGCAAAGAAAAGATCTGGTGCCAGCTGATCCTCACCCTGTATTTGTACTCCATCCCCACAGTATAAACTCATGTTTTCATTGCTTACAAACCAAAAATGCTGAAAGGGAAATAACCCCACAAAGGCTCCCATGGAAGGGAATGCTCCTGACATTTGTATCTCCCATGCCTGGCATCTTTTCTCCCCTTGAGCATCTCCCCTGGTGTCTCATCTCTGCTGAGCAGCTCTGTCCTTACCTACAGCACCAGCCACAGCTCTGACCTAGAGACAATCCGGGCAGCAGAGTGTGAAAGAAGCAGGAGCTGGCCCTGGCAGTTCCCTCAGTTATCAGCAATAATGAAAAGCTTTCTGCACAGCTGAGGGAGGCTCGAGAGCCACATGTGCTGCTGGGAAACTTCTTGGATGACCAGAGGCAAGAGGGTGCAGCAGTGTCCTCGTGTACCTGCTGTGGGCAGACCCAGCCTCACATCTGGGACAGATGCTTGAGAGCTCTCTACTTATTCTTTGTCCTGCCTCTCCCTAAACAGTCCTGTCTTCAGAAAAACACCCAGGCCTGGAGTAAATAGGTTCTGCACTTACAAGCTTATCCAGAGGAAAATGGAAATGGAGTTCTGCAGTGAGGATTGTAAAGCACTGTGTGTGAATGACACATTGTTCACCAGCAGTGGATTAGCAGCATTTCCAAGCCAAGAAGTGCTTAATTTTGCTAATTTAATAATGATGTAGCTAGTGAGCTACAGCTCCTGCAGCTTCTGAACTGAAGGGCACTGCTGGTCACTGTTACATCCCCAGGTTTTTACGTTAGCACAGGGCTTTTATGTAAGAAAAGTTTTACCCATTTTAGATTACTTAGATTGGAAACTCTTCTGGTTTGACAGAAGGCCCTATCTCCCTAAAGCCTCTAGATTTCTAAAACCATGTGCAAACCTATTCCAAGAGATGGGCACAGCCACCTGGGCTGGTGTAAAGAGAAGAATGGCCTGGATAAAGGCCATAAAACAAGTCACTGAAAGAATCCACAGTGGTTGGAAAAGAACTCACATTTTTTACTCAGATCTCTCTAGATTAGCAAATGTGACGTTAACCATATAGTCTATCAATCTTTTCTGCCAGTTCTTACAAGACCTTAAATCCCTTTGCACTGACACCTCTCTGTGCTGGTGATAACAGTGTTTCTTCAAAATTGTGACTCTAGAAATAATGTCTAAAAAATAGCAGAAACTTTAGAGATATCTAAATTAGCAATGTCTCACTTTCCCTGGCTCCCTGTCCAGCCTACATCAGAGATGCCTCAGCCCCTCCTGACAGTGTAAGACAAAAACCTGAGAAGTTTTTCAGCTGGCAGAACCCAAGTCATTTCTACCATATGAGTTTTATCCACGAACTGATAAAAGCATTTCTTTGCCAGCACACGCTGTGCTTAAAATAAGGAGTGTTGTTGATATAGCTATCCTGGTAGAACTGTACCAGCAAACACTTTCTGCTGTAGAACAGGACCCAGGAAGACATTCATGAATTTTTTTTTTTCTTTTTCAAGTTTGAACCACAAAAAAAACTCCAAACTTGGAGCAGACGGTTTGGTGAGAGTACAATTCTTTAAGAGGTAACATCTCCATTTGAAGAAAATTCTGTTTCCTGCCACTGTCCTGACATAAAACTAATAACAAATAGTAGTATTAAAAAAAGGAATCGTTTCAGGCCTCTGACCTGTGCAGTGCAGCTCTATTCCATAGCTCCATGAGGCTGTGCTAGTGGATTTTCCCTGTTCCCATCCCTCTGAACAGAGCTACTACTGCTGTCACACCCAGCAGAGGCTCTCCCACCAACTGCACACACATTTCCATGCTCCATACGCCTTCCAAGATCTCCACATATTCTCCTACAGAGAAACAAGGGGCAGACAAAGAAATAAATTTGGCAAGTGGTGTCAGCTGAGTCCAACTGACACCATGTGGGCGTCAGCAGTTCCTCTGAAGTTCAATCTTGTGTCTTACCCAAAGACAGATTTGCTGGTGCCTGAAAACTGTTACATGAGTCATTTACTAAGAATACTAAGGGATGGAATTAATTTTCTTCTGAATTAAAAATTCAGGTTTTTTTTTTCTTCCAGGAAATAAGTAGCTAAAATTACAGCAAGTCTGTCGCTTTATGATTTTTGCTTGTTTTAGCATCTGAGAAACCATCACTTCAAGGTAGTAAATGTCTTGTCTTTTCTGCATAAAGGATTGCAGCTACTGAATTTATGTGGGAAATAGATACCTGACAACATTATCCTAAAAGAAGCTGGAAAAAATAATAAGAGTTCAAGAATAAGAAAAATAAATATTGCAATTCCATACCATAGTATCTGAAGAAAATACTTGAAATAAATGA
This sequence comes from Oenanthe melanoleuca, assembly GCF_029582105.1. Taxonomy (NCBI): domain Eukaryota; kingdom Metazoa; phylum Chordata; class Aves; order Passeriformes; family Muscicapidae; genus Oenanthe; species Oenanthe melanoleuca. The sequence continues at coordinate 19,807,049 of NC_079345.1, read as the reverse complement.
CTACCCTATATTAATTTAATGTTCTTTCTTTTGAAAACTTTAATGGTTCCTTGAGATATTATTGCAGATTTTCATCTGAGTTTTTTCTCATTCTGTGGTAATCTCAGCCCTCCTCAAGGGATATTTTACTACAGGAATAAAATCTTTATATTTCCTCTATTTAAAATAAGACTCAAGAAAAAGACTTTCAGAACTGAAATAGTAATATTGAAGTAGTTGGAAAAAAAGCAAATGAAATACAGGGAACATCTTGTGAACAGATACACTTTGAAGAATTTTTTAAAAATTTATTTCTAAGTTGTAAGGACAAAACTATGAATTTCACTAGAGGTCCACTAATCCAAAATACACCTCTTGGTTTTCCCAGGCTCTGTGGGAATTCAATAAACATGCAATATTTAATTTGAAAGGCACAACAGATATTTTATACAGAACAAACATAGGTTAAAAGGTCCAGGCACTGAAAAGGTGAAAGATGAAGCACCATTGGGGTGAAATTTTATAAATAAAAATTAATTTGATATCTGTCTTTCACCTGGCAGAGTGTATATGGAGCTAAGAGGATCCACGTTCTTCTTGCCTCTGGCACTGTTCAGTCTATTTTAGATTTCAGCTCTTATGATGAAGCCATAAAGAGCTTCCTGCAGGGCCAAACTATGCATGAAACAAAGATTTTAGGTACAACACCTCCATGATCTCTGCCTCTGCCTGCATTTGACCCTATTAACCATCCTCAAAAGTTCTGATGCCTTCCACACAAATAAGTGCTGGGATTCCTTTGATGTCCAAGAATATACAAAATTGTTTATCATTCCCTATCCCAAAGCTGTAACCTGCCCAAGATTCCCTGAAAGCATTTCATAAAAGAGAAACAAGGAGCAGGTGTTGGTAATACCCCAGCATTAATTGTATTTGGAGTGAAGGGTCCTTTTCCCCACAAATCATAAGAACATTCTTGGGAAATTTCTGGAAGGAGCAGTGCTCAGTGGCACAGAGCAGAGCTGAGAGATAATTACCCTGTGAGCACAGAGCCAGTGTGGTGTAAAAAAGGTGCCAAAAATCCCAGTGCTGTCATTAAGAGCTGCTGGCTGCTTGTCAGCTGCCCTGCACTGCTGATGGGCAGGCCAGAACACACCTGAACACGGCAGGATATTTATAAAATCGAATCATGCAGGGGGAAAAATACAGCCATTGCCTCACAAAGGCTTGTAGCACTTATTTCAGGTACAAGACATCTCATTTTTCCTCTCCAGCCAGCAGTGTCATTTTGCTGATCTTTCCCTGATTTAAAACTAAGTTTCCAAAAACCTATTAAATAGGTTTTAATAGGTTTAAAGCTAGTGGGTTTTTTTATAGTCCCTGGATTGAAACAGGGTCAAGGAGAGAAAGAATCATTAGTGGAATGTTTGTCTATTTACAGCAGATCTATTTCCTTTGAAAGCTAGCAACACCAATATTTTTAAGAGTTTCAAAGCACCCTATAAATCATAGCACTTAAAACAAGGGGTTTCTACTTTCACTCCTGTCTTATCATGTAAATTATCAGTAATTGCCTGTATGCACTACTGAATAAAAAAGGAACACCAGGAATTTCTAGACTTCGACTTGGGCAGGCACAGAAGGGCATTGAAGGTGCAGTTCCTAAAACACCATCACATGTGAGCACCATACAGGCTTGAGGGTAGGAAATTCCAGATGTGCACTAGAAATGAAAACCTAAAGTGCCATAAGAACAGAGCCTGAGAAATCAACCAGTTTCTTAAGAGGAACATGTTTGCAGTGTAAAAACCCTGGATGATACTGGATGATAAGAAAAGAAAAAAATCCCATTCCATGTTCCAAAAGAAGAAGAGTACAAACTGAAAAACAAGCCCAGTGAGTGACCCTAAGTCTTGTCCAAGCACATCAGAGTCAAAGATGAACCATCCCTGTGTTTTCCTGCCTGGGTGCCAAACTCTCCCTCCCAGGGTTAGAAGGGAGGTGCAGTTGGTCTTTTAATTACCCTAATCTAGGCACTTCTCTAATTGGATTAGCTATAGCCTTTTACAAAAATCAAAGTGGTCCTGTTTAATTGTGCATTACAACATTTACAACAAATAGCTGCTATTTCAACTGACTCATGTACATTGGATTTCAGTGGCTGCCCAAGTTCTGTAGCTATTTCAAGAGACAACTCGCTAAACTTGTAAAACATTTTAACTTTATCAGATTTTGCTTTCATCTCTCACACTGAGTTGTAAAACACATTTTTCTTACTCACAAAGAGTGCCACAGACAGAGATTTGGGCTGGAGCCTGATCTACATGACAGCTGCTGAAGCCACGGACAAGAAAAACTGTATCTGAAATTGCAGGGAGCAGGCTGGGAGCGATAGCACCTGCAGCAGCCAGGAGCTGCTGAGCTGGGTTCAGACGTATTGCCCTGACTGTTGCATTTTATTCTCATGGTAGCAGCAGGCTTGGTGCACTGTTCAGACTTCAGCAGCTCTGATTCCCCTAGAAAGCAGCAGGACGGAGCCAGTTCAGAGATGCTGCTGCAGACTGAGAGTACCTGAGCTGACCTGGCTGGTTTAATTCCCTGTGTTAATGCAAATACAGAGCCACTCCTGGTTCCCCCAGGTTTAATTCCCTGTGTTAACACAAATACAGAGCCCCTCCTGGTTCCCCTAGGTTCAATTCCCTGTGTTAACACAAATACAGAGCCCCTCCTGGTTCCCCCAGGTTTAATTCCCTGTGTTAACACAAATACAGAGCCCCTCCTGGTTCCCCCAGGTTCAATTCCCTGTGTTAACACAAATACAGAGCCCCTCCTGGTTCCCCCAGCTGCAGCTGCCCAGAGAGGGCATGTCCTCGGACTGGATGAAGTGCTATTGTCCCTAATTTATCTTCACGTATTCCAACTTCTCCCTGTTTTTCCTTGGCTTTTCACAGCCATTTTCACCTGGACAGGCTGGCTCCCTGCAGGTGGCCAGGAGGAGCTCTGGGGACATTTCCATTTCTGGGTGTTTTTTCAGCTGGTGCTTAATCACCAGCAAGATGTGCTGATGCTTCAGCAGATTCCAAAACCTGGTGTGGTTCAAGAGAGATTTCAATTTGACAAGAATTTTCTGCAAGCTCCCAGGATCAGTTTGGGGTGCCTACAGCTGTGCACAGTTGGTATGGAGGGGAAACAATTAAAAAACTGTACAGATTCCCTCACCCTCACCTCTGAAGCTCATGCAGGAGCACTCTAAGGATGTGAATCCTGAGCACACACATTGTTTATCCCTGAGAATATGGCTGGGCAAAGAGATAACCAAGACTGACTTGCCCTTTCTATGCCTCTCCCTGTAAACCTTGGGAGATCCTTTCAGATTTTTAAACAGCATTTAGTGGATGTGGAGAAATGGCAGGAAAATAAGTAAGCAAGTAAAAAGTTGGAAAGTAGGCAGAGGAGCTGGAGAGCAGAGGGAGATGGCATTTTCAAAGACTGTGCAGCACATACAGCAACTTCTGTGAAAAGCTGGGGAAAAAAGTGACCACTGTTGGGGCTTGAGAATGTTCCAGCTTAATCACTTTAATGGGACCTTTTAGTGGAGAGCCCAGTGCAAAAGGAGCCTCCCCTTTCTTGGGATTTTCTCTCTTTCTCAAAGGCTAAGTGGATTTACATTTGTCCTCTGCACCTCTCTAAGCCAACTGAGCAACCCTCTCTCCAGGCATTAATCTTCAAACTTTGGTAATGTGAACTTGGAGTGCTCCCTCTCCTTTTTCCTGTGTGCAGTTGTTGCACCCACAGCAACAGAACTCTGAAAGCCTTTTGGCAGACTTTGGGTGCCAACAGCCTCGTCAAAGTTTCACTCCAGTTTCAAGCAGAGATTGAAAGATTCACAAATGTCAGATTTGTGTCTGCTGCTCTCCTTATGTAACTTGCAAACACAAGTCATGTACTACACCCACAGCCCCTTTTCTTAGCTAAAATAATACAATGCACTTTGGGAGTTTTAAACTCTTCACCTCGGATGAGGGATTTAAGGCTGTGTTAATAAAATGTATGAATGTTTCCTTAAAGGACTGAAACACCTGTCCATGTGCTCTCTTACAAACTGTGACTGTCAACATCTAAAGATGTTCTGCATTTCTGTCAGGAGCTTTGCTTGGATCAAAGGTAGATAAATCTTCTACCTGAATTTTGAAAAATTCTACCTGAATTTCTGTTCATGTTAGTGTATAGAAGATATTGTTCGTACTGTTGGATTGTAAGATAGTTGGATAAAATAAAAATAGGTGTAAACTCCTACATTTTAGTCTGACTATCCTTGGGCAGCAGAAGAGAGAATGAAACTGTGCCACATGCAAAACTCACCAACTGAAGATCTAAATGATAAATCTTAAGCTCTGAGATGCTCCATGGAGGGTCTGGGTATCCAAACCAAAGGATGCATTACATCTCTCATTTAGATAATATTTTTAGCTCCTACATTTTTTTCTCTATGTGCTAAAATATAATAATCTTCTATTAAAAAAAATTACATTGTGCTAAGCCTTTCATTTTTGTAAAGCAAATGTTGGCCTTGGCAGACAACAGTCTATGATGGAGGTTTTCACTGACAGCACCTTAATTGTTCAATGGCTTTTTAGTCCCCTGACTTAGTCCTGACAATTTTCATAGGAAAGAGTCTATGTAGGAATTGCCACTAAACAAACATAAAAGGCACCTTTCCATTCATGCTCTGAATGTTCACCTTTACTCTACTGCAGCAGCAACAATGGGTTTATATCAGCTTTCTCCCTAACTCAGGAACCACAGCCCAGTTTTCAAGGCTTGCCCTTAGCCCTTCTCATCTTTCAGTATGGTATTTTATCCACTTTTTAATTTGTATAGGGATACTTCTCCCCACTAAGTATTCCAAGGGACTCAAAGTCTTGTGTAATTGAATTACCAGGTTTATAGAAAATCAGTTACTAGACGAAATTGCCAAGGTGGGTGTGGGGAAAGAAGGAACATTTCAGCAAGATGTGGCCCATTATGCAAATTTGTCACCACATGCCATACATAATGAATAAACCTTGTGCTCTTAACACTTTGATTATAGTCTATACAGACAATGCAAATTAAAATTCCTGCTGCTCCATAAACGAAATGAGAGGAAATTATGTAAATTCTAACACATTAGATTGATTTGGTTGAAACAAAACCTGCTCCACTTGATGTTTTAGGGGAAGAACCACAATTACAATGATTGAGAAAGTGGAGCGTTAATGAAGTGTGTTATTGCTAATCAATTCCTCCTCCTCTGGTAATGGCACAAGCTCTGCCCTGCATCACCACTGCCCACGGAGCTCTGAGCTCTGGGCACACACCTGAGGCTGCCAGAAACCCTGTGCCACCAGCAGCTCCCAGGAACTCTGACACCCAGCAGGGCTGTGGGCTCTCATACAGGGTCATGGAATGGTTTGGGGTGGAAAGGATCCTGAACATCACCCCTGCCACGGGCAGGGATGCCTTCCACAGATCAGGCTGCTCCAAACCCAGTCCAACCTGGCCTGGAAGACTTTTAGCAGTCCTGCCTGGCTGTCTTGGATGCTACTAGAAATCCTAACCAAGCAACTTGAGCTAAATAATCACCTTTCTGTGGCTGAATTATCAGAAAATAAGAAATAAAGAGTTTCACCTGGTAATAAACTGATAATGTTTAATTCTTGGAAATTAAAAGCAAAATCTTTTAGTCTTAAAAGTTCCCTGTCCAAATTAAAGAAACTGAAAAATGGGACTCAAAGGTTTTAAAAGTTTCAAACAAAACATTTTTCCAATAACAGTTGTCCGAGTTTTGTTGTAGGAACTTGGAATGTCTCTAAAACGGAGCTCAGTTGATTAAATTCTGTAATCTGTAGGGAACTGATACGCACAGAGCTGATAGAGCTGTTCTACAGGTAATCAATAGATGAAGGTTACACCTTCTTTACAACACGCAGAGCAACATCTCTCCAAGCATCCTCTCACCATGTTATACAAAATTCTCTGTAGATCTCCTCACCAGAGAGCTGCAGAATACTGCACTGCTGTCTTAATTATTCACTATGTTGTGAAAAAAAATAATTAAGTAGTTTATTTATAATATTTCTCATTTTGCAGCCCTTCCCCTAAAATACTTCCATCGCATTTTTAAGGAAAAAGAATGCATTTGCAAAAGGATCTGCACCATTAGAAATTTGTGGCTCTTATTTCACAGGTAAATACAAGCAGGTGGAATGAGCCACTGTTTTGTTTTCTATTTAGATAACTTTTATATCATTTTCAGAAACATTTGTCACTGTCTGTAGTGACTGCATTTCTTTCCTCTCTCTGCTGATTTGTCTCCCACTAATTTATTTTGGCTCCTGCTGAGACATGAGGAGGCACAGAGACATCTCACTGCCTTCAGCAGCAGCTTCTCACACAAGCCTGGTGCAGGTTGTGAATAAAATGCATCCAAAACCACATCCAAAGCAGGGCAGCACAGGCAAGGAGAGAGCTTTTGTGCAGAAATGAGGGAGCACATCAACACACAGCACACACACCGGAGGCTGGCACTTACCAGAAGAAATTCTAGTATTTTGTGTTTGCTCCATGAACAAGGAAACAACAGGGCTCAGGCCCCAGCTGCAAAAGCAAATTTGGCAGACCGAGAAAAGAGAATGTAAAAATGCAAAGAGAAGGGAAAGATACAAAGCAATTCACGTCTCCTAGAAATAGTTTTGCGGGCGGAGGATCCATTCTGGTGGCAGCACACGCTTCTCGGCTAGGCTGGGGTTTTCAAGATACCAATCCATTCTCGCCCCATTAACTGCGAGCTGCGGCTGTGCGAGGCTCAGGGAGCGCTCGCACTGAGCTTCCCTCCCGGATTTATCCGGAATTTATCCCGGCTGCTGGCCGGGATGCTGCGGAGCCGCCCCCGCACAGGGGTGCCCGGTCTAATTGCACCCTGCTAATTAGAACCTGACGTGGTCTGAGCCACTCAGAGCTCGGCACTGAAAGATTTGCAACCCACAATGCAGAACATCGCCCAGACCTGAGAACAGGGAAAACAACGGCAACTGAGGGGCTGTACGGGAGCAGGAGCTGAGCGTTCCAGCGTGGGACAGATGTTCTCTCACATGAAACAGACACAAAGAATCACAGCGGTAAACATCTCACCCCACAGGAATCATCTTCATTTCCAGCTCACAAAGACCTCCGAAAACTGAGTCTCTCCACATTAGCTTTTACTTGGATTCGTTGACTTCCCACTGCTTTGTTTATAGAAACAGACTCTCTTTGATGTCAGAACATTGGAAGGAGTGAAACAATAAATTTCCCATATTCTAATATCCAGGCATCCTGAGCTTGTTCAAGGACCCCTTGATTCATAAAGGCAAATAATTAAATTACCTGAGCTTTGATCAAGGAGTGCTGCAGTCCCTTTTTGATGTCGATAGTGGCTGTTTGAAGCTGCACACACAACTGGCCCACATGGGGTTTAACCCTTTGGGCACCAGCAGCAGACTGCAGGCAGCGCCCTGGTGCTCCCCAGTGCTGCTCCAGAAGGAGCACAGGAGGCGTGGCAGGCCCAGGAGGATCCCTGTACCACACACTCGATGGGATGTTCATTGAACAGTCAAGTCAACCTGTCTTAAAAGCAGTTTTTGGGAGCTGCTTTTTGGATGGCATGGCACCAAGGCATGAAAGTACTGCTGAGAAGCAAAGGGGTTTGGCTTTCATTTCATCACATCCATGTTTCCCAACTATTTCCCCCAAAAGAAATGGGAGTGAGCACAGACCCCTCTAGCCAGGTGAAAGAACACCCTCAAATAGGAAAATGGAGTAGATTTAAGCCTTCCCTCTCCTCAGATACAGGCACCTGGATGGATTAATCTGTGCCATGACCAAGTCAAAGCCCTGGTTGTGCTGCCTGCAGAAAAACAGAAACAAAAGTCAGTGCAGACACTGTGCTCTCAGCTGATTTCCATTCTGGATATGATTAGTGAGAGAATTCCTCCACATAAATGAGGAATTAGGCTCCTCATCATTCATGCTAAGATCCTTTCGGGACATGAGGAGGTTACTAAAAGGACATAATTAGAAGGCATAATTAATATATAGCAATCTCTCACTCAGTTCCCTACACAGCTCCAACACACAGCCATGGATACATCCCTAATTTTAGCAGCAGTTCCATGGATTATGGAAATGACCTCACCAGACTACTGAGATGTGGCAAAAACAGCTCTGCAACACGACTTTTTCTGGTCTCATTCATGGCAGAAAGGCATCTGTCCTTCACAGCACAGCTGGGGAAAGAATCCCTGTCATGCAGAGTGACATCTCAATTCACAGAATACAGGCTGCAAAAAGCATAATGAGCAGCCTGCCTTTCCCTAGATAATAGGCAAATTATTTTGGGGCATGAGGATGTAGATGGAAATTCATGTATTTACATTAAAATGCTTGATAAGTTGTTAAAAAGTTGGGATGTTTCTGATTTGTTGGAAAATAAAACTTGGTGCTTTCTGTAAAGCCCAGAGGGGAAATGTGTATAATGAGTTGGTGAGAATGAGAAAAGAAGTCAATGTAGACACAATTTTATGAATTTTCCATAAAGCCAAAGGAGCTGCACATGTATCTAACATGAGAAAAGGGAAATCTTCCTCTTTGAGCAAACACTCCTGGTAACATCAGTGAAAAATGTTAAAGGAGGAGCTGCTGATCTCAAATTCAACAAGAAATTAGCATTCATTAACTCAGAGTAACAAAATACCCAAGGCACTTATGGGTTAAATATAGTATAAAGAACATGGAAACAGTTAAAACACAAGCTTTACTTCGTTTTATTTTGAATTATTTCATTTCTAGTAAAAATGGATGTGATTTCCAGATGGGAGATACCTCTAGGCAAAAACATTCTCCTCTCCTGCAGTAGGCAAAATGACTAAATATGAATGGAAAAGTCTTTTGTAGACATGATTAATTTCATTTACATTATCTTCTTAATAAAGAATCAATGACCTTCTGTAAATTTTGGAGGGAAAACAAGTAAATCACAGTTAAAAGTCCTGAGTTTTGGTAGCTGTCCTATAATGTAAAACTGCCAAGAAATTACTTGCTGGTTACTCATTTCTGAAGGGAAATACCATAAAGGCTGAGCTGTTCCCCAGACTGTTTGTGGGGGTAGTTGGGAGCAGGATTCACAGCTCTGTGAGCAAAACACAGAATTGCAGCCTGTTCCTGAGTGATGGGAGATGTGCACAGTGGGGTGGGAGCCCTCAGGATGCCAGGAAGGCAGAAATCCCAGGAGCTCCCTCCCTGACCTCCAGCTCGTCTCAAAAAAAGCCGAGGTCACAAGGAGCAGCTGCAAGTCCTGGTAAATCCTGGTAAATCTGAGAGCTGGCACTTCCTCTGCAGACTTGGTTATCCCAGCCCAACTCATTTCTCATTCAACTTGACTGGATAATTAAACACATATTAGTGCAACTTCATCCATTTGATGGAGCATTGAGAGCATTCCTAACACTGGTAGGACCAAAACCTGGCTGAGCCCTGGGATGCACAACTCCATCTAAACTCAAACACAAACTCAGGGTAGCCACCAAAATTCCCTGAAATACCATGTCAAGGGTGCTGCTCAATAATGCCAGTGTCAGTGAATAACCCCATGGACTCCAGCACCACTTCTCTGCTTCAGATCTGCTTCACCAGCCTGAATTTAACCAGGAAAGTGCAAAGGTCAGATAAACAGCTCAAACTGGCCTGCTCATATGAATCATTTCAAAAGGCTGCTAATCACGGTTAACAAAGTTATAACAAATAACAACGAAGTTCTGAGCATGTATTAACCAAGGTGGGCATTCCCCATGCCTTCCAAAAGTAAAAATCCACACTGAAGGGCACAATAAGGTGGAACTCAATGTCAAGCCCATGCCATGAGGAAAAAAAATCAGCAATTTGACTTTTGACTTTTGATTTTCCTCATGTGTTTTGACTGTTCCTTTAAAGCTCAAGCCAGCAGCCACTTGGTAATTTGTGGTGCACCAGAATGACAGCACATCACTGCAGCCTGGAGTGAATCCTCGTGCTGCCTTTTCCATGGAGTTCATTATGTCCTAGTTCCATGTGACAGCTGCATATTGCACTTCTCTAGTGAGGCAGCAGGGCTGGTTCCCACTTCCTCTCTCAGGAGAGATCACACTCTTGCCTCATTTAAATGTGGGGTTTTCTTTGTCATGGAGTAAATAATTATTGAAGCCATTGAATATGCTGAGAATTAATTTTAGCTTCTCCCAGCACTTTGATATCTACTGAGACACACAGAAAAATGAGCTTCTGCTGTTGGATCCAAAAAGTGAAATGTCAGCAGAAGATCACTGGACATCAGCTCCAAGCTCGTAGTGAGGAGTGTGATTGCCCTGTATGCTGGACACGAAAACCTTGCTTAATTCAGGGAGCAGGAAGAGCCAGAGAAGGCAAATATTGGATAAGCCTGACCCAAGGAAACTGAGAAGAATGTCTCCGCTTTTGAACACAAGTGGAGCTGGCTGAGTAAAGGAGAAATATGAAAACAAAAAAAGAAAGGTCAGAAGAGGTCACTGTACCTGCTAAAGGTGAGGTTATGGGAGGGCAGAGCAAAGTTTGCATTGCAAAGTGGGAAAGTCTGGGTGTGAAACGTTCACTGAATATTATATTTGGAGTTGCAGGGAGAGCAGGATCTGACAAACTGAGGGCAAAGAGTCTCATCCACACCTCAGCAAGGTGAGTGAACTCCAGCTGGAGGTGCAGGAACCTGAGACCCTGAGCCAGGCCCAGGGGCACAGGCAGGACTGGAGGGCACAGAGACACCGCCTCAGCTGCTGCAGGTGGTTTGTTGTGAGCCAGGTCATGCAGATGCCCCAATTAGCTCTGCATGTTCCAAAGCAGCTTGGGCTGCCCAGGGCAGTGGACTGGGACCTGCAGCACAGGGCTGGGAAGCACTGAGCAAGGGATCAGCTAAAACTGGTTTCACTTAGCGGTCTGTAGCCAAAGCACCACAGAAAACCAGAGACTTCTAAGAGGATTTGTAACTCAATACTTGAAACATGAACGTAATGAATTTATAAGTAAACTTTTTCATAGAAACATTACAAAATTCGTAACTTTAAGGACAGAAAGAACAATTATGACCATCCTGTCTGACCTACAGCCACATGTATTGCTACCTAATCAGTCCTTTTGTATGTAAATGACAAATTGTTTGCATGCAAATGCCACTGCCTCCTCTGTTTTCTTCTTGCTTTTGAAAAAGAAATGCTATGGAAATTGCCACCGTGCTAAAAAGAATTGAAATGCATACTAATCAGCCATATTCTCCCAGCTATACCAGCTATAATTGGAACAGTAACAAATAAAAAGGCAACAATCAGCACTGGACAAAATTTTCTATTTGAATCGGAGCCCTAAGTAAAATTATTATTCAGCTGCTTTTCAAAATTTTGGAACCTCTTACGTCTGGAGAAATTGGGTTTGAAACTGTGAATGAACAGCGACTTTTCACTAATGTGAAATATTGAAGATGTCTGGAATTTCAATTGCAAGAAAAATACCCTGAAAGAGAATGGGAAGGAGCCATTATCATAAAAAAAAATCTGTTCTCTGTGTGCACTGGATAAATGTTGGAGTGATTTTCAGTTCCACCAGGCTGCTGATCCCTGTGCCTCCTGCAATTTGGAATGGGAGGGTTTGGTCAGTGCTCTGCACGTGCTGAATTAACCTGGCAGCATTCAGCTGCTCTGATGTTGCTCCTTCCTGGAAAACAGCTCAGAGCCATTCCTGCCTGACCAGGAAGTGCCCTGAAAGCAAGAAAAGCACTAAAACCTTGTCCTGAATGGTGATCTACCATGAGCCGAGTGATGCTGAGAAATCCTGACCTGCACCAGTGAGTGGTCATGTCCCTGAAGGGAGCACTGCTCTGAGGAGGGTGAGATTAAATCCTAGAATTGAATCCCACCATTTCAATTGTGTTTTCCATTCTAATGAAATAATTTCTTAATTTCTAAAGGCCATTCAAAGTCCTGTATTTGCCTCAGGATCTCTCCCTTTACCTTCCTCTCTCTTTATCTCTCTCTTATTAAACTATGTCCAAAAAAATTAGGGATAAACTTTTTGAATGGCATTTTCCTTGAGCAATATAAAGGTTGCAATTTTAACCTATTGCTTCCACCGAAGTTTTCCAATCACTTCTGTAAATGAGTGTACAAAATGCACATAAGACAGGTCTGTGACTGAAAAGGTGTGGGAACCCTTGTTTGGGGGCTGGCATGGTTACAGGTACATTGCTTGGTCTGTGAACATTTATTTTTGGTTCAAATGCCAGCCAGCTTTGCACAAGCTCTATTTCTTTTGTTTGCCTTGCAATGTCTATACACACACACAAAACCCCCAAAAAACTTAGTTGATAAAAGATGAAAGGAGTAACAGAGTTATTCATTTAGCAGACAAGATCTGTGAGATAATTACTTTAAATCAAGAAGGGGCAGACCATTTAAATTTATGACTTAATGCCGACACATGCATGTATTAATAAAACAGTTAACATTAATGGAAATAGGGTTTAGTCTCCTGATTCCAATAGAGCCATCATTTCTGCTTTGCACTGAACTAATGACTTAGCCTTGGTAGAATGATATGTATGCATGTATTTAACTATTTATTTAACTTAACCACTGAGACCAATTAATGTGTTTCTGAAGTTTGATTTTATTTAAAAGTATATAACAGCAGCCTCACTGGGATCAAAATTATGTTGAACCAGAGTTTATATGGCAGCAGTTTAACCTTAAGCATGACTCTCTTCCCTTGGAATATCTGATGTAAAAGTAAGAGCACTGAAATATGGGGCAGAAGAAGCAGCCCTTCAATGGGATTGGCAGTGAGTTCAGGAAGTTTTTGGGGCTGTGAGAGGACACAGCACTGATTTACTGCCTGTCCCAGCCTGGAGGACAGGACAGGGACAAACCTGACCCAGCCAGGCTGAGCTTGAGCTGGGCTTGCCCATAGGGCATGAAAACCTGCACTAAGTGCACCATACAAAGATGAAAACTCTGTTTTCAAGGGATTTTGAATACAATTCCTACTGCTCATCTCTCCAGTGTTCCCCTGCACGGGCCGTGTCCTCAGCATATCACTAAGGGCTAATGGCAACAGTGCCAGTCTGCACCAACACCATTTAATGAAACTTTAATTGTAATTACTGTCTTGACAGGCATTTCCTACAACTGACATTCACATATCAAAGTCCTGTCCAATTCTGTCTGCATTATCATGCTCCATGATCCACAATTTCTGTTAGTGTATCTATAACGTGGCTACAGACTACCTGTTGGTGAACAATTAAACATCATTATAATAATGAATTATATTTGGAAACCTCTTGCTACAGTGTTCACCAATCACTCTGGAAAAATCCTCCTCCTTTTTTACATTCGGTTACTTGGTCCTTTTCTTTTAATCCATTTACATTGATTTCTACTACTCCAACTCTGCCTGCCATTGCATTCCAATTAAGAATTCTGATGAACTCTTGCTGATTCAGAAGGGAGAGGGCTCTCACTCATTGCCAAACTTTGAAGGGAAAAAACAACCAACCACACTCACAAAACCCCCTTAGAATTCTCTTAAGCCAGCACTTCAAAACCGAGGAGCTAAATTACGGCTGGTGGAGCCAGCAGAGCCCGGTGGGACAGGGATGCCCGGGAGCCACCGCACCCCCGAGCCGCAGTGGAAGGAGCCCCGATGCCTTGGTCGGGCAAAAAGAGCCTGGACGTCACCTTCCCGCCGGGCACTGCTCAGCAGCACGGCTGCAGGCTCCACACACTCCTCTCTGAATCCCTGCTGCCCCTCCAGGCATCGCCGATGTCCCTGCCGGTGTCCCTGCCGGTGTCCCTACCGGTGTCCCTGCCGGTGTCCCTGCCGGGCGGGATCTTCCCAGGAGGGCCTTGAGCAGCACTGGCAGCTCCACGTTTCCCTCCCAGCCTGAGCGCAGAGAGCAGCTGAAGGGCTGTTCTCACCCCTGCAGCACAGGGGATGGGCACTCACAGGTCTCCTGTGCCCTTTTCCCTTGAACTTGGATTAGAACTTGGATGAGCTGCATTAATGGACTTCTCTGGCTGCACCCAGGAGATGTTCTGCAGTATTGTAGAGTCCTGCACTCTGCACATTTGTGGTACATCCTTCTTATACACAGTAATGTGGTTGGTATGAATCAAACCAGAGATCCAGTCTGTAGGAACACCCCAAAGGGCATGTCTAGAAGAACATCAGAAGGCAGCAACTGGAATAAGCCCCTTTTCATGCCTGCAACCATTTCAAATTTATATGATCATATATGTCCTTGCTGGTCAGCATCCAGCATGGATGGGCTTTGGAACAGCCAGGGATAGTGGAAGATGTCCCTGCCCATGGCAGGGGGTGGAAAGAAATGAGCTTTAAGGTCCCTTCCAACCCAAACCATTCCATGATTTTGTGGGTAGTAACATCATCTTTTGTATTCCAGGGTGCTGCAGGATATATGGAAGTGATTTGGACCAATCTGCTTTTCTCAGTCTTTCAGCTGTAAGCTCCACTGACCTGGATGTGAACAGATAAAACTAGTCCAATTTGGCCTAATATGTTTTTTTGTTTGTTTGTTTTGTTTCCCTTATCAAGGATGTCCTTATAAAAGCTCTCAAATCCGATATCACGTCTGAAAGAAATTTTGTTTGTCTCATTTTTTCCCGCCTTTAAACTCTTGGCATGGTATGAACCGACGCTGCCTTTGAAAAGGGAGGAAAGCGCGAGCGAAGCCCCTTCCGAGAGGGGCCGGCGCTGCTATTCCACACCCAGCTCCAGCTGTGGAGCCAGCCTGTCGCGCTTCCAGCCCCCCAAACTCCTCCGCCAGAGCCAAGACGGTGCCGCGGCCGCGGTGAGGCGGTGCAGGGGCTGGAGGGCTGTGCGAGCCCGGGGAGCGGGGCGTGATCCCGCGAGCACACAGCCGGGAATGCTGCGGGAGCACACGGCGGGTCCGGCCCCGCATCCCGCGGGCGCACAGCCGGGAATGCTGCGGGAGCACACGGCGGGTCCGGCCCCGCATCCCGCGGGCACACAGCCGGGAATGCTGCGGGAGCACACGGCGGGTCCGGCCCCGCATCCCGCGGGCACACAGCCGGGAATGCTGCGGGAGCACACGGCGGGTCCGGCCCCGCATCCCGCGGGCACACAGCCGGGAATGCTGCGGGAGCACACGGCGGGTCCGGCCCCGCATCCCGCGGGCACACAGCCGGGAATGCTGCGGGAGCACACGGCGGGTCCGGCCCCGCATCCCGCGGGCACACAGCCGGGAATGCTGCGGGAGCACACGGCGGGTCCGGCCCCGCATCCCGCGGGCACACAGCCGGGAATGCTGCGGGAGCACACGGCGGGTCCGGCCCGCATCCCGCGGGCACACAGCCGGGAATGCTGCGGGAGCACACGGCGGGTCCGGCCCCGCATCCCGCGGGCACACAGCCGGGAATGCTGCGGGAGCACACGGCGGGTCCGGCCCCGCATCCCGCGGGCACACAGCCGGGAATGCTGCGGGAGCACACGGCGGGTCCGGCCCCGCATCCCGCGGGCACACAGCCGGGAATGCTGCGGGAACACACGGGGCAGCACCGCCCCCTGCTGCCCGCCCGCCGCAGCGCAGCCCGGAGCGATCCCAGCCCGGAGCGATCCCAGCCCGGAGCGATCCCAGCACGGAGCGATCCCAGCCCCCAGCGATCCCAGTCCGGAGCTGATCCCAGCCCCCAGCGATCCCAGCCCGGAGCTGATCCCAGCCCGGAGCTGATCCCAGCCCCGAGCTGATCCCAGCCCAGAGCTGATCCCAGCCCCCAGCTGATCCCAGCCCTCCTTCCCCCGGGAATAACGCACTCCGAGGATCTTGCAATCTGAGTCCTCAGCCTCAAAACCCGGCACAGGGTGATACATT
Source organism: Oenanthe melanoleuca (assembly GCF_029582105.1). NCBI lineage: Eukaryota > Metazoa > Chordata > Aves > Passeriformes > Muscicapidae > Oenanthe > Oenanthe melanoleuca. The sequence continues at coordinate 19,791,085 of NC_079345.1, read as the reverse complement.
TCCTCCTCTAATAATATAAGAGGTTTTGCTCCATGCCCAGCATGTATCAAAGCCGTGAGTACCGTGCTCCTTGACCGCTAAGAGACAAGGTATCTGATGTACAAAGATACAGATGGCATTAAATGGCCATAAAGTCTTTTTACTTCACCCAGACAAAGCGCCCTACCCAGTCTCCATTTAAATCAATGGCCACCTCGTCATTTCTGTACCCAAGCCTTGGGTTGGCCCCAACAAAGAAACAATGAAAGCTGAAGTGCCATTAAAAACATAAAAATAGGTATGGCATAGGAAATTATACACAGATTTTAGCTTAAAATGCTGGTAGAACTCACGCACACACACACACACACAAGGCCAGGAAGCACGTTGCTAAACTGTTTCAAATTAACTGATTCCAGATGAGACCTCTGCTTCTCACACACTGAAGATATTTTGCTAAACACTCAGCTCACAAAATGGATTCAAAATTCAGTCAGGGGGTTCACCAAAAAGAAGAGATGCCAAGTGTGAGATGACTTGAAATTTCTATATCTGAGCTAGAAATTGCTTCTATTGTGGAATTCTCATCACTCAAAGGTTTGTTAGTCAAGTTATGCTGCTACATTACAGCAGTTGCAGAAAATAAGAATGTTAGTCTCAGTCTACTGTAACTCTGAACTTCACATATGTTCCTTACACTAAATTAAATATGTCAGATGTTGTCAGAATAGCTTATTAACTGAAGCTGAAATCACATAATACACTTTAAAGCATTTTATTAGATAAATCACAGAAATCACTCCAATCTTTGCAGTTTCCCTATATTTTTATGCAGAGGAAAAATTAATTTAGCTGCCCTATCTCTCAATCAACCATTTCTATACATATTTTCCTCTGAAACTGCTGCTGATAAATTGCAATGACTTATCTTATCCCCTGGCATGTCCTATTGTAGCAGCGTTTCTGCTAATGAAGCAATCTAGGTCCTACTGATTTCTTTGGACAGGCAACACTTATAATTGTAGCAAAGTTAAAGCTGATGTAGAGAAGCCTATAAACAGCATTCTCTGTCCATGCTCATTCTCTGATGTACAAAAAAAAAAAAAAAAAAAAAAAAAGGTGAAAAAAATCCTATTTCAGGGCCTAAGAACAAGAGCCTGCCAAAGAAAGATGTCCTTTAGGTAAAATTTTCCTAAAGGATTTCAGAGTCTTTTACTGAATATCTTGTTCTTAGTTTTGTAACTTTATTTTGTTCTTCTGCAAGAGGCAGGAGAACTGCTTTTGAACAGCAGCCAGGAACTTCTGTTTTCTAGAGCACAGACTCTTCTAGACCCAGAAACGTGCTCCAAGGATGCCTAGTGTGCTAAGGCACGGAGCTCGGAGCAGACTGCCGCTCCCCTTCCCCTGCTCCCACTGCCCCTCTCCGGCCACAGGAGCTGCGCAGCTCTGCCAGGGACCTGCTGCTCCCGAGCAAACATCTGCAGCTGCCCTGCCTGGACTCGCCTATCTCTGCAAAACCAGCCAAAGGACCGAGCACAAGCGTCGATTTGTGCTCCAAACCTCGGCGGACAGACCTGGCTGAGGCCGATGTCAGGTTAATTATCGCAGGACTTCTACACTGAAAGGCAATTTATTCCCTGGGATCCGTTAGCCAGCATGGAAAAAGAGAACAAAGTATTTACCTGGAGAATCACACAGACTTTGGAAACACTGAGGCAGACGGAAGAGCAAGGGAGGGGGAAAGGAGATGGACATCCAGCACGCCTGAGTGCGTGCTTCCCTGCTCCCCAGCCCGCCGCTGCCGCTCTTATTCAACAGTTCCAGTATTAAATAATTCAAAACATTTAATTTCTTAACAGGGAGGCACGGAGTCTGTGAAAACCTTCTCGTATCACCATCACAAATCAACAGGAAGAAAGTCTTTCCCAGGGACTTGCTAATAATTGGAACGTGAAAAAGAAATGAGCATTCTCCTCATAAAGGGCCAATTTCTGAATTAGTGACCTCATTTGCTAAAGAGGTTCCTTTGTCACAGATATCTGGGTAGGTAAATACTGTGTTACACAGCCACTCTGTCCTTTGTAGCAGCGGTACAAAGAAGCTCTCCCAGCATATACTGGTTCTCTCCTCACCAAATGAATATTTAAAAGAGTAGACAATAAAGGGGGACTTCTATAGGAGGTGAAGGCGTTTGTATCATGATGTCAGACTGCTATATGTGCTCCCGAAGGGCTGCACAGGAAGCACTTTTATTCTGAACTTAATGGTATTTATGGGGACCCGCAGCCTGATCTATTTTACCTTCCTTGGGGATGTGCTTATGCATGCATCACCCAGGAGTCTAACGCTTTTTGGACTAGCCCGTGTTAGAGACAGATACCATTTTGGTACCTTGTGAGTAGTAATGCGTTTGAAAGCCAGCAAAATAATTAAATAAAAAATAAGGGGGATGGGGGGGAAGGGTATAAATCAAAGTCTTTGCCTTTTTCATTCTGGCTAGAGTATCCTTCATTTCATGCACTCCTAATTCCTGCATATCTATTTCGTGCCTGGGAGCTACGGCACAAGTAAAAGATTTTCAGTTCGGGGCTTTCGGCATCTGCTTCTCCGGAGGAACATTTTAAAACGGCCAAACGCCAGCCCTTCCTCCTCCTCCCACCCCCGAGCAAGAACCGAAGAGAGGAAAAAAATTAAAAAAAAAAAAAAAAAAAAAAAAAAAAAAGGCAGCGTCTGCCAGAGCGTTTTCCTTCTCCCTCCGGAGCGGCGAGCGCGCCCGGGGGCCCGCGGCCGCCGCAGCCCGGCCCGCTCGGCTCGGCTCGGCTCCGCACACCTGCCCGGCCCCGCCAACTCCGGGGTACCGCCAGCATCCTCCTGTCCTGTCCTGTCCTGTCCTGCCCTGCCCTCCCGAGCTGCCCACGCTCAGCCCCGCCGCTCCCGCCCCTCGCCCCTCGCCTTCCCCTGCCCCGGCGGGGCTCCCCGGCTCCCCCCGCTCACCTGCGCCCCGGCCGCGTCCCTCGGCCGCCTGCGGAGCGGGGACACCACGCGAGTCCCATTCACAAGTGGCTCGGCAGCATCTTCAGCCTATTACACTCCAGCGGCAGCGGCGGCGGAATGAGGCTCCGAGCTAGCGGCAGGAATTAGAAAGAGGGAGGGAGGGGAAAGGGGAGAGGGAGGGAGAGGGAGCGAGGGGAGTGAAGCAAGATTAGAGGAAGGGAAAAGCTGGAGGCTGTTGCTTCGTCTCGATTTTCCCGTCCCTTCCCCCAGCCCAGGGGGAGCGCAGCCCCCGGCCCTGCCCTCCCGCGGGGCCGAGCGGGGCTGGGGGCGAGGCGACGGGCCAGGAGCCCGGGCAGGAGCCCCGGCAGCCTCTCCCCGTCCCTGTCCCTGTCCCTGTCCCTGGGCGGGTGTCCCCTCCCCGCGGCTCGATCCGCACCTCTCGGTCACGCAGGCAGCCATGGGCACGGCTGCGAGGGGCCCGGGGGCCCCCATGTCCCCGTGTGTGTCCCTGTGTGTGTCCCTGCTGTGTGTCCCCTCTCTGGGTGTCCCCTCTCTGGGTGTCCCCTCCCTGCCGCTCTCCGCGGCTGCCCAGGGCAGGGAGCTCCGTGTGCGGGGACACAGACGCGGGGCTCGGCTGGGCGGCACGGACAGACAGCGTTTTATACTCAATCCGGTCATGTTTCCTGACAGGAGCAGACATTTGTCCAGGAATAAAAAAAAAAAAAAAAAAAAAAAAAAAAAAGACAAAGTTCCTCAAGCATTTCTGGATGTGGAAAAATCTTGATCTCTTACAGCCCACAGCCAGAGGCTGAGGCCAGGCCTGGAGGTGTGTGGGGGGGACTCTTTCTTCTCAGCCATGCCTGCCCCTCTCCCACTGCCCGTTCTCCTCACCCACCGTGGTTCCAGGTGTGGCTGAGCCCCGGGAGCGCAGGGAGCAGCACCCTGAGCCCGTGCACCCAGGGCAGCCCGCAGCCCCCACGCCCATTCGGGCACAGGTGAGCCTGCAAATCCCCTCTGCCCCACCAGCATCCATCGTGTGCACCCTGTGTGAGCCTGTGAGCACAGCCCGTGCCATCCGTGTGGCTGTGGGCAGGGCAAGGAAGGGTTAACACAAGGCCCCTCCAGAATAAGGATTGCATTCACTGATGGAATAAACCTGGTACCTCTTGGTGAAGCTATTCTGCTCATCCTCAGGCAGCCCAGCCCTCTGCTCCTTCCCCAAGGCAGCACTGGTGCTGCTCTGGGACCACACCACTTGGCCCTGGAGAACAAGGCTTTTATATTCTCTGTTAATTAGCTCTGCCAATAACAAGGCAAAGGGGAAAAAAAAATTGGCACAAAAGCTGCCACTGTACAAACAAAGAATTGGGAAGGAAGAAAGCTGATAAACAATGCATCCTTAGGAGGCTGAGGAACACTGAACATAGTGCAGTGGAGCACTAAGTCATAGAATTGTCCAGATTGGAAAAAACCCTGCAAGATCAAGTCCAACTGCTCTCCCAGCACTGCCAAATCCACCACTAAACCCTGTCTCCAAGTCCCACATCCACATGTCTTTGAGTGCTTCAGTCACCGCTTCCCTGGACAGGCCTTGACAACACTTTCAGTGAAGAAATTTTCTGCAGTAGCCAATCTAAACCTCCTTTGGTGCAGCCTGAGGCCATTTTTCCCCGTCCTGTTTCTTGTTACTTGCGAGCAGAGTCTGACCCTCACCTAGCTATGACCTCCCATCAGGGAATTGCAGAGAGTTCTAATGAGAGGGAGCCTCCTTTTCTCCAGGCTAAATAACCCCAACCCTGCCCCATGGCAGCCCTGGGCGAGCAGCAGGAGCCTTCTGGCTGCAGAGCTGGGGCTCGGAGAATGAAGGACAAAAACTGTTCAGGGCGTGGTTGAGAGTTGCCATTTCAGCTCAGAAAGGCCCAGGGTCAGGTCTGGGTGTGCCGTGGCGGGGAGGATGGGACTGCAGCCCCGGGTGGCTGAACAGGCGAGAAACGAGGGCAGTGCCGTGGGTGGGACAGCCGGGAGCAAACCCAAAAACACCCCAGGTACTGAGCTGAAAGCGTGAGGTAACAGCACAGCAGAGAAATTAGTACTGAAGTAGTACTGTTAGTACTATTTTGATAGGAATATGGCTGTGGGACTGAGACAACACGTTTTAGGAATGGGTTTTGAGAGAGAATTCAAGGACCAATAAAGGCAGTCAAGGAATGAAACATGGAAAGCATCGCTTGAGAACGTCTTTAGGGAGATGTGGATGAGGAAGGAGGATGGTGCACGTTAATTTGGAGCTGTTTTTTCAAGAAATTGGTTTGGGACAGAAAATAGGCAAGTCAAATATGCCTCAAAATTTATTATATAGACCCTGTCCAAAGCTGCTGCTTTCAATGGACGCTGCAATGTCCTGGTGATGGTGAAAGAATTACCATTTACTTTTGTCATGGGTACAGTGCAGTACTAGTGAGCTCTGCCAGAACTGCCACCAAGCTGAGACCTGAGAGCTGGCTGAGGAGTTTTTCCCTTTTCCTCTTCTCTTGCTGGTTTTAGCAGCATGGTGGGGGGATGACTTCTGTAATGTTCTTTTTTAAACTGCTGAGATCAGATTTTTTTGAATATAAAGGAAATGTGAAAGCAATTTCTATCTAATTAAGCATATACAATAGGTACCCATAATATTCTCCAGTCAAAGAGCATATTGATCTATATTGAAAGGTTTCATTAATTCCATTCAAGGACGCACGTTAACAAATGAGTGCAGTAACATCTGATCTGGAGAGAGCTTTGCATCTTCCTTTCCTTCTGCATTGAAATCTCAGCATAAACTAATCAGCTTCTGCTATTATTTTTCTCATTTGTTCATCTTCCCATAGGATCTATGGATAGATGGTCCTTATCTGCAAACAAAATTGAAGCAAAACTCCTTCTTCTGTGTTTGCACCTCTGGCTGAGTCCCAAGGCTGATTACCTGAATAACCACCCTAGAGTTAATTTCACCTTCCTTAAGCCATTTTAAAACTGAGTATCTAACAGGCTGGCTGTAGAAAAAGTTCAGACAATGTCAATAAACTGTGCCTCTAACTGGGACAGACCATTAGCTGGAGATACCTCTCTGTATCCCAAAGACAACTTCCTCACTAAAATCCTACTACAGCCATCTGCCAGCCAGAGCAGAAGAGGCACGACCTGCTTTTTCTGCTGGACAGAAAGGAATAAGTTCTCAAAAACCAGCCCATGATGCTGATAAATGGTGACATTTGGAATACCCCTTCAGCCACGGCAGTTCCCATTGTGGCAGCTCCGAAGTGCCCTGCCATCCTTCCAGGAGAGCACTGCACAGGGAACGACAGCAGGGCACACAAGGGAGGCGTGGGCAGGGAGAAAGCGCAGCCTGGAGTGGCTGCAGGGCTGCCCCATGGATTTCTGCCAGGCTTTGTGAGTTCTCAGCCTGCCCAGGCTGCACCTTGATATCCCCACACACAGAAACAGGGAAAAGAGGATTTGCCTCTCCCCATTTCTGCCTTTGGTGACTCCCCACCTCCACAGCCCTGGGCTGGTGGTGGCTCTGTGAATGGCACGTTGAACCAGGCTAAACTCAGTGTCAATTCACTGCTGGGAAATCTTTCTAAATACAATTGTCAGCTCTCTTTGCAAAATGTTAGATGCACCTCCCAAAACCAGGCTGTGCTCCCCTGCTGCCAAGGAAGGTATGGGGAGCAGCAGGGGAGCACACTGAGCCCTGCAGTTAGCATTTCCAGCTGCTTGAAACCTGGAGTCAGAATGAAATCAGTGTCAGACATAAATAAAGGAAGTTTATACATATTTTAAACAGTATTTGTTTTTGCATATCCATATATTTAGGTTAAGAACATCTGTGATAACAAATCTGTGAAACTGAAAAAAAAGAGTTTCTTTTCTACTATGGGTTTACAGAATCTAAAGTCTTTGAAAATTATGCTTATAGATGGGTAAGTTAACCCTTTTTTTTTTTTGTTTGAAAGGAAGATGCCTGCTTTGTTTTCTAAGCATCTGAAGGGATACATGCACTTCTGCTAATTTAATCATTGTTCTGGGAAATTGTGAGTTTATAAACTAAGGGCAAGAAAGTTGCAAGTTTAAATTGAACATTTTCATTGGGGTGCATGAAGAAGCTTGAACTGTGAACTTCAGGAACTGAACTGCAAAGAGCCTTTAGCAATTCAGAAGAATTTATCAGTACCCCATTTACTCACCAACTTGGGCACAATTACACAGGGAGTAGGAAAGGAGAAACTTCTTTCTGTCTTTTGACCCTATTTTGTGCAGCCCCCCAGCCCTGCTTGGCTGTTCCAACACACACTCTTCCCTCTCAGCTCCCTTTAACAGACCTGCAATTTCCTTCACTTTTCTTCTCACCTGGAAAATATTAGAGATTTAAGAGGCACATGAGTAGCATATTGCTATCTGCAGGAGCTGGGAGCTCAGGAAGGAGCAGGAGAGGCAGAGGTTTATAGGAAAGGATATTCCACAGAGCCAGAACAGCTTTTTTTGTTCAAAGTGCCCTTCAATTTCAGTGTCATTTTGCTAATGAATCAAAGCACAATTTGAATCCTATGTGGAAACATGAAAGGTGGCCAGGATTGAATGAGAGAAAAAACCTTGTTCTTAATAATGCCAAAAAAAGGGAAAACTAATTAAAACCACAATGCCAGCCCAGTGAGAAGACAAGTGTGTAAAAAGAGTATAACTAACAGAAGTGTTTTTCTTGCGGCGAGGAAACAAGGCTTTTACACCATAAATAATGAACAGCTCAAAGCAGCTGCTACCTAAAGCCATTTCTTCCAATAACAAATGTCTTCCTTGTAGAAATATAAGAATACAACAACATGTGTTTACTTGAAAAAGGTTAAAACAAAGGCAAAACCACCGAGGTTAAAACAAATATACACAAAACAACTGATACAGAATCTCCACAAAGTTAGCAATGCAAACATTTTCCAGGGGTTAGAATGGAACATTGAAACCTGGAGGGAAAAGGAAATTTTGAAGTGGGAAGAGGATCACAGTAAAAACAAAATGAACTATGGAAATAGTACAATCATAAACAGAGGATTTGGGGTGGTTTTAAATTTCAGATGTGATCATGGAGCTTCTTGCAAGGGCACAGGCTACACTGATAAACAATCAGCTTGGGATAGGAAACACCAATCCCAAGTGGAACAGCTATTCCATGGAGATGGAAATCCCTCTTGTCAGCCAAATCCAGGCACCCAGGCTCAGGCCACAGAGCCAGCACCTTCCTGCCCACAAAAGACAGCAGAATGGAGTCCAGTTTCATTTAGGCTGCAGTAGAACAAAGCTTATTTTCCTCCAGTGTTCAGAGACGTTTAAAGCTGGGTCTGTTTGCATTAAGGCTTTGGTGGGAGAGCTTCCCTCACAACTTTGTTTTACAAAATCTGAGGATGTCTGGCAATGTATGGACACTGCCAAATGTTGCTGTCACTGAGCTTTGAGATGATCTTACCCACATACAATCCTATGAATCCTTTGAGCCCATTTTATTCCATTTTATGATGTGGGAAGTGATGTTGTGAATGCAGCAGCGTTCTGGCCATGATCCCATTTCCTCAGCTCTGCTGGGGCAGTGGAGGCCAGGCAGCACTGGGCTGGTCAGCTTGCCTGTCCTGAGGGGCTCTCTCAAGCCTGGGAGGTCTCCAGAAGCACTGGGACACTTTTGGCTGCCTTGAGTTACACATTTGGCCCACACAGGGATCAAGCCCCAGCTGTGTGATTTTCACCACACTGAAGTAGATTATCACTTATTGGGAAGGACAGTAATTCAAAAATGCTCTGTAGAAAGGGTCTGCTGACCAATGTAGATTCACAACTATGGACTATTTATAGCTTCCATCCAATATCCAAAAATTATACCACAAAGAATCCAAGGGGAAAAAAGGGCTACATGGGTGAGTCAGACCGACCTCATAAACTTTTTAATGTATCAATGTCTTCTGCTAATAAGTTCTTTAGAAATGCAGATGCTAAAATTAAATTTCTCATTTAGACAAGGTATTATTTAGTTAGGAACTTGAGGCTCATTTATTTCTGACACTGTGCATTAAAAGAAAGAAATGCATTTTTTTACATGTATGAATACACAAAAAAGGACAGGCTGGGAATGAGAGGCTAGGGAGAAGCCATGAGGGTCCTGGTGGATGGCCAGGTGGATCTGAGTCAGCAGTGGAGGGACAAATGATCCTTGTGGGTCCCTTCCAACCCAGGATATTCCATAGTTCCATGGTTCTGTGATTCCAACCATGTGTAAGGCACTGTCTGCACAGGCTGCCAAGCAGGATAACACCTCCAAATATATTCCTCTAATGTAGTCAACTGATAGCTTATTAATTTATCCTGTTAGAAAACAAGTTAAAAAAATCACTGCATCTTCCTAGAGAGCATGCACAGCTTGTACACACATCATCTGACAGTAAGATATAGCACAGCTAAATAGCTGCTAATAATTGTGTCTTTTCATTCCAGGTCTGAATGTCAGTTATTTTGTGCAGGATGTGCTGTACAATTAACCATTGCCTCTTTCTTCCAAACTCTAAGAAAAAATATATAATCTTCACAATGTTTCATTTTTATCCATTCTCCTGTTTTGTCTGCAGAAATCCCATTCAATTTGTTAGAATGTACTTCTGCTGGGAATACTCTTTCCGTGTGTGCTGGGCACACCTACCATGGGTTTGTAATCAGCCCTGCCTGTGCCCAGGAAGATTTAAAGGACAGTTCTGTCCCTGTAATCTCCCTGCTCACCCTCCTGTCATGCTTATCTAGCACAAAGATCTTTCTTCACCGAAGCTCGAGATAGGCAATCTCACCCAGTGTGTGCCTGGAGTATTTCAGATTGTGCCTGGTGATTTCTGTCCCTGTCCCCTGCAAGCCAGGCACCAGGAGATGGCAGCTCACAGCTCTCCACACAAGGCCACAATCAAAGGCATTTTCATGTCTCTGTCATGAATAGCCACGATCCAAGAGTCCATCAGTAAACAGATATAAATTGTGCACAGACTAGCAAAATAATGGCAAAATTATAAAGGGTTATCCATCAATCACGTGCTGTCACTGCTTTCACATCTATCTGCTACTGGAAAAAACATGGTGGCCTTAATGGAGTAAAAAAGTTATAAAAAGAAATATGTTCACTTCGCTGTTTAAAGTCCACAAGATTGTAATTCTTTATTATTGATTTTATCAGGAGATAAAAATATAACAGACTTTGGAGTTTGTCAGATGAGTCACAACAGAAAACATCAGATGATTCATACAATAATCAATCACAAAACAAGAAAACAATCTCAGTTATTAAACTTGTTAAAAAAATAAAATGACATCTCTTTATTATAAATCTGCCACAGGGTTTAAAATCTCATTGATCACACAGTGCAATCTTTTTAAAATCCTGTGTATAATATGGTATCTTTTTGCTTGAGCCCAGATAATTATTTAAAGATTCTGCTGATTTTTTTCCCCCTCTATTTTCCAATGATATAAATGAAATATTGAATAGCATTTTTAGTTCCATGTACAAGCAAGTCAGGGGTTATAAATCCCACTCAGAGAAGGGATGCTGAAAATGACAGGCAGGAAGCTCAGCCATCTATTTGCCTTTAGTTCTCACCTGGATAGATAATCTAACAAGCTTCCATGGAAAAACGTGGTGTCCTTTAGGCATCTGTAAGAAATCATGAGAATGCCTTTCTGTTGCTTGGTCATTTGCTGATTTTGTTTGTATATGTATATGTGGTGATGTTTTTTAGATTTTAAGAACGAAAAACAACAAAAACCCTTACAAATCTTCTGTTGATTCCATAGAGGATATGTGTTGCTGTTTGCCTTCCATTTTTCAAAATCAGGAGGTAGATTAACACAGATACTTAATTCATCAAACAATGCCAGGGTTTTTTCCAAGTGAAATATTGTGGGTGCTAAGAAAGGGTGAAAAACATTCCCAAACTGTGCCTGTGATGTGCCAAAGGCACCTAGGAGACAAACACATTCCATCTGAGAATGCAGTGCACCCTTCCTACTAATTTGACCAACAAAGGAAGCAAAACTATGTATTTAAAAATTAAAGAAATGGAATTTCCACATGGACTAGGCCTCTTTGGCCTCTGCTCAGGTTATACCACACAAAGCAATGCTTCACAGAAGCATTTCATACAATTTAACACAGCTGAATGGCTCTTCCCTAGCAGTATTGGAGAAAATTACATATGTTCTGGATCTGCAGAGCCCTTAATCCATGGAAAATGCTTTCATTTCCATAAGACCTACTCAGAGAAAGCCTCATCTTTCTCCATTTTCCACTGCTGCCATGCAGGAATGTGCAAGGAGCCCTCACTAAACTGTTTAGCATCTAGATGAACTCATTTCCATGGAAAGCAGCACCTGCAATGCTCTCCCATGTAGAAACCTCTGAAAGGTTCTCTGTAGTTGCTGCTGCTTGCAGGGATGTATTGATTGCTCTGGCTCTCTGTAGCTTTCCCAAGATCTCTTGGAGAGGGCTGGCTCCTGCAGCTCCTCAGAGCCGAGGGGATGCTCTGCCACTGCTGCCTGTTCCACAGCAGCACTCAGACCTGTCCTGAAGGGACCCACAGACTGGCCCTAGAACACACCCACAGGATGTTAAAATGAGCCAGCAGCTACTTTCCTAAGCTCTTAAAAGTCAGTTATTTTAACGTGGTCCCATCTGGACTTTTGCAATAGTCACAGGTCTGGCAGCCTGCCCTGGGCTGGGCCAGCGTGGGCAGCAGGGCAGGGCAGGGGGGATTCTGCCCCTCTGCCCCTCCGGTGAGACCCTGAGCACCTGCAGAGCTGCCCCAGCCCTGGGCCAGCACAGCAAGGAGCTGCAGCTGCTGCAGAGAGCCCAGAGGAGGCACAGGATGAGCAGAGGATGGAGCAGCTCTGCTGGCAGGAAAGGCTGGCACAGCTGGCATTGCTCACCTGGAGAGGAGAAGCTTTGGGGTGAGCTCAGGGGGGCCTTGCAGGGCCTGAAGGAGCTGCAGGAAAGATGGAGAGAGACAATTGGCAAGGGCTGGAGGGACAGGACATGGGGGAATGGCTGCCAGTGCCAGAGGGCAGGGCTGGATGGGATATTGGGAATTAGGAATTGTTCCCTGGCAGGATGGGCAGGGCTGGCACAGGGTGCCCAGAGCAGCTGTGGCTGCCCCTGGATCCCTGGCAGTGCCCAAGGCCAGGCTGGACACTGGGGCTGGAGCAGCCTGGGACAGTGGGAGGTGTCCCTGCATGGCAGGAGTGGCACTTGGATGAACTTTGAGGTCCCTTCCCACTCCAACATCTATGATTTTTATAGTATCATAATAAAGTACACAGAACTATGTTATAGGCCCACATATTTTATTTTTTTCTTGTTTGATAATGCAGGTTGGCATTGTTTTCAAGGTCTGATTGGACTGCACTACTCGTGGTAGAACATAGTATTTGAGGGTTTGACTGAAGAATACCAGAAACAGAGAATTTAAATACAGTACTGATAAATAACACCCCTATATCCCCAAGAGTTGCATATTTATCCATTTAAAGCCTAGACCTAGGGACATTTTTGAATTTTAATTGTAATATTGAACTTAGTAATAATGATGGTTACAATTGTCCAACAAAACCAAGGTTAGAAAAATATGCCTGAATGCTTGAAGCTCCTGATCATGCAGTGAAAAGGGAGATTAATTTTCTTTCATTGCAGTGATACATGCAATTAAATTAATATTGTCTCTGTACCATTTCAGCATTTGTTCTGTTGAAAATGTGGCTAAAAATGACTCTGTAGGAGAATTGCAAAAAAAAAAAAAAAAAAAAAAAAGAGGCAAAAAAAAGAAGTTAGGGAACATGATTGATTAAATATTAATGTCACAAGTCTCCAGGTCAAACCCAAAAAAAAGAAAAGAAACCTTATTGCTGGTAAAGATGAAGAAACAAGAGCACAGGATTCAGAAACTTTCCCACTTTTGCTCCCTCAATGAGTGAAAACACAAGGAAGCCGTGCCAGATTCTGTCCTCATGCCATAAATCCAAAATAACACCATTGGCTTACTTAGATTTTACATTGACTTCAGGAGAGTTACTTTGAATTTACATCACTGTAGGATCAGGATCAAACTGCTGAGAGGATATTAAAAGGAGATTAAACATGATCTTAAACAGCAATTTCCCAGGAGATCCAAGGATTTTCAATTTGCAAGATTTTACAACTGTCTGAGACTTGGATAAATTTCAAATGTAGTTGCTGATAAGAGCATTTGCAGCTGCCAAAAGAACCTGTTTTAAGGACCTGGAAGTTGGCAGAGGAGCTGAACATCCTGGGAGAGTGTAAGAGAACAAGGGAGGCTTTGAGGGAAGGGAGGTCTGAGAGCATTTCTGGGAGCACAGGGGTGCTCCTGGATTAATTCTACTCAGATATGGGATAGCTTTATACCCAGGCCACTAATTCAGTAAAACTTTGAGTCTGGGTTTAAAGCACAGATATCAGATTTTGATATCATTCAGCTGCCTGACTCCTGTTCAAGACAGACTTGTGCTGAGAGAACTCAGAAAACTTTTAAATACTTTTGTCTGGGTTGTTTTGCTTTTTCCCAGGCACAAAACTAATATTCAGCATGTCCATGTCTGAGTGTTGATTTCAGCCTTGATGCCTCGTCTAGCTTTTCCTTCATTTATTAAACAGGATTTTTAAGAATTTAATGGAAAAACTCATTTTTGTCTGGCAGCCTGTGCTCCTGGGTCTCTACAGGTGCAACTCGCAGGGAGCTCTCAGAGCGTCAGTGAGAGGAGTGCAACAATCCAATCTGTAATTCTTGAAACAGAGTTTCATTTCACTCAAATTAATTTCTCATCTGCAATAAGAGGACACCATATCCATCTTCTGATACTTGGAAAGTCATAGGCTGGGTTGATAAATTTTCCTGAATAAATGAGAATCCCTAAGAACGGATAAACAAAGAGTGAAGGTTGGTTGGGTGCTGGTCTATGGGTAAGAGATATAAGAAGAAATTAATGCTCCACTCTCACACTATGTGTGCAGCTCTGAGCATTGTGTGTCCTTTAAAGTTCCTTATGCAGCCATGTACAAACTGACAGAAATCTGGTTGAGCAGATCTACAGATGCTTTTTGAGCCCAACTCTAATGGTTCTGTACACCAAAGAATTTAATGAAACACACACAAAGCAGATATACACAATTTTTGTACCTTTACCCTGAAAATCAAGCACAAATCATCCTCTTCAGGGATATGCTGTAGTAACTAAAGTATGCAGATTTTAAAGATACCAAGAGAATAATTTTAAATAATCTAAACTACATACAGACATGATACATTAAACATGAAACATTATATAATGGGCTAATTTGAAGAAGTCCCTTATTTCTACTGGCCTTAAATTTGGCTGAGGAAAATCCTTAAAGAAAGCCTCTTCTCTAATTCACAAGTGATTTTTTTATTGTTTGTGTTTTATGATGCAACAGTGACCTAGTTCAAATTTTATACAATTATGTAGTGCTTTTTCTGGAATAAAATGGATCAGAAATACTCATACAAGTAAAATAGTTTAATTTTATTTCCCAGAGCAATTACAGCATTAAATCAGACAAAAAGGGGGCAGAGCCTGCTTTAAAAAGACCAAAGAAAGTATTCAGATGTCAATATAACTTCATTCTCTAGAAACAAATCTGGCACTGGGAAATAAAAAATAGAATTTTTCATTCATTACAATAAAAATCCCAGCAAGAGTATGGCAGGTGCTGAAGCATGTCCCACATGACATTCCTGAGTAATCCATTAAATGCCATTATTTCTCCATTATTTGCAGTTATAGCCATGGTCTCCATGTATTTCACCACCCTGTCCCAAATCAAACAGCCCTCGTGGCACCCAAGGTCTCACCTCCCAAAGCATTTGGCACTTCAGCTTTTCCCCAGTTAAAACCCCAATTAACAACAGGGATGCTTCTTTTCAGCACAAAACATTCAGTGCAATTTGAGCCTGAATTTGCATGTCCTTTTCTCAGCCTCCGTTTAAATTGTTCATTTGCATTAGAGATTTACTTGAAGTTTTCTTTGTTGCTAGTCAAAATACTAAACTGAAATTTTAGCAACAAATTATTGGTAAATTGACATTAAATCCAGTGTGCAAATGGGATTAAGACAAACAGAGAAGGGAAACATTTTAGACAAGTCAAAACATTGTTTTCATATATTTTAAACAAAATGTGTGAAAATGTTATTTATATATGTAAAATGAAATGTAACTAGAAAATGTTCCCAAAATGAAATGTAACTAAATTTCTCAAAGCTAAATGTTTAAAACTGTCTTTGAGCAGATTAGAATATTTAATTTAACTGTAAATACATTTTGGGAGTCTCATTTCAAAAAGAAAAAATGTTTAAATTGTTTCATTGAGTTACCAAAGTGGAAAAAAATAGTTCTCAGTTTAAATAAGGTTTATGGGAGCACCTATAAATGTTGGTAACAAGTAATATGATAATGACATGCACAGAAATATTCCAGTGAACTTGTAAATTATGAAGTTCACTGGTTTGATAAAAAAGTATTTCCATGACCTTTGTTCCCCAGGATCTTATGGGTAGGTTCCCATGTTAATGTACCCAGCATAAATATATTTTTATAATTTACATACTCCCAGAAAAAGAAAAGAACAGCCTAATTTTACCTATCTCCATACATATTAAACAACTAGAAGGCAATGAAATGTGAAAAGGCAGCAGTTAAAATGTGCAAAACCAAACATTTATAAAGATATGATCGAGACTGAGCACAAATGCCACCCTATTCATGGTGCAGATGACAAAGCACCTGAGGATTCATGAAGATGGCAAAGTCAGGGTCTATCAAAAGCAGTGCCATGTTCAAGATAACGAGGTCATCACTCCATTGTGAATTTTTGGAATGGCATTAACAGAAAAACTCATTGAGGGTCAACATGCTGGATTGCAATCAAAGTCCTTGAAAGCTCTTTGAGAACCTGAGCATCCAAATGACAAAGAGAGGGGGTTAGATAATCCATTTTTATAAATTGCCATAAAACAAGCAAATTAGAGAAATGCATAAAAATAAGAGGAAAATGTGAGTATTAAGTGTTGCTCATAACTACACAGTATGACTCTTCCACAGAAAACAGAAGCACTGCATTGGTTTGTAATATCCACAAGCTGCACTCAAAAAAAAAAAAAAAAATACCAAAAAAACCAAAAAAAACCCCACAAGAATTGATTAATCTGTCAAAAATAGAGCTTTCCCCAATGACTGAAATAGGCATTTCCTGGGCAAAATCCAGAACAACCATTAAATACAGGATTGACCTGAGTGTGCTGAGGGTGGCTGAGATCTGGGAAGAGACATCTCAGTGCATGCAGGAGAAACTGAAAGAGGGGAAGTTTAGATTGGATCTTGGAAGGAATTGTTCCCTGGCAGGGTGGGCAGGGCTGGCACAGGGTGCCCAGAGCAGCTGTGGCTGCCCCTGGATCCCTGGCAGTGCCCAAGGCCAGGCTGGACCCTGGGGCTGGAGCAGCCTGGGACAGTGGGAGGTGTCCCTGCCATGGCAGGGGTGGCACTGGGTGGGATTTGAGGTCACTCCAACCCAAACCATTCTGTGGTTCTGTGACTCTAAGAATTAAACATCTTCTTTCTAAAGATGAAGATTTTTTTGTCCAAAGAAAGAAATGTTTCCAAAGTATTTTTTGAAATATTTTGGAATACTAGCAGTGGCAAGTGGAAAGAAAACTTGCAAGTCTAATCAGATTCCCAGCCATTTTAATCTACAGAATGATGATCGACACTAAGGAAAGTGAAGAATGACTAATTTAAATTAAATTTAATTTAATGAATCTACAAGCTTGCCAATGTATTAAAAACTTATGCACTGCCACCTCAACAAACAAGATCCCATCACTCCAAAATGCTAAAAATTGGCCTCAAAAACAAGGCAGTTCTAATGAGAGTTGTCATTCATCCCCTTCACACAAGGCATGATTCATTATGTTTGTAAAACGCTTTGAAACCCTGAGATGAAAGGTGCCAGAGACATGCAAAGCACCACCATGATGGTCCAGAGGGGTGTTACCACTGCCATCAGGAAAGGCTTCTTTGCACAGCAATTCAGTCAGGATTTTAATCCTCACTTAGTCCTGTGGGAGCCCCTGCTGCCATCAGATCCAAACCTGCTTCCAGGGAGGGAAACTGTCAGGAAGAAATCCTTCATCCCAGCCCCAAGACTGCTAAACAGAGCATTGGATCTCAAATAGAGCTCAGCAGGGTGCAGCATCCATTCAACATCCACCTCTCTGGGCAGCAGCTCCAGATCTGGAGCTCCTCTCCAGCAGGACACTGAGCAGACAGTTCCAGAGCTCCTCTCCTGCAGGACACTGAGCAGACAGTTCCAGAGCTCCTCTCCAGCAAGACACTGACAGACAATTCCAGAGCTCCTCTCCAGCAGGACACTGAGCAGACAGTTCCAGAGCTCCTCTCCTGCAGGACACTGAGCAGACAATTCCAGAGCTCCTCTCCAGCAGGACACTGACAGACAATTCCAGAGCTCCTCTCCTGCAGGACACTGAGCAGACAATTCCAGAGCTCCTCTCCAGCAGGACACTGAGCAGACAGTTCCAGAGCTCCTCTCCTGCAGGACACTGAGCAGACAGTTCCAGAGCTCCTCTCCAGCAAGACACTGACAGACAATTCCAGAGCTCCTCTCCAGCAGGACACTGAGCAGACAGTTCCAGAGCTCCTCTCCTGCAGGACACTGAGCAGACAATTCCAGAGCTCCTCTCCAGCAGGACACTGACAGACAATTCCAGAGCTCCTCTCCTGCAGGACACTGAGCAGACAATTCCAGAGCTCCTCTCCAGCAGGACACTGAGCAGACAGTTCCAGAGCTCCTCTCCTGCAGGACACTGAGCAGACAATTCCAGAGCTCCTCTCCAGCAGGACACTGACAGACAGTTCCAGAGCTCCTCTCCTGCAGGACACTGAGCAGACAATTCCAGAGCTCCTCTCCAGCAGGACACTGACAGACAATTCCAGAGCTCCTCTCCAGCAGGACACTGACAGACAATTCCAGAGCTCCTCTCCTGCAGGACACTGAGCAGACAATTCCAGAGCTCCTCTCCTGCAGGACACTGAGCAGACAATTCCAGAGCTCCTCTCCAGCAGGACACTGACAGACAATTCCAGAGCTCCTCTCCAGCAGGACACTGAGCAGACAATTCCAGAGCTCCTCTCCAGCAGGACACTGAGCAGACAATTCCAGAGCTCCTCTCCAGCAGGACACTGACAGACAATTCCAGAGCTCCTCTCCTGCAGGACACTGACAGACAATTCCAGAGCTCCTCTCCTGCAGGACACTGAGCAGACAGTTCCAGAGCTCCTCTCCTGCAGGACACTGGCAGACAATTCCAGAGCTCCTCTCCTGCAGGACACTGAGCAGACAGTTCCAGAGCTCCTCTCCTGCAGGACACTGAGCAGACAATTCCAGAGCTCCTCTCCTGCAGGACACTGAGCAGACAATTCCAGAGCTCCTCTCCTGCAGGACACTGACAGACAATTCCAGAGCTCCTCTTCTGCAGGACACTGAGCAGACAGTTCCAGAGTTTCCTTTGTTTCAGGACACTGAGCAGACAATTCCAGAACTCCCCTCCTCCAGGACACTGTGCAAATCATCGGCTTCTTTTGAGTTTATGCAAATGCTGTTCAAAATACTGCACAGAGAGTGCCAAAAGAAAAATATATGCAAATGCATAATATGCAAAAGGGAAAGTTAATTTCTTTTCTATTTATTATTATTATATATTATCATTTTTATTTTAACATCCCCCTGAATGCAGCAAGTAGTTTAACTTCACAGTTTCACTGAACACCACCAAAATTTCTTCAGTATTAGCTGAGGATTGGGGATTTTTTTTGTCATTCTAGGCAGCAACACAGGCTCACTTTGACATCTGTGTCATTAAAATAACAGGGCTGTGCTGCTACTGAAGGAGAGATTGAGATTCCATCCATCAACACCAACTCATCCCCCACGACACAGCAGCAGGATTTCCACAGCCAGCATCTGCCCAGGAGGAGGAATTTGTGGGAAGCTTTGCAGGAGCCCCCATGTGCCCAAGCTCTGCCTTTTGCCACTGCTGTTTCTGGTGATGAAATATTAATGACTCCTTGCAATGCTCAGCTATGCCATGCTGGTAATCTGTCCCTTGTACTCACTTATCTATAAGTAAGCAAATGACACCAATGGGTAAAAGGTTACAATTTTTATTGATCTTAAGCCACGATCTGACAGATGTTACTTCCTTTCCATAGATGCTGTTTTTGGCAGCACACCTCAGTGGAATCGCCCTGAAATTAAATTCCTGCTTTCGTTCATTAGAATATTCAACAAGTGAATATATTTATAATTCATAATTAACTTCTCCTTTCTGTTTTGTTTCTCTCTTGAATTTTTTTGCATCCGTTTGTTACAGTTTTAGGACAGAGAGAAAATATGTCTATTAAAGATTTTGGAAGTCTCCTGAGAAAAAAAGTAACTTTTATTGATTGCTGCTGAAGGAATTTGTTCCTGCTTGGAGAGGATCAAGCTGCCCTTGTCTTTCTCCAGTTAATCTCAAACCAGTCCCCAAACTTCTACAGCTGACCTGTCCCAAATCACACCTCTGGCTGTCAATTCTGCTGTTAACTCACAGAACAGTTTTGAAGTGAATGGAGCTGTGCCAGTTTTCATGTGCAGAATATCCTGCCCATTATTTCTGACACCACACAATTACAGGCTTCTTGTTTTTTATCAAGAAACAGTTTATTTAAATCAAGTGTATTGTATTGTATAACTCCTTAAAAAAGGCTTAAAAAAACAAAGTAGAAATAGTAGATTACTGTTTTACTTACAATAGGTGGATGGAAGAGCTTCATTTGGATGTAAATTTGTCTGAGGAATGATGGATTCATTTTGCCTTGATAACGTTCAAGGTGTCAGTAACTCTTTGTGGAAACAACAGATCAGATATGGAGAAGCTCTCCATAGCAGCACACGTTTGTTACTTTGAATAGGCTACCAGCGACATTTGGGAGCAGTTTCTTTTCCTTTTGCCTTTTTCTTTCTGATGGTTTGGGAAATGATGATCATCACTCTCATGTCTCAGCAGAGGGTGGTTTGGGGAAATCAAAGGACACATGAGGTGTGTGCAGCTGCTCTTCCTCCTGACCCTGCCCAGCCAGCAGAGCAAACGGGGCAGAGCTGCTCCTCATGCTGAGGGATGATCAGCGTGGAGCTAATCCTGTCTGCTAAGTGCTGATCAGGGTGCTAAACCCCTCAGACGAGGAAATTGAGGATTGTGCTCCTGGGGTCGTTCAGTTCCACGGCTCCACGCCGCAGACGTGCACCTGTCTGCCACAATCTGCTTCTGCCGGGCTGCTGAGGGTCTGCTGGCAGGACAGCACTGGGTCAAACCCTTCCAACGTGATTCCCAGAGACAATGCAAACATTGAAACGTGCCTACAATCGACCTACGCCCGCCTCCCTTGAATCAGGGAACAGATCCATCCCCAGCCCTGCCCTGCAAACCCTGCTCCCCTCCCATGACACCAGTGCAGCACCTGGGACACACCCCAGGGCTCAGGAGCAGAGGAGGCCACACCAGCACGCCTGGGAAGCTCTGCCAGAGGTGCCAGCTGGACAGCTGCTCGTGATTCCCATCCCTGTACCTGGCAATTAGAACCTGCAGTGGGCTCTTGGCTGGCAGACCACCAGCCCTCTGTGGAAAGGCCACGGATCACAGGGAAAATAATGTGGATTAGAGCACCATTTGCTCTCCCTGACTACTCATTTGGATCATTCCCCTGATTCAGAATACAATTTCTCTTCCTATGCTGCTGTTCTTCAAGACACAACTTAACTCATTTGCATTTTTGCCCCTGGCAAAGAGAAATGTTCTGGTTCTTTCTATGTTGATCCTTGTCCCTCTCCAGTTCACAACGTGATTATAAAAAATCGGTGTAAATTAGTGTTGATCTTTCAATAAAACTTCATCTGAAACACTGTCCAGCAAGCCCAAGAAAGCAATATAAAGTGAAAAGAAAGGTAGAGGGGGAAGCTACATATTGCTGCTTCTGTTCAAAGCCTAGACTGCCTGAAAGAATCCAGTGTGAATATAACATTGAAGTGACCTACAGAAACCATAAATACTTGATGTTTGATTCACAAAAGAGAAGAAACCTAGGTAAGACATCAAATACAGTAAAAAACAGCAGAGAATAATAGCTACAAGGCAATGTACAAAGGTGAAAGAAGAGAGATATTACAAAATCCTAAAACAAAAAGGTGCTAATTGCCATTCATTTTGAAAGTAGGCAATTTTCCAAGGCACTGTAACTAGTCTTCGTCTTCCTGTTAGATGAAAGAATATCTCAGGTAGAACACTTCAAATGCAAAGCAAAATCACACACCTCAAACCTCAAGTAAGAAAAAAAAAAATCCCCCAGAATATTCTGTCTAAATTGCACCAAAACTCGTTGTATTTGTACAGCAAAACATGAGAATCCAGTTCAGTGTTTAATCACTGCAGCATCCTGTCAGTAATGACTTAGTTAACATGATTATTTGTATCATTTAGCACAACCGTCTGGAGATACAGAAAATATTGTTTAAGGACTCCCGGGCCTGTTTTGTTCTGGTTCACCTTACTTTGAAACAAGGGCTTATACTTACTGTTAAGTTAAACACATCAGAATGCACTGCTTGATTTTTAGGTCTCCTGTTCACTTAGCCAATAGAAATCTGCAGGAATATGTGTTCCCAGCTGCACACATTCCAGCCATGGAAACGTGGAGTGTGTGGAAGATTTGGAGCTTTTCCTCTGCCTTCAGAGCCCTAATTGGTGGCTGAAATTGCTCCTTTACCTCAGCAAACACCGGCTGGAGTTCACTCTTGGTGGCTCCTTGGGGAAGGTTTTGGGGGGCTGTGGAGCAGGAGTAACTCCCCCCCACCAGGCTCTTCCCAGAGCTCACACACTCCAACCTCTTCTGGCAGGAGAACTGGCTCTGCTTTCCCCACAGATGTTTGAACATGGGAAGAGTACATTTGGGTAATGTCTGAAGTCAAACATGCCAATAGGTCAAGGCCAGCAGAATTAATGATCTGCATTAGTAAATCACACAATCATGTCTGTGCTGTTTTTCCCTACGTGGAGAAAAAAAGTATATGTGGTGTGCAATGCAGAAATAAACACCAGATACTTGTAGCTTTCCTTTCTGGCAGTGTTTCACAGGATTTTGGGATAAATTCTTACACAGCCATTACTCTTTTTGTTCTAACCTCTACTGAGCTCTCCACAGCACAAAAGGTGCAGATACTGGGCTCTGTTTTGGCTTTTCCACCTGCTCTTCCTGCCTCAGGAATATTGAAGGAACTGATCTTCACCTTGAAATGTCAATCCTATTTCAGCTGAAATACTTATTCCAAACCAGATTTAAGTCACTTTTCCAGGGTTACAGAATTCTATTTCTCCTCCATACTTTTGGCCAGGCCATGCTGGGACCTGAATTACACACAGCCTGTGGAGCTGGAAAAGCTGTGCCATGGCCACTTTCCTCCTTTGAATTGTCTTGTATAAAAGGATGTGTTTATGAGAATAAACAGCCCCACAAGTCATGGTTCAAAACTTCTCCAGCATCTTGAGGGTTTGTACTCATTTAAGTCTTAGCACATTCCCCAGAGGAAGCCAAATACTCCTCAAACTTTGACAGCACTAAGGGATTTAAGAGGACTAAAATATCCACCAGAACACACTCAAACATCCAGTGAAGGCATGTTTGGTTTAGACATTCTGATTAAAATCTCCTGTCAGTCTGACTCCATCTGTGATGTGTTGGTGTTGACTTGCTCACCACAACACAGCAGCATTGACCAACCCAACCCCAAACCATGGACAGGTTACACATCTGGACTTCTGCTGGATGGTACAGTGCTTCCATCTGGAAAAACTCACTGGGAATAACAGCAGTGCCGTGAAAAAGTGAAATCTTTCCATTTTGTTATGCCTTGAATGAAGAATGTGACAGAGAAATAAGCTGGATCCACGCTGTAGATGCAGAACTGGCTGTGAGAGGAGAGAAAAAGCTGTTCCAGTCGCAGCTTTCTTTCTTTCTTTTTTTTCTTTCTTTCCAGTAGCTTTCCTTCTTTCCTTCTTCCCTTCTTTCCTTCTTTCCTTCTTTCTTTTTAACATCACTTGTTAATAATTCCAGCATGATAAGGATGCATTCTCTGCTCTTTGAATTGCTTTTTATTGGTACTAATTATTTCCCAAAATTTGAAAAACGCTTCAGTGCCAGGCAGTGAGACTCTCAGCTTAATTCCACCTTTCTGCCAAAGACTTTTTTTGGATTTGTGCAGAACTCTAGACCTGGTTGCACGACAGCAACTCTTCAGTCCAACTGTATCCTTGAACAAATAAATAAGAATTTCATAAAAGTCCTTGGGGCTCTCACTGATAAGGTGACACAAAGGTACCAGAACACTGGTGCTGATGTAGCCCTGGAAAAAAGCCAAAACAAGTGCAAGCTTAAATTAAAAAATAACACACCTACTTCTCAGTTTTGTTGTAATTCTGGATATCCTATTATATTACCTATTACCAGGGACTTTTATGATTTCAGTTCTGCAGAGTATAAACATCACCTTAACAGAATTAATAACACTAAATATTATGGCTGCTAAGAAAGTACCAGCAAAAACGCCAGAAAGCATTAAAGATATTAACATTAACATTTAAGACAAGCTGCAGAGAAATCTAACTGAAATTAAATAAGAATCTTTCTGCTGGCTCTTCATTTTAAGGAAATCCACGAATTTCCCTCACAGGAATGCTATTAGGAAATTAAATTAAATTGACTGTGCTTGCTGAAAATGGTGTGAGCCCCAGAGGGTGACAGCACAAGGAGGTAACTTGGGAAGCTTTGTCCTGACCAGCCCCTGCACAAAGACAGGGAGCAAGACTGGAATTTAGGGGAGGGTTTGTAGCTGGAACTGCCCCACCCAGCTGTTCTTCATGTCACAGTGACAACGGGGACTTCAGTGACAATTGAGGATGTGACAGGACAAATGCTGGTTTTTACAGTGTCAGTTCTCTGGCAAACACGGTGAGCTCACAGACAGAAAACTTTCCTGGGGAAATGCTAAACATACCTGGCACACACCATGCTGAAATCAGACAAATCCCAAGCAGGCATGGGTTTGTGCTGGCTAATTGAACATAGAAATTAACTGCAGTAATTAAGGAAAGGAACCTTCATCCTCTCCCATCTTATTCAAGTGCTATCGCCTCCCTCACATCACAGGCCCAGCACAGAAAAGGAAAAGAGCAAGAGTTATTGCACATAAAAGGTCAAACAGGTAATCTAATGGTTCCAGCCAATGCTGAAATTAAAAACACTTTTATTTACTTGCTCTCTGAGCTCTATACACATGCACATTTTCATAAATGCCTCTGCTGCAGGAGGAATTTCCTTCATGTGCTCCTTTACTTGCCTTTCTTATTGTTCTCCAATTATTATTTTTTAATGAAGAAGAAACAGGATGGCAGAAGAAGTCTATTAATTTAAAAAAAAAAAAAAAAAATTTAAAGATATATTACATATATTGCCTTACAGCTTTATGGCTGGTATTTTCAATATAAATATTCCAACAAAGGGGATGAATGGTCAGGAGTAGTCAGGCAGAGGCCATTCACACTGCAAAGGTGAATGCTGCTCAAATAAAAGGTTTACTTTATGTATTTTTATGAAAAAGAACCTATTTTGACTTTTTTCAAAACCAAAACCTCTTTATTTCTGAGCAAAAGAATGCACCAGAATGCATTCAAGGTGAGTTCTTAGAATTAATAAAACCAGGATATATGTGCTGTCTACAGAAATCTCCAAGATGTGACTTGCCAAGATTACTTAATGTGGCATAAATACAAATGAAAGAAATCAAATCAACAAAACAAAACCCAGGAAAAAACCTCCATACCAACAAATCTAATTTCCAAACATCCAGCAAATATCTTTGTACAGAAGAAAAATGCATCAAACAATGCTTGGATCCCTTCCACCCCAGCTTTTATGGCTGGAAAACTGACAGAAAGGAGTAGGGAAAGGACAATATTCCCAGCCTAAATATATGGAATAGATAATCACCAATACTATTTTTATGTAAAAAATGTGTGCAGTCAGAATGTATTTGAGTCTTTTTGTAGCTCTCCACCCAAGCACATGCTGAAAGAATGTCACTTTGAGGGCAGTAAAAATGTGTTCTAGATTAAGAATTGCACATAATGAAGGAAGAATTCCAGTCAAAATAGAATGATTCTCATGTTACTTCCTTGGGTTCAAGAATCAGATACAGTTTCCTCTTTTTTTTTTAACTTATGAATTTGAAAAATGTTTCCTCTTTAGGATATAATCAGGAACATGTGTGAGAAAGATCTAAACTGATGATACTCTCACAAAGCACTGAAAGAAACAGATTTTCAGAGGCAGGATTCTGATTTGGTAATGTATGTACATAATTGCAGCAAGGAAGGTGAAAGCATAAATTGCTACAGGCACCTGCACTCAATCCACTTTCAAAAGCAAATAGAAGAGCTCTAAAATTCCATATTTAACCCCTAAAATGTTTAAGAGCCAATCCTGCGGGGAACAAAATATCTTTAAAATATATCTAAGTAGCTAAATATTTTTAATAACTTGCTTAGAAAACCCCAATGTTAACAAACAAAAAATCTCCACTGGATCTCTGATTCTCTAAAACACAGTTTAGGGATTTTACAACTCTTCCCCTTTAAAATTTAATCTGCATGTTTTTCACCAGTCACACAGTTTATTGCTCTGTCTAAAAGGCAGAAATGGCCCACAGTCTATTTGTGTTGAGGACAACACCCAAATTAGTTCAAATATTTTTTGGGAATATTTGATTTTGCAAGTCTTCAAAGTGATCTCTGCAGAGAAATATGGATGTCAGACAGAAACTATCCTCCATGTAGCACCTGGAATCTGAGTGGAGCAGGGGAAATCACATCACAGGAGTGAAACATAGACAAGAATCAGGGAACTCAGTATCTCAACTCATTTCTGTTCATGTCCAGCTGCACCCCCTGCACTGAGCCACATTTTGTGGCCCAATACCAGTACTCACAAGCTCTTTGAGGGACCTGGGAACAAGCACAAATACAAATTTCCTTCAAATTTTTCTCCAAGTTCTTCCCTGTGACAGAAAAAAGTCCCATCCTGACCATTCTGCTCCTTTCATACACATAATAATTGCCAGAGTTAATTTTAATCTCCCTTATTCTCTTCATTCTCTCAACCAAGCTTGGGGTTTGTAAACAAGTCAAGCAGAAGAGATGAAAATATGGATGCTGGGAAGCTTGGATTTAACTAACTGCACTGAGGACAGGATTTTCCACCCTTCAATTTTTAGGGGATATTTATGAGATACAGCACAAAAACACAGTCATGCATTGGGCAAAGCTTAAAAAATAATAATAATAAAAAAACGCTTCAAAGCAGTTGGTATTAAGAAAGCTGGTACTTTGCTTCCCTCCTTGGCCTAAATATTTCTGGGAATTTTCTCAGCATAGATAAGACTCTGTTCTGGTGCAATTGGAACACAGTAAATCTGAGCTGGATTCCTCCAGCAGAAGATGTGCCCTTATAAGACAAACTTGAAAAATCATATAAAAACCAACCCAACTGAAGGAGGAACACAATTCCAAGTGTAACGATACTGATTTAAAAACAAACAATAGTTCTGTTAGAAACTGGCAGCATTCCCAATAATAATATTTAAACAAGCAAAGACAGAATACAATATGCACAGGCATGCTCCAACTATTTTTAACTGACATATTGCTGTATACTTTCTGAGAAAAGTTTGAGATTGGTCAAATAATTCAAGTCTGGTGATTCAAAGCTCTCTGCACAGAACAATGGCCTCGTTTTGCAGAGCTGCCTTTCAGTATTGCATTAAAAATGTGCTGAGGAGCTCCAGTCCCAGCATCTTGGTACCAACAGGACCATCACACACATTGTCCTGCCCAGTTTCCTGTGACAAAAAGGGGGTTCAGTTACTGATGTGACATTCTGATTTACACACTGGGGACAAGCTGCTTCCTGCCTGCCCATCTTCAGATATTTGGTTCTTCAGGGGGACAGTTTTGTTTTCTTCAGGAAAAAAAACCATCTCTGGTGACAATGCTCTGCTCCAGGGTCTGGAAGTTTTCCGGGAAGCTGCTGAAGATTCAGAGCAGTGTGTCCCAACAAAAAATACCAGCCAAGCTCCCTGAGGTTTAACTCATTGGCACCCAACTCATGGCATAATTGGAAATGTTTAGGCTGACACAGATTTTTAAGATCTGTCTGGTACTTAAGGATGTCCAAGAGTTATGGCTCCATGCTGGGCTTTTCAAAGATTTCTTGATCCCCAATGACCAAGTGAAAGCCATCAGTGCAGCCCCAAGGACGAGATTAGATATGTTTTTAGGTCGCAAGCTAAAAGCTTGCTAATGCTTACAGGCATTCCTTGTCTAGGAATGTTTGTTAATTTGAACTCCCCTCCCTTGCTGGGTTTCTTTAATCTCCCAACCAGCTGTCTCCCATAAAAAGATATTTCTGTTTTTAGTTACAAATCTGTTTAGAGATAAAACTTGCTCATAAATACACAACTACATCCATGGTAGGGTTTTTGTTTTTGTTTTGGTTTTTTTGCTGACAGTAGAAAACCAACTCCAGATGAAAAATATTGAACTTTTTTATAGGATCAGAACATGTTTCCTACTTGCTCAGAGCATGGTGCATGTGTAATAGATGCTCTCAATTTTAGGGCTGGCATGACACTGTGAAAGAACTCATTGAAACAGCCATTTTTGTCACCTTTTCAGATTTAGAGCTCATGAGATGGGATAAATTGATGCTCTCTCAGAGACCGGCAGCATTTTTACCTGCAGAACACCCAAATATATGAAATGGACTCAGTGCAAGCGA
Source organism: Oenanthe melanoleuca (assembly GCF_029582105.1). NCBI lineage: Eukaryota > Metazoa > Chordata > Aves > Passeriformes > Muscicapidae > Oenanthe > Oenanthe melanoleuca. The sequence continues at coordinate 19,763,036 of NC_079345.1, read as the reverse complement.
CCAAAAATCTTCCCCCAAGCCTCACAGCTTTTGCTTTTCTAATAACAAACCTGGGAAATTTCTAACTTGTTTTCTCTTCTCTTAATTTCTAGATTTTAACTACATAAATGGTACCTATTTTTTATTTGCATATTCACTACAGATACATCAATCAGCACTCCTGGGACAATCTGAGCACAATTAAGGGCTATGAGCCAGAACTTCTGGTTAAAACACACACATTCAGGGAGTTTTTAAGTATTTTCACTAGAATGTGATAAGAGTTCTTTAATTTACCCATACCATATTCCTCTTAAAGCAAGCTCCATCTTCTGAATAATTCTGGTTGCCACTAAAATGATTGCCAGGTATTTTATTAGAGATAAATTGAAATACTTCTCCCTGTAATTCAAGCCAAGTGTAAAGAAGCAATAGAATTCTGGTGATGAATTTTAGTGCTGCAGAAAGTAACATTTCAGTGATACCCCAGCAACATTCTCAAAAATGCTTCTACCCATCACACCTCATACCTACAGGAAAACATGTACTATCTCAAACCTACCATTCCTCCACTGGTCATCTATTAATTGAGACTCTGGAAATTTATCTTGCAGTATTAGTTTAGGATTTAGCCACGAATATTTCTGTATATATAATATTCCAGCACATCTTAATAATTAAAATACTATTTCAAATGTCTTTTCATTAATATTTACTTTACTCCTGCTGCAGTTCAGCACACAATTCAGTAGAAAACTGATTAAAAATATAGTTGCATGAAATATATGAAAATTAAATTCTACTTGTCTCAAAATATCAAGATTTTATGGACAATGTGCCAAAACTCCATGTTATAGTGTAGAGTATAAATATTTACAATTGAGTTTATATATTAGCAGTTAAATGCTGTGGGATGTATTCGTTGTCCCAAGTGAATTCCCATCTGAGGACACTGCAGTCTGTCAGTTCATTACTCCACAAAGTTATTTTATCTAAGCTGTCTTCCATGGGAGGCCTGTGTCGTTTAGATGCTGAGGTGATACGTGCCTTATAAATGCCCTGGACTGATAAAGGTGACTGACAGGAGCTAAAAGGAGGCAGAAAACTAAAGATGAAAAAATCCTTCCCTGCTGTTCACCTCAGCAATGTTTTCCAGGCACAGGGGTTCCCTTGGCTCCTGCCAAGAACAGTTCTCCAAGGGTTCCATCACAGCTGGGGCTCCAGGGGCTTCCTTCTGTGCAATGGGACCCAGCCCAGAGAGACAGAGCCAGGAACCAGGAACTTCAGCTCTGGAGGAGAGGCAAAATTACCTGAGGAAAGGGACCTCAAAGCCCACCCAGCTCCACCCCTGCCATGGCAGGGACAGCTCCCACTGTCCCAGGCTGCTCCAGCCCCAGTGTCCAGCCTGGCCTTGGGCACTGCCAGGGATCCAGGGGCAGCCACAGCTGCTCTGGGCACCCTGTGCCAGCCCTGCCCGCCCTGCCAGGGAACAATTCCTAATTCCCAATATCCCACCCAGCCCTGCCCTCTGGCACTGGGAGCCATTCCCTGGGTCCTGGGACTCCAGTCCCTCTTCAACTTCCTTCTGGAAGGAGCTGTGAGGTCTCCACACAACTTTCTCTTCTCCAGGCTGAATAGTCACAAATTTGGGAAACTGGAACCTTGGAAAGTCTGAGGTCTTCTCACAATCCAACCTCACATAAAACATGGAATAACTGTGGGATTGCCTTGGCTCAAAGAAGTCTTGAAAGCAACTGGAAGCTGAGCTGGTAATCAGTAACAACAAAAGAAATTCCACTGGCTCCTACCATCCCTCCAGTCCTGCTGTGCTCACACCTAAACCAGAGCAGAACCCTGTAACCCTCAGAGCTTCATCATAACAAGATTTTACCTGGTGCAGAATGAACCCTCCCATGAAAAAAAAACAAACATTGGCAAAATAAAGTCTTTACTGAAATTTATTTTAAAGACAATAAACAACATGGAACTCCTCCGTGTCCCATCTAAAATTAATTAAAGAACTTGTTACAGGGAGAATGAATATCACACCCAGGCCTGTGTGGCACAGCTGAAAAATGATCTGACAAACATGATGCCTCCAGAGGAATGAGATGGCAGTTAAAGCAGACAGGTTAATACCCTTCCTACAGCCACAAGACACTCACTGCTCCCTTGGAACTGCTGGGCCTTGAGACTGAAAGCTTTAACCAATAAAAACCATTAAACCCAGGCAATAAAACAATGTCAGCCACAACAGACCACATGACTCCGGATCAATACATGGTATTTCCTCTGGAAATCAAGGCATAAGGACTTCAGTCTGAAAAATATTTAGAAATGCAGCAAAAACAAAAAAGAAAATTTAGTCGGGCTTGTATTTAAAGAACCCAATCCAGAGGACAACAAGTAGAAGAGATTCATGGTGAAATGACTCCCCAAATGCTAAAAATTATACAGGGACAGCTGTGGGGTGGTATGGACATGGATATGTCTTTGTAGGACCAGTGGACTCATAGATTCACCCAGAGCTACACTTTGCCTTTAAATACATAGATACATATATATTAAATAACAATCCACCAGATACTTAACAGATCTTCTTCAGTTTTTGTCTAGCAGGCAGCAGGAGGAAAATTACTACTGAGAGCTGACACCAAGTAATTCCTCCCCAGGACTCAGGTACTGCACACAGAGAATCACTAGGCCAGTACTAGGCAAAACCACTTTCCCATGAAGCAAAACTCCCCCAGGAATTGAGTGTTCTGGGTTCCCTGTGCTCACAGCACAGAGCTTTCTCTGCATGTGAGCCCCTCCACACCCCTGCACAGTCAGAAATGGACATTTTTACCCCTCACCAGATCTCCATCGCTGTGGGGATTTGCATGTTCCCAGCTGTCATTAGGATACTGTTGGGAGCCAGAAAGCAGCCCTTTCTCAGGCTGCTCAAGGACAAGAAATTATAACAATGATTAAACACCTGCAAGAGACGTGATGTTTTGCAGAAAGCATGTTTTCAAAGAGGTGTTGCCTTCTTGGACCAATGAGCCTTTTCAATTCTGTTTTGCACAAACTACCCTATATAAGTGTAGTGTTTCTTTAGATAAAGCTCTCTTTCTGCTTCTCCATTGCACAAAGAACTGTGTTGCATTGTCCTTTCTGCTGCTCCTATATCCTTCCTGTCCCTGTTATTGCTGCAGACATGGGTGTTATATCCACACAGACATTTGAGCCTAGCTAGGCAACACCATTGCTTTGTTTTTTTATGAAAAATAATAATAAAAAAATGTTTAAAAACCATGATGAAACCTTAATTCTTAACTGAATGACCCCTTTGACATCAAATTACTCTGATATTTCAATTCCTTGTGCCTTAACAGGGCAGCAGGTTTATCTCTCTCATTGTTAAAGGCCTTGGGAAGTAAGATCAGCCATCAAAGTAATAGAAAACGCAATACAGAACGTATATAAAACTGAGCTGAATATCCTCAAACGTTTCTCAGCATGTTGGCTGTTACAAGATCAGGCACCTGGATAGTAAATTACTGGAGCTGGATTTGTGTGGCAGGTATTTTGTGTGTGGTTGCCAAATTAGCAGAAACAATCCAAAAATTCCCCACAGTTACCGGCGTCCACTTTCTGTTTTTGAAATGTCATTGCAAGTTCACTCGGGAAGGAGCTTTGAAGGGCAGTTTTCCAGACCCAACTTAAATACATTTTCATGGGTCAATTTCTAAAGAATATTATTGTTTCTATTCTGAATTGTTTGACCTTCATGTTATGAAAATCAAAGTCATGTAAAGCCTTTTTTATATAAACTGAAATTAGGAAAATGTCACTTCTTACACTGGAAAGGGAGGTTCAGAAGCACACAAACACACATATACACACTGCATTTCAAACCCCAGCCAATTTTCTGTTGCAGTAAATAGGGGGAAAGGGAAGATTTATGGCAAGAATAGTTTCCATTTCTTTTTCCATGATTTGCTTTTTTTTTTCTCCCTGTTATCTATGTATCAGAGAAAATATATTCAAGTAGAACAACCATAAAAAAACAAAAAAAAAAAAACCAACAAAACAACAAACAAACAAAAAAACACAGCTTTTTGAAACAAATCTCCTGGATCTCCTATCTGCTTTTTATATTTTCTTTGTAAAGTATGGTTTGTGGGGGGAATGGGCAGGGTGTGTAATTAGAGCCCTCAACTTGGGCACAAAGGAAAAAGCAAGGTGAGGAATTTCTGCTGAGAGAAAGCATCAGGTCAGGAAGAGGAGAAGACATGGGAGGAAAAATCCTCCTCCATGCCACATGACCCCTCCTTGTGGAATCTGAAAGATTTTGTTCTTCTGAGCCTCCAAGTCACTGGATGCAAGAACATAATGACCAGATGACCTTAATGAGGAATAAAACACTTGCACTGTTTTTCCTGCCACTAATACCACAGACCCTTCATGCTTTGGTGTCCTCTCCCTCCCCCTGGCACTGCTTATCTTGAAGTGTAACTAAGGTCACCTTTATTAAAGACAGTTCCTGCCTATTTCTAGTTGGAAAATCAGAATTCAGCCACTGCATTTAAAGATCCCACTGCTGCTGTTTGTTCTGCTCCTACAGCCACAGACAGGTCAGACAGAATGACACACACAGAGGGAGAGGGGAGCACTAATATCTCCCAAAGTAGAGGTGAAGACAGGCAGGTATTTCAGGATGGCACAGCTACCTCACAGTGCACATGGCTCTATCATTAAACCAGGCAAATGATTCATAACTATAGATTTTATCCTGTTTTTTAAAGTATTTTAAATGCCTATTGATTTGTAAGGCAGCATGACTGGAATTGTTCTGACCTTGGGAAGGCTGAGAAGGCAGAAATTTTCGTGTTTTTACCAAATGAGCTGTAATAGCTTCAGGAGCATTCCATGAAGCTGGGAGAGCCCCTGCAGCCTTGGATCAGCCTGGGAATACATCCCTGAACTCACCATCCCAGAACTGAACAGTGTCCATCCACTAGAGCTTTGGGAGGGACGGGCAAGTGATACATCCAGGGAGACAGAAAAAGTGTTTAGTGGTGGAGAAGGGAAGCTGGAGGAAGAAGTGCTCCTTCTTAGAAGGAGGTTCTTGTTTCCATTGGCTGGATTAAAGGCCAAGGCTCAGATATGAGAATTCAAAAGTACTCAGAAGACTGCAAAATTAGGGGTGAGAAGTGCAGAGAATTCCAAACAAGTGCTGGTAAGACTTTTGTACCCTGAACCAGCTCATATATTCTGTCAAAAAAAGTATTTATTGAAAGATGAAAAGGAGTTTTAAAATAGATTATTGAGACTATTTTTGCAGCCTGTGCCCATAAGCCCCTGTTCTCCAGTGAGTGCCAAGATTGAGGGCTCAGAGGGAGAGGAAAAAAAAGTGAACTAATAAATTCAGCTTTGCTTTTGTGAGTAAGGCACCCCCTCCCAACCCCATGCTGATAGACCCTTTCTGCCTCTCCCTCTCGCATGTTCCCCCTCTCCCTCAATTTTAATTTGAGCTTTTCCCACCTCACATGTAGCATATGCAGAATCCACGATGGTGCTGGGAATAAAGGTTTCATTAGCACTCATTTGGGATGCAGCAGAACTCCCTCCTGATTTCACAACATGGGAGTGAGGGAGCCATTCCAAATACCTCCTGCTGAAACATTTGTAATGCAACCAGCGCTCTCCCACTTCGCCTTTCACTCCCATCCACTCTCCACCCACACACGCTGCCTGCCCCATTGCAAACTCAATTTTCTGTGCTTCCTAAGACCTGAATAAACAGACCACAGCCATAAAAATGTGCATGCAGTCCCTGTGTCTTCATGGAGATTAATATAATTTTAACTCCTCTGCTTTGGTGGGGTTTTGGTGATGGGTTGGGAGAAAAAAACTAGAATGACTTTACTTAAAAAAAGAATTGATAACCCCCATCTTAATTTAAATGCCCTTTCAAATTATTGGGGGGTTGCCTTTTTTTTTCCTCATAGAAACCCTGTTGAAAGCTCTTGCAAGAATTTAGTTAACATTTTCTCTTTAAATATCACACACATTCTGAGGAATCTGTATATTAGAAAAAGTTTCCCCTCCAAAAAAGCTGAAAAATTTAGCATTTTAGCAAGATGCAATTGTGGGTCTTTACTTTGCTTGCCATGGAAATGAGAAGGAAATGTGTATTTATTTTAGCTAATGGGTAAGTAAAACTCTCAGGATCACGTCTTTGAATGAATCTGTCATTTTAAAGTTAGGTACTATACATAGTCCCTAATGGTACTGCGGGAACTGTACTGTTATGAAAAGCTATTAGGAAGTGGAGAAAACTTTTGGGTGGAATGCAGTGTTAATGAGAGCTCATTATGTTATTGCAAATTTTGACATAGTGAATGTTTTTCTCACAGCCTCAGCTTCCCCAAGCAAGGCAAGCCTTAGTTCTCTAAAAAGGTAACATAAAATTATCCTTCCCCTCTGCCTCCAAAAATAAAAGCAGAATAAAAGGATCCATAATTTAGATCCCTATTACCTGAAACTACCCTAATTACTTAGGATAAAGCAATTTATGACTTCTAAAAGATTTGACTGGCAAAACAAAGAATATTTAATACTTGCCACCATGAAGAGCAGGGAGGAATTGCCTTTCAGGGAAGATGGATCTGCCACTCCCTGGCTCCAACCCTCTGGCACTGCTTTGCCAACAGGAGCCACGAGCCTCATTTGTTCAGTGTTTGCTTTTGCAGCTTTACCTACTGCAGGAAACATGAGACCATTACTTCTTCTGAGTTTCAAACTAACAGTGATTTAAGAATGGAAGCTATTTTTATTAGTCTGGGACAGTTTCTTAATGACATGATTTATAGAGGTTATTTTGGAAGGGTAGAAAAATGCACACAGACCTTTGTGCATGGAGGCACTGCCTCTGAGGAGTTCTGTGGTCACATCAAGAAGATAGGACTTTCCTACCAATTCAGTTATAATTTGAAGCATCTTAAATAAAAAGGGTGAGTTTGTCTTATTCTTCTTAACTTTTCCAGTATTAGACAGCATTGGAGCAATCCAGACTTACTGTTCCATTCAGGTGACTGCTTGAAATTGCTGCATGAAAGGGTGACAAAATTGTGAACAAAATAAAAATGATACTGAGATGACATTGCCTGATCTACATGTTAGTCTATAGTGAGCCCTTATGGAAAATCAAATTATAGAAATATAATGATAATTTTTAAAAATGTATGCAATAAACCCTACAAGCAACCAAACAGGTGGTGTCCCATCTTTGACATGTCTTTGAATGAGACTGGGCTTCTCTCTTAACTTTCCAGAAAAATATTTTAGACTCTTTTGAGAAGAATACACACCATTTCTGCATCTTCTGGATGACTAAAGTAAACTGTTTCACTATTACAGCAGGAGGATCACAGTGACACAGTCAAGAGTGTATAAAATCTGATAAAAAGTCTATTCTTTCCTGTCTTACAGCTGGACCAGAAATGAGATCAAGTCTGAATTGCAGCTTACAATAGAATTTTTCTGCCTATTTGTATTCTTTAGCATATTTTACAGTCTTTTTCCACCAGAAAATTAGAAGTGATTTAGTCCATTTCTCTTTTCTTTCAATACTCAATTTAAGGCATTTTTGTGCATATAACTCTGGCACGAGTTTGTTTTGAAAACTTAAATTCGCCACCCTGTACATTCTAAATTTAGTCTAATTACTGTTGCTGTTGAGCAGATAATGCCCAACACAGAAAAGTGCCAGAGCAGCTCTGGATGTGCCTCTGTGCTGTGCAGAGGTGAACCCAGCAGCAGAAACTAGCAGATTCCATTGCAGAATTACAAACACATTTCCTGCTTTGTCTGTGTTTGGAATGCAGCCCCTTGCTGCAATGCACTGACAAAGCACGCACAGCTGAGAAAAAGCTGGGAAATTCATTCTGGCTTTTATAGGACCTAAAACAGGAGGAGTCTAATTCTAACTGGTCCTTTTGGACACCACCTAAATCAATAAAGAATGGCAATAAGAGCAATCCATACTTGTTCTCATCAGCCTTTACTCCTACTGTTTACTTCTTGAGCCCTTCACCAAGAAAATAAAAAATATTTTTTGCTTGTAAAGTTCTGTTTGTATTGTAAGTCCTTAAGATATGAGCTGTTGTTGACATTTCCTAAATTGAAATAAATTCCTTCCTTCCTGGAATTCTTCCTGGAATCCTACCTTCCTTCCTGGAATCCTTCCTGGAATCCTTCCTTCCTTCCTGGAATCCTTCCTTCTTGGAATCCTTCCTTCCTGGAATCCTTCCTTCCTTCCTGGAATCCCTCCCTCCCTCCCTCCCTTGGGATTCAGGTGATGATCCAGCTCAGTGTCCCATCTGGGTTGCTGATGCAACCAAGAAAAATCAAACCCCGAAATCAAACCCAAGCGAAGTACCCACAAATGCTTTGAATAAATGAGTTTTCAGAACATTAGACAAGAATTGCCCTGTTAACTCTCTCCAAAGTGGTGTCACAGGGTTGGCACCCAGCTGTTCCCTTCAGTGGCTCTGCCAGGCCTGGAGAGGCAGCAGGAATCCAGCCCTGGTGCTGGGAACGCCAGGCATGCTCCTCGCACAGAAACAGAGACTGGAGGGAAACAGCCCCCAGCAAAGCAAACTGCTCCAGCGCACACCCGCTCCTCGGGACAGAAACACCGGGACACAAGTAACTCGTGGTGCTTCAACCCCTCCTGAAGGCTCTTGTGAAAAGCCTCTCTCAAACCAGAGCCAGCTCCTCATCCTGCTCCTTTTTCTTTTCCTCCACTGCAGCAATAACAACTCATTTGAAACTGATCAAGTTTAGTACAATTACACTAAGCTCATCCCGTGCTGGAAAAATAAGAACCCAATGTTTTCTCAGAGGGTCAGCAAATTCCAGGTCAAAGCCATGCAAAGCTACAAGACGTACACAAGGTCTGGTGCCACCAGAAGCAGAAGCATGAGGCCTCCAGTACCTCACACATTATATTCTGTTAAAGAAAGATAAATTATTTTGAAGGAAATATCTTGATTATATTTTGGTACAAACACAACAAAATTCTTATTTGCATAGCCTACAGTATACACTAGCACACATTTACTTAAATAAACATTACCTTTTAGCACAATTTTTCTTCATTTCTATGTTTTTTCCCATGAATGAGCATAGATGACAACAAAAATAAGTGACTAATTTGAGTTCAAGCCCATTTGCTTTGATGATAAATACAGTGCTGTGGGTATTAGCCAGCTTCACCTATACTAATATATTTTTTAAATATATTTTCAAAATATCTCAGATGTACCTTGTCTAACTCTGAAAGCTGCTCTTTATTTCCAAGTAGCTGTTTACAAATAACCAACTCTATTTTAGATTCTAAAGAGTAAATCTAAAACTCTTGGGATTTTTTTAGGCTCAGAGTTTGATTTATAGCTCTGCAGGCTGGTAGAGCCGAGGGTGGCAGCCCTGTTCTGCCCATCCATCACACATCAGGGCAGCTCTGGGAGCATTCCCTGGCACGGGAGGAAAACCCAGGTGTGAGCTGCCATCCTGCAGGGGTGCAGGGCCGCACAGCCACGCCCTGCCCTCGTTCCTGGCACCGGTTCCGTGCTTTCAGGGAGGATCCTCATCTCCTCATTAATAACCAAAACTGCTGTGATGAGGAGGTTTTAAAGGAACTCCCACATATTGATGTGCGCTACAGAATTTCAGCCTAAAAATGGAAAGCATGGAGAGTAACAAAAGGTGCCAAACTAGAATGAAAACAATATATAAATCAGCAAAGTTTCTGCTGCTAAATTCACTTGGTTTGTACTTTGATTTATGTCAAGCTTCAAAATAATGCCTGCCAACATGGAATTATTGAAAATCACAGAATGATTTGGGTTGGTAGGGATCTTAAAGATCTTCTCATTCCACCCCAGCCATGGCAGGGACACCTCCCACTGTCCCAGGCTGCTCCAGCCCCAGTGTCCAGCCTGGCCTTGGGCACTGCCAGGGATCCAGGGGCAGCCACAGCTGCTCTGGGCACCCTGTGCCAGCCCTGCCCACCCTGCCAGGGAACAATTCCTAATTCCCAGTATCCCATCCAGCCCTGCTATCTTTTTCTGTCCCATAGGAGCCAGAAATCCTAATTCACAGTACTGCCTGGAGCAGATGAGAAGAAAATCCAGTCCAGCAGCACCCCTTGTACTTTGCCCACACAATTAATATAAGCTAATCCCTGAGGTTTAGGGACAATCACTGGCTGGACAATCACTAACTGTGATCCAGAAAATCATGCATTTGCTCAAATTGTAGAAGTCAATCCCAGCTCCAGTGAACATTAACACGCTGCATAACACACAAAATAAATGATGTGTTCTACCACCACAGTCACTGCTGTTATGCTTTGTCTGTATCAAGAGCTTCAAGCACAGCCTTCTCTCGTTTGTATTGCAGGCAGGCAGGGCATTGTATTAAAGAGTTCTTGATTTAAGGATTAAAAGTGAGCTGGAGAAGAATGCAGAAATTTCTTCAGCAGAGAATTCTGTGTTTCTAAATACCTTAATGTGCCTTTATTTCCTTCAGAGAGAAACCACAGGAATAAGTGTGAAATACTGGCATGTCTCTGAAAGCAGGAACTCCCCAAATTTCATACCAGAAAGATATAGATGAGTGTTGTGTTGGCATGGCTCAGTGTTTTGTCATAAACTCACATTTTCACTTTCCCTATGGCCATACTCTGGGCAGCCTGGGGTTTGTCTTAATCATTAAAGAGATGATCTGCAGATTGCATCCCCTTCTTCCTCACACATCTCTTCTGATCTCAGAACAAATTTATCAGCAGGAAACTCCTATGTCACACTATTCATCAAATAAACACAATTATTCACACTGGAACCACGAATCTGTATTAAAATATAACCACTTGAAGATAACTATTTGTTTTTCTTCCACTACAACTGTAGATTTCTTGGGGTAGAGGAAGATGAAGAAAAAAAATATTCCAGGGTACTTCTAGAGTGGTAGTTCTATATTTCACAGAATCATAATCACAGAATCATAGGATTGTTGGGGTGGGAAGGGACCTCAAAGCCCACCCAGTGCCACCCCTGCCATGGCAGGGACACCTCCCACTGTCCCAGGCTGCTCCAGCCCCAGTGTCCAGCCTGGCCTTGGGCACTGCCAGGGATCCAGGGGCAGCCACAGCTGCTCTGGGCACCCTGTGCCAGCCCTGCCCACCCTGCAAGGGAAGAATTCCTAATTCCCAATATCCCATCCAGCCCTGCCCTCTGGCACTGGCAGCCATTCTCTGACTCCTGGCACCCCAGGCTTTGTAAATAGTCTCTCTTTAGCCAGATGTGTCATGGGATTCTGCCTTGCCCAGCTGATGGAGAGGAAAAACTCAGGCCATGGCAATGAAACAGCGCAGAGCAGAAACGAAAACTGGCTCCAGAAGAGCCTGACCCAAGTTTTCAGAAAAAAAATCCTAATCCTGAACCCCCACATTTCTAATAGAAAAGAGAATAAATTTTGAAAACGCAACTAATTTGGGCAGTTCCCTAAAGACTCCACCTGTTTCCCTGCAGAAGGAGCACCAGTGGCACAGGGATTGCTCTGCAGGAGGCCTTGGCAGTGAGGCCTCGTTAAAGGGGAATGAAAATCCAATTGTCAGCCAGCAGCCCTGGTATCACATCCCCAGGGGAGAGCCTTGCTTCAGCACCATCAGAAAGGTAAAGATGTCCTTAATCTGCTAGTCAGAACGGAGAAAACCTCCCCAGCTGCTCTTCCTCTGAATGTTCCAGCACTCCTCCTGCCCAAAGAGATTTTGGGTCACATTCGGTACCCGCCGAACAGCCAGAGCTGACTGCCAGCCCCAGGTACACCAGTGCTGCCCAGTTTGTGTCCAGGAAACGACACCTCAGTGCCACTGGAAGTAGGAGAGCAAAGTGCTGCAGCCTGTGCTGAGCAGGCCTCGGTCACAGCAGCGCCAGTCTGAGCAGGCCATGGGCCACCCTGTGCTCAGTCTGAGCAGGCCATGGGTCACCCCGTGGTCAGTCTGAGCAGGCCATGGGCCACCCTGTGCTCAGTCTGAACAGGCCATGGGCCACCAGCAGTCAGTCTGAGCAGGCCATGGGCCACCCTGTGCTCAGTCTGAGCAGGCCATGGGCCACCAGCAGTCAGTCTGAGCAGGCCATGGGCCACCCTGTGCTCAGTCTGAGCAGGCCATGGGCCACCAGCAGTCAGTCTGAGCAGGCCATGGGCTACCCTGTGCTCAGTCTGAGCAGGCCATGGGCCACCAGCAGTCAGTCTGATCAGGCCATGGGTCACTCTCTGGTCAGTCTGACCAGACCATCACCCTGTGGTCAGTCTGACCAGGCCATGGGTCACTCCATGCTCAGTCTGACCAGGCCATTGGTCACCCCATGCTCAGTCTGAGCAGGCCATTGGTCACCCTGTGGTCAGTCTGAGCAGGCCATGGGTCACTCTGTGGTCACTCTGACCAGGCCATTGGTCACCAGTGGTCAGTCTGACCAGGCCATGGGTCACCCTGTGGTCAGTCTGAGCAGGCCATTGGTCACTCTGTGGTCAGTCTGAGCAGGCCATGGGTCACTCCATGGTTAATCTGACCAAGCCATCACCCCATGGTCAGTCTGAGCAGGCCATGGGTCACCCTGTGGTCAGTCTGAGCAGGCCATGGGTCACTCTGTGGTCAGTCTGAGCAGGCCATCAGTCACCAGTGGTCAGTCCCCAGAGGAGGCGGTGCCAGGCCTGCACACTCCTCACCTCCCAAAGTCTCACACCTTGGTCAGCAAGCTCAGGGTAATTCTAACCATTCCACCAGGCTGAGGCTTTTATATCAGTTTAATAAATGTTTTAAGGGATAGAAAAATATATTCCATGAGCTAGAGATTCACTGAATATGCTATGATGGTATATAGTGCACTTAGGCCCAGACTAAAATAAAAGAGCAATAACTGGTCTCTTGTCCATATTTAAGGTAAAATAAGTGCCTGGATTTCCAGAAGCACAGAGCTCAGATCACTCAGAGTGAATTCGGAAAGTGCTGAGCAATTTTGAAAATGAGGACAAACATTTTTCTCAGCCTAAATGTGAATAAAATCAAACCCAAGGCTGCAGTTCTCTGAAAATCCTACTGCCCTATATTTGTTTTTCACTTATCATCTGATTTTACACCCATACACAGGAAAAAGTCTTCTGTTTCCTGCCTCTATCCTGCTTTTTACAAATTCTTTTCCTGGTGGAAACTGAATATCACTATGAACCAGCCTCTCAAAGCCATAAGTTGAGTAAAAATCTGTAACCATACTATGGGAGCTCGCTCTTTTCTACCTAAAATACAGCTTGGATTTTGTTAAAAAAAAGGAAAAAGTCATGAAGTCATGATAAAAGCATGGTACTCATATGAAATATACACACCCAGTAGTTACAGTTCAAAATTTAATTACTCAGTTTTCCATTGGGAAGCACATCCTATTCTCCCTGCCTCTATGTTTGCTATTTACTGCTAAAGGAAAAGATTAATTCCTGCAATAAAGAATCAATAACATTATAGTTGCAACATATTTTCACTCTGAATTTAGACCAACATGGCTCACCAAGGAGTCTGAAGGGCTGCTTCCAGTCCTCTGAGGTGAGAATTCTAGAAACTTCAGTTTGCAATTAATAATTTCAGCTGAACAGGCACAATAAGTGAGAACTCTACAGCTTTTTAAGCTTGCCTGACTATAATGACTTTATAATTGTTGGAAATAAAGATTTGTCTACATGGCAGATGAATCTGCAGCCTTGCTGTGTTTCACAAACTGTCAACATATTTTATATAATCTCCTAAGGACCTTTAAATGCACAGCTTGAGGGGGAAAGCTGCAGCTCTCCAAGCTGTCTGTGCTCAGAGCACATTCCCCTCTCCCTTCCAACTGAAGATGAAAATCAGAGCAGAAATTTCCCTCTGCCCCTTTTCAGAGCATAAATCTTTGTCTTACAGTATTTATCAGAACTGCCCTCAGTTATCAAGTCCTGTAAAAACCCTCCACAAGCAAAGGAACACAGTGACCAATTTATATTCTGTTATGGAGACAGAATATTATGGACATAGGGCTGGGCTCCATGGCTGTGCTCTCTGCAGGCACCACCTCACCCCCCAGTCCTGGTCCAACCAGGCACGTTTCTCCCACCAAACCTTGGATTTGAAATGCTATATAAGCCCATTGCTTTTACATTTTCTTCAGCATCTCCTCGTGTTTGCTTACAAAACCTTCATGCTCGTATTTAAATTGAATTAAGAATGCAAATTACACACACACCTTGCTTGTCAGAAACACACAGGTTCTTATTTCTTGATACGACTTCCCTCAGGAGTGTGGAGCAGAACATTAAAAGTATCCCAAAAATTCAGCAGGGAATGGAAATTACATTGGATGGAAGTGAAAGACCACTTTAAACGATGGAATGATCAAACCACATTATTTCACATCTGGAAGTGCAACAACTTAACATCAAACTGATGGGAATTTCCAGGTTTTGTTCCACAGAAAACTATCATTTTTCAACCCCTCCCCAATGGTATAAGAAGGTCAAATATCAAGTCATTACGGAATCAAATATTAATAATGAAATGTCAGTTCTAGTATAGAATCAGGTGTTCTAAAATCACTGACACGAGGGGCACTGAACTCCAGGAGCCTGGATTTGCTCTGGTCAAGGCCCTGGGAATGTTTTTCCAAGCTCATGTAGCACCAAGGATTACTCAGGTAACAAAGGCAGGCAAATCTCATGAGGTGCTGGGCAATTACAAATCTTGGAGCGTGAAGAGTTTAAAAAGAAAACACAAATATTGTATAGCCCCGAAGCAAACTTGTAATTGTGTGGTTTTTTTCACTACAGCTCAAGATACATATAATTACCTTTAAACCTTCCAAAATCCAAAGTGACAAGCATTGTTCAATACAGACTAGAAAGCATATATTGCTCTCTTAAAAAATGTAATTTTACCATTATAAAGAATTATTCCAAATTACAGCAAGAATGTGACAGATATTATGCTTGAGAGATGATTAGGACTATTCAAGCACCTTGGTTATTATGAAATAACCAGTAATGTTCCTGATACTTGGAGGTCTTGGTCTAATTAAAAGATAGTATTTAAGAGAATGTATGTAAGAGAAGTTAGTATTGTAAGAGTACAAGTATATATGTAAAACCTATATTTGTTTCAATTGAACTAATTATTTAGCAACTAAATATTCACAGATTGAAGCTATTTGCTCAAAATTCTAAAGATATTTAATTTGTGAGTGATTTAAACACCTTTGCTGCTCAATATGGTTGTTGATCTCTACCAGGGCCTGTAGATTGCAAGTAAAAATATATTGATCTATAATTACTTTATTAAGGTTGCTAATATTTGAGTGGGATTTGGATTTAGAATGTCGGGTAGGATTTTGAGGAGGGTTGAAGGGGAGAAGAGGAAGAAAAATTGTACAAAGACAGCTGATAAAACAATATTAAATTAAATACAAAATTCACTGGTGATAAGTGAACTCCACCAAGCTCAGAGTTGCAGTTTGGGCATTCAGAAGTCCAGGAGCTTATCTAGGCTTATCAGAAACAGCTAAATCCTCTGGGTCTGCAGAACTGAGCTGAAATCTTGCAAGAGCTCTGCTTCTGCTTAGAAACACTTCACAGACATTATTTCATTGCATTTCAACATTTTAATTATCACTCTGATTGGGACTTGGTAGGCTTATGAAAGTGAAAAGAAAAATGAGGATGCTGTTTTTAGAACTTCCATAAAGATTCCTCAGTCAAAGTTCAAATTATCTACAAAAAAACCTCAACCCACATGTAATTTTGGGATTGGATCTGGGAGGAAATGCCGAGGTTTGTTTGCTTTTTGGGATTTTTTTTTGTAGCTCCATTTATTATCCAGACCTAGTCAAACTAATGAATCGTGGGAAGGGATATTAATTTTAGAACTCACCTAGCATTGTTCTGGGATCTGCTGGAAATGTCATCAATAATAGAGAACATATCTAGCATGAAGGCAGCTTGTCAACAAGATGACTGAGTCCTGCACTTTTAAATTGGTTATTTTAGCTCACATAAGTTCTTATTGACATGGATATATCTGAAACAATCCTCCCAGACACAGTCATGAGCTTTGGCAAGTTCTGAAGCCAAGATAAACTGTTGAGCTACATATTTCCAAAGGTCAATATTATTTATCTCCTTCAAGAGAGGAGCCAGTAGTGAGCAGGAGCCTGCAGAAATGGGTGTCCTGGTCATAGGAACACAAGCTGCCCAAGAAGACAGTTTTTCATTTGCCACAGCCAACGCTTTGAACAGAAATTTTAGTTGTTATTTGTTAATGCTGCTCTGTGTTACTGAAGGGATTTCTCTGGGATAAACAGGACTTCTCAGGCACAGCTTTTGGAGCAGACTGTCTTTGAAAGCCCAGAGCTCTGCTGAGGCACAGCCACTGCTCTGCCCTGCCCTGTCCATCGGCTCTGCAGGAGAGACCTGGACCTGCCCTCTCCCTGCCAGCACTGCCTCTTGCAGGAATTTTCTGTCCAGAGAGACACCCTGGTCCTGCTGGCAGACACAAAGCCTCGCCACTGCGCTCTCGTTTGGAGGCTCTTTCATCAGGCTCTTTCATGCAAAGCTTTAGTACTCATCTTGCCTTTCACATCTTCTCCCCACGAAAAGAAAACACAAACATTGTGGGTTCGTGGTGAGATTTCATTTAGCAGCTGCCTCTACAGTCTCTGAAGCCAACAGAAAGTTTCCATTGAGCTTGGCACACTTTGTTGGGTTGTTTTACTTACTCTGCAGCACAACAGAGTTTTACAGGGAATGGTGGAAGAGTCACTTTTGTTATTAGTCTTTTCAAAGACACAACAAAGACTGAGGTGTAACCGTTAGTTCCTAAGTCTGATATATTCTGCAATCTTTTGTGCACTTTGTTATCTACACACAAGAGCACAACTGCAAAACTTTGTCCGTCATCTGCCACTAACTCTAACTGGCTTCATGAAAATGCCTTCAGGTGCTCTAACAAGTGGATGAACCTCAGGACCTTCCTGTCCCAAGCTCGGTCATTGGAAGCCTGAAGGAAGGGGCCAGTCCACTCAAAACACTCCTAACACTCCCAATGCAAAAAGAACTTTTTTACTGCCAGATTCCACCAACTGCTCTTGGGGTTCTCACAGAATCCCAGAATAGTTTGGGTTGGAAGGCATCTTAAAGCTCGTCTCATTCCACCATGGCCTGAAATACTTCCAGGGATGCAGCTTCTTTGGGAAACCTGTCCCAGTATTCTAGAGAGGAGAAGCAAAACTAAAAGAATTTTTAGACAAAAGGGGATAATTTTAGGGAGCAGTCTTACCATGAATATCTTGGTAGTCAGTACCCCAATGACCAACCCCACGATACAAATCCAGGGCTGATGTCAGACCACAGCACCAAGTACTAGGTTAGAAAGTTCTGACACCTTCACTGTTCAGTGCAGCAGAAACCCCTGAACTGACTCTGCACTTATATGCAGATGCTTAAATGTTCCCTCTTCCAGTGCTTTTCTGGCAATGAAGCTCAGCCAGGACTCTGAGGTCACCCTGACATGCAAAAACAATTCACACAAAATTATCATTACATTTGAAGGAACACAAGTGAATGTACAGAACTGTGCTTTCTGTAGAAATCCACAAGGCAGAGAACATGAGCTGAAATGTCCCACTCTGAGCAACTCATTCCTGATCTTATTCCATTTTCAAAATACTAATTATGTATTAGACTAAAAAGTCAAACCCAGTGGACTTTCTGGCTGTGAAGATTTGTAAACAGCATGTTAATTTCAGATGTACATTTCTTTTTCACTATTAAAAGACAACTCTTGCAGTGATGTAAGTGACATTAGACATTTATTTCCGAGTCACAACCAGGTAGTATTTTCCCCCATATGAGGCAATTGTGGGAGGAATATTTTACTTTTATATGTGTGTATATATATGTATATATATATATATATATGCATATTTGTAAGCATATACACAGACATATACAGGCATATATATGTATGCATATATGATGTATGCATACATAATTGTACTTGGGAATATATACATAAAAATTAATGTCATATCACAAAGTGAAGTTCACCTGGGCTGGGTCAGCCCTGGGATCTGTCGATGCTGGGGCTGAGCAGCTGGAGCAGCCCTGGGAGACACCCTGGGGAGCTGTGGGGCAGAGCTGGGACCCCAAACCCCCCTGCCCTGGGCTGGGCCAGCGTGGGCAGCAGGGCAGGGCAGGGGGGATTCTGCCCCTCTGCCCCTCAGGTGAGACCCTGAGCACCTGCAGAGCTGCCCCAGCCCTGGGCCAGCAGAGCAAGGAGCTGCAGCTGCTGCAGAGAGCCCAGAGGAGGCACAGGATGAGCAGAGGATGGAGCAGCTCTGCTGCCAGGAAAGGCTGGCACAGCTGGCATTGCTCACCTGGAGAGGAGAAGCTTTGGGCTGAGCTCAGGGGGGCCTTGCAGGGCCTGAAGGAGCTGCAGGAAAGATGGAGAGAGACAATTGGCAAGGGCTGGAGGGACAGGACATGGGGGAATGGCTGCCTGTGCCAGAGGGCAGGGCTGGGTGGGATATTGGGAATTAGGAATTGTTCCCTGGCAGGGTGGGCAGGGCTGGCACAGGGTGCCCAGAGCAGCTGTGGCTGCCCCTGGATCCCTGGCAGTGCCCAAGGCCAGGCTGGACACTGGGGCTGGAGCAGCCTGGGACAGTGGGAGGTGTCCCTGCCGTGGCAGGGGTGGGGCTGGGTGGGCTTTGAGGTCCCTTCCCAGTCCAGCCATTCTGTGACTCTGTGGTGTCCCTGGAAAGCCCAAGCACTGAAAGGCACACTTTGTCTGTCAAGCAGAGCCCTGCAGGAGTGTGAGCAGGCTCAGGACTGGCTGCCCTGCAGCAGCCTGGTGAAGGCTGCCCTGGAGACACTTTCTGTAGGAGTGGAGGTAATCCTGCCTCTATATAAACTTCATCTTTAGCCTTTCTCAAGCAGACTCTGGGATTGCTTTGGCAGGCTAAATTTTTTTTCAGTTAATATCTTCACAGGAGGAATACTATTCCAGAAGTACCAAGCTGAAACCACCAAATAGATTTCACACTGGGCTGGACCACCAATTAGATGGAAACTTCAGTCCCATGGCACAAGTTTAGTGCTTTATTCATTCTCCTGTATCTATTATTTATCAGTGAGGAGAGACTGAAGAAGAAATGGAGAGAAAGCAAAATCCTGAAGTTTAATGCAAAGTCTTAATCTTTCAGATATGGGAGTTGAAAAGAAGCTGAAATGAGTGACTGAAATGTGGTCAGTCACTTCACTGCAGCCCTCTCTGAACAGCAGGGTGAGAAGAAACTCCTTTTCCCTCAGAGGATTACATAACTGGAGGCACAAGAAAAATGAATTAGTGCCTTCTCAAGGGAGCATGGGCTACAGGGCACAGCCCAGGCCCCCTGAAGAGACAGTGTGGGCAAAAGGGAACTTCAAAAGACTTGTTAGGCAGAAAATCAATCTTGTTTTTACCTTGTCTTAACAAAGACCTTGTGAAAGAATAAGCAAAATCAGTTTAGTTTGAAAGCTCTCTTGCCTGGAAGGAGAAGCAGGTCAGGGAAGAAGCAACAGACAGGAAATAAGTGCAACTTTCAGGCTCAAGAGAGAACAACCCTTGTGCAGAGCCAATGACACCTCACTGTTAATATTCAAAACCATATTAAAGGCCTAAGATCCCAATTGAAAAGTCCAGGGTGCCAATACCTGAACCTATTGCTCTCGCTCTGCTAGAGAAACAGCCTGAATCTTCTACTGGCTGGGAGTGTGAAATCCTCTCACTCACTGAGTGAAGCTTTGTGCACCTTTCCCCTGATAACCAATGCATGGAGCTCCCAGCATGGCCCCACAGTATCCTTCAGGTCCTTTGGGATGCTTAGCTCATGATGGACATCCTGAATTATACCTGGAAGCAAATGGAAACACATCCCAGTCCTCCACATCAAACCAGCCCCACCAAGCACACTGGCAGCCTTACTTTGCATGGAGTGGACTCCAAACACATTTCCATGTTGAGAGCAGCAAGGTAATTGGACTTGTCCTAAGGAAGCCATAGATCCACATGCAGAGGGGAGATTTAATGGAGGAACGTGTAATTACCTTGCTGCATGCAAATGATGGCACATTTCCCCCCAGGCTACAGCTGCTGGCTATCTAATCTCAGCACAGGGCAGATACATAAATCCACTGTCCTGTTCCCCAGACTCCCTGGGAGAGGCATGTAACCTTTTTTTCACTCCCTTAGCACAGCTTTTCTCCAAATAAATCTAGTCCAATGGTTAGAGTCAGCACAGATTTTAGCATGCAAACATCTCTTCATCTGAGATGAATTCTAACTCCTACCCAACACTTCAATCCCTCCACCCCCAAAAAAGTTTATTGCCCTCCCCATCTGGCTCTGGAAGCACAAACCAAACCTATTCATCTCAAATGAAAAAAGTTCTTGGTGATCTTTCAGCACCATAAGGAGCCCTGGAAACCACAGTCCTTCTGGATGGTAGGAATATGTGTTTGTCACCCAGAGAGGGATCTGGGTATTCATTCTTCTTGAGAAGCTACATCCATGTATGTATGCAATCCCTTCTGGGCTCACCAGGAATAATAGCAAACCAGAGAGTGACTGTGGTTTAATGCATGCCAATCCATACATTTAATCTGAGGAGACAATCAATGAACCTCCTCTGCTCCTTTTCTTGCTCTGGATGCATTTACTTTGTACCTCACACTCTCCACAAGTCCCTAGGAGAGCTTGTCACGCCCTACCAATATTAAGAGTCATTCTCCCTCCTTGGATTCGGAGTTCAGACTTGAAGATTCTCTTTGGAGTAACATCCTCACAAATAAAAGTCTTGTTCTTCAGCTGCAGGAGCACTTCTGCTGTGTTTCAGTTCCTCTCACATGATTTAACCAAAAGCACCCCAACTTTTTTACTTCTAAAAAAGAACCAATTTTTCAGCCATTTTTCTTCCTGGCTGCCTGCAGGCTGCTCCTGCCTCTGAGGTGAAGCATTGTGGCAGAACATCACACCATGAGAAACTCCCAGTTCTCTGCAAGAAAAGAACTCCTACAAAGCTCTCCTCACTCACCTTTACTGTTCAGCCATTTAAGTCCTCACCTGTAAGCCAGTCAAGACATGGATTAGGAATTTCCAGTCTGATTAAATGCCTAATCCCCTTCACTCCTTATAGTCTGGGGGTGAATTGAATCCTGAATCACCACTGAGTGTGGAGAAGGCAAAGTTGCTGGGAACTGACAGTTTTCTCCCCAAAGTTTCCGAGACAAAGTTATTTATTTTCTTTAGAGCATATCCTGGAGACACATTCCTTGAGCCCTGGAAGTCAACCACCTGGAGAAGTTTAACACATAAATATATGGCTGTGGAAGAACACAGGAACTGCCACACATTTGGTCCCCAGCCTTCAAAAAAATTAAATCTTGGTTGTTGTTACGAATTGCAGTGTTGTATTTACGAGGGGATATTGATCTCAATTTTCTCTCCTTCACATTGAAATAATGCAATTGCTTACTTCACTATGGGAAATCAGGGGACTTTAAATCCTTTTGCAGAATAGCTGTGAAGTCTTCAGTTTTACATAGTATTAATCAGGCCTGAAGGGAAGTGACAGGAAACCAATAGTGAAGTTTTAAAGTGAGGAGGGAAGAGCTGAAAGCCTCAGATTCTCTGCTGGAGCATCAGTGATACATTTGCACCCATGTTCTGGACAGGAGTGGAGTAAAAAAGCCACTGGGAATGCAAAAATATCATTTCCCACGGATCCACCTGGAGTAAATCCCTGCAGGAAGACAAGGAAAACCAATGTTTCTGATGACAGCCTGATAGGAAATAGCCCAGAGGGATGTCCTGCCCTGCTCAGAGCTTGGAGGAGAGAGCCTATATCAAGGGAATTGTGGAAGTTTCAAATGGAAGGAAGGCAGAGCAAGAAGATCTTCTGCTGGTTCACAGGTCTGTGTGGGCTCAGGGACTTTAACCCTGGAATTGCAGAAGGGGCTGTTTCTTGAATGCCTTGGTGTGCTCCATATCTGCCCAGATTCTCAGAGCTCCACAGGCAGCACAGTCCTATAAGGATGCACAGAGGAAAGACATCCTTATCACCTAACCCAGTGAGGTGTTGTGTCAGAAGATAGGAAATGTACCAAATTTATTGCTGCCATTAGCATTTTCACATTGCATTAGCAAACAGCGCTGGCAAGGAGCAGAGAACTACATGGAATTCATTACAGCCTTCTGGGTTTGGAATACTGGGAAGTGGAAACATAATGGATCCTGCAAGAAAGGGAGCAAAATTTGCTTCCTGAGACCCACAGACACCTCAAACAGGGCGAGCAGGACAGTGGAATTTTTTAGACATTCAACTATCATGAAGATCACAAGTCAGCTTTGAATTTCCAAATCATCAAAAAAACTCCAAGGATTCTTTCCCTGTGATATGTAGCAGCTGCAGGGGAGGTTTCTCATGCCCTTTAACTGGTTTTCTGGGGGAAAGAATGAGCATATGTGCTCTGATAGTGTGCTGAGAGAGCCGCAGCACCATCAAGAGCTGACGCTGCAGAACACTTCCCATCATTTATTTAAAGTGGTCTGAAAAATCTTTTGAAAGCATATTCCATTCTCAGACTCCAGCTGTGAAGATACTTATCACAGTACACACTATACATGTTCCTTTGGTCAACTGCTTCCCACACATCCTTGGAACCATTCCTGCTCCTCTTCAGTGTTTACAGCCTGGAGATTTTTGCAGATTGTTATCACATCCATTAAGATACACAACACAGAACTGCAGGCAAGAAAAACACTGAGCTGACCTTGCAGGGCTGCCTGTGGCCTCTGGAAAGACACAAAACCCACACAGAGACAGAGGAGTCAAAAAGTTAAAGGGAAAGAAGGACAGGAAAACAAGAGTTTAGACAACTGTGAACTGCACACTGAAAAGAGCGAATTTCCTGGGTCTGGGAGAAGAGCAGAGAGAATCAGTGATCAAGTCAAGAACCAGGAGCAGAGTTGATGAATAAGGCAAACACAGCAGCCAAACACCAGACCAATTGGATAATTAAGTTTTATAGCCTTGCTTGCTCACCCATACTAGATTCACACACACATCTCAAACTAAATATGTTAATAGAGCACAGTAACAAATTTCTGTAGAACAGAAATTTCTGAGCACTCTCATGAGAAGTTTTAAGACTAAAGATTTTTTGCCCTTTCAGTTCTCCCAGCCCAAGTGGCAGAGACCCTGTACTTGGGGAAACTCTGGACACAGCTTCTTCTCTGCAGTATAAAATCCTAACAACTAGGGCAGGAAGGGACTCAATAAGTCAGCTACACCATTCTCCTGCCCAGAGCAGGACCAAAAATAGTATATGGCAAAGATTTGCTCATTCCCCCTGAAAATCTCTGGTGCTGGGTGTTCCCAAGGCCAAGGCAATCCCTTCCATTCCTTCCCCTCTTTGCCATTTGGGTGTCCTTGCTAACATCTAATCTGGTTCTGGGCTGCAATTCATACATGTCTGTTGCTTCTTTTCTTTAATCAAGAGCAGAGCCCTCCTTTCCTCACTGCAGCACCTTTAATAAATGTGAGCACTGTGAATCTCCACAACAGCACAATCCAGGGGGAACACTGGCAGGAAATACTGATGCCACCTGCTCGTGTGCTGAGAGAACGTGTGCTTGGGGACAGCAGAAAGAAACCTGCTTCAGCAGAAACTCTGCTGCTGTTGAATTTGTATTTCTCCAAGCGTGGGATGGCAGAAAATTCCATAGCAGAATAAACCAAGCACTCATCAGACCTCCCAAAACACTCAGGATAAAACCTAGCAGAAAAAGCCTGAACCAAGCATTAAACCAGAATGTATCAACAGGGGCGCTGGTGGTTCCTTTTGTGGGTTTTTCCTGTGCTGAGAAAATAGGAAAGGAATTTTTGAAATACCGAGTAAGGGGCATGACTGTGCTTTGGGGAGAAGCTGGGGTTTGTGTGTGGTTGCTGGGGACTCATTCTCCAGGATCTGCAGAGCCTGTGTGAGCTAGAAACCTCCATACATCAATCCTGCAGTCTCCAGGCATGCAGCTGTCTTGGAATCCTGTGCCAGGGAGTCTGTTAAGAAATCTGACAGTGATTTTAATAAGAAGATACCAAACCCTTGGGTAGTGTGTGTTTGCTCCTCACCTTCAGCAGCCTGGCTGTGTGATGTGGATGTGGGTCAGGCTGGAGCAGGGGTTTATTTCACTGTGTACAGCCCTTTCATACCATTTGCTGCATTTCTGCCCCCTATTTAATAACCCATGTAATTAAGAAATGTACAGAAAGAGGAGCCCATTGGGTTTAAAATTAGCAAGAGCTGACTGCTTTGTTCAGCTGCAACCCAGCTAAAAGCAACCGTGAGGGGAGACCTTTGTGTGGGAACACTCAGAGGAGCAGAGGGTATAATTCTTTAAAAGCAAAACTTTAATAGTACTGAGTAAAAAAAAAAAAAAAAAAAAAAAAAAAAAAAAAAGAATTTTCATCAGGACTGAAATAAGAGGCCTTCAAAGTCAGTTTTGTGCTGCTCTGAGTATTTAGCTGAACACCAGCATGATAACTCCTGGTACAGTCACTTCCTATTGCAGAAACAAATCTCTTCCTGCAGAGAACCAGTGCAAGATAGTCGCTCTAACATCATAATATTAAAATCCAAACAATATTTTAATAAATTTGCCTAATCTTTGAGCATTGCTGAAACCTTGCAGGGCCAGGAGAACATTCTCTCTAAGAAACAAAGGCACTTGAATAGCAGATTTTTCAAGTGTTCTATGATGTTTTAAATCATTGTGTTCATTCTAACACTCCTGTTAATTTTATTTTTCTGCCTTAGACCAGGCTGCATTTTTAACTCCTGTTTCTATAAATGTAAGATGAAATAGTCTTACATTATATGGTTGAACTGAACTTCATTTGTTGCAATCTGAAAGATGATAGCCCCATTTTCACACCAATCTTGTTTTAAATAGGATATGCAGACCTCCAGCAAGACCTTCACCATGATTTTCTTTCCCACTCTAAGCCACACGGAGACCTCAGGCTCAGAACAAAGAAAATGGAATACAAACATTTGCTTGTTAAAATATCTACATCCTTTCTCATCTAAACGTGCTGGTAATTTCCAGCCACATCTCAACCTGTAAAAGTTCTAATCACCAGGCCCATCAGACAGGTTAGGGTTAAGCCACTTTAGGGAGTGAGGAAAGAGGCCCATCTGTGCAGAGCTGCCTCGCCCCTCTATAGGATAATTAAAATCAGAATAAGAGATGTCATGATACGCAGCATTTTCCCACTCCATTTCTCCTCCCTCCCTCTGTAAAAGGTTCCAATTATATACTGAAAAAATGGGAAAATGTCAGCTATGAATTTCTGGACTGTTTCCACTTTCTTCATATTTCTTTAACCCTGTTTTGTCCAGCACACATATGACTGTCCATATTTTTTTGCCATTTTCATTTCTGCCTTTCCTCCTGCTTGCCAAAGGCATGGCAGTCACACTGTCTTCTGCTCAACAGGCCACATACAGTTAATTTTTTCCCCAACCCTCTTTGTTTGTTTGTTTTTAGAATGACAAAGAGCCTGTCCAGTTCCCAGCACCTGGTGCACACACAGATACTCATTCCACAGATGCTCCTGCCCTCAGTGTCCCTCTGCCTTGTCCTGTGCCATCCTGCCCTTGTGCCTCTCCCACTTTTCACACAGATCTTCCACCTTTTCACCACCCTCTGCCCTGTCCTTTGCATCTCTCTGGTGTCAGAGTCAGCCCTCGTGTCAAACACACAGCAGGAGCACAGAAGGGCAAGGAAAAGCCCTGCTCCAAAAGTCTGGTGCTGCCTGAAATGCAGGACCCATTCTAGCCAGGGGCTGCTCCTCCTCCAAAGCAGCCTCAGGACAGAGGCAGCAGTGAGGATGCAGTGCTGGGACATGGCAGTCTGCCTGTGCCAGCCCTGAATTTCGTGCATGGAAGGGATTTACAGCCCTGAGGAGGCTGCACACACAGGAAGCAGCACCTGGAGATGCAGAAGCTAAAAGAGGAGAGAAGAAAGGATGTACAATAGAGACAGAGGCACGAGTGCAAGCTCCTGCCACCAAGAGGTGGATCCCAAAGGAAGGGTCTGGAACTGTGATGGAGGGGGGAATGGAGAAAATCCAGCTGGCTCAGTCAGCCCCTCAGCTGAGGGGAGCAGGGAGGCAGAACAGCCCAAAATGAGCTGCTGTGGGTGCTAAGGAGAGTTAATGCAGGGCTGCACTCGTGCATCAGGTACAGGATGCATTTTGGAGAAGAAAACCTTGGATTCATTCCCAATTCTGCTGCTCAGGCTCGGGGGTTCCAGCTTTTAGGCTGCACCTGCTCTTTCCCACTTTGCTCCCTGTCTGTACCAGCAGGACCTGGGGGTTCAAGGTCACAGCTCATCTCCTGCACGGGGTTTTACAGAACACACAGCACACTGCAAGGAGCCAAAGGCTCCCTAAGAGAAGGAGGAAAGCACCAGAGCTGGCTGTGAGCCAGAGCCTTGTGCTGGCAGCAGTTCAGACACAGCAGAGACTGAGCTGGAGTTTGTACCATGTGCTTTGCTCCAAGGGCCACGATGCAGCTGCCTCTGGAGTCTGCCTCTTTAATATTCTTGTTAACAGTATTAAATGTATGACACAGGAGTGATTTAACTCTGGCAATACAAGCACTTATTGTAAACCCCATCTTTCCCGTGGAAAGTTTTGTTATTACCATTTTTGATGGTTGATGCAGTAGCTCTCAACAGTAGTGATTATGACAACTTTAATACATGTGGAA
Organism: Oenanthe melanoleuca; assembly: GCF_029582105.1. Classification (NCBI taxonomy): domain Eukaryota; kingdom Metazoa; phylum Chordata; class Aves; order Passeriformes; family Muscicapidae; genus Oenanthe; species Oenanthe melanoleuca. Next base: position 19,736,123 of record NC_079345.1, on the reverse strand, counting down.
ACATTAAAACTTTCCCCGAGTATCCTCCACATCCCAGATCCACCTGAGGAATGATTCCTTCTGGGAAGCTTAGCATGTCTTCAATTGCCTCCCATGAGGTGTGTGGCCTTTGCTGTACTAGCAGCAGGCATCCCAAACACTGGCCTTTGCTGGGTCACCCACTTTGCCTCTGAGCATGATCTGTGTGTTAGGCTAAACAGAGGTTTTCACACCTTGGCTGGTTTGTGCAGGTTTCAGCAGTTTCTCCACTGAAGTTGGCAAGAACTCCCACGGTGTTTGTAAAGCTTCAGTTCTGCTGTGAAACGAAAATTGACATTTCAGCACAACACTAAATTCTGAGAATTAGGCTTAAATTAAAGTTCTACTGTATTCCCTAGAAGTAAGGTTTTCAAAATATAAAGGGAAGCAATATTATGCTAAATACCAATTCTGTCCTCTCTCATGTAATAATCAGTTTGCAATCATGCCATTCATTGTAATGGCTTTGCATATATTTCTTGCTAGAACTGTCACATAAAAGGCTTACACTGGGAACCCAGCAAGCTGGCTATTTCTATCTAATTTCAAAGGTATTCAGAAACACTGGTATTAACTGAAAAGCATTTGCAAGGCTTGATGACACAGTTAATTTCATTGCAATTGACCAGAGGATGAAGTAGCACACACATAAATATAACACACACGGAGCTCACCAGCGAGGCTGCAACTGCAAAACTGAGAAGTTAGGAAGTGCCATCAGCATCACCCTGTAGCTTGAATACCTGTCCATTGCCTCTGTACACACATAAATCATAAAGATAAACTTTACAGTTGTGCTATTTCACCATCTTTTCCCTGCCCCAGTGCAGCAGGCAGTGCTTGCTTAATGAACAGCCACTCGATATTTTGTTTTCTCATCACTGCTCAATGCACAGCCTAAATCTTATTTATTGCTCCCTGCTTAAACCTTACTCTGCAGACAATTATTCTGGAGCCTTCCACTGTGCCTATCAGGACAGTATTCAGCACCCACCATCGAAACTTTGAGTCTGTGCTGCTGAAATTTTGGGGGAAATCTGCCAGCCACAAACCCCTGTTATTAATGGAAAGCATCCCTTGACTCTAACAGCAGGCAGTGAACTCTTGAATCACAAGTTTTCACATTTTTACTCAGGGATTTCAATATCTGGAGGGATATCTACACTTTAATGTTGCTACCAGGGCTAGGAGAGTGGCGAAAGGCATGTAGCAACAATCTTCTTTCATGCAGAAGAGTAGCCAAAGCTCTTTATTAAAGAATCAAACTACACTTTTATAGGGTAGACTGTGGAAGCAAGGACAGAAGTGATTTCATTGGTGCAAGAAAGGTGACACCCCTGGTAAACATGCTTTCATGAAAACATCACATCTCTCACACATCCAGCAGGTACATAATCTATTATTAATTCTTTCTCATATGTTTTCTTTGAGCAGCTTGAGAAAATCCAAGATCCTTCTTTCCCTGGCTTTTACCAGTATCCACACTTTAAAGACAACCAATTCCTATGGTAGCTCTTCACTGATTCAACACTACACAGATCAGGACAAATGAAACGCTGATCTCTCCACAAGAACCCCTGACCACACTTTTAGGCTTCAAAGAAAACCAGGAGCTGCCACACAAGTGTCTGTGCACGTGGAGGAATGCAAGAGAGCAGCAGCAAAGGTGGAGGGTGGGGGGACACTGAGGGTCTGCACATGGTGTAAAGCACAGGCTCTTCCTGCAGAGCAGCCCTGTGTGCCTGCCTGGGAAGGCCCAGCAACCTCCTCTGCTCCTCCCTATATTTTAGGGAGACTGCTAAAGCTTCCTCTGCAAACTGAACAGGGCAGCACAGGGCAGAGCAGCTCCCAGAGCACTCCCAGGGTGTTCCCAAACACCTGACAGCACCAGCAGCCCCCGTCCCTCCCTCCCTGCAGAAAAACCCTGGCAGCACCATCCCAGGGAATGGCCAAACTGCAGCCCTGCTAAAAAAGCAGAATAAAATGAAATGGTCACATTCAGCTCTCTCTCAGCACAAAGTTTCCTTGGCTGAAAAGCTGCATATGTTTTTCTTTATACTACACAGGTTAAAGCCCTTCTGCTTTATCCTAGGTTACATTCCAACCTTCCACATATTCAGACACAGTCTGTTTCCAGACTCCTAGAGAGCTTTAGAGCTTGACATGTCAAAACACTCGTTCTGTTTGGGTTTCTAAAGGCTGAGGATGACCCTAAAACTGAGGCCAGGCACTACAAGATGACTTTTACGGTGACTTTACATTGCACAATCTGCTGCAGGAAACCAAGGATAAATAATGGGATGTCTATTCCATACGAGCACGGATGTGAGTGAATCCATCTGTTCATCTACATGGTCAAGGTACCAAATAAAACTGAGCTGCTAACCTATCATCAGCACAACAGTCAGAATCTTTAAAGAACAACAGATAAAAACATATCAAAAATGTTAAAACTCTGTTTTAACTGCTCTGGCCACCAACAGGAAACTCGCTGAATAGAGGAACACAAAAGAAATGACAGTTTTTGAAGCACAAGAAAGGCTTCTGAAAATACAGATCATTTGTATATCTATCAAACAGAAGAGATTTCTCTATACTTTAGCATAAAATGTTTAAAGCTCTAAAAAAAGTCTCTAAAAAAAAGCTTTGGAGCCTCCTGTGGCTACACATATTCCAATAGGACTAATCTGATCCGCTTTTTGGAAGGGATATTTATCCATTTTGGGAAGAATCTTTGTAGAAGAAGGTGTGGAAATACATCCAGTCAGCTACTTCACATGATAGCAGGGAGAGCATACAGAGAGGGTGTTTTTACAGTAAATGTTGGGAACACAGAGTTAATTGGTTCCTATGCTGCAAAGTGGGGACCTTAAAACTGAGTTTCCATAAGCAGCAAGGATAATGGACAGAAAGGTTGCAATGATTACAGCAGCTCTGGATCAACTTTGCAAAATTCACAACTTTCAGAGGGCCAGAAATGGGTTTCATCAGACAAACCTAGACTGAAGCATCTCTATTTAGTCAGCTTCACTGAGTCCTGTGCAAACACAGAGAACAGCAGGAGAGAGAGCCCAAGGTGCAGCCCCCCTCTGCAGTTTGTGTCCCTGACCTGCTGGGAAGGGGCAGAGCTGTTGTGTTTATTTTTTCTTGCTGTCTGCCTTGGGGCTAAAGGTGACACCATTTGTTTCTGTTTAGGCCCCACATTTATTCTGAGCTTTTGGCTCCCTTCTGTTCATTATCCAGGAGCTGCTGGAGAGAGCCCAGAGGAGGCACAGGATGAGCAGAGGATGGAGCAGCTCTGCTGGCAGGAAAGGCTGGCACAGCTGGCATTGCTCACCTGGAGAGGAGAAGCTTTGGGCTGAGCTCAGGGGGGCCTTGCAGGGCCTGAAGGAGCTGCAGGAAAGATGGAGAGAGACAATTGGCAAGGGCTGGAGGGAAAGGACATGGGGGAATGGCTGCCAGTGCCAGAGGGCAGGGCTGGGTGGGATATTGGGAATTAGGAATTGTTCCCTGGCAGGGTGGGCAGGGCTGGCACAGGGTGCCCAGAGCAGCTGTGGCTGCCCCTGGATCCCTGGCAGTGCCCAAGGCCAGGCTGGACACTGGGGCTGGAGCAGCTGGGACAGTGGGAGGTGTCCCTGCCATGGCAGGGGTGGCACTGGATGGGCTTTGAGTTCTTTCCAGCCTATGCCATTCTATGCCACAACAACAGTTGTGTTATACCTTTGCTCTGTTCAGGGGTGAATAAAGCCTTGATTTCCCACTTGATTTCCCATCTGATTTCCCAAAAGTCAGGCAGTTCACCACCACTCTGGCCTCACCATGCACAGCACCTTTCAGGGTGTACTTTACAGTGGTTGAACAGAAATTAATATAACACCAGCATGTGATGTTGTTGGAAGTATATCCTGTCTTTTGGTTAATGCATACAGTTCATTTAGCATCTGCTCTATAAATATCACTTCCTCTTTCCACATCTTCCTAGCATACACCACTGTTTCCATGTGATGATGAATCCTACTGCAGGCAACTGCAGGAAACATTATAATGTTCTACATTAGAGAACTGCATTAAACAAAGGGCACTTTATGCTGCAAAGAGCAGACCTCCAGATTTGCATTCCCTTGACCAGTGAATCTCAAAAGACAGCATTGCTCAAACTTGGAACCTTTTGTCTTTAGCAAAATTTTGTGAAAGCTTTTGCTTTTGCAAGGTGCACATCCCTCTGTTCCTCTGACTTCATCTTGCAGTCTGTGTGATGAGGATCACAGACAGAAGTCTCAGATGATGCATGAGTTTGCTCTCAGAGAGATTAAAAGGGCTGCAGAGCAGAGATGTGAGAACAGTGCTTCTGGAACAAAGCAGCAAAGAAAGGAAAGCACCCCCAGAGTGAAAATTAGAAGAGAAATGGCATTGGAAGGGGCAAATTGGAAATAATTAGGCAGAAAACAAAAGGCCCAAAAAAGCAGAGGTGTGTTTCTGGCATGAAGTTGTGATGACACAAACCACAGCCAAGGCAGATGTCAGGGTCCACCATCAGCCAGTGGCAGCCTCCCTTTGCCTGGATCATTTTCCTTGCAAAACACTCATTTCATCTGATGGTTTAAATCCTTTTCTCCTCTTGTTGTTGGCTGCCTCTCCAAAAGCTCTCAGCATTTCATTGCCATGTCTGTCTGGAGATATTCCATTGTGCTGCAGCAGGGTTCTCTAGAAACCAGCAATATGTGTGCCTTCCTCCTTTTTCTTCTCTTTTTTTCCCCTTTCTCACTGAGGAAGGCCCTGAAGCCACATTCTCATTAAATCTTTATGGCTTTTTAAAATAAGAAGCTATTGTCCCATATACCTCCTTAATTATGCACCAATCAAAAAGTTTGAAAGAATGGCTCTGCCTGTGACAAGCAGGAGCAATGGAAAGGGAAGAAACCTAAGGAATGACTGCTTCAGCTGCTTTCCTGTAAAACAGGAACCTGGGCAGGCACAAAGATGGCTTGGCACAGGAAAGGGACTAAAGGCTCCCAAGGGAAAAACATGCTGTCTAAGATTCTATTTTTGTCAGATTTATATTCTTGTCTAGAGAATGTATGTGATTATTTACTGCCTCAAGTAGGCTTCGTGGTGCTCATAAACCAAACAAATATTCAAAACAAACATTTGGAAAACTCTTCAAGTGACCACACTGAGACACCTGGAGCTCGAGTATTAGGAATGAGTGACTTTAGAAATAAAGCAGCTTATTACTTTAGTAATACCTAACTAGCCAGGATCGGAAATGGAATATTTAATGAGCTAAATTATGGCACATGCCACCTGTGTAAATTGCTTTGGCCCTAGTGACAGCAAAGCCAAAACCAAGAGAATAAATTTATAAAATAATACCAATGATATGATCTGGAATTTCTGTGTCTAATTCCAAATCAGGTTTGTGTTGATTCGTACATGAGATTTGGAAGTAACATTACAGCTTCATACAAATGTTCCTAAAGAAGCTTTTAGACAAATTGCAGAATTCTCTAGAATAAAAGTTATTTCTCCCACAGAAGCACTAAATGCTGTAATGTGGTGATAGTTCTGACATGGTGAGTCAATCCCCTAGGTCAATGCCCCAAGGCCTGAGAAAGATCAGGAAAAAAAACACCTTATCCAGTTTTCCCTCTGTGTGGAACTGCTAGTGAGAGTTTAGGTTTGGTTAGTTGAAGTGTAGCTGAAGGTTTGGAATGAGCAGAGTTTTCATTTTCCCTCCCCCAAGCTGTGAGGCTGCAGCACCTTGGGAATGCTCCTGGCTGCAGCAGGGCTGGGACTCTCCTGCCCTCCACACTGAGCTCCCAGCAATGCCACTGGTGCCACAGAATCCCACTCTGGGACACAAAGCAAACCTTCTCCAGGGTTTAAATGCTTTTCTACACCTAGATACTGGAAATAAAGTAACATAACTATTCAAAGCTACTTTTTCATTAAACCACCAGCATTTGCAGTGCAATGAGCATCCCCTTTTGTGCATTTTGCCCTGTTTAACCAGGCAGGGCTATCCCTGAGTGCACAGACACTCCTGGTGGGTGCCCACGGGGCAGGGAAGGGTGAGACCGTGGCCAGAAGCCCTGGCTGTGTGGCCAGGCCCAGGAGAAGCAGCACTGAGCTGTGGCTGAGCTCAGCCCAGGCTCTGTCCAGCAGCAGTGACAGATGTCGTGCACGGGTAATCCCTCATCCCTCTAATCCCAGCAGAGGGGAGATTGATGGGCACCGGGCACTCAGGAATAAGGAACATGGAAATGTGTACATTGGGGCTGGAATAAACAGCCTTGAATAAACATATTAATAACCATACAGGCTTTGGAGTGAGATTAGCTGCTGACACAAATAGCATTTATTCACACTACAGGGAGTGATTCCAGAAAAACAACGTGAAAGTGCATAGACAAGTACTGCTAAATCAAAAAGGTTTTGCATAAAGCAACAAAAAAAAAAAGGGAGGGGGCAGAAATATGACAAGAGAAGTGATGATGCTTCCTCGTTTTTCAAGTGCACAACAAAAAAATTTAAACAGCTGTAGCAGATACAGGTGCAAAGAGAAAATAGGGGGATCAAATCAATGTTTCTCTTCAAATGTTCACAACTCTTGCAAGTGTGGGACTTGAACAGAGAAGGGAACTGTTTGATTGTACACCCTGACATAGCTCATCACTAAAATCAGTCACCATTTCATTTTGTGGCGTGGAATTGCCTCTTTAGAAATGTCACTGCAGAAACAGAGTGTCTACCTTCCATTTACTGTGGGTGAATCCATCATGTTCACATCTCAACACTTGCTTAAAATGCTCTAAATTTGTCATCTGCTGTTCCACTAAACACAGTTGATTCAAAGTCAAGGCCTCAGTTACAGCTGGAAGCATCAGGAAGGTCTGATTTTCACAAGTTTGGCTCCTAAAAATTAAATCATCCAAAGGGGTCTCAGCATCTTAAATTTGCTTCAGCAACCTGTAATTCATACAGGTGATTTTATCCGAGAGTTCTGCTGACAGGCTGAGCAGAAAATAGCAGAGTGATTTCTGGGGGAGTGGAACAAAGAGCTGGGAGATAGCTGGGGCAGCAGGAGTGGAACAGTGAGGGATGCAGACATGGATGGGGCCAGAGGCTCTGGGAAGCACTCAGGGTTTCTGCCTGGAATGAATGGGACAGATGGGTCATCCTGACCCCAGGGATTAACCCTTGTGCAGGTAAGCATTCAGAAACATCAACCCCCACAACTGCACCTTCGAATGCAAAACGTGCTCTGTGCTGAGGAGAGCAGCAGCTGGACGTGCTCAGCTTGAAAGGCAGGAAGAACAGGAGGGAAACAATGGGAAGTAATTATGAATTTTTTTTTTTGCACTTTCTGTCCCTAATTTTGCTTTAATCTGCTGTGTAATACAGTCTTCATATGCAACAGATACAGAATTCCATGCATTTTAAAGGACCTATGTAGGGTTCAGTGTTAGACATGAGCAAAGCCTTTCACTGATTTTTTCAAGGTCCAGCCTGTGGGTGAAACCTGATCACTGACTCCATCAAAATGACACATAAAGTTTTTAATTGCTTTACAGTCCTTCAGCCTCACCTTTTTTCCATTGTTTTCCAAGCCAAAAAGTTAAAGAGACAGAAAGAACAAGCAAAGAAAATAGAAAGTCCTCTATCCTTGGCACACCTTCTGCTCTGACAAGTCAGGAAGATGATTGAAAGCCACTGAAATTTCCCAGATTTAACTGAATATTTCATGTATTCAGCACGAAGAAATGACTTTTTATTCTTCAGTGGTCTCACGAGGAATAATAGAAGTCAGCTCTCGTTATTAAAGTGTTTGTGATGAGTGCTTGTTCATGAATCCCAAACAAGCAGAGTTGAGTAAACTCTTTCTCTGACAAACTTAACCACAAGTCAATTGGAATCTTTTTACAGCTCAAGAAATTGGCTTTAATTCAATTTTTCATCATGAAAATGCACTCTGCTGGATATTTAGGACACAAAGTCTGAGTTTCTGTGGATAATTACGGTCAACTCACAACTGACAATGACTTTCAAGATGAGCCTGATGCATTTTAAAAGGGCCAGGCTCAGTGTCCTGGTATTAGTCCTACCTAGTGATGTGGTTGCTTTCAGGGAGCCAAATAAGACTTGGGAGACCAGACCTCCACTTCATCCTCTGTCCACAGGCATCCTCACTGAATTTGGCTCTGGCATTTCCTGCCTCTGCACTGAAAAAATGGGAGTAAAAGTCCTTTTCAGTCTCAGGGCTGTTGTAGGAAGAAGAAGCACGTGGGAAATGAACCCGGCTCTCAGCTGCCAGGGATGAAGGCTGCACATCTGACACCTAAAAAGTTCTCCCATTGTCTGCTTTGAGGGCTGGCACATCCTCTCAGAACCTGTACCTGTGAGGAAAACAGGCGTGTGAGGTTTCCTCAGCTTCTGAGAGCTGAGGGCAGCATAATTCTCATCCCAAAAACAAACCTGGTTTCCCTTTCAGAGGGGTGGCACAAGGTGTGCCAGTCACAGCCTGGTCCCGTGGAGCCCTCCTCACCCTCACTGTGAGCTCATGAGCTGCCAAAACCTGTCAGGAGGGGAAAAACACCCTAAAGCACCCCCCACACCTGGGAGGAGGAGATAGCAGGCTGCTTCCAGAGGAGAGAAAAGCTGAGATGCAGTGGTGAAACTGCTGAGGCACACTTCGCTTCTCGGCCTTTTGGCTAAGATCAAGTGTAGTATCTGTTCTTATCAGTTTAATATCTGAAACAGGACCTTCAACACCTCCTGATGTAAAATCAAGAGTTAAAACCACTGGTGTGAGATCAGAAACTAATAATGAGTCCCTGTCCTTAAAAGATCTTCATGGTTTAAGAAAGGATTATACAAGACAGCCTGATGAATCCATAATTATTTGGCTGGTCCGGCTGTGGGATGCGGCAGGCGAGGCTACCATCTTAGATGGCACTGAGGTGAGACACCTGGGATCCCTGTCTCATGATCCGGTCATCGATCAAGGTATGATGAGGGAGGCCAACCCTCAAAGCCTCTGGGCACGTGTTTTAGACAGCGTGGCACAAAGATATCTGTGTGCCGATGATCTGTATATGCAGCAGACCAAGTGGAAAACCATAGAGCAAGGGATCCAACGTTTGAGGGAGATGGCAGTGGCGGAAATTATTTTTTCAGATGATATAACAACTAGGAACCCAGACCTGGTACCATGCACACCTGTAATGTGGAGGAAGCTGGTGCGACTCGGGCCATCTGAATACGCGTCTGCTTTGGCAATAATGAAGCGGGAAGAGATCTATGAAACGGTGCTGGACATGGCGAAGAAGCTCCGGGCATACGCGGATGCTGTGCATGGCCCAACCCATGCCAGAATCGCCGCCGTGGAAACACGCTTGCAAAATTTAGAGAACAAGATAGAGGAAAATCATAAGAGGCTCAGGGATTAGGAGAAGTGGACTCCACTGCAGGGTGAACCAGGATCGTGGCACTTTCCTCATCAGAAACCACAACACAAGGAGCCAAGGTCTGAAGCCAGCAGTGTGGCAAATCCTGACACAATCCCAGCTGCTCCCTCTCTGTGCCTGCCCACTTGTGCCTCCCAGACAGCAGCAGAAGCCCAGGAGGCTGTGGGAGCACCAGGGAGCTGTTTGTGAGCAGCAAGGGTGGGATCTGCTGCTGTCCTGGCAGGGACAGAGCAGAGCTGGCAGTGCCAGGGGGAGGAGGGCTGCTTCCACAGCTTCCACATTTCCCTAACATTTGCATTCCCAAGAGGCCACAGAACTCACCCCAAATCACTCATGTTCTCCTGACAGCAGCAGTGAAAACCATTCAATGGAAAAGGAGCCGAGTGTTCTGATGGGAGGGCTCAGAGCTCATGCCAAAGAATGGCAAAACCCTTCTGCTGTGTGGGATGAACCCTCCCTGTTCCATCTCTCCTGCCTCCTGAACACAAGGAGAAAAGCAAACTGTGTACCTAGCTGGCTGTGATGGTGATTTCCTCGAGGTGCTGCCTCTGTACAGCTCTGCACCAGCCCTGAGCAGAGGCTGTGGGCACAGCAGCACAAAACAAATCTGGGATGCTGGGTTAGTTTACAGACACGTTTCAACACAGAGTTTCCATGTTGTATTTTTTTTAAATTTTTCCCTCTGCAATTTTATTACTGAGTTTCCTTTACCGTCCAATACTCTAAACTTTGAAACCAAGCAGAAGTACAAAGCCTCCAAATGAGCCCAGAGTTTCCCATGGCTACATTGTCAGGCACAGTCCTTATGGAAGCATCTAAAAGTAAACCTTATAATCTAATTTCCCCCCTTATTTGTTAAGCAGCAACACTAATGATTTGATTGTGAAACACTTATGCATATGAATGAGCTTTTACATAAGGCCTGATTTTAATTAAAAAGCAAACTCAACTTTAAAACAAACCCAACCCAAACCCAGCTTCCAGAGCCAGACAGAGGAAAACACTGGGGCAGGCGGGGTGGTAACACTGCAACTGGTACCAGCTATTACACAGAGCTACGCTGCTGTAATTTCATGAATTCTTTTAGAAACCACAAAGAAATATGCATTATCTGCCAGAGGAAACATAAACAAGATTGAGGCAAAAGGGGGAGTTCAGAGGTTACCGAGAAAAGGTGTTTGATAGAAATTGGTTCCAGGGAAGGAAAGGGCTCAGGAGAAAAGGGCAGGGAAGGTCAGGGCTGGAACAAGGCAAGCATGGGCAGGGCTAGAAACAGAGCTGGAAAATGCTCTGAGAAAGTGTCCAAGAAGTTCTTCTGCAAACAAAGATCTGTAATGTGGTTTCTCCTCCACTGAAATAAATCAACAGAAGGACACGAGCTGGATCTTCATCTCATTGAGTGACATTGACAGTAAGTTTAGAGGAAAGAGATAATTCCTGGTCCATATTCCTATATTTAAAAAATCAGGTTTCAATCTGTACATACTGTTGAAAGAGTTTTGATCCCATAGCCTGCACTCCCTGATTTCTTTGCTAAGGCCTAGCAGAGGCAGTTCATTACTTGGCTTCTGATGAACAAATCCAAACCAATGCTGGGATATTTTTTCACCCATATTTTTTTTTTTAAAGGAACAAATCAGAAGTCCAATGTTTGAAATTATAGTTCTCAATACTTAATGATGCCAAGTTAATAGCACATGTATCATTTCATTTAAAGCATTTAAGTTTCTATATCTTTAGAGAGAATTAAGAGCTCTGTTACATTTCAAATTAAGTAATTCCAACCAGCAGTCAATGCAAAGTATCTTGATAAATACAAAGCATTTTCTACTCTCATCTCTGATTTTAGTCCACTATCTGCTTCATGCTTCAGCTCTCAGTTTTCCCTTCTTTCCTTCACAAGTGGCCATCAGTGCAAATATTTGTGAAATCTCCTGCTTACCCCATACACTTAACCAGGTATAGCTGTGCTACTGCTAAAGATCAAAACACCAAACCCACAACTTCTGTTTCTTTCTCTGTAACCCAACTCTCTGTTTACAAAAACCATTTTTTTTTTTTTTTTTTTTTTTTTAATTTCCCCACAGGGCAAGCTTTGGCAATCTCATTCTCAGCAGCAGAAATAAACCCTTGGGCTCCAGACTACTCCAGTTTGCCTCTGTGTATCAGCAGAGATGTGACCCCCAGCCAGCCCCAGGGCACTTTGAGACTCAGATTCACAGCCCCAGCCTCACGTGGCTGCCTGGAGCTCAGCACTCCCACTGGAGAGGGAAGCAGCAATGTGTTTCCTTTCTCTATTCACATTTTTCTCCAAGTCCATCATGGTGTTGGTCGATCAGCTCTGATCAATGCTAAGGTGTCAGTTTAGATGTAAACCCTTTAAAAAGCTGCACTTTGGGGCTTAACAATAATCAGGAGGTCTCCAACCAACATATTTATTGAGCTTGAAAGCATCACCCTCAGACCAAATGTGTTTGACCCTTCATTCACATCACTGCAGCAGAACCTTAAGCAGCGTTTTGCACTGGAATACTCCTAAATATCCCAGCTCCAGAAGTGAACTCCTTGGTAACTTGATTGTAATTCAGCTTTCAGTGCTTACCTGCTTCCTTGTGTGCTGCAAGTTAGGCTGCTGTGCAAACTGTAGGGACTCTAGGGACCACCCTTTCCCCCCAAAGAAAACCCCCAAATCCCCCAAGCAGTGTTTTCATACAGCCCTGCAGGGCACACCTGCAAAACCTTATTTCCTTTCATGTTCTCCAGAGACATTAATTAATCTCTTATCAGGTCATGAGCCCAGAGAACATTACAAGAGGGTTTTCCAGGTGCAAGTTTTAGCTGCTCTCTGTGCTTTCAGCACGGGGCTGTGCTGACACCACTTTGCCCCAGGAGGACACATTTGGTTCTGTTTAGGTGAAAATGTCATAAGCAGCCTTGTAGCCTTTTTGAATATTCATTTTTTGGGAAACGAGTCTTAGAAGTTCACTTTTCTATTTCTTTCAAGGGGAATTCACAGATACTGAGAGCTGCAAAAAGGGAGATGTGGCTGGAGCATCTGTGTTGAGGAGATACTGAGGGAGCTGGGAGAAGGCTGAGAGGAGATCTTATCAATGCACACAAATGTTGGAAGGTGATGGGGCCAGACACTTCTCAGTGGTGCCCAGCCACAGGATAAGGGGCAGGGGGCATGAAGGGGACACAGGACATTCCATCTGAATATGAAGAAAAGCTTCTTTGAGAGAAGCTCCAGAGACTGGAGCAGGATGCCCAGAGAGATTGTGGAGCCCCTTCTCACAAGATGCTCCAAACCCACTGTGTCACTTGCTCGGGGGTGACCCTGCCTGGGCAGGGGGCTGGACCAAATGATCTCCGGGAGCCCCTTCCAACCCCAACAGTTCCTTGATATTCATTTGGTACAATACAGATTTGCTGATATGAAAACATCAAAAAAGACACTGCAGGTGACCCTGAAAGCTCCTCTAGGATCTCCTTTGCATCACACCAGCACCTACATTAAAGAGGGCTTGGCCACAGAGCAATGCAAAAACTCTCCTCTCAACAAGCCCTAAGTGTAGCCCATCCTGGAGAGCATGCAGAGCAAATTAGTCATCTAAAAGCTCCCATTTTGGCATGGGGAGAGGTAAAATGCTACACTGATTTCCCAAGTGTCTAAAAAGTAGATCAAGTAACACTAAAATGAAATTGTCAAACTGGAAAATGATTTTCACCGAGATAATCTTTATGCTTCAGAAATAAATATTGCAGAGGATTTCCATCCAGCCCAACTCAGATGTGCAATATCCCTTTATCAACTCTTCCCTCTTGTCACACACTCCTTCCTGCCCTCTTTCTGAAGATAGCTGCAATCAGCCCCTAACATGGTACTCATGAGGGTCTGGTGAGCATTGGGGATTACAAGATTTGTGGTGAGTGAACCCATGAATTGATACAGAACATTTTGCTTCTGACTCTGCCTAAACTTGATCCTTCCCTATTTACTTTATCCTAGTTAAACATAATTTCCATTGATGTTCATCACAAGTCATAGGAAGAGCCCAGTCCAAAATGCATGTGGCTTCTCTGCTCCCATGCGCTCCATGTTCCTGGGCTCCACATGGTACTAAAACTACAAAATCCTGGAGAGTTCTGTAAAACAGCACAAGCAGGACATGGAATGGCTGAGAGTCCAGAGCACCTGGAGCACCTCCCCTGTGGAGCCAGGCTGGCAGAGCTGGGGCTGCTCAGCCTGGAGAGGAGAAGGTTGTGTGGAGAGCTCACAGCTCCTTCCAGGGTCTGAGGGGCTGCAGGGAACCAGAGAGGGACAATTCCTCAGGAACTGCAGTGCCAGGAGCCAGGGAATGGTTCCCAGTGCCAGAGGGCAGGGCTGGGTGGGATATTGGGAATGAGGAATTGTTCCCTGGCAGGGTGGGCAGGGCTGGCACAGGGTGCCCAGAGCAGCTGTGGCTGCCCCTGGATCCCTGGCAGTGCCCAAGGCCAGGCTGGACACTGGGGCTGGAGCAGCCTGGGACAGTGGGAGGTGTCCCTGCCATGGCTGGGGTGGGGCTGGGTGATGTTTAGAGTCCTACCCAAGCCCTTCTATGATTTTATGAACCTTAACTCCATAAGGAAAAGCTCCTGGAAGGTTTTCTGTTTGAACCAATGCAGAGCTCAGACTCTGCAGTGTCAGCAGCAGCTGCTCTCCTGACCACAGAAGGCACATGGTGCCACAGGACAGAGCTGGGCTGTGTGGAACGCTGCTGGGCTGCCTGCAGAGCAACACAGGAGCTGCCCCTCATGCTCTGGGGTTTGCTCATCTCTGAGATCCAGGTGTCTCCTTCCCTCTGTTGGAAAAGTGAGAGTATCTCTTTGCATCCCAGGATACAGTGACACAGGACCAATGCAGTGTTCTGGAATCTGAGTAGCTGCGAACATGAACATCCCACTTGTGGATTCTCACTTCTCCATGTCTCTTCTGGTACTTGCAAATTGGGAGTTGCCTTTGGTCCCTGAGCAGCACATGAAAACATCATTTTAATTTCAGAATGAATGACTGTGGCATCCTTTCATTAGGACACGAAGGGCTGACATTCCTAAAAATACAACTTTGGTGCTAAACAGACACCTGGCATCACAAGCTGAAAGCAAACATTGTTTTGAAAGCAAACATTGTTTTAAAAGCAAAACAAGCTTTTAAGTTGGGGCTAAAGTGGAAATTCTCCCTCCTTGAACTTACAGTGTCTCTCCACACTCCACTTCTCCCAGGACCTCTCACTAATGCTAATGAGTGATGTTCCAGGTTACTGGAGTGTTTCCTTGTCTCCCATCCTGCCACAAGAGGGAAGGACAGTCTGAATCACAGAGTTAGAGAGAAGACAGGGAGGGAAAACAACTCTTCATTTCAACTTTCTTCCTCTCCACAACATGCACACACGCTGATTTAGAGCCTGCACTGATTTGTTCCATCCAGTTACGTGATATTCCAACAGCAGGAAAATGCTTCACAGCATCAGAGTCCATCTGCAGGGAAATTTCCAAAGGGGCTGCTCATGGAACAAAGGAATTTCCAGTACGACCTCTCACTTTTATCCTCTCTGAATTCTTGGCAAGCTACTTCGTAAAAAGGTTGGGTGGTTGGGTTTTCTTGTTTTTCTGACATTTCACTGGGTGAAATCCTTTCCTCCTGCTGCAGAGATCACCTTCCTGGCAACTGAATGTTACAGAAAACAGTTCTGGTGGCCCCAGTTCTGAGCTTGGTGCCTAATCTGGGAAGGACAAGCACATGTGAGAGCCTTTTCAACTCTGCTCCTCCTCTCTGCAGGTCAGGCTGTGGTCACATCTCTGCTCTATCTTGCTGAATATGGCTGGACCCCAAGGAAAAAAATCAGGCTTCAGACTTGTGAAACCCAGAAACAATCAAGATGGTCACTGCAACACAAGGGAAGAAAGGAGCTGGGGCAGCATTTTCAGTATCAGATTCATATTTTTACACTTTGCTACAATTTCCCACCTGTGGTGCTCTTGAGTCAACACTGAAATGAGAGCTGCAGGCAGCCAGGGACCCTCAGCTCCCAAAAATCAGAAGATAAAAAAATCAGCTTCCTTTCTTCACAGCCCTCCAAGTGCTGTGTCAGAAAAAGCTGACAGGAGAAGCTGAGGAGACAGGATGGGGGTGAAGCTGTAAGAGATGCTGAGAAATCAGAGGGTTTACTATGGAATGTGGTACAGCAGCCAAGCTCCATGGCACTGGTTCAGGAAAGCAATTAGAAACATTCCTGACTGCCTCCCTCCTCAGGAAATGTCTTAATAAGGCACTTCTCTTTAAAAAATATACTGTGTGCTAGGATGTAAATGTCCTGAACTGGGGGCTGCATCTGGAGGTGAGATCCTTGTGGAAAAGTGGGTCTCACCCAAAGTCCAGAGAACAAAAAATTCTTTTGGGAAGCTAAAAAAATTAAAATGAGTAAACATTTTTATACTCCTGGCCAAGGAATCTTAGACCTGTGATACACTGAACACTTCCAGGGATCCAGGGGCACCCACAGCTTTTCTGGGCACCCTGTCCCCACCCTCTCAGGGAACAATTTCCTCCTAACATCCAATCTAAACCTGTCTTCTGTCAGTGTGAAGCCATTCCCCCTTGTCCTGGCACTCCAGGCTCCTGTAAATACCCTCTCTCCATCTTTCCTCCAGGCACCTTTACAGTGGATGCTGAGGTCCCTTCCCTCTACCTGGAACAGGCTGCAGCTCCATCATTCCAGGTCCACATCTGTAAAGGACATGATGGCTCCTAGGCATTTGCACAAAATTCCAAAACTTCCAGAAAGTACAAATGAATCAAGGTGCCACCATCTGAAGGCTCGTTTTTACAGGCCACTGGGATTTCTGCCAGACCCTGAGGCACCAGCATTATTTCTGCCTGGCCTGGGTATGGGCAGAACTGAGCACAAACTTTCCCAGAGACACCAAACTGAGGAATAAAGGATCATCCAGACAGAGGCTCCCCTGAACCAAGAACTTGTGAGGAAAGGGGAGAAAAGTGGGGGGAACTAGGAGACAACCCCACAAACAGCAGGGTTTAGGCTGAGGCTGGAGGAGATCTCCCTGCTGGGGGGCTCTGGTGGCACTGTCCACTTCTAGTGAGGTCCAACACACCCACTGAGGTGGCTGCTCTCTCTCTGTCTGATTTTATTCCTGCCTTCATACCCACAGTACCTCTCCTTCATCCCATAAATCTTCCATCACTTCCAGTACAAGCAGAAGCACAGAGAATTCATCATGAGAAATGGCATAACAATGCTGAGATGGGTTATCAGCACACTCCTGCTGAAAATGAGAGTGTGAAACAGCAAGGAAAGCAACAGCTCTTCCAGAGGTCTAAGGACCTCACTCCCACTAAAGGAAAATGAGAATAAGGAACCCAGGCTCTTTTCAAAGACCTCCAACCATCATTTTCAGCTGCATAGAGGAAAACATCTCGTTGAAGTAGCTTATCTACAGCACTGCAGCTAAAGCAGTGTATAAACGGCCATAATTCAGTGTCCCTTGATAACTGGACATTCTGGGAGAAGATAATCCTGCTCCTTCAAACATAAACATTGTTCTTCCCTTTAATACAGTGTGTATAAAAATACAGGATCAGGCCTGAGTAGGCAGGACACATGTGAAAGCCATTCAAGAATTTGCAGAGACCTCTGCTGTCTGTGTGAGTGGGGTGGGAGATTTCAGCCCAAGTCTATTTTGAAATACACCAAAAAGAGGGAAAAAAAAGCAAAAGCTGAGAACAACTGCAGTTCAGTCAATAGAAACAGACAATGGAAGAAGATCAGCTAAAATATCAAAAACTCTTGAGAAGATTATAAATGTTTCTGTTTCATCAAAAATTTTCAGGATGTTCACAAAATCCAGAAGAGTATAACAACAATAATAAACATGCAATTTATGGTGGGCTTTTGCTTCTAACTGTAAAATAGAACATCCAAACTGTCTTCTGCTCTGACACATCATGAGAATGGGCAAACAAAAGGAAGAAAACAAAAGTCAAAATGAGAAAGAAGCTGCCCCCAGCCTGCAGCCTGAGTGCTGCAAGAGATGGATGTGGGGTGGGCATGAAGTCAAACTGCAGCAGAATAAGGGGAGAGGATTTAATCTGGATTTAAACACTGAGAAATGGGGGAAAGAAAAGGAGTGGGGGGAAAGAAAGGAAAGGATTTTTTTAAAAAGAGGAGGGAGCAGTTAGGTAATGACTGAGCTGAGACATTCCTGTACAAGAAGTGTAAAAGTAGCAATCACCTTTCATGTATTTATAAAGTAAGCAACAGAAAATCCAGGCAGGCCAGTCCCAGAGCTGCACAAGGGAATTTTCACAGGGCTCCTATTAGCTGCATGTTTTCCCACATTCTTCAGGGCAATGAACACATTTCCTGTTGAGAAAGGCGAAAGCAAGGCAGTCCATTTATCCGAGGGAGTGCACCCATCTTATCACAGTGTCTGAGCAGATCAAAGCCTCCTCACACTCCCTGCACTGCCACCAAAAGTGGGGAATGTCTGAAGAAATCCTCATCCCCTCAAGTAAATTAAACAGTCAAAAAAAGAGTGAAAGCATCAGTGCCTTCAGCAAAGCTTTGCTCAGTGCTGGCAGTGGATCAGGGGGCTCTCCTGCCATGTGAGGAGGATAACACAGCACAGAGTCAGCTCTGAGCCTGCATCTCCTGCTAAACCTTTGTGACACATTGTGCCAAAAAATATGTGCTGAGGCTTAAAATACCCAGTCCTGCTTGTCACTGGGCTTTTCAATCTCTTCTAATGGACTGCATCCTGCTTGACAACTTTCAGCTGAAAGGGATTCCATGGCATTTATTTTCCACATACAATTCCTATTTATATATATAAATGCTTTCAAAACGGTCTGGATTTTCAAGTGGTCCTAGGAGTGTCAAAGTCAATTTTTTAGAATGAAATACAGACTTCTCAATCATGAGAGCGCTTCCTAAAACATTACTGTGACTGTAGCACTGGCTGAAAAAGAATTCTCTAAGCAAACTGCAATTTGAATTAAACCCAAAAATGCCCATAGGCTCACCCCTAGTTTATCCAATTAGCTGCATGTTTGAGAGATTAAAGCAGTTACAAACACTATAAAATACTCCCAATGAACAACCAGCTGGGAGGTTTGACTCCATGGGATATGTGTGGATGGCTCACTCTGACTCCTCCATTTAAAGTATTCCTTCAGCTAAGCTGGAATAGCAATAGTGAATTAACTTCTGGTTATTTGAAATCTGCAGACCCAGGGGTTAAGCCTGCAAAGTCCCAGGCATCTTCCACTCCCAGTGCAGCCAGGACAGAGTCCCAGAGAGCCATTAGGTAAACCTGAAATAATCTTATATAATTAATGGAAAAATCCTGTAACTTTTGGGCAGCAGGTGGGTTTATGAAATTTCTCATAACACCCCCAGAAGCCAATTGAGAGATTACAAGTGCCATAGGCTGCTGTAACATTCCTTCTGTAATCCCTGCCAGGGAATGAGATGGAGGTATGTCTTTATGTCTCTAAAATTGTCATTTGATTAAAAGTCAGCAGCTGCATCATCTTAAACAATACAGTGCTCATGCTGGGAAGTCACAAATGCAAACTGCACTTTATTAAACCAGTTAGAAGCTGTTAAAATGCAGAATGCTGCTGGCACACCTTTTAGAGCAGATACTAAAATGTGCATCATGTGGGCACCTTAAATGAGTCACTTTTAAAAAGATTTATTTTTCAATCATTCCATAAACAAGAATAAATCAAAAACAACTCAGTCTTTCACCCCACTGAGACAAAGTAAATGCAAATGCTCTTTTCAAAGTTAATTGGCTCTGAAACACTTAAGTCTTGGAAAATAATTTTCAATGGCAAAACTTATATATTTTTCTATCTCCATCATCTTTCTTAGCATTTGCCGCTCCCGAAGCATAGAAATATTGTAATAAACTAACACAACTCCATGCAAATGCTGGGAAATGCATTCTCTATCCCTCGTGTGAAATCAGGCTAATATTTGTCCTTGTTCTAGCACGGAACTGGGCGCAGAGGGGCTGAAAGCGGAGTGTGAGCGCTGGTGGCACAGAGGAGGGCTCGGCTCGGCTGCGGCGGCCGGGGCTCTGTGGGGCCATCCCGTGCCCGGGCTCCGGGTGCCGAGGCAGCTTGGGGCGGGTGGCAGCGCTGCTTGCTCCCAGCCACCCGCAGCAGTGCTGCAGATCCGGAGCGGGACTGCGGAGCCTCCCGAAGTGCTGGGGCAGTGCTGCTGCGGGGCCGTCCCTGTCCCGGCTGAGCCCGCGCCGCTCGCAGCACACGGAGGTGCCGGGGTGATCCAGGGAAGGTGCCCGGGGAGCCCTGCCCGGCATCCCAGCATCCGGAACTCCGTGCCCAGGGCTGGGCGCTGCACAGGCAGCGGGATGCTCCATCGCATACCCGGGGATGCTCCATCGCATACCCGGGGATGCTCCATCCCATTTCCAGGGATGCTCCATCCCATACCCGGGGATGCTCCATCCCATTCCCAGGGATGCTCCATCCCATTCAGAGGGATGCTCCATCCCATACCCGGGGATGCTCCATCCCATTCAGAGGGATGCTCCATCCCATACCCGGGGATGCTCCATCCCATTCCCGGGGATGCTCCATCCCATACCCGGGGATGCTCCATCCCATTCCCAGGGATGCTCAGGAATGCGGAGCCTTGGACTCTGCGGAGAGGCGGGGACAACCAGGATAAGTGTGATGCTCTGTGTCCGGCTGCACGGCCATGGGCTCAGAGACCCGGTCAGGGGCTCAGTGTCCCAGCCATGGGCTCAGTGTCCCAGCCATGGGCTCAGTGTCCCTGTCCATGCGCTCAGTGTCCCTGTCCATGGGCTCAGTGTCTCAGCCATGAGCTCAGTGTCTCAGCCATGGCCTCAGTGTCCCTGTCCATGGGCTCAGTGTCCCAGCCATGGGCTCAGTGTCCCAGCCATGAGCTTAGTGTCCCAGCCATGAGCTCAGTGTCCCAGCCATGGCCTCAGTGTCCCAGCCATGAGCTCAGTGTCCCTGTCCATGGGCTCAGTGTCCCAGCCATGGGCTCAGTGTCCCAGCCATGAGCTTAGTGTCCCAGCCATGAGCTCAGTGTCCCAGCCATGGCCTCAGTGTCCCAGCCATGAGCTCAGTGTCCCTGTCCATGGGCTCAGTGTCCCAGCCATGGCCTCAGTGTCCCAGCCATGAGCTCAGTGTCCCAGCCATGGCCTCAGTGTCTCAGCCATGAGCTTGGTGTTACAGCCATGGGCTCAGTGTCCCAGCCATGGGCTCGGTGTCCCTGTCCATGGGCTCAGTGTCCCAGCCATGGCCTCAGTGTCCCAGCCATGAGCTCAGTGTCCCAGCCATGGGCTCAGTGTCTCAGCCATGGGCTCAGTGTCCCAGCCATGGGCTCAGTGTCACAGCCATGAGCTGTGTCCCAGCCATGCTGCTCTGGTGGCACCTGCTCTCCCTCTCACCAATGGCACCTGCCTTCTGGAGAACAAACTCTGCCTGCATCCCTCCATCATCCCCTGCATGCTCCCCCTCCTCCCTTCCTTCCCCTGTCTCAGGATGCTTTAGCCAAAGGCGAGTGCATTGTAATGAAATGACATCTCCAAGCAGAGAGCCTGTTTTCCCCCAAGGCCCCTGGCTATCTCGGTTTCATTATAGGTCTCAGGAGGGGGCATCACTCCCTGACTGCTAACATCTGGCCCAGGAGACCTCCTAATTTAAAACAACAAACTAATTATTGTCACCTACTCTTTCCTGTAGCTTTTATCTTTATTTATTTTTTTCCTGGAAGAAATATGTCAGCATATTTTTCATTTGAACTGCGAATGCTCTGGGGTTTCTCCCCCTTAAGTACTCTTAACTTTTTTCCAAGGAGAGGAAATCCATATTTTATCAATCAGCTTCAATTACCTTCTGTATTTCACTCTGTGGTGTTGAATTATGAGTTGGAAGAATGTCTTGATTAAAGACCTTACAAACATCCAGATATCAGAACCACCAATCTTCCTGCCCACATGACTTGCTATGAGGAACGCTGAGCTGACATTAGGGGAGATTTTGTTTATTGCAATTCCTTTTTAAAGTTGGAACTCTTGGTGTCTTTGTTAGAATATTGATAGAAGGAATAAGGAGCTAGAGGCAGATTAAAAAAAAAAAAAAGTGATTTTTTATTCTCGCTTTTATTTCTTTTCCTCCCAGAGTGCTGTTGAAAATCTAGAGGCCAGGCTGATTTTTTTTTCTGGGCAAGGAAGAGCTAGAGGGGCTTTATTCTATGGAACAAACACTACATTCACAGCTCAGACATGAAAATTTGCCACCAATTTTCTATGACTCTTTGGCAACTTATTTACCAAAATTTGTTTTTCAATTTTCCTTTTTTTAAAATGAGGCTCATATTGCTAAACTTACAGCTTGCAGTGTTCTTCAGTGCTTTCAAAGCTGAACACTTTTAGAAAAACTCAGTATTTTTAATCACTGCTAGTGAAAAATTCCATTAGTCCACTCAACAAATATTCACCAAGATTTACCATAGAGCTATGTCTGAGAAGATGTTTCTTTTTTTCAAGTTTGATGGGGAAAAGATCAGTGTAGCCAGGAGGAAACAGTAGAAAGTGAAATCACAGCCCATTTTAAATTAATATAAATTTTTAAATTTATGTCCATGATGTCAGGATTTTATTTTTTACTTACTATAGAGCTACAATCCCAAGCCAATCTAGTTTCTAGGACATCCTGGACACAATAGCACCTTATGCCCTTTGGTTGTTGGGTACATCTACCAAGAAAATCTCCAAAATAATTTAGCAGCTTGAGAGACTCTTTCCTCAGGAATCATCCATCCAATCCACAAACCACCAGAACCTTTGGATCACCCCAAGAAAATACTTTGACCAAAATGAAAAAATAGCCTTTTTCAAGAAAGGGAAGAATCCTTTTTCAAAAGAAGGAAAAATAAATAAATAAATAAATAAATAAATAAAATACAAACAAAAAAATCAAATTGTGTTTTATTATAGACTAATGACTGTTAATCATGAATTGTACAAGAATGAGGGAAGATTTTTCTCCATGAAAATAAAGCATTGATATCATCACTGATAACAAAAATGGGCCAGTTAGGAAAAGAACAGGGAGATGAGAAGAAAATGAACCATTGGGTTTCTAAACTTAGAGGGAAGAGAAAAGGGGGGCTGCTCCAACCCTTTCTGCCCCACCTGTTGTCACCTGAGCACGTCCTGCCCGACCCCACAGCCATGGCTGGGCACAGACCAGTCTGGGGCAGTCTGGGGCCAGCAGGCACCACCACGGGGTTCATCAGCACCAACTGGTTTATTTATCATCACATTCCAGCCTTTGATGCAGACCAGAGCTGCTTCCATAAGCAAATGCTTGGTGGGAGACAGGAGCAGTAAACAGCCACCCCAGGCTGGCCAGCCCCAGGGAAGGCTGATAAAATGTTCCAGGCTCATCAGGAAGCAGTTGTGTTTTACTGCTCACACTAATTCCATAACACAGAGCAGGCTCCTGGCCCCTGGATTTTTACAACTGAGAGTACAATGCTTTCAGTAGAAGGAGGTGATGCTTCCAAAGCTCCACTTTTCATCTGAATGCGTTGTTCTAAACAAAAGTAAGTAAATTTTTAAAAATCCCTTTTGTTTACCTCCATATTTTCACTGCAGGAGCAATCCAAGACTAAAGTGTCTCTTTAAGAACCCTGGAGTTTATAGAAAGAGCACGAGCTCCTTGATTGTGCTTTGCAGGAGAGCAATAAAGGGCTCATTTAAGTTTAAACTGGCTATAGAAGTCTTTAAAATTATTAATATTATCCTTCTTTATGAGGAATAATTTTATCCCCTCGTTTTTATCCTGGTATCAGGAGACATTACCGCAGATGATTTTACATTCTTCAGTGAGGTTGTTTTCAGTCCCTCTTGCTGACGGCACAGGACTGAATTACCCACTGCAGCCTGGCTCTCCCTCCCCATTTCTGCAGCCCTCCAGGAGAACTGGCTGTGTAAAGAAGCCAGGATGGGGGGGAAGTTTTGGCAGAACACTCCATCAATCACTGGGGCCAGGCTGAGGGGGTGGTTTACAGCAAAATGAGTTTTGAATATGATGAGGGAGATAAAGAATGTTATTTTAGGCCCAGGAACTTCAGCTGTGGGGGATTCAGCAGGAATCAGGGGCTGCCCACATGGCAGCCAGATGACAGCAATTTAGTCCAGGCTTTCTGACTCCCCAGGAGTCCCATTTAGTGCCACTGGATGGGATCCTGGCTAATACCAGATATCTCAAGGGATGGCAATGCCTCTGGCTTTCCCTTTTAGGTCTCAAAAGGTCTCCCCACCTTTTAGGCTCATCGGAGAAAATGGATTTGAGCCTGGGAAGACCCAAGAGTTAATGTGGTCCTTTTGTCATTGGTTGTGAACTGGGAGTGAGGAACTTCATGGTGCCCATGAGAGACCAGGCGAGCCCAAGCCCTGACCTGCAATTTAAGCAGCTTCTTTTTCACCCACTAAATTACACAGTGAGAAGGGCACAGCAGCCCTGGTCACCCCCAAACTTGGTGGGGACCCTGGGCCCGGGCAGAGCAGCTCTGTGCTCCTCAGGGAGCGATGCAGCACACATTCAGAATCCCAGTCCTGCTGGGCCTGATTTCTGCGCACCCCAGGGACTGCCTAGGACCAGGGAAGCAGATTTCCCTCATGTACCATTGCAGTCTGAGCTCAACTGAAGGGCAGAGTGAGTAAAGACATAATGCAGTTGTTTACTTAAATTGTTTGAGCACAGGAAGTTACTTTATCATGTCCCAGCCGGTGACATTGAATTCCCCTGAGCTCCCAGCACGTGCTTGCCTTGGTTTTGGGCTGTGTGATTTGGGTATGAACTGCTTGGTATTTGTAACACACCCAGTTATCTAATAATTTTTTTTTTTTTTTGTTTTTGTTTTTTTTTTTTTGTTTTGTTTTTTTTTTTTTTGTTTGTCTCCTGGGGTTTGCTTTTGGATCCTAACAGCATGGCCTTGATGCAGATCCAACAAAAAAGTTAAAATACTTTACAGCGTAGGTTTAACTGGATCATTACTATAATTATTGCATGAGTACAAGCATCTACTGGCACTTCTTGCAAAAGGAGAAATTTGACAGGGCTGTTTGGAACAGCTCTGAAATTCACTGAGATTCAGGTTATTTTATGCACATGGCTGTAATATAAAAGGACAGACAACAGGATTACTATTTTAAAAAATAAAGTTAGAAAAATCTCTCCAATCAGAGCACTTGCACTCAAACTAAGAGACATCACAAAGAAAATTTGACAGGGTCTGAGCTGCAGCTTATCTTTACTTAAAGGGACAGATACCAGAGTTATGAGAATTTCTATGATGCAGAGAGAGAGGCAGAAATAACTGCTCATCATTCAAAGAACCCCATTTCCCCCTTTCCTGTCATTTCCTGGGCTCAGGCTCTGCAAGGTGCTCAGCAGCCACTCTTCTGGATGACACGTGCTCCCCAATCTCCCACCTTAAACAGCTCTGAATGGAGAAAGCAACACAAGAATTAACTATTCAGTGACCAGGATTATCAGGGAATACAGCACAAAGCCTTCCTGAAGTTGCACCCTTGCTTTTGCACATGGTTTAAAAGGAGCTGAGAAACACTGGCTGGCATTTAAGAGCAATGGTTTTACTTCCAGATTTATGGAGACAAGCAAGAAAGGGACCATAGGGAAATGAAAAGAGGAGGTGACACCATGAAAAGGAGGGAAAAAATTCCACAGCAGGATGCACAGGGTAGGAGTGTTGGGGTGTGTTTGCAGGAACAGCAGCTGGGTCAATGGTCCTGGTGGGTCCCTTCCAGCCCTGGATATTCTGTGATTCTGTGGAATGTTTAAAGGGACCCAGCACTCAGTGAATTCTCAGGTGACCCTGCTGCTCTCCCACAGCACAAATCCACGGTGGGATCCCCTCCTCACTCCCTCCATGGAACTCTGCCCTTTGGAGCAAAGCACAGCATCCCACTGGAATGAGCAGCTGGCCTGTGCTCAGCATCCCATGGCACCTTCAAACAATCTCCCCTCGTTTTCTGAGAAGCCTCTAAAAATAACGTCTCGAGATTGACACATGGGGAATTCATTTTGAACTGCAGATGATGTGGAAAAATCAGTGTTCCTTCAGGAGATTAGGGTTAGGTATTTGTTTTTACTGGCATAAAGGTGCCTTAAATTGAAAGGTAGGGGGATGCTTGAAATACAAGTTTGGTCCTACAGATCCAGAACAGCCTGAGAAAGTGGTTTGTTTAAATTTCCCTGTTTTGAAAGTTTTTTCTTAAGAAATTTATGTACTACTTTTGATTTCTGCTTCCCTGAGTTTATAGTGGTTGTCACCAGCACAAATGACAATTTGAAGTGGACATTGGCAGGGGACTGTATATATAATCATCTGAAAATTCCAGGTGAAATTCCTGAACTCCTGTAAGATGTCCTGCTTTGTCTCTTCTTTTCTTTCCTTCTCCCTCCCCAACCTTTTCTCCCTCCTTGAAATTGTGAGAGTCTTAGTCTATGATATTGCTTTCAGCTCTGGCTAAGATGTAAGGCACCTTTTTTTCCTTTTGGTACAGTCAGAGAATCAGTGGAATTTGGATTTTTTTCCCGACCTCTTTTCCCCATATCAAATTACACCCTATAATTATCTTTGGACCTGATATCTGCCACTTTCCCAACAGATCACTCAGCACAACAGCTTTCCTAAATATTCTGTTATTGGCATCTGGTGGCCAGCCCTCTTCCACCTTTGCTATATTTCTTTGCAAATTTTGTTGGTTTTTTCCTAGTCTGCCTGTCATAAATGACATCCTCATGCAACGCCCTCCTTTACAGTGCCAGTTTTGGAAGGAGAGGATTATCCCCAGAGATTCTTTTGTTATTTGGTCTCTCTGTTTACTGGCATTAAATATAACCCTTAAATCTCCACCATGTGTGGGACAATTTGCTCTTCTAAAGAAGCTGTGAACACCAGGATGCCATCAAGTCCTGCCCCAAAACCTTAGCCAACAAAGGCCCTATGACAGTCTCCAGGCCATCCCTAAATAATTTTTTGGTTATTGGAAAGTTTTTATCTGCCTGTGGGTTTCAGGAATGTGTATCTACATTTGTAATAAAACAAAACCCAAAAAAAACCCCAGGTTGTTCAATATTCCCCCAATTCCTCACTGATGTAAAATGGTCCAAGAGAAGAAAATAATGACAAAGATCTCTCAGGTAGCAATGAAATCAACTCAGCAGGACCTGCCAGACATGCAGTTCACCCTCTCTGCTTCCAAATCACTCTCAAAACCACTAAACTGAATTGATGGCAGAATCAGGATCATACTTGAATCTCCACTTTCTGTGATGAAGAATGAAAAACACAGAAGCAGCCAGAGGTTAAAATGAAAGAAAGCCTGTGATTACTGTAAATCAACGTGGGCTCACCCCAAGCCCACATGCTTATCCACTCCCATATGCTTTTGGAGATAAAGCTCCTGCACAGCACAATACCCACGTTTTTATGGCACTGAGTTATGGCTGCAAATAGGAAGCCAAATGCTCAGCTTCTTCCTTGGTCTTTGCAGCAGCAAATTGCAATTTGCAAAAGGTTTGTGGTAGCATTTGGTGTTAATTGGACTTAAAAATGTTAATCTCCCCAATCACTGTGATCTTAAAGACACATGTAAATTATCTCAGCATGTAAGGGAGCAAAAGCTCAGATTGCCTTGAACTTCTCAGAATATGGGTGTTTCCTCAATGTACAGCTATAAGGTAGCAGGGTGATTTACTGTTCTTCATCCTGCTGGTGTGAAAATTAACAAAGCACTCATGCTCTATATTTAACATACACAGATAACAGTTTAGGATGTTCATAACATAAAATATGTATTTTCTTACTAAAAATGCAGCAAATTAACTATGACTTCCAGCCACAGAGAATATTCTCCTTCCTTCACTGATCTACAAAAGGGTAGACACTCCCTGAAGTAGAAGCTGGCCTCCTCCATGATATACAAGACACATCATTCTGTATAGAATCACAGGATCATGACATTGACAGACTTTGAAAGTCATTGAGGCCAGCTGGCATCCCAGCCCTGCCAAATGCCACTAACCCATGTCCCCAAGTGCCACATCCACACCTCTTAAATCCTCCCAGGGGTGGGGGACTCCAGCAGTGCCCTGGGCAGCTGTGCCAGGGCTGGACCACTCTTTCCATGAAGAAATTGTTCCAAATATCCACCCTGACCTCCCCTGCCCAGCCTGAGGCTGTTCCCTCTCCTCCTGTCCCTGTTCCCTGGCTGTCCCCTCCTGGCAGGAGTTGTGCAGAGCCACAAGGGCCCCTGAGCCTCCTTTTCTCCAGGCTGAGCCCCTGCCCAGCTCCCCCAGAAATTCTCCATTGCCTTCCCAGCTCCCTTCCCTTCCCTGGTCTCTCTCTAGCCCCTCCAGGTCTCTTATCCTGAGAGGTCCCAAGGCTCACCCAGGACTGGAGGAGAGGAAACTTAACCACTAATGCCCCATAAACATGGCAGGGGGAAATCATCAGTGTCAGAAACATTTTGAGTTGACATTGCCAAGAGTGAGAATTCCAGTCCTGTCTCACATGGACCCACGTAGCCACTTCCACCCAATTAGCACAATTTCACTGCAGAGCAATAACAGGGCCTGTTTAGCTGTTTGTTCATTATAAAAGTTATGAAAATGAGATCAGAGGGGTTTTTTTGCTTGAGAAAGCAGCACAGTCCCCGTTTCTCTGATCTTTGCACAGGTTTCCATTCTAGCTAGACTATCTGGTTTACCTATTGCTCTCAGCATGTCCAATTTCATTTCAGTAGCCTTTAATCAATTTTCTCATTAAATATGTCATATAGCCCATCACTTGGGAGCTCCATGTGTATTTTCCCATAGTTTCCTACACGGTTTTTCACTTCCTATTTCACAATTACACTCAAAAGACAAAATTTATTTTCCTGTATTTCCCCACAACCCTTCTTACCTTAACTTCTTATTACTGTGTCTGAATTCCATGTCCTGTTTCAAAGCCAGCCTCAAAGGGGCACATATTTCCAACAGACACAATTGCCTCTTTCTAAAGCTGGATAAACAAACAAACAAACAAAACTCCTGAAAAAAACCAACCCCTCCAATGAGGGCATATTAAAAACAGGCTGGTTTGGATCAACCCAAGATGAGTCCAGACTGTCTCCTCCTTCATTTATCCATGGAAATTGCTGGTTATTCTCCTTTTCACAGACCTGTCTGAGCACAGAACTTGACTTTTCCATGCTTATTGACACTCAGAAGTACACTTTTTATAAAACCTTATTAATTTTGGTGTGGCATGAATGAGGTTACAGAACTGGTCCTTCCCTTTTAATCTTTGTGTGAGAGTTCTGCAAGATGTGGTTATCTCTAAACTGCTACATTCACTCCAGGCAGTAGAAGGAATAAAGAATTTAGACTTCCAGAGCTAATAAAAATGCATTAAGGTTTCAAAATCACAATCACATGAACTCCAGAAATTAAAAAAAAATTAAAAAAAATACAGTTAATTCTAGCAAGAATTTCTTAAATTTTTCTTTATGAGAGAAAAATATTGGAAAACATCAAGTTTTCTTAAAATTTCTTCTGGTATCAATGCAGAGCTAGGCAGATGAGCAAGTCTAAAAGCTCTTTTAGATTCTGACTATCAGAGCAAGCTACAGTTTTTATAACAGAAAAACTAAATTATTTTATGTTGCAGATATATTTGGGATTCAATACTGTTAAAGATATTTTAAAATATCATAAGTGAAACTCCCTTTGCAAGTCTCAAACTGGGACCTTGATCTCAAGCTCAGGACTTTTGCCCAATACCAAACTGTGCTGGGCTCTCCAATCCCAGTCTTACAGTTTCTTCAACCTCAGAACAACACACAGATAAACTGAAATAAAAGAAAGACCTGCTTATCCAGATTTTCTCATCTTCCACCAGCTTGTTAAACTAAATTTAGATTAACCAGCAGTGTTTTTTATTGCAAGGGAGGTGATCTCTCTGTCACTTCAGGACTCTGAGAACAATAAGGCCACAGTATCAATCAGATTATTGGGTTCAACACACAATATTAATTTTGACATAATCAGCCACAGTTCACATTATTGATCCTAGGACACTCAAATCCATATGAAGGCAGTACTATAAAATTATGGAAATCATATTATACCATCTGTAACAGAGGGTGAAGGGGAAAAAAAAAAGAATTAAAAAAAAAAAGACTTAAATGTGTTGACCAGACTGCATAGGAGGCACATGAAAAATCAAGCATATGCTCCACAGGCAGAGATTTTTTGTGACTTTAGCCATTATGAGGAATAGTTTAAGAAAATAAAACTGGTGTTTTTAAGATCTTTGTATTGAAGACAACATGTCCACATGCAGGAAGCAAAGGAACAGACCACCTGCTAATAAAAGCTTACATTTTATCATTGAGCAAAAAGCCCAAGAGCTGTTAAAATGATGCAGTCCTTTGACTGTCCCACAGGGCATCCCAAGATTTAATGTGGGTGCCTGACCTAATGTACTGTACAGTTATGCCAGGCTTAAATAAAGTTGCTTTCTCTCTTTTAAAGATGCTATACTGGAAAAGCCAAGTGAAGGGACCTTGCACACAAATCAAGGGCTTCTGAGGACACTGTGAGAGCCAGAAAAGAGCATTGCTTTGTCACAGCCTAAGACACTGCCCCTGTTTGCACTGACAGATGTCATAAATGTCCTCTACCTATTGCAGGCAAAACACCTGCAGTGAGAGTATTAGATTTGATTTGTTAGTGACAAAGGTTTGGCTTAAAGGATTAAACAACATTTTCATTTTACAGAGCCCCAGGATAGGTCAGGCTGGAGGGGTCACAGTTGCTGCTCTGGTGCCCCCTCCCTGCTCCAGCAGGGCCATCCCAGAGCACAGGGCACAGCACAGTGTCCATGAGGCTCTGGAATATCCCCAGCAGAGACTGCACAGCCTCTCTGCACACTCTGCTCAGGGCTGGCACTGCCCAGGGCACAGGCTGTGCCTCCTGTGCAGGGGCAGGTCCTGGGCTCAGCCCCTGCCCGTGGCTCTGGTGCCATTGCTGGGCCTGGAGCAGAGCCTGGGACTGCTCTGCCCTCCTGCACACAGGGACAGACAGACAGACAGACAGGCAGGGACAGGCAGGGACAGGCAGGGCTGAGCCCCTCTCTCTGGCTCCTCTCCAGCTGAGCAGCCCCAGCTCCCTCAGCCTTCCCTGGGCACCGAGATGCTCCAGCCCTTGCTCAGCTCCAGGAGCTCCTGGCCCTGCTGTGCTGAGGATCCAGAGCTGGGCACAGCTCCAGAGGTGCCTCCAGGGCTGCACAGGGGCAGCATCACCCCTGAGCTGTGCCAAGGCTCTTCCATGGCCCAGGCACCCTTGGCCTCCTTGGGCCAGGACACTCTGCTGGCTCAGGGACAGCCCCGTGTCCCCAGGATACTCTGCTGGCTCAGGGACAGCCCCGTGTCCCCAGCATCCCCAGGACACTCTGCTGGCTCAGGGACAGCCCCGTGTCCCCAGGACACTCTGCTGGCTCAGGGACAGCTCTGTGTCCCCAGCATCCCCATGTCCTTCCCCACAGAGCTGCTCCAGGAGTCCCCCCAGTCTCTGCTGGTGCTGGGCTCATTCCTGCCCAGGAGCAGGACCTGCAGTGCCTTGGTTGAATTTCAGATATTTTATCCCTGCCCATCTCCCCAGGGCTGCACAGCCCTCCCAGATTTGTGTCCCTGGCTCCCAGATCAAGCACCATGGAAATCTTGAACCAGTTAATCATTCAAGGTACCAAACTCTGCATAAAAAAGCAAAGCTATGAGAACCACTCCCTGGCTGAGTATTAAGCCCATCTGAAACACTGTAGCAGGCTTTAGAAAAAGAGTCCCAAATTTCCATGAGTGTGTTCAACCATTACTCGTATAAACAATTATTTCAGTTGTGTGGCTCCACTTAATGTAAGCATGCCTGCAAGAAGCCAGCTAAACATGTAATTGGGTTTTTGTGCATACAATTACTGGGATGTGGCCACTGAAGAAGCCCTCTAAAATACAGATAGTTAACAGAAATTATAGGGGCAAATATTCTGCCCCAGGGGCTAAATATGAGAATCCTATTTTAGAAATCCAGATGCCCAGAGCAAGGCTCAGGTACAGAGCAGGTTTATAACCAGGATATTAAATTTTAAAAACTGGAACTTGTGGTACTGTTTAAACCAGAGAGTAAAACAAGCTCATCCTCTCTCAATATTTCCTGTTTTCATTTGTATTCTGCTCATTTGTGCATCCCCATTTCATGGTGACATTTTTTTTTCCCCATGCACATAGCCATGGATTTGTTTATAATAACCTTTTAATCCTTTCCTTGTCATTATGCTGCAGAGCTTTCTGTTGTATATACACTTTTTACTCTGGTTCATTGCCTACACATTGATTATTTCACATTTGTCTATGTTAAACACTGAACAGCATTTTCCAGTTGCTAGTCCAGCCATTTGAAAATACCAAAATCTATCAGAAAAAAAATTGGTTGCTTTTCTCTCAGTTATTAGCTGTACATTTAATTTTGATATTATTAGCAAAACATCCAAGTTGGTCGCAGGGAACAGGGAATTTTTCAGAGAAGTGGCCACGAAACACCAGCTTGGATCCTGTTATTTTCAATAGGGACACTCACATTCAGAACAAAACTGCTAAGGTCTCTGTGCTGACTTTAAATACACTTCAGGAGCTGCTTCCCCTTCTTGTGTGTAGGGAACTGGATTTTGTTAATATTTAATACTATCTACAATCACCAAATATTATTAATCTCGTATTTCCAGCAACAGAAAAATCATAGAGTCATGGGATGTTTTGGGATGGAAAGGACCCTAAAGCTCATCCCATCCCACCCCTGCCATGGCAGGGACACCTCCCACTGTCCCAGGCTGCTCCAGCCCCAGTGTCCAGCCTGGCCTTGGGCACTGCCAGGGATCCAGGGGCAGCCACAGCTGCTCTGGGCACCCTGTGCCAGCCCTGCCCACCCTGCCAGGGAACAATTCCTAATTCCCAATATCCCACCCAGCCCTGCCCTCTGGCACTGGGAGCCATTCCCTGGCTCCTGGCACTGCAGTTCCTGAGGAATTGTCCCTCTCTGGTTCCCTGCAGCCCCTCAGACCCTGGAAGGAGCTGTGAGCTCTCCACACAACCTTCTCCTCTCCAGGTGAGCAGCCCCAGCTGCTGTATAAAACATTTACATTTATTTCAGAAATAAAACGTATTTAACGTATTTATTAACACTCTGCATATTAATTGAATAATACTGAAATACTCTGTGTGTGATGTCTGAGCACTATACTGTGGTCCAAATGCCTTTCAATCTCCCATTGATCTCTCTCACCAGACAATTCCTGGGCTTTCCAGAGTCCTGAAAGGGATATGAATAAGCACTGGCCAGCTCTGGCTGTCCTGTCAATAATGGCTCTTGCATTCAAGCTGCAGGCCCTCCTGCAGGGATGAGGCAGATACAGCCTGGGTGCAGCACAGAGCCTACAGCTTAAAGGCCAATATAAACACCTTTCCATTTTCTCCCAGGCTTTCTTTATTGACTGGTTGAATTTTACCTTTCACTGGTAAAGTCAAAGATTTTTGTAAGTCTTTCTTCTCTACCCCCACTTTCAGTGACATTAGAGGCAAAGGGAGGGGCTGTGACACAAATTAAAACCCCAGTAAATGCTCTGAGCAATCTGAACTTCTGTGCTGGGCCCAGTTATTCGCTGCAGGTGCAGGAAAATGTTTAGGGAAGTGTCCTCTTCAAGTGTGTTACCCTTATGTTTTCTGGAATACCAGCCCCCATTTGCAACTTTATTGAGGGAAAACACTCACCTTACACCCACCTCACAAGTGTAATGTCTTAGCCACAAATATTGGTATCGTCTCCAGATTCTTTGTGTCCATTCCAAATAAAAACTTTATTAAAATGTCAACCTGAAATTTGCCAAACTTATTTTAGCCCATTCAGTGCTTTTCCTTTCCATGTTATCTTCACAGTACAAACCCATGTCCCACCCCAGCTGAGGAGCCATGACTAAGGCTGTTCCCCAAGCCAGAATATCATCCCATCTTTTTGCTGTCTTTAAAAGGCAAAACCAAACAAACTGTGCTTTTATCCATCTTTAAAGAACTCACTTTTCTCTTTAATCAAGATAAGAATATGTGTCTTTAAATAAAAACCAAACAAATTTAAGCAATACAAAAAAAAAAAAAATACAATTTTAACAGAATAAAAATTTAATTTGTAAATATTGCCTTAGGCTGGTTGTTTCCATATGAGGTGTAACCCAGCAGAATTTATGGTGCAGGTTACAAATAAACCTTTGGAAACAGAGTCTGAACTCCTGCTGGAAGCAGCACCATTGAGTAGTAGCACTTCTACTAGAGGAGATAATTTTGTGCAGCCAATGAAATCTATTTCTAATGCAGAGCTGAGAAAACAGAATAAATTACCTAGAAAAAAATAAAATTAAAAACTCACAAAACTAACCAATAGAAACCGCCATTTCCCTAAAGATGAGGTTTAAAACATTTTTGTAAATCCTTTAAAGGTATCAGTTCTCTGCCCTCCATAATTATTTCTTATTTTTCTTCTCTTCTTCCTCTATAAATACTCCATTCCAATGCTCATCTCAAAAGAACTGCCTGCTGTAGGTAATATGAGCATTACAAAGGAATGCATTTGCCCTGGACGTACAATAGCTACAAAAATACAACTTCAGGAGCACAAATTTAGGAATCACTCATCTCCAAACACTGGCAATCACCATACTGTACCCAGAAGCATCAAGCTATTACAAATTTAGCCACTATGACAAAGATAGGGAAAAACAGAAACCAGATAAAGTGAGAGGAACAAAGGCAATGAGGCAGTGCAGGAGGGTCTGGTATTTATCATTTGCATTCTGCTGGTTTTATTGGAGAGCTGGCCTGCTATTGCACCACTTCCCCCATTTATAAAAACAAACTGACATCATTTTATACCATTTCTGTTCTTGCTTTCCTGTCTGAATGTTCTCCTCTGTCCCTTTAGCTCTTCATCAGACATCCAGCATCCACCCAGCTGTGGTTGGACACGGGGCTGGAGCAGCCTGGGACAGTGGGAGGTGTCCCTGCCATGGCAGGGGTGGGATGGGTGGGATTTAAGGATCCAACCCAAACCATTCTGGGGCTCTCTGCTCTGCACCTTTTCGGTATTTTTCCTTTGGGCTGTGGGCTGACCCCTAATTTAGAGCTTCCCCACTCTGTACTTGCTTTGCATAAGCAAAGAGAGTTCAAAGTCTGCCAACAAAGGGAAAAGCTGACTGAGTTCCCCTCTGCTGGTGAAGAACATGGCTGCCAAAGCAAGAATCAGCTGCATTTTATTTATATTGTCAGACAGAATATTTACTGGAAACAGAGGTAGGAGGCAGGAATATTTTGGCAGTGATACAAAAAAATAGCAATTTATATTTTACTATTCTATATCTGATGAATTTTCACCCCCAGAGGTTATATGATAGTTGAGTAAGTTTTTTTTTAGGGAAAAATCAAATCAAAAGACAATTATGCAACTGTAAATATATTCCCACTGAGAACTGCATTCACCTTGCAATACTCAAGGGAAAGCATCTCATTTGTTCAATTAATCTGACCTTTATCAAGAGTTTGTACAGACAAAACACTCTCAGGGAATGAAGTACTTGGAGTCAGAGTGAGGGACTCAGGGATTGGAATGTCAGCACTGGGGTGGTTTTATCCCCTCCTAAGAACAATCAAGGGGGAAGGTAAGGGTGAGTCTGAAGGCTGATGATGGCTGTCACAACAACAGAACTGAGGGTACTGGGTTGAGAAGGGTGAAATGAGAGCAGGTCTGGACATGGAAGGAAGGATTCCAGGAAGGAAGGATGACTGGATCATCACAAATTCAGAATTGCCTGAAGCTGAAATCTAGCCCAAGGTGTGTTCTGAGAGCCACTGATTGCTCTGAGAATAGAGGGATCATTCCTGAGAAAAGAAAAGGGCTGGATACTGATTTTGCTGTAAATGGCCCAACCTTGTGCTAACTTGGAGCACCAGGTTATTTTTTATTCAATTATTTTCAAGCCATTCTTATCTTTCCTCTCCCCCAGCACCACTATGATGCATTTTGCTGGTCTGCTGATGTGCAGCACTAGAGACATCCACCTCAGTCACCAAAATATTCCCCTTTCATCTGAACACCCTCTTGTAGTCCAAAAATGCCTTAAAGTTTTAAGTGTGACTTTCATACAAACCCACCTGTTCAATGGCAAAGACAAAAAGGTTCAGTTTAATTAGGCTGCTTTCCTTCTGGGCCATTTTCTTAAAAAGTGAATCACTCTCAGTCATTCTTTACTGCTTTAGGAATATCAGTTTTCAGTACATTTTGGATTATTGTGAGTACACCAAGTCTGCTCACATCCATTGAGATGCAGACTCTGGAGTAGCAGACCTTTTTTCCTCTCCTAGGCTGAAATTACCAATCTGAAAGCCAATTTTAAAAAGTGAAATTGGAAAATGAGAAATTCCTGTAGAAATGCAGATATTTTTTTCTCTTTCCTTCATTAATTTCTGGCTGCAGCCTGTGTAACTAATTGCAAAAAGAGAATGCCTACTAGAGGAGCAGGCATAGATTGGAATCAGGTGCCTGCATCTGGGAGAAAGCTATTAAGCAACAGGTCATGCTGCCTGCTTTTTGTGAGTTTATTGCCTCCCATTCAATCTTACATTAAATTTACTTTACCATAAATTGGGACTACAGGATTCTGCAGGATCAGCCCCTAGCAGCAAGTGGATGAAAGCCTGTGCAAATGCTGGCAGGGCCAGAGTTGCCAAGCCTGCTTGGCTAGAGAGCCTAAATTGACTCACAAGTGCTGCTGCTCCCAGCCAAAAATAAGTGTGGATTGCTTTACATTTCCCTTTCTCCATTTCTCACAGGCATTTACATTTATATCAACACATAATGAGTAGAGGAAACACAAAGACATTCAAGCAGAATCTTCTTTAAGCTTGTCAAGAACGCCTTTTTCTTCCTTTTTCCTCACATTAGTATTAATTGGAGCTGGGCAAAACTCCTGGCATTAATAGCAGTAAAAGCAGAGCTGGTGCATTAGATTTAATTAGCATCTAAACTAAAGATCCTACAGCCCCCAGCCATTTCCACCCAGGAAACCCTTCCTCTCCAGCCAGCTGGGATGAGGCACAGGGCAGCTCTTCCCCATCAGCAGCAGTAAATTCCACCAAGAGGGGCAGGGATCAGGTAAGGAGGTCACACCACCACAAGCAGTGCCCTCCTTCTGAGAGCAGCTTCCCCATGAATAAAATCAAAACGTTCTTCAGAGCTAATTGAAATCATGTTTACTGCATGGGTTCGTAAATCTGAGATGTGGAGCTGCACAGACGCTGCTCCATCCCAGCAACACCATCATAAATCAAAAGGCCAGCAACAAATCAAAAGCCTCTGATGCTTTTTAGAATAACCAAAAAGACTTATTCTCAGCATTTGTTTTTTTCTGCTTTCCTTTATTTTTCTGTCTTGTAGGATGTGTGATGCCATCTATATTTAACAGCAAATGTAAAAGATCAGAAAGACAAAAGTTTCTCCTTGTTCTTCTGTTCCCTTCAGCTCACTCCAGTACCTGCACCCCCTCCCTGGCTTTTGTTTTTCCCATCTCCATGCTGTTTCCTTTATCCTCCCTTCCTCAGTCCCCACAGCACCCTGTTGTTCCCCTTTCTCCTCTTTCAGTTCCACCTCATCTCGTTCCAGCCCTTGTGTTCTGATCTTCTATTTTCAAAAATAGGTAACAGAACAAGAAGGTAACAGAAAAAGAAAAAAAAAAAAAAAGAATCAAAAGCTCTTGGCAAGGCTGCTGTTCTGTAAATGACCTAACTGGACATTGTACTACTTTTATTTTAAGAATTTTTTAGGACAAATCCATGCAGCTCTTCTTTTCCTTCTAATATGAAAGTTTTTTTACCCTAAAAAAGTCCAAGTTACAAAGCATTTTTAACCTTTTCCAAGGAATATGGACATTTGTAGCTCTGCTGATGGAAGAATATTGGTAAATTCAAAATAACACCTTGTATCAGTGATTCATAACCTTTCCAATTGCACTCTGCCTGTTAGTCACATCCTTTTTTTTTTTATCTGGTGTGGAATTACAGGGCTGATTTTGACTCTGGGCTAAAACCAAACTTCTTTTTCCCAGGTCACAGGTCAAGACAAATAATCCCTTTAAACCTGGTTCTGGTTCCTTATGAATATCTTGGCTCCTGGGCACCTTTGGTAAGGAAAGAGGAGAAAGTGTCCCATGATAAAGGGTTTCAAATGCATGCAGAACTCACAAGGACATTTGCATGCCGGGTTTGGAAATGTCACCTGTCTGTTAAGGACTGTCCACTTCCACATCCAAATGTCCAATTTGTGCATGCAGTCATGGCAACTGAAGAGCAACCCTGCCTGAAAACCTGCTGTAGCTTCTGCTGCACCTAGAGCACATCTATGACAGCACTTCTGAGTAGAAAGTTTTAATGATTCCTTTTCAAGGGTGTTTAAAGGTATTTTTTAAAGCAGTTCTTTCCAGGGATAAAAACATCCTCATTGTCACTGAGTAGCATCACACAAGTGTCAACCTCCACAGCCCCACTAAATCCCTGTGATCTAAGAAAAACTGTATTTCCTATTCATTTTTGACTACCCCAAATAAAGGTGGTCAAGTCAGGCAAGAGGAGAGATAACAGATGATCTGCCCAAAAGGAAATCAAATATCCCCAAACATGGAAGAAAAATCCTCTGTCCCAAGGATTTTAGAGAGCCTGTGCACACCATAGTGTGTATGGAATTGGGATTGTTCACCTGGAGAGGAGAAGCTTTGGGGTGAGCTCAGGGGGGCCTTGCAGGGCCTGAAGGAGCTGCAGGAAAGATGGAGAGAGACAATTGGCAAGGGCTGGAGGGACAGGACATGGGGGAATGGCTGCCAGTGCCAGAGGGCAGGGCTGGGTGGGATATTGGGAATTAGGAATTGTTCCCTGGCAGGGTGGGCAGGACTGGCACAGGGTGCCCAGAGCAGCTGTGGCTGCCCCTGGATCCCTGGCAGTGCCCAAGGCCAGGCTGGACACTGGGGCTGGAGCAGCCTGGGACAGTGGGAGGGGTCCCTGCCATGGCTGGGGTGGCACTGGATGAGCTTCAAGGTCACTTCCAACCCAAACCATTCTTGATTCTCTAACATCATACATATATATCAAAATTTTCAAAGGTACAAAACAGAAATAAGCCTCAAAATACATTCTGAGTATTTTTAAATGGACAAATGTAGATTTTATAGGTGTATTGCAAAGAATGAGGTTTTGAGCTGCTTTTTCTTCACCATCTAGAAGCAAAGATTGCTTTTTCCTGGGAGGGGCTGTGGTGACAAAGTCTGTTATGGATCATCTCCAGCTGCAGACCTGGCACTGCCCTCTGCAGCTCTTTGTGTCCCTCAGCTCGCTCTGACAGCTGATGGCTGGGATGAGGATGAGCTGTGACATCAGAAAGCAGGGACTTGAGTTTGCACAGACTTCTGCCACTACTGGAGCCTGATAAGATTAAAACTGCTGTGGTTTTGTTGTGATGGGAGCTCTGTGGCAGAACACTGCTCTGGCTCCAGGGCAGGGCTGTGTGAGCCTGAGCAGGTGGGGAAGGAGATCAGGAGGTGCTGGAGTACAGACACTCTGCTTTCCTACCCCACTCAGGAGCACTGGACAGCTGGGTCATTGGGAATACAGTATTTCTTACACAAGCATTAGAGCTATGTGCTGTCCTGTGACATTTCAGAGTAGCCAGGTGAACGGGGTGACCAGATAAGGAAAAGCATGGTTAATACAAAGCATATGTAAATGGGGGTGTACATTATCCTAAGGGAGCACAGCATGAGAGCATCTGAGCACTCTACAGAGACAACCCTCTGTCCTCTGTGCACAGACAGCCTGCAGTCAGTGTTCAGGACAGCCAAATGCCACACACCCATGGAATGTCTGTCCGGCTCCTGGACATCCTGCAGCATCAGCTGCCTGCCTTTGCATGGGACAGCCATTAACCCATCAGTGCCTTTGCATGAGACAGCCATTAACCCATCCCTGCCTGCCTGGACAGCCATTAACCCATCCCTGCATGGACAGACATTAACCCATCCCTGCATGGACAGCCATTAACCCATCCCTACCTGGACAGCCATTAACCCATCTCTGCATGGACAGCCATTAACCCATCCCTGCATGGACAGCCATTAACCCATCTCTGCATGGACAGCCATTAACCCATCCCTGCCTGACAGCCATTAACCCATCCTGCATGGACAGACATTAACCCATCCCTGCCTGCACAGCCATTAACCCATCCCTGCATGGACAGCCATTAACCCATCCCTGCCTGAACAGCCATTAACCCATCCCTGCCTGAACAGCCATTAACCCATCCCTGCATGGACAGCCATTAACCCATCCCTGCCTGAACAGCCATTAACCCATCCTGCATGGACAGCCATTAACCCATCCCTACCTGGACAGCCATTAACCCATCCCTGCATGGAACAGCCATTAACCCATCAGTGCCTTTGCATGGAACAGCCATTAACCCATCCCTGCATGGACAGCCATTAACCCATCCTGCATGGAACAGCCATTAACCCATCCCTACCTGAACAGCCATTAACCCATCCCTGCATGGAACAGCCATTAACCCATCCCTACCTGAACAGCCATTAACCCATCCCTGCATGGAACAGCCATTAACCCATCAGTGCCTTTGCATGGAACAGCCATTAACCCATCCCTGCATGGACAGCCATTAACCCATCCTGCATGGAACAGCCATTAACCCATCCCTACCTGAACAGCCATTAACCCATCCCTGCATGGAACAGCCATTAACCCATCCCTACCTGAACAGCCATTAACCCATCCCTGCCTGCCTGGACAGCCATTAACCCATCCCTACCTGGACAGCCATTAACCCATCCCTGCATGGACAGACATTAACCCATCCTTGCATAGACAGCCATTAACCCATCCCTGCCTGCATGGACAGCCATTAACCCCTCCCTGCATGGACAGCCCATTAATCCCTGTCTGCATTCCCCAGTGCTGCCACAGCAGATCCATCACTGTAGCACATCCTATCACACCAAATGCACAGCCAGGAAATGGGGAAAAAACAGCACTGCCCGTGCTCTGCTTCAGCTCTTCCTGACAGTTTCTGTTGTTTGTACCCAAAGCCTCACATCCAAACCCTTGGGAAATGATTATGAGGGCTCCAGAGAAGCCAACAACTCTTTGAATTAATTTGTGATTAAAGGTACTGCAAAATGGGGGGCCAGGTTCCTGGGCCCAGTAGGACTGGGCTGGTTCCTCTTGTGTTATATTTCCCATTCCTTGAGTTACATGGTATGATCTTTTCCTGACATACCTTCTTCCAAATGGAAAGGAATACAGGGCTGGAAGGGATTTTCTGAGTAGCCAAATGTAATCTCCTGCCACCCACAGGAACAATAACATAGAAACATTTAATTCCCTTTAGTTCCTCAGGACAGGGACTGGCCCTTCTTCTGAGGAACACTCTGCAATTAAAAAATACACACAAATGCCAAAAAAAGGCAGAGCTGATTAAAAAAATAGTGGAGAGATGAGTAATGCAGATGGCTTGTGCTGCCCACTCCAAACTCATACTGACCTATGCTGCTTGCTTATCTTCAAATCTCTTGTCTCTGTCTTGGTGGCTAATGACCTGGAATTCAAAATTTTCACATTCAGACTCTAAGACAACAAGCAATCCTACAGAGAAAACCAGCAGTCCTTTCCACAGCTTGTCCTCTGGAACTGCCTGTGGCAGGGCTGGAGGATTTCTGGGTGTTTGTTTTGTTCTGAGTGACCCCAGGAGCAGCCCTGATGTGGGTGGGAGCAGCTCCCCAGGGAGGCAGAATCAAGGAGCCAGTGCTGTAAGGCTGAGCTGAGCAGCACAACAGCACATGGGACTGGCTGGAGCTTCCTTTGGCACTTGGGGATGATAATTAGCTGAGAATCTTTATTGCACAGCTCCACTGAAGCAGGGTGCTGGTGACAGGCTGGGTAAATGCCACCGCTCTCCAAAAGCCAGTGCAGACAGGATAAAACCTCAGGCTGCTCTCAGTATCAGAAATGTGCTGCTGCTTGTAGCTGAGATATATGGGTTTGTTCCTATTCCTCTCAGGTTCTCCTCCTGCCAATGATTTATGTCAAGGGGTTTGTGTTGGCATGAAACTGCTCACTGTGACAGGGGATGTTCTAGATATGACAACCCCTAACTCAGGACCATTCCCGTGTCATTTCTCTGCACAGCTGACAGAAATCTTTTTTCCTGGTTATTTATTTATTTATCAACTCTCAATACTACATCAAGTGCCCAAGAAAACCAGCTCTCCCCTGAATCCATACAGGTACATTTTTTGCTTGACAAATGGCCTGCAGTTGTTAGAAAAGCACACTTTTTTTTAAAGAATTGAGAAATGAGCTCTGCCTAAGTGCAGTAAAACCCCCAGATTTCTCTGTGTTGATTTTCCCTCTTTAGTGTCTGTTCAGAGAACATCCTCCATGCCACGCCACGCTCTGCAGACGTGATATATGATTACACAGCTGTAACTAAGAAATGATGTATGAAATAAAAATCCCTCTGCAGTGCAGGGTTGGGAATACAAAGGCTGCAAGCACCAGGAGCTGCTGCTGTGGCACTTGGAAATGAGGTGGGAGCCAGGGCACTGCAGTAAGGATCCAAACACCAACTGTATTAAAAGCCTTTCAGGAGGTTCAAATGCCCTCTTTACTGTGCTTTATGCACTGAGATGAGGCTACAGCAGCGAGTCCTTTGGGATCTGTGTCCAGCCTGGGAAGGTGGGATGCTCAGGGTCTGCTCCCAGCCCTGCAAAGGGCTCAGACTGGAGGCTCTGACAGCAGAGCTCCCAGGCCAAGCCCAGCCCCTCTGGACCAATGTATTGGTATTTCTCCCCTCTGGACTGTACTGGCATTTTTGCTCCTCTAAATTGTAGGGGTTTTTTTGCCCCCTCTAGATTGTAGT
Organism: Oenanthe melanoleuca; assembly: GCF_029582105.1. Taxonomy (NCBI): domain Eukaryota; kingdom Metazoa; phylum Chordata; class Aves; order Passeriformes; family Muscicapidae; genus Oenanthe; species Oenanthe melanoleuca. Next base: position 19,693,430 of record NC_079345.1, on the reverse strand, counting down.
GTTTTTTTTGTCCCTCCAGATTGTAGGGGTATTTTTGCCCCTCTGGACTGTACTGGCATTTTTGCATTGTAGCAAATGCATTGCATTTTGCATTGCAGCAGTAATCAAATTGGTGACACCACTTTACACACCTCTAGAATAAGCATAAAATATGGTGCAAGAAGAAATTAATGTCACCGTATTCCAACCTCAGCTGTCAGGAAATAAAAAGGGGACAAAAGACCCCAACCCCTCCCAGTCCCCATCTTCCCAAAGACTGAGCAGAATCCTGCATAGCAGAGCCTGCTCTTTAGGCAGCAAAATAACAGCATTAACAACAGCCAACACGTTTCTCCCAACCACTGCAAAGAAAATATTGAAAAAAAATTAAAAAAAAAAAAAAAATTCATCAGGCTTTAGTTGGAGTAATCAGATGAGACATAATTGAAGCTGCCTATGGAAGTTTGGGTTTCCTTGACAAGCTCCCTAAAAGTTGCTCTTCTGAGACTCATAGGCCTCTCCTGCACAGTCAGCAAAACACTGCCCAGACTATGTTGGTAACATTTACTTCCCTTTGCATCATCTCTGTGGTTCTTTTAACAAATGCAGTAGCAATTTCTGCCTTCAGCTTTGGCTTATACGTTTCTTTCTACAGAGAAAACTTCTCCTTGCTTCTGTACTCAGATAGCACTTGTGGATGCAGTGGAATGCTGTCATTCCTGGGAAACAAGCTGATCTCCCTGCCTCTGCCCTCCCACAGGCCCCAAATGCCAAAGCCTTGCCCTTCCACCTCCCTCTCTGCAGCCAGCAGCTCCTGGGCCTGTCCCTCCAGCCTGTGAGGTGGCACATGTTGGATCAGGTGGGCCAGGGAGCTCCAGGTGAGGAGCAGGGTCAGGGATGCCCCAGGCCAGGTGCTGTGTGGGGCAGGGAAGGATTGTCAGTGCCCCAAAAGCTACAACAGGGAGTGTTCTCCATGGCAGCAAAGGACAAAAATGCTAAAAACAAGCACTTCCTAACAATAACAGACTTTCATCTTGATTTTCATTTTCTATCAGCATTTTTTAATGGATGCAATTCTAAAGTATAAACAAACATCATAATTATTAGAAATGCTTGCTGCACAGACAAGAAATTCCTTTTTCTCTAAGTGGGGCTGAAAGGGGATAAGCAAATCCACAGTGCTGCTGCACAGCCTTTGTGTGCTGGTGGAAACAGCTGGAAGTTCAGCTGTGATTAAAAATACCAAACTTCATCAACAGCTGCTTTCGTCAGTGAAAAGTGTATATGATTGTTCCCCAGAACACTGGCACCAGCAGCCAGCACTGCAGAGGGCCCTGAGAAAGGGAGAATCAGGGCCCAAATCAGTGGGTTTTAATGCAGGTTCTGTAATAGGCAGCTGTGCAGTGCACCCCATTGCAGCCCCTCTCCCATTCCTGCTGGCAGAGCACGGCTCAGTGTGTGTCCTGCCCCCAGGAGAGGTGCAGCAGCTCGCCCTGGGAGCATCCCTGCAGCCAGGTGGGGTCAGGGACTGCACTGCCAGCATTGCTCTTATCAGCCTTCAATGAAATCTTCTCAGGATGCCACTGATGGCCAAAGCAAAGGGCTGGCATTACACCTCCTGGCAGCAGCTCTGGGCCCAGCAGTGCATGGTGCAAACTGGGAGCAACAAAGAGCCAGGGAATTCCCTGAGTGAGCTCTGCCATCCTGCCCCTGATGCTTCCTCCAGATCACACAGGGCAGAAAAAACTGCTAGGTACTTCAGCACGCCACTGAACATGTGCCAACCTTTTCTGCCTGCAGACTGGCAGGGGAAAAAACCCACACAATTTTACAGCTTTTGTCTTTTGCTAATGGCATTCTCTGAGCTCTCATGTAGCTCAGCAAACGGCCCTGATTCTCTCTGCTATCTTCATAAAAGATCCATTAATTCAAAATCAAAGTAGACAATTCTAATTCTGTGTGTGATATGAAGGGAGTTTGGTTAAACCTTTTCTTTAGAGAGAAACTTCTGGTCTCTTTATTCTTGTGCCTCAGTAGCTGCAAGTCCTCTTGGCTATTCTCTTTCAGTTTCTGTGAAAGGTTTATATCTTCTTTCTCTGAACTCTACCTGAATTCCTCACATGCCCTTGCTCTCCCTGTAAAGCACAGACCGTGCAGTGGCACCATGTGGAATACATTTCTAATTTTGTCTTCAGATGAATACTGCTAAGCTGATGAGAACTTCTTAGACACTGGCAGCTTCCACTGACGTCAACTGCAATTGCAAGTTTGCAGTCAATTGAGTCTACTGCAACTTAAAAGCACCCCTGGGCCACTGATCTCTAATCTTCCTCCTCCCTCACATCTTCCCTCTGGAATTACACAGTGCACCCTGCTTTTAGGGCACTCGAGCTCCACTGATACCACCCATGTCCCACGTGTCCATCGACAAATCTGGGGTTTAAACCCCTGCCCACTGCAAACAGTGACATTGGCATGACAGATTGCAAATATTGCTAGAAGACCAGTCAGTGTTATTCCATTATTTTAATATCAATCAGAGTTAGCCTTTGAATTGGGATGAGCTGTGGAATAACAGCTGTTCCCCTGTGCTGTTGTTGCATCCCAATTCCCCAGAATCTCAAATCCAGTGCAGACAGAGCCAGGGAAAAGAGAGCAGCTCAGCAGCCTAGAGGGAACACCAAATCACTGTTCAGTCATGGGCACCTATGGTTAGGGACAGCAGCTTGGGGTGTGGAACATCAAACACTGAAATACCCCTTTCCCTGTTACCAGGACTGAAAAGTCCCAAAGGAAACAACCCATTAAAATCAAGAAAAGGATCAAGGATTTTGTGCAGAAAATTTGATCTTTTAATTCCCTGAGAAAACTGTGCAGTGTACAATATATGAGCTGCAGAAAGAAGCACAATGGCACTCACAATCCACAAATTGTACAGCAAATATGATGCCACTGAGAGGAGAGGGAAAATGATACTTCACTAGGAGGTTCCAACAGAAATAGAATAAAATATATTTGTAAGGAAACTTCATGAGACTGCTCAGCATTAATACCAAAAAAACTGCCATTCAGTGGGGTGATAAAGAAGCCTAAAACAGACAATTAATTCCAACTGTGCATGGGGTCTGGAGCAGGGCTCTGGGAGCATGGATGGATGAGTGCAAACCTCAGAGAAGAAACCCCAAAATGGTAACAGGAGCTGAGGCTTGAGATCTCTCACTATGTCCATTTTAGCTGGCAAAGGGTTTCATGCTTCATTTCAGTCATTATTTAAGCATTTTTATTTCTGCAAACATGCCTCACTGAGATAAGGTTTCATGCTGCACCACATCAAAATGCAGACTGGTGCCGAGCGTCAGGAAGAGCCTTTATTGAGGTAACTGTGTATTAAGCCGTGGAGGAATTGAAATTGCAAATTCTTAAAGAAAGGGAGGTAGAGGGAGAGATATGTTATGTTCCCTTTAATCATGGGATTTGCACAACAGCAGTACAGTTATGATCTAAATAAAGTTTCTGGAGTCATCAGGATATTATACTGTAGCTGCTTCATTTAATCTAATGGTTTCCATTTAGGTAATTTTCATGCATTTTAATGTATTTAATGATCACCTTCCCTTGACTGATTTGCAATCTCTGAAACTATATTGTACTTTATCTGCAAGATTTGGGATTCCAGACAATGATATGCAGAGAAGGACCTGGAAAGTTGAGTGAAGATGCTACTTGGCATTTTAAAGTCCCATTAATCATGCTATTTTACTAATGTAGAAGAGCCTGAATATAATTTCAACCTGTAGAAAAACAATACTCAAGAGACTTCTGGAGAATGAACTTGACCTAGATTTTGGATTAGAGAAACTGATAGTATTTCAGACAGTGACAGCACAGGAAAATGAGCAAGATCTCAATTCTATATTTGATATTTGACAAATAGAAGCCTTGCTGAGCTCCACCATGGGGTAAACCTGGCTCTGTGAGTGTGCCTTTGGGGGAGCTGCAGGGGGAGCATGCTCTAGGTGTGCCAAGCAGCAGCAGGTGGCTGATCCTGGCACTGCCAGCACAAACACACCCAGACCACCCAGGGGATCCCTCTGCAGGCTCAGCACCACAAGGAGCAGAAATCCCCCTCTCCCACGGGGACCATGGGCTCCTGCATCCCCCCAGCCTGGCAGGGATCCCCAGCACAGCCCCCAGAGCTGCTCCCACTCTCACACAGCCAGAGAGGGAGCAGCGCTGCACAAGACACTTCAATTAAAATGCAGAGCTGCTCCAACTGCATGTGCAAATGAGGTGATGATGCATGCAAACGACTAATTACATTCACTTGCTAGTGCAGGGCCCCACTTGGGCAGGGGAAGGATGGTGTGTGCAAATGAGACACACAGCTGGAGGCAGCCCTGACACGAGGCCTCAGGGTGAGAATTCCAAGGGTTTGGAAATGATGGCTTTGTTTTCTACATCGAAATACAACCCTGGCTTTGAATATGATGTCATGTCCCAGGTATTGGAAAAAGAAGTGGTGTAGTAATCTGAAGGATGCAAGCAAGTAGTGGATACACATTTCATATATACACTTAAAGAAAGGAAAAAAAATAGCTGAAATTATGAATGGGGAAAAGGGAAAGAATAACACCAAATTTTAATGTCTGGATAGATTTAGCTAGTAGCAGATAATGAGATTGTGAAATTTACACTATAAAATGTATGATAATTAGAAAACTCAAAATGTCTTGGAGAAGTTTTACAGTCCAAATAACTCCACTAGTCTGCAGTTCACTGTGGGACTACAGATCTGAACAACAGAGAGCTCAGATCCCAACTGCTCCTCCCCTGTGGAGCCAGGCTGGCAGAGCTGGGGCTGCTCAGCCTGGAGAGGAGAAGGTTGTGTGGAGAGCTCACAGCTCCTTCCAGGGTCTGAGGGGCTGCAGGGAACCAGAGAGGGACAATTCCTCAGGAACTGCAGTGCCAGGATGTTGCATTTTGGCTTTAGGAGCAGTGGAAAGGACAATGCAACAAAGTCCTTTGTGTAATGGAGAAGCAAAAGAGAGTTTTATTTAAAGAAACACTGCACTTATATAGGGTAGATCGTGCAAAACAAAATAGAAAAGGCTCATTGGTCCAAGAAGGCAACACCTCTTTGAAAACATGCTTTCTGCAAAACATCACATCTCCAGCAGGTGTTTAATCATTGTTATAATTCCTTGTCCTTGAGCAGCCTGAGAAAGGGCTGCTTTCTTGGCTACCTGGGCACAAGGAATGATTGCAAATTGAAAGAGGAGGAAATTCAAGGCTAGATATTAGGAAATATTTTTACTGTGAGGGTGGGCTCTGTGCCACCTCTGTCACAGGTGCCCAGAGCAGCTGTGGCTGCCCCTGGATCCCTGGCAGTGCCCAAGGCCAGGCTGGACACTGGGGCTGGAGCAGCCTGGGACAGTGGGAGGTGTCCCTGCCATGGCAGGGGTGGCACTGGGTGGGATTTGAGATCCATCCCAACCCTTAACATTTCTTTTTTTTTTTTTTTTTTCGGGGGGGGGGGGGGGGGTGGTTTTTTCTTTTGTTTTTTTTGTTTTGGGTATTTTTGGGGGAGAGATATTTGGTTGGGGTTTTTTTTGGCAGGTTGTGCACTTGAATTTAAATGCAGGTTTGCTTTTAGATTTATGAAAAGGACGCTGGATTTCGCAGTAACTGAAACTATTTTCAAACTGCAACTATTGAATTCAAGGAGAAAGTCCTTCTAGATGCTGTCTTCACTGCTTGTGCAGACATTGCAGTAATTTCTACAAATTCCTATCTTTTTTCTTAACCCTTAAGGATTTATAGTTCCTAGATGAAAAGCTTTGGTTATTTTAAGTCCAGCTAATCATTCAGCATGTATGTGCACAAATATTTACAGCACTGTAAAATAAAAACAAAACCAGTTCAAGGCATGTACAAAGTTCACAGTGAGGTTTTGATTGTAACTGGAAATGCCCAATCTGGGCTGTTTCTGGACTATCAGTAATAAAATAGCTTCCTTGTTGAAACAACAAAAGTGTTTCTGTTTTCTTCTGGTTCCGGATGACATCCACTCCCTGACAGCAACAGTAGCTACAACAGATTCGTGTTTTGATCTAATGTGACTCTGATCAGGGACTTCATGAAAAGTGTTTCATGTTTTTCCTCAGTCCAAAGCCTAACACCAAACTGCACCAGGGCAGGCTCAGGGTGGAACCAGCAGGAATTTCCCCATGGAAAGGGAGCTCAGAGATTGGAACTGCCCAGGGAGGTTTGCAGTGCCCATCCCTGGAGGTGTCCCAGGAAGGGCTGCAGGTGGCACTCAGAGCTCTGGGGACAGGGTGGGGATGGGCACAGCTGGGACTCCATGGGCTGGGGGGGCTTTTCCAGCCTCAGTGATCCTGGGATTCCCTGCTCAGCACAAAGAGGACACCACAAGTCAGATTCTCCTGCTATCACCTCTAGCAAGCTCCAAAACAGGCAAATCAACAAAACACAGCACAGAGAACACCCTCAGACACCTGACCTGGAGAGAGGGAGAGCAGAGCAGGCAGAGGGCTGAACACCTCCCTTGAGCAGGCAGCAGCAGGGCCACCTGTGCCACATGCCAGTGACAGGGCAGCAGTGCCACCATCCCTCTGTGCCACATCCCAGTGGCAGGGCAGCAGTGCCACTGTCCCTCTCTGCCACATCCCAGTGACAGGGCAGCAGTGCCACCTGTGCCACATGCCAGTGACAGGGCAGCAGTGCCACTGTCCCCCTGTGCCACATCCCAGTGGCAGGGCAGCAGTGCCACCTGTGCCACATCCCAGTGACAGGGCAGCAGTGCCACTGTCCCCCTGTGCCACATGCTAGTGACAGGGCAGCAGTGCCACTGTCCCCTTGTGCCACATGCCAGTGACAGGGCAGCAGTGCCACTGTCCCTCTGTGCCACATCCCAGTGACAGGGCAGCAGTGCCACCATCCCTCTGTGCCACATGCCAGTGACAGGGCAGCAGTGCCACTGTCCCCCTGTGCCACATCCCAGTGACAGGGCAGCAGTGCCACCATCCCTCTGTGCCACATGCCAGTGACAGGGCAGCAGTGCCACTGTCCCCCTGTGCCACATCCCAGTGACAGGGCAGCAGCAGTCAGGGACAGGGCACCACAGCTCCCTGCTCTGAGATATCTCCAGTGAAATCCAACCCCAACATGTCTCACAAGGAGTTTTATAATTCCTTTCCTGTCAGGAGATTTTTATTCACGTATTTGCTTTTGAAACTTTGTAAACACAACCAAAATGGATTTGATTTATTTTTAGCTTCCTTGTGATATGACATAACATTGATAAGATAATGCTGGGTGATGAGTTCTTTGGTAAGCATACCTATTGGTAAATTAGTGACAAAATCAGATACAGCATCTTGGGTGAAAACAAGTTTAATTCTCCAGTAAATTATTCAACTCACTATTACAGAACTGGTTAGATTGAAAAATTTGGTTTGTCACCAGAACAGATTTATTCTGAGTTTATGAATTCCTAATAAGGCTGCTTTTCATAATGATGGATGATAATTATCTTTTTGAAGTCTAATCATTTACCTGAGTATTCCTATCTGTGAGATGCCACAGGTAAGAACCCTTCCTGCAAGGAAGGTCTCTTAAGTGGCTGCAGCAGCACAGCAGTTAGTCCTGGAAATACAGAAATAATTTAAAAGAACACTCAGAGGTGTTAAACAGGATGGACAAGATCCCTTCATAACCTGAATCCTACCAATCACTAACAATTAGAGGAGGAAAGAGGGGCAGCTCTGAGCTGAGCTCTGGGCCAGGGACAGCACCAGGGAGCAGCTGGAGCTGGGCCAGGGAGGCTCAGGGGGGATTTTAGGGAAAGGTTCTGCTCCCCCAGAGGTGCTGGCACTGCCCAGGCTCAGGCTGGATTTTAGGGAAAGGTTCTGCTCCCCCAGAGGTGCTGGCACTGCCCAGGCTCAGGCTGGATTTTAGGGAAAGGTTCTGCTCCCCCAGAGGTGCTGGCACTGCCCAGGCTCAGGCTGGATTTTAGGGAAAGGTTCTGCTCCCCCAGAGGTGCTGGCACTGCCCAGGCTCAGGCTGGATTTTAGGGAAAGGTTCTGCTCCCCCAGAGGTGCTGGCACTGCCCAGGCTCAGGCTGGATTTTAGGGAAAGGTTCTGCTCCCCCAGAGGTGCTGGCACTGCCCAGGCTCCCCAGGGAATGGTCCCGGCCCCGAGGCTGCCGCAGCTCCAGGAGCTCGGGCAGCGCTGCCAGGGATGCACAGGGGGATTGCTGGGGGGTCTGGGCAGGGACAGGGGCTGCACCAGCATCCCTGCCCATCCCTTACACTCAGGATCTTCTGTGATTCTCTGACTTTCCAATAGAAACCCCGCAATGGTTCCCTTTGAATGTCTGCAGGGAGATAGAATCCACACCTTGCCTGCTCAGGAGAGGACTCTCTGCAAGCAGCTCTCCCAAGCGTTCATGTCATTCCTGCACCTCCTCTGTCAGCCCCAACTAACCTAAAACTGCAGAAACAGGGAAAAGAGCCCACACTTCAAAGCTTCCCTTTAGTTCCCTCCAAACCCATCACTTCTGCTCACAAATACTGACAGCAAAGCTGCTCTCAGTCAGGAGCAAGAACAACAAAAAGTAACAATTCAAAACGAATTTATCACTGGTTTAATTCCTTGCATTCAGACATTCATCTCTTCCAGACAGACATGATAATGTGATTAGTACAAATGATACCAGGCTAGTTATAGGGCATTTAGGAATACAGGCAGTATTTATTTCACACAGTGCAATGTATCTTTCTGCTTTTCTTATCCCCAAGCAGGGCTGTTTCGGTTGCAAAGATATCACAAAAATGTGCTCTACAGCCTTCTCCTCCTTTCAAAAGACGAGAAATTTTCTTTTTTCATTTTTCCTCACTTTTTTTTCCCCCCTTTTGGCATTTTATAGCACATTTTTCTGTAAGAAACAGAGCTATGTTTTAATAGTGAAATAAGATATGTACTCACATGGAATAAATTATGGTTTTAGTGGTTTTCTTTATTCTCAGTCTTCGAAAGACCTGGGGAACTATTTGATCTCTGCACTTCCACAAGTTTTGCAATTTATTAAAATTCTTTTTTCAAAAACTGCAGAAAAGCTGGAACTTAGAGATGTCTGATTTAAGGTGACTGATTTTTAAAGGCAGCACTCCTGTACTCACAGTGGGAGCTCCCTGAGTGACTGTTCCAGAATAACAACAGGAGTACACACTTGTGCCTTTCCAAGATCAATTCTAGGATTTTTAATCATACTATTTCCTTATGTTAGCTGCAATGTGCTGGAGTTCACAGTTTGTATCCATCAAACCCCTACTGACACTGCTGATGATGGAGCATCAGAATTTACATCCCGAGAGATCTGGTGGGATCACACTATAAATAGATGTGGCCAAAGGATTCAGATAAAGTATGTATTCACTCTGTCTGAGAATAAAATGGAATGCTTATGTTCAGGCCATCAAAAATCTATAGATGAGCTATTTAGTAATAGAACATTTAAAAGACCAATTCATTTTCAAGGTGGAAAAAAATAAGAAATACTCTTCCTACCTAACACTTGATCATATTGGATGCACTTGGGCATTCTGCCTCTTTGAAAACCGGGTTTATCTTCAGAGTAGCTTCTTTCTCAATTTAAAAAAAAATCTTTCAGAATGGCAGAGTTTTAATTTTTCTCTTAACTGGCTGCTGAACGTCAGAGATGTGTGAGATTGCCTGAGCATATTTCAGAGGAAAAGGAAGGAACTGTTGCTGCTTTTTGCAGCACAATGTGACTACATCTGTGAGACTCGCAAGAGGAATGAGCACTCACACTTTTCACTACCAAACTCCAATGAATCATGCCTAGTTTAACATAAAATTTAATGTCAAGAACGTGGTCAAGTTTTGGAGCACAGGCTGAGCTGGATACCAATTGATTTAAGAGACACCAAGACCAGAATATCTCCTTTGGAGATATCTTCAACAAGGAGAACAGAGGGATTATGTTCCACTCCCTGCACTTGGAAAATGTTAACTGTGGGTGAGGTGGTTTAACAAATGCTGCTTTAATGAGGCGTCACTTCAACACTTGCTGCTGCTAAGGTCATACATGTTCTGTGGGTTACTGCTTAGGATTCCAGCCCAACAGGATTCCTCCACTTTAATGAAGTAGCTACATGAAATTGGCTTTTTTTTTTTTTTTTTTCCCTTTCATAACTGTTCTCAGCTGTGGAAGACCCAAGGTACCTAATGATCTCTGCTTAGCATTTTGCAGAGGGAAAAAACCTAACTGTAGTATAAACTACATCCTCATGTTAATACAAGCCAGGGAGGGGAAAAAACCAAACCAAAACAAGGCAATCCCTAGGAGAGACGTGAATTGCACTAATTCAGTCAGATAGACTGAATAGTCAGATAGACTGTGTGACTCTGGGTCACACAGTCAGAAATGTGGAACCTTCTCCTCACTCTGCACTGTGGGTGAACCAAGGTAAAATCAAAAGCAGGAAGAATTCCTCATGTCTGATTTTCCACCCTGGAAATCTCACATTTCCCATGTTCAGCAGCTACAGCAGAGAGTTTCCACAAGAGTGGGTCCTCTGGAGCTGAGAAGGTGAGCCTGAGGCTCTGGCAGGCTCAGAGGAAATGTCCCCTCAGATGAAAAGGTCTGTCCTTGTCCTCAGAATTGTTTAGAGCTAGTCAAAGAAAGGGAGAGTGGCAAAGCCCATGGCACAATAAATTCAGCACCAATTCCTGCCACAGACTGCTCAGTTCTGACTCCTCTTTGAAAACAAGAAAGTTTGCTGTCTTTCCACTTCTCTAGTATGGGAAAGGCTGAGTAGGGCCCTCAAAGGCTCTAAGAAAGTCCTCACTCCTCAGATTTCACAGTCTGGCAGGAAGGAACATTACAGCAAAAACAGCCTTGCAGTAAGAAGTGCTAACCAGCCAACCATATGCCAGATTTGCTCTTTTATATTTCTTCCTCTCTCAAATATTACTTTTAAAACATTAAGCATATAGCACCTTTTCAAGTTTAGTGAGTGCCCAGAAATCCCGTTAAATATCTGCTCAAGATTCTAGAAATCCCCATTTCATATGGATTCATTTTGAAAAGCACCTTCCCCATATCCTGAGTAATTGAAAGCATCCCTTCACACCTTGCTTTTCAGAAATAAACACTCCACTCAGCTTCAGCTTTTTACCTCATCTTTTCCAGAAACTAAATCTTTATAACAAGCAGGAGTTTTCTTTTACTGAAGATCATTTGTCAGAACTGAATGATAGTCTGCAAAATCGGTAATAAAACCGAATAATTAAACCTGAAAAAGATAATCTCTCATCCAAATTTCAGAAGGATGAAAGAAAAAGTAGCACTTTTAGCACTACTTTATTTTGAGGAGTCAAATTGCTTTCCTGTAGGAGCCCCTGGGTGCCTTCTTACCCTTTCCAGCATCAGTCCCCTAACAAACTGTGCCCCTTCCTACTGCACTAAGGACACACAGACACAATAAATGCCTTCAGAGACACTCAGCAACTGGCAATGGCACATTTCTGCTATTTTATTAAGAATTCACAAGGGCTTGGGGCCTCTTGCCCAAAGCCACTGAGTTGTACAATGTTATCATACAGAGCTCTGACAGAGCTCTTTAATCTCATTTTCTTGAGAGGCAAAGGCACAAGTTACTACACTACACTGCTGACCTTTCTGAAAATCCAGGCTGGCTCTGCCCCTGCTTCATCCCTTTTCCCTTTAACTCCTCCAAAGCCCTCACTCAGTTCTAGGCCTGCCCTGATTTTATGCTTATTGCCTCATTTCTTCATATTGATCTCACTGTTCACTGCTCCCTGCAGAGCAGAGAGAAGCAGGGACACCTCTCTCCTCCTGAGCCTGGTGTAACACACAGGTGTGCACAGGGATGCTGTGGGAAGCAGCCTGTTCCCCCAGCCAGCACAGCTCTGACCATTTGGAATAAATGGGATGTGGACCCAAGTGATCTCAGAGCACTGGGGTTAAACAGTTTTCAGCAGGATGAAGTGCAGGCACCCAGTGCATCTCTGGCTTAAATAGTCCTCGAGCTGCTGAAAAACCACACCTGATAGAGGATCAGTGCTGCTCTCTGACCATGCTTGGAGGAGGCTCCAGTGGCTCTCTCTGTGTCTGTGTGAAGCTAATTAATTTATAGCTGCAAATAGATCAGCCACAGGCTTGGAATCATGGAATGGATTGAGCTGGAAGGGACCTTAAACATCATCCCATCCCACCCCTACCATGGCAGGGACACCTCCCACTGTCCCAGGCTGCTCCAGCCCCAGTGTCCAGCCTGGCCTTGGGCACTGCCAGGGATCCAGGGGCAGCCACAGCTGCTCTGGGCACCCTGTGCCAGCCCTGCCCACCCTGCCAGGGAACAATTCCTAATTCCCAATATCCCACCCAGCCCTGCCCTCTGGCACTGGCAGCCATTCCCCCATGTCCTGTCCCTCCAGCCCTTGCCAATTGTCTCTCTCCATCTTTCCTGCAGCTCCTTCAGGCCCTGCAAGGCCCCCCTGAGCTCACCCCAAAGCTTCTCCTCTCCAGGTGAGCAATGCCAGCTGTGCCAGCCTTTCCTGGCAGCAGAGCTGCTCCATCCTCTGCTCATCCTGTGCCTCCTCTGGGCTCTCTGCAGCAGCTGTAGCTCCTTGCTGTGCTGGCCCAGGGCTGGGGCAGCTCTGCAGGTGCTCAGGGTCTCACCTGAGGGGCAGAGGGGCAGAATCCCCCCTGCCCTGCCCTGCTGCCCACGCTGGCCCAGCCCAGGGCAGGGGGGTTTGGGGTCCCAGCTCTGCCCCACAGCTCCCCAGGGCTTCTCCCAGGGCTGCTCCCAATCCCTTCTCCACGTCTAGGTGTGCCCAGGATTGCCCCAAATACCTTTTTTTACCCAGTTACTTGCAGTGCTTTGTACTGGAAGCGTACCTTCCTGCAAAGGTGCTTTTGTGGAAAATGTCTGGTTCTTGTTGGGTATTAGTTATAGATTTGTTGTCACTACTGCTCTTCACAACAATCCTTAAGCAAGGGAAGCCTCAAAAAAACCCCAGCTCTGTTACTTCTGGTTTAAATAAGCCACTGGAGCACTTCCTTGTAACCTTGACACTGAAATGTGTGGCTCCATGGAAGTTGTTTCTCCAAGAGCTGGAGCACCATCGGGGTCTGGGATGCACCACTGTGCTCCTCCTTGCTCTGCCCTTCATTAGGAAGGGACCTTTTACAAATCAAATAAATCCTTTACTCCAATGCCTTAAACCATCAAAAAGTCTGTCTTGCTTTTGGGTAAATCAGGATGCAATAACAAAGGTTGAGACGTTCCCAGGCAGGCTCCAGGCTCCCAGACACCAGGATAATTGAAATATCTCACAACTAATTAACAAGTTAAATTACTTTTCTGCAAGGTGACCTAATAATGCAATCTGCCAAACAGCAATAGGTGCCATCCCAATCTCTCCTCCCAAACCAAAGTTGGGAAGACCACTGCCACGTATTATTGAACATGTTGCGATGTTCACTCTTCCCTCCTTTGTCTAAACTGACATGCCAAGAGACAGGAAAATTGTTTAAACGATGCCAAAGAGCAACATTCTGGCTAACATTTAATCAAAATCACAGTTTATCATAGTGCACCATCGAGGTGCATGGTGCCTTTAAATGCCACGATTCCTGTGCTGGATGAGTTAATCTCATTTTTAGTGTAAATGTGAGGGTAGAGCAGGCATGACTTAAAGATAAAAGCACAGTACAATCCATACATTGTCTGAATGAGAAGAAGGAATACCCCAAGCTCAGAAATCTGCAGCTGTTCCCAGATGCAGGTTGGAATAATGACAGGATGGAATGCAAAGAAAGGGAAAAATAATCTTAAATCTGGGCCAGATTTAGGGGAGTGTCTTTATCTTTTTAGACACATGATTCCTTTCAAATAGGATATCTAATTTGCAGCAATGAAAGCTGCCCTCAGAAACTGAGAGGAATAACTGAACAGATTGATGAAGAGCATCAAAAATACTCAAAGCAATCCCAGGAGTCTGCTAGACATCCAATAAGTCGTGGTGCTGCTCGAAGCATCCATTAACATAACAAAGTACATGCACACATTGATCCTCTCTAATTTTCAGAGAAGCAACCTCTTTGTATTGCAGTTCAGAGCACCCTGAACTCCACATATTCTTTGTTATTTCAGAATATTAGCCATGCCTATTTTTAAAATGTGTCAATTCTGTTCCTAAATATAAATGAACAGGAGATTCAGGCTCTCAGGCTTAATAAAATACTTATCCAAAATGATCACACTGTCAGATCTGCAGGAACAGTAACAGCATCAATTACAACCCTAATGATATTCCACAGTTTTCTGCTCTGCTACCATTTACTTTGATTTCCCCTTCTGAAGATACCAGAGTTTCGACCAAAAGGTGCAGCAGATTTTTACCACAGCAGTAATATTCTTGGTATACAACTCCCAAACTTATTTTAATGACTTAGAGTGAATTATAAGAAATATATTGAATTCCCCATAAGAGAGCTTTATTTATGAGTCTGTTTTCAATACAGAGCATAAAGGGATTTGTCAAGAAACAGTTGCAATAGCAGTGGTGCAGAAAAACTGCAGTGCTATATGCTGAGTTCAGGATACAGCTCTGTATTTCCACCCTCTCAAACCTTCCTTCCCTGCCCCCCCTTCAGCACAAACTGGGGCTTCGTCCCCCCAGTGCTGTGGCTGTTCTAATCTGCAAAAAGTGAGAGCTGGGTACATGAGCTTGGTAACCTATTTAACAAGTCTTAAAGCTGCCTATCAGAACCTAAGTGCTAAAGGGTTTTTGAAAGTCTCTGTGAAGTCTAGAGCCAGATTAGACCATCTGATAGAGATTTAGATCACAGTATACAGCCAGCATCTGTGTTTCAATCTGCTCAACACTAATGGGAAAAATTTGACATATTTCATTGTAGAATTCCCTGGACGAACCAGAAGATCCAGCTAAATAAAGATTTAAATCCACTCAGAGCATTCTCAGCATACTGATGTCACAGGCATTTGAAAGGGGATAGGCAGGAAAAAAAATCATATTGAACTCTTAAAATCTAGGAGCCTATTAATTCATGACTATAGTAAATCCAGGCTCTAGTTCACCATACACATATGTTAACCAAGATTTTGAGTCTTACTGACAGGTCTTGAAACAAATCTGCTCCCCACAAACAAGTAAAACTGATTACTGTTGGTAGCAGCACAAACAGCAGCGCATTGCTTTATTAGTTGAGTGAAGCAATATTCCTTCAGAGCATGTTTGCAATTGTCTGGCAGAGCTGAGCCTCCTCCTTCCATACAAATCCAGGCACCCAGCAGCACTGCCATCACATCCCTGTGCACAGACTGCCTTTACTGCTCTGAGCACAGACACCCCCTGGCACAGCACCTGAGGGGTTCCCAGCTCAGGGGGCTGTGACAAACACCTGAAGGGTTCCCAGCTCAGGGGGCTGTGACAAACACCTGAGGGGTTCCCAGCTCAGGGATGCTGTGTGACAAACACCTGAGGGGTTCCCAGCTCAGGGGATGCTGTGTGACAACCACCTGAAGGGTTCCCAGCTCAGGGATGCTGTGTGACAAACACCTGAGGGGTTCCCAGCTCCGGGGGTGCTGTGTGACAAACACCTGAAGGGTTCCCAGCTCAGGGGATGTTGTGTGACAAACACCTGAGGGGTTCCCAGCTCAGGGGGTGCTGTGTGACAAACACCTGAGGGGTTCCCAGCTCAGGGGGTGCTGTGTGACAAACACCTGAAGGGTTCCCAGCTCAGGGTGGGGTGTGACGAACACCTGAAGGGTTCCCAGTTCGGGGGGCTGTGACAAACACCTGGAGGGTTCCCAGCTCAGGGGGGCTGTGACAAACACCTGAAGGGTTCCCAGCTCAGGGATGCTGTGTGACAAACACCTGAAGGGTTCCCAGCTCAGGGGATGTTGTGTGACAAACACCTGAAGGGTTCCCAGTTCGGGGGGCTGTGACAAACACCTGGAGGGTTCCCAGCTCAGGGGGGCTGTGACAAACACCTGAAGGGTTCCCAGCTCAGGGGGGCTGTGACAAACACCTGAAGAGTTCCCAGCTCAGGGGGTGCTGTGTGACAAACACCTGAAGGGTTCCCAGCTCAGGGGATGTTGTGTGACAAACACCTGAAGGGTTCCCAGCTCAGGGGGTGCTGTGTGACAAACACCTGAGGGGTTCCCAGCTCAGGGGGGCTGTGACAAACACCTGAAGGGTTCCCAGCTCAGGGGGGCTGTGACAAACACCTGAAGGGTTCCCAGCTCAGGGGGGCTGTGACAAACACCTGAGGGGTTCCCAGCTCAGGGGGTGCTGTGTGACAAACACCTGAAGGGTTCCCAGCTCAGGAGGGCTGTGACAAACACCTGAAGGGTTCCCAGTTCGGGGGGCTGTGACAAACACCTGAGGGGTTCCCAGCTCAGGGGGGCTGTGACAAACACCTGAAGGGTTCCCAGCTCAGGGATGCTGTGTGACAAACACCTGAAGGGTTCCCAGCTCAGGGGATGTTGTGTGACAAACACCTGAAGGGTTCCCAGTTCGGGGGGCTGTGACAAACACCTGGAGGGTTCCCAGCTCAGGGGGGCTGTGACAAACACCTGAAGGGTTCCCAGCTCAGGGGGGCTGTGACAAACACCTGAAGAGTTCCCAGCTCAGGGGATGTTGTGTGACAAACACCTGAAGGGTTCCCAGCTCAGGAGGGCTGTGACAAACACCTGAAGGGTTCCCAGCTCAGGGGATGTTGTGTGACAAACACCTGAAGGGTTCCCAGCTCAGGGATGCTGTGACAAACACCTGAGGGGTTCCCAGCTCAGGGGGTGCTGTGTGACAAACACCTGAAGGGTTCCCAGCTCAGGGGATGCTGTGTGACAAACACCTGAGGGGTTCCCAGCTCAGGGATGCTGTGTGACAAACACCTGAGGGGTTCCCAGCTCAGGGGGTGCTGTGTGACAAACACCTGAAGGGTTCCCAGCTCAGGGATGCTGTGTGACAAACACCTGAGGGGTTCCCAGCTCAGGGGGTGCTGTGTGACAAACACCTGAAGGGTTCCCAGCTCAGGGGATGCTGTGTGACAAACACCTGAGGGGTTCCCAGCTCAGGGGATGCTGTGTGACAAACACCTGAGGGGTTCCCAGCTCAGGGGATGCTGTGTGACAAACACCTGAGGGGTTCCCAGCTCAGGGGGTGCTGTGTGACAAACACCTGAAGGGTTCCCAGCTCAGGGATGCTGTGTGACAAACACCTGAAGGGTTCCCAGCTCAGGGGATGCTGTGTGACAAACACCTGAGGGGTTCCCAGCTCAGGAGGGCTGTGACAAACACCTGAAGGGTTCCCAGCTCAGGAGGGCTGTGACAAACACCTGAAGGGTTCCCAGCTCAGGGGGGCTGTGACAAACACCTGAAGAGTTCCCAGCTCAGGGGGTGCTGTGTGACAAACACCTGAAGGGTTCCCAGCTCAGGAGGGCTGTGACAAACACCTGAAGGGTTCCCAGCTCAGGGGGGCTGTGACAAACACCTGAGGGGTTCCCAGCTCCGGAGGGCTGTGACAAACACCTGAAGAGTTCCCAGTTCAGGGGATGCTGTGTGACAAACACCTGAGGGGTTCCCAGCTCAGGGGATGCTGTGTGACAAACACCTGAAGGGTTCCCAGCTCAGGGGAGCTGTGACAAACACCTGAGGGGTTCCCAGCTCAGGGGGCTGTGACAAACACCTGAAGGGTTCCCAGCTCAGGAGGGCTGTGACAAACACCTGAAGGGTTCCCAGCTCAGGGGGGCTGTGACAAACATGCACCAGCCATGCACAGCATTTTACCCACACAAGAACCAGGCTGTCTTCCATTTGTGCTTATTAGCTCAGGGTGTAATTGCTTTGTGTGCTTACCCCTCACAGCCAGTTCAACCTCTTGAAAAGACACAAAATTTGGATTTCATTTGATAGGTGATCATGTTGCAATCTGCAGGACAGTGGAGAAAAACTCATGGAATTTCTAAGAAGGCCATTTGAGGTACCAGTAAGGGCTCATCTGAGGTTGGAAGAATAATCAGGTTTATTTGCAGGGAAGCTGACTGGTTTTCTATGTTTCAACCTGAGAACTGTAGGATGAAGCAGACAATAAAATAATTAATGAGAAAAGTATATACATGGAAGGACTGAAAATTGATTTGTCAGTGTGGACAAGACAGGAGCCATAGTGCAGAAACACAAAGAGCACCAGCAGATTGCAACAGAGACAGGAGAGAAGGTAGCATAATACTGAAGGTAATAACAGATTGTGGAATAAAGACAAATGTCTTGAGGGCTTGAAACAATAAAGTAATTCTTGAAGACATTTTATAATGCTACAAAACTTATCATAAGGAAAAATACAGATGCTATAAAAGCAAGAGAAATTGTAACAGAGCAGATAAAGATGGGACAACATAAAGATCAAAGAACAAGATGCTTCAAGCAAGAGACAGCAATGTCAAAGATTTTCCAAGCTCTGAATAAGTACTAAAAAAAAAGTTGAAGCTTGTCTCTGAACTGACCTGTGCTCCTCTGAACACTACTATTTTTCTTTGGATGGGTTTACAGCTGTAGGAAATTGAATTGCAATACAACTCCTACAGTTTCCTACAGTTTTAAGGTATGAGCAGTCAAAGCCACTCAAAAGCACCCAGAAATCCACAACTACAGGAGGACACAGGGTGACTCAAAAGGAGCACATCTCGAGCAAATCACAGTTGGTGCCAAGGCTGACACACAGACCACTCTGCTTTGTCAGCCAGAGTGTCTTGGTGAGGACTCTCGGCAGATTCCTCCAAAATCAGACTTCTGGTCTGAGCTGCAACACTGCTGCAGGCACATCTTGCAGTGGTTGCATTAATGAGCTCCCAGACCATGGCAGAGGCAAAGAAATCCCTTTTATTCAGCTGAGTCCATTGACTGTGTGCACACACTCACAGCACAGAGATATGAGAGAATCATGGGATGGTTTGGGCTGGAAGGGACCTTAAATCCCATCCAGTTCCTCTGTCCCAGGCTGCTCCAGCCCCAGTGTCCAGCCTGGCCTTGGGCACTGCCAGGGATCCAGGGGCAGCCACAGCTGCTCTGGGCACCCTGTGCCAGCCCTGCCCACCCTGCCAGGGAACAATTCCTAATTCCCAATATCCCATCCAGCCCAATATCCCTATGGCTCTGGGAGCCATTCCCCCTTGTCTATCACTGCATGCCCTTGGGAAAAGTCCCTCTCCAGTCTCCTTGTAATCTCTTTTTTAGAGAGGGCAACACTGTGGAACAGACAGGACTCAAACAGTGACAGCTGTAAATCTGCTCACTCAAATACATGCTCCCTTACAGACTTTTCTGTGACATCATCTTTCAGAGAAGAGACCTCGTTATCATTCCCCCAAAAGGTTATCCTGATCTTAATGTCATCTTTGGTTTTATAGAAGAGAATACGTTCACACCAGCTGAGAAAGGGGCCACAGGAAGTCCTGGCATTCAGATAAAAATCAGTTTGCACAATAACTGCCTCAGAGTATGTGTTTCTAAGAGAATAGTTTGTTGAATAGCATCCAGCCTACTGTACATACTGCTCTGCCTCCCAGAGCTGCAGAACAAATGAGGGTATGCCCTGTAGTTGTTATACAGAGGGAGATGTCTGATTATGCACTTGGGCTAAACTTCTGCAGGCAGATCCCTGCTGCTCAGAATACTGTGCATAAGGCACCAACAAATCCTGGAATGATGTGGGAGATTGTCCAGCTCCCTCACTCGTGGGCAAATCACAGATGAAATGCAGATGCATTGCATGGAACAGTGGCATGGCTGCTACTGAATGCAATATATATATATATATAATACATATAAATATATAATATACATAATATTTATATATATAAATAATATATATATAAAATATATATATATAAAACATATATGTATGTATGTATGAAAGAAAAGGATCTTCACCAGGATCCTCCTCATTTTCCAGTATCAAAAACAAGCTTTATTTTGAATTCCCCATATTTAATGGTAAAGCATCGCTAAGCAACACAGAACCAAAACTATCCCGCAACATTTCTAGGAAGTGTTCTAAACAATCCCTCTGCAAAGGATGCTCCAAAGGGCTGGAGATGTGCAGTGCCTCTGAGCCCCCTCTGTCCTTTCACACAGCAGTCATGGCCCCTTTGCAGACCTGTCCAAGCCCTACACATTTGCACTGCTGTAAAATGCATTTGGCAGGACACACAGTTATCCTGCAGCCCAAAGGGAAAGGAAAAGTGGCCCTTTCCTCCCATGGAGCAAAAAGATCTGGAGGAATCTCTTTATATCCCTCAGGTATGAATCTTCCCAGAATCACTGAGGTGTGTGTTGGGCACAGGGGAAACTTGTGGCTCAGCCCCAGAGGTGTCCCGTGGTGCTTGGCCAGGTGTGATGTCAGGGCTGGGCCCATGATTAATCATGCCTGGGTTAGGCTTAATTTCCCTTAAAAGGCAAGCCAAAGCCTTTATCAGTTTTAATAGCATTCCCAGACACTTTGGAGTGGTGTAACAAAGCTGCTGCATCTCTGCTACACCACCTGAATTTGAAGGCTCTCTCTGGAAGCAAGGAATCAAGGCCAAGTGCTTGGCTTATCAAAACCAGAGTTTGGAAACGTGTAGCAATGACAAAAACTCTTGGAAACTCAAACATATCGGAGATACCTCTGTTTTAATGCTGGAGGTCTCACAGAGAGGAGCATTGCCTGCACAAGGTACCCAAACTGCATCATTATCCTGCTGCACTGATTTCAAACTCTGAATTTCAAACTGAGACAGGTCACATGCCAGGAGAACCAGCTCCATCCCAAGATAGCTGATTTTCTTGTGGAGCACCCATTTTCTCCCAAACATTACTGCACAACCCTTGTCTCTCCAAGTATCAGTCACAGCAGGGCATTACTGAATTTTAGGCAATGAAAACAGCAGTAAATGGAAATATTTTATATCATGTGTAAACTGCTGTCTTGATAAATCAATGCACTAACATATGCATAAGTTGAACTCTGGATTAGCCCTACTCACTTTACTCAGAGGTTGAGGCATCTTACGCTAGAGATAATTCAAAATAATCAATTAGACCACAGGAAAGCTACATGAAGTCCATGCTGGTCAGGCAACACTGCATCATTTTTCATGTTAAAATTTTTAGTTATCATTACACTTTGATCTTTAGAAGAATTGTTACTGTTTCATTCTAGTTTGATTTTTCTTTGTCTTATCTGCTGAAGATATAAGAGAGTATTAGTTGACTACAAACAGAGAAGAACCCATGCAAAACCAGCACAGATAGAGAAAATGTGTAAGTTAAATGCCAGGAAAAGCTTACTGACATGTAGTGGGGCAGGTTTTTTAGTCTGAATTAAAGAAAAAAAAAAGGAGAGGGGATTAGCAGAAGGCAAACCAGTACTGATTGTCATCCACAAGCCCAAATCTTTATTTTATAGGAGATTCCATGGAGACTTAGCTGACAGCCAGCTGATATCTTGGTGAAATTTCAGACTGAGAAGAGTCAAGAGTCAAGTGCCAAGAGCTCCATTCCTATTCATATAAAGTCTGTTTTTATTAATAACATACCGGACAGAGCAAGCTGGTGTGTTTGTGGTATCAGTGTATTTGCAGTTGTGGAGAAGATCTGAGGACCAATCTGGCAGGGTTCCTCTTCTCCTCCAGCTATTCTTCCCAGAGCTCTTCTGAGAGCAGCACCCTCGGGGCTCCTGGCCAAGGTCCCTCTGCTTTGTTCTCCCACTGCCAGGCTATTCAGTGAATGCTCACAGCTGAGGATCCACAGTGAATCCACAACCCAGCATTCTGGAATCTCTTAAAAAGCATACTAATTAAATTGTACTCAACTGATATTTTGTTTGCAATCCACATTTAGAGCTATTTCTTCAAACTACAATAAACCAAAACACTTGAAGGACACAGGTTTTGACTACAGATGTTCCTCTTGAGCTTCTAACTTTCTCTCCCACTAAAGGTGAATCCTGGAATGAATCCTGGAACTCTTTTACTTCAAATACACTAAAATCAATATTTTGCTGCAAAAGTTTACAGTGTTTCTCATAAAAGGTCAAACTATTTTTTTTTTAATTATTATCTATGGCTGCTGGTATAAGTACTCAA
Organism: Oenanthe melanoleuca; assembly: GCF_029582105.1. Classification (NCBI taxonomy): domain Eukaryota; kingdom Metazoa; phylum Chordata; class Aves; order Passeriformes; family Muscicapidae; genus Oenanthe; species Oenanthe melanoleuca. The sequence goes on along the minus strand of NC_079345.1, from coordinate 19,671,229 downwards.
TGGGAAACGGACTTTTTATTAGAAAAAATCTGTTCAGATAACACACAATTCAGTGGGAAGAGCTTTATCAGAACCTGGCTTCCTGGAGAAGCTGTTGTGCTCTTGAGCTGATGAAGAGCAATGCCATCACAGTGGCACTGATTCACTTTAAATGTCACTGCTTTAAAATGCCATCAGCTGGGAGCGCCTCTGGACACACTCTGTGTAAATCAGCTCAGCTTGGTTGGCTTCAGTGGGACTACAGTGATCTGAACCAACTGCAAATCCACCCCTTTCTTTGTGCTGAGCCTTCATTCTCAGCAGGAAGGGGGGAAAAAAGAGCCAACACTGCAGAGCCCAGGAAGATTTTTGCAGATTCTCCCGCAGTTCTCATCTCTGAGAGCAGCTCCACTGCTGCTCCCAACAATCAGAGCCACAGAACCAACCAGAGCCACTTCCAAAACCCCTCTCAGAGAGGGGTTTGATGGCACAGCAGGGAAATCCCCTGCTGGCACAGACCATTGTTAGTGCTGATACATCTCCACTCCTTGATAACAACAAGGAAAATCCTGCTGGAGCAGCTAGGGCCCTCTTCCTGGAGGCTCCCACTGTACCCAGCTCTGCAAGAGATAACACACAATTGTTGATGAGAATGGTGCTGGAGAAGTAGAAGTGGCATTAAGGATCCTCCCTTTAAGAGCTAGATCCTCACAGCATCTCCTTTATTCATAGTAAAGCCAAACTCTCCAGTTGTAACCCAGAGGAGTTTTAACCCAGAGATATTTTCAAGGAAATCTGAATAACCCCAGTGGAAAAACTTGGTTCATTTACACCTCAAAATGGCATCAACTAATTGTGACCTGCAAACCAAGAGCAACACAAGCAGAAAACAAGATTAAGCTTGGCTCTGAAACTACCAGCCAGGTTTTGCCGACTTCATTTTTAGCATTTAAGGAACATGACTTTGCTCCTTCTATGGAATTCTGTTCTGGGCTTTGTTATCTGTGCACAGAGAAAAGTCAAAGAGACTACAGTGATGCTAGCAATTACGGTTCATATTGATTTGTTTCTATGGAATTGCTTTATTTGCTTCCCATAAATAATGGAACAATTGAAAGGCACTTTTAACATTAAAAAGGGTTTTATTTCCAGAAAATCCTACCAAATAGTGTTATACTTTTATATACAAAGGTGACTAGGCTGTGTTTTTCTGCAAAATTCCCAAATGTTTTCCAGATGATGGTCCTATATTCAGCCATGAGCAGGCATGCTGAAAATTATATAAAGCTAGACATTTAAACCCTTGCCCATGCATTAATTTCCCTATGAATGCCATCACCATTGAACTCCATGATAGATACAGAAATTAAAGTCCCCTGTTGTAATAAGTTCACATAGCTTTTCAAACAGATCTAATACATGGCTCACACCATACCCCGCTGACAACAACCACAGGGTTCAGTTCAGTTTTTTTGTCCTCCCATCACCTCTTTCCTCCAAAAGAGAGAGGGGGGATGCTTTTCCAGCCCTCATCATTAAACATTCCCTGCACAGACACAGTAACATTCCCATCCCCAGCTCCATGGCCTTTTCCCTACACAAATTACCAGCTGGAACCTACAGTGAACTAAGCTGAATGCTGCATTTTTAATTCCTTTCCTAATTAACCTATTTGCATGCATTTCAGTAATTAGACAGCTTTGCATAGCTAACGAGGAATGTCCCACTCTGCCATTCCCCAATAGCTGATGGAGCACAGCCACCTGTGACCACCACTGACACTGGAGAGGATGTTTGGGAGGGCACAGAAACTTGGCCATTACCAGTGGCCATCCCACAAGTTCTGGGTGAAGGCATCAGGGGAACATTCCTGCGTGTTCCTGGTAAGATCTACCTTGAATTTTGTCCAGGAATTTGCATGATCTCCTTCTGAAAGTGATGTTATGTTATTCTCCCTCCTCTGGTTTCATCCAGAGCTGCCAAATCTCTGACTGTGGGAGCTGCTCTTTATTCACCTCAGCTTCTGCCTCTGTGATTTCCCAAAGTTCAGCCATACTCTCCCCTCAGCCTTCTTTCCAGAAACTGAGAAGTCTCATTTTCTGTAGCATGAGCTTCTCATCTTTTTCTATTTGCCCTTTTCTGTTCCCTCTCTTTAACTCCACTCTATCCTTGCTGAGATGTGGAGATCAGTCCTGCACAGAGCACCCAGAATGGAGGCATTTCAAATCCCTTCATGCTGGAAAAATAATGCCCTGTGCCTCTCTCTTACATCCCCTTTCTCAGGCTGCCTGACATCCATGGAACTGAGGATTTAAGGAAACTGCTAAAGCTTCAGAGATCACTTTCCTGAACTGTAATTATCAGTTACAAATTCAGTACCACCTTATTCTGGTTTGGCTAATTTTGTCATAGTCTGCACCACAGTTTCTTTGCCACCTTCTTGGTCTGAAACACAGTTGTTGTGCAAGATCTTCCTGGATCAATCAGCAGAACATCAAACTACCTGAAAGAGCTCAATACTTTGTAGGAGAAGATTTCACAGAGGTGCTGCACATCACATATCCCCTCTCCTAGTCAGTAATGGAGATGCTGCTGAAAATTTGTTTTCAACACTTTGTCCTTTGGAACTGATTTTAGTTCATTATTTCCCCCAAACTGGCAACAGAGTATACAGCTTTTCTTTCACAATTACAGAATTTATTCTTGCCCTAAGTCCTCCACCATTGCCTCTCACCTGAGAGATGCATAAAAATTGGTCCTGGAGACATAACCACAGTATTCAGACTGGCTGTGAGAAGCTTTGGGCTGAGCTCAGGGGGGCCTTGCAGGGCCTGAAGGAGCTGCAGGAAAGATGGAGAGAGACAATTGGCAAGGGCTGGAGGGACAGGACATGGGGGAATGGCTGCCAGTGCCAGAGGGCAGGGCTGGGTGGGATATTGGGAATTAGGAATTGTTCCCTGGCCTCACTAGTGACACCAAGCACTTTGGTGAGAAGGTGTGGCATTGTTTTACAGCCAGGAATTCCCTCTGAGAGCCTCAGGAGCTAACCCTGGACAGAGCACAATATTGCTGTGTCAAAACTCCTTCCAAGGCCTGAGGCTGCTCAGGTACAGCACAATCAGATGAGTGCAGAGCAGCCCTGCCCTTCCACTTGTATTCTGCAAAAACTACAGCCTTGCATCCCAGCCTGCCCTGAAACACCCAACAGGTCTTCTCACCTTTTTTCTTAACAAATCACGTCATTTTTCCTTTTTTTTTGTTTTTTTTTTTGAGTGGATTACTCTGCCAGAGCAGCTGATTCAAGTGCATGCAGCATGCACTGTACAGCAGGGATATATCCCAGGATCAGGGCAGACAAACACTGTGAAACCTTTGACAAAATGCCTGTGGTTCAGAGAAGGCTTCAGAGGGAGTTTTTCTCCAGCAGCCCCCTTGAGCTGCAGCATTTGTTTCTCAGCAGCTACACATGAAGTGCTGCAGGCCAAAGGGGTTTCTGCTCCTTTTGCAGAGCCAAAGCCTACAAAAATCCTGGAAAACAGGGTGGGAGGTGGGAGGAGAGAAGTGCTACAGCAATATTCTGTGCTGGTACAGTTTTGCTGCACTGCAGAGTAACTTCAATGGGAGAAGACTTAAAACAGACTCTTCTCTCACACTCGGCAGGGCAGACTGAAAGGCTGAGAGCTGGCAAGATCACTCTTTATTCCCTACACTAAGACTGGAAACCAGATGGATTTGAGGATGCTTCTTGCATGAAACAAACATTTTGCTGCTAATTATTTTAACTCTGATGAATTAACCTCTTCTTTGACCCCATTTCTGAGACACTTGGTTTGCTACATTGTAGGGATTTCTGATCAAAAATGTTAAAAGTGATGACTGAAATGCATGACAGACTGTTTTTAGCAGCTACCACTGATTGTTCTGAGCCCCCTCAAAGTGTTCCTCATGAATGTGCTTTTTGCATGTTTTATTCTTTACACAACCAACATTAAACAAAAAAAAAAAAAAAAAAAAGAGAAGGGTCATAAAGGCCTAATATGCTCTCAGCAATCACAGTGCAAACAGTCCCATTTCTTAATTTGGGAACAAGTACACATTTCAGTGCACTGAAACCTCAGTATCACTGTGGAGATGGCTGCAGTGTGGAAGAAACAGGCAGGCAGAATTTTCTTTCATTATTTCTTAAAGTATAACAGCAATAAAGAGACATCCTGCTAACAAGGTGGTGCTTTGATATGGATATCCTCCCTCCAGTCCATTACTGCATCTCCTTCACAGCAAGCAAGCTCTGCCTTTTAAGACTTCCAAGGCCAGCCTGCCACTGCCAGTTTTAATTCTGTGGGCCAGGGTTATGAATATCCTGTGGTGAGCTCCTCTCAGGAGGTTACAGGGCATCGATCCCGGGTCACTCGGGAAAGTGCCACCAAAGGCAGCAGCATGAAGGCAGCAGCTCCTGCTCTCAACTTACTCCACATCAATCCAAAGGGTGACCCAAGAGCAGGAGACTTCAACCCATGAGGCAGCACTGGAATAGGATATCCACAACTCCCCCATTAGGAATCAAAACACAAAACGGGCCAGCCACAGCAGTGAGTGGCTAAGCCTGAACTGGCTTCTGTGGAATGGACAACAGAGGAGAGCTGAACTCATTAGAGAAAAAACAGAGAAAGATTAAATATAAAACTCCTTCAGATATGACTAATTCACATATTCTAATTAAAATACAAGAAAATACCATGAGCAAAATGTTTAACAGGAATTTTCTTAGTATATTCAGTGAAGTGAAGGCTCCACTGGGATTTCTGCAGTGTTCCAGTACCTAAAGGGGGCCTTCAGGAAAGCTGGGAAGGGACTTTTTACAAAGGCCTAGAGTGACAGGACAAGGGAATGGCTTCACATCAACAGAAATATGAGGTATAGCAAAGAAATTGTTCCCTGGCAGAGTGGGAGACCCTGGCACAGGGTGCCCAGAGCAGCTGTGGCTGCCCCTGGATCCCTGGCAGTGCCCAAGGCCAGGCTGGACACTGGGGCTGGAGCAGCCTGGGACAGTGGGAGGTGTCCCTGCCATGGCAGGGGTGGCACTGGGTGGGATTTAAGGTCCCTCCAAACCCAGACATTCTGGAATTCTATGACCACATACTGTTTTTATCTATGTTCTGTGCTGTTATTCTATATTCTATGTTATAATTCCATGTTCTGGGCTGTTATTATTCCATGTCCTATGCAGTTATTTTCTACATTCTCTGTGGTTATTCTATGTTCTACATTATTCTGTGTTCCATGCTATTATTACACTAGCTGAACCAGCTCCCCATCTACCAAACCAGCACAGCTTTTGATTTACAGGTTTCAAATTTTCACATATTTATTTTTTAATGCAACACAAATGAAGGAGGATTCCTAAATGTTTTAGTTGCAGATGAAGCTTCCTCTGTATTTCCTGCAGCCCTGTCCTCACTGCAGACACTGAAGGATTCATTCACCTGTTGCACAAATGACCACATACCTTTTTTTTAACAATGCTGACACACAGAGTTTGAGAAATTACAATTTAACTTTGCCTATGTAAATCCTTATTAACACATTTTGAGAGAGAGAAAATTATGATTTTGAGAAAAGCTGATTCTTAATAATCTGTTTGGACAGAACCACAGGGCAGGACAAAGCCATCAAAGCCACATTGACATCCTCCAAGTTTCAGCAGCCTAAAACCTCCTTCCCCAAAAGGCACCACCAGGAATTAGGCATCAATATCCAATGGAAATAGAGCTCATGGAGAAGAAATATTTTTATGAGAGTAATATTGCTGGCAAAAATGTGCAATGATGGGATTGAGGGTGTATTAGCAAACAATCAATGCATCTGTGGCATATGTCAGTGAGACATTCCTGGGAAACAAATGATTATCCTGAGCAGCACTAAGGCGCTCCAGAGCATGGCAAATGGAGAATACTTTTTATCATGTGACATCAAGCATATGGTACATTGCTGACTGGTGAATGACAAACTCTGAAAGGTTATTATTACCCTAATGAGAAAAACCTGACAGAAAGGAATTAATTAGCTTTGCATTTATTTAATATTACCAAATAGCACAGGCTCCAGATGGCAGCACCCAAGGTAGGAGAGGGAGAGAGTGGGGGGAAGTCTCTTTTTTCTGTCTCCTGATACTTCACTCTAGGATGGCAAAACAATTTCTCCAATTCTTATTTGCTGTGAGAAAAAAATTGCAAAAGAGCTATTAGATTAAGGATTTAATCTTAAGTACGTGTTGCTCATTCAATAAAAATTATGTGTGGTTCTTTTCCTTCAGCAGCAGCTCACAAATATTTGGATAAAGCCCTCAGCTGATTTAGGAGAGGCACAAATTCAGTCACAGCTCCTTGCAAAAGACCTATCTCTGTTAAAAGATCAGGGAGCTTGTTTGGGTTTTCCTGCTGAAATATACACCAATTTTACACTGGAAAATTGTGTGATTTTTTAAGACTTTAAATAATCTGCAATTATTTAAATTGTAATTATTTAAATAATTACAACAATGTATAGACAGGCAGGGTTTTGAGTACATCTTTATAACCTTTGCTTTCACACAGAGCAGCCCACAGCTGACTCTCAAGGCATCCCCAGGTACATTGTCCTGAAATTTAAAACCCTTGTGGGATTACTGACACCTTTCCCAGTGCAGGAGTTCAGTCAGACAGAGCACACTGGATTAGCTGGCTGGGCAAACTCTCCAGCAAAGGATACAGATTAATCCAGCTTTATTAGAGGGGTGTAACCCTAAAAACCAGTACTAAGTCTTGGCAAACCAGACTGCTTCAGCAGTGAGGAGTGACTGTTCCCCCTGTAGATGGATGGAGACAAAGGACATCTGAGGACAAATTAAACTATCCAAGAGAACAAGTGCATCAAATCAGTATTTTCTGTAGCACTAATTACTAGACACTCCTAGAATCACAAAGGAAAAACACTCCTAATTCTTTTCTCTGTACAAGTCTGCAGCCTCAAAATCTACTGTGTTTTTATAGCAAAAAGCAAGCAAACTTTTGGAATTTTTTTATGTCCTTGAGGGGTTGAAGGTCAGGCACAAGATTTCATAACTTCCTTAGGAACTTCATTTTGCCATTGCAGAGTTCAGCTTCGCCTTGGTTCCACTTCTGACTAAAATACCTCATGACAGCTTTATAGTATTAATTTCCTTTTCTACTGCACTCCTTATAAATGTTTTCTTTATGGCATAAATCACATTCCCAGCACCAGATAAGTGAAGACTCACAGAAATCTCTTTGCTGTGTCTGGTATCCCAGGTGATCAGGGTTCTCTATTGACCAGTCACTGTCACAGCTCTCAGTGACCTGAGCCATGAAATGAGATGGTGAGAAAAGAAAAAGAACTTTAATTGAAATTATATCTTAGGACAGCTACTAATATGGTCACAAGATCTCTAAAGGATATTGCTGGTTTTCAAAAGGAAGTTAATCCTGCTAGCAATATTTGTTTTCTCTCAGTTTTAGCAATGCTCTTCCAGACATACAGATAAGCCTAAGGTATATTTGTTTTCCAGAATGACTTTATCTCCTGGGCTCTTAAATAAGAGGTACCAGTTTTGTGGATCTGGGGAAAAAAAAAAAAAATAATTCTTCAGTGTGAAATCAGTCTAGCCTACCTATAGCTTTTTTCAGGCTGTGCTACAGCCCAGATTGTTGATTCAAGGACCCTGAAACTAAACAGCTCCATCACTCAGCCTTGTCATCAGCACCACTGCTCTCACATAAATAAATCCAGGCTCTGCAGGATCCCTGGGCAGCTGTGCCAGGGAAGGTCAGGACAGACAGCCAGGAATCCCAGCTCCCCTATAGCACCCAGCACCCAGCAGGAGAGGAACACCCACAGGCCCCAGGGGGAAGTGAGGGCCGTAATTCCAAATATTCCGCTCCATCAGCAGCCTGCTACTGTGGGACATGGTGCCTGGAGCCTGCTCAATATTCCACTCCATCAGCAGCCTGCTAAATATTCCACTCCATCAGCAGCCTGCTACTGTGGGACATGGTGCCTGGAGCCTGCTCAATATTCCACTCCATCAGCAGCCTGCTACTGTGGGACATGGTGCCTGGAGCCTGCTCAGTGCCCTCCCTGCTGGCTCTGCTCGCTCTCCATGCCCAGCCCTGATGCATGGGCACAGCAACAGCCACACACCCAACCCAGAGCCAGAAATGCTGCATGTGTAATCACTTCTCCTGAGCTAAAAGCACAGGCCTTTGGGATGAAAACCACAGCAGCACTTGCTAATAAAATGCATGTAAGCTAAGCCTGGGGAGGTTTTATTGCCCTCATGTGTGGCAGAGCCAGACCCCTCTCACTGACCTTGGTGCACCACTTGGAGCCAGCCAGGAAATCACAGTTATGTGGACAAAATTTGTGCAGCCTGTCCTTTCAACTTCCTGAAAAAGTCAAGCAAGAGACAATGCTCATAAGGTACAGCATCGGGTGCTTCATCCAAAAATTATCATTGTTGTTTTTCCTTTATACTTTTTTTTTTTCTCCTTTCCCCTTTCCTTTTTTTAACTCTTTGCCAGCACTGTGGGTTTCTGTGACGGGGCCCCTGGGTGAGCTGCTCCCAGGGAAGCTGTCAGGCAGCTCCCAGTGGAACTGGCTCTGGCCGTGTCCTCTCCAGCTCTGCCACCAGCCCTGCTGCTCTTTGAAGTGCTGCTTGGGGACTCCATGACCCATCAGCCACCACACACCATCTCCACCACCTTTGTTGTTTTTCCTCAGACATAAATCGTCAAGCTTGAGTTTTCATCTAGGCCTGACTTTCCCATGTGGCCGAGCAAGCTCTGTTTATTCTGGCTTTTAGAGGATAAAGCAGGCGTAGCAGCCCCGGGCTAGGAAATGAAAGGAGCATTACAAAACTATGAAAATAAAATGTTCCATTAAAAAAATAATTCCATTACAACTCAGACCTATTCCCTGTTTCAAATCGGGCCTAAAAAATAATGTTTGCTTTGCATGCTGCTCTGCTGAACTGAAAACTTTTATTAATGATGTGCTGCTGTTTCTTAAAATTATCTTAACAGATGGATTTATAAATCATAAGTGGTAACCAAATTCCAATAATGAAGCTATTTAATATATACCTCAACTTCTGACAACTTAATGCTTGTTTTGAAAGCAGCAGTCCCCAAGCTAATCTGTCTATAGCCCCACACAGGTTACAGGAACATGCTCCCTCTCTACTGCTCACTCCTTGTCCCAACAGCTCAAACCATCCATGTCTGTGTTCTTTATCCCATTTTGCAAATAAATCCTTAAATTACAGAGGAAATTAATGGCCATCAAGATTTAAAAATATTCCGATCCTCTGAAAAAAATGTGGAGCTCATGAGCTGCAAGTCTACATTTACATATAAATGGAAATACACACACACACACACATCTCCATACATACACACACAGGACTGTTATAAACTATCCCAACTTTATTCTTCATCAGATTGAACCTTAAGAAATTAAATTAACTTTTAAATAACTCTTTCTTCTAACTGGATAGCCTCAAATTATTTATAGCCTGTTCTCTCCCAAACCAGCTTTGACTCATGAATTTGCCAAAGACAGCACCACCACCACCATGTGGGAAATGGCGAGGGCATGAAGAACACAGCAGCTCAGGCCAGATTAGCTTTACCAGTGTATTTTTCATCATGGAAGTACAAAACAACCATTAAATTAAACTGTTAACAACCTCAGAGCAGAGAGAAAGGACTGAAATCTGCTTTCTGTCTCAAACCTACAATTCTCATTTATTTCAGGGCCTACAGAGCTGCAGCCAAGCGTCACTGTGAGGCCAACAGACAGAATAAATCAGGAGAGAAAACAAACCAATTTCTGGACACATTCAAAGGGTTCCTCACCTGAGCTGCCTCCCAGCTCTCCAAGCTATGGGATCTACACCAGGGAAAGAAGCAGAGCAGTCCTTTTGAGACATAGCACTGGAATAATTTAGGGTAAATCCAGCTAATTCAGAATTCAGCTGAATGGAGAACAGCTAGAGGGATAAGGCTGATTTCATGGAAGCAATCAGGTGGTTTTAGGTATCTAGGGTGCTCTTGTTGCAAAGCAGATCCACAACTGAGTATCACGAGCTTTAGGAAACAAGGGATGTGCAGGCAGTTTCTTTTCTATCCTAACTAAAAATAAAAAAAATAAAAAAACCCCAGGAAACTCCCCCAAAAAGCAACCCAGACTTGCCTTGGATATTCAAGCCCACCCAGTTTGTGCCCCTGGGCTATGCCTTGCCTGGTGTGAACACTTTCTGTGCCAAGATCTGCTGGTCAGCAGCATGCTGTCACAATAACTGGGACAATCTTTCAAGGCTGTCCAGCACCAACATCCATTTCAGGTGACTTTTGCATTTATTCACCTGAATTACTGACACAGCTCCATTTTCCTCTGCAGCTGAGGGTATCAGAACAAAGACTTACATCCCCCAAGCCTTCCCCTGACACACAGATCAAGGCATCCAAGAAAACTCCCAAGAAAACCTGAAGTGTGGGATTTCTATCAACTAACTCGTCAAATTTGCAACCACTTTGTGAGCACCCAGAATTCAGTGCTGGCACACAAGAGACAGTGGAATAAAAATATTTTAAAGCAATTATATATAAAAAATATTTAAAAACTTGTCCACAATGATTGCTTACATTCCACTTTGTGTTTCTGCTCTCACTTTTATGAATAGTTTTATTTCCACTTAAAAATCGTTATATATGTGTGAAATTAAGAAGACGTGTGGGTGTGCTCCTTACATACTTACAGTTACATATTTAACAATCATCACCAAAGTTTGATATCATAATTAGATTTGTAAGTCTCAACACACATTTGCAGAACTAAACTTTTGCTCCTTTCCTCTGCCAGAAAAGCCTTGGCTCTTGAACGTGGAGCACGACAGCAGGGGTACAATTAAAAGTGAAGACTGGCACAAATAAAAGTGCTCAGAAGTGTAAAGGTGGAAGTCTTGATCCATCCCCCTCTCATTCCCGTGTTACAGAACAATTCCACTCCTCTGGAAGCCTGGATGAACAGGTCAATATTGGAGAGCAGTATCTCTTGCACCAGCCAGCCCAGGGTTTCATTCCAAAATTAAGCTCTAATTTATTTTGAGTTTAATAAAGTAGATTTTCAGGCTGTCTTTAACTCAGTGGGGTAGTGACAGTGTCCACAGAGTTCTCCTGTTCCCCAGGGATGGCCACACATGGACAGGGGACATGGAAACCTCCAAAGCTGAATCAACAGACAGGTTTCAGCTACATTGAATTCTGCTTTAAGCTACAGAGATTTTTACTGTACTGCAAGGCCAGGAGCAGCTTTCAGTATTGCCATACCAGAAAATAAAGATAATAGTTGTCACAAAGAGCAATCTGACTGATGCACATTCACACACACAAGTACATATAAACACACAGACCAACACTCACAGAAACCATGCAAGAAAGGTCCAATGAATTCAGAGTCTCTATTCACAGGAATATTGATCTTTCAATTGATAACAGGCTTCTATGGCTTTACAATAATTACCTTTGCTTTTAAAAATCCCAAACCAAACAGTTCCCTAAAAGGCTCGTTTTCTGCTCTCCTCCTTTAATATATTCCTCCAGTTTCATGATTACCTAACAAGACACACCACTATTGATCCCATATGCTTGAATGAGCTGTAGATTATGATGTACTGAAGAAAAAGTCTGCTTCAGAGACATTTTGCTTTATCCTGGAAAACATTTCACGAGCCAAACATATTGATTCAACATTGTAATAAGTGAGAAATTGGGACTTCTCTGGTTTTTTTTGTTTTCTTCTTCCAAGAGTCGATATCCCAATTTCTTGGATTTTAAAATCACACTGATCAGGCAAAAAATAACTTACTTAAGGACTTCATATCTTCCCTTATCCATTTTTAATACTCCCTAACTAAAATAATAGAGAAATAGAAGCAGGAATTAATATTCACTTGAAGAAAAAAAAAAATCAACCAGAAATCAATCTCAAAGAACAGCAAAAGCCACACATTTACTTCCATATTTACTTCATAACATACCACAGGAATTCTTTGGGTTTGGGATTTCATTTTCCCAGAAGAGATTACATACCCTGAAACATGAGATGTCACCTGAACACTACTACTACTGTGGACAATAACTTTTTCACTGGTAAATTACCTATTTTGTCCTATGTGTAGATTTCAAAACTTCTCATCTTAGTTTAGTGTTTTACAATATTAAAATCCCCAGACATTCCATTTACACTTCTCAAGAACAAGCTGAAATGCACCAAAATTTGCATTTCATTTGGGATTCATTGTTTCCTGGGTAGGATATTCCTAAACATCAGGATATATATTTATATATAAAAGAAGACATACAAAGTAACTCGATTTTAGCTCTGAAGCATTCAGACATTAAAAATAAAAAAAAAAATCCAGCACTCTCATAATCCATCCTAAAGCTCAGTGATGAGGAGATAATTAGGAGTGTATGCAAATGATGACAAGTTTGATACACATGCTGAGCCCAGGCATAGCTGTGGGGCAGATTCCTCTGTGGTGAGCAAAGCTCCTTCCCTCTGTAGAGGAAGATCAGGTTATGGATATTGCTGATGAAGCAAGAGATTGCACAGTGAACCCAGCAAAGCTCGAATGATGCTCTGAAGTCAGCTGCTGAGTGCAGCCCTCAAGTGTCAATCAGCAGGGCTCTCCTTGACAGGTGGATGTGCACGGCAGGCACAGCACAGGAGAATGTGGATTCAATGCTCTCAGTGCTCCTCCTCATCTGCTCTTACCACAGGGATGGCTTTCTAAACTTAAATGAAACCCCCACCCCCTAAAACCTCTGATCTGCTTTTTGCAATGTGTTTTGTCTCTGCTCTAATAATTCAACTCCGTGGTAATATAATATAAAATAACCTTTAAAAAGAGATTTGAGCTTTAAGAATTCAGTGCATTACGACTGCAGGCATAACCAAAGGATCTGGTCTCTTCCTAACAACTTTTAATGGGAAATATTTGTAATATAATAATATCTCATTTCCCAATGTATTCTACTCAGTGTCCTAGACAACTTGGCTTTAACCTCTGTGATGTTTTCATTGGGCTCACAAACCTCACAACAAAATCACTCTGCTTTCAGCCCCTCATTTCAACCTTCTGGCCTGTAATTTATGCTCTGCCCCATCTCATCTTTTCCTATAAATTGAATAAGAGTCTTACATTGCAGCTTTCACTTTCTGACCATGAGAATGAAGGTTCTACTCTTGGAGAAGCCTCTAGCAAAACTCAGGAGACATTCAAGCTATGCTCAGAGAAGTCACGAATTAAGCAGCTATAGAAGGCAGAGGTAATTACAAAAATGCCTTTCATCTGTTAATTAGGAAAAGCTCTGCTGATGAGTGGGAGCAGCTGTACAGCCACCAGCAGCCAGCAGGAGCTGACACCCAATGGGGACCAACAGCACCCTTCAGTCAGGGCAGGAATCCCCCCAAACCTTTGCACCCTTCACAAATTCTAAACAAACCAGATAAGCTTGTTGAAAATCTGAAAGAATTCAGGTCACAAAATCTGCGGTTCCCAACAGGAAAACTGTCTTGGGAGAGGCAGGGATGCTCTGAGTGCCCACCCAGGGCATTTAGGACCTCCTTGTGCATACCACAGCTGAGCCAGGGCTGCAGCAGCCATCTGAGCACATTATATATAAAGAAAGATATATATATATATATAGAGAGAGAGAGAGAGATCCTTGGGACATCAGCCTTCCAGGGACCAGCAGGAGCTCTGCACAGCCAGGGTCCCATGGAGTACTCAACCCCCTCATGACTTCTCTGCTGGCCAGAGGTGAATATCAGCCCTCTAAGGAGAACTTCCCCAACAGATAAAATAGCAGAAATTATTTAGGGATGTTTCTCCTTCAAAATTAGCTCTTGCTTAATGTTATTTTATGATCTTACATTTTGCATAGTAAAGCAAAATTGTTTTCAGTATAGATTTAAGTACCCCTGAAAGGTAAAGAAAATGTATTTTCTTACAGGTGGTAACAAATCTCAAGGTGATTCTGTGCATTCCTGCTTCAGCTTCCTGTCTTTGAAACTGCATTTTGGAGCTCCATATGCCCTTCTCAGCATTTGTCAGAAAATAAGCGAACATTTCACATCCACATATTCAAATACAGTCACAGAAAACTTATTTTTGTGTGTTTAAAAGCACATGCTGATTAATGCCAATAAGTCTCAGTCTGAACAAACTCAAAATCTCTTTGCACTTGGTATGTCAGACTTGTTCCTGTGCCAATCCCTTTCCATTTTGCCAGGAGCATGCAGTTGTTCTGCAAAGAAACATTTCCCAAAATGTTCTCCCTTTATTTCCAAAATGAAAAGCTTCTTTCAGGAACAGAAGCTCAGAATACATTAAAAATGTCACATTGAATCTCAGAGCAGCAGCTCTCAGCAGCGTGGTGCACACAGGATATTCCTGAGGATGTCTGGGACGATGGAGGACATGGAGCAATCTCCAAGTGGCACTGTCAGGAATGCTGAAGGGTTAATCCACGTGAAATGCCAGGTGATTATAACCCTCCATTTCAGTCAGCATATGGAACCCGATTTCCTGGGATTGCAGTGTTTCCCAAGCACTTAAAACGCAGCTGGAACTGTGGCAATTTTGTAATTTCCTTAAATTTGGGGACAGCTGCTCACAGCCCTGTTACTGAGCAGACAGCTCACGGCGTGGAGCCCTCGGATTTGACCATGTTAAGATGTTTCATGATCTTTATTAACTTTTCTCTGTATGTATTTTGATTCAGCCCCTCTCACTGCACTGTCTGATAAAGCCTGGCCAGAGCTGAGTTTTATAGTATTTCCTTCCATCCCATTCAATTACCAGCAGTCAAACCACATGATCTGACATCAATTTAACCAAATTATTCACTGACAATGACATTGCTCCAGCTAAAGAAATAAAAATGCTTAAGACAGTGTAGAAATGGCTCTTTTTCTTTAGGCAGGGATATTTTGGAGGAGTGGCTCTTTTTTCCTTAGGCAGGGATATTTTGGAGGAGTGTCTCTTTTTCCCCAGGCAGGGCTATTTTGTAGACAGGAAAAGCCTGCTGGCACCATGGTTAAGCCCTGGCTGTCTGAACTGCTCTCTTTGTCCTGTGCAGATGTAGAGAAAGGGGCAAGGTGGCCACTTGGCACCCACAATACTCCTGCAGCAGCTGCAGTTCCCCCAGGCCATGGAAGGTGCAAACGGATGGATCACTGAATGGAAAAGTGCAGAAACACACACTGGTCACCAAACAGCTTAAAATTTCAGGAACTGTCACATCTGCTTTTATACATGCTCTTTCTACAGGAAAAGAAAATAAGTAGTAGAGGTAGAGGGATACTGGAATAATTAAATGCTCACCCTAATAGGCAGAAGCTGATTTTCTCTCTACAGTGTTTTAGAGCTGATTGTTCAATGCCATCAATTTGTTCCATGCCACCAACTGCACTCTGAGAAGGAAACCCCTCTGGGGATTTTACACGTCGGGATAACGATGACACAAGTCGTGCACATAAAAACCCAACACACTTCATGTTACTTGAAAGAAAGGCTACCAAAACTACAAATCACTGTCAGCCAGAACAGCCTTCAAAACTGGATATGCCAGATAAACTTCTTTTAATTATACCTGCAACTTGTCATAATTCTGTGTGTTCTGTGTCCCAAATCAATGTTCCTGCCGCAGCACATTAAGAGCTACATCCTGAGAGGGAACAGCACAGCACTGAGCACTCCATCACCCAATCCTGCAGTGAATCAATCCTTCAGTGAATCCACAGTTTCTGGCATGGCCAGGCTGCTGCACGAGCAACAGGAGACAGGCAGCCAAAAATGAGAGCTACACTTCATCATGTCTCTGCAGACACAGTAAATACAGCAACAGTAAATCTTAAGGAAATAAATGCATCCTAAACTCTGCTCTCCAACTACTTCAAGGCTATTCAGGGAATTTGTTTTTTTTTTTTTTTTTAGGTACTGAGGGCATCACACAGGAAGGTAGAAAAATCTCGCCACCTTCTGTGGGACCAAGCCAGCAAGCAGATTCTGAGAAGGTTTTCCAGACCACATAATCAAGAGGATGCTCATTTTGTGGCTCTGAACGGGACTTAGGCACTTGTGTCTCACTCTGTCAACACTTGGGAAGGGCTGGGAAGGAATAGCAGCAAAGCTTTGACACCTAGACAACATTCTTGGCAAAAAGCACAGACTCCTCCAGGAAGCAACTGAAAGGATACACAAGGGAAAGGGCCGCTCAGGATTTGTAATCTAGCCTTGGAAACCTGAAAGAGAAACTGTGCTGCACAACCAGGAATGCTGCAAAAATCCCTGAGCACATTAAACTCAGCTCAGCTTCGTGCTGGGTCTGCTACTGTGACCAATGGCCAAGTTGGCCAATCTCAAGCTGATTCAGAAATCTCTGTTCTGCTGTAAGTGCTTTGTAAACAGCCCCCAAAGGCCCCTGGTTTTCTGTCTCAAACATGGAACACAAGCAATAAAATTCCTAGGTAAACTAGGAGCAATGAAGATAGTGAAGATAGATCTTATTTTGTATACTTAGAATTTGAATTCTGCCTTTCAAGTTGGCCCTTTAAATCATCCCCACACCTTCCAAAATCATATCTGGAATTTGAGCAGTGTAAGCAAGACTTTCAGGATCCATTGTTTAGGCTGTCTCAGCAGTTATGTTTAGAAACATCAAGGAATACTAAATTATTGATCCTGCATTCACTTAACTCAAGGAATAAGTGGCATTTACCTGTTTTTTTCTTTTTAATTTACTTAAAAAGGACTAGGAAGCAAAAGCAGAGAAAAAAATTCATTTGTGTCCTTATTTACAAAAAAAGTTTTGAACAAAGCAGCATGCTAGAAAGCAGTTTTCCCAATAATATTCATTGGAGGAGTGACCATATTTTCAGAATAGGCTGTTTTCAGAAGCTGAGGAAATCTTAAACTTCTCAAACCCTTGGCCTAAACGTGACAAGTATTGCAACATTTCTTGCTCCTTGTTCAAGGAAATCTCCCTGGAAAATAAACAGTAGAGCAGATAAGCTATTAAGCTGGGCCCCTGATGCTGCTGCCTCTTTCATCAGGTCTTATATCTGTTAACCTTTCATAAATGTCAGGCTGAAAAGAAGATTCTACTACATCCCAGTACCAAAAAATCCCCTGCTCACTCTGCTCCACCACAGGCTTCCAACCCATCTGCTTTGGTCCTGCAAGGAGTGGGGATCTGCAGCAAGGATGAGCTGCTCTCTGCATGGTGCCCCCTTCCCACAAAGAAATCAAGATTACATGTTGCAGTGTATTATCATAGGTATTGAATTTGCATGAGAGTTTTCACTCAGTGACAAAAGACAAAAATGTCACTATAAATTACAAAGGCATGGGAAATACTATACTAGAATCACTGTCATCTACTGTCTCTCAGAATTTCCTTAGCAATTTTCATATATCTTGATGAAACTGCAGTAAAAAAAAAAAAAAAAAATTGCACCTGTGTTATTGTGGATGATACAACGGTGCCTGAAAAAAGCCCTTGGGATTTTGTGCCCTGAGACAATGAATGCTTTCATGAGAGATGCCCCCCACCCCCTCCCTGCCAAAACCCCTGTCATCATTTAGGATTTTATTGGTTTTTAACTTTACTAGATGATTGGTCTTTTTCTTACTAGAATCTTAATGCAATTGGATAGTTTCTCAACTCATAATTTTACTGGTTAGAATTTCAATCCTTTTGAAACCTATAAAGACCCCTTGCTGTGCTATGTAATGGGATTTGCTAGTGGAAACCCTTTGGAGAAATAAACTGCCTTTGGAACCTCTGCAGCAATCGTGGAGTCTCTGTCCCTTGCTAGTCTTGTGGCTGGCACTCTGCCTCAGGAGCTCTCAGAGCTATCCTGTCTCCCACAGCAGCTGGGGGCTAGAACCACCCTAGCTCCTGCAGCCACATGTTAGGATGGCCATACTACAGTTACTGGTTTATTATTGGCATAACTTACAAGTTAAGGTGAAATGCAGTGTGTGTGAACATTTTCAGTATTTGCTACAACAGAAAGATGGTTTTAATGAACTGTTAGCTCTCCACAATTGTTACTAATTACCTGCTCTCAGAAACATCCCTACTCATCACTGAGATTTTTTTTCTTTTAGTGTTTATAGACAGCAGTAAAACAACTATCATTGTCACATATCAATTAAGAGTTTGTCTTTTCCATTCCTT
The DNA here is from genome assembly GCF_029582105.1 of Oenanthe melanoleuca. Classification (NCBI taxonomy): domain Eukaryota; kingdom Metazoa; phylum Chordata; class Aves; order Passeriformes; family Muscicapidae; genus Oenanthe; species Oenanthe melanoleuca. The sequence continues at coordinate 19,652,942 of NC_079345.1, read as the reverse complement.
CAGCAATAAATGCAAATTTCTCTTGGAGAGTGCTCTCAGGGTAGGATTTTTCGGAATATCCCATGCAGGGTCAGGAGCTGGACTCTGATCTTTGTGGGTGCCTTCCAGCTCAGGGGATTCTGTGATTATTCCTTTAGGAACAGCAAAAACTCCACGTGCTAAGGGTTTCTCTGAACTATCACATCTATAGGAGCAAAACCATAGAGGTAACAACTAAACCACAATCTGCTCATAGAAGGGTCCCCATCCCCAGTTGTGATTTCAGAGGCAACATCAGTTAAGGATGTGGTTGTTTCCCTAAAGCAGCTGTAGGAATCAGATGCACCTTCTCCTTATCACTGAATAATCAAGTATTATACATTTAAACCCCCCTCTTTCAAATAGCAAGTAAAAAACAAAGCAAACATTTCCGATCTGTAGTGATGTCCCTTCCACAAGAGCCTTCCCTGGGTTCCCATATCTGTAGGATTCCTCACGGAACACTAATAACAGAGTCCATTCTGGGCTGAACTGTAACAAATGAAACTTAATATTCAGGAAGCTCAAATGATCAGAGAAGTACAGGCCCAAAGGTCAGCAAGAATTTTTCTCTCTGCATCCCCGTTCTCTCCCCATAAGTCTATTAAAGAAACACGATATTAAAAAAGGTAATTTGTTTACAGAGACAGCGTGTTCATGTGGGTAAATGCAACTCCTTGAGGAGATGGTCAACACCAAAGTAACAATTCTTGGTTAAAAAAAAAAAAGAAAAATAAAAACAAAAGGATAAAGTCCATTTATATGTCACCCCGAATTTCTGACACTGCATTACCTCCTTCCCCCAAACACTGAAGGAGGCAGGAAGACAATGCAGGGAATTGCTCTGATCTGAAATGGAGATTTAATAACTGACTGTTACCCTGGCCTACTACAGAGTTAATAACAGGTGTAAACCACTGTGCTATTCCACTGTTAGAGCTGAAATAAAGAAGTCCTGAAATTTCCTGAGCTCCTGCTCCTCGGACCCATGGAGCTTCCATCATCGCAGTTTGAGGATTTTGTTTATTTTCCATGGCTATCGCCTGGGCTGAGTTGTTCTCAAAAGCTGATATCCACCAGGAAATCCTTCCTCAGGCAGCAATTTGCCCTGACAACAGCTCCACTTTGCACATTCTTTTTGCAGATTGGGTTTTGCTGATCAGAATTTGCTCATGCTCGAGTGCTGCAGCATCAAGGCAGCAGCACTCACCTTGAGAAGGGGCTGGAATTGATTTTGTTGGTTATTACAATGAGGCAGGAGCTGACCTCACATCCAGCACAGTGCACAGTGTCATTTGTGCACACAGGGCTGAATTTGTCCTTGTTCTGGGATTCCACTGCTTGGCAGGAATCAATGGCATTTGGGTATGACAGCTCTGTGTTACCACAAAAGCAAAACAGTTTTATAGCAGGGGTGGTAATAGAGTATTACTGCAGCTTACAACCAGATCGTGTCCATGGATCCATGGAATTACTTGAGGTGCCACACAGAATTCACTCTGTGCAGGTTATTTTTGGCAGCATGTTATGAGAAGCACCAGAGAAGGGACTGCAGAAGCTCATGAAACTTTAGGATCAGCAGAGGGAAGAAAATGAGGTTTGATCAGAGACAGCATCATGGTCCTTCTTTGTGTAGAAAAGACCATGAAGAGTGGTCAACTGCTCCAGCAAAATGGAGCACCAACAACTAATGCAAAACAATCAAACACAAATTATAAATTATACCAGAACTGTAAAATTATAGACATGCAGTCCCAACAGGTCCACATCATCAAAATCCTTTCCCTCTGCTTAAGTTCAGCAGAAAAAGTCAATTAGGAAACAAAAACAACTGTTTGACCAAAACACAGATTTTCAGCTAGTGCTGAGTGTACTCTAAATATTTACAGCACTAAATAGCTCAGAACTAGAGAGGAGCCAAGCAGGGCAGTGCTCTTTCCTTAATGTCTAAATGAACACTGTGGTTCAAAATGCCTTCTTACACCATTTGATCCCAAGTATATAAATTAATAATGAAAAAGATTTTAATATTATTTCTAGCCTGGTAAGTATAACTACAGCACTAACAACGAGCTTAGCTGAATATGAACAATAATCTTTTGTGGTGCTACTTAATGATAGTGGTTTTTTTGTTTGTTTGTTTTTTTTGTTTTTGTTTTTGTTTTGTTTTTTTTTTGTTTCAATGCTTGATTTATTGCTATTCCTTACTGAGAAAAATGCAGTCACTATTAAAATATTTTGAGCTCCTATTCTTGGTATGATTTTAGACAGAGCAAAAAGTTATTTAGGACATAGAAGTGGCCACCAGCAAGATTGCCAAACACAACCCAGTAAAAGGATGTATTTTTCTCCCCACCCCAAACCCTCAGTACTGAGCTATTTCATCCTTCTGGCTGTGTACTTATATTTGATGAAGTGAAGAGCTCTGTGCTGCTCCCACACACAGACAACAAAACAAAGGCACAGATTAAACACAGAAGCCTCGGCTTTATTTTGGTTAACTGGAACCTGACATGCTGCCAGCTACAGCCACCTATTCCCAGACCATTCCCAGCTGGGACCTCCCAGCCTGGAGCTCAAATTGCTCCCAAGGTCCAAGGCACAACAGTAATTCCCTCAGCATCGTGCTGGGAGAGCAAAAAGTTATTATCTCCTTATCACTTCTGAAATCACCATTCACTGGACACAAAGTCATACCCTAACAAATGATATCGCTCCCTAAAAAGTTTACCGCCGAAAACTAATTTTCCTAAAAGAAGATGAAGCACATTTTGACAAGCAGGCAAATCAGGAGGGAGAAGATAAGATTCAACTTGATAAGGACAGGTTATGATAAAAGTGAACATAGTGCTTAACTTAGCAATTCTGAGATTCTGCAGATAGGGAGACAACAGCAGGCTGAGGCCAGGAGTCCTTTTTTCATCCAGGGAAATAAATCTCCATGTATTTGCTCAATATCCCAAACAAATGCAAATATCAGGAAATGGAGATAATTCTCCATCTCCTCAGCAATGTTAGCAGCTTGGTTTATATATCCCACATGCTGGTGGTTTCTGGGGGGTAACAAAGGGAAGAGAGGATGGAATGGTTTCTCAGCTCCTCTGGGACCTTGCAGAGGGAAGATCCCAGGGTGTTAATTGTGTCCAATTATTCCTGGAAGGTGCAGCAGTGAAATTTTGTAGGTTCTCTCAGAGCTAGACCACTATGCTTAGCTGCAGACACTGCCAGAATTTTGACATGTTTAAAAACCTCCTGGCAGACGTAGGCAGAATGAAAATAAGCTTTTAAAATACAGGCTCACACTTAAGATCCCATAATTAATATACCCTTTCCACTTAGCATCTCCAAGATTCAAATAGTCTACAAACTGATAGTTAAGTAGGAATCTCAGTGGGTTTTTCTTAGTTTCCCTACCTTTCACTTGGCTCCACAAATAGATATAGGATTTTTACTTTAAGTCAGAAATTTGAAATGCTGGTTATTAAATTAGCAAGTTGCTCTTCTCTCTGCACATTAGCCACTGAGTAGATATCAGACTGAAATACATTTAATCAAATGATTCGTGAAAATGGCCAAGCAGAATGTTTCTGTACAGTTCACTGAGCAGGGAAGTGAAAACGCAGGAGGAAAAAGATTTATTAAGTTGAACTTTATATACAGAAATAATTACCATAATATGTGCATGCATCCAGCTAAGTGCTGCAGGTCTGGCCTTGTCTTCCTCCGCAGCATCCCCACCACGCTGCCAGGTCACCTCCTCCCCACAGCCCGACCAGGGCTGCTCCTCCACAACTCGCCCATCGCGCTGGATTTTACAGCGGTATCTGAACTTGGTAACAACCATCCATTCCTTGTGCTCAGGCTAACTCTGTGAGGAAGTTCTCCCTGAGGAGAAGCCTTGCGGCTCCTTTCTGCGGTGCTGCAGCAGGGCTGTGAGGGCGGCCTTGGCCCCAGAGGCCATGGCTCCGAGCTGCTGCCTGAGGGAGGCTCCGGAGTCTGTGTGTCGGGCTAGACGGTCCGGGACAAAACTCAAGCGCTCTGTCGAAGCTAAATGCTACAGTTGCAGTTTATTATAAAAGAGCCTGCTAGGGGCTGCCCCGCACAGCCCCAAAGCAGGACAAAGAGATAAAAGGGGGGAGGGAGAGAGAGAGAGAGAAGGGGGAGAAGAGAGCAATAATAAGAGCAAGAGGAAGGGTAAAGAGAGTAAGGAGAAGAGAGGAAGAGGAGTAAGAGAGAGATTTCCTGTTTACAATACAATAAATCTTCTTCCATGATGAATATTCTAATTTCCACTAACCAATCTAATACAAAATACAAATTCTACAGCATTTACATGCAGCCTATAGGAATCCTTATATTAGCATAATGTGTTACATTTTAAACTCTAAGACCTAATCTTTGGACCCTGGCAAGTCTTTTTGTGACCTTTGGAGTTGCTCTCTGGCCGAGGGCATTGTTTAATCAAGAGGGGATGAGCTTCAGGGGCCATCCTATTGTTCCATGCTAATTCAGTAACTAAGGCTTGGCATCTCAAACGTGGCTTTCATTTCAATCTCGCTCGTGGTTTCTGTATTTCCAGAATCTGAGCATTCATATTTGCAAGATTCCTCTGTTTCATCTTCCCCAGCACCTGCCCTCTGCAGCAGCACAGCACCTCCAGGCTGCGCACAACGAGACGCCAGCAAGGCCTTTGGAATGGCAGCTCTGTGCCAGAGGAAGGCCTCCATCCCTGCCTCCTGGAGCAGCATTCCCAGCTCCCCTCTCCCTCATCAAAGACCTCAAAAATGAAAATAAGCTCCTGTCCTCTCCTACTCTACAGCCAGGGCTGTGCCTCCACACAATCGAACCACAAATATGCAGTAATTACTGTAAGTTAACTCCTCTCAGGCACAGAACCCCTGCCTTGTGTCTGAAGCCACATCCTCAACCCCCAAGGGGTATTAACAAATAGTAAGAACCTAAAGCAGCTTTAAGGAGCTGCCTCCTGCTCATCAGATGCTCAGCCAAAACTCCTTTCCCTCAATAAACACAGCCCTGAAGGTCCAGCAGTGGAGGACCAGGGAAAATCAGAGTACAAACAGGGGTTTTTTTCCCACTGCTTGCCCAGGAAGGCACTGCAGCTTTTATCTTGTAAAAGTATCTCCCATTTAGGAAAGGATGAAAATTAGGGGGTAGGCCTGACCACACTTGTTAACTCTTGGCATTTAAACCTTGTCCCCACAAGGACTTTTATTTAAAATAAAAGAAAAAGAAATTAAACAGGACCCAAAACTTAAGATTGCTTCTGAGGAGTCTTTCTCAGGATATCCAGGACATTCAAGTCTCTTGGACCATGAAATATAACTATTCTTTTAAGCAATTCTAGACAGAAGAAATGACACCATAGAAAGGTCAGGATCAGCTGGGAAAGGGAAAATGGGGCTCATGAGCTCAGTCCTCATGTGGGCAGGAGGAATTGCAACCAGGTTTGCTGTGACCTTTCCCAGCTGACAGAAATTGCATCCACACCCTGCAGCACGAGGGCTGGGTTCTCCTGCTTTTGGTACAACCGACCCAATAACAAAAGCAGGGGTTTGCACAACACCGTATTCCTGGGCCAGGAAGGATCTCTGACAGGAAATTTTCCATCTGCAGCAAACAGCACCTGCTTGTCTTGTGAGGAAGCCTCATTATTTGTGTTAGAGTGGGAAACAGGCCTTAACATAATTCCTATCTCCTCACAGCTTTGAGAGGGATGTTTGGTTTGGTTTGGTTTGGTTTGGTTTGGTTTGGTTTGGTTTGGTTTGGTTAGTGAGCAGTGTTTGGGATGTTATGAGGATGCACTGGTCATTCCTCTGGTGCTGCCCCTTTCATTAAGGCAGCAGATGTGGATGTCCCAGCTTGGCTGATCTGTCCCTTCTCAGTATGGCTTCCCCAGGATCTTGTGGTAACTCTTCTGCACACACAATCCTTAAATAGAGTCACCTCTGGGTGCAATGACTGCTCTGTGCAGAGCAGTCTCACTGATGATAGGGGATGAAGGAGAACAGTATTTCTCTGCCCTGTCTCTAAATAGTCATTTGCATTAAGAGCTTTTTGAACTTGGTGATCCCAAACAATGTATGGGATGTGTATAACTAATGTGATGGTGAGAACACAAAGCTTTGATGGAGAAAACTAAATACCATTTTTGTAAGCTAGTTTTTCACAGCTTGAATGAATAGATTTACTTCATTGTTTTCCATTTCAAAAGCACAGAACTGGCTCTTATTAAACAGCATTATTGACTTCTCTTTTATAAACACTCTTAACAAGGAAAAATGAAAACTAAAGAAATGCAGTTGAATTCACATGGCCAGTAAACACTGACACTTTCTTTGATTTATCCTTCATCCTGTATACATTTTTTAATCCTTTTCCTGGAACCCAATTTGTTTCCATTTCCATTCTTATTTTCATATTGAAAATTGCAAGAAGACACAATATGCCAGCTAAATGAGGATTTATGAGGAGCACCCCTCTTCACCTCAGCTATGGCAGGCTGCAGGTACTTGAATGGGTGCTTAACTAGGAAGGAGATTCCAGGATTGCTGAGTGTTTACACTTAGAGATGATCAGGAATGGACTGCTGAGCAGGGCCCATCTTTCCTGTTACACTTTTTAATTGTTCTATTTCTAAAAGTTTCACCACAGCACTGAGAGCTGGGTTCTTCCCCATTGCAGTAGATTACAGGTTTTTATGACAAACCATAACTTTATGTTCACTGGCGCCAAGACGTACACAGCATCAATTTTCTTTCATTTTTGTGTCTCAAACACTCCACACAAAGACAACACTATAAATATGTGACATGACTAAATGATGAAGCAGCAGCTTCCTGCTGAAATTTTAAAGTGAGATAGACATTGTTTTAGCTGAGGAAGCCATTTAGATACCAGCTGTTCCCACTGAAAAGATGTGGCAGCCATCAGCAGAAATAAGAAATGCTCTCTCTGTGCATATTGAAATGAGTTTTATCTTCCTCTCCATTCTGCTTTGTGTTCCTCCTGGTGAAAAAGACAAAATTCATTTCACACCCATATTTCCTCGCAAGCACAAACGTTGCAGGAAAGGAATCTCTGCACCGACACACACACTTAGGTGAGATCAAAACTATGAAGCATATTCTGTCTGCAGAGAAATAAACTGCTGAGAAGTCTGGGAGTTTGGACTTGAAGGTAAAAGGAGAAACTTGAGGGCATCTCCTTCCTAAAATTAATTTCCCACATATTTGTTTCTAGGGGGCATTTGTCGTTTATATTCTAATTAGAAAAAAATAACTTGGTACGTGTCAGATACCATTGTATGAAAACACAGAATCAGTATGGATAGTTCAGTGACACCTGGAAATAATCTTCCTTTCACTGGATCTTAGATTTAAGATTAGTACCAATCATTACAGTCACATTTTAGAAAGTAGCATGCAGTGAAATGTTTCAGCTTGAAAAATACCATAGACGGTGCTTATCAAGCTTTTCATATGACTGTATCTGTTCAAAACACAATCTTCTAATGGTTGGGACAAAATATATGATGTGGTTTGCATCCAAAAAGAGGTTAAGAAGTCAACAGAGCTAACATTTCTCCCTAGAGATGGCATAAAAATCATTATATTGTATTAAAGATTTTGCTTCTTTTGCCACAGGCAATCAATTCCAAAAATTTGATTTAAAAAAGCCTTGCATTAGTGAGGTATTCTCAAGCTGCTTCTTATTAACATTTGATTGTAACATACTCTAACGACAACCAGTATCAGCTCTCATTATTCTAAATAAAGAGTACAGTCATTTTCTCCTTAATGACTGAAGAGAAATGTGTCCACAGGGACATTTTCGTTTACTCTCTCACACAATGTAATATTGTCATTATTAATACTTCTTGAAGACAACTTGTAGACCAAAGTTATCTTTGCAGAATCACCAGATTTTAATTTTTAAATATCCATAGCCTTGGTCACATGCAGTTTGATTCTTTCCAATACAAATAACACCAGCCTTGAAATGCTGCAATAAAATAATTCACCTTATGATGCCTGTGACAAAACCAAACAACAAAGAAATAGAAGCAAATTAAATTTCACATACTTGTGAAGGAGGTAATTGTCACAAAACTCAGGTAAGAGAAAGATTATGATTTGCCCATTGCTGTGTTAGTCAGTGAGTCAAATACAAAAGGAGAACTGTAACAAAAGTTCCTTGGACTATAAACTGCATGAAAACAGGAACTTCCCTTTTGGTCAGTGCTGAAGGCAGTGAAATCCTGAAACATCCAGGATGCCTCTGGATATATGTACTTCAGCATAAACAAACAGACAGGGAAATAGTTATTCTTCTACTCTTTCAAAGCAATGCAAAAAAATTTAAAAAAAAAAAAAAAAATATTTCCTCGAGGTATTAACCAAAGATGTGGCTTTGCAATACAACTGAAGCAATCCAATAGCCACCAAAGGAGCTGTCCAGACAAAACTCCCACCCTTTGCAGGGCATGTTCTCTCTGGACCAGGCCATGGAGAGGCAGAACAGCCACACCCCGATGGTCTGGGGTTTAAATTAACTGGCTATGCTTATTTTTTCAAAGGAACTTTACAGCCAAAGGATGGAGAACATGCTTGGGGGTGTAAGGGAGTGTGTAAAGGAGGCTGGAATTGAAACCCCAGTGATTTCCAGTCCAGATAGGTACCTTCCCAATTCCTCTGTCCCCAAAGTAAATCCTCACCATGCACCTCTTTCCATCTGTGGTATGTGACTAGCTCTAAAAATCTCTTCAGTGTAAATTTTCTTTAAATCATTGGTTGCTCAGGACTTTGATTAAACATCAGTTAGAAGAAACATCATTCAAAAAATTAAGCAGAGCCTGAGGAGTCTGGCTCTGTTTGGTTATTCTTGTCCTTTCTTCTGAGCCACCCGCAAAATCTGCTCGACCAGGAGCTGGTTGTTCCCATGCCAGGTGCAGCTTTTCACAAGGCTTTTACAAACAGGTGGGAACTGATGCCTTTGAGTGGCTACCTAGAACAGAGGCTAGACAGCGTTAAGAGAATAGAGTAGGTATTTATTAAAGACCTTCAGTAGATACACCTTGGGCAGTGAAAAGCCTCTGAGAGGGGCTACCCCCAAGATGGACAATGGTCAAGAGTTTTTCAGACAATTATAAGTTTGGTCTATGTGGAGGTCTATTTACCAGGGTTAATTACCTGGTCTATTTACCAGGGGTTAATTGTCCAATGACAGCTTCAGATAATGAAGGCATATTCCCCAGTTTGTTTCCCCCTGATTCACTTTTGTTTTGTACTTTTCAGGGCATGAGGCTGTGATGGTGACTTTGGTTCTCAGGCCTAGAGGGATTGTTTAGTCTGACCAAAATGTAAAGAGGGTTAATGAACACTCTACATGGAGTTCAGTCATACACTAATGCAGTACAGGATCTGAAAAAAAAAAAAAAAAACAACCTAAAAACTTAAGGCATCAGAATGAGGAAAGAACTCAAAATCCATCAGAGCACGAATTCCAGCAGCCACCTTCCTAGCCTGCTGCCTCTCCCTGCCAGGTGTCCTCTGGCACGTCAGGCTTGGGTCAGACCACCTGGCCACCAAAGCATCACCCCCCAAAGCCAGCTTGGATGGTGGCTTTAGGAGCCCCCAGCTGCCCTTGCCCCTTCTCCTGTTCCAGCTGGTGCTCTCACTAATCCTGACTGGCACATGGAAAGGCTGCACAGAGCTGTTTCCACTGCCTCCTACATAAAAAATCCCTGCTTGAGTCCACACTTGCTTTGCATTAAATCCTGAATTTTTAAGAGTCGGGACTCCTTCTGTTAGTATTTGAATTAAACAAAACTTGTTTATTTCCTGAGCAAATATGTAAGTTTTGGGGGGAAAAAATGAGGAAGCCATGGTTTGAATGCTGTGGAATGGTACTGCCTTTCCTCATATTATCCCGTGGTCTGCAGGAGGCATCCGAGGGTTTTAATCATCACTTGATTCGCAGGGTTAGTTTACCTCTGCAAACTAACATCCTTTGTAACACCTTTTGGGGGGTTATTATTGTGCTGCTACTACTTAAACCCAGTACCCAGCTTTATAAAACTCAACAGTTAATGAAGCACATCCAACACTGAAGAGGAAACAGAATAAAAAAGGTTGAGATGGAAAGCGGAATTTAAAATTACAAAACCTACATGACAAACAAAGAGGGTCATAAATTGCTAAGAGATGCCACAGGAAGCAGTGTATTATATTTTCTGATACCAGATTAAATGTATTTTATTATCAAATATTAGAGCTTTTAAGTATCTAAACCCTAACTAATCTGGGAATCACTAGCTGAAAGAAAGCTTCTTTAAAGCCCTGAGCCTACAAGATTAATTTTGACTCCTGTTGAGTAAACAAGTAGATATTCTCATCAAGCACCATACTGTACCACCACACACCACAAAACTTCCCCTTGGGATTAGAGAAACGTCCACAATTACAGGGCAGAAAACTGTGGCAATTAGCAGAGCTATAAAGCTTGACACTAAAGCATCACCGACTCAGACCTTCTCACAGGCACACAAATCAACAAAACTTGTACAAATTTCTATAGAAGCAGTATCAGACATTGGATTTTTTGAGGACCAGAGCTCTGAATTGCTTTGTGTCCACCGGGTTTATTTTTATTTTAAAAGTGTGGCCACCACCTGAGCAGCTGGACATGTGGAAGCCAGCAGGTGTGGCAGAAATCCCATCAGTCAGGTGTGGCTGAGTCCTGAGAATTTGTACTGCTTTTACTGTGCCGCAAGTGAGGCTCTAATTTGGTTTTAATAAAAAGTAATTGAAAGTAATTTAATACCGATTGATTGTTAAGGGGATACATTTTGCAGTTTATCAAGTCTATAGAAATGCAATATAATTAACTCCAAACTGCATAGGCAATAATGTAATTATAATCTCAACAACTTTAAATTTCCAAGCATTGTTTAAACAGTTAATTAAAATTTTAAAAGACAGTGCTCTGTTACATGTCTATAATGTTAATTGCTAAAAAATGCTAATCGATATTTGTTAAGTAGTCCAATTAATTGAGTAATCCAATTTCTAGCCTCTCTGAAGCTAAATAGATACAGCTTTATGGCTCTGACTTACAAACTATATAAATAGCCAGATATTGATTTAATCATCAATTACATATTAAATTGATTGCAAGTTAGTTATAGACACAGGGGCAAGTTGGAAGCAAACAGATGAAGGTTCCAGTTGATCATTTTCAACAAGCTGCACAAACCCAAAGCTGAGCTCAGTGCTCTGCCATTCTTCTCCTGGATGTGTTGGGTGAAATGTCGCTTGCCACGTTGGCTGAGTATCTTTATGCCACCCTTTACAACAGGTTAACTCAGCTGAGACACAGAGCTGATGTTCCTTCAAATGAACAGGCACAGGGGCCACATTTCCATATGCTGCTCCCAGGGGAGCCCTCAGTGCCCAGGAGCTTCTGGTGCTCTTCATTTTCACAGGATTCCTGTTTTCCAGCCCCTCTCCTGCTTCCTCCTCACCACCAGAGAGCTGCATGCTACACAAAGGGACCTTCCCAGCACAGCAGAAGCTGCTTTCAAAATCCCTGCTTCTCTGCTCTTCTACTCTGTGCTGGTAAATCTTTACCATGGAAGAAAATACATCCCTTTGTCATTTCTCTGCTTGCTGTAAAGATCCACCCAGAGATGGCAATTTGCACCTGGAAAAAGCTTTATCCTAAATGAGGTATCAGCTTGTGTTTACTGGTGACCGCTGGTGGCTGTTCCTAACTGCTAATTTAGCATACTTCCAATAAACCAGGATTAAATTATTGAACTAGTTTCTTTCCCTCTCATCACTGACTTCTGTGTTTATAACACACTCAACACATCTAAAATAACCTCTGCTACCCTAATTAGGTACTTGCTCATTAAACCTACGTCAGCTCTGGCTGGAGGACTCACCAGGGCAGAGCCCACCTCATCAGTTGTGTTTGCAGCTCCCAGCACAATGTCAATATTTCCCCCAAACCATGGTTTCTAAATAGCACAACAAACCTCAGCTTGAATGGATTTGACAAAACAGTGCATCAGCACGAGAAGGAGTCAAGAGATATTTTGCTAGATCAATTATTAAACAAATGTGTTGTGCAGGTGGAATCAGGGGCTGCATGGATAAAGACAGCAGCTCAGTAAGAGGTGGTGTTTTACTTCTGGAGTTCAGTCCTGCAGGCAAGCCACATTCACTCTTCACATACTTCCACTGAGCTTCAGGCCTCAAGGAAGAAATTCATGTCACCAGAGCCTCTTCATGCAAATGAGACAGAGAAAATTGCAGGGTCAGAGTGTACATGATGGCAACCTTGACAAAGGTGCCCAAAAGTTTTCACATTTCAATTTTATGTAATAGGAAAATAAAAAAGAAAATCTTTCTTCATGCGTGTTCCAGAGGCAAGACAGTAAATAGATCACTGTAATGTCTGGTTCCTTTTTTCTTATTCATTTTTGAATTGCCCTCTGATGAAAGAGGGGTTAGAATAAATCTTTAAGGAGAGGGGAAATGAAAAGAAAGGTGAAATTGCACCTGGATACTGCAGTTAACAATGTCCACAGCACGAAGCATTTCAAAGGTGTGCTGTCCACACTACCAGAACTGGGCTCCATCTCTGACAGACTTCTCTAAAAACTGTGACAGTTTTCACTGTAAGCAACACTGAAGGACAGGATCCTGATTCCATCATTTCATGGCTGTCAGCCCCAGAGACAGGAAGGTATATTTTAGGACAACACACTCTTCAGCAGCTGCTTGCATGAATAAGAACACATTTCCATCATTAGTCATTTAGCCCATATAATGTGACAACAACATTTGTTACACAGGCTGGAGATTCATGACAGTAGCAAGAATCCAGCATTGGTTTTTATACAATTTGCTAGTGTTGAGTGCTTCAAGGAGACAAAGTATTTGAACATCAATAGCATTTGTCTTCCTGCTACCTTAATTTAAAGGGTAGGGCTGAGGGAGGATTGACTCCCAAGGCTTCAGAACCTTGGGATGGAACACTGTTGGGTCAATCCCCCACTGTGCTCCCAGAGTCTGGCAGCAGGAGACTCATGGTACTATTCCCTTGGGAAAGTGGGATCTTAAATCTTTGATTTTAGCAAACAACTGAAAAATAATGACCACTGATGAGAAAGATCTTAGTGCTTTTGTCTATGGCATGGGAAAAATTCTGATAACAGAATTAACCCTCATTCCACCCCCCCATGTCCATTCTGCAGCAACATCCAGCCTTTCCCAGGTGCCTCCAGATGCTCACACACCTCCTCCCAGGACTTCCCTTCCCCAGGCACATCTGCATCGAACGACAATGATTCAACACTTAAGTGTTCCCTTCAATCCAATTGCTTTGCTGGAGCCTCGATTCCATGACATCAAACACATGAATATGATATTTGGGTTGATGCTGCAGTATTTGAACACCACAGCTGAAGGAAGCTGTGATGAGCAAACCCTTGAGTGAGAGCTGCCTGCTGCAGAATTAAGGCAGCAATTCAAGGTTTAAAGAATTGAGGTAGCAATTAAAGTGTGTGGATTGGTGTGTATTTACCTTGCAGCTTTTCACCAGGATCTCTGACAGCCGGGTAAATACACACCAGCACTTGGAGAGGCTTGGCTCTGACAGACAATTGAAGTAAGAGTGAAACCAAACATAATCCACTTGGATTACTGGAACATTCCAATCAGCCAGGGGAAGGGGAAGAGATGGCTCAGCACTGCACAGCCTGTGCTGGGTCTCAGACAGCCTCACCCTCTGGCACCCACAGCTCCTTTGCACTTCAGCTTGCACAGGAAACCTAATTTGTATACCCAAACCTGACAGGGAACCAGCTCACTGAAAAACCCACCCCAAACCCCACCAAGACTCCTCTGAACAAGCTCAAGAGGCTAAGAAGGAGAAAAATCCTGGAGTCCATATGCATATTGTCCAACCCTGCCATTGCCTGCTCAATTAAGAGAAAACACATTAAACTGATAATAAAAATAATTTCCCAAATCCCAATTGTTCTGTGAGCATCAGTCAGTGCCAAAGCCCTGATAAATTTATGTTTAATCTCATATACAATTCAAAATATAGTTCTAAGTATAAAAACAAGCCCCACTGCTTGCCATGCACCACAGGGTTTTGTGTTTGTTTTCCAAACAGTCATGCCAGAGATGCTTCAGGCCTACTAGAAATTTCTTAACATCTGATGCATAATGAAAATATTTAATGGAGCATAAACACTCCTCTTTTCTTCCCCCCTCCCTTTCTTAAGTGGTAACCAAAGCTGTGTTTTGTTGCACATAGATGAACAAGGACTAATTTCACTTAAGTGCTGTTTAAAAGATCTTGGAACTAGGATTAGAGATTTTCTACCTGAAAACAGAGAGAGCTGGCACAGCCCAGCAGAAGGACCCCAGGTCAGAGCTTTGCTCTGTACACACTTTAATCACAACAACATCTGGAATCCCAGGATCTCCTCTCCCACTCCCCAAAACTGCTCATGTTTCCCTTCTAGAGGAAAACCTTCTGACCCTTTCAAATGAAGTCTGTATGACCAGGCTGCCTTTCAAAATTCCACATCATATGATGCAAAAAAATAGTTTACTGAGGTTTTTCATGCCTATGAGCATCACATTAAAAAGTAACTTCAGAAATTCAAGGTTCTAGTGACCTATATACTGTCAGCTTTTAAAAAGGCATAAGAAGAAACATTATGGAAACAGCTATGTAAATATAGTTCATTTAATCAAAATGTAAATAAGATTCACAGAAGAGACTTAGAAACCTTGAAATATTTATTTTAAATGAAAGGGATTAAGTCTTCAAGGTAAGATTTGTTTCTAAACTTGTAACTCCAGTATTCTAGGGCTATTGTGTGTTATTTTATTTATTAAAGGGACAGTTCTTATAAAATAAATACAGTAAGCTACTCTAACATACATTACTGCTACTTTTTGTTTCCTTTCAAGGATTTGTGACTGTTGCCACCCTGGTCTGAATTCAGCACACTGGAGGAGAAATATTCAATATCATATCACTGGTGTTTTCCAGCCTTAATCATTTCCACAAATACATTTGCCCTTTTGCATTCATACCTGATTTGGCTTGATAGCATCTGACACAGAAAACCTGACTGAAGAGGAAAGAAAGAAACAAAGAAACAAGAAGAAGAGCTAAGTAAACATCATACAGAATTTATTTTTAGGAAAGCAAAGGAAGGAAATAGAAGAGTTACTTGGAGCTTCTTTACCTACAAAAGAGAAACAGAGATTGATGATCTGAGCTCCTTGATTTACTGACAACACAACACCAGCAATACTTAAATAGCATCTTACTTGTGCTTTCAATGATGGAGCAGCTGTGAAATTGTATTTGTTGTCTTCTAGGAATAGAAGCCAGTGCTTTTAGGAAACATTTTTGTTGAGTATGTGAGGTTGTTTTTCTGCATCCATTTTTTACTAACACCTTCTGACATGGAAGTCACCTGTGCTTCCTGATAAAGCATTATCCAAGAGAGTCATTGATATCTGCCTTCTAATGTCAAAGTTTCTTTGAAGCTGGGAAAAAATAAAGAATTGACAGAAGAATTCTAAGCAATGGATGAGGTAGATTCTACCCAACAGGAAAACAATAAACCTTGTGAAGATTTTTCAGGCTATAGAAAAACTTTACAACTTTTTGTCCCTCAAAATATACTGTGGAGAGGTAAAAGTTGGAAGTGAGATGTAGAATCCCAGAATCATTCAGGAAATCATTCCATAATTCATGAAAAAGCCCTCCCAGCCCATGGAGTCCCAGCTGTGCCCATCCCCACCCTGTCCCAAACCCAGAGCTCTGAGTGCCACCTGCAGCCCTTCCTGGGACACCTCCAGGGATGGGCACTGCAAACCTCCCTGGGCAGTTCCAATCCCTGAGCTCCCTTTCCATGGGGAAATTCCTGCTGGTTCCACCCTGAGCCTGCCCTGCCCAGCCTGAGGCTGTTCCCTCTGCTCCTGTCCCTGTTCCCTGGCTGTCCCCTCCTGGCAGGGAGTTGTGCAGAGCCACAAGGGCCCCTGAGCCTCCTTTTCTCCAGGCTGAGCCCCTGCCCAGCTCCCTCAGCCCCTCCTGGAGCTCCAGCCCCTTCCCAGCTCCATTCCCTGCCCTGCACACGCTCCAGCCCCTCCAGGGCTCTTGTCCTGAGAGACCCAAAGCTGGACAGACAACAATGAATTGTGTATAAACAAATGTGCCAGATTTCTAACACCAGGTAATTAATGTGACATGGGTGCACATTCATTAGGACAAACCAATCCATATGACCTTCCTTGGCTAATTCTTCCCAGCCTGTTCAGATAGGCAAGAAATAAGATATTCAGAGAGGATCAATATTCAGATAGGATCAATATTCAGATAAGATCAATAAAGCACTTAGCTCAAAGCTGCAGTGCTGATGAACTCGAGTTTGGGAATCACTTCTGTTCAGTATGAACATGTTTCTAACAGAAGTGGGTAAGCAGGGAAACCAAGAATTGCAGTCCTCAATCACAGGAGAGGAAAAGATTTGACTCAGAACTTCAGGAGCAGCAGGAGACAGAACTAATGCTCGACCAGAGGAGATGTTTCTCAAATGCTAATGAGAGGCCTCAGAGACTTCAGGCACTTGAAGTTTGAAGGTCAAGGCAGAAATAACCTGAAGCCTGCTATTATCTGCATTGCCATAAACTGCTGGTCATCAGAGCCAGGGTTTGTGGGGTGGATTTAAAAAATGTGCAGTACTGAGCCCAAATTATCCTGTGCATTGTTTCCCCAGAACTGCACTGCAGGTATACTCTTTATTCCAGATGCAATGCAAGCACAAAGCCTGGAGAAAAAAAAAAAATGCACAGAAGCTTTAAAATATTTACAGCAGCAGCACCATTTCTATAGTTCCTGATTGTCAAGTTCTTGCTGGATTTTTAATTAGAAGTGGTGTTTTCTGGAGAAGCATTTATTAGCCACAGGAAATTAAAAGTAATTATGAGCAGGTAAAGAAAAAGTAAATAGAATATTGAAACCCACAAATAAAGAAGTCTCAAGCTCCTTGATGCAAAAGCAGAAATTCAGTGGAATTCAGGAGACAAATACACTCTTCCTTCAGATTATAAAAGGACACCTCAACTCTCAGTATGCATTTATTTTCAGCTTGCTTGCTTTAAGTATTAACAAGGCTGCAATTTTTTTTTTTTTTTTTTTTTTTTAATGGTAGAAACTTGTATTGTGGTCAGTAAAATCTACCCAGTTCAGCAGCACTTCATGGCACAAGGAAGTCGATTCAATTCAGCAAATACCTCACATCACAGAAGGAACCAAAACACAAAATATTTGATACATGCATGAATCAATGTGCCAGTATTTGATCCCAGCTGCCTGTCAGATGGCATTGAGCTGAACAGTGCAAATCTCAGTTAATAAAGCACATGAGTGCCCACAGGTGACCTGGGGTGCCTCATCTGTGCCCTGTCCCTGTCCTCAACCACCAGAGCCTGGAATATAGCAGAGATTCCACCTGGATCCCTCCTGAGCCTCTGCAGGGTGGAGCTGCCCAGGAGCTCCAGGCTGCCCTGGCACAGTTAATTTTGCACCTGGTATAACCCTGGCACAGAGGGAGCAAAGCTCAAATCCCATCTGCAGCAAGTGCTGTCAGCTCTGCCCTGGTCTGCACCAGCCCAAACACCAGCCCAGGCTCCAGGAAAAGTGTAATTCAGATTTATGAGAAGACATTTCACATCCAATATAATTGATTACCCGCTGTAATGTGAACAGAACCTCATTTGTACTAATGAACCTGTGCATGATACAGCAAAGCATTTAATACATGGAGACCACAAAATGCCAAGCCAGATGTCATTGATGGGGAGGATAATTTTCCCAGATGGATACATTTCCTCTCCATTTTGCTGCCTTCAGGTTGGAGAAGGTGGCATTTTACTCAGGAGATGGCTCTGATCTTCCACAGGCATTAGTTTTGTTCCATCACAGCCTGTGTTCTACACCAAGACACTTTCCTGTCCCAGCGAGAGCATGGAAATGCTTGTCTGCCCTGGCAAATTTTGATAAATGTAACATCAGATTAAAAATCATACGACAGCACATGGACAATCTGAGCAAGATTGAAGCTAGCACATCTCTTTGGGTCTGTTACAGAAGGAAAACCATATTAAAACTCTCACATTTTTAAAATATTCAGCCGTGAATTTGGTGTGGAAATGAAAGAACACATACATGTTATACCAATAAAAATGTGCCTTGGTGGGAAAAAAGCAAACTGTGTAGTGTTAAAAGTATTCCATTTGTTTGTTTAATTTTTTAATTTTTTACATTCTAGGACTGGTTATAAAATTAAGAAATTGTGGATATTCCACGCAAAATAGCAATCAGCATGAGAGACAGCCATGGATTCCTACATTTGTAAAAGGAATATTCCTTATCCCATTTGCTAAAATTATGAAGCCTTTTCCCTAAGTGTCAGGGTGTGCTGTAAAAAGACACAGAACTGATCAAACGATAAAATTAAAAGCTGAAATTCAGCTTTATGTGCCAGAATGCAAACTCAGATTCAAAGCAGTCAGAGCTAGCACAGACCAGCACAGTTATTTTGGTGGGTTCATTCCCAAACACACTGAACTCTCCCAATCAATTATTTTTCCAGAAGACAGCCTGCACACATTCTCTCCTCTATATGCAATCAATCCTAGTGAAAATTATCCAAAGTAGGTTGTAAATAGAGCCCCTGATTTTGCAGGCTTCACCAAATTATGCAGCTAAAATGTAACAGGAGAACAGTAGGTCTGGGTAGCAGACGAGGCATTGCTGTTAATGAAGAAAAGGCAAGTATTTAAATTGAGAAGGCATCTTGATGCCTTCTATGCAAGCTGAATAGGAGAACATAATAGGAAAATAAACCAGCTATCAGCCAAGATAAATAGGAATCCATCAACAGGGACTGTACGGAATTAGAATGGCGCAGCAAGAGAAGCAAAGACTTTAGAAGAATATACTAAAATTTTTACTTTGCATTATAATGACATCTTAGAAGCAGATGGCAAAATGCCACTAGAACAGGAAGATGTCAAGAAATAATAGTGTCAGCAGCTATATAAAGAGCTAAAAGATACTCCAGACTACCTTGTGTTTGTAAGGCTGTGCTTTGCAAAGGCTTAAAACAATTTCATCTATGCAAGCAAAACCAGCAAAGACACTGCAAACCTTGCCTGGCCCACCAGTCACTTTTAAAAACAGTATCTGGCTTCAGGATTAACCCAGATTTAGGAATCAAGGAGAACATATTTTAACATATTATAAAGTATCATTGTCATAATTCATTACAAACTAGACATGGCTCAATACATGCTTAGGGTTGCTTGTTAAATTTGTCATGACTAATTAGGAATTGTTCAGAAGAGTTTGTAGAGGGTGACTTGGGAAAATATGTCTTAAATGTGAAGGCCAACATCAATGTTCTCAATAAATCCTTTGTGTTCTCTAATGAATTGAAAACAAACTAAAATATGGGTCTGGGAGCACGTAAGGATTCAGAGCAATTCATGAAAGACAATTAGAGGAACACCCCAAGTCTCCCAACCTGCCCTCCTTACAGCCCCAGGTAAGCCCTGGGTGTTGGTTTTTCAAGGAGCAGCTCTCAGTGCCACAGGCAGTGGAACTCACATCCAGTGGGGAGGGAAGGGACAAGAGATGACAAATCAGGAGGGGAAATGCAGCACTAGCAGCAATGTTGGCTCAAGGAGTTCTGGTTATTGAGGCAGGAAAGAGAAACACTGTGGGAGGGTGGAGAGAGAGCTCCCAAAGCCTCCCTGCCCACCCTGCCAAGCCAGTACAGCCACGTGCCAGGGCAGTTTAAAGGCTGGTTCTGGAGGGCCTTGGGAATAAAGATGGACAATTTCTCAAGAAATCCTACACAGCACCAGGACTTGTCAGACAGTCCCTCAGTACACACATTTTTGGCTTTCTGCTGATTTATCCCAGACTTTCTGAGAAATACTAATGCTAGGACTGTCTTTAAAATTAACTCTATTATATGACAAAACTAAAAGGAACCAAACCCAACATTTTATGTTAAGTTGCACATGCAAGAAGTCCCTCAGTTCCCAAGTTTTTGTTATTTTATATAAATTGGAGCATGTCTGACTAACAGAGCACCAAAAATCAGCATGATGGGCTCGGTGCACTCTGGGGACACAGAGCAAAGGGCAACCCACAGCATCAGCCTCAGCTGCCCCAAACCTGCCTGCAGGAAAACAAACCAGCTGAAGCACAAAAAAAAAAAAAAAAAAAAACCTCTCAGAAAAACATCAATCCAAAAATACAGCATTCCTTGTAGCTATTAATATTTTACATTTGTGGTTTTTCATGCACCTATTTGTGCATTTGCATTTAAAGCAGCTGAGAACAAGTCCTTAATTCCCAGTTGCTTTGAGGAGGCTGGGATGCCTCCAGCTGCAGGAGACTCTGCCAAAACAAAGGTAGAAGTATTTTGCTGACTTCAGCAGACAGAGTTGAACTCTCTAATTTTACCATTTTCCATTTATAACATGGGGGTTGTTAGATCACTTGGGTAATAAAACACAGATTGTTGACTGGATCAGTTATTTTAAGGATAGAGCACATGGAGAACATATATTTCAATTTATTCCCCCAAAGGCTGTAAAAGCAGCCATAAAGCAATCAGAAAGCAGGTAAAGGATGAATTTTATGGCAGGATAAATGAATGATAATTAGGCAACAAAACAGGAGGCATAAGTAGATGGAAATCTTTGTTTCCTAGCTCCATCAAGCCTTTAGGCTTGAAAATCCTGTTGACAGTCCTGAAGAGTTTGGGTAAGCAAGGATTAGCAGGGACACATTGCCAAAGCCACTGTGCTGGAATTTGGCAATTTAAACCAATCATTGCATCCAGGAATGACTCATCAGGGCAATAAATCCAAGAGAGGGGGCTGGGGAGGGAAGTTCCATCTCCCAGCACAATTCCCACATTTGAAAGGAAAATTCACATTGTGTTGCAATACACAAAAAAGCTGAAGGCACAAAGGTATGGCAGACCCTGAGCAGAAACACTGCCCCTTTTCCTCATGACTCTCACATTTATATCTTGCAAAATAAATACAGATTTTAACCTCTTTCAAGCCAAGTTTCCATAGCAGGTAGAAAATAAGAACACACTACATTTTTATATATTACTTCATTTCCCATGTCACTTTTTTTTCTTCAAGATTTGTTCTAAACTTCTGCAAAGTCAGACTGCTGGTTTTGGGTCACAAATTTGAATTAGTTGCCACACAAACACATTCTGATTATGTTCTACTACATTCAACTTGAGAGCTGCAAACTTCTGCCTCAGCTGTTTTGGAAGATTCTTCCACTCAGCAAATAATTCCAGTTCTAGAATTTCACTGCTACCTTACAGAATTTTACCACAACTAATAGCCTTGGAGCCTAAAGTTATTTTTATTTTTAAAATGAAAATAAATGCATTGCAGCATCCTTCCTTCTTATCTCTTTTTTTAGAGAGAGAGGTATAAAAATTGAAGGGCATTTCTAACAGTCAAGGCCACAAAAGTGAAAGACAGGTACCTTTCCTCTTGAAATTCAGCCAAAATGTGGTGCAATATATATATAAGTTATTGTCTGGACATAGAAGGCATTCAAGGGAACAAGAGCTTTTGAAAAAGTAATTTGCACCGTATTTCACAATGTAATGAAGACATTTATTTGTGTTGATGTTTTCAACACAGGACAGGCCTTGCACATAATTGCATCCAACTCCTCCTCACCTCTTTTGTAATAATGGGCAATAATTTCTCCTGCATGCTTTGTATGGGTTATTCTGCCCTGGAACCCGTGAATCTGTATCAAACCAGCAAAATTAAAAATCCTTGTGTGGTTACCATCAAGACACGGGGTAAATCAACTTTAAATAATGTTTTACTCCAGACTGGATTGTTCTCTTCCCACTCTGCCATGCTTCAGACAGGAGTCAGCACAGCTGAGGGCCTGAGAATGGAGGGCTTTATTTACAAAACACAAAAGAACAGCCTGGCAGGACTGCCAGGGATGCATGTCAGGGGCTGGCTCACTATCCAACATTAACCAGTCACAAATTTGGCAAAGCATGTCTGTGAAATTGTTTCATATTGGCCTCTCAGGTGGGCTGCACGAGTGTTCTACAATTCCTTGCATGGCCTCCACATCCCAGGTGGAAAAATAACAGCAAAACAAAATTTCTGTTGCCTTCTGTCACAGACAACTGGTGTCAGCATGTTTCATTCTCCTGCTAAGGTTTTTTTTAATGATACACAAGTATCCCAGCTGAATTATCCACGATCCTCTCAAAGCTCTGCCCACTGACCCTTAAAAAAAAAGGGTCCCATAAAAGTTATTCGATCTTTCAGCCTGCAGAGGTTGCCCTGTACAGACCCCACTGACATCCCTGAATGTTCTCAAAAGAAGGATGAGAGTTGCTCTAACTGTGCCCTCAATTACGTGCAATCATCTCATTTCTGAGAATTGCCAAAGAAGAAGAGTGTGAAAAGCAAATGAGAGAACTTTTATTTTGCCAGAGGCAAACAGATTTTTTTCAAGGTATCTGGTGGCAGAAGAACTGGAACCTGAGCAGAGGAAGCAAGTCCTCAATAGTAGTTAATCACAAAGGTTTGAAAAGCACTTGTAATCTAGGAAAGTGTTGAGTAAGTCAAAGGAGGTTTGTAGAGCAAGGGACAGCCAAAAATCCACTCAGTCTTGCTAAACCCATTTGGCACCAAGGACAGGAATTCTGAATTGCAGAGAGGTTCTGAGCAAATAATGATCAGAGGAGGAACACTTGGAATAAGGGAAGCAAAACAGAGGAGATCCTGTCACATTAATATCCAATTATTAACCTACACACTACAGAGTGAGATCAAGGAATCTGGGAGAAAAGTGCTAAGCAGTAGAGTAGCATTGAGAAAGAATGAAAGAAGAACCCATGTGAGGAAATCAGAGGAAGGACACAATAAACTGGTGCAAGAACAGAGAAGTCTCAACATGAGAGGGGGGATGATATAACAGTGATTTCAGCAGGAAGAGTGGAAAGTGCAGGCTGGCATAGGTGCATAATTATCAACTCCCCTCCAACATGAACATGACAATTTCAGCTCAGCTTTCTCTGCCTTTTTTTCTTTTCCTAAGGAACTTATTTTTCATTAAAACAAGAAAACATAAGATGGAGGTATAGGAAGGCTGTGGCTGACATCTGGTATTTAATCATTCTATCTTCTAACACTGCAAACTTCATTATGTCCCCCCATAATCTTGTGTGGTGTCATTGTGTATTACAGCTTCTGCTCTCAATAAAAGCATTGTTTGAGCTAACACTGCATGGGTTATCTCCATTAATTTATGCTGACTAGCCCAAAATTAGCTACAGGTGCCCCTTGCCTCCCTCTTAATAACCCCTGGTGCTGCATTAACACATCTCCAGCCTGCTGCTGCTTCCACTGCTGCCTAGGAGATACAGAGACCTCAGTGCTCTCTCTTCACACTTTTTAAGAGGTCTGGTCCTCTTACAATTATAGAATTATTTCAATTTCTCAAACTTTACTAATTGAATAGGTTCTTCTGTGCAATTTGCCCAGGAAGGTGGGGAGTTCACAAAAGATTTTTGCATGGGAATCTGATTTTGGAAAAGCTCTGCTTCATGGATAGCCTTTGTCACAGAGTATTGGCCAGGTACCAGTCAGCACACAGGGTGTGGAGTGCCCATCCCTGGAGGTGTCCCAGGAAGGGCTGCAGGTGGCACTCAGAGCTCTGGGCACAGGGTGGGGATGGGCACAGCTGGGACTCCATGGGCTGGGAGGGCTTTTCCAGACTCACTGATCCTGGGGTTCAGATGCACCTTGGCACTGGGGAGCCCTTGCAGAAGAGAATATCCCCACCAGCCTCCAAATATGACAGCACATATTAGAAACTAAAAGCAGAATTTTGTGCTCAGAACTGCTGATCTGTTGAGAATGGTGAAAAGAATAATGTAATACAGTTCTTTGTGTAATGGAGAAGCAAAAGAGAGAGATCTTTATCTAAAGAAACACTACACTTATATAGGGTAGTACATGCAATACAAAATAGAAAAAGCTCATTGGTCCAAGAAGGCAACACCTCTTTGAAAACATGCTTTCTACAAAACATCACATCTCCAGCAGGTGTTTAATCATTGTTATAATTCCTTGTCCTTGAGCAGCCTGAGAAAGGGCTGCTTTCTTGGTTCCCAGCAGTATCCTAGTGACACCGATCCAAACAGTCACCTTCTCCCTTAAACAATTGAGCTTCATTATCTGTGCCTGAGCTGTTTTACACACATCCACTTCCATGACACCTATTTCCATTAAAATTCAGATCTACTTGATCCTGTCTAGACAAAATCCTGACCAGCTCTGAGGCCCAGCCTTGTTCCAAACAGCAGCAGGGTGGCCTAAGACATCCCAAAGCTCCCTACAGTGACAAATACTCAAATGTACTAATCAAATAAATAAAATTCACTATGTTCCTACTTCTGCAAACAAAACAATGATGATTAGTCAATGAATAGTGTTAGTATTACCTTATTTTGCCAGTGTTTACAGGTCTAGAGCCTATTCAAACACAGCTGAATACTGAAAATTGAGCAAAGTCAATATCTCTATTTTCATCAGTAGAACTTCGAGGAAGGATGTTATAATTTTTTTCTTTTAACTGCAGCACAAGGCTATTTACCAAGTTGGTTTTTTTGGTTTTGGTTTGTTTGATTTTTTTTCCCTTTGTTGGGGTGGGATGATGTTTTTTATGCAAGTTTTTTGGGTCTTGGAGGGTTTTTTTTTTGTTTTTCTTTGGTTTGGGTTTGGTTTTCTTTGGTTTGGTTTTCTTTGGGTTTTTTGTTTTCTTTTGTCATGGGTTTTTTTTTTGTTGTTGTTGTTTTTTGGGTTTTTTTAACTTTGCTTATACTCTACATGATGCTAAAGAAACAGGAGAGGGAAAGCTTGCTAGGTTTAATTCACACCAAGTACTTTCCTGGTGTGGTCCTGGATGAATTTAGCACTGAAGCCAAGCAGGAGAGCCCAAGCACTCATGCAGCAAGGCACAGGCAATTACCTCTGCCCAGCTCCCTGCTACCCAAAATAAAGCAATTCCCAGGCTGGGGTTTCAATCCTCTGTCCATCAGCCATGCTCCTGGAGTTTGAACGTGGCAGAGAGAATCCCTGACCTGCAGCTCATCCCTGCCCAGCCCTTCACACATCACAGCTGCTAACAGGGCTGCAGCACATTCAGAAACACAGATTATGGTATTGATCCTCCCCTCACCCTGGATCATGGACATCTCTCTCTTCTACCTGATAATATTTCAATTTAAAATGGGCTTAAATCCACTTTTATGTGTTCCTTTGGTGGCTTCACTGAAAGGCCAGAAAGAGGAAAAAAGCCCTGTTTTTCAATAATACTCAATAATGACTTCTTCCCCCAAACTTTTGCTTTGAATGTGACTCCTTTAAGAAAAAAAAATATTAAAAAAAATCAGTGAACACCAAGCCAAATAAATATAACAGCAATCCCACTGCTGTGCACCCCTAAAATGATCAATTACCAATTATGTCAGCTCTTCCCAACATTTTTCTCAGAGTTCTTCCCATTTCAAACAAACCTGAAACCTGTCTGCATATTCTGACTGGAAAGGAAGACACCTCTATTGCTGTGACAAAGAACTGATAAATATATTAAATATATATATATATATGCATGTTAGGATGACAAGAAGTACATTGCAGCTGAAATTAGGCCAGATGAGAAAAAAAATAATTTCAAGATACATTAAGGAACAAACTATTAATTTAATATGAGAACAAAAAGAATAATAATCTGAGTCTAGCTAGTATTTACCTACAAATTCTAATACAGGGCAGTTGAAATAGTGATTGAATGGGAAATTAATTATTTAATCTATCAATGATATTATAAAGGTGTCACCTAGACTCAAACAAGACCTCCAAGAAGCAAAGGCCAGTAAAAATTCTTCTTTTACAGACTATATAAAATAGTCACATGCAGACTACAAACAAAATGAAATCCGTACAAGAAAGAAGTACTGATAAATCAACAATGCTTAGAAAAAAAAAAGGCATAATTAAATAACCTGCACTAGGATAATTTCAGTTCAACATAATCATAAGTGATCAAGAAATATGGATATAATAATATGAGGGAAAACTAATTAAATGTATATTAAATTAAATTATTTAAATTTTTGCATATTAGTTTAAAAAAAATTATAACTATCACCTCACAGAAGATCTACAGGAAGATATATGAAATTACAGTGCCATAGCAGGCAAAAATTAAATAAACTCAGTCTGGTTGCCTTGTGAACAAGTTCTTTTTTTGCATGAAAAGCATAGACCCTGATCACATTTTGGAAAAGAGAATCAGCTCCCCACCTGTCTGGCTGTGAATACATCCCCCATTATATCAGGAATTCAGGGAAGACAGGGGGGTTAGAGCACAAAGCATGCTCAGGCCTCCAAGCATTGTGTGCCACGTCTCAAACACCTCACACTCATCAGCACTCTCAGGTTCCAGTGACCCAGAGAGCATCAGGGGATGCAGAACAAAGAGTCTGATCAGAGGAACGGAATGGATTTCACAGAATGCCAACTCCATGCAGTCATTTTTGAAAATAAGTGGCTGAGGAGAAATATGATGGAGGTCTATAAAACGAGGAGCAGCACAGAGATAGTGAATAGGCAATGATTTTTCATTATTTGCCATTATTCAAGACATAAGTGGAATAAAATGAAATTATGAACAAGCAGTTCAAAACAACCAAGAAGAAGGACTTTTCCTTTGCAACTCATAATTAAATCATACAGCTCATTACCCCAGCATGGTGCTTCTGCCAAGAGTACAAATTTTTTCAAAAGGAGTTAGATAAACTCCTGGAGGGAATGTCCATCTTCAAAGCACTGGAAGCAGTTGCTCCATATATTAGTGGGGCTGGGAGGATACCATGGACCAGGGCACCCTGAGAGGTGTCACATGCTGTCACCCAGGCTGGGGACAGGACCCTGGTGGCCACGAGGGTGCAGAGCTCACGTCCTCCCCAAGCCATCTCACCATCACATGGCAGAGCCTTGAGTCCCTCCACTGACCAAATGCACCACAGGGAACCAAATGAGGCTTATAATGCTATGATTAATGCTATGATTAATGTCTCAGACTCTCAGGTTGTCCTGCACACACACAAAATATTATTTTGGCTCAGCTATCACGTCACCAAAAAAGCCCAATGCCATCAATCAGCTGGGATGTAGGAATCTCTTCAGCAGATGAAGATGACTTTAATTCCACAAAGAGTTTGAGGGGCAACCTGAAACGTTTTAACATTTAAATTAAATACCTTTGCATTAAATGCCTTAAGAATAACAGGATGTTTGTGGCCACCTGAAGGAAACACTTGGTAAAAAACTAAAATGAAATTGCAAAGGTCTAAAAAATCCCTTTGTTCTCATTTCACGAGCCCAAACATAAAAGCTTAAATTGCCACTAATTGTCACTGGCAAAACTGAAAAAGCATCTCATTGGGAGAAATTCTCTAATCCTTGAGCAGTAAACACTCAAACACTTGGTTGAGATTGCTGTGATTCCATCTTCCATTGAAGCACAGCTCAGTGACAGCTCTGTCACCACCTTAACAAAGAGAGATCCCCCTGCAAAAAATCCTTTCCTCTTGCAGGAGGGCTGCTCCTGCTCGGCTCAGCAGAACAGAAATGGGCCCTTCATGCACTGATGTGAGAGATCCCCACCAAGAGTGCAAGACCATAAAATAACCTGCAGTACTCCCAGCCTGGGAGCCTACACTGCACAGGGGGCAGCCTCAGGAGAAACCAGTGCAAGTGAAATTGGTGGATCTATAACTGATAACATTTCCCCCAGATTTAGCTCCTGCTGCTCTCCTGCACTGATAATCCCCTCCCAAACCTCAGCTTCAGGAATGTTGTGCATCTCCTGCTGCCCTGTTGAATCCCACGTGTAACAAAAACAAGCAAAGGCTGACTGGGCTGTTCACCTCCAGCCATACAAAGGAACAAAAAAAAAAAACATGGTAGAAAATAAAACAAAAAGTATATATTTCAACAAAGTCTCTGTAGCCCTCTTCTTTAGAGGTTTTTATCCTGATGACCCATTTATTGATAGCAAGTCTTGAGAGCTCAGGAAATGTAGATTATCTCTGGGAATTGTCTGCCTCAGATTTCTTGTTCTATTTTCTCTTCCTTTCCCCCATATTTCCAGTCAACTACTTTGGTATTTCTGTCAATGACAAAAAGATTAAAGTCAACTTGAGTGCCTATTTTCCAAATTTACTTTGATTTGAGAGGAAAGTACTCCCAGAAAGAGAAATCTACCAGATTGATTAATTAATGTTCTTATTCATTAACTGACGGTTGAAAAAAAATAAAATAAAATTATACTGTAATAATGTGGTAATATCCCCTGCAGTTAGCCTGCTGTCGAGGAAATGCTTCAAGATTAAAAAAATAAGCATTAAATATGGTTAACATCCACCCAGAATGAGACTGAAATTAATTAAAAACCCAACAATATGACTATTTCCAATATATTCTACTTCTGTATTATCCAAGATTCTAAAAACGCCCCTCAATTGCTTTGTTAATTATGTTAGGTAAGCACCAGCAATATATTAAATTCACACATGGTAAATCTAACATGGGGTATTAAGGAAAGTGCACAGAAAGTCTAATTAGGCATTTAAAAAGTTTTAGATGTGCTTTCATGATCAAACAATGCAGTATAAAACAAATATTTAACACTTAAAACACAGCTACTTCGATAAGCATAATTTGGGAACTTTTAATGAAGTCACCTCAATTAGCCTTTCATTAAATAGCTCATTAAAAACTGATTTGAATATTGCTCCAGAAGAAATCCTGGTTCAGCTGTTATGATGGGATAGGGAGTCAGTGGAGGGAGGTTAAACACACGCCTTGGAACTGTCTGAAAGTCAGATTTGTTCCAGGGAAAAAGGCCTCAACCTCCTTTCACATCAATATCAGATAAACTGAGCACGTGATACAAGCCCTGGAAAAGGTAGGGATTGGATTTTTCTGGTTTAATTCTGTTCAGAAGGAAACCAGACCAAGAAACAAACTAAACCATCTTGAATATGTGCCAGGTTCTTATCACCAACTCCATTCTATCGTACTTTCAGAAAAACAACACTTGTGGGATTTTTTGGTCTGGTTTTTTGGGATATTGGTTTTTTTGTGTGTGTTTTTTGTTGTTGTTGTTGTTGTTGTTGTTGTTGTTGGTTTTTTTGTTTGCTTTGTTTTTGTTTTTTAAAGGGTAATTTAAACTTGTCTTTTCAATGGAAACGTCACCTTACAAACACATGGACAACGAATCCAGAGGCAGGGAGGCTTTTAAAAGAGCCAAGACATGCAAGGGTGCTTGAAAAATACGGCCCAACCCTGCACGTATTTATTTACAGAAGCAGTGTGAGCAGCCACTGTGGCTTAGGGACATGGAAAGGAGAATTTATTGCAGAGGAATATATTGTTTTTATTAAACTAATTGATCAGATGAGTGGAAAAATTCCCCTAATTACCTCCATGATACTTCAGTTGATCTAACAAAAGATTTTATTCCTTCATGGTCTTCACTTCAAATCCAGCTCAAGGCTTTACACTGTTTCAGGTCAAGTTAACTTGGAAGCTTTGGAGAGCTTTAAGAGGAATTAAAATCGAGACCCAGAGAGAGGAACACAAAAGAGTAGGGCCAGGCTAGAGGCAGGAAAGAGACAAAGCCAAAACACACCTTTGAATGCAACCTTAATAAGTGCACAGCATGGGAGCACTTCTCTTTCTTTTCTTTTCTTTTCCCTTTTGCCTCACCGAGAAGGAAACCAATTCAGGGACAAGACTGTGCCGTGTTGGCTCGGCCTTGTGTGCAGAGGCATGTTTTGTTGCATTACCTGGAAGAGGTCACTGAGCACTTGGACTCGAAATTGTCTAAGTGGAAGCCACATCCTGTCACTCACGGATGTTGCAAAGTGTGCAGAGCCCACGGAATGGCAGAGCCTGCCCAGGAAAAGGGCTCAGAGCTCCTGCCCTGAGCTCCTGCCCGGTGCCTCCGGCAGGGTCTGCGCCTCCCCGGCTGCAGAAAGGTCAGGGCAGAGCAGCCTCAAACAGGGGCTGACAGCAGCCCCAGCCCCTCCTGGGCACCAGGCAGCAGCATTATTAGCACAGAAATCCATCCAGTGCAGAGTAGACACCAATAAGAATGTTGCAGCCATTAATAATTTAAAGCCAATAAAACCAGCGCCTCACGAGCGCATGCAAACGTTATTATTAACATCTCCACCTCAGCTCAGCCCGGGAAGGCATTTCTGGATCCTTCTGCTTTGTTCCATCAGTGATTAACACACATGGATGGGCTCTTACCAGTGCACTCTCATGGAAACCAGAGCTGATATTCCAGGCTGGGAGGCCATCGATAACTTTTAACAATATGTGTGTTTTCCTCTCGTGTCTCTGAGCACACCAGGGCTCCCAGAGGCACCCAGAGGCCACTGAAACAAATCCATTGGAGGAACTGTCAAAGGCTGCTGAGCACCAAGGCATCCCCTCTGAGTCAGGAAACCCAGGGATCCTGGCAGGCAGATCCTGGGGAGCAGCTCTGACATTGCTGCACTGCTCTTACAGGATTCCCTCCAGCCCTCCCATCCCTGCAGACACTGCTCTGATTGCTCCAGGGCTCATGCTGCTGGACCAGCACAAGTGCTGTATTTGCGCAGGTAAATACAAATGACCACTGAGGAGCAAGCATTGCTTCAGGAAGCCAGTGCTGCCTGGCAGACTGCCCCATCCCTCTGCACAGCTCCTGCATCGCCAGGGAGCATTCCTGAACTCCAGCTTGCTGTGGTGATGCCTTGTGGCTGTTACAGGCCCAGGAGAATCTTAAAGGATGTTTCCAGTCTGGCTTTCTCAGGCTCAGCTGGGCTTTTTCCCAAGCTAGAGCCTCTTTCTCTACTGTAAACATGAGAGAAGGAATTATAACAAAGATAAACACCTGCTGGATCATGGGAAGGCTTGGGACAAAACGTGTCTCTTTCTCTGACCAATGAATGATCTCTATTCTGTTTTTCATGAAGTGTCTTATTTAAAGCCATGTCTTCCTTCAATAAATTGCTCTTTCTTACACCATGCAAGAAAGTGCCATGTTACTGTGTCTTTTTACCACTCAGTAACCCATATACAGCAACAATGCCTTCGGACTTTACCTTTTGTATTGTTCATCTATTTGTAGTCCTGCAATTCTTTGTATCACTCTAAACTCCATGTACAGTGGGAGCTGCTGCTCTCCCATTTTGGTCAGACACAGCAATTCCTCTCTGGGCTGGGAACCAGGGACACCTCACTGCCTCAGGCCCTGAGAGATGGAAACAAAAGTGAGTTGGGGGAGCAAAGGAAGATTAACCCCCAATATGCAAATGGACCAAATTTATATAAGTGTGAACACTCGTGACCTGTGGTCCATTTTTGGGTGTAGCCCCTGGGGTGCTTCATCTGCCCTAAATGTACCTGAAGGCTCTTCAATAAATAGAACTGCTTTTTAATCCCTTAATTTTGTCTGGCCTCTGTTTTTAGGTAGTGCCAAAAAGGCATCAGTGGAAGCAGTTCTGCCTCCCCTGGGGCTCTATGCATCACAGCACTCACACACGGGCTCCTGCCTTTTCATTCCATGAAGAATGAGGGGGAAAAGCCTTCAAGGAAGCACCCTCCTTCTCTCCCTGTCACGACCAAGACTGGCACTAACACATCCCACTGCTCCCAAAACTTCCCTTGCTGCCCTTTCCCCTTCCCTGCTCTCAGGGAACCCCCAGGAGCTGTCATTAGAATACTGCTGGGAGCCAGAAAGCAGCTTTTTCTCAGGCTGTTCAAGGACAAGGAATTATAACAATGATTAAACACCTGCTGGAGATGATGTTTTGCAGAAAGCATGTTTTCAAAGAGGTGTTGCCTTCTTGGACCAATGAGCCTTTTCAATTCTGTTTTGCACATACTACCCTATATAAGTGCAGTGTTTCTTTAAATAAAGCTCTGCTTTTGCTTCTCCATTGCACAAAGAACTGTGTTGCATTGTCCTTTCTGCCACCCCTATATCCAAAACAGGAGCAAGCGGCAGGGCTGGCAGGCAGCTGCTGCCCCCTCCACACCATAACCACCTCACACATCCCAGGGCTTTTCCTGGAGGGTTCATCGCTTTAAAATTCTCCAGATGTATTTGAGATTTCCCTCTTTTGAAAGGAGACCTTCAGGTGGATGTGGCAGTAAGTTATACTGGAAATAGGAAAGAAAGTGAATTGTTGGTATTAGAAAGTCACTGGGCAGGCTGGACAGAACAGGATGTAAAGTTGAGGAGAGAATTCACAGTCCTTGCTCACGTGGTGGAGCTCAGCCATTCAGCCAGAGGCACCATTTCTTTACCTTCTGGTCACTTCACAAACCACTGTAATTTCATCAGCAATGAAACCCCTCATGGAAAGCAAGGCAAAGCCCAGCTGATTGCAATGGCTGCTGCTTTTCCCAGGAATAAAAACATCAGACTTGCCCTTCTCTGAGTGCACTTCAGCTAGAGGAGGCAGTTCCACAGCTGAAGAACATCACCACTGACTGTAAGCATCCTCAAAACTGTTTATGTGCTTAATTACTCATTTTAATTCATATTTCATCCTCCTGGCAGCTTTGAAGAGCTGTAGGCAGGTGTGCTGATCACAAACTCATGCTGAGGGGCTTCTGAACACCAATGGCATAAATTCCACTTCCAAAATCCCCACTCACAACAATTAAAGGCTAAAGAGTGTGGGGAGAAAAATTAAAGTAGAAATCACAGAATAGAAATTACTTAGAGACAAAAATGGAGAAGCAAAAGATATTTTTGACTCTTCTATGCCATGGAACAATACACAGAAATCTTATTTTGCAACCTTAGCACTGAATAAGCACAATGATAATCAAAATATCTGAGAGAAGCAGAGATCAATAATCAGACACTACAAGCGAATCCATATTAACCTTAGGAACTGAGACAAAACCTCAATCTACAGTTCTTCAGACACAAATCTGCAGGGAAAAACAGGCAGAAAACACAGCAAGTTTCAATACCCTAAAATCTATCATATCTTTCCCTTTTGTAACTCTGGACAATAATTACTGTTTTAAAATATTGCACATTTTAAATGTGTAAATTAATTTTTTCTCACATCCTCCAATACACCCCATGGACATGTCTGTGCTCTGTTTACATGGAGTGGCCATTTGATTCCACACCTTCCCTCCCAAATATTTTTTCCTATCCAATTTTATCTGTTTTGGATACTGCAGGTTTGCATTCAGGTGTTTTAAATCCTGAACAGAAACAGTAGTTTTTGCAAGGGGAAATTGTTTGATGACTGCATTCCACTTCAATCTGTTTTGTGAATGAGTCCATGCCCAGAACAGAGGCTGCTGTGGGATGGGTGGTGCTTTGGGATCTGAGAATTCCTGGAAGCATCCAGGGGGGGCTGGATGGGGCTCTGAGGAGCCTGGTCCTGTGCAAGGTGTCCCTGCCCATGGCAGGGTGTGGGGTGATCTCTCAGGTCCATTCTAACACAAACCATTCTGTGATTCTGATTGTAGCTGTAGAGCTGGGGAAAGCAGGCAGGAATCTGCAGGGAAATGCTTTTCAGAGCAGGGCTGAATCCAGGAGTTGCCACAACCCAGTGCAGGGGCACAAACTGCTGCTCCTACTGCAATTCCCCCTCTGCTTCCTCATCTTGGGGCCTGACCTGCAGGAAAAATCCCCCCACTAAACCCATTTCCTTCATGTGGCTGCACTGTTGTGTTTCTGCAGGAATAAAGAGCTTTATCAGTAAAAATCCCTCCATCAGTGCAAAGCCAGGCAAGGCTGGAGCATCCCCATCTCTGCAAAGCAGCTCCTGCCCCCCAGGAGCAGCTTGGAGCACAGGCACCCTGTGAGCTGTGCCCATCACTGATTGTTCAGGAGATGGAGAATTGGGCTGGCAGCTTGGAGCACAGGCACCCTGTGAGCTGTGCCCATCACTGGGGATTGTTCAGGAGATGGAGAGCTGGGCTGGCAGCTTGGAGCACAGGTACCCTGTGAGCTGTGCCCATCACTGGGGATTGTTCAGGAGATGGAGAATTGGGCTGGCAGCTTGGAGCACAGGTACCCTGTGAGCTGTGCCCATCACTGATTGTTCAGGAGATGGAGAGCTGGGCTGGCAGCTTGGAGCACAGGTACCCTGTGAGCTGTGCCCATCACTGGGGATTGTTCAGGAGATGGAGAATTGGGCTGGCAGCTTGGAGCACAGGCACCCTGTGAGCTGTGCCCATCACTGATTGTTCAGGAGATGGAGAGCTGGGCTGGCAGCTTGGAGCACAGGCACCCTGTGAGCTGTGCCCATCACTGATTGTTCAGGAGATGGAGAATTGGGCTGGCAGCTTGGAGCACAGGCACCCTGTGAGCTGTGCCCATCACTGGGGATTGTTCAGGAGGTGGAGAATTGGGCTGGCAGCTTGGAGCACAGGCACCCTGTGAGCTGTGCCCATCACTGATTGTTCAGGAGATGGAGAGCTGGGCTGGCAGCTTGGAGCACAGGCACCCTGTGAGCTGTGCCCATCACTGACTGTTCAGGAGATGGAGAATTGGGCTGGCAGTTTGGAGCAGTGATGAGTTCTGCTTCTCTTCCCATGGAATACTGCAGGAACAGCTCCAGAGGTGACCCAGGTGACACCAAACACCCTGATGGAGGGACAGGAGCTCCCCACACCTTGAGGAACCGTGCACAGCCAGCCCATTATCCCTTTTCTCCAGGAAAAGGAAAGCTGCCTCCCCTTCCTGCTTTCCTGAGCTCCTTCCCTCAGGGCAGGAGCAAACAAGTCCAGGCTGCATTATTCCAATACTATTTAAAAAGTGCCTTGAGAAATTTGCTGTGTGCCTCCAGGAGAGGGGACTTGCTCTCCAAAGAGGCAGATAAAAGCGAGCTGAACTCCTCTGAGGAGCTGTGGGGGATCAGTGCACTCCCTGCTGCAATTTCTGCAGCCACTCGGGAGCTGAGTCCCAACGGTGCCTGCAGCAGCAGCAGCAGCTCTGGGCTGATCCTGGAGGAGTGAGAAACCTTCCATTGCCTTCTCACCTTCATGTCACCATGTGTGCACACCCTGCAAATGCACAGCACTGCCTACCTACAAAACACTGAAAATAAAGGGAATTATTCAAGCACTTCTTCCATTTATTAGTGGATATGCTGAAGTCTCCTGCTAATATCTTATTTTTCAAACATTTTTCACAGGATATTTTTTTCTTTTTTGCTTTTTATCTTCATGCAGTTCACAACAAAGATGAAGAAGTATCCAATGATTATGATTCCTGGTGTAAATCCAAACTAAATGGGACCCATGCAAACTGAAGCACAAAGTTGTCTCCTGGCATGTAATAATGAAATTTCAGTGGAACAAGTGGAGGTTTGTTACTTATATTTGAGCTCAGAATTTGTTCCCACATTTTTTCAAAGCAGTTCAACTAAGCCTGTTTTTATGAAGCTGCTAGACATGAGACAGCTGCCATTTTTTGAGGCAAAAAAAAAATCAATACAGCATGGAACCAAGGAAGACTTGCACATTCTCTTGTTATCGAGGTTTTATACTTCTCCTCTTTTCCACTTCTTTTGAAATTGCTCCCACTTGCATCATAATATTCTTCATGACACAAAAAAATTATATTCTCTTTTTCCCCAAAGTTCTGTTTAGCAGTAAACACCTCCAAGAGTTCCTCAGTTTTGAAGAAAACAGTGTCTAAGTGACATGTCTTGGTTGAAATATGTCATGATCAAAGATTAAGTCCTCACCATGAAAAAAGCAGTTCTTTGTAAGATGCTTAGGAGGATAAAACTTTTTGTGTGACAGATGTCACAATAAAACAAAATAAAACTGTAAGATCCAGAAACATATAACAGTATTTTATTCTTCCAGTCACTGATGATAAACGGGGGAGGAAAGGGAAATAACTTACACACGTTTATCTTGACACATCAGCTTTGGTGCATACAACACTTTAAGCACTCAAAATTTAAAAAAAAAAATAAAGATCTTATCAGACCTGTATCAAATGGATTTGTCAATGCTTAGTTGAGTTATATTACAAATTACTGTTTCAGATTAACATGTCTCTTGAGATTTACTTGTGTACCTGCAAGCCTCAAGGAGGGGAATATTTTATCCTCCCATATTCAGCTGTGGCACAACAGTGCTAATTCTGCCACACTTCCCTGTCCCCAGACTCTGCTGCCTGACACCACCCCCATATGGCTTTTCATGTCAACACAGGGGCTGCACCAAGGTGGGATTGTGGCCACCACCCCCTGAGCCCACCCAAAGGATCCTGTGACCCTTGTCCCTTCCCACCAGCCCAATTCCCATTCCCTTCTCTCCCCTTCTGCCTCCAGCAGGGCTGGATGTGCACGGATGGGACCCTGGAGCCAGACACCTTCTGCATTTTCCAAAGCTGTGCTGGGTGCTGGGCTGAGTGCATTTAAGGAGGGCAAGCCCAGGTGTGTGCAGCAGGAGTGGGAGGGCCACAGGCAGACCCTGAGTGCTGCAGGTGTTCAGCTCCTCTGGCTGCACAGACAAACTCAACTCCTCATGCACAGAATCAGTTACACAAATAGGATCCAATCCCATACAGCTTATAATGTGTGTGCCAACAGGGAAACAATGCAACAAGGATTTCCTAAATCATGCACTTCAAACCTTCTTTTATATATCTCTTTAGATTGGGGGAGAAAGAAATCAAATAATAGGAACAAAAGCATAGAACTCCAGTGCAATACACTGACTACACCTGTGCCTTCCTTTTTAAAGGCTTTGCATTTGCCTATCAGCTTTGCAGAATAAATTGTTACAGTATTCTTATATTCTAATATTCTTAAATTATTATTGTGTTCTCACCTCTTAGCTGCTGTAATGGAACCACTGACCTTCCCCCTGTTTTGCAGAAAATGTGAGAGGCTCTTTTGTCAGACCAGACACATCTTGAGCTTTCTCCTACAATTCAAGCGGCCCACACTAAGAATATTCAATACTTTTCCCACCACATAACCCCTGACAACAAAATGTTCTTACTCTGAATCCCCCAAAATTTTAAAATATTTTTTGTCTTTATAGCAACAGTTCACACAGAAATGCCAAAGACAGAAGAAATACATTATTTTATTTACACACACAGAGCAGCAGCTCCATTATGGAAGGAACAAAAGGCTCCCAAGCAGCCCTGCCATCCCTCACCCCACCCCACCCCCTGCCCCAGGCACTCCTGGAGCTAACTCTTGCATGGAGCCTTTCTGCAGACAGCCACAGCCTCTTTCATGTTTGACTTGTTAAAATTAAAATCAGCCTGGCACGGGCCTGCAAAGCTGCTGTGTTCAGCTCACAGCCATCCAGACAGATGCAAATAAGAATTTTTCTCTGAGAAAACCCAAGGAAAAGCTGCCCACTCACAAGGAGCCAGTGCACTTGTTTTCCCCCTCCCTATGGCATGTGCAGAAACTGCAAAACTGAGTAACTTTTCACCTAAGGAACTCTTCCTTTGGAGTCAGATGAAACTCTTAAAGCAATTTATTGCATGAAGGCACCCATGCCATGAGGGGACAGCCTGACCCTCACCCCAGAAACCTAACCCAAGATCATGTTTATCCCCTTTTCACCATGGAGTTAGAGACATTTCCAGCCATGGCATGTGTGTAATTTCATTTGCACTTTTATCTTTCATATTCTAAGCACAAGATGACTTTTCCACCCACTGAACTCTCCTCCCTGGTCAGTGTGGGCAGGATTGCAGGAGGGTTTCTTGGAGAAGCAGCACAAGTCAGGGTGTTTATGGTGGGAGGAGCTGGCCCACCAAGCATCCCATAACAGGGATTTCAGGCTGCCCCACTGGAGTTTATCAGTGTCCCAGGGAACACATCCTCACCACAAGGCTGAAGGCACAGGAGACTCACTGATTAACTCACTCATTACACAGGAATCTCCTGGAAACCATGCAGAACCAAAGCTCAGACCTCACCCCATCTGTGCTTTTTGCAACCACAGAACACATCCTTCTAGGGACAGCTCGACCCAAAATTCCAGCAAGCTGAAATAGTCTCCTGCAAGTTTTGAAGTCTGGATGTGTGCTTTGAAAAGAAAAAAACAACCTAAAAAGCAGGAGAGAGGTGCTGTTCATTTCCAACCCTATTGAGTGCAGCCTTTTTCTCCTCTCTCCGTGATAAATTGATGTGTCTGCCTCTCGTTGCTAGCCCTGTTCACACGAACACTGAACTTGTCAGCAACAGGGAATGCATCATTGAAGAGCTGTTGTTTTCCTGTGAGACACCTAAAATCATGTCAATCCACAGATGGGCAAACAGAACCAAGCACTCCTCAGATCTGGGGAAAGAAAACCCTCCAACAATCTCTATTTTGAGATTCAGAGCAAATACAGAGTAAATATTAAAAGTACCTCTAAATCATACCCAAAAATCTGGTGATCTTCTATTGAAACAGTTGAAATGCAGCCTGTATTTCTCTCCAGTTTAGGACAGAAAGAAATATTTGCCTGTTTGCCTGGAGAACAAATTTTTAAATAGTCAGAATTTAAGAAAAAGAATCATTCTGTTTCTGCTAAAATTCTTGAAATCATGAACACAAGGATGTCTGCCTTTAAAATCCCCTCAGATTAAACTCCTTTTTTCTTAGTGCAGAACATAAAACAAATTATTTCCATTTTTCAGCAGCTGAACAGATTTTTTTCCCACCTCTCATCCAGATTCTCTTGCTCTTTGAATGCCTTGAAATGCAACTTTGGTCAACTTCTCCTTTTCAGTGATTTACACACATTTCATTTCCTGATGTGCTTTATTCCTGCTGCTCACCTGAGGGGAGGCAAGGCTGACACACAATAGCTCCTCTCTTCTCAAATATTGCTGGTGATTAACTGAAGGATTAGATTTCTGCTTCTGTAATGATTTCATTTTAAAAATCTCTTTGTGTGTTCAGACCCCAGTGCTTGGGGAATGGTTTTCCTTGCTGGGGAGCAGATGTGAGGAAAGAGCATGGGCAGCCCAATTTCTTCATTAATATTAAAGGGGCTGGTACAGAGTGCCTGCATTCCTCAGGTGCAGCTAAACTGCATTTCTCCCTGAATTCTGGAGAGCTGAGCAATTGGAAAGAAACAGCACTGGGGTCTCTCAGCTGGAGCCAGGTGGAGAGCAGCCCCCAGCCTTCCCCAGACTGCTGCAAAGCAGGGCTCAGTGCACTGGCAGAAGCCTCTCCTCTGGGCTGGTCTCCTAAATTTGCCCAGGACAGTCTCAGGAATGATTCCAGCCCTGGGAATATTTCAAGCAGGAAAGCAGAGCACCCCTGGGCCCTTGCATTTGGGGAATGTGTGGGATGGCTTTCCCCAGTGCCACCAGCACAGCAGGGACCTCTCTCCAGTAAAATCATTTCAATTTAACCAGAGCAAAACTTCTCCCTAAAATGAAAGTCAGAGAACACTTATCCAGCCACATGGACCCCACACCTTACCTTTAGCACCCCCCATTCTCCAAATGAGGGAAAAGATTCCTTTCCATCCCTCAGACCCAGCTGTTCCCCCTCCTCTTCTGTGCAATGAAAAGCATTTTCATAGAGCCTGTAGAAAAATTCCCAGGAAAACACAGTTCAGAGAAATGATGGTTTCCATCCCTTTCTGGCATCCCCTGTAAGAACAGGTAAGAGATCTCCCTCAAATCTGGGACTACCAAATGTAAATCAGGATGTCTTCCTTGAAATCCAAACTTGCTGAATTTACACTTGCAAGGCAGGGCCACTGCTCTCAGCTAAAATATAATTGCCAACATTCAAAACAGCTTCACCATCACTCTAAAAGTAACAATTATATAAGTGGCTTATTTTAATATTATTTCACAAAGCAACACAATTAATAAGCTAATTTTTGAAGCACTGCACTCCTCACTTACTGAGGAGACTGTGGTGCCATTGTGTCAGAGATAATTCTGTTTGCTCAGTTACCAAAGTCAGATTTAAGTAATATGAAACAAGCAATTGACAGAAAAAAAACACACTTTCATGCATAGACCATATGCAAACTTATTTATCATATGAATAAATAAAAATCAGAATGTAATCTTGGTGAATTATATCTTCAGAGTATACTTAACGGGAAATGAAAAAGATGAATCAACATTTAATTAGCTTTGGATGCCTTTTCACAAAACAACTGATAAAAATTCTCTCCTCCTTCCCTCCCACGAAAGCTTAAAATGATTAAAACATTTTTGGACACTTGGTGGTTTTATCAAAATCTCCCCAAAGGTTCTCCAGTGTCTCCTTTATTTCCTGTGCTTTACATCCAGAACAACAACAGAAAATAAAATATTACCAGCTGAACTAACAGAAGCTAACAGCCTGTAAATTCCAAGAAAATTTTGAAGACAATTCTTTCCTTAAGCACCTCAGTCCTCCACCATCTTTTGTTTGTCAAATCTGTCATATCTGTCAAAGTATTGATTTTTTCCTAAAAATAATTAATAATTAATAAATAAAACAAATTAACACAATAACTGATGACCAAGCTAAAAGTGAGGAAAAAAGAATCCAGCAGAGTTTTTGTGATGTTCAGCTGGCTCCAGGCAGGGTGGTTTCATTCCAGGGCTGCAGGAACAAGGTGGAGGCCCATGGAGAGCCAAAAGCTGCTTCCAAAAGGGATGAAGTTGACAGAAATTCCAATTCCCTGCCATCCAATGCCAGATCCCAAACATAACACAGAACAATTAATTGCTGGTCCCCACAGCACACAGAAAAAAAAGAATTCTTTTATCTTCTTCTGTCCTTACTCCTTCCTGTGTTCCTGAATTTTTAGACACAAACTA
Organism: Oenanthe melanoleuca; assembly: GCF_029582105.1. Lineage (NCBI taxonomy): Eukaryota > Metazoa > Chordata > Aves > Passeriformes > Muscicapidae > Oenanthe > Oenanthe melanoleuca. The sequence continues at coordinate 19,611,862 of NC_079345.1, read as the reverse complement.
AAACACTTCTTCAATTTTTTTTTTTTGCACTCCCTTCTGTTCATTTCCATTTTCATCCATTTTCCATTTTAGTGACTTAACCAAGTCACTAAAAACTTTCATTTCCAACCATTAAATATATTAACACTTCTCTTCTGCTCCTCCAGTCTAAAGAATACCAGATTCTCTCTTTGGACACTGACTTCTTAGATGAAGGTCAGTTCTAACATTGTCTTATCCACAAGTTACAAAAATCAAAGAAAGCCAAATATAACAACATTTTCCAGAAAAGTATCACAGCCAAATAACCCTCAGAGACAGGAGAAAATGCTCTGTCAGGTAATTTGGGATTTGAAGGGGAGTGTTGACATAGTTCTTATGACAGTGTTATCTCCTGATTTTGAAATAGAACTTGACAGATACAGTAAAACTTTGTGTTGTGGTAACAAAACAGAAAGGCACCAGATCTCATCACCTACTTCACAACCTCGAATTTTCATCTTGCTGGATCTATTTTCATTTACCATCTTTAACTAAGAAATAACCTAGGAAAAAAAAATATTCAAAATAAATTCTCTAGCAAGAAAGAAAAAAAATTAACCCATCCACCCTACTGGGAGGGTGTTTTGGAAACCTATTCTGATCTCACATATTCATAAAATCAGATTTTGAACTGTGAGTGGCAGGAGGTCCTACATTAGGGGAAAACCACCTTCTAATCTGTAATGCACTCATTTAGCTGTGCTTTAAGGTTTATACCAGATTTTGCTAATGATTGAAATCCTTGAGCACCTTTGAAATATTATGATTTAGGTGTGAGGTCACAACCTAGGAATACATAAAAAAATATACATCAGATTTGAGATTAGGTCTCACTAAAAGTGAAAAATAGTGGGCAAACACACACCTGTGATGGTGGCCAAAAAAGTATGCATGCAAGAAATCTGAAAAGCACAGAGAGTTCTTTCTGTTAAAGTTATAGAGACTGCAAAGTTTCAAAGAACTTCAGCTTCACATTCTTGATAGAAATTATTCTGATTGAAAGCAGCACAAAAATGTTGCACACAAAATAATCAGCAAACAAATGTTCAGAGAGATTAGGGCATGCAAGAGAAAAGATTTGTTAGTTTTAACTTTCATTAATAATTAAAAAAAAAAAAATAGTATACAGCTAAAGGAAGACAAAATGAATGAGGGCATGTTGGACTGCAGTGAAGTTGGGGATATCCCTGGCAGTGCCCAAGGCCAGGCTGGGCACTGGGGCTGGAGCAGCCTGGGACAGTGGGAGGTGTCCCTGTCATGGCTGGGGTGGCACTGGGTGGGATTTGAGGTCACTCCAACCCAAACCATTCTGGGATTCTGAGGCTGCCCCAGACCCCACAGGTGAGGGGCTGCAGCCCCTGCCCATCCCACAGGGAGGGATGCAGGAGCTCTGACAGCCCCTGCAGCCAGCCTTTGGCACAGCTGTGGGAAAACAACCCAAGAAAAACCAGCAGCTTCTTAGACTCTGACTGCCAAAATCCTCATCTCAGTGCTCAGGACAGACTGGTTCTCCAAATGCAACCAAACAGTGCAAAACCTCCTAAAAGTTCCAAGTACAGGGAAGTGTCTCAGACTGGATAAAGTCAGTAACCACAACACACCAAGCCAAACCTTGCAGAGCAGTGCAGGGATTGCACTGGAGAGCTGTGCTCAGCTCCCCAGGTACTGTGGTGGCAGGCACAGGGTGGTTGGAACCCTTGTGACTGCAGGCCTTGAAATCACTTCCCTTGAAGAGGATTTTTACTCTCTCTCTACCAGGAAAGATGATTCTTTTTGGTTCTCTTCCTGCCCTTGCTGTGCTCTCTCTGCCAGGGGCTGCGTGCACCCACAGTTGCAAACATCCTGGCTTGGCAAGAGGTTTAGGACAAGAAAATTTACACTGATTTTAAGACTAGATAAGTTATGTGCATAACAATACTTGTTTGCAAGAAAGACTTAGAAAGGGCTGGGTTAGAAGGGACCTCAAATCCCACCCAGTGCCACCCATCCATGGCATCCCAGGCTGCTCCAGCCCCAGTGTCCAGCCTGGCCTTGGGCTCTGCCAGGATAATCACACTTTTGAACACACACACTGGCTAGATGTTTCAAATTATCCAACAACAAATCATTATTCAGAGATGGCAAAAAACCCCAAGCAGCTTGAATTTCTTCCAAGGTAAAGAACAAGGAAAGCTGACAGGCTTGGGGGTTCATTTATCCTTGTCATTTAGCAAACAAATCCTGCAAGGGCATTCTTCCAGGAGTCCTGAAGCAGAGCTCTTCTGATTTCTTTGATTGTTTTATTTTGATTGTTTCTCTGTAATCTATTAATACGACCCAGAAGTTTCAGCAGGAAATAATTCTTAACAGCCTTTACCTGATGAGAGTGAAAATTGAACCGAACTGAAACTTCCCAGGTTCTGCCACTTCTTCCAAAAAGCCTGGCTAATTTTATTGTAAGACACTCTTGAGTTGTGTAGAGTGTTTTCAAGGCCATTTAAGACTTGAAACACAAAGGGGATCTTTGCTACTAAGGAAAAAGAAAAAAAGTAAATAATAAAAGAGAAAGAAACCGTACATCAAAATCAAAACCCACCTTTCAGTCCTGGCACTTTCTGTGCACAGAAACCCTGAGAACCCCTGGAAAGATGACACACAACCCAACACAGAAAAAAGGATGACTCTGTGACTCTTCAAAAGCACATGGCCCTTTTTTTTCCTTTGCAGAAGTCTATGTTCTTGACCAGGACAAAAGTTTTTTGAAAGCTGACAGATTTGGTAAGGATTCAGATGCTCAGTGTGTGCCACTGCTTAGGCAATAGCAGAATAAAGAATGGTAATCGAAAAAAAGGGTCTGGATTAACAAAAGTTGGTGGAGAAATGTTACACTGTGGAAGATGAAAATACAGAAAATGAAATGTATGAATTATTTAGGTGAATGAGCAGTTGCTAAAAAACCACAAAGTGTCAATTAATTCTAAAACTGTTTCTATTCTTGTGGAAATTTCATTTTTAGGCTACAAGATTCCAAAGATTTATAAGGGAAGGACAGTTACTTGCTGCACATAATGCAAGAGTGAGCAACCCAAAAACTGCATGACAACACAAAATACAAATTTTTAATTTGGCAGAGGAAACTTCCTCTACCAGTTTTACATTCCTCAGTCTCCAACTTCGTGGTCCTTTTTTCCTCTGTATGTTTATGTAGGAGAGCATGTACATATATATATAAGTATATGTGTGTGTGCATTATATATATATATATATAAACATTCATTGATTCATAATGACTAAACACTTTACAACTTGTGCAGAGTGGGTATAAACATCATTAAATAACACTGACCTATATCCTACAAGTCCACCAACACACACCTCCAGTAAAGGTGAAACCATTCCTGACAAGGCCAAACAGAAAATCTGTCCAAGTCTGTCTGGTGCCATAATTCAGGAAGGATGGAGCAAAAATCCTGTTGAGCTACTGCAGAGCAGAACTCGGCAACTTGCTGTGAGTTCCACTGTGTGTCTCAGGCTATGCCAAAGTTTGATATGATGTGATGTGATGTGATGTGAGGGCTGCAATCACAATTAAAGGATAGCACAGTGCTTGACAAGGGCTGCTGTAAGAACTGTCCCACCTGATCTGAGCTGTGCATTTGTAAATTCTGTAAGAGGCTCTTTACTATGAACATGTGCTTGGGAACATGCCCAAGCCATGCAGACCCAAATATCCTGCTGGTACAGGTGAGTCCCTGTAGCTGCATGAATCTCTATTTGAGCTTATCAGTACAATCCATTGGTGTTTCCCAAGCAATTTAGCCCAAAATATCCAGGCTTCAAAGGATGTGGGTGCCTTGATCCCTTCCAGGGAGGGGAAACACCATCTGTGGGGGTGGTGGAGCTCCTGTGCATGGGGACCCTTCTCTTGGGTGAGGCTCTTGGTGTGGTGACATCAAGGGATCCAAGGTTGCAGAACTGGGGGGCAGACCACAAGCAGTGATTTGGGATGTGGTTTAAACCCCTAAGAAAGCTGTTCACACTTTTAGCACCACGGTGTAAATCAGGGCTGGTTTTTAAAAGCTCTTTTCTAAGCTAGAACAGCCTCTGGAGCTAGCTGGGTTCTTAAAGCAGGACTGAACAATTTAATCCAGCACAACCAGGCTCACAGTCTGGTGGCAGACTTGCATGTTACAGTGTAACAGAAATAACCAGGAGTTTCAGCAGAAATCCTGCCAGATTTCCTTTAGCCCTACAGTAATTCCACCAAAAGTGATAAAATCTGTGCAACAAATGGGTGGCACTTTAAATATGAATGTTTCTTTAAAGATTGCTTTGATAATATACACAGCTGATTAATTACTCCAAGATTCAAATTATTAATATCTTCTTGGACATCTGGGTAAGTTCTGTTTAAAAATAATTCCATTTATAATTGCAACAGGGAAATTTCAATAAAGAAAAACACTGGCAAACAATGATCCAGGAACAATTTTTCAACGTGTTTTAATTCTGCTAACAGGTTTCCAGGGCTCAAGAGACATCCTCAGTCAGACATCATCCCTTAAGGCTCCAGTTCAAGGCTAGCTTTGGCTTTTGGAGTTTTCCAAAATATTAATGCAAGGCGCTGTTGCCGTTGGGCTAGGGCAGTGAAAAGGATGCAGCAACAATACTTTCCTCATGCAGAAGAGAAGTAAAAAGCCCTTTATTAAAGAATCAAATCACTTTTATAGACTAGATCGTGGTAGCAAGGACAGAAGTGATTTCATTGGTACAAGGCAGGTGACAACCCTGGTAAAGATAATTTCACAAAAAAATCACATAGCTCACACATCCAGCAGGTGCTTAATCATTGTTATAATTCTTTCTCTCGTGTTTTCCTTGAGCAGCCTGAGGTAATCCAATCCTACTTTTTCCCTGGTGTTCACCAGAATCCCACAAGGTGCACCTGGACAGTGGAGCCCCTGTGAAGGCTGAAGGACAGAGCAGGTTTGGCAAGGCTTACTGTGCTCTGCAGCCCCATGAAGGATCCCAGCCTGACATGACAGCAAGGAAAAGGCAGAGCTCCTGCTTTGCTCAGCATCCTTCTGCCCTGAGCCTGGAACAGACACAGCACCGAGTGCAGGCTCACATGGAAGGTGTGAAGGCAGCTCTGGGTCAGCAGCCTGCAGTTGTGCTGCAGGAGATGCTGCTGGCAGCTCTGGGAAGGTGTTTGCCACATTCCTTTGCACACCAGCAAACAGAGCAGGGTGTGGTGACACTTTTACCCCACCCGTGGGGATCCTGACTTGCTGACTGCCAAGGAGTTTTGCTTCTGGCAGAGGCAGAAGCATCTGCACACCCACAGAGCACGAGGGACTTCTCCCAGGATGGAAGGAGTCACAGAACAATTATCCCAGTCTCTGATTACATTAATAACCTACAAGTTGGCTTTGCTCTGAGGAGCAGAACTCCTTTATTGCCTGCAGTCAGAAAGCTCTTTGGGTCTGCAGGAAGTGATTACAGAGTCAGACAGGCAGTTTTGTGCCTGGCTGGGCTGTGGAGCAGTTCCCAAGCAGGCTGCAGGTTTGGAATGGGGCTGTTCCCCTCTCTCACACCCCTGTGCCCCTCTGGGGGCTGCTGCACCCAGGCACTCATGGACTGCAGATGGCAAAAGCCCTTTTCCTGCAGTACCTCCTGTGTCCTCCTGAGCTGGGAAATGTCAAACAAAGGACCAGTCCTGCTGCTCATTAAAGAGCTGGAATTGAACTGGTAGGAAGCTTGCACATCTGGTTCTTTGTCTCCATTTCTGCTGCTTGTACTATTGCAGAGATTATGCACTGTGTGAGTCACAGTATAACTTCTAATATTAACAGCCTGATTTCCCACAGTTGCTGGAGTTTCTTTCCCTCTAGAAGCATGAATTACAAAAGATTTCTCCTTCTCCTTCACTTTTGAAAGCAATTAAAAACAAACTATTTAACAAATCACTAACTGCCAAGAAGTGTTCAAATTAGATCTTTTCATAGCCTTCTTACTTTTAATTTGGAACAGAACCAATTGGCTTTGAGATCTCTCCTCAAAAAGATACTTCTGCTAACATTTCTGTATATTGAAAGCTGTAAAACAAAAGAACTTTTAATGTTTTACAGTATGGCTTTAACGAGCTAGAATTTCTACAGATGTACATTTGCACCAGGTACTGTACCAGGTTTGGATTTAATTCCTATGTCATGTTCCTAGATTCTAAAAGATAGATGAAGGTTTGCTAATATCATTCTTTCATCATTATTCAAATAAATGTTGATGTAGAACAGAGGCAGCAAAGAAAAGAGAATGGGAGGGAAAAAAATAATCATTCCCTATTTCTTAATAGTCTGGATAAGATGGATTTGTATGTTTTGGCTTTCAGTAGCAGAAGCAGAATTGCTCTATAAATGTCAGTTCGGGCAGCAGATCCAACAACAGGCTCCCCTACCCCCAGCACTTAATTCTGATTATTGCCAGACAGAACTGACTCCTTCCAAGCAGCACTTGGAGAATGGTCCCATTGTACAGGGCAGAGGGGCTCCTGCTCCAGTGGAAACTCTGTTATCTCCCAACAGCTGCTTGCAGTTAACTGCAGCCCAGCTTAAAGCCTTTCAAGTCTGCTCCTTGTTTAGTCTTGGCTGTATGGGAGCAGCTCTGGGAGATTAACCTGTTGTGGGCTGCTGGGACATGGACTGAGAGCTGAACAGGCTTCCCCTTCTCCACAGCACTCCCACACCTTGGCAATAAAACTGCAGTTCTCTTTGCCTTCTGCAGCACCTGGAGCTAATGAAAGGTTAAAATTTCCAGAGCTAAGTCAGCAGAAGCCTATCCAAAACCATTTAGACAGCCCTTAAAAAAGCCCACACATAACGTACACATTTTGGTACTAAAACATGAGAACTGGAGAAAGAAAAAAAAAATGAATTCTCTTAGTTCTCTTTTTTCTCCTCCAACAAAATAAAAGGCTGCCTTGTCAGGTTTTAATTCCTTTTGATCTTAAGCTATTCCTTGCAGACAAATACCAATATTTGCTTAGGATTCGTCCAGAAAAACAGAAGATTTCTTGCCAGCAGTACTTCTCTCCTGTTGATCCTTACAAACCTTAACACAGAATAATATCACTGCTCAAACTGCTCCCTGCACTTGGCTGAATTGTGAGCACACCCAGAAGGAGGCAGGAAGGTCTGGCTGTAGTTAAAACGTGCTGCTGCTGACAGGACCCACCTGAGGGATGCTCACACACTGCTGCACCTGCAGGGCAGCTGGCAGGACAGGCCCTTCAGTGCCACCCCCTGCCACCCCCAGGACGAGCACAGCTCAGACACTGGGGGTGTGAGTGACCCTAATTGCAGGTTGGAAGCCCCAGTGCTCCTTTCCTTACCCAGGCTGCTCTGTGAAATGTTCAGGAGTGACTCCCCCAGCAGAGTGTGACCCTTGGGGAGACAGTGACACTCGAGGACTCTGCTGCTCCAGCAGAGCCTCCACAGCTCTCTCCAGATGGGAAGGAACAAGAGGTTCAGTGTGATTCAGTTGTTCCTCTGCCATCTCTTTCCATATTCATAAGTGAAGCTTCTCAAATGATGTATTTTTACCAAGCAGACCTCGTGTGGCCCAATATCCCTAAAAGTTTAGCACACTCTTGTTGCTGTAATAATTCACAAACTATTTTGAGCAAGCAGTTGCAAACAAACAGCAAGTTACATTTGCTAAGTGTGCAGACTCCTGTGACAAGGAAGGAAAGCTGGTCGAGTCTAGGACTTTTTCAATTCTTGCATTGCAGTATTCCATTGATTTTGAACATTCTTCAGTACTGAGCCCCATCCTCTTCCACTCTGGCAGGCAAAGTGACACAGGTTATTTTGTTAGATTTGACCAGTTTATAGGGTGATATTCTCTTCCTTTGCTCCACTGTCCAGCAGAGCTCTGTAACACAGCTAGCCAGGTTTGCCAGCCACTGCTGCCCTTGGTTTTAGGTTCAAGACGATCTTGAGCTATTTCACGTTGCTTGTTCTTCCTGAGAATTATTGAATGGGTCAGGAAATTGCCCTGAGCACCTACAAGCCCTCTCCTCATGGTTTGAAAGTTCTCTTTTGCAGCCTGGGATCTGCCAGGAATAAACCTCTGGGGTGCTGAGAGCTCTGGAGGTGGCTGAGCCGTGCTCAGGGTGCACAGCCCCTGGGGGAAGGCAGAGATGCTGGGCTGCCCACCCCAGAGAGCAGGGCTGACCTGACCTGCAGCATCCCAGCTCCAGCTTTGGGCTGCCAAAGTAGTCCTAAGTGGGATGCACGTGCCTCAAAGTCTAACACAAATGTGTGCTGAGCTCTTCTTTCCTCTCTCTTCACTCATGGCTGAGCATGCTCTATGCTCAACCCCCAGATTTTAAATTTACTTTTTTAGTACTCACACAATTAAACAATGGCAATTCTGTATGAGTTAAACAAAAGCCAAACACAGCACCAAAGAAGAAGGACATGCACATTTGGATGTGCCTCTAGGCAGAAAGAGAAATCCACATTTCTCCTGGGAGTTCAAACAATGCCCCAAAACTGGCCTCAGGTGCCCAGCATGGGTTATCATTACTGCAGAGCACTGCATCCTCCAAAGGAATGAACTGCCTCCCAACAGAGCAAAGCTGAAGGAAGGGATGTCTGATCCAAGAACCACCTCCAGCTACCACCCAGCAGAATGTGGGGAACATCACAAGCCAAGATTACCTCACTTCCAGAGAGATGGACTTTCAGGGCTATGGGTTAGAAAGCCTAACACTTAATTAGAGCTTTTTAGAGTACAGTGGGAAAGATTTGAAAAACTGGCCTTCAGCACGACAAAGAGCTGAAATGCATCATCAACCCAGGGCACAAGCAAATGAACTGTTCCCAGGAATTTCTTTCCAAGAGATAATACTAAGGATGAGACAGAGGTTTTCTTTGGTTTTCCTTGGAGCAGTCAGACTGATGTCAGGCTCAAATACCAATTTATTTTCCACAGGGTTTCATACCCCAAGAACACAAAATCAATTATTGAGGGCCTGGATGTCCTGTGAGATCAATGCAAAGGTATTTGCTGACTTCACTGAGTTTTACAGCAGGTTCTTCAATTCCTTTGCTGCTCCACAGTGAACGTTGTTTACAAAGCAGGACACATAGTTTATAAATGCAACTCTTCTCAATACAACATAATTTTGGAACATTTACATGGGGGAAAAAACCCAATGCACTAAATGACTGCAACATCCCCACAGAAGAATAAGATGGATGTTTCAACATATTCGCCTTTCCTTGATGTTATATTAATGAACATTTCATTTCAAACACAACCCTTGTTCTTAGGAAGCATCTGGCATTGTGGTTAATGGAATTAGGCTTTTTTAATATATAAATATAAACAATCTAAATATAAATAATTATAAATATATAAATATAAATAACATAAATATAAGTATTAGATGCATAAATAAAAATATGAATTCAGATATAGCAAGTGAGGATGCCCTGTTTTATTTCACGTGCATAAATTGGTCCAACCCTGTTTCTCCAACCTTTGTGGAAGGATTAACTGGAGAAAAGGTGGTAGATTCAGAGGGACCTGGTGACAGCCTCCAGAGCCAGCAGAGGTGTCAGAACATCCTCTAGAGACTCCTGACAGGATATTCCTGGCTGCCTTCCCACCTCAGCTGCTGCCCTGTGGCTGCAGCCAAGAACCTTCCCATGCTCTGGAACTGAGCTGCTCAAGGTGAGGCCACACCAGTGCTGGCTACAGCAGAGTGATCATGGCCTCATAATGCTGCCAAAATAGAAAGAGTTCTTTGAGTTGTATTTAATATTTTGACAGTGTGCTTTTCATGGCTCTTTCCATCACTTTTCTCATTTATCTCATTCCTCCCTCTGTGACAGAACTGCATATTCTATTAAAAACAGTGAGAAGGATCAATAGAGGTTGAAAAATCCTAAAAGCTGGGGTTTGTATGCAACTTCTGTGCAAGAATTTTAGCTAGATTTATCTGAATCTTTGAAAATATTATTGAACTCTTGAGAATACTCTAATCCTTATAGAGCTACCTCTGCTCATGGATAATCAGAGAAACTTGTTAATTGAAATTTTTCACACTACTCAGATATAAATTGTTGCAATCAGGGAAATATTCTGAATGGAAAAAGGAGCTGTAGTTAGTACAGCTCTGATAAAGCCCACCCTTGCTGAGGATGGAGGTGCCCTGCAGGGTGAGAGCAGCCTCAGCCCTGGGTCAGAGCCCACATGTGCTCCCTGCCCCAAAAACCACCCAGAATTTATCACCAGCTCAGCTGGAGCCCTCCTGGTTACCAAAAAGCCGTGGTGTCTCACAGGCTGCCACACCCAGAGTGTTCCCAACATCTGGGTGATCCCAGCTGTGCCCAAACCCAGCCTGACCCCGGCTGGGCTCCCTTCCCAGTGGCTTCCATGAACAAAAAGCATTTTCTCCCTTCACCCCCAAACCCTCACAGGATTCATTTAAATTCCTGTGTGAAATGGAGTCGCAGTGGTAAGAGGTCACTCACAGAAAGATGGTTTTTGCTTTCAGGATCTCTTTCCATTATGCTAATTCCAAAGCTAAGGTCCATGACCATTATTAGCCCACACTTTTTATTCCTGTAATGCTGTGCAGCAGGGCATTAAAGAGCCTGCCAGCTAATGCTGTGAGTGTGGGCAAGTAACAAAACTAAAAAAGCATCTTTAATAATGCTGTCATGATCAAAATTCTGGTCAGGACTGCAGAATATATGCAGTCACTAGAGCAGCATCAAGCCATTCAGCAAACCTTTAGTTTTTCGCATCTCTCTGCCCCATGTTTGTTTGGGGTTTTCATTTTGAGACCTTTCTGTTTTGATTTGGATTTTATTTCTGATTGTTTTTAATGATGTTTTTTTCTGAGAATTGCAAAATATTCTAAAATTATTTCTTAGCTTGCATTATTGAAAGGAACTGAGTTTAGTTATACTCTGGGCCTGTAAATAAGTGGCAATCAAATTACTACAAAAAGGATTTCAGATAACATCCCTACAAAAATGAATTCTCAGTTTTACATTCTCTTTGACTGAAACCTATTCCATATTTTTTATTAAAATAAAGCATCTGCTTAAGCTTCAATTCTGTATCAGGCAGTGACATCAGAGAAGGTTTGTCCCCTACCCAGGGCTTTTTCAGGATTAGAGGCCTAAATTAGCAACTCCAGCATCAGAGGTGCAGTTGCACAATTACATTTCTATGGGAGTTACTCATCTGAAGTGAAAATCCACGCTGGGGAGCAGCTCCAGTGGAGGAATGTCCACAATGCTTCCAGCTTCATGGAATCCCCAAAAACCCAGACAGGCAGGATGTGAGCAACGTGTCTGCACACAAAAAGTGTCTGTTTTGTCTTCAGACACAGCTTTGGGTAATCTTGAAAAATGTGGAAATAGCCTAATGAATTGTGGTTTGTTATCCTGGGATTTAACTGTTCAGAAGTGGTAAAATATCAATTAACATTTCCAGGACTGATTGTGTGTGCTGGCCCTTTGTTCCCCTCTGCTGGCCTGAGGCAATCTGAAGGCAGGAACAATTTCCCAAGTTAGGAAGAGGGATGGAACACATTAGTAATAAGGTCAAGATTAGAAAGATTGGAATAGAAAGAAAAGATTGCTAAGAGGGCTTGCAAAACCCCCCCTGCACCAAATATCACCATTATCTGCTGAACACTGCAGTTTGGGTGGTTGAATTTTGGTTTGTGATAATAAGTCAGAAAGAAACACACAAACATATAGCTTTCTTAAAAGACATCAAGAGGGGGAATTATACAGATCAGTCCGTGGCATCTCAAGAATTTATCTTGGATACAGAAATATATTTAAATATAGTGGCATCAGCTGTATCCCAGTGCAAGACAAGGTGAGAAATTATTAAAAAGTAGGAAAAAAGTCATCTTCCCTCCCAGTTTGAGTGAAATGTCTCCTAAACTAAACAAAGAGAGGAAGGAATAAAGCCCTTGGATAAGTTCAGAGTTCAGAACAAGTCTCTTTGATGGTTTAGGGAGCAGAACTTCAGGAAATTGTTGTTCTGGGTATGCCATAGCTACAAAACCCACGGGGGTTTGTCCTGACCAAGAGCAGGACCTGCCCCAGAAATGCAGGAGAAATCACAGCCCTGGCACCTCCTCCTCCTTCAGGCAGAGTCAATCCTGCCTGCTCCTCTGTCTCCAAGCTGAGGAAGCACTAATTCATGGGGATAACAAGCACTAATTAATGGGGATAACAAGCACTAATTAATGGGGTTAACAAGCACTAATTAATGGGGATAATAAGCACTAATAAAAGATCTTTAAGAAAAGTGGAAGGGAATGTCCAGGTTCGTCAGCACTGAGCTGGGTTTTGAACCCTGACAGGATCCTAAAAAGCCAGTTTATGAACAACCATAACAAAGGGCCATACCCCACAGTACAGTACACCACTCATCCCTGCTGGAAAAGAATTCCATTGCCATGCCAGCCCCTGGAGTGGTTACAGCCAAACCCACCAGTCTCCTGAAACCCATGGGCTTGTCTGGCACCTGCTTCTCTCTGAGATGATTCTGCTTTACTCCTCTGCCTGGCACAGCAATGGGTGCTTCAATCTCTTGGAAAATCAAAGCATGTACAAGGATGGCTCAGCCTGGCCTGTGCAGCCTTTCAGGGATGCTTTCACCTGGAGAGACCAGCACTCAGAGGGCATAAAAACACTCACTTCCCCTGCTGTAATGCCATCAGCTCTAATAGGGACTCATCCAGAAATTAATCTGCTGAACTCATAATCAAGGTAAATCTATGCAAGAAAGCCCCAGAGGACACACAAACTATCCAGACTACTAAAAACTGATTTTCCTGGGGCTCCCTTCCTAATTGCTGAGGTGTTCATATAATAAACCTTTCCTTGCTAATAACACTGAAAACCAATTATGAAGACAGCCACTCCCTAATATTTTACAAGTTTGTGGTTTGGTTTTTTTTCCCACCCCACAAATTTACAGAGCTGTCCTTGTGAAGATAAAGAGGGAGGATGAGTAGCTGGTTTTGATTGAGAAAATAAAACCAAATAAATTCCAAATACATGATTAAAGAGAGATGCAAGGAGATAGGTGAGAATGGGATGCTTTAGGTTTGAAATACCAATTCAAGCTGAAAGAACAGGGTTTCCATGCAATGTGTGACACCCTTCCTTGCACTACAGCTCCTGAGGGACATACAGGGGTTTTACAGGGCTTTAAAAATTTATTTGCAATAAATTTACTGTTTACTGACACAGTCTGACAGGTTTCTGACAGCAATCTTTCAGTTTATTTACACAGTCAATAGCAATCTAACTTACCAATATATATTTTTAATCCTCACTATCCATTTTTCCAGAAATCACAGCCTTCAGGTTTTGCTTGCACCAAGTTTTTCTCCTGAAAACTCTCTCAACTCATTAGCATTGATGTAAGGCTGTCTTGTTTCTGTAAATGATTTACAAGATGTGCTCTGATTGTTCTTCAGTACCTGATGCATTCCCTTCTACTCAACCACATTTAATGCATTTCAATAAAGGCACGAAATTATCTCCCCAGGAATGTGACTCAGCCAACAATGTCACGCACTGGAACACTGGAAGTTTTGCTCCATTCTGCATTGGTTAATTATAAACGTTTTTTCCTAATGGATGCATTTTGGAGACTAATGAAGGAAAGGGATTCATTTCTCACAGAGGGTGACAGCAATCATCCTTAGGTGTTGAGCAGACATCTATAAAACCAGTTAGCAACAACAGGACTGTGAAAAGTTTATAGGAGATGCTTTTTCAAATGACTGTTTAAAAGATTCCCCACCTCAGATATACTCTAGGCTTTCTTTTGAGGGTAGATAGGTTTTCTCACTGTCTCAAATGCACAGATGTGGCACACAACTTCCTGGCCAACACATGGAGCAAAAGATGTTTTGGCAGATGTGACCCTTTGAAACGAGGAAGAGCTTAAAAGAAACCATCCTAAAAGCAGATCTGGTGATGGTGGCCAGATGTAAAATGGCATCCTGATGCTGAAGGATCACTTTTGTCTGAATTTGGCCAAAAAAAAAAAAAAAAAAAAAAAAAAGATTCATTTTTTTAAAAAAATACACAGAAGTGAAAGAGAAAGGAACTTGTGGAGGCAAGCCCTCTCCTACCATCATAAAGGAATTGTTCATGGGTTTGGGTACTTGTACTCAAATGTTGGATCCAACAGCAGTGCTGGCAGCCTGTGAACTGAAGATTCCTGAGGGGAGGACTTGGTTACAGAACCTTGCTTTGGACAACTGCTCTAACCAAGACTGTTGTTAGCAGATCTAAAATCCAGAAGGAAATAAGGAATAACCAAATCTCTGGACTAAAACGGCTGAACAGAATTAAAAAAACTTCAGACCAGCAAAATGTATGGTTTTAAACCTGGTTTAACACACCCTAGAGTAGTGATTATTAAAGTTACACTTTGGCCCATATTGCCAGGGATAATAGTGCTTCATATCCTGTGCCTGTGTTCCCAAATCCTGAGCTAATCCTCATGCCATGCCTTGATCCTGTTTTATCAGCAAGAAGCATGCATCAGAATTAAATGTATTTGCCAAATCTGAATCTGTCACCACCAGCAGATCATCTGCCCATCACAAAAAAAAAAACCCCATAAGTCTTACAGTGAATATTTCTAGAGCATACACTTGATACAAAAATGAATTAAAAAAAAATTTAAAAGACATTTAGGCTGGAGCACCCAGTACTGGGTCACTTCCACCTTACATTCAGTAATTGCTGTTTTACAGGTTCAGATCATGCTGGGGACAAAACCAAAGTTTATTTACTCTTTGAAATGTGATTTTAACATGTTGTATTGATCAAGGCATCCCTCTTCCTGAAGCAGGAGGGCTTAGACTGCAACAAAAGTATGTATTTATATCCTGGTAATGCCCAATCACTGCACAGAGAGCAGCAAATAACCAGCTCCCAAATCTCCAAGAACCAGAATTGGTGGGTTTTACAGGAGAACTCAGAGAACAGCAGAAACCTCAAATCCCAGAGCAGAGCATGGCATGGTCAGAAAGCAGCACATCACATCCAGGACACAAAACCAACAGGAGGTTTTGTCAGCAGGTTCAGGGGGAGCCAGTGACTCTGCTTCTGCTGACAGGCACAGGGGAAGAGCCAAGGCACAGCTTTGCAGCAGGAACAGCAGGGCAAGGAGAGATCAGCCCCAAAAGTGTCACACCCTGACAAATCACTGATAAATCCCTGCACTGCAACTGGGAATCAAGTATTGCAAGTTATTCCTACGGCCTCAAATACATATTTACGAAGGAAAGTAAAGAAAATAATACATCATCAGTTTTCAAGAGGTTTTATAGCAACCCCTTATCCCATTAACCTCTGGTAATTTATAACAAGCTGTCATATCATTAACACAATAAGTCAATAATTGCTGTCACTACATTTCCAACCCTGTGCTCACAGTGTTCCCCCACTTCAGCAAGAGGGATGATTAATGAAGCTTTTGCACAGCCTCTGATACTTTATTTATCTTTCAGCAAACACTAAGTTCAGTTGATCACAGCACATGGGAAATTGACTTTCTTTTGCATCAGTTGCCAAGAGAACCAGGATGGCCATACCTGGAAAGTTATTTCATTTCATAGTAGAAGGGAAAAAGAGAATAAGAATCAAATGCTTGCCAAGGTCTTTTTAAACTCACATTTTCCTCATATAACTGTTTTCTGTCAAAACAAACCTTCATTCAAAAATGAAACTAGCTCTCTTCACTGGAGAAATAACCTTCACTATGCAAATCAATTCACTTTCCCAACCTTGCAAACAAATGCTTCCAGAAACAACAAAAATAGTGAGAATCCTATTAGCAGCTTTGCTGCTCCTTGCACCCAGAACTCCCAATACTGCAACAAAAGTGTCAGGAGCAGAGCAGAGCCAGTGCTGAGCACTTTGGAAAGCCAAAGTGGAATCAGTGTTACAGCTCAAATCACTCAAGCTTACTTGAATTAGCAGAAGAGTCAAGTGTGTCAAAGCTTCTCATCACCTCCCTGTCCCAGCAGAAAGGGAGATTCAGGTACTTGGCAAAATAAAAATTAGAAAGCTAAACAAATACTGAGATTTCCTAACTACAGCTTTTCTCCTTTTCCTTCAAGGGCTGAATTTATAAGTCAATTGAGAGACAGATCTGTTTTCCATTAAGTTGTCATTACTTTTTGTATTTTGGGGGGCTGTTTCATGTTGCTGTGAAATTCCCCAGCTTCACTGCTCCAAAGGAACAATGCACTATTCCCAAATTCAGATTCTGATGCTCAAATAGCAACCCTGCCACGAACCAAGTCATGCCAGTGCCTAAGCAAAGCAGCCCTCCAGAATGAGCACTTCTGGATGAGTTTCCAAGTTTGAGTAAATTGAGAATACATCATTATGCTCCTCCGCAAGGAGCTCAGATGCAGAATAAAGAGCCAGACCCATCAATGCCATGGAGTACCCTGCCAGTGTGGGGAACAAGAAAAGCATGAAAGCACATGCCTGAACACTCCCAAATCCACTGCCAGGCCTGGCTTTTTGCAACAGGAAACGTCAGCTTGAAAAAAACTGCAGCCATAATAATATCTCATTATTAGGTTCCTTCTTTACTGGGACATTTAGCATTTTAAAACACTCTGTATAAGCAGCAATCAGATTTAACACGCTGGTGTTCAAATACCAAGAGGAAACAAACTCAGGTTTAAAATTTAAAGCTGATTTTTACTGTGCAGGTGCTGGTGAAATGCAGCTCTTTGAAGGAAAAGAACATCGCCTACATGAATATTATTTCCTCCTTTTTTGACTGTTCTCTCTTTCGAGAATTTCAAGTATTTTATTCAAACTTGTATGAAACACTAATTTTAGCAAAACAAAAACCAAACCCAAAAATCAGCCACCTCAGAAGGAGAGGTTCAAGATTCCTGCCTAGAGCCCAAATTTTATTTATCTATTTAGTGGCAACATTCATGTGCACACACATGCATTAGAGAATTCCATTTCCAGGGCATGGAATACAGTACCTTAGGTATTTAAGTATTTCTTTGACAGACTTTAAAGTACACCAAATTTACATTCTATAAATGTTATTAGAGCATTCAAAATATCTGACATTTCTGCAGAAACACATTAATTAGATTAGAAACACATTAAATAACTCCAGAGACTGAGATTCATGTTAAATCAGTGCCCTCAAAGAAAATTCTACACTAAATACATAATCAATACTGTCTCACACAGAAGAAAAAAAATGCCTAAGTGGAAAGCATTTTATTCATTTGCTTTCAAACCCATTTTCTAAACACTAGAATTTGTATCACTAATGTTTTATAACTCAGTGTGAATAACAGCTGCATTTATTGTTTATCCAAAGGTAGCTTTCAAACACTTTTGATCATCCTTGTAGGGGCTCAGGTCAGTCCTACCAGGATCTGGGGGTGCTAAAGATGGACTGGAAGGATGAGAGAGGCACTGCAAGCCTTAAATCCAGCACTGACACTTGGCTGAGCCCTGGACAGCAAACAAAATGGATTTCCAGGTCAGAAACTCTGCAGCCTTTCTCAGCTGCTGAGCATTGCAGCAAATTCCTCCTTTCCAAAGAGGTGAGACCTGAGAGCAGAGCAGGGAAGGGCAGCAGAGGCATCCTGGTGGTGGGTTCCAAAACTCCCTTTTCCAGACAGGAATCAGAGCCCACCCTAAGGCTGGGGCTCAGGTTTGCAGAGCAGAGAGTGAGGAGTCATTTCTCACAGCCAGAAGGGAGTGAGAGGCCAAAAACCCCATCCCAAAGGAGAGCCCTGGGTGTGCTGTGGGTGTTTGAGAGCTCTGGGAACCCAAACACACCCAGCAGGGCTCACTCCCTTCTCCCAGCCTAGAAAACCGACTCCAGCCAAATTGCAGCTGCTCCACAAAGCTGGATCAGCACCTGCAAGTGGAGCTGTGCCACCTGCTGCTCCAGGAAAGGCTCTCTGAGCTGGGGCTGCCCCCAGAACGTCCAGGGCCCCTTGTGGCTCACTAACACGTTCCTTGCTGCACAGAAAATCCTCTTCATGCACTCATCCCTGAGAGCCCTGGCCCCAGCTGGGGCAGATACATCTGCTCTAAGCAGCAATTCACAATCACTCCTGGGGCTGATTGTGTGCAGATGTCACCTGTGGCTACCAGGGCTCCATCACTTTTGCAAATAAAAGGAAATGTTATGACCTGTCAGGCACTGACTGCGAGTTTGTCAGAAGAAAATTAGCATGTTGTCCCAAATTCAAGGAAGATTTTAAACACATTCTATCTCAATTAACCAGCCTATTCTGACACCCACAACAGGTCTGAGACAGAGACAAAAAGGGTCTATTTTCACACTGGAGGAGGAGAACTTCCCCTCACACCACCTGTGCACTGCAGAACACATTTGCTGTCATTTCCAAGAACATGCAAAGAACTTTTAAAAAAAATTGAAAATAAGACACCAACAATTCATGTTTATTTTTTCATATAAAAATAGCATCTCTAAATATCTTGCCACTGCCTATGAGAATAATACATGAAAAATATGCAAAACATAGGATGAAAAACCAGCATTATGCATTGGAACCTGTATCCCCCCAAATTTTGACAGTTCTACACTCCAACCAGTCTGTTCCACAAAATTTCCCTGAGTGGAAAATCCAATAGGGAACTAAATTAATGCTTCTCATGGCATTGGGACTGGATATATATATATATATATATATAGTCCAATTTCTTTCAGCTTGGAAACCTGCGTGTTTAGAGTGTTCTTTTTTAAACTCACTGCAACATATCTGCATTGACAAAGAAAGGGGAAATCCCAGAATGGCCTTAATGTAGTTCTGCTATAAATTACAGCAATGCAAGAGCCCTTTTACCTCCCAGAAAATCCTCCACCCCTCACCTTCCTGGGCTCTCCTGAAGCCCACAGGATAAACCCCTCTGCAGTGACTGGAGGTTCCCAAATTCCAGCATTTTGGAAGGGGGGACGTGTCCATCCCTCTGCTGAGGCTCTGCCAGTGGATGTGCTCCTCCCCTTCTCTGCCTGGGAGTACCAGGCTGCCCCAAGTGACCCTGAGCTGTGGGCAGGGCTTGTACAGGTCCTCCAGAACAATCAATACTTTATTAGAAGCTCTTGTGCTGAGAACTGTGTGTGTTTAGCAGCACCTTATGAAGCTCCTCCGCCCCTCCCAGTTTTTCACTATTTTCTGTGCCAGCTTTTGGGGCCAAGGTCATCCAGGGGCTGCCTTAATTATCTGCCAGCACTCAGCACTGGGGTGTGCAGCCACACACTGCACTTCCAGTGCACTGCCACAGGATTTTAATTTTGCTTATTTTCACCTTCACAGAGCAAATCAACATGAGTGTTTGTACCTTACAAATATTATAACCTGACAGAGAATATCCCTCTGCTGGAAGCTGCCAGCTATTCTCCTCAAGACCTCTGCCACACTTCTGACCCATTTCAGAAAGTGCTCTGGGTCTGTGTGGATGGTGGTTTTATACAATGGCCACAATAACTGTGTTAATGCAAACAGAAGAGTTTTGCCAGGTCGAGGAGTGTGGTACAGAGCAGGGTCTGTTTCTGACTTTTCTCACTAGCAAAGCTGACGTTTCCTGGGCAGAATGGCAGCTTCCTTTAACACAAGCCAGCTTGAGTTTTCAGTAGAGAACTGTAATAGTTGTTAACCCCCAGGTCACCTTCCATCCACAGAGCCCATAAATCGCTTTCTAAAATAAAATCATGCTTCAACAGGATGTGTATTCAGCATATCAGTGCTATGATGTAAAACAACTGCTGCTTAAAATAGACCACTTCTCCTTATTACTAATAATTACAAATATTTAGTATTTCACTTTTATGGCAGCAAACCCCAAAAACCTAACAGATCATTTGAGAGCAGCATCACCTTTGAGATTTTGGGGAAAATCTACTTACTGAGTGAAAATGATTTGCCTTTTCTTTTTCTAACTGTTTCCCTTTCAGATATCATAAGCAGGAAGCTTGTGAGGCACACTGTGTGAATTATCTTGAAAAGAGGCTGTCATCTTAGGTTTATGGAAATGGAGTAAATCTCCAGCTTAAACAGAATGAGAATAATGACTTCCTTTATATTCTTTCAGCATAGCTTTAAGAGCAAACACAAATCATCTGGGTGATATTTCAAAATGAAACTGAAATACAGGGTATATGTTGCAGTCATCATATATAGAGAGGCTTGTGCTGTTCTCTGAAAATATGATTAGCCAGGTCCAACAAGCGAGCAAAGAGCCAGTTCAATAAATACAGCTTTCCCTGAGAGTTCTATTTGCTCATCTGGGCTATTTACACCATGGATTAGAATTGCCATTCCCATGCCCACAGCTCAGCAAAGGCTTCCAGGGCAGGCACAGCAAGCAGAGCTCCAGAATTCAGGAGCTGACAGCTACTAAAACAGACCTCTGGTGGCTGTCAGAATTGTCTGGCTAATTGGGATAGACTTGGTTTAAAATATCTTCCTTTTATTTGGGACAACATGATGATTTTTTTCTGACAAACTCGCAGTCAACACCTCTCACCACCTCAGGAACTGGGCAGAGCACACCCCAACACCAGAGCAGGGCCCCTTTTGCTTCCTTTAAGGACTGGGACCTGAAATCTTCAAAAGAGACCAAGTACTGAGCATGGGGCTGAAGGAAGGATGAGTGTTGTGCCGCTTTTCCAGGAAAAAAAAAAACAACTTTACTGCAGTTCAGATGCACAAAAACTGCAGAACAAACCCTGGATTTAGGTGCTATTAGGAACATCTTGATTTTTAGGTGCAAAGATACACAGAACAAGGTGCCTGAGAGCCAGTGGTGCCTCCCCGTCCCCCAGGACACTGTGGGCATCCCATCACCAAACATTCAGGACAAGCAGGAGACAATGCAAATTCCCTCCCCAGTTACTGTCATACCAGCAAGACTTCTGGTCCTTGCAAAGCTGGACCTGTTGCTTCAAAATAAACATAAATAAAATATCTGCTGCAAATATAAAAGAGTTGACAAATAGCTGCCTAATGAGCCACATCCATCAGTTCATAATTCCCCATAAAGATCCCAATAAAAACCACTTATCTCAAAGTGCTGCTTCACAGCCTGCTCTCCATCTGATAAAGACATAACCAAAACTCCTCTGTGAACTCAAAACTTCACCATGCTCAAGGCATCCCACAGCAGTGGGATTGTACATACAGCACCAATTCTGAAAAATGCCATTTAGAACATAATTTCAAGAGAACACTTTCTGCCACTTTAAAGAAGACACAGGGAGCATTCTCAGTGCTTTCCCATGCACGGGGAGAATTTGCATTGCTTGAGGTGACTTCCACTTTGAAAAACTTTTAGATCACTGAGGAGCTGTCCCTGACAAAGATTTGTACATCTTTGGGTAACCGCCTTCCCTTTGAGAGTTTTCTTGTTGTTGTGTAATTCCCCTTTTGAAGATTTGCATATTGATGAAGGAGCGCCTTTGAAGATTTCCCCATTGTTGGGAGGGGAGCAGCCCTTGGATAAAAGCTCCCATGTGGAAGATCTACCTCCAAAATCATGTGCACCAGTGGGGTATTACCCTCTCAATAATAGGTTGATTTCTGTCTTCATTTGGTGACACAGAACGCTCTTTCTTAATGCACACAAAGCTCTCACTTTGTAAAACTCCTGGAAAACAGATCACCAGAAAAAAAAAAAAAAAAAAAAAAAAAAAGAGTTGTCTCCAGAAGTTCAAACAAGAATTACCAAAGAGGAAACAGGGAGCTGGAAAAATGCTATCAATTTTTTTCCTCTCAAACAATAATTGAGTCACTCCTGCAGCAGTGCTGGGGGAGAGGAAATGTCCCACGTGGGCTGGAACTGGAGCTCTGTGCTGGGATCTTTCAGGACAGCAGCACTAAACGCTTCTCACTTTGGCAATTTTGCCCTAAAACAACCAAATGTTGAGTTTTGGTTGTATTTGTTTTTGGTTTTTTTTTGTTTTTTTTTTAAGACTTCTTTACTTAGTCAAACCAACCCATTCTAAATCACCAGATTTGAGCAGAAATGCAACAAAATAATTTGGCAGGCTTGACTTAACCAAACTACACCCAAAACCAAATTTGCAAGATGCTTTCTAGTTCCAATTAAGCATGAGTGTCCACCAGCACTTCCAAGTGGAAGAACAGGCAAGAAAAAAACTGTTTTTTTAGTATTTCATCATGTAGCTAACATTCTGCACACAGCAGTTAAATCTTCTGGCTTGCTTTACATGCCAACAAATAGAGCAGTTACTGCTGTAAGAAACCTTTTTTATATGCTCTTGTGGAATTCTGAAGTATTCATTTAAGAAAATATAAGAGAATTCCCAAGCAATTACAAAAATATTAATTCAATGTGTATATCAATGCATTGTGCCAGCCTCAAGTCAGCAAAGCCTGAAATAAGTCAAAGTTGGTGACAGGAAAATCTTCTGAAGAACCCTTGAGAATCCTGAGGTCAGAAATAGCTCAGCTGATGTCAGAGCCACATTTTGAAAGCTTTCTAAAAACCAAATCTGGGTGTTTTCATTAACAGAAATAAGATTTGCAGTCACTGGCTGTGTTGGATATGGAGAACCTGGAGTTTCTGTCCTTGCTGAAAGAAAAAAAAGAATCCAGCCAGTGTCCTGATGAGAGGAGAAAAAGGACAAAAGCCACTAGTGCAGAGGCAGAGAGTGGAGGCAGTGTGGGAGGAGGAACAGCTCCATCAAGAAAAGGAGGGAGTGAAAGAGTTTGATCTGTTGATTCAGGAGAAAATGAGGATTATTATCTCAACTGAAGCAAATATCCTGGGCAGGCTTTTCAGAGTGATTTTCAATAAATCACCACAGTTGTAAGTTAATTGCTATGAAAAATAACATTATTTTTCCCATGCATGGCCATGAGATTGCTTTGTTACTGTAAGCATGAGCTTGGCTGTCAGGGAGAATTTCCTGAAAGTCTCTGAAGGTTTCCTATTGCAATACAAAAGAAGTCATTCTTAGGGAGCAGGGCAGGGCAAGAGGAGAGAACTGAGCATTAACAACCTCCATTCATTAGCAGGAAGCTGTTAAAGGTTGGCAGTCATTAATCAGATTAAGTAACTATTGACCAGCCACAATTAAAAAATATTTAGTGGCCTGTTTTAGAAAGCTGGAAGGAAATATTTAATCTGTTCTCATATAAATTAGTTTCCTTGGTTTAATGCAGCGTTTTTGACCTTTAAGCCTAAAATCTGGATTTTTTATCACTATCTCCTCAAGTTCATGTTAAATTATTTAAATAATATTATTTGCAGACCCCCAACCCACCACAACCTTGAAACGGGCTCTTTGAAGAGATGCTCCTGAGTGAAGTTTAAGTCTCTTTTTCCTCCAGCATCTTGAACTTCCACCATTTCTCAGCCAGATATTTTCTCATATTTCAAAACTGACACAGCATATAATATTAACTGTAAATGGCTGCCCACCAAAACTAAGATCACTACATAATTTCTGGCAAACTAGAAATTCAGTTTCTAATAAAGTCTCAAAGCAAGATAAAGAACAACCAGAACTTCTGGAAATGCTCCACAGAGCTCCAGTTTCTCTCACTTGGACTTCATCAGTCAGTCAGAAAGCAGATTTCTGGTTTCTAACAAAATGCTTCTCTTCAAAGAAAAAAAAAAAACGAAAAAGTCAGACAAAAAAATCAAAACAAACAAAAAAAACCTAAACCCCAAAACAAAACAAGCCACCCCACAAAAAACAAACCACCTCACAAAGAAAACCACAAAAAAAAACTAACCAAACAAAAAAACCCAACAAAAACCACATGCACACAAAAAAAAACAAACACCAAAAAAAAAAAACCCACCAAAAAATACACAAAAAGCAAGCAAGCAACCAACAAACCCCACAAGCAAAAGAAACTCTCAAAAATCTGAAAATACAAATCCCAGGAAACTTTGGCCCTGATAGCCAGCTGAGGTGGCAAATAGAACATTGCTCTTCTGTTATGCTTTTATGCAAATTTTAGTTCCAGCACATTTCCCCGGTGGGGGCAAAGACCTCTCCAGGGCAATCTGAGGCTCTGCTGCAGCCCTATAACCCACAAACAGGTTCTAACTCACAGCAGGTTATAACCCTGTCTTAGGTTGCAATACAGGATGTGACCAGAAATATGTATTCTATCACCATCT
Organism: Oenanthe melanoleuca; assembly: GCF_029582105.1. Classification (NCBI taxonomy): domain Eukaryota; kingdom Metazoa; phylum Chordata; class Aves; order Passeriformes; family Muscicapidae; genus Oenanthe; species Oenanthe melanoleuca. The sequence goes on along the minus strand of NC_079345.1, from coordinate 19,587,614 downwards.
GTTGAAATCAGGTGGGGAAGTGATCCTTATCTTTTCCCCAACCCATCCTCCCTCCAGGAAGATATCATCTGCTGCTGGGCCATTCAGTCCTACTGCATGACTGATAAAATTACATCATCCCACTGGGAGATGCTCCAGCCAGGGGAGGAGCCAAGCCTTTCCTACCTAGATAAAATCTGAGATTTGGAACACCAAGGCAACCTTCTTTCCACTGGATTCCAGAGGAAAGCCAGACCTTTCCACATCATCCCTGGACCTTCAGAGAAAAACTGCACCTTCTCCAGGAGCACTGCTTCAGCTGAACCACATCTGCCACTGCAGGAGGATGCAGCCACCACTGAATGGCACTGCTACCAACACCCTGACTGACTGATGGGGTGTCAGGTTGTAGTCTGACTCTGTCAGTGTTTTGGGATTGTTCTTTGTAACACTGTATTTCTATTTTAATTTGCCTAGTAAAGAACTGTTATTCCTATTTCCATATCTTTGCCTGGGAACCCCTTAATTTCAAAATTATAATAATTTGGAAGGAAGGGATTTACATTCTCCATTTCAAAGAGAGGCTCCTGCCTTCCTTAACAGACAGCTGTCCTCCAAACCAAGATAAACGCACAAATAGGATTATAACCCACAAACAGGGTTATAACCCACAGGACAAAGCCTCTCAAAAACCTGGGCAGCTGTCAGCAGCATGTCCTGACAGCTCCCAGGCAGATGGGGGTAAAAAAACCCAAACCCACAAATACCAACAAACAGACCCCAGAGAGGTCTCATCCAACCATTTTATACTCTGCCTGTGTCAGGGGAAGGAGAAAAGCAGCCCTAATGAATCCTAAGGGCTCCTCCTCACTCCCCAAATGCAAAGTATGACCTCACATAAATCACTGTGCAGTGCAGCCCAAAGGCCTCCTTCCAGAACACCAAAACCCACTGCATCCTGTGAGCTCTGAGCCCAGCACCACATCTCCCCAGAGCCCCACAGCTGCTCCTGCCATTAAACACTGCAGCCTTAAAACAGGCCAGTCTGTGCTTTAACCACAGTGCTTCAACAGTGACTGGATCACAATGACATCTTCTGGCTCTTAATTGCTATTAGTCACCTCCAAGGCTCTGACATGAGTGCCAGAGAGCCTGAAATATGTGAAATTACATTTCACACACTGCAGCAAAGGTTTGCAAGTGGTACATACCTTAACATTCACCATTAGCTCCAAAACAAACTTCCAAAATCTGGGTTATGGTTTAAAGCACCCAGTGGCTGAGACTGCTCTGAGATTTTACCAGAATGCATAAATTGCTTCTCAATTAACAACAAACATGCCAGTGCTGGGACAGACTTCAAGTGCCCAGGAAAGCTGGATATTCTTCAGGACAGTGACTGTGCCCTGTGCTGCCACTGGCACTGCCAGGGCACCTCCAGGGCTGGGGACAGCTCTGGGCTCCACAGGGAGGGACAGGAGGGGCTGGAGAACTCCCGAGGGAGCTGGGCAGGGGCTCAGCCTGGAGAAAAGGAGGCTCAGGGACCCTTGTGGATCTGCACAACTCCTGCCAGGAGGGGACAGCCAGGGAACAGGGACAGGAGGAGAGGGAACGGCCTCAGGCTGGGCAGGGCAGGCTCAGGGTGGAAATTTGGAACAATTTCCTCACAGAAAGGGCTCCCCAGCCTGGCCCAGCTGCCCAGGGCAGGGGTGGAGCCCCCATCCCTGAAGGGACTAAAGCCATGTGGATGTGGCACTTGGGACATGGGTTAGTGGCGGCCTTGGCAGTGCTGGGTTCATTTAAGATCTTCAAGTTGTTTTCCAACCTGAGCAATTCTATGATTCCCAAAGAAATTCCCTTAGTGCCTCTACCAGCCAGAGCACCCTGCCTGTGCCTGCTGACAGTTTCACTGCACAGACAGAAAGGAAGCAGCTGGAATTATCTGCATTATGATCAGCACTACAGCAACCCATTCTCATCCCACCATGCATCATGTAGATACCTATTTTCTCTTTCAGGTACAGCTCTGTGATGCCTCTGATACTTCCAAGCTTCTTCACATACACTTGTGTGACAGGACATGCTGTGTTTTGGATTAGGTATTGTCACAGAGAATGTTTTAAATAATGAAACCTGGAAACAGGTTACAATTTGTTATCCTGAATACATCCAGAAATTTGTCCCAGCTTGCCCAGTTTTCCTCCCATAATCAGCATTGCTTTGACAGAATCCAAATTTCATGTCCGTTTTTCATAATTTTGACTGAAGCACGTCCCAGAAACATTTCTTGGGGTCACAATGAACTTACAAGGGGATCAGTGACAAAATCACTGCATGCAAAGTGCTCCACTGTGGGAAACATGAAATTCCTCAGCGTTTTGTCTGATCTGGAAGAAACAACTGAACTGTGAGCATGCAATGTCCTCTACCATAAATGTTGACATTTGGCTACAAAACACTGACAAGTTTGTAGGTATGTTTGGTGTAGCCACATTTTTCGTTGAATTGAGACATTTTTGGCTCTTCTATTTCACTAAAGAAACCCAGCAAACTGCACAAAAGGATTCATTTCCAACAAATATTCCAGCCAGCAACTGGAATGAACATTGCAAGACCCAGCCCTTAGTTCATGCTTTAAAAATTCCTTGGTATAAATATAGATTTAATTGTTTTCACCTTGCTTCCTTGTTCCCTTTAGAAACATAAGGCCATGCAGTTAATTATTCACATAAAAATCTTCTCTCCATGCAATTACAGAATAATAGAGAATTCCAGGTTTATTCACACATTTGCTTTTTCAGAGCTTGCAGACCAGTAAGAAATGAAAATACTTGAAGTGAAATTAGTTTTGTGCTGACAACTCATAAATTATGGGCCTTCAATTTCAGTTTGGGTGACAGAGAATGGCACCTAACCTTTCTATGTTCCTGTTTCAAGGCAGAATCATCTTGGAAATACAGCCAGAGCAGTGAATTGCCTCTTCCACTGAAAATCAGGTGACTTTCTTTGCTTGGGACTGAGGCACAGCTTGACAAACTATTACAGAATGGTATCTTTGATTTAAAATTAAATGTCAAGCACAGTTATACAGTGGTGGAGTAGCCTGGGCTGTCTGGCAAAAGTGCAACATACTGCATGCAAAACCTCAGGAGATAAGATAGAGAAACCCAGCCAAGCAGAAAAGCTGAGCTGCAGGAGGATGAGCCCAGAACAGGGACAGACATCCCTGCCACTGCAATTTCCTTCAGTGCTGCTGGCCCCTCTGAGCCCAGGGAGCAAAACTGGCACAGGAGATGGGGGATGAGCTTAGAGGGCTTTGCATGACAAAGGAAAGATTCCTATGAATAAGGAAGAAGCTTCAAATTTTTTTACTGAACACATTGTTATGGAAAAGAAAAAAACAGAAAAATTAATTTGCACACAACTGACCTAATGCTCCAATACCTAAAAATTTTTATGGCAAGCATGGGTTTTGGGATTTTGGGGTTTTTTTTGGTGTTTTTTGGATTTTTTTTAAATTTGTAGGATGTCTTTAGCATAAGGCAAGGAAAGCCACAAGCAGTCTTGTCTACAGGAATAAACACCACATTTAGAAGCCCAAAAATCCATTGTGCCACTTCATGGTCAGATGTTAAAGTCCTTTTCCAACCTAAGCAATTCGATGATTCCCAGAAAAATCCTCAGTGCTTATGTGTCCCCAAGAGTCCCTGCTGCAGGGAGCCCGACCCTGAACCCCCACACCCCAGGCTGTGCTGGTGTCTGCTCCCAGGGGTCACCTGTGTGAGGAGGGAATGGGGCTGTCCCATGTCACACACTGCCAGTGCCACCACAGCACAGGGACCCTGCCCAGCAGCGAGGGAGAAAAAAGAGACACCCTGAAAACACCTAAAAAACCAGGGGAGAGCCCTGTTATCCATCAGAGAAGAGACATTTTGTACAATCACAGGATGGTTTGGGTTGGAAGGGACCTTAAATCCCATCCCATCCCATCCCATCCCATCCCATCCCATCCCATCCCATCCCATCCCATCCCATCCCATCCCATCCCATCCCATCCCATCCCATCCCATCCCATCCCATCCCATCCCATCCCATCCCATCCCACCCCTGCCATGGCAGGGACACCTCCCACTGTCCCAGGCTGCTCCAGCCCCAGTGTCCAGCCTGGCCTTGGGCACTGCCAGGGATCCAGGGGCAGCCACAGCTGCTCTGGGCACCCTGTGCCAGCCCTGCCCACCCTGCCAGGGAACAATTCCTAATTCCCAATATCCCATCCAGCCCTGCCCTCTGGCACTGGCAGCCATTCCCCCATGTCCTGTCCCTCCAGCCCTTGCCAATTGTCTCTCTCCATCTTTCCTGCAGCTCCTTCAGGCCCTGCAAGGCCCCCCTGAGCTCACCCCAAAGCTTCTCCTCTCCAGGTGAGCAATGCCAGCTGTGCCAGCCTCACAGGCTCCAGGAGAGCCACATTATCCTTTGGATAGAAAAGGGATTTTATACAACATATTGGCCTCCAGGCAGTGTCAACACCTCACCTGATCAATGGTCCCTGTGTCTTGTCACCCATCACCACCAATACCAGGGTGTTTATGCCAGCACTGAAAGCTCCACTGCAGTGCACAGTGGGAACAGCTGTATTATGGCTGCTTTATGGCATTTAGATTTTCCAGCCTTTGTTAAATCTTGTTGCATAGATGTGCCAATAAGTGGTTGGGAGCTTCAAATACCAATCAATAATCCATCCTCCTGGCAGCCTGGCTCTACAATTGTGCCATCTGAAGGTGTTACATGAGCTGTTTTGTGCAAAGATAGATAGTGATACTGAAAGAAAGTTAGAAACCTGATGTCCTTCTCCAGCTTGTGCCAGTGGGTGCAGTGGTGGATTTTATCAGCCTACCAAATAAAAATGAAGGTTTCATGTGGTCGTGACTGATCCACACAGATTCCACTCTCAAGAGGCAACAGAGCAGTTTAAAATTTTGAAGCATATGGCTTTTATAGCTACAGTTAATTTGGGACTTTTTACTATGAAAACATTTTAAACACCTGTCATTTTTAACTTATGAAGTTATTATCAGGCTCAGCTAACAACAGAATACTGCATATTACTGCAGTAATTAGTTACCCATTTTCTCAAAAGGCTGAATTTTTTAAGAACATCACAATAAGCCCTTTCATCTTCATAAACTTTCAGGATCCAATATTGACAATTTCATTTCCAAAAGTCACAGGTGACAGCCTGCTGCCCCCTCACCTGTGCCTGACACAGCTGCCACTGCCATGAAGATGCTCAGCCAGGTGATGAGGAGTTGCTTGTTCAACCACTGCAGTTTCTAGCTGGAGTCAGTAGCTATGAGATTTTCATACTCAAGCTCAAGTTAATTGTCTATTTTATGAAGAAAAGCTGGTAAAGAACTATTAGAGCTCTGGCTCCACTCAGCAGCAAACCAAGAAACATTTTGCAGGGCCAACCATCCCTCTGTTGGGTGGGGTTTCCTGTTCACATCCTGAGTTCAGTTTATTTTAACCCTTCCTGGTCTCATCAGCTTCAGTAAAACACAGTTTGCCTGTGTTAGAGAGATCTGAGCAGCACATTTGCCTTACTCTGCTTCAGGCATCCTGGCTTGCATTTGCAGCCATAAATTATAACCCAGATATAAGTTACTGCATAACACACCACTGTTGTCTAACTGCATTGTGTAAACCAGATTTACAAAGTCTATTTCTGGCTGCTATAAAACATTTTAGAGCTATTATCATAACAGTCTTGATTTGTCAAAAAATACTCAAACCCAGAAACTTTTCTACAAACCTCCACTGAAACTGCCAAACCAGAAGGTTTGACTTTCATTGAGGGTTGGATGCACTGTGGAGCAGCCCCCTGTCAATCATGGAGAAAGCCCAGGTAGCCCTTTGGGATATGCACAGAAGTCTTGTGATATTCAGTGACTCTACAACGGGGATAATGTGATATCCAGTGTCAGTGAAGGGGAAGGAAGCTCTTTTCCCCAAGACTGAGAAGAGAGCTGAAGTCAGCAGCAGGTTGACTTCCTACTCACCAGAAGGTTTCTCTTCCCACTGCTCACTGAGGAGAACAAGCCTTGGAAGAGATCCCAAGCACTTTCTGAGAAACATTTCATTGAATAACTCCTTCTGACACAAGGGGACCACATAGCTGACAATTCAGAGATGGGAGCGAGACTGAGAATTGATATTTGTGCCTGCTGTCTGTACCTAAAAGTATTACTTCAAGACTGTGTACAAGCATTAAAATCAAGGAAATGTACATGAAAGTCAACACATCTTAATTCTGAAATACCTCTGAGGATCTTCTGATAACAAACCACATTCTTCCTCTTGGCAAGGGAGGGATCATGCTTGGAGGAAAATTGTGCACCACGGAACATCAGGAGGTCACCAGAAAGGGAACATCAGGCACTGCACAAATATTTCAGGATCAATGAATTTTCTGAAGCAATCAGGATATATTTAATGAAAAAATTTCATCCAGTACCTTCAGTCAGCCCTTTTGCACCAGGGGAGAAGGAAATTATCTGTTGTAAAAGAACAAAAGATCTGCTAAACAGGGAGTGTCCATGGGCAGGGACCCCTCCCACTGTCCCAGGCTGCTCCAGCCCCAGTGTCCAGCCTGGCCTTGGGCACTGCCAGGGATCCAGGGGCAGCCACAGCTGCTCTGGGCACCCTGTGCCAGCCCTGCCCACCCTGCCAGGGAACAATTCCTAATTCCCAGTATCCCATCTAAATGTACCCTCTGGCAGTTTGAAGCCATTCCCCCATGTCCTCTTGCTCCAGGGCCTGATAAAAAGTTTCTCTCCATCTTTCCTGCAGGCTCCTTCAGGCACTGCAGTGAAGTTGAGCACAGGTTATCACACACTGGCTCAGCTCACTCCCCTTGTTCAGTCCTCCCTCCGTTTTTAATTCTCTTGTGGTGTTGTTCTTCAGCTGAGCACGTCAAGAGGCTGCAGGAAGTATCTGCATCTGCTTATTCTCACGCCCAAATGGGGGTGAAAAATTTAGCACACTGCTCTGAGAAACTGAAATGCTGAAAAAAAAATGCTACATAAATCCAATTTTTCTACCTGCTTTTTTTTTCCCCCCCAAAAAAAGTCAATATAATGATTTTCCTTGAAGCAAACCGAGCCCAGCCAGTTATGGGATAAAGACTTTACCCTTTTTAAGTTAACACCATTCAACTACTATCTCCCTAATAACTCCTGGCTATAGCAGTGACTCCTAGCTATATTCACTTAATCCTACTTTATCCAGCAGCCTTGGCAGGCAGCAGCACTTTGCAGGGAAATGCAGGCCTGTCCTAAAGACACACGGTGGTAAAGAAGATCAATAACTCCTCATTTCTCACAGGAGCCAGTGGCAGGGCACACCAAAGTCAGACTTTATTTACATGTGAAGCACTGACTGAAACCATGAGGACTCTGGATGTGCTAATTATCCTGCCAGTGCTGCACAGCCCCAGTGGAACCTACACACACATCCTGTTAGTCCATCATCTGATTATCGGATCCACCAAGAGTAAAACAAGTATTAGACTTGGAAATGAAAAATTTCACAGAATAGCAGGAGGCAGCTGTTGTTCAGGTCTAAAAACATAGCCTAAAGTGTACCATAAATCCATTATTTTCTCCTATAAAATTAAATCTTTTAGTAAAGCTCTTCTGAGCTCCAAAGATTAAATTTTACATTTACAACTTTATTACATGACCATGTGTTTGAGCTTACAGCACCCAGATTGGTCTGAGGGCACAAGAAAGTTGTTTGTAGGAAGAGGTTCACAAGGGCTCCTCCTCACATATTAATTGCAAAATCACTTCCCACATGTAAACAAAGGAATCCACAATATTTAATCTGCCCCAAGCAACAGCAAGTGACACAAAAGTGGTTCCTAGAAAAAAGGAAGGATTCTACAGTGAAATTAAGTGAGGATTCAATTATTCCAGTATCTTTTGTTTAATTTACTTCAAGATGAAGCACATAGTGGGAAGAAACTGCTGTTAAAACCTATTTTCCTTGAAGAAAATCCCTTACAGGAACTTGAGAACAGCTTAAAACTCTGCTGACAGTTTTTAGAAGCTGGAGTGATTACATGCAGAGACTTCAAACATCCAGAAGTTGTGACTACTGATGAAGTAGATTTTTAAATTATTTTATTATTGACTTGTTGGTCAATTAAAACATCTTTACTCTGCATTTTCTGCCTGAAAATAAAAGCCACTAGGGAGCCTCAGCATGTTTGGAAGCTAACAATTAGCAACAACAAACTTTTCAAGTGTCTATAACCAAGTCTTGTTTTCAATTAAGAAATCCTCAATGAGGCAGGTCCAGGGGTTTTTTGGTTTTGTTTGTTTGGTTGGTTTGTTGTTTCTGTTTGATTATAAGGACACTGTTCCTCCCACCACTGCTGTCCTGCTCACCACCAGAACATTAGGCTGGACCACACTTCTGCAGAGAAAGTTCAGCTACTCTAAGGAGACTAATTACAATTTTCAGGCTGAAAATAAGTCTGTGTTCCTTTCAGTAAACACCTTTTCATTCTTTAGGGCTCACATATCATTACAGTGCTACATCTAAAGGTTAAAATCCGAGCACGCGGCTGGAAAGTTTAAGTGATGTCCTGAAAAGCCACTGTCATTATTTATAATGGCTTCCCCAGCTGCAAAGGGTGCTGGATGGCACAAATTAAATGTTTGCTGAGAGAAAACCATCTGAGATGAAAACAAAGCAAAGACCAAACTACAGATGGTTAGCCAAGAATTAATTGAGTGTGCCCAGGACTGAGGCTGGAAGGCTCCTGTCCTTCCTACCCCTACAGATTGCCCACAAGTTGGATATTTCTGTTTTTGAGGAATGCCCAGGTATAACCCCTGTATACTGTGTAAGCAAGATGCATTCTGCCAGCTCTGCCCCTTGATTCCCTTTGGGGTGCACATTTAATTGCCTCATTAGTGATAATTTTTAGCTGTGTCCTTTGCAATCGCTCTCGCATCCAGCACGCTTCAGCCCCTGCTGCAGGAACACCAGCAAGGGTGTGCAGGCACATGGACCTGTGGGGAACAGCAGCAGAGGGCTGATCTCCTCCAGGGAAGGCAGGACAGGGACTCAGTAACAGGCTGGGCAATGATACAGGTTGTAGCTAAACAGAAAATAACACTTGACAGCCAAGGACTGCACTTGTGCTACACAGAGATCAAATCCAGTAATCATCTCGTTTTTACTCACAAAATGAAGTAAAACAGAGCCATCTTCAATCATAGTTTCACACCAATGGGGACAAAAGAAACCCCAAAGCCAAAAAAATACCCATATTTTTCTCTATTGTCCTCTAATTCTTTAACTCTCCTGGAAAAGAAAGAGAAAATAATGATCTGGAGTATATTCAGACACTGAAGAGCAATCCAATCCCAACTGGGTTGAACTTCAGCTTCTATTAGTTCCATAGAGAGAGCAATCGATTTAAATATCTCTCCACCTCTAACAAATGCATTCAAGGCATAATTTATTTGATTACTGTTCCCCTATCTGAGGGATGTATTCCTAAAAGAGCTATTTAAAACAACCCAAACACCCCCACAACAAACAAAAGCACGGGGGGTATGGAAAAAAACAATTCTAATTATTTCCTTTAACATTCTGCTCCAATCTCTCTCTTCCTTATTATCTGCTTAACATTTAAGCATCCTCCAAGCACCATAAGACTGCTCTGTTTTAGCAACAGGCTCTTTAGACGTTGGGAAATGTTCCGGGGAAACCTCGAGTGTGTTTTGACACACACTGAGCCAGATAAAAATGATTCTGCCACTTGTTTACAGCACAAGTGACAATATTATTTCGGAGTCCTAGCAGAAGTGATAGACAACTGGTAGCCTCCAGGGAGCTCGCAGACTTGCAGGCAGCCCAGCATCTTGGCACCACCCCCCAAGCTGTGGCCACAACTGTCACCTCCCTGATGGCTCTCAGCCACTGCAGGCTCCATTCAGGCCTCCCATCACTGCTTTGGTGTTATCCATGCTCTGCCACCTTGAGCTACTTGCCCTTTTTGGTGTACTTTTAACTCTTAAATCAGCCATGTTATTTTTGTATGCTCTGTTTAGCGTTGCCCCAGTATGGCAGGAGGTTTGGGCTGGTTCATGAAACAGGTGGGGGGTTTGGGCTGGTTTACATCTGTCCTGGTTTGAAGGACAGGTGTCTGCTAAGAAAGGCTGAAGACTCTCTTTGAAATGGAGAATGTAAATCCCCACCCACCAAATTATTATAATTTTGAAATTAAGGGGCTCTCAGGCAAAGATATGGGAATTAGGAATAACAGTTCTTTGCTAGGAAAATTAAAATAGAAATACAGTATTACAAAGAACAATCCCAAAACACTGACAGAGTCAGAATCCAAGCTGACACCCCATCAGTCAGTCAGGGTGTTGGTAGCAGTGCCATTCAGTGGTGGCTACATCCTCCTGCAGTGGCAGATGTGGTTCAGCTGGAGCAGTGCTCCTGTAGAAGGTGCAGTTTTCCTCTGAAGGTCCAGGGATGATGTGGAAAGGTCTGGCTTACCTCTGGAATCCAGTGGAAAGAAGGTTGCCTTGGTGTTCCAAATCTCAGATTTTATCTAGGTAGGAAGGGCTTGGCTCCTCCCCTGGCTGGAGCATCTCCCAGTGGGATGATGTAATTTTATCAGTCATGCAGTAGGACTGAATGGCCCAGCAGCAGGTGATATCTTCCTGGAGGGAGGATGGGTTGGGGAAAAGATAAAGATGACTGCCCCACTTGGTTTTAAACATGGCCCATTAGCAGATAATATGTGACACAGAGATAAGGGTCACTGCCCCACCCAGCTTCAGCAGATGGTGATGGAACACACATTTCTGGTCACATCCTGTATTGCAGCCCAAGACAACATCAGAAAAACCCACAGTTGCTGAAGGAACTCTCTGCAGGTTACTGCTGCCTCTCCAGAGGAACTTAACTCTTGCATTTCAGACTTACTTTGGGGGTTTGTGTGTGTGGCTTGAAAAGGGAAAATAACCCAGTAACTTTTGAAGTTCCATTTGCACAGCCCAGCATCTCAGAATTTGAACAATGAAATAAATAATTAAAACGTTTATAGTTCAAAGCACAAAGGGAAACGAAAAATCTGGAACCCCATTGGAAGGCCTCCAAGTCAAATATGAGAAAGAGCTTTTCATAAAAAAAATTATTATTCCTATACTCTTGGAAAGTACTATAAATAGTTTCTTTCTGGAAATAGCAGTGGAGCATTGGGCCGAGGTAGAACAGCAATGCAATGACTCATGTCATTTTCTGCAGTGATTCATGACATTTCTGAGAATTCAGCTGCAGCTGAGGTCCTCCAATCCACAAATGCAAATTCTACAAATGCAAATCTAACCTGAACCTCCACACAGCAAGCATGTCCCACCTGGAACACACATGAGATGCTGTGCAAAACAAGGACTTGGGAGCTCAGCTGGAAAAAATGTGAATTCCTAGACTTTCTTTACTTTAAAAAGGGCAAAAATAATTTATAATTCCTGGAAACAAGAGCCATTTTTGTCTTGCACTAATCACTGTGAAAGGTGGCAATTTAAAATGCAAACATTGGAGCACATTTCCATTGCTCCCCTGAAATGTGACAGTGACAGGAGATAGCATTTGTTTTTCAGAGAGCTCACAGATGCGCTTGACTATATTTTTCATCATTTTTAGTTTCTTTTTTTAAAGAGAGAGGAAACATTCTCCCTCGACTTCCTCACATGCAGACTCAGTGACCCTTTGATAGCCAGAGCCATACCAGTCCTTACTCCTTTGAGTGGGACACCTTTTCCCATCTGTAAACCACAGGTGGTTCTTTAGATCCCACAGACAGGAGTAGATTTTCAAAGGGCTTTATTGGAGCACCTGAACCAAATGGGACAGATTTCGAAAATACTCAGCAATCAACAGATTTGTTTACAATACTTGACAGCTAATGAGTCTGGAGACATTATGAAAATATTTTGAAAATTTACCAGATCCTTGCGTTTGGACCATTCTCTGTCCTTGCAGCAGTTGCCCTTTCAGCTCCTCAGCAGCTGAGCTGTCTCTTCCTGCTGGTTTCTCCCTGGAAGCCTTTGCCATGAAACTTCTGTCAGCTTGGAGTCATCTGTGAGCCAAGGAGGAGGAATCCAGGTTCACATATTGCAGTTCTGTCACGTCTTGATGTTCTTTCACTCGTTGGTACATCCCTGACACTTCACAGATATTCCCTGGCTTCTCCCCAGGATGATCTCATGGACCTACCATGGAGCTAAAAGCTGATGTATTTCACAGATCATGTTTGGTGCCACTGCCCTCGGGCAGGAAACATGGACGGAGGAATTAACTCTTCTTGTGGCTTTGATTTACAAGGAAGTTTTAGTGAGGCTGAGACATGAGCTAGGGAAAGGCAAAGGAGTATGAGAAACAGGGCAAGACCAGGATAAAGAACCGTGGGATATTTACAGCCTCTCCCTCAACCTTGCTGCAATTGTTCTTTATGAGAGACTAAGCCTCAAATCACAACTTTATTTCTATTTTCTTTTCCTTCCCGTGCTCCCCATGTATGCTCACTCGTGTACCCAGCCCTACCAAAGCCTTCCAGGGACACAGCCATGGAAGGAAACAGAACTGATGTTCATAAATTGAAAAATAACATAAATCTATATGAAACCAATTTGGAAATACAATGAGTGAAAGGAATTTCTGAGCTAGAAGGATCTATCTTTGTTAACAGAGAGTTTCTAACCCTTGCCAGAAGGTGGGGTGTCAGATAAGGTGGAGAACAGGACAGGTTATGCTCTTTGGGTTAGAACAAAGATTTCAAACCATTACTACTAATCAGCTACTCAAACTCTTGAGACATTCATCATTTAACCATGACTTAGAGGGTAGATTGTATTTAAACAGTTGGGGTGTTTTTAATCACTATTAGGTGCCACAAACAAAAGCAACACAATCACAGCCAAACGGTGTCTAAAATATTCTGGTTTAAACACACAAATTACAAAAATATATGCAGCCATCAGCAGAGAATTTAATCTGAAAATGCTTCTGATGTTTTCATCTTCTGCCCACTTCAAAACTATTGCATTCCAAGGAATTCTTTGCTTCAACATTTCTTAATGGTCTAAAAGCACAGTTTAGGAAATAAAAGTTTGTAAAAGAACTCCTAAAATATTCAGACGGCAATTTTCAAACAGTGGCTAAAATTACATAGAACAGTTGTTTTTAAAAATATTATTTTCCCTCACTTGTCTGTCATTTTGTTAGGAGCAGGGACAAAAGGGGAAAGCCAAAAATCAAATGCATTAACCACCACATGCAGCATGCAGCTGATTAGGAACATAAGAAGCCCTCACCATCTTCTGAAACCTTTCCATTTTTTTGGTTTCTTTCATCCTTCAAAGCAAAATGCAGAACTTCTCTGAGGTTGAAGCATTCCTGCCAAAACATCTTGAGCCAACTTAAGTGAGGGATGTTTGAGAGCAGGAAGTGCACTGCAGCATTTCCAGTATTCTGAGTGCCTCAAAGTGTGTTCAGGATGGAAACCCCAGTTCAGTGTGTGCTTTGTGCAACAGGCAAAAAAGGCTTCAAATCCTACAGGATTCCTTTCCTGATGGGTCTTTTCAATGTATAACACATTCTATCCCCTATATTTACAGGAATAACACCAGAAACACAATAAGCAGCTTCAATTAATTGCTGCTGTCACTGTTAAAAACAAAGATCTCTCCATGTTACCCAGCTCCAGCTAAAGGAAAATTTTCCCTGTTTTGTGAATCAAGCAACATTGTTTGCTATCTTTTCTATCCTTTAGTCATTAAGGATGCACAGATCAAAGCTGGCTTATAATTATTTTTAAAACTCACAGCACTCAAGGGAAGAGCTGTTAAAGATCCCAAATGTCCCAAGCCAGCATTCCTGCTGCCACACTGGGCCCTCTCAGAGGAGGATTCACACATTTTAACATTCCCTTGTTATGCCAAGAGCTCTTCCTCAGGACATTATGACCTAAACTGGTTTGCCCCTGACCTAGGACACCGTGCCACAGGGATCCATCCCAGCCATGCCCAGGATGGAGCTGCAGCCTGGGCGTGGCCCCTTCCCTCTCTCCTGGTGATGCTGCAGCCCCCAGAAACGTCACACGTGCCAAGTTCACCTGTGTTCCACAGCTCCTTCATCTGTCAAAGGCAATTTTGGGAGCAGATACCTGAAGTGACAATGGATAGAACTAGTGAAAACAAATAGTCCTGGGGTTATACTGGTATTTAGACTGCAAAGAGAGAAAAGTTCCAATACAGGATGGAAGATGTTTGAGCACCCGACACCAACACGACCTGCAGTTCAAATTCCCACCCAAGTGTATACTCTATATTCAGAGAGCCTGGTTCATTTCCAATGTCCCAAGAAGGAAATCCATTCCAGTAACTGGTCTGGAAGAGTTTAGCACTGGAACTCAGCAGCAGTGATCAGAGAGGGGCAGGGATGTGCAGGTGGGGCTGTGCTCATCCTGCACTGGGGATCACAGGAGCTTCCCAGGGACATGCAGGAGAGCAGCCCTGGCAGGTCCTGGAGATGCACACCTTCCATCCCAGGATGGTTGGGCTGGAAGAGACAGAGCTCATCCCATCCACCCCTGCCATGCAGGGACACCTCCCACTGTCCCAGGCTGCTCCAGCCCCAGTGTCCAGCCTGGCCTTGGGCACTGCCAGGGATCCAGGGGCAGCCACAGCTGCTCTGGGCACCCTGTGCCAGCCCTGCCCACCCGCCAGGGAACAATTCCTAATTCCCAATATCCCATCCAGCCCTGCCCTCTGGCACTGGCAGCCATTCCCCCTTGCCCTGTCCTTAACGTGGCACCAGAAACAAGTTGGGGTTTTGGACTTTAGTGGAGAAAATTAGATCTTTTTCAGATAAAATACTGTAAATTACCTGTACTGATGTGCAGAGAATCGATGCTTTTGGAATCATTATATTTCACACTTGTAGAAAATCTCAGATCTCTTTAGGTATTTCAATTTATTCTGGAGGATGAGTCCAGTATCTATGCCAAATTGTGCTGAAGCGTGTGTAAAATCTGACCTGCTTCAGATTGCATCTGATCTCCATAAAGATTGCACAAGAGACTGCTTCCCCTTGCTAAGGGACTTTTAACTCCCTGCTTTGTTATTTATTTCCCTGTAGTCAAAAAATCCAGTTTAAAAAAACAAAAAAACAGAAACAAAAAAATTACTGCTTAACTGTAGATAATCTTATAATAGAAAATATTTAGGATTTATTAATCTTCATTTTACATACTTACATGTCATTTCATCAAAATGTTTGGTAAAAGCTACTGCCGAATTTATAATAGGTTTAAAAATATATTTGTGCTCATTTTTCCAGGAATTGTCAAGGTAAAATTAGCTTGGATATAAATGTGGAATATCAATAATAGGGGCTCAAGACCAAGTCTAACCAAAAACCCTGAACACCATAACATTGAACACAACAGATATAAAAGCAGAAGAGAAAACCACAAAACTGGCTTGGTTTTAATCCAGACTTAATTTAAAAATTGGCTTGGACCAAAAGCTTTTTTAAATTTCTTCTGGTTAAACACAAGGCAAGATTTCCAGTTTCTCTTAAGTACACATTTCAAAATGTCTATATGATAAAAATTATATCAAAATTATACTAAAACATACTAATATGTTGTAGCCTTATACAATTTTAAAGTTTTATTTTAAAATCATTTGAATCCATTCTGAAATATATATCTTTTTTTTTGTTCTAGCCAAAATAAAAACAGCCTTCATCCTTCCAAAGAAGGATTTTCAGTATCTTTCTCATCTATAATCAACAGGTCCTGCACTGAAATTCTTTAAAATAACATGTATGTTTTGGTCAAATGGTTCTTATAAAATTCCACAGAATTTCTAAACAAGATGAGGTTGCAATGTTGGCACAAACAGACATGGATTTGCACCCACCCTGAGTGCCGACAACAGAGATTATGGAGAGATTAAATGAAACTGCTTTAAAAAAAAAAAAAAAAAAAGAGCAACCAGGAAGAGAAGAATCTGGTTTTACCTGATAAAGAAAGGCTACAAAGAAAATTTTTGGTGGGCTATTAAATAAAACATTCTGCAGGCTACTATAAAAAGCACAATGAGGGTCACTGCTTTTCATTTTTGTAGCAGCACCTATTTTCTGCACATGAATATATTTAATGTATTTTAAGCAGATTAGAGGAGGTGATGGGCACAAGCAAGACGAAGGTTTATCAGCTGTTGAAATATCATAAAAAGAAGCTGTAGGCCAAAGTGATCATGAGGAAAGTAGAAATAAAAATCTACTGCCCTTTTTAGAAAAAAGAGAAGGTGTGCAGTTCTGCTGCACCTCAGGAAAGGCACAGGCTCCAGGGCTGGCAGGGTTTTCCACACCTGGCTGGGGGTAAATGGGTTGGTCCCTGTCACCACTGTTCTGCCACGGGATGCAAACCAGCAAAGCCATTGCATCAGCAGCATCCTGCTCTCCAAATCTGCCTGTTCCCTTTTAAACTCCTGCTCCCAGCAGCTCCAAGTGTGTCTTAGATGCAGGAAAACAGAGCTCACAGTGTCTAGAAAGAAATAAATCATGGCATGCTGAAGCTGAGAAGTTCTCCCTAAAATGCAGCAGAAATCCCTGTGTTTGGGAGACTTTCTCAGCTTCAGCTCGAGCATTCCCCTGCTGGGGGGAATCAAACAGTCTTTGGAGCATGTCTGCTCATTCCCAGCCCTGCCTCTCGTGCCAGCATCATTCCAAGGCAGACTTGTCTCCAGCTACTCACTTTAACTTCTCTTAATAAGTAAGATGTCCTAGAGCACGGCAACATGCAATTCCCAAAGGGGGAATAAAGTGGGGGATGAGAAGGGAAGAAAAGATCAGTTTCATCCAACACGTCTTCAAAGTCTGGTAACCTGGTTTCTATTTGCTAAAAATGGAAAGCTGAAGCTGCCTCTGAGACAGTTATAAAAATATAATGTATCAGTTTCCCTGGGCTCTCTTGTTCATTAAAGGTTGGGAATTTTTTTCCTACCTCTCCTTTAAGAAAACTGCCCTCCTGCAAAGGGCATTAGAAATAAAGATTGTATTTCAGCTGAAGACAGAGTGAGTAAAAAAGCTTTCCTAATTACGTTGCTGATTACTTAAGCAGTCCTCCATTTGACAGTACAATTATGACTGAAGAGAGGAGAATATCTTCATTACACTGAAAAAAAAAAGGAGAAAGTGTGGCTTTTCCAGCTTTGAAATTTATGGACTATGAGCCAGACATGTAGAACTTCTCTTGAACTCCTAAAGTCCAGATAAACTTCCTGAAAAACACCAGTTTTTCTCTTACACAAATATTTGTGCTACATAATTAATATTTTTTGTTCTTTGTAGGAACTTATTCAAGGACAAGGACGAGCTAACCTCAAACTGGAGCAGCAACACTGGCTCTAGGCTCTGTTACTGGTTCCATTCCAGGGTCTGCTCTTGCAGGTTTCTATTTATATCATGCAGAAGTCAGCAAAAAAGCCAATGATCCTGCCACATCTGGCCGTGCCAGAGGTGCAACATAGCTCACCATCCAAGAAACACTTTAGCAGCTTTAAAGCAAAGGCAAAGAAAACCCCAAATCAAATCCCAGCTGTAAACTGTAACTCCATAAAAAGCTGCTGTGCTAACACCAGGCTGGTGGTGACTGCCATCCTGGTAATAAATCATCATCCTCTCACCTTTAACCTTCAAAATAACCACAGTATTTATTCCTCAAGCACTCCTGTCCACCCTGTTCTGCAGATGGGTGACTGGGGCAGGCTGTGAGCCAGCACCTCCCTTGCTGATGGCAGTGGAAAACCCCAGCTGGTTCCAGTTCCATAACTCACTGGTCCATCTGGTAATCCAGCACCAGGCTGGCTACAGCCAGGACCCCCCTGATCATCCCAGACAATTCCCAGTGTCTGGCTAGGTTTGGGTATGTTCCCAGTAACTGAGCACGAGACAAGAACAGGCATGCTTTGAACATGGAAAACAGGGGAACCAGAGAATTCATCAAACGTGCAGCCCGAAACATCAGCCTCCTGCAGCACTGAGGGTGCCAGTGCTGAGTGTCAAACCCCAGGCAGTGCCTCAGTGACCTTCAGGAGTGGGGATTTTATCTGGTTTCACAGCACATTAAGTTCCTGTGTTTATACAGAATATACAGACACACCTTTTTCCCAGCCAAGCTCAGAGCCCTCAGTGCCTGCAGTCACCCCACCCTTCCTCGTGGACCTCCTCACTTTCACACACCCCATCGATCTGTGTGATGCAAAGGAAAGAGAAAAGAGAGCTCAGATACTCCAAGTGCCCCTCATCACTGAATTCTGACTGAAAACCCTCATCACAAACCAGAAGTGGTCAGACCTTCAATTAACAACCCACCAGATCACACTGTTCCCATCTTTACCTGCCATATCCTTTCCACACCAACTCACTTGATCATTTTAAGATTAAAAGCACAACAATTAGCTGCCATTTAATGCTTTCAATTAATGGCATTTTATAAACAAAGGTATATGAGTAGTGGGACTGAGGAACAATTAAACTTGCTCATTCCAGAGCAGTGCAAGCTTGTTTACTGGAACTGTGTTAAGTAATCTTTCCTTTCTGCTTTAAAAATAAAAAGACTCATTTACATCACCCCCAACGGTCCAATTTCAAGCACAGTTTTTAAGACTAAGGTTTTAAGGAAGAAAGCACACATTGCACTAATAGTCCTGTGGCTCTGAGGATACAAATAACAGGCACATTTTTCGGTACCAGGGCAGGCATGTTTCCACCCTAATTGCCACCAACAGCACAAACAACAATCTTAACTTCAGGAAAATATCATCCCACTCTTTTTTTCCATATATTGGATCTATGTTAGGGAATAAAAAGCTCAAATTTTAGTATCCAGCCCTCAAAGCTATAAGTGCACGTATCTCCAGCTCAACAGCCAAGAAAATTCACTTTGAGTTTCTCTCCATTCCCCAGAGCCCCTTATCTATCCCTGGGACACTCTCTGAAAGAGGCAAACATAAGTGAATATATACATAAATAAAAGACACATATAACACACATCACTATGTCAAAGAGCAAGGACAGACTGTTTTATGGAAGAGATAATAACTCCTTGACTAGCTTACCTGAGGGATCACCCTTCTTCATGGACAGATCTCCCCAAGAACCCACAGGCTTTCCTCCCTCAGCTTTCTCCAGGGAGAGCTGAGTCCTGTCCCACACAGGTGACCTCCAAAGGCCAGCAGCTGCCCCCACTCTGCTTTCCATGGTGAGGAGCAGGGATGGGAACAGGGTTATCCATCTCTACTGATCTCCCCTGGACTAAACTCAAAACCCAAGGAAAACATCTTGTGCCAAAACATTTCTACCTAGAAGCCTTCCAATATTGAGAAGATTCAAACTACAAGTTCTCTGCAAGGCTGTTACCAGCCCAGATTGTGCAAGGAATTTCTTAGTTCTTGTGTAATACTCAAATTTCACAAACCAGCAGAGAACCACATATGGTCTCTCTACATGGAAATTGTCTTTCACTATCATCACAATCAGTGCTCCATCCCTGGATGGATTGGAAGGAAGAGGCAGACACTCCATCTCTTAAGTCTAATTTATTTTAAAGATAAAGAAAGATACACACATTTGAGAATCTGAAAGAAGTGTGGCTTGGTAGCCTTGTGGTTACTGTGTTCTCTGAAATGTGAAACCTGTGTCCAACTATATAATAAAAAGCTTTTTTTTGTACTCAGTGACCCATACCACAAGATACAACCAGGGTTTTATGGCAATCAGGTGTGGCAGAACCATAGATATTACCTCCCAGGAAATGGGTTGCATCAGCACTGTCCTCTTTACACATTTTGCCCTAATTCTGCACAGCAGCAAAGCTTGGGGAGCTCTTCCCATGAAGAAACCTTCATTGCTGCAGTAGGAAAGAGAATTAAATGCAAATGTCCCATTCCACAGAGTGAAGATTGAAACCAGTAGGATTTGACACAAAATCTGGTTGAAGCAGCATTTTCTAAGATGTCATCACTTGTTTGGTTGTTGGAGGATTTTTTAAAAGACATGGCTCTTCTAAAGAAATAAAGATATTTATTTTCATCATCCCCTCTGGAGCCTGAATCTCCCTTAGATTCATCTTAAATGTTGCCAGTTCAGCTCTGCATGTTTTGAGCCTGGCAGGAGCTCAGTGACTCCTCCTGGCTAGTTCTAAACATCCTGTTTGGATTAAATATTTGGAGTCCCTACCTACACATATTGCATTTGGGAAGCAAAAAGAAGTCTCCTGACTTGGAGAGATTTCTACCATCAGGCCCAAGACTTCAGCCAGAACTGAGGGTGCCAACATCCATTACTCAGCTGAGTGCTTTGTCAGAAATCAATGTTACAGGTCCAGTTGCCACAAAGAACTGAAATAAATAGGATGGAATCTGCTGCTTTGCAGAGGACTGAACTCCAGTTTGTCTGGAACTTCAGAACAGGCAGATTCTGAGTGAACAAGTAAAAATAAATGCTGAAATCTCAGAAGATTGATAAGGACAGATTCTCCATCCCACTGTAATTGAGGAGCTGTGGAGTTGTAACTCTGGTCAGGGCCCTGTGCAGGACTGAGGAAAATCCAGGATAATAACCAGAGCCTTTAAACCTTGCTGCATATCCTTGGATAAAAGAGCTCCATGCTCTTAAGGAAAACTTTATAAACTTGGGAAAAGCACTTCATGTTTTCCTTTGCATGTGTCAGGGTGATGTGCTGTGATGAACACAAAGTGAGAGTGAACACCCAGCTGCAGAGTAAAGGAGAGGTGTGTTCTTTTGTTGTCTGCTCTCCATGGGCTGCTCCCCAGGCTCAAAACAGGGAGGGGAAACATCTGGGAGTGTCTGCAATGCCTGCAACTCCTTCAGCACCCGATTAAATCTCATTTACTGTGGCAGGGATGGGCACAAAGGACATCCTGCATGGCCCAGTCCCGACCCAGAGGAGCTGCCAGAACAGTCCTGTGGGTGCAGCAGCTCCAGTCCGGCTTCCAGGGCACAGCAGCTCACCTCAGCCTCCTCAGCTCCAATGCAGGCACTTCTGCACAGGTGCTCTTCATCAGCCACGCTTCCACACTGCCATTTTGTGTGTCAGGGCCTTAAGAATCTGTTCCAAGATGGGCTAAGGGTGGTCCCACTTGCACTCAGCGGCATTCCTGTGCCCCCAGCCTGCCTTGGCATGAATCCTGCATTACTGCCCATCCTTTTGAGCCAGCAAAGCAAGGAAGTGGAATTCAGAGGAAAACCTGATCAGATTATTCACTGAGCTCTTTCCAGCAGTCAGATAATGAAAGTCTGGAAAGAAGCTGGAGCAGCCCTTATCTTCTGTGTTTCATGCTTCAGATGTTTTTGATGTATTTTTTTTGTATCATTTCGTAGTTTCTTGACTCCAAAACCTATCCAGATACTATATAAAGCTCCTTTTACAATATAATAAAACAATTGAAATTTTCATTTACATGAACAAGAGGGTTCTGATGTTGGATTAGAGAAGGCTGAAGTTTATCAGTAAAAAGTTCTCTGCTTCTGTACTTCGCTCTTTAGGGCTCACTCTTGCAAATGGATTGCACAGACCTGCTCAGCTTTCAGCACTTACCACAAGGATTTAAAACAAATGGCATTGCTGGAGACAGAACATGAGCAAATATTTGTGAGGTGAGGATTTACAGTGGCCTGTTTTCAAATGAAAATATTTTTGCTTTATTATTAATATTTTTGCTTTATTATTAATATTTTTGCTTTATTATTAAGTCTTTTGAATGTTTATATAGTTTTGTAGTAAAGATATATAGCATATTAAATACAAGGTAATGCAGCATATGATTAGATTTCATTCCAATGAGCTACACAATAGGTATTCCTATTCTAACAAGAGCCCAATTAGATATATTTTCATGCAAACAATAATAACCTATTTCACTTTGTGGCAACTTGTTTGTGAGCAGCTTACAGTTGAACTACATTGCTCATTTTCAGTCATTAATTTAGTCTATTCCGAGCATATTTATTCCTACAAACATTTTCTTTCCCCTGGTAAGTTTTTTTATTCATAACAGAAGAAAAGTGATCTGAAGAAACATAGCTCACAGAGCCACATCCTGATATGATAGTCACATCATGAATTTCAAATTACTTTCTGTGAGAGTTCACTGCTGGATAATAGAGCCAGAAACTCCACAAAAATCTCCTGCCAATCCATCATGTAGGGAATGTATTCAGAAATACCAGATAGGGAGCAATAAAAAGCCTTAAGATAGGTAAAAAATTCTGTCTCCTAACAACATACTGATGTTAACATAAGAAAACTGGCTTTTCCCTGCGAGTCCATGTAAACAAGCACCAAACCCGTGCATTTTTCCCGGCAAATGCCCCGTGAAGGTGTTGCCAGTGCAGGCTGTGCCAGGATCCTGCCTTGTCCCAGCAGCTCCCGCTGACGGGAGGCCAGGCAGGAACCTCCCCGTGCAATTTCAGCCTTTCCTCTGGCTTTTGGTCTGCCAGCCCTGGGCAGAGAGGGGCTGGGAACTCTTGGTGGCTTTCAGGGAAGGAGGGGAGGTGATGGGGAAGGGCAGCTCTTGTGGCTGTTTGGCAGCTCCTGGCTGCTCTGAGCAGGGCCGGGCTCCGCTGCAGCTCTCCCCGGGCTCCCTGCAGGCCCGTGCGGGGATCATTGCTGCCAGAGCCGCTCAGGCTGGGGATTTCTCCCTTCCTGCAGGCACTGGAGTGCTCAGGGAGGGGGGATATGGCAGTGGTTGCCCAGCCCCATCCCCCAGTGATGGAAATCTGGTTGCCATTACAGCGGGCTCTGATCCCGGCCTGCCGAGCCGCCCCAAGGCCCAGAGCTCCCCTCCCGGCCCAGGGGAGCCAGGGCCAGCCCTGGGACCCTGCTGCCCACTGCACCTCACCTGGGACTTGTTTGGCCCTGGAAGACACTGACTGCATTCCAGGGGAAGGAAAACATTTCTCCTTGGAAGGCCCTGGTGTAACTTATTTCACTAGCTCTGGCTGGCTGCTGAGAAAGGCGATCTGTGAGGGAAGGACTGCAATCAGCTTGCTCCAGTTTATCTGGTTTTCCACGGTGAAGTGTGGCACAGGAGGAGCAGGATTTCCAACTCCAACAGCCAGGCAGGAACAGCCACGGCCCCCTGCAGATGGATCTGGGCTGCACTGCCGTGGGGAGGCACTCAGAAAGGAACAGGGCTAGGAGGGGTCCCAGAATATCTCAGGGAAGTTATTAGCATCTGGAAATTATGCTCCTGTTTCCCTGACAGCAGAAGCTCAGCTTGAGGATCTCAACATCGCTGCCAGCCTGAGAACTTTACGTGCCTTCCCAAAAACACATCACTCACCAAAATACGAGGGGTCTGAGATCCCAGGTCAGAGCTTTTATAAAAATATACATGAAACAGCCTCCTGAGCCCTTTACTTTTGTGGAGCTGCAGCCTTTCATAAAAAGAAAAATGGGGATGGATGAAAATAGAGATGTTTCCAACATCAAAAATGCACATCATCTCTGTTCCTGCAAATTGTTTCAGAAGGTGAATATCCTGGTGATAAAATTAACCAGCATATGATAAACAATTAAAAACTTGCCCCTGATAATAACCAAATACCCCTGAGCAGCTCCTCTGAGAACCTTCCCACAAAGCATTTGTCCATCTCCCCTCAATGTGTAGAGGGATAATTTTTTTCATTTTTTGAAACGAAGCCAAAATCAGTGGCTCAAATGTGCACGCAAGCAGGCATTACCCCAGGAAACAGTTTTTAATAAAAGTAAAAACCACAAAAATATTTTTTAAAAAATAGAGCAACAGGCACCACAAGAGACTGATAGGATTTGGGATCCAGAATTCCAGTGTTTCCCCAGGGAATGGCACAAAGAGCATCCCTGTAGATAGGCAAGATGTCCCATGGACAAAGGCACCACATCTGCAGGAGAATCTTGTGTTTCCAGTGCAAAGAGGTCAGACAGACACATTTTCTACAAACTTTCTGCATTTCAGTGTGTTCTCCATTAGCATTTTGGGAGGATTTCTCTGCCATGGAAATAATTCATTTTTATGAAATTTGACATCTGTGATCAGAGGAATCTCCTTTATAGGCTTTAGATACTGATACATGGTTACATTTCTGTGGAAGATAAACTGAGGGAAACTAAGGAAATTACATGTTAAATCTGCTTACACAAATCTCTGCCTGCTGAAACAATTAATCAGCAGAGGCTTTTCTCACATATGAATGAGAAAGGATGCAAAGTCTGGAGCACTCAGTCTGGAGCCATAAGCAGGCTGCATATTTGAATTCCTTTTCTTAATTGCTTTGTTGTTACTTACCCCAGGAAAATACTTCGTCAGCTGCCTTTGCTATAATTTGGTATCAAATCCACTCAATACTCTGCTTTTTTTCCCCTTCTTTTTAAAAAAATCTTTTGTCTGGACTAAGTTGTTTCTAATTTAGTGCTGTATGCCATTTGCAACAGGATCCTTCAAGTTTCCTCTCTTAATTCATGACACCTGGTTTTTGTTATTTTAAAGACAGCCAAGGACACTGGGGCATTCACTCCACACATTGTAAAAACACTTTAAAAGGGTGGCACACAGATGTATATAAACAGAGGCAAAGAGTCTATTTTATCCCTGAAAAAATATGATTTTAAAGGAGTTGGGAATATGAGTGTGCATCACATCACAAAGGTTGGGGGGTTTTGTGTTGGTTTTTTTCTCCTTGCTCTGTGGTGTCATGTCACAATTTAACACAGCTCTCACAAACATAGAAAAAATCATTTCAGCTGAATTCCTGGGGTCAGGGAGGGGTAAGGATCCCACCAAGAAGCAGCTGGGAGCCATTCCTGCCCCTGGCCCTGACACTGCCAGAGTCCCCTTGAGAACTGCACATCTGGAATGTGAAAAGCCATCACATTTAGTGGGACTAAATCCTTCTAAATTCAGCAGTGCTTTTAAGGTGAAGGTTTAAAAGTGTGTCAAGCAAATATTGGGATTTGCCATGTCATTCATTTTACATTTTTAAATTATTCTTGTCAAGGTCCCAGAATGAGCCCAAAGGATTTAGGAGAGCCTAGCAGAGAAAACCCCATCCTCCCCACAGAAAGATGCTGGTCACATGTTTCCTGCCCAGTTTCACATTGCATGTCCTGTGTCCCTTCTAGGGTGTTCTGTAGTTCACTTGAATTAATTTTTAGTTAATTCAACCCCATTCCGTTGGTATTCCCAATGTGACCCATGCCAGAGGCCAAGTGATAAAATCAGGGATGTGGGGGTATCTTTTCTGACAACAATAAACACACAAAACTAATGGGCAGAGAGAAAAATTTTGGAAATTTTGAAGACATCTAATTGCAGCATTACAGACTCTGAAGAATTATTATGAACAATATTCTGTGGCAACAAATCACTTTGCCCTCATCCAGCAAACTCCACCACACCTCAATCAGGCACTTGAAACCCAGCAGCATACAGAACTCTGCAGTGCCAGGGTGGACATGTGCAGGGGTTTTGTTGCCCATCCTGGGTTTCTGTTGCACTCCAATCACTTCCCCAGCTTTGCAGCCCTTTGCTGGCTTCACCTTGGGCTGCACCTCCTGCGTGGCTGGGTCAGAACAACAGTGAATCCATGGCATTTAAAGGTCCTTTTTTTCTTTTATTATTTATTTTCTTTTAATATTGTTTCCTAAATACAGGACTAAACAGAATCCCTAATGCCTGTGGCTTTCCTTATGAAAGGATGGTGGATTTCCTTATGAAGATCCTTAGGGAAAGCCTTGAAGAAGGAAAAGCACTATAAATGATTCAATCATTTGAAAGTTTGGCCTGTTTAATTCTTTCTGTGCCTGACCATGGTTTCACCCACCCCCTGCAAAGGGCTGAGCTCCATTATTCCAGCTTCCTGTCCCATTCTGAGATTTGTAATCTGATTTTATGAGCACTACAGCATTAATAAACCATTGCTTGTGTTACTTTTCCCTTCAGTCACTCCCTACAACATAAGGCCATTATTTTCACACTGGCAATATTCAAAGGAGATAGAATTTGAAGTCCCCATTTAGGTATTTAAAGCTTGAAAGTGTATTTAACTTCAAACTTCATTAGTAGGCTCCTGGCCCTCAGTGAGTGACTGAAAATCAAAGTGGCTGGGTCAGGGATCAAGTTTCAGAAGTCAATTTTCCAAATACTGTTCTTCAGAGAGAGATACATTGGTATTAAAATGACAATTTGGACAATAGCCGAAGCCTCAGCTATTCTGAGCCCCACAAAAATGTTAGTTTATGCAAATCTCCATTAGCTTCAGTGCAGGAATGCAAATTTATATCAGCAGCCAAGAAATTAGAGAGATAACAAGGATTGTTGTGCTGAGATACTTCCTTTCAAAGTCTTGAGCAAGGAGTGAAACCTCCTTCATCCCTAATGTGGGCCCAGGCTGGTGAAGGGAAGACTTTGAGAAGCAGAGAATAAAATGAATATTCAAGACATTTTACATTCTTGAGTGTTTTCCTGTATTTGTCCCAGTTCCTGCATAAAAACAATTGTGTATTTTGGAAAACTTCTTTAAATTATGGGTGAGTTGGTTATCTAAAACTGCTGTAAGGTGTACATAAAAAGCATAAATGAAAAGAGAAAATTCAAGTAGAACAATTAATTTTTCCTTTAAAGGTCTCAGGACAATAATTTCTGACAATATTCTGCAAAGTCCATGCTGGTATAGCCAAAGTAAAATTGATGATCCCTAGAAAAGGCCAAAATCTCCTAAAAATTTATTGTGATTCAGGGAACTGAATTTGTGACTCATCACAAAGCCTTATTTTCTCAAAACATTCATCATCCAGGCACTGAAAATCAGGCAGCTGAAAGAATTCTGAAAGTTTTTCTGAAAATCAAAAGCACCCAAACTGTCAGGTGACTTTTGAGAATCAGGAAAACATCAAAAATACCTTACAGAAGCTGTTATTTTTTTTATTGCTTTTCCAGTAATTAAATCTGAAACAGTATGAGGTATTCAAATGAAAAAAGAAAAACAAAATTCATTATGGAACTAGGAACAGACAAGGCAAATCCAGTGAATTTTGTCTTTTTTCCTTAACTAACTATTTAAAAATATTTAAATATTTTTAATTATTCATGTTGTTCTTCCAGTAATTAAGAAAAACTTACTTCAACCAAGTTTTTGTAATGAAAGGTAAAACTAACTGGGGTATTTTTCACTCCAGGAGTTGACAGCTGAGTGGGTGAGATCACATCAACCTCCAGCAGAGGAGCACAGGGCAGACATTCCTTCTACAGACACATTTATAAAAATTCTGTTTGTTTTGCAGTTTCATTTCCCAGAACCAAATATTTGAGAGCTGTTTGTGTTGGTTTCTAAACAGCTCACAAAGCCCAGGCCTTGAAGGTTTCCAAATGGAACCACAAAGTTTGTTGATTACATTAATGTGTGGTTTATTTTTCTTGTAAATAGTTATTATTTTTTTGTCCAGGAAAAATATTTGGATACAAAGACTGCAATGCTTTTTTTGTTGTGTTGTTTGATACCAGATACTTTCAGCATTAGAATAAGATATCATGCATGAAAATCAGCCAGGACTATCAAAATACCAAAACAATTGCAGTTTGGTCTGATATATAAAGGAAACATCCAAATGGTTCATATTCGTGGGTATTATTTAAACAAAAACCACAGAATTGGCTCCCTCAAGATATATGACACTTACCTGTCCAAACCTTTATCTCCTCAGGAATTCTAAAGTGGGTTAGAGATCACACAGGACTCTGAGAGAGCAACCTGGAAATGCTGCAGAACCAGTGTTTTAGTGATGAAGGTGTTAGCCAGCATCTTGCCACTGTCATTGCTCATTTTCCTGGCTATGATCCAGTTATTAAACAGATTAATGAGAAATCCAAATGAGTTGGTGTTGTGCAGGCTTGAACAACAGAAAGCAGGACAATCAGTTCTGAACTATCAATTACTATTAATTGCTTCCTTCATAGGGCTGATTGTGGAAATAATAGAAAAACATTAACTCATCAAAACCCAAACTTTGCACAGAAACTTTCTGGTTGCCATAAAAACTCCTGAAGAGGAGAATCTTCCAGTGTGTAACTCAGACAGGATTGATTTTGAGGTACCTGGGTGGAACAGCAGTTTGAATGTCAGCTCCCCCCCAGTGCTGGAGTCAGACCAAACAACACCCAGTAAAAGGAGAGCTGGATTTATTATTTTTCTGATGCCATAAAGAGATGTCCTGCCTCCAATTTTTAAAAGATATTCTGGATTGTCAGAAGCGCCTCTCTGATGACATCATGCTCCTTCAGTGGTATTAAAAGAAGTGAAAATAAATTCTGATTTTTATATCTATTTACTTACACACCTAATAAATGCTTGCACACCACAAAGAAAGGCAGCATCAGCACACTGATTGGTCTGCAGAAACAACAGGGGCAGGTATACACAGGAAAAAAAAGTTTGGGACAGATTTTGGAATATAAATTCTCAGCAGAAAGGGTTTAATTTCTCCAATTCCTAAGCCACTCAGTAGTGCAAGAGCTAAACTTGGAAGAAGACAGGATGTAAGGACAGAGGCTCAAACCAGGGGATCATCTGCTCCATCATCCTGTCCGTAGCACCAGCAAAAACAAGAACCTAGACTTGTGTACAGGAGACACATGAGGTGACATTTTCTCTATTTTCCCTATGGTGTTTTCTCAGTATCCAGCAATATTCACATTTTCCCCTGAAAACAGCCATTTTCTCTGTATTTAGTAAGTGTCTGTGTTTGTTTGGCTCACCAGCCATGAGCTCCTCTTGAACCCAAGCTCTGAGCACCCAGAGCATCCTGTGGTAGAAGCTCTGCACAGCTCACTGACATGTGGTGTGAACAAGTTGTTGGTTTGCTCTGATGTGTTTTTAACCACTTTGTTCCTCTTTCCTGCTCATACAAAGCACTGAACAGTCTCCACAGTGATCAATCCATGGGACACATCCCTACCTCCCTCCCCAGTCCCAGTCACTTCTCCTTAGGCTGAAGTGCCCCAGCCAACTTAATTGTTCACAGCCCACGAGCCATCTCCTGCTTTTGATCATCCTTGTTTCCTTTTCCTGACCCTCTTCCAGCTGTGTGGGATCATTTTTGATGTGGCAGAGCCACACACAGAATTCAAGATGCTGATGAGTCCCAGATTTATTGAGTTGTGTCATGAGACTTCTCTGCTCTGTTCCCTATTCCTTCCTCAGTATCTAATATCTGACCTCCTTCTAATCTCTTACTCTAAATTAATGCTTTTATAGAATTGTATTGCTATGTCCTGAATTTTCATAGATTTACCTTGTTACTGAGAGGTATTGGGCAATATTTTCACTTCATATATGAAGGTTTCATCCCTGTTAACCACAATGGTCACATCTACATTTAATTTTGTTGCATATCTCAAAGCCAAATCAAAGAAGACCTCACAAGATCTTTCTGCCTGTCTTTGAAACCAGCCCTCATTGGGCAGGAAAGTCCTACTACTGTAGACTGAAGATGGTTTTACCAAGAGGAGTTAAGATGCTAGTTGTTACAGCCATCCTAAAAATTGGAATGAGATCATGGTTAATAAAGATAATTTAAGGATGTTCACCAAGAAGACAAAGCCAGTTTAAAGCATGTGGAAAAATCTGAAGTACATTGAAATAAAAGAAGCAAAGTTCCTGCCTTTTGTTCTTCCATTTGCATGGAAAAAATGTAATTTTCACAGTGGACTAATGCACTGATACTTTTTTGGTTAGGATGGGGCACCCCACCAGTTATTTTTCCATTGACAACCCATTTTCAGTTCCCACCCTTGTCAGAAGACTGGAACAGTCTACAGCTCTTTCAAGCAACTTATGACAAAAAAACCCAAACATACAAACCACACCACACACACAAAGCCCTCTTAGGTGAGGGCTGCTCCAGAAGGTTTTGGAATTGCTGCCCTTTGCAGAGAAGCAGCAGCACTTCCCACTGCTGTCTCCATCCCAGGCTAGGGGACAGCCCAAGGGCCTGCAGGCAGCCAGTGCCACTGGGGCAGGAGGCAAAGGCTCTGCTGAGGATCCCTGTGCCTGTCCCTCTGCAGGATGGGAACTGAGCTGAGCAAGCAGTGAATGTGTTCTGCTCTAACAGCAGAGACAGGAGCTGCCTTGCAGCACTCAGCTCTGAGAATGCTTTAAAGGGCTTTCCATTCCCCTTCAGCACCAGCTGGGTTTGAACCTCCACCAGCACCAAAAGGTCCTTGTTGGGACCACACAGGAGATTTAATAAACTACTGAGCATCCTCCTCAGGCACAGCCACCCTTTGGACAACAAACCTGGAATCTGCTGTGTTATCAACCCCCACATCCCATTAAAATGAAAATCTACCTTTGTGCCTCGTCACTGCTGTCCCACAGGTCACAGGCCTTGAGCCAACAAGAACCAAGCAATATTCTGCAGCCCCAGAATACTAATGTTGGAACAGGGATAATTTAATAATTGCTGTCTGCCAGCAGCACTGCAAGGGAATGCTGCCATCACTGGCCTGAGCCCAGGGAAGGCTTGGGGATAACTCCACTGAGGTGTGATCAGATATGTTCCAGGAGATTGTAGCTGATATAGTTTATTTAATAAAATATCTCCTCTATGGTCAAACAGGTAAAAAAATGTCAGTGTAGTTAGAAGAACACAAAAAGGAGGAATACTTTTATAACAAAATTTCTCTAGAAGCAAATTTCCCACTGAAATATAACAGAGTTTTCTTCTGCCAGTAGGCACAATTCTGGATCATTAAACAGACAGAAATTAAATATCTCTAGCTAAAATTGAGCTAGATTGTCTCTCCCAGCAAACGTTTTCACTGAAGATTTCAAACAGACGAAAATGTGACCATCAGCCAGGGATCAGAGTGTGTTTGTACAAAAGAGATGAGGATATTCTGCAGACTTAAATAATTTTACTAAATAGATGAAGATAGAAAATGGAGAGTTACAACCACTCTGAACAGCCTCACACCATCTTACCTCTTTGAGAGGATCCTAATGACAGACACAGCCATTAGTTAAATTAGATGAAGGTACCAAGGACATCTCATGCTTGATTCTATTGCTTACAACCAAACAGAAGCTTAACTGACAACCTGTCACTAAATTAAGCCAGCAGAGAAAAAAAAAAAAAAAAAACAACAAAAAACAAAACAGCATGTGATTATTGTCTGATAAAGGGGAGAGAGAAAATAAAAAAAAAATATAAAATTAAAACAAAACTAGTAGGAGCTAATTAAGCAGCCCAGAGTGCAGAAGCAGCCTCATGTCCTAATGCTGCCTTTGGAAATCCAACCAGTTTCAGGTTAGAGAAGAGTAATGTGTCAATTCCTCCTCTTCTGGGCTTGTATCTAAAGCAGCAGAGTCTTCTCTGTTTTGGGGGCGGAGCTGGAGCATGAGACAATGCCCCTTCCTCCCAAAAATGACAGAGACACTAAAGCCAAATCCCTCATTTGAGAAATAATTTACCTATTGCAAAGGAATGATGATATTGCTATATAATGGCATGGTTTCACCCTTTTCACTACAGGCTTAGTGGCCTTGGTGGTGCTTGGTCACAGGCTGGGCTCAGTTCTTGGAGCTCTTTCCCAGCCTGGGATTCTCTGTACTCAGAGTGTGTATAATTCACACATCCAGAGCTTTTGGGAGTACAGCCAACAAATCACCAACCCACAGGTCCCAAAGTATGTAAAATAATAAAATACTAATAATAAAAACTTACATATTGTTCACCCAGTTTGTTTTCAGTAAATTTCTCATACAAAAGTTTTACATTTTCTATGAAAAAAAAACCCCAAGAGAACTAAGGCTGCTGTAGTGCCAGCTCTGTATTACAGCACAGGTTTGGCACATTAGGAAGAGTTTAAAATCCCTTGCAAAGATTACAGTATTAACAGTATAGTGAGAATGAATTAATTTTGTACTATTCCTATCCTCATTAAACTGTTTCTCATCAGTCACACTTTCTGTTCTTTCCATGAAACTGTCCAAGAAAAAGCCATCACAATTCAAATTAGTAATGTTAGTATTGTGTTTTGCAATTCACATTCCACATTCTCATGGCCAGAATGCCCCAGAGCTCCTGTTCTCCAAGAAATCACAATTAATTTAATCACTCTGAAATTGCAGACCACCACTTCAGCTCACTGAAAAAACCTCCCTGGGCTTTGAGAGCAGACACTGGGTAAGAGATGAGGGAAATCCCAACAGAGCAATGTGCTGACTGTGGCTGGGACAGGAGCTGACATCAGTTCCAACAAATGTCACCTAAGTTTGAGAAACTAATTAAGAAATCAGAAATTTTCTACAAACCCCTCAGCCATGCTCAAAAATTATTCTTCAATATTGGGATGAATTACTTTAGATAAATGCAAGTATGCACCAAATGCTTGTTCCAAGCAATAAATTATGCAGAAACATCAGTCCGTTGTTAGAAAAGACCTTCAACCCAGACATGATGCCAAATTGTCCCTTCAAAGAAAATCAAGCAAGCAAAGGTGCTGAACTCCTAAGTAAAATTTAAAAACCAAGCAGCAGGATTGTGTGTGCTGCTATATAATAATTTCATGTTTGCCAAGAAAAATCCTGTATTCTCCTGACAGCTCTTTGAAGTGTGGCAAAGGAAGATGATGGCAATTGTGTTTCCCCAGTTTGGTATTGAATTCAGTTCAAGTCCAACTGAGCTTATCTTGATGACTTTTACTCTTTTCTGACATTCCTGGTGCCCAGAACCTGACTTTGGAAAAACCAGTCTGGCCCCGGGCAAAGCCATCACTGCAGGTATTCAGGGGAGATTTTTTGCCAGGTCCCTGTTACCTGGGGGCAACCAGCTGCTGCTGAGCTGCTCTGCAGGAGCTGCAGGCACAGAGCTGAAAGAGCTGCAATTAATGCACTGTACCCCTTCCCTGGTAGCTGCTGCAGCTGGTAAATCACAGCTGGGTGGGTTCTGTGTGGGCAGCACTCTCTGAGCAATCTCACCTCCTTGTTGTTTCATCATGGGCTCCACGGGGAAATCTGCCTGACAACCACACCATGCACAATAAAACACTGCCCCATGGCAGCTTCAGTGTGACACACAGCTGAGGCACCTGGTCTGTCCTAGCTGCAGTTTTTGTCCTGCCAGAGTGTCAGGATTTCAGCCATTAGCCCAGGAGTTCCCAGTGAAAAATCACAATGATATATGCAGAATGCACATGTATAATGTAGATTATACACAAGGTGCAACCCCAAAATGTGCCAGTGCCACAGGATGATGTGGATTTGCTGGCAGTTGCTCCCCAGTGCATGGTGAGCCTGTGGAAGCTGCACTGCAGAGCAGGTGCTGTGTCCTGCCCGTGTGACAGTGCTGCCACCTCACCACCAGCCCCACAGGGACAGCACAGAAAAGGGTGCTGGAGATAATGCCTGGACTCAGCAGTGTCTGGAGACACTGGGAATTCTGCTTCTCCAGGCAGCCCCAAGCTTTGGTCCTTTCTTGGGAGGAATATTTTTAATAATCTATGTAATTTAATGTCACTCTGCCATCAGCTCAGATTAGCTTCAAAAAAATAGAGAAGCAGGAAAGAGACTGAAAGAAAATAAACTATAAATCCTTTATGTTGCCAAATTACCAAGGGATGGAAATGTATTTATTTCAAAGTCACTGAGAATAATTAAGTACACTGTAAACATGTCTGGCTATTTCTATAGGGAGAGTTTTAATTTTGTGTTAAAACAAAGGAATTTCAGGCTATTTAAAAGGGCCTGGAGTGCCAGGAGCCAGGGAATGGCTCCCAGTGCCAGAGGGCAGGGCTGGATGGGATATTGGGAATTAGGAATTGTTCCCTGGCAGGGTGGGCAGGGCTGGCACAGGGTGCCCAGAGCAGCTGTGGCTGCCCCTGGATCCCTGGCAGTGCCCAAGGCCAGGCTGGGCACTGGGGCTGGAGCAGCCTGGGACAGTGGGAGGGGTCCCTGCCATGGCAGGGGTGGGATGGGTGGGCTTAGAAATCCCCTCCAACCCAAAAAATCTTCTCAGAGCCACCAAAGGAGGTCCAGGTCAAGACTAATTAGGGAAAGATCAATAACAGATTGCAGTAACTGCTGTGGATTCAGGCAGGAAAATGTCAGGATTTCAAAAACCCTACCTGTGCAGTGAGAGCCCCATGTGTGCTGTTCCTGTCCTGCCATTAGGAATTTCTCCAACACAAGTGCAAAGACAAAACGCAGGGAAGACCAGTTCTTATCCAGAGTTACTTGATTTTCCTTGCTTTACTGCAATCAAGCTGAAAGCATTTTAAAACATCAGAAAATAAAATAAAATAGAAAATCTTATTCACTGGACAGTGAGCACCTACGTTCAGCAGCTTTAGCACCACTCAGGCTTAACTGAGAAGTGATTAAGTTCCTGTTGCCATCATAAACTCATTCTTCCAGCTTTAAATAAAACGTCTGACTCCAGTAGCCTCTTAATGAAACCAGCAATTTCCTACAGAATGGAGCCATAAACGTGACAACTCTCTCTGCATTTTGAAAGATTATTGAAATAAAGCAGAAAAAATTAGGTTTTTGGGATATCCAACATGACACTGACTGCTAAATAGAGAGGTTAAGTTTGCACGGAATACAGTGTTCCTTTCTCAGGAATAATTCAATTTAAGGACTGGAATTCCATGCAGTGTCCTTGTAAATAGCCTGATGAAGAGGTTTAAGAAGCCAGATACTTCTCTAAATATTTTCAAGAAATTTTCCAAACATTTAACTCATTATTCGTAATAAAAGGAAAATCAGAGAGAATTGTAGGAATGAATTTTTGAGGCCTCAGCCTTTCTTTCTGCTTCTCCTTCATATAGGAAGCAATCATTCCATTTGAAATTGTGAAAAATGGTAATTTCACATAAATATTAACTTATGGTACAGATAAGTGCTATGATATATCTCACTATATGCAGTCAGTGAGTTAATGGGATTGGCTGAATTTGTCATTACTATTACTGACAACTAAAGTCACCAGTTTTTTAGAGACTAAAACCAGAGTTTTAAGAAGAAATGAACCATACCATGTAAGAGTCAGCTGTTTTGTGAGGCACATTTTAGTGCTCAGTGATTTATCATACTAGAAGAGGCACATTCCCATAAAATCAAAACCTCTTAGAACTGTTTTGATTCAAGCCACCTGTACAAATAAGTCAAATGTCTCCCATTTAAAAATGGGGAGCTCTAATTTTAGACAAGATAAGTGATAGCACCAGGCACTAACAGGCTGTTAAAATCCATTAAAAATCACACATTTCTAATCTCAGCTTGGCACCTGCACAGGTCTGTGATCTCACTGCATTCATCACCTGGGTCACTGCAAGGCTTCAAAATCTGCCCAATTGTTCCAGCACCAGCCCATGGCCTGCAGTGACACTGCTGCTCAGTGCACATAAATCAAGCAGAGGCTCTGGCTGGCAGAGCTCAGCTGCCCCTGTCTCCTGCAATCAGGGCGAGCAGCCCTGGCTGCTGCTGCAGGGACCGAGCTGCCCGTGCCCCAGTTACTGCTCTGCCTGCACAGCACGAACCTGCTGCACCTCATCCTCACAGAGACAAGATTGAACTTTCTGTATCTGACACACACACGCTCTCCCAGGATAAAAAACCTGCAGTGGCAGGCCAAGTACCCTTGCCAAGGATAAATAAAGGAGCTGCTTGTGCTGCTGCCACATCAGAAAGCTGCTGGGAAAGACAGCACTGCTCCCCTTTTCACACTCTCACTCAAATCTCTGCAGCCTCCCCTACCACAGCGAGTTCAGGAGTCATCCTGTGAGTTCTCCTGGATGCTTTTGACAGCTCTGGCACTGCACAGTCAGCAGAGCAGCTCTCTGGAAAGCTGCAGTGCTGCCTCACAGGCAACAAAGGTGGACATTCATCTTGGCTCCTATTTTCTTTGGTGTACAGGTTACATTTCTGCTTTAAAGCTATATAAATGTGAAGGGAAAAAAATAAATACAAGACTTTCATCATATTTAAAGCTGGCAGCATTTGCTGTGAGAGCTGAGTTCACTCTTAGGAAAATGGCTGCAGTTACTTGGGGCCAAAATCTGTTCATCACTGCTCTGCTGTGGGCACTGCCCCTCGGGCAGAGCAGCTCTGTCCATACTCATTTGAGAAAGGCTTTCCCTTTGTTTGAAGCATTGCACTTGTATTTCATGAACCATTTTTAGCAGTCCTGGAAGCATCTTGGGACTCCCAGACACTTTACAGCCCCGCTAACAGTTCATACCCAACAGCTGCATAGGCAAAAGTAGCTCCTGATTTAAAGGGCTTAAGCATTTTCCTCAGCCAAACAGGGATCAACAAGTTGGATGGGGTTTCACTAAAAATACTTGTCTGGCTATAGAGCAGATACAAGCAGATGTTGTTTGTCTGCAGCTAATTTATCCTCTCACTTCTGTAATGTTCCGAGCTCCCACCGGGGGAGGAACAGCCAGGGAAAAGTTAAATCATAACCACGTGAGTAAATTATCAGTGACACCTAAAAGTAGTTGCAAACTGTCCCATCATTGCAATGAACTGCAGCCCTCAGCTGCCTCCTGTCTGCACTAGTCAGGCAGCACCCATCAGTAAATTATTGCTGAGGCAAACACCATAAATCTTCATTGAGCAACAACGCTGGGGAATTTCCTGCAATGATCCCCAGTCGATGCTTACCCTGGAATGTGACACCCCCTGGATGGGAAGCACAGCGCTGGAGCCACACTCTGTCCTTGCCCTGGGAATCAGTCACCCCCTGCCTGTCTCTGTTGGTGTTTACAGACAGAGCCCAACTTAGCACAAAAGGTTAGCAGGAGCCCTTTCCAGGGAATGCCAGCACAGTGCTGATGAGCACAGAGGCTCACAAAGCTCCCACTCAGAGCCCTGGCCCAGCAACAAGGCAGTAAAACACTGGAAATCCAGATCTGGCCCCCTGCCATCTGAGAAGTCCATGGGACACCAGGAACAGCTCAACACTCGTTCTTAGCACACTTCTGGCACCGTGCAGTGGCACAGCCTCTGCTGGCAGTGCCTGACTTCTCAGAATCATTTTGGGGAGGCTGAAATTACAGCTCATGGTAGAAGATCCAAAGCACTCAGCTACTGCTGGATCTGAAGATTTATCAGAAGATAAAGCGCTGGAGTGCGTGTCTGCCCTTACTCACAGATAATATAATATGGAAAAAAAGTACCTATACTCCTAAGGCTTGGGTTATTTACCAGCTGAGCACTTTCAAAGGCCCTTACGAGGGACAAGCAATTCCCAACACTCCCACTATGGCCTGATACATAATGTATAAGGTTATAGGAAATGTGTATTCATGAGACTTGTTTGGCTTTTGTCAAAAAGAACTGTGAAAAATTATGATGGAACAATTTTCATTTCTGACACATTGTTTTTATAGCTCATTCATGCCTGGGAATTGAGGGCTTTAGAATTTTGTCTGCTGCAGATGTCGCAGAGAGGAGAGGGGCTGCAGAGCTCCTTCCTGGCTGCTTTGTTGCTGCCAGTGACAGGAGACCTAAAGGAAACACTTCTCCTGACATTAAACACGAGGAGTAAATCCCCAGGCTGCTCTCCCACTTTGCTGCACTAGGAAAGCCATAGCACAAGGCATTGGGGAGCACATGAAAAGAAGTGTTTTATCACAAGAACTGGCAGGAAAATTTAAGTTTCAACAGAGCACCCCGGAATTGTTTACAACAATAATGGTAACAATGACAACAATAATTATAATGGTTTTAAAATCTAGGTAAAAGCTCATAGAGCTTAGTAAACCTGGCAAACAAAGGGAATATTTTCTTTTTATTTTAGACAGAACTTTTATTTAACTGCCTTCAATATGCACACTTAACTCTTTTCACTGTATTTTCTTAATCCAGACATTTTTCTCTCTGGTTGCAACTGGCAGCATGACAAATTCAGTGGCAATTAAGGTACACAAAAAAATCTTTAAAAAATACCAACTCCTCCTTTAGAAAAAAAGAAAAATAACAAGACAACAAAAAGCAGAGAACCCATTTAAATTCCGAGTTAGTTGTCAGATAGCTCAGATAGCTTTGATCCTTTTCTGTGGGTAGAAGTTCTGGAGAAAGGAGCAGCACTGGAAACCTTTCAGCTTTGGTCCCTGCCCGAGCCAGGAATGACCACAGTGGAATCTGTGAACTTCCCTGCCCATGAGATTTGCCAAGACTGTGTAACCAGACACAACATATTTCCCTGGAAAATGGAAATATGTCTCCTTTCCCTCCAATGGTGTAACTGTGACATTTAGTATTGTTTTATTTGCTGCACCTTTTTATTTTGATTTCAGCAGGTGTAAAGCACCCAGCCCAGGCTGTGGTGTCACAGGGCAGCTGCCCTGGGGTGCCCCCAGTCCCTCTCCTGCAGGGCTCCAGCACCTCCTGACCTGACTTCTCCTCCAGGACCCGCTCAGTGAAACCCCAGCTGGCTCTCGTGTGCTGCAGGGCTTTGGCTAAGCTCAAGGGTTGCTTGTTTCCTCTTTCCAGCAGGCATTGTTTCCCCTGGATCAATGCACCTTCTGAATATGAAACCTGGTATTTTATCTACCACTCAGTGGTACCTCATCAATGCCTTCCCAAGAGTACCCATCCTCTCTCCTGCTCAGCCCACCAGTCCAAGGGAGGATCTGACATTCCTTTCCCCCAGCCACAGCCACCCTGTACCCCACAAACACACCCAGCTGTCTCATCTCCTCCCTGCCCCAAAGGCCTCCCACGCAGGGCAGGAATTCTCCTGTTACACCACAAACCCTGCACTCCATATCCTTAATGTGATCCCGGCAGTTCCACTCCCCAGACAACTCATTCCTCCTACACAATCCTCCCATTCTCCTCTCTGCTGCTGATTTCAGCTTCAGCATCAGCAAACTTCTCACCTTGGGTTCCCACCACTGAAGAAAGAACTTTTGTGATCCCAAGCCCTTTAAGTCAAGAAGTCTGTGTCTACTCTCCTTTCATCCAGAACTCTCCCTGGCTCCCCATCTGTCTCTGAATTCTCCATTCAGATTTGATCAGCTGAAGGAACCTTTTCCCCCAGTGCAGCCAAATCAGCTCCTCAGATATAGGCACACCAGAAGTTCACATGCAGGAAGTTTCTGCCTCACCCTAGAGATCAGACCAACCTACTCTGAACTGCTTTTCAGTGCTTTGTACACCACTGTCTTCCCCTCCAGCTCCTTCAGAGTTTGTTCTTTAACAACACCTGGCCAGCCAATCCCTCCCTCCTTTTTAATATAAAATATTAATTCTCCACTTCCTGCTTTTGCATCACATCTAGTGAGAGACATATCTTTATACACATTGCTACAAGCCCTTCACTCTCCTGTCCAAGGGCTGGATTATGCATTATCCCATTGTCCTCCTTCCTCAAACCCCAGGAAAACACTCTGTTTGTTTTCTCCTAGTTTTTGTTTGTTTGTTTTGTTTTTATCCTTATCTTTGCCACAGCAAACTCCTGCCCAGCTACAGCCAGGAGAAAATGCATTTCAGGATCCAGTTCCTTGGACTGATAAAAAGGTATCTGTCCAGGACCAAAGGGCTGTATCTCTCCTCTCCCTCTCCCTCTCCCCTCCCTCTCCCTTTCCCTCTCCCTCTCCCTCCTTGTGTTCCCTAGAACGTTATCTCTCAATTCAGGAGGTTAATATAGAAGGACAGTTTTTATTCTCCTGGTTGAGAGAGATCTTTTCATCTCTGAATTTTGAAAATGTGAAAAAGACACAGCAATGAGAGAACTTTGAAGGAGATTACTGTGCCAGCTCTTCCTCATCTGCACCCTCAGGCACTCAGATGTTTATAAAGAAACAAAAACTGGAAATATTAAGTTTCAAGAGAGCAGTGACAGAGCCTAAGAAGTATTTCTGTAATGGGCACGGTTCAGGAGGCACAAAGACATTGAATCTTAGCTAAACAGAAATCTGGGGAATCAAAGACATCTTAATTAAAAGTTCAGTGTAAACACTGCAATTATGAGCCTTCCCCAGGAAGAGGCAATAAACAAAGGGAGCTGTTCTGGACCTGCCTGTGCTGTGGTTGGACTCATTGCTCTGCACCCAGCCAAGCTGGGCTGCTCACAGAAAATTACACAACATTACCTGGCTCTGCATCACTGCAGCTTGCTTTAATCTTCTAGGAATTAATTTTTAAGTGAAAAACTACTAAAGTTTTTTAAGCTTTGCTTTGTTAGAGACAAAAACCAAAGGCAATCACTAGTCCACTGCCATTTTCTGTGCTTTTAGCTCATATTTTCAGTTTATGGAGATAATTAATATATGATTATTTAATTCCTTTAACATTTAATGAAATCATTCTAAATGAGCCTTATTCACTGACTGTTTCACTTTATAACCTGCCACCACTCTGATTCTCTTGCTATTCTTTATGTATTCAATAGCTTTTAATTTTACAATCAGGTTTCGTCACATTCAAAGGTTGTTCTTTTTTTTTTTTTTTTTTTTTTTTTTTTTGAGGAATACATTGGCATCATTCTCTTAAAGCAATACAAAGCTATAAAGATGTAACATTCTTTGTGAAAATCCAGTCTGGAAATAACTACTCTTAAAAAAATCTATTTTATCAATTGCTTCAATTTCCAGCTAAAACCCAAGTACCTTTTAGTAGTAGAGAGACTTTTGCACTGATAATCAAAAAATTCAAAAGCATAAAAGTAAAATTATTGTTTTTTCATTTGGTGCCAAAAGAAGCAGCAGCAGGGCAACAATCTGGCCAGTGAGGTCTATGCTAATTTAAAAATTAAAAATCTATCAGAACTGCTCCTAAAGGCTGGTAATAACACATCCACAACTCCAGCCATATATACATTTTTACACTAAATTCCCACTTGCTGGACTAAGCTGCAGCATAACTGGAGGGCTGCAGGGATGAGTTGAAAGCGTGGGCCAGTTGTGCTGGGGAAGAGAAAGTGCATGAGGGAGCAGGGAGCTCCACAAGAGCAGCACAGAGACATTGCCAGAGACATTGTCAGCTGTCCCTGCCAGCCTGTGACATCTGTGACATCTGCAGAGGCACTGGGAAAAATCCCCTGTCCCCTCTTCAGTGGATGCTCTTTTCAGGGAACATTATTACCCAGGAAAAAACCAACCCAGAAACAAACCTGACACAACATTAATTGAAGCCTAGTGATTTATGTTTGTTTTCTTTTCATCCAGACCAATTCAATACCTTTCTGAATCTTTTATGATGCTTGTTATAGCCTTTACACCTGATTTATTTCCTGTGCTATCCTCTGAATCATCCCAAATGCAGATGTATTTGTTTTTAAAGATTTTGCTGAGACTTGGAAATATTTTTCCCTTTCTGTAAAGGCTCCATAAGCATCCTCTTAAATTATTCTTTGCACAAGCATACAATGACAGCTTCTGCTATTACAGAGTTCAGACAGGTTAATTTTTATCTGCTCCTGTGGTAGTAAAGGGAGAAAGTACAAAGCATCATCTCCTCCTTCTCTTCCAAAGGCTGGGAGGACACAGAAACTGCTTCAGCATTCCTGTGGAGCTGGAAAATGATCCCTTGGGAGAGCACCAAGGACAGAGGGGTCTCTGAGGTGATGGGGTGGCATCTTTTCCTTCAGCTGAATTGGAAGAAATTTAAATATTTCTGCAAGACCTGCCAGTTCTATTATTTCCTAGTCACCTCTCCTGAAGCTTAGTTCAGCAGGTGTTTATGAATGACTGATTGCTCAGTTCCAGAGGCAACTCTGAAAGAATGGCAGATATTCCTCCAGTGGAAGATGGAGGGAAGAAGAGCACCAAGCCTAATGTTCCATTAATTTCAAAGTTAAATTTTCATCCTTGATGAAGGTTTTGTTGTATTTCTCTGAGGTTGTTTCTGTAAAGAAACTAAAAAAAAATTCTAGTAGATAAAAGTAAATTATGGCAAATATTAAACACATCCTGTGCCAGGTACTGTCTCATCAGCTTTAAGATAAGGAAGCACTTTTTATGCCAGTTTGATGTTTCTGAGGAGACAGATTGTCTTCCTGAGAGCTTTGTGCCAAAGAAGTAATGCTTTTCAAATCAATTGTGTACAACTTCTTGATTTTACAGCAGGAATACCATAATGCATAGTTAAAGCATAGCTTATTGTAGTTATGCTAACTGGAGATGAACACAGAAAACATTCCATTACTCTTCTGGTGTATCCAGTCCCAAAATTCTCAGGAAATGCCTCTCAGTGACACAGAGGTGCCACCAACATCCACTTAGTGATGAGACACAACCTTTCCCTGAGCAGTAAAATGTTCCCATGGTTCAGAACAAGACCCTCAGAGTATGGAAATCTCCAGATTGTGGAGATGCTGTTCCCTGGTGGACAAGCAGCCCTCAGGACAGCTGAGAACAAAACCAATCCAGGTGACATCAGCACACCTGGCCAGGAGAGCAGGTGAGGTGCCTGTGTGGGCAGGATCACACAAAAATACCCTAAAAAAAGGGAGAAACAGCCAGAAAAAGTGCAGCACAATTCAGGAAACTCCAAATGCTGCACTCTGGCACCAATTAGTGCATAAATACAGAGTGAGGAGCAGCAGGGCAGGTCCCACAGAGGATGCAGAGCAGCTCCAAGAGCAGGAGCAGCAATCCCAGTGCTGCCCTTGCCAGGTCTCAGCTGTTTCCCCCCCACAGGAGTGCTCAGGCCTGGGATGAGCTCAGGTGGTGCTGCCAAAGCCAAGTTGTGGTTTTGATCCCTGCTTGTGCCATTCCCTTCTCGATGATCCTTGTGGGACCCGCCCAACCCAGAATATTCCCTGAGCTCCATGAAGACGAGCTGCCAGGGAGGGGATGGAGTCACCATCCCTGGGAGTGTCCAAGAGGGGTCTGGATGTGGCCATGGGGACGTGGATTTGGGGTGATCATGGCCCTGCTGGGCTGATGCTTGCACTGGGGGATCCTGAAGGTCTCTGCCAGCCTTGGTGAGCCCATGCTCAGATCTGGAAACCAACCAAACAGAGGGAGGCTGACCTAAACAGATAAATGCATTTTCCACAATTCCAACCCCAATTTGCCACTGAAGCTGTTTCTCACAGCAGACTGAACTGTTACTATAAAATATATAATAGAAGGCCCAGTGCTGCTGTGCTCCAGAACACAGCATTTTTAATAATGACTTTGGACAACAGGCTTGGCCTTTCAAGAGTGGACAGGCAGAAAAGCCAGACAGTGTGAGAAAAAGCCCAGCATTTTGCAAAACAGCTGAAAATTTCAGTTATTGAATGAAATGTTTCACAATATGTTCAATGCATGTGGACACACAGGTAGTGCTTCATGATACAAAGTTTGATTGAAATCTTCTGTTCTACATAAAAACCTCACATTCCCCATCTCCTAAATAAGTGTTATAATCAGAAGGTAATCAGAGAACAAAATTATGTCAGTAGGATTTGAAGATTCTTCTCACATTTATAATGAGGAAATACAGCTGGAGAGGCAAGACAGCAGAAATTCTAAAACACCCAGAGCACCTTTTGTTCCTTCTTGAAAACTCTTTGGGTTCTTTCAAACCCTCTACATCTGTATTATTTGAAATAAATTAAGTGGATCTACAGGAGTACTTTGTCTTCCCAAACAGATGTTTTCAGTCCAACATGTTCTACCCTCAGGACTCATCCTGTGCAACACACAGAGCTCCATTCTGCTGGTTCAGATGTTGGACATCCCTCCGATTTATCTTTCAAGAAATGCTTCAAACTATTTAAAGTTTTGTGGTTTTATTTCCAAGCCCACATTTTGCTCCTGCAATCCCTTCCAGGCAAAAGGAGGAGCACAGGTCACAGGAAAACCTCTGAATTTCCTTGCACTTGGTGGGACCTGAGAGGAGCAGGAAGCTCCATGGCTGGTGCAGCTGGGAGGAAGGTTCTGCACTCCCAGCTGCTCCTGTCTTCACAGAGTAGGAGGGTGGGAGTAGAAAGCCTTTTAAATTATGAACATTTTCAAACCCAATCTAACTAACAGAAACAGTCCCCCTTTTGTTTTCACCATCAAAATAATAGATTTCCACATTATTCCTCTAAACTACACCCAGTCAGTCTGTAAAATATATTGAATAGAACTGTGGAACATGTAGACTGCAATAAAAACCATCTCAGGTATAAATTAACTCAATATTTATCTCATCTAATATGCAAATCAAGACAATGTATTCTCATTAACATTGGCTCTGTTTCCTTTAAGCTAAAACTAAATCTCCAGCTGGGGAGAGCAAAGCGCTCAGTGGGTGTGTGTGCAGCCCACGGGGGTGCTCAGGGCTCTGGAGAGGCTCAGGATGCTGAGCTGGTCCAGCAGGGCAGCGATGCTCACAGCCAGCACACCAACAGCCCTCGGGGGGCTGAGCCCACACACCTCCTGAAAGCCAAAAGCACTTTCTGCAAGCACACATCGAACAGAGACACGTCTGACACGGCCCTTGCTGACAAGCTGGGAAGCAGAAAGAGGGTTTTTCAGGAGGCAGGACATTTTGTAAGCTCAGAAACATTTCACTTACTGCAAACCAGTGCATCTGCTCTGTGGAACAACTCTTAGTACTAACATGGTTTAAAAGCACATAGTTTTCAGGTCAGATTTATAAGAAAACTCAGCTAAAACAACCCCAAAAAACCAACCAAATAAACAAACAAAAAAACCCTAACAACAACAACAAAAAAAAAGCCCAAGGAAACACAAAAACCACAAGTATCCCCACCAGAAATGGACTTCCTCTGAATGGTGCTGCCCCCCTCCAGCCTCCAAAGATTAATGTGATGACTTGTTTGCTCTGCTAAAGAGGACAACATAATGTTATTTATTAAACCAGTTTTAATCCATCA
Organism: Oenanthe melanoleuca; assembly: GCF_029582105.1. Lineage (NCBI taxonomy): Eukaryota > Metazoa > Chordata > Aves > Passeriformes > Muscicapidae > Oenanthe > Oenanthe melanoleuca. The sequence continues at coordinate 19,542,646 of NC_079345.1, read as the reverse complement.
TTGTCCTTACCAATTGCCTTTGACTAGCAATTTGAATTCTTCCACTTGCACACAGCTGAGGAATGAGCAATGTGGCTCCCAGCAGCCTCAGGGCACTGAAAGGTGGGAAATGTGATTCAGGATTGTTCTTAATTTCCACGTGTTGCTGAGAGCTTCCAGTGCCCGCAGCAGTGAGAGCTGAGCTCTGGCTGAAGCTGTGCAGGGACAGCAGAGGCCACACTGAAAAACACAGAGAAGAAAGTGCTGGCTGAAGGGAAGGGGAACAAAACCTCTGAAGCAGCTTCTTCAGAGAGCTCTGGCTCTATCAGAGCTAAGAACAGAGGAGCCCCTCTCCCCCTGCGGGGTTTATACCCAGGCAAGGGATGAGTGAAGCCCGAGGGGTCCTGCTGGGAGGGCAGGGCTGAGTCTCATCCCTTGGGGGCAGCTGCAGGGATGGACACAGACAGAGCTCTGCTGAGAAAAGACACAAATCCAGCTGGTTTGGAGGCCTTCAAACAGCTCCATGTGCTGCTCCCGGGGAGGATTAGCCTGGGAACACAGCAGGGCTAGAGCAGCTTGGCCAAGGGCTGGCCGGGGGCTGTGACACACCCAGGGGGCTGTGACACCCAGGGGACTGTGACACACCCAGGGGGATGTGACACACCCAGGGGAATGTGACACCCAGGGGGATGTGACACACCCAGGGGAATGTGACACACCCAGGGGAATGTGACACCCAGGGGGATGTGACACACCCAGGGAGCCGTGACACACCCAGGGGAATGTGACACCCAGGGGGCTGTGACACACCCAGGGGGCTGTGACACCCAGGGGGATGTGACACACCCAGGGGAATGTGACACACCCAGGGGGATGTGACACACCCAGGGGAATGTGACACACCCAGGGGAATGTGACACCCAGGGGAATGTGACACACCCAGGGGAATGTGACACACCCAGGGGGATGTGACACACTCAGGGGAATGTGACACACTCAGGGGAATGTGACACCCAGGGGAATGTGACACCCAGGGGGATGTGACACACCCAGGGGAATGTGACACACCCAGGGGATGTGACACCCAGGGGGATGTGACACACCCAGGGGACTGGGACACTCCCAGGGGGATGTGACACACCCGGGAGGATGTGACACACCCAGGGGGATGTGACACACTCAGGGGAATGTGACACCCAGGGGGCTGTGACACACCCAGGGGGATGTGACACACCCAGGGGAATGTGACACACTCAGGGGAATGTGACACCCAGGGGAATGTGACACACCCAGGGGGCTGTGACACACCCAGGGAGCCGTGACACACCCAGGGGAATGTGACACACCCAGGGGACTGTGACACACCCAGGGGGATGTGACACACCCAGAGGGCTGTGACACACCCAGGGGAATGTGACACCCAGGGGGATGTGACACACCCAGGGGAATGTGACACCCAGGGGGCTGTGACACACCCAGGGGGATGTGGCACCCAGGGGGATGTGACACACCCAGGGGGCTGTGACACCCAGGGGGATGTGACACACCCAGGGGAATGTGACACACCCAGGGGGATGTGACACCCAGGGGACTGTGACACACCCAGGGGACTGTGACACACCCAGGGGGATGTGACACACCCAGGGGGCTGTGACACCCAGGGGGCTGTGGCACCCAGGGGGATGTGACACCCAGGGGACTGTGACACACCCAGGGGACTGTGACACCCAGGGGGCTGTGACACACCCAGGGGGATGTGGCACCCAGGGGGCTGTGACACACCCAGGGGAATGTGACACACCCAGGGGGATGTGACACCCAGGGGGATGTGACACATCCAGGGGGATGTGACACACCCAGGGACAGTGCTGCATCTCCCACCCTGCAAGAGAGGCTGGCACACCACAGCTAGATGGGTATCCTTCAAGTTCAGCCCTAAAACCACAACTGGACCTTCTCAATCTTTATTTTAGTGGCAGTGACTGATCTGTCCTGCTCCAAGCCCAGCTTTTGTTTTCTTACCAACCTCCCACCACCTGCTTTACTACTTTACTCCTACTACTACTACTACTGTTATTATTAAGAAGAACGGAGGTTTGCAGCTCAGGTCCTGCGTTTGTTCACCCCTTACACCCTCCTGAGGTGGGAAGCTCAGAAAACCTTCCCCCAGTTAAAGCATTTGGCCAGATTTTTCCACATTATCCATGCAATAAGCACCTTCCACATCCTCAGCTGGGGCTGGGCATTGCTGCTCTCTTTTCCAACCAAGGCAAGCTGAGTTCCTGCACACGCACCTCTGTGAGTCACTCCAGTTTATCCCCCAGGAGCAGCACAGGGGTATGGAGCTGTCCTAGGTTACAATGTAAAGATGTGCCAAAAATATCTATTCAATCTCCATCCAACCAGGTGGGACAGTGTTCTTTATATTTTCCACAGCCCATCCTCCCTCCCAGGAGATATCTCCTGTTAATGGGCCATTCAGTCCCACTGCATAACTGATAAAATTACATCATCCCACTGGGAGATGCTCCACCCAGGGGGAGGTGCTAAGCCTTTCCTACCTAGATAAAATCTGAGATTTGGAACACCAAGGCTGCCCTTACCCGCTGGTTTCCAGAGGACAAGAGCTACCAGGATCACTGCTTTGAGAAGATCACTTCCTTCGGACTGCTATCACCACACTAACTAGCGGGGTGTCAGGTTGTATTCTGATTCTGACTCTGACAGTGCTTTTCTTTTGTACTGTTATGTAGTTTATTTTCCCTATTAAATTGTATTTCTGACTTGGAGTCTCTTACTGGTTTTGCTTTCAAACCAGTAGAGGCACATCACCAGCCTTTCCTGTTTGCTGGGACACTGTCAGGAGCGCAGAGCACCAGGACCAAGAAGAAGTAAGAAAAAGCCATGTACAGCTTTAAACCCAGAAGCATTTTAAAAACCTGACAGTGCTTTTACAGTTTATAAATCCATTTTGTTTTATTTTCCTTCATTCTATTTGTGGCAGACTCATGTACTGCTACTAAAAATTCTTTTCAACTCCAATGTTTTCCCTGTGCAGTATAATCTTGAGGGAAAAAAAAAATCACTTTTCACATTACTGAAAAGACATCTAGTGTGTTTTATAGTCTCCAGCACCTGGGAAAAAAACATAACAATTGAGTGATATGACATTTTTGGGAGAACATGAAGGCAATCTCTAAATGAGATTTGAGCTCTTAGGCAGCTTTAGCACACTCTGATACTAATCTGGATCAGATCTTACTTCCAGGAGTGATGTGAATTCAAAGCTAGGGCCACTTTCCAATTAAAACAAGGTAGCAGGCTGCTTTTTCCAGGTAATTGGGAGATATGCACAGGTCCTGAACCTCCAACATCAAGCTTTTCAAGTAGAAACCTCCATTTAGATGTATTTCCCAATGTACTCCAAGTTTCAATTTTTTCTCCCCTTGCCTCTGTAACCCCCCAGGCAATGTCAGAAATTCCCTGTCCCAGCAGATCCCCCTGCCCTGTCCCTGTCACAGAATTTCCTGGGGCCTCTCCCGTAACCTCTGGAGTCAGCACGAGCCCTGGCCAGGCTCCTGTCTCAGGTTTGGGAGCTCTCTGGTAACTCCTGCAGTATTCCCACCCTCGGGCATTGTGAATGATCCCTCCCTGTGCTGTGTCAGGAGGAAATTTCCCCTTTCAGGATGCAGGGACCCCACGGTTCTCTCCATGGTCACTCCCCTGGTGTCCATGGCCAGGAGCCCAGCCCTGTGCTCTTCACAGCAGGAGAACATCCCAGTGCATCTTCACCCTGGAGGAGCAGAGCACTGCCTCCTGTGAAAACCTCCCTTTTTACTCCTGGCTTCTGCTTCTGGAAACTCATCAAATATTAAATCCACTGTCTCTGGAGAGGGAGCCTGGTGTTTGTCCAGGGTTTCACTTAACAGCTTTGTTCTAAAGGACACGAGACAAGACACCTGGGAAAGCAGAGCAGGAGAGGAGAAAAAGCTAACCAGGCTTCTCTCCTGGCAGGTGAAATCCAGCCACACTTGCAGTAGCACACAGAACTGATCTAATGCAGGCAGGCATCTAAAAGACCTGTTGCAGCAGTTTGGGAACAATGCAGAAATGTAGATGTCCTGTGGAAAGATGCCCCGGGAGAAAAAAAAAACAAACAAAAGAAAACAACCTATAAGATTCCTCAACTCAAAGAAAAAGTGGATTTCTTGAGGAATCCAAAGTTTTCAATTTGTTGTTTGTTTGGTTTTTTTTCCCTGATGTCCAAGCAAATTGGAAATTTATATTTAACTCCTGAATTTTCCAGGTTTTCAAAGTGTGTACTTTCTTTGGAGGTGAGTTTCTCTTAAATACTAAAATCAACACTATTGAGCAGCAACAGGCAAATAGTGAGGATGTCTTTATATAAACCCAGATTTATTTGTGACAGACATGATGGAAATTAGCAGTTGATATGCAAGTAACGTGTATTTTGGCATTAAGGAAGCCCAAATCAATGTCCAAATAGGGAATATTTGTATACAAACAATCACACTTGTTGGCTTAGGAAAATGACAGGCAAATAAGTGAGAGATCCATTTTTCTGACCTTATAAAAATCACAGAGATTTCAGATGACAATTTCTCTCCTGGATTCTTTTTGTTTAATGCATGACAAGTTTAATAGATGACTAGTTTAATAGCTAGAAATGGACTGTACAAGCTACTTGCCTTTAAAGAAGATTTCCTGTGTAATTAAGGGAAGTCTCCTATGCTGACATCACCCTATTAACTGTGACATGAAATGTGACCAATAAATAATTAAGTCTCTGATTAATTATAAATAAAAGATCAACAATATAATATTTTAAGAGCCACACTCAATCAATTATCAGTATTAACTAGTAATTACTTAGAGATTAACACATTTAAAAATTAAACTAAAAGTTCAAACAGAAAAAAAATCTATTTGGAAAGGGTATGATGAAGGAATTTCTCCCATCTTGTGCAATCTGTGACTTATATCCCATGTTTTTCATTCCTAGATGAGCATTTGTTGGCTTGGCATGTCAGGAATGACACGATGCAAGTGCAAGTGTTGAGTTACCCACATCCCTAAGCCCTGGCACAAGGAATGCACTTTACAGGAGGCAATGTTTCAGTACTTACAAATACTTTTCAATAATGCAAGCAGTTTGATTGATGCTGCCACAACAACACCACCAGCACTGAGGTGTCTTCCTGAGCAAACTCTGACAGACAGAGATGTTCCAAACATCCCCTCACTGCTGGGCACAAAGAGCTGGAAGTCACTGCTGATTTTGTGTTCCTGTGCACCAGCAAGGTCCAGGTCTGGTGTTTATTTCAACAAGGGGGAGCACATGGAGAAATCTCCACTGCTGGAGATGAGTTAATTGTTTTGTTCCACAGCAAATTTGTGTTGGGTTGCTCTGGAAAACCAATTCCAGCAGCCATGAACTCCTGCATCTTCAAGTGTTAATTAAGTACTTTCATAATGTATTTGTTTAATCCGTTCATGACATAGAACAAAACCTTGACTTCTATTATTGTCCCATATTAACAAGCCTTAACCTAAACAAGGGTGTTTGGATCTATCTGCTTGTGTTACATGAATTAACACAAAAATACACACACACAGATAATTATCACTCTCTATCCTTCATAGTTCTGCAGTCAAAGGAAGAAAAGCCCAAAAGAGATGCAAAAACCCAGTACACAGTATAAGGCATGGTGATAATTCAGCAGTTGGCCTCCCATGCTCCACATCTAAATTGCACAGCCCCAGGAAAAGGCAGCAGCATCAGCCACAGAACAGGAGAGTTTCAAGTTAGATTGTCTGTGGGCTGGAATTATATTTAAATTATTTTTTGTAAAGAAACATGACTCTTTTCAGGAAGAAAGGTTCTTTCCTCTCAGTAGCTGAAATAAATTCAGACATCAACATCTGCAGTTATGGATGCAGACAAATGAACACTATGTACCAGCAGTCTCCAGCAGAACTGATCTCAGCTGAACCTAATGCACAATAATTCACCACGTAATTATCTAAATCACAGGATGAAAACCCAGGGAGAAGAAATAGTAACTCTTAGGCAAAATAAATACACACACATAACAACATGCACAAAGAGGGGCTTAGCATTCTCCCATCTAAGGACATGACCTAATCAATCCCATCCTAAGGACAGGCAATATTTCCTCTAAGAAAAATCTTCTTTGCATAATGAAATGTTGTTGGAATTTGTGTTCCTTTTAGCTGAGACAAAAATGTTCCATGAAAGCAGCTGGAGTTTCAGCACTGCTATGAGTTGTCAACATCCACACTGTTGACTCTGAGTGTGCTCAACTCTTTTGACTGAATTTTCTTTATTGATCCTGGTGCTCAGAGGTTGTGATGCTATGTATAGCCCACGTGGAACATGGTCTTCCTCAGTGCTATTTCTGCACACAGCTGCAGAGCAGAACTAATACATTTAACTGATAAATACATCAAAGGGAGCGTGTCTAAAGCAATAAATATCTCCTGTGGTGGTGGTGTTTATGCACTGCAGGAGGTGTTTTGCTGAGCACTGTGGCCCTTTGATGCACTTATCATTATTCTAATGAAAGCATTAGTTGATCTGATTGCTTTTTAAACACCACTGCTGTCCACCATGGCTCCATTAGACGGAGCTGCGTTCATTAACTGGGTATTAAGGGCTTTTTGTTTAGGCCTGGGTGGGTTTGTTGGAAGCGTGGCTGTCACACCATAAATCCAGCTCCTTCTGTTCTCCTGAACTCCTTGTTCTAAGGTTACTACTGGGGATCAACAAATTTGTGTTTCCACCCCTTCCACCAGCAGGCTGACCTTGAAGGTTCCTGTCATTACAGAAGATTAATCAGTGCACAGAAAGAAACTCATTTGGATTCACATTTTTGTGTCTATCTGCCTGAAAGAATTCCCATAAAGTTTCCATTAATTTCTGCTTATTAAAGCTCAGTATAAATACAAGCCTGGTAATATGCTTCTGATCAAAGCCTAAATGTTGCAGAGCAGCCCCAGCACACCAATATCTGCAGTGAGTGTGTGTCCCCACAAACACATGCTCACGCATAACATTTGGTGATCAAATATTCATGCTCAGACTTCTAAAATTCCAGTGCTCTGCTCATAGTCAGGACTTCAGGAATGACACCTTCAGCTTCTAAGGAAAGTAATTTAGATCTAACAAAGTGCTTTGTGAAATTCTGAAATTCCCTAGGTTTTTCTTTGAAGTCCTGAGTGCTGGTTTGAGCAAGCGTCTCATTCTGGAAATGAGTTGTGTAATGAACAGCAGATCGTCTCTCCTGGAGGATGTGGATGAAGAGCACTGGAACAGGTTTTTCAGAGGCTGAATATTCATAATGGCTGTTTGAGAGCTGCAGGCTGGATGAAGCTGTGCTTGACCTCATGGAGTGGCTGTGACAGGGCCCCTTCTAGCAGGAGGCTGGACCAGAGCACTCCAGGGCTCCCTGCTGTGACAACACTGAAGTCAGAGCAGCCATCCAGTGCCACTTCAACTAAAAACACATTTTCACATGTGTAGTAATGCAAACCAGCTTCAGAGGATGCTCCAGAAATATCCTGATTCTTTTATTGTTTTCCAACCAGCAGAAGTGAGACAGTGCAGAAAGGCAAACAGCAGAGCCAGCACAGCACAGAGCAAGAAGAGACAAAGGCATGGAATTAACAAAATCCTCCCCAGCCAATGCCTTGAGTGTGTTCCAAAAAAGTCTTGTAAAAGCATTTCTTGGGGCAGTCAACTTTGCAGGGGTGACTGTGATTTCAAGGCATGTCTGCAGGCATAAATACACCAGCGATAACAAAGACATTTTTGGCAGAAGCAATCCTCTCCCTCACTGAAGTTCGGAAATTACTTTCACTAGGTTAGAAACAAGCTGAGTTTAAATTAATCCTTAATATTGGAGATTGGTAATTGGCAGCAGCATGAATGGAATTTATTGCCACAGAGTTCTAAATACTTAGAATGACAATATTTAAAACTTCTTTTTAAGAGAAATTAAAACATTCAACAGACAACATAATTAAATATCCTGATGTCCAGGTCAACGTGAACTTAAAAGAATGTTTTGCAAAATAAAATTATTTATTAGGAGAGCAACACAATTAACTTTATATTTACATTCACTGATTTGGAAGAGGTACCAGGAATTCTAAATGTTTCCTGGTTAGACAGAACATTTTAAAAGATTGTGAGGAAGGGTTAATGCATGCCAGCCAAAATCCTTCTAGTCTGGTTGCAAGCTACTCTAGAATTACTCCTTAGGTGTATCCCTGAGAAATTAATCAGGGGGGGTTATTATGGCCAATTAGGAAATGCTGCTCTGCATGGGTAGTTTTCAAGGAAAGTTTGCCAGAAATTCTCCAGACAGCGTCTAACTGCTCTGGAAATGTGAAGAGTGTTAAAAATGCACCCAGTGCCAATATCACTTCTTCCCTGCTGCGTGCTTGGAACAAATGTCACTGCCTGATATTTGCCAGGAAGCCTTAGGTCAGCTGTGGTTTTTGCAATCCCAGTGCCCAAAACTCCCTCTTTTCTCCATTAAGCTATTTCTTGGTGAACATGGAAAATGTCCCATGAAGCATATGGGAATTTCAGATGTCAGTTTTATTTACAAAATTAGACAGATAGGAAACCAATGACTGAGATTTCCTTAAAAGAGGATCCAACTCTGCAATTGCCTGTGATTTGTGTCCTGCAAATGATGAAACAACAGAGGAAGCAACACTAATTCATGGATCCAGCGGAATGCTGCCAGAAGGTAGTGGCTATTCATGAACAAAAATGTGCTGCTGGAAAAGGAAGGTGTCAAAGGCAAATTAAACTGTAAATCAGAGCAAAAACAAGGTAAAGTCAGCCATGCTGAAAGAAGCAGCTGTTCAGCCTGTGTTGATATATTACTTAAAGAAGTCAAAGTTTGCATTGTTTTGGTTGGGCTCCAGGCTTGCCCAGGTTTGCAGGAGTGTCCCAGCCTGCTCCTAGTTCTCCTGAAGTAGGAGTTGGATGAGGAGGAGAAAGGGGAGTACAAGGTTCCAAAGCTTGGTGAGGAAACACCACAGTGCCATCCATCCATCATCCATCCATCCTTCCATCCATCCATCCGTATCCATGATCCATCCATCCATCCATCATCCTTCCATCCATCCATCCATCCGTATCCATTATCCATCCATCCATCCATCCATCATCCATCCATTCATCCATCCATCCATCATCCATCCATTCTTCCATCCATATCCATGATCCATCCATCCATCATCCATCCATCCTCCATCCATCCATCCATCCGTATCCATGATCCATCCATCCATCATCCATCCATTCATCCATCCATCCTCCATCATCCATCCATCATCCATCCATTCTTCCATCCATATCCATCATCCACCCATCCCTCCACCCATCCATCCATCCTCCATCCATCCATCCATCCATCCCTCCGTCATTCATCCATCCATCCACCATCCATCCCTGCATGGTGGGGATTACACACAGCCCAAAGCAGCATGTCCAGGGTAAAGCTGGTTGAGCATTCCTCAGAAAAGAAATTCTGTTGGGTTGCTCCAGTCAACACGTTTCAGAAGAACATAATGGTTTGGGCTCCTTGTCTATCAAAAGCACCTTCCTGCTGCACACTGGATTTTGCAGGAAGACACATCCCAGACATGCAGCTCCATCCCAGGAGCAGGATTCTCGCTGTCCCACAGCCAGGCCAGCCCCAGCCTGTCCCTGTGCCCACAGCCCAGCTCCTGCTGGGGCTGAGGGCTCGTGGTGTTACCCCGTGGCAGGATGTGGCTGCAGGTCTCTTGCTGGGCTCTTTGTTGTGTTGGGTCTTTCAATGCATTAATCTTCTCCAGCCAACTGTCTTGCATTATCAGTCTCTCATTCACATATCCCCTTTTTCCTGAATGTTGGGGTTGTTTTTTTAATACAAGGATTAGTGCAGCTGTGTCTCATCAGACCTCTTGTGTCTGTTTCTGGGACTTTGTAAGGGACCCTGATTAAAGACTCTCTCAGCTGTTGTTGTCTTCTGCATTTTTCCTTCTATGTTGCCACTGATTAGAAAGAATCTCATTGTTTCCTTTATAATTATGTTAGTGCTTGGGCACTTTAAAGGAAAAGAAAGTATTTTTAATGAGTCCTTCCTTCCCTGCTCACCACCACCCCTCAGTTTTTAGCTGAAAGCCACTTGGTAATGCACAGCATGGTTTTAGAAGCCTGGCAGACGAAGTGGTTCTGGGGTCTCCTCTGCCAACATCTGCTGATCTCATTGTTTTCACAGATTTAACCTTCCTAATTGAGCTGTAACTTTGAACAGAGCCTCCATTCACAAAGAATTAGCTGCCCCCCTCTTGCTGTGGTGCCTTTTCTCTCTGTAGATGCAAGAAAAGACAAGCTTGCAAAAAAGATCATAAGATTAAAGCCAGGAGAGTGTCCACTGCTGAATAAAACCACTGGCCAGGTAGATTAAATGCAACCTAAAGAAAAGCCATCTAAAAAGGTCTGAAAATTTTCCTATTCTTAGCACAAACTATCCTTAATTTTATTTTTGACTGACTTGTTGAATGATAGCCTTCCGCTGCTGAATACAGTTATCTAATAAGCAGGAGGTAGTGGCCACACAACAGACTTTCAAAGCTATACATTTATGGATATGTACATTTTCTTTAAATGGTATTTTCATACTGAAGCACCCCTCCAAATTCAGGAATTTTGTGCAGTGGTGTTTTTAAAACCTCATAAGCAGGTCTGAGGTCCTTTATATCCACAGACTATGTGGATTGCTCCTGAGAATCACATAACAAAATTTCCCTTTTTTGGTAAGTGTCTACTCATAGAATACAGATATTTTAATCCAATGCCATCACAGAATGCTTTATAACTACAGGAAAGAAAATTAGGAGATGTATTTGTAATACAAACTGCTAACTACTTTCAGCTGGCAACAGTATGTCCTTGCATGAAAATCATCCTATTACATTCCATGACTGTGCATGAAATGTGAAGCTCACAGCTCCAATAAGAGACAAAAGGTGGGGAAAAAAATAAATACCAGAATTATTTGGGTTGCCACAAGAAATAAGGCTAACATTTGCTTTCCTTGATCCTTCTGATCCCCTCTCTACAAGGTAAAATGCAAAATTTTATTTGGTCTTTTGCAGATATTTCTATTTGCCCAGCCTCTCAGAAATACCAGATGATTCCTAGAAAAGCATTTTAATTTGACAAACCTAAGAAGAGGAGATTGAAAGAGATCATGTGAAGAGGGCTAAAAACAGAGTTCATTTTCATTTCAGGGATGAGAACGTGTTAATGTCAATGAGCAGTTAAGAGTGCATCTGGCCCTATACAGAAATAACAGTTCCACAGGACTCTAGCCAGGAATTCTATCAATTATGTAGGATCTGAACGTGAATGGAAGGCAGGGAACAGATTTTCAGTGTAACATCTCACTTGCTACTTTCTTCCACCCTTGTACCCAAATTTCATCCTCAAGGGTGTGGAAAATATCTGAATACATTTGGGCACCACCTGAAGAGTTCAGCTTCTCCACACTGACATTATTTACTCTTTTGATACACACCAAAAATGTCCCTAGAAGAATTTGGAAGCTGTTTTGAGCAAGATGGTTTATGTACTTATCCTTAACAGGTTAAAAAATCCCTTTAACACTCAAAGATTTCTTTGGAAATTTCTTCTTTGCATGTGCCAAACAAGAAATTCTCCTTGAAAATGGACAGTGATGCACCAGTGTTCTGAAACAGATAAAAGAAGCCACCACCAAAACAAGAGATGGTTTAACCAGGAGAGAAGATGGGAGCTGTGATTTGCTGTGGTCCTGGAAACAGCGAGCCAAGAACACAATGCCTCTGGAAAATAATTTTGTTCATGGCCTTTCTAACATTCAGCCTCTCCCTCTGGATTCATATTTTCCTTCATTTTGCACTAAATAATTACCCCGTGGGCCATCTATTGCCCTTGATGTCGCAGGGAGCTGTGTGCCCAAACTGAGGACAATCTATTGCTCCTCAGATCTACAGCTGTTTTTTTTTTTTTCCAGCTATTTTTGAGGCTTGGTCATAAATTCATGGGAAAAAAACCCTTGAAATTTACTATCTTGTCCTGAGATACCTGTGAAATGTATGATAGTTTTTACAATTCATAAAGTAAAATAAGGATGATTTACAGCGTTCTGCAATGGCTGGTGACAGCCAAGGACACCCACGGCCCGCTGCTGCTGTACTGTGGTACATAAAAAATGCTGCAGGTCCTCCCAGGAAGGGAACCAGCCCTCCCAGAAAGGGGATCCAGCACCCCTGTGGCTGTGGGAGCTGCCCCTGGGAGGTGGGGATGGGGTTAAATATCTGTGGTTATTCCTTTCCCTGCTCCCCACAGCCCCAGGGAGCTGGCAGGCTTTGCACAAGTCAAGGGTTTACCTCCTGTTCCCCCTGCCCTCCTGAGGACCACACAAGGGCTCACACAGCTGGGCTGGAGGCACAGTGTGACTCTTCCTGAGATCCCCTCATGCTGTTTCTGGTAAATCCCAATTCACTGCTCGGTCCTGGAAAAGGGACTCTGTTAGGAGCAGCAACAATCCCATATTCTCCCATCCATGTCACAGGGAGTTGAAAAACCCTACACCTGCTGCCTTCTGCAAGCTGGATTTCTTTCCTGGCCTGAGAATGAAGTGCCTGCTCTTTCCCTGCAGAAAGTTTTTGTGCAGGGCCAGTGGACAGATATAACTCAGGTGTTATTAGATCCAAACTATTGCAGCCAAGCACCCTCACCTTATTTATGTGACCAGGGGAATAAAATCTCTTTCCATCCTTCTGTGATGTTACCTCCAGGGCTGTGCAGACATTAACCACACTTTCCAGGCATTTTTCCCAGGCACCAGGAGCAAGAGAGGCTGATCCAACCAGAGACTGCATGCTGTGAGCTGGGAAAGAGGAACAAAGCTGTGCTAGTTTCCCAGACTTCTTTTTGAGAATAAGGAGCTGCCCATGATGGCAAAGGTGGGAGCTGCAGGGAGGTCCTCCTGCATCCTGAGGGATCCCAGGGAATCAGGGCAGCTTGGCAGGGTCACATCTGGAGGAATGACCAGTCCTACCTCAGGCAAACCATTTTCACCCCCTGTTCACTGCACACACTTCCTGCCTGCCATATTCTAGTCTATTCTACTCTACTCCACTCCACTCCATTCCAATTCCAATTCCAATTCCAATTCCAATTCCATTCTAATTCTATTCTTGGCTGTGCACACCCCAATGTCTTCAGGACACCACTCTTTTCCTCTAAACAGCTATTTCCAACCTGGTAAAGAAGATGCTGCATTTAAATTTCTTAAGGGGAATTTTTTAAAAGGGTTTAGTTTCAGACACACACCACAAAATCGTTACAAATAAATTAATGTCGTTTATAAAGCCAGTGACAAGACTGTGCTTTGAGAACTGAATTCATCACAGGACCTAAAGAAGGTTGAGTTTACAGCAAACAAATTTGGCAGTGGCAGCCACAGCTGCAGGTCACCCCCTCAACCTCACCAGGTGAAGCAACAATTTTTCTGTTCACTGCCTTCCCTGGTTCAAGGAAGGAAGGATATGAAGGGTTTTGAATTATCATCTAAATTTTATTTTATCTAAGACTATCACAGCAGCACATTACCTCTACATGCAAAAGGAATTTCCAGTCAAAAGACCAGAACTGCCACATCCCAGCCTTAGCTTTACTCCAGACAAAGTGACCTACCCAACATTTCCTCTCTGTTTCTCCATTTGTAAAAAAAAATAAAATACAACAGTGAAACAAACAACCCTCACTTAAAGCCCTCCCTCAAACTGAGCAATGCAAGGGTTAAACAGATAATATTTTAGTGAGCTTTGAAAACAATGTCTGACGATCTAATGCTCTCTTTCCTCGACAGATGGCTCAGAAGAAATCTGGGAAGCCTTACCCATGGAAAAAATTACTAGCCTTAAGAACAATTCATATAACATATCTGAACACATGGCTGCCTTTCAACACTTATGCTTAAACTGGGAATAGGATTCAAAAGGCACCATCCCCGAGGAGCTTTTCTCTCTGCACAGATCCCACGTCGCAGTCTCGTCTCCCTCTCCTCAAACACAGGCTTGCCACGCTGTTTACTGAGCTGAGGGACTGAAATAAAACCAGCATCTCCATTACCTTATCCAGAGCTGAAACACTGCTTGGGAATTTTACAGATAAGAACTTACTGCCATAATTGAATAGCCTCTAAGTATTATGAGTTCTTTCAACAAAACCAGCTTGGGGGAAAAAACATAAGAAAATGTCTCAATTCAGTAGTCTAAAAAAATTTTTAAAAAAAGTTTTGCAGCTCCCTGAAACTAATATTTAATCAAAATTAAATTCAGGTATACATTTAAATAAAATTATTTCAGTATAAACAGCATGAAAATATTTCCATCTAATCTGTCTTGCTCATTGGTAAATAAAATCCTCTTACAAATTCTCACAACTACGAAGCACCAATAAGAATGACAATCTGCCCAAGGGTGAAGCATTTGGGTATTTTCAGTAATCCAAGCCTTATCTTCTAATTGCCCTCACCCTGAAACTTTTCCAGTCACTGCCCTGTGCCCAGGTATGGTGCAGCCTTTCCCACTCCCTGGGGATACCCACTGCCACCCCTGGGGACACCCACTGCCCCAGCCCATGCAGCAGCTGGGCTCTGCTCCCAAAACATTCTTCTGCACAGCCCCAAAACATCCCTGTGTCCTGCCACATGCCCCATCCCTGTCCCCTGTCACACACCCCATCCCTGTCTCACACAGTTCAGTGCCCTGCGTTTGATTTCCTTTATTTACACCCATGCAGGGCCACCCAGAACAACTCAGCTCTTTATCCTCACAGTCCTGCTGGTTATTCAGGGATTCTGCATGGGAGGATGGAGATGAGGGAAGCCACAGGGACTCTGGTTGTTCTTTCACTCTCCCACAGCATAAGCTTTAGCCAAGTGGATGCACAGCCACTGGGAAGGATTTTCTTCCAGGCACAAGAGGACAAGGATGTTTGTAGTGACAGTCAATAGAACAGGCAGATCTGGCATCAGGAAACTCAGCACCTGTGCTCTGATAACCCTGCTGTGGACATATCACCACATTCTGGACCCAAAGTGCACAGGCAGCTGATATAACAGCAAATTTATCCACTTACTTATTTACTGAAACTGCACTGAGGAATCCATGTGTTCAGCTTAATGGAGAACTTCCCTTCCTTCCCTCATTCCAGGCCACTCCCCACATTTTTTGCTAATCATTCCCAGCTGTGGCCTAATTAGGATGAACCTAGAGTGCTTGATTTATATT
Organism: Oenanthe melanoleuca; assembly: GCF_029582105.1. Classification (NCBI taxonomy): domain Eukaryota; kingdom Metazoa; phylum Chordata; class Aves; order Passeriformes; family Muscicapidae; genus Oenanthe; species Oenanthe melanoleuca. The sequence continues at coordinate 19,527,277 of NC_079345.1, read as the reverse complement.
TATTTCCCTCTCTTATCTCTTTCATTCATAGTTATGCCTTAATAAAGCTGTTGCTATCATTTGGAGACTCCCATCAAATCTTGGTTTCCTAAGTGGTTTTTAGCTTTTCTCATCACAATGACATGGAAGGCAGAGTCTTCTTGGGCTGATATAATTTTCTCTGTCCATTGTCCTGCCAGCTAAATTCTTACAGAACAGATTAAAATCTTCAGTTTCCTTTGGGAAAAGGTATATTAAGGCACAGGATATAAAACTTCCTTAAGTGCTCATGTGTGTGACTGCTTGCAAATGAGTGAAATAATGACAAAACACCTTCAGCAGTGGTTGGTTCCTGTTATCCACCACAAGAACAGGGGGCTCCATCCCAGCTCTTTGTTGATCCATGGTTGATACTAAACCTTATATCAGGTGATGATTATGACAATAAATGACACAAATGATGGATATAAAATGGAAGGGACCCCCCCCCCAGTGCTCCTGCTGTTGGGAACAGAGATCCTTCTTTCCATGTCCTAAACAGTTCCCATTCCCTGGGAGACAGAACCATGCCCCAGCATCAGCTTTCCTTTGGCTGTGCACATCCCATTTCTCTTATCCAAAGTCCCCTTTTTCTTCTTCTTAGTCCTTCAATATTGGACTTGGGGCATTCCTGAGTAGCTTGAGGACACCAAGTCACTTCTCACACAGCAATATTGTAATGGCTGTAGGGCTGAACTATTGGCACCTGATTTGTCAGCTGGTGCCAGGAAACAGTGACATGAAAAACCCTCCTACAGGGTTAGAGGGGATGGATAAATCTTCTCTTTTCACTAATTTTCTAACAAAAATAACCAGTGGGAAGTATTTACTGCCACAACTCAACCTGCCACATCACGAGCTGTTTGCTCTTCATTCTTTTGTGGCTATCAGAAAATCATTCCTTTTTCCCAAATGAATAAGAATAAAGGGATCATCACAAAAAAACAATGACAACTGAGAAAGAGGCAGCCAGCATCACAACTGAACCCCTGGTTTAATTTTGTGAGGCTCATCACAAGGAATCATCTCTTGTCCCAGTTTTGCTGTTTCTGTTAACAGCCATGCACAAAGCCAAGGGAACAGGTCTGGTGTGGCTGAAGAAACACAAACCAGGCTCTGCTGTGGGCAGCCCTAACAATAGACACCTCAAAGCCAAGGGGAAAACACAGGCACATAAATCCAGGGAATAAACAATCCCTGGCCTTCAGTGTTCCTCTGACTGCCATATTCAGAGAAATGCCTCCACCCTCTCCATGGGGATTAGGCTGATGGGAATCCCTGGAGTGTACAACAGGGTGTCCTGCACTAATCTCACCATCAGGGACATGCAACTCACATCACTAATCTGGGGCAAGCAAGGCAGCTCTGCATGAGCCAGCTGAGGGGGGCAGAGTTGCTGGTTTACAGACATGGCCTTCTAATAAACACAAAGCCAATCTGTACTTAATGAGTTTTGGGTGACCCCTCAAGTACAAAGTTGCCTCTCAGTGGTCCAGTGCAGATTTCAGTGCAATTAAAGCACAGGAAACACAGAGAAACACAAATTGCTATGCACAGTCAAAGAACCAGACCCTCTTGTTCTAGAAACCACATTGTATTTTACATTTATGTGATTTATTTCATTCCTTAGCCATATCATGAGCCTATAAAAACCTTTTCATTAAATTAATGCTCCATGTCTCCTTTACCATGACGTGCCTGATTAAAATGCCACTATATATTTTCCCCCTTTCTTAAAGGCCTAATCCCATAATACTTTATAAAGATCTTATGTGGAGATTGAGCTCTTTTTTCCCCCCCCACAAACCTTTCATCTTATTCAGTTTGATTAGGGTCATGGGGCCAGGCTCATCCCAAGCATAATTCCAGAGTGAAAAGAGCCACTCCACTGATCAGAGCAGACCACAGAAGCAAACATTTGGTGCCCTACATTTGGCAACACAAAAGGATAATGTTGTATTTATTCCCTTTTCAGTCTGAACCACACTCTGCTAGATCATTTGAGATGCTAATGAGTCAGACAGCCTTTTACAAGAGTAAATACTCCAAATATAACACGCTCCTCGAATTATCTCCCTGTTCTTCATCCTTTCTCCAAACCTTCCAGCCACTGCAGGGAACGCTTTGGATTTTGCTACTTCAGCTCTATGGATGGAAATTATCTCGAGCAAGTTATTTGAGCCAATCCAGCTGAGACTGAGCTGCTGGAATCTCCCTCTCTGCTTAAAAGGCAGAATTCACAGAATCATCTTAAAGATCTTTGTCTCCCTACCAACCATGCAGCAACTTCAGAGTAACTTACAACTGGTTAAAATTGTCCCAATTCTGTTAGCTGTAATTTGAAATAAAGTCGCCTAAGGACAAAGCCACTGAACTATTAAAGGTCAACTTTTTTTTTTAATTTTCCCACCCAAAAACATTCCAAGAGTGCTGTAAATTCTGTCCTGTTTAACAAGGAGGCCTCGTGCACAGGTGCTTCACGGAACAATCCACAGCTCTTTCTCATTTGGGATGAAAATGAAAAAAAATGGAAGCTTAAAGGAAGAAGGGATAAAAAAAACTGTGAAAGTCCTTGGAGCTGCACTGTGCCTGAACTGCAAATATTTATAATTTTTATGTCATCCTATAAAACCTGGACGTTGCAATCCATTCCATTTAACATCCTCTTTTAGGAGGTTGATAGTCCCCATTCACTTCACAAACTCCAGGTTTACTGCTTTTTATTCTGCTAATAATAAAAAGGTGCCACAGATAATTAAAAACAAACTCAGTCCCAGCATTCATTAGAGAAGAAAATATGAACTTCTGAAAAGCTGTCACATACAATAAAGCAGTGTTATCTGGCTAGAATTACAGTGATTTCAAATGGATAGGTCTGGAGAACAAAATCCACCAAAATGCAGTTAAATTAATTGCTGTTTTACAAGGGGGAGCTTAAAAATGGAGTAATTAATTGACCTACTGCTTGTGACAATTTCCCTGTAGTTAACAATCACTCCTGCAAAAGATGAAAACTCAGCCCTGTTTCATTTGAAAAGAGTGAATCAAATCAGTGCAAACCAGCACTGCCAGTGTTTCTGTGACAGGGGAATGGTACAGAAGAAAGAATATCCATGGAACAGGATAAATTCCAAACTCACTTTTATCTTTGCATCTTCATTGCACATTATTTCAAATTAGGATTGGGGTTCTCCCAGTGCCCTGACATTGGGAATATTTAGCCCTGGGGTCCCAGTTACCTGGGTGGAGAACAGTGTAATTTGAAATTAATTGAAAAAGTCATTTTAGTAGTGGGGATTCAGAAAAATATATGGGTTTATTCACTATAGGGACATTTTATTTACTTGTTCATTACTCTGAAACAGATTGTGCAAAATACCTTGAAACACGGTTTATTAGCACAGCTGCAATTGCCTGATTTGTCATGCACAGAATTCCTAATAATTTAAACTAGCTCTAAAAAAAAACCCAAACAAACAAAGCAGAGATTGCACTCATATTCCAAAGACCTCTAGAGCCTGCAAAAATATCCAGGCCCATTGTGAGTGCTGCCTGGAATGTACAAAAGGCACAGTGGGAACACTGGGATCCACTGGGATTTGGAAGGAGGGGGTAGTGCCCCACAGAAGGAATCAAATAGTGAGAAATCATGAACAGGGCACCACCACAAAGGGCACTGCAATCCCAAATGTGGGGATTTGCAGGCAGGGGAGGGTCAGGAAGAGGGGAACACACCATCCCTGGGGTGTGGGCACACCAAAGCTCCTGGCACAGAGCCCTGTCCCACCCCTCCCCTCCCGGGGGAGCCCTGCCTCTCACCTGGGATTTTTGGCTGCCCCTCAGTATTGACTGATCTTGGAAAACAGGCAGAGCCCTTTCTAAGCTGTAAATATTCCAGAATAAGCTGGACTCTTCCCTTCTCACTGCATTACCCACACTCATCTTTGCAGTTCATCTGCTCCCGAATTGCTGCTCATTTCTGTCAGCTCCTCTGGGTTTCTTCTCATTTGTAAAGTATTTGATGGCTTCTACAGAGCTGGAGGTTTCAGTGTCCACTTCAGGCTCCAGATCATCAGGGAAAACACCAAACCTATGTTTTCAATGTGCCAGAGGGCAGGGCTGGATGGGATATTGGAATTAGGAATTGTTCCCTGGCAGGGTGGGCAGGGCTGGCACAGGGTGCCCAGAGCAGCTGTGGCTGCCCCTGGATCCCTGGCAGTGCCCAAGGCCAGGCTGGACACTGGGGCTGGAGCAGCCTGAGACAGTGGGAGGTGTCTCTGCCATGGCAGGGGTGGCACTGGGTGGGATTTAATCCCTTCCAACCCAAAGAATCTTCTTTGATCCTCATCCTGCACAAGGCAATCTCTGGCAGCAGGACATGGACTCTTCCCAAACCTAGCAGTGACCATTGCAGTCATTGAATCATCTAAGTGGAGGGCAACTGATTTTTTTACTTTTATTGAACCTTTGCTGCCTAAACTCACAACCTTACAAAAATGCAAATATATTAAATGCCCACAGAATCCTTTTTATTCTTATCCTTCACCAAAAGCTTCATGCAGCTCCAGCATCCATAGAAGAGAATTCCCCCAACAGAAGCAAACCTTTTCCTAACAGACCATGTTTATTCTCGTGCTCAGAGATTTTTTTATTTTTATTTTATTTTATTTTATTTAATCCCTCCACTTTCCCAGGGACTGAAGTTGTGCCTATCAGTCCTTTGTCCCTCTCCAGGACTCCACCTCGAGCCTGCCTTGAAGCTTCAGTGTGCCTTCCAAAAATATTAGGACTGGAATCAACATGGGTGGAAATTCTGGTTTGGAGCCAGTTTTGTCCAAGTATTTCAGAAATAGAGCCTTTGCAAAATGCCTCCCCACATTTGTGAAAGAAAGTAGGAGCAGACTGACCTTTGTTTAATGTAATTTTTCTTAGAGTTTATGAGCACCAAAAGATTTCAGATCAAAAGTGGACCCTAATGAAGAATTCAAATTTCACAGGTGGGAGAAAAATACAAGGTGTGAATGCATGTGAAAATGTGGGGGAAATTCTCTAGATGCTGTGGGTTTATCCCTTAAAAACAGTTCTATTTCTGTGAACAAGAGCAATGGGAATTATCACAGTTTCTATAAGGCCTTTTAGTGCTGTGTCAAGGATTTTGATGACATCCTGATTCAGTGTTCAAGAGATATCAATGTCCGGTTTTTTGTAATGTAATTCAGTATATTTGACTACTAGTGATTCATTAATATAAAATATCATAAATTCTCTTAAAACCAGTGTAGTTTGGGGGTCTTGGTAGATGCTTGGGGGTTTATTATTTTTGATTTTTTAAAAAAAAGTTTAAGTCCACAAATTTGTGAAAAACTGTACAAAAGCATCCCAAAATACACTAGGACTTTGTATTTCCATGTTTAAATATTCTGTTATTCATTCCTCCCTTCCACATCCATATATAAAATGATGCCTGTGGATTTTACTTGAAGAGAGTCATTGCAATATCTGGATACAATTTGATGTTTTTTGGTGGGCAGTGGCTGTAGAATATGCACAAACACAAACCTCAGAGATTGTTCCAGCTCAGGGTTAATTGCACCCACTTGAGGCAGACAAAATATATTTTGGCATTGCTTGTGACAGATGAAAAATAAAACAAACAATAAGGATCAGCTTGCAGCTAACAATATGCAAAATTAAAGAATATGACAACTTTAAACTTTCATGGGAGTGCTGATTAGCTTTTGTTCTAAGAGCTGCACAGAGGTTTTGCTGTTAATCTGGTTCCTCATCCCCAGCCAAGGGGAGCAGGGAGCCTCAGCACTGCCCCTCACACTGACTCAGTGCTGCTCGGCAAAAACGCCTTTTGGTGTTAATTGGCCAGACCTAGAACTGTAAGGAACTCAAATTATCTCTAAAGGCATCGATGGCTGTGTAAGCTGATTATAATAAAGTGTGTCCTGTGCATTTTCCATTTGAAGGTTAAATTCTCCATTAATGTTTCAGCGTGTTGCCACCTCAGCTGAGAGTGGTTGCTAATTGCAGTGAAACAATTGTTCCCAAAGGCTTTGAATTCATGGGAAGGATTTTAGACACACTCAGAAATCCCTGAGGGTGCTGCAGCCCAAAGCAGAAAACCTCTGCAAAAGCCCCAAATTCAAACACTAACACAACTCCTCAGGTTATTTTATTTTTTTTAATTCTAGAAATGTAAAGATTTGTTATTCCACATTTTTCAGGCTCAATTGTTTTTTCTCTTGAAAGGTTTCAATAACCAACATCTCAAATACTCTTCCATAAAATGAGAATAAAGAGAATGCACAAAGCAATATTTCAAAGTTGAGTACCTGAATGAATTTTATCTACAAATAATAGGCTTAAAAATCTAATCTATCTAAACCCAGCATTAACGAGCATCCTACTGATGAAGAATATTCCAGAACATACTTTTCTTTGTTAAAAGCCTTTTAATAGCTGCCAACTGCACCTTCCACAGTTTTGTGCCAGTGAGCATCACAAATCACTTGTTTTCTCTTGGTATTAAAGAATTCCAAGTATCTATAAAAATATCAACAGATATATTCTCCACAGATCCCAGCTCCTTCTCACATTTCATCCAGGGCAGAAGCAGCTCTGGACCATGGGAATTTCAGGCTTGTTCTGTCCCTCTCTGGGGTTTTGCTGGGCCTGTCTGAGCACATCCTTTGGTTCAGAAATGTCAGCAGGGAGTAGTGACAAAGCAGCTTCAAACCAGATGTCATCCTAGAAAGAAAAATTATTTTTGAGAAAACAAAAATTCTGATGGAACCCTTCCTGCTCAAGACTGGAGCCCAGAAGAAAAGCAGCCAACTTAATTCAAATATCTTACTAAAACAACAAAAAAATAACATTGCAATGGCAGCCCAACTAAACTCTTTGATAAGCTACAGGTACAAGTGAGGCAGCTTGGAATTTTGTCTTTTATCAGACAACCAAGGAACAAAGTGACAAAGTTGAGGCTTACAAATATAACAGCAACACCTGCCAGAGGTGAGCGAGGCTGGGTCCCAGAACAATTCTCACTGGGGGAAACAACCTCCTCCCCTTCAGAGAGCTGCAGTCCCTTAGAGGGGCTCTTTGTCCATTTTTAATCCAAATTACAGGTGAACAGGCTGCAGACTGCAAAACAAACAGCATTTTAATGGACTTCAGACATGCACATGTCTCACCAGCTGAGCAGAGGCAGGTGAAGAGCTCTGAAATCACCTCCCAGAGACATGCTGGCAGCCAGGCAAAGGGGAGAGCTGAGGATGGAGTGCCTGCAGGGGCTTGGGCTGACCCAGAGCCCTGCCTCAGGTGGGTCTCTCCAAAGGCTCATTCCAGCCACAAACTGTCCCCTGGGCAGCCAAACCTGCACACACTGACCCAAACACCACTTCCAGTGGACATGAAGGAATTACAGCCAAAAAAAATCCCATGAATGAGTGTGTACAGGACTGTTTATTCACCCTGCAGCTATGCTGGCTTTTTGAGAGGAGCTGGGGGCTTTTTTAGGTTCTAAACAACATAATTTTCTTACATTTAGACAATGTGAACCAAATTCTGTTGCCAACTCACCAGTGTTAATGAGGGAAGACATTCACACTTTTTTGAAGCTGACATCTTCATTATTCTTTTCTTTACTCAAATACAGTGATGAGGCAAAAAAAAATAAATATATATATACATAATCACAAGTAAAGAGTATAAAAGAAGGAGAAAAAATCTAGGAGATAAAAAAAACCTAAAAAGATTGCAAGGCAGGAAGAGTGGAAAAAATTACCTAAAAATAGTACATCACATGAGGTAAATTTTATATCCAAAGGTGGGTTATAATTTTGGATTTTACATCACCTAAGGATTGAGTTTGCTTTTACAACTCTCCTGCTCTCCTGTGGAAAGGCTCCTCAATGTCAGGCCATTAATCTTGTGACCCTTAAAACATTTCTTTGTTTAAACTGTGAAGAAAGACCTTCACTGCAATCAATGGAGAAAACATTAATCACTTGAGAAGTGCTGTTTTGAGACTCGTGAAATTGAAATGAATCACAATATGAAAAAATGCAATTATTTTCGAGGGCTTTGTTTTGTTAACATTCAGTCACTCAATCTGCTCTCTCTGCTGTGTGCTGTGGGGGGAGGGAGGGGCTCCAGGTTTGGTGCTGGGTGCCTGCTCCCTCCATCCTCCCCTGCACAATTCCCACTCTTATCTTCACATCCCACACACAAACAAGCTGAATTTCCCCATGGCATGTCAGGATGATTATCTGTCCTTCTATGAGTGATTTTTTTTTTTTTTTTTCTGTTTGAAGAGGCTCTGCTTTCCTCAGAGACCCACTAAGACAAGCATTCAACCTTGGAATAAATAAAGAATTCACTTGCTGACTGTTTATTGACCTATTAGCTTTGAAAGGCTTGTTTATCTAATAGGTCTGGATCCTGCAAAGGACTCCATGAATTGGTGTTCAGAGGAATGTGCCAGTTTGCAAGCACAGTTTGGGATAAGAGAAAAGCCAGCTGATGATGTCTGTAACTCCCTTCCCTGGGGCAGCAGAGCAGCTTAGGCTGGGCAGAAAATCAACATTGACTTCCCAGCAGCCAGACCAGAGCATCACATGGGACAGCAGTCCAGTCTATTCCTGAGTCTGGATAGCTGGATAAATGCAGGCTAGCAGAGCTACACAAATGTGATGGCCCTGATAGACATTTCTGAAAACCACTTGCAGAAAAGGTTCAAATTTTTACCAATTTTACTGATGGTAAATATCACAGAAGTTCTATGCAAAGGCAGAGCTCAGTTATTTTGAATAAATATTGCTTTCCATCCTAGTAAGTCACAAACTCATTGGCAAAGTGGTCCAAGGAAGGTGTTGGGTTTGTCTGGAGCAGAAAGGAGAATTTTTCATTTCTTGTGATGGTGATTTTGTTTGCAAAACATGATGAGTTCCTGGCTACCTTCCCCCAGGGCCCATGACCCCTGATTCCTGACAGACAGGGCTTTCCTCTCAGGCTGGGATTTCCCTGGCACTCCCAGCACCAGAGGGGATTTCAGTGCACAAAGCCTGTCCCTACCAAATTTCAGGGAGTTCCAGGTGCCTGCTGCCAGCTGGGCAGCCCCAGGAATTTCTGGGATAATAAAAATAAATAAAAAAGAAATGCATAGGTTGCAAATATAGATTGAGCAAGTGATGCCCTCAGCTGGAAGCTCCAAAGGCTGCTGGCCAGCACAGTGGCACCCAGTTTCCAGGTGGGGAGGCACAGGAGCCTCTGTCAGAATCATGAGCTCTCAAAGGATGCAAAGGCATCAGAGAGCTCAGGCTGTGGCCACCTGCACCATCCCTCCAACCCCAAAGCAGCAAAGCAGCAAAATAACCAACAACAACATCATCAAAAGGAAATAAATTATTTCTTTCACTATTAAATTAGTCTGGAAATAAATTATTTCTTTCACTATTAAATTAGTCTGCCCACAGACCTGGGAGAACCTAAATTCCTCAGGGGGACAAGAAGATCTTTGGAATAAGATGAAACTTCAGCCAAAAGCCAGCCAGAAAATCGTGGTGACACCAGCAAGGGCAGAAACCCCCTCAGTGCCCTCAGGAGCTGTGGGGGAAGCTGGGATGGTTCTGGGGATTTATCCCTCCCACTGTAAGGCTTAAAACTGACTGCTCCAAAATAAACACAACAGGTGGCTTAAATCTGAGAGCCCAAAATGGAGCCTGCCATAAGTGATGCACTTAGAAAAGATGAATTTGGAAGGGATGTTCTTTGTTGTCTAGTAGAAGAATTCAGATTTGGTGACAAATGTGACAAACACCTTGCACTGTAACAAAATACATTATTTTGGTGGGGTTTAAAGTGTTAAAAGTGGCTTTTAAAAGCAGTTTAGGTACATGTAATGTTCATTTGCCTGAAGATGTCATGTTCTATATAGAAAATGTCAAAGAAAATGTAAAAATGTGTTTATTGTTAGTTCTCCTCCTGGCAAGGCCTTCTGCCATGCAGGGACTAAACTTCCCCTCTGCTACAAAATCAACCAAAGAAACTCCAGCTGAACCTTGCAGTCATTTTTCATACTAATCTCCCGTGCAGAACTTTCCTCATGGCTCAAACTCCAGGGTGTCAGTGGAAACCTTCCTCTCTAAACAGCCTTGATTTAATGGGACAGAAATCTGACTGCAAACACAGAGCCCCTGTTCTGCTACAGATATTTTCACCTGATGCTCTTGGAACCCATTAATTTAAAGATATTTAGATTTCATTTCTTTAGAAGAGGCAAGTTAGCACTCATGCAGCTATAGAAGCACTTTTGCTGTAGAGATCAAAGCAGTATTTGCAAAACAATGTACATATTTGTCCTCATATTTTGATAAACATCCTTTTTTTTTTTTTTTTAGGTAGTGCTCAATAAATTCTTACCCTCCTGTGGCTGTACTGCAAATCCCTCCCTTCACTCAAGGTCTGTGTACTAACCTGGATATTGCTGTCAGAGCTTACCAGGGATTTATAGAAGGCCACATTACATTGCTACAGAGCTGCAGATTCTAATTTCATTTACACATCACAAAGTCCCCCGTGTTAAAGAGCAGCACAGAGAACTAGAGGCTAAATCTGGTCACTGAACTAAATGTTTCTCTTCTGCTAATTATTTTCAAATGACATGTAATGGAAATAATTTATTTGTTGGCCTATTTTTGTCTCATTAGCAACACTTGTAATTTCAATTAGGTTAATTAAGTAAAGTCCCACCAGCCAGGCAGCCTCAATCTTTTATTCCTTGAAAATTTTCCTCCTTCTCCACAAGTCAAGCAGAGTTTTGGTGTTGGGGTGGGAGGGGCTTTGGTGACATTTTTTTTATTAAACAGAGGGGTTTGCTAAAGCCTGGTGAGGCCAATTCAGTCATCAAATGAGAAATGCAATTGAGAAGAAGGAAAAGGTGAAAAGTGTGAACAGGAGAAACCCCCAGGGAAAGAAATGATGCAAGGAATGACCAAAAAGAGGAAATGTGCTCATGAGGGCTCTGCTGGGTGAAGGATGCTGTGCCTTACATAAACCAAAACTAACTTTTGAGAAGACTTTTTGCTTTAAATTGAGGGCAGAGTGGAACCTGTAGCTCTGCCTTGAGAAACAAACAAATCTTCCATTCTTTTCATTTCCTTCTCTGAATAACTGATAGTGCCCAACACATTTAGTCTCTGAACTTGTTACTCAAAGTCCCATTTGGTAAGGATTGCCACTGCATGGGAATGCACCCAAGATCAGCTGGAAGGAGAAGCAAGGAGCTGCTTTGGTCTGAGAGTTCCAAACCTCAGCTGCAGAGCAGAAATAATGATCTCACTGCCTGCCACAGAGCTGGGTGAAGCTCAGTGTTACTTTGATATCTGACATTATTCTACGTACACATAATGAGTAACAGGCACCAAAAAAAAAAAAAAAAAAAAAAAAAAAAAAAGCAAAAATAGATACTGAGTAGATACTTTATTTAGAGATTTTTTTCAGGCTAATACCTGGTACAACAGGGATTTCACCAAAGCCACCTTCAAACAGGGATTAAAGCAGCAAAGTCTATTTGTGTGCAGTTCTATAATGAGTGCACAGCAGCAGTTTATGCATTTTGAGGTCACAATTTCACACTGAAAACCCTACAGCAGATCTGACAGGTTCATGTGATTAAAGCAGGATAATAAGGATAATAATTTAAAAAATAACAGCCTATTAACTACTCTGGGTGAGTGCAAAAATTTAGTCTTGAACACGAGTCCTACACACTGTACAAAAGTCCTCATTAAAGATATTAGAGATATTAAAGGGTATTTCAAGAACTGCTTATTGACTGGCTTCCACAATACACCCAATTCTGTACAACTCTGCACAAGTATATCTAAAACAAATTTTACTTTTGAAAGAAAATGTTGGAAGAAAGAGGCACTTATTCCTTTGGCTCTTTTCTTCCACTGAAAGCTGTAGCCATGCAAATATCCAACTGCCTTTATTTTTAATAAGCACTTACATGGGGATACCTTGGTACTGCTAGGAAACTTCAGACAGCTCTTGGAACAGATGGAAGCTTTACAGTACCTGAACATTGCTAAATACTGCTCTTAATACTGATCTGAATTTTAATTCTCATTTTCATACTAACCAGGTAAACCTGAATTAATTCTATTCTACTCAGTGATGAATTACCAGTCTAGCATTCTGCTTTATTTGTCTTGAGGCTTTTATCCATTTCTAACTTGAATAACCTCTACTAAAGACTATTCTTATCCAAGACATGGATCATTTCACAAAATAAATAAAAAGAACTGATATTTTATCTTAGCAGCTCTTGAAAATTTTCTAAACCTTCTGAGGATGAGATGTCAATTCCATTTTCATCACCTGATCTTGAAGCATAAGAGCATCACAGGTACAATTATTTGCTTTCTTGGTGGTATTTTCTTTTTTGTCACAGTGTTGTGGTAAGCTCAGACATAAGGAATAAGGAATTTTAAATCCAGAGGAAAATCAGTGAGAAAGTTTTGGTGAGGGGGGATATTCTGGAAACATCCCATCCTCTGCACAGAGCCTCAGCACTGTGGGTGCATCTCAACAGGACAGGATAGCAGTGGATAATCCTTTCTTTGGGATCCATTCCAAATTTACAATATCATGTAACTCAGCTTGGAGCAGAACTGTAGCCCTGGGGATTATCTCAGGGGATTTGATTGAAATTCACTTTTCTGGAGAAACTCCTTAGCATTCTCTGGGAATCAAACATAAGCCAGCCTCATTTTCCACACCTCTCACCTTGTATTTCTCTCTGCTCCTAATAGTCTGGCATTAAATGCTCTACAAAGGAGGAACAACAACCCAGACATGGGATTTTTAATTTAGCTAATCCTCAGTTACAGCCCAAAGGACCAAAAATGCTTTATCTGATGCCACTGTACCCTCACTGAGCTTTTTCAAGGACTGTGCCCTGCAGGATATAATGGACTTCCAACACATTTGTTAGAAACGTGGAAAACTCCAGGATTTTTTCCTCTGGGCTTTGTGGAAAACCATATTCTAGCAGGGGAGAAAGGGTTAGGAGTGTTATCCTTCCTTACCCCCTTTTTTCAGTGCAACAGAGAGTGGTTTCATAGGTGAATTAATGCTCTGTTACTCCCCTTTGACAAAAGCAGAGCAGCCATTTAACAAACAAATAATGTGCCACTACTTGTGAAACAGAACTGCCTATTGTGCCTCCAGAGCAAGCATGACAAAAACCAATTCTCTCCTGAAAAAATACCCTAAACTGCATCTTTTCTTTATTTTCAAGTTGTTCTGACCCTGACTACAAATGTAGGGGCCAAATATTTATATCACACAAAATACCACGGGACATTTGTTCCTTAAACTGATGCTGGCTGGTTCAGGGGAGTCTTAGCTCTGCTAAAAATCTGAAATTAACTTGGGCCCTACAAAAGCTTGGACCAGCTGATAAGGACATAAATAAAAACAACAACAAAAGCTGATCCTCAGCTCCAAAGTTCCAAGAACATTCAAGCATCTCATTTAGCTATAAATTCGGATTTTTCTTTCACCCTGCTTTGCTGGACTCTCAAGAGCAGATGGCTCAAGCAGAACATTCCACTCCTGAGTCCTGTTGTGACTTGCTCACCTGACCTCAGTGACCCCAGACCTCTGAAATAACTGCAGGAAAAAAAAAAAAAAATCAAAAATAAATCACTTTATCAAGTGGTCTGAAACCTGCACGTGAGCAGAGATTAATCAATATCTTTCTCAAACCCATGTCATTAAAACACTGAGCCATTTCTTGCTCTCCTTATCAAATGTTAATTATTGACACACAAATACTTCCAGCCAGAGATGCTCTTCAGGATTCCTCAGGGTTGATTCACTCAACATTCCTTTTGGTAAGAAATTTTTCAGTGGAATTTTTCCTATCTCAGGAATTTTAATTATTTTTATAATAGAAAATTTATTTCTTTTCACGAGAATTTGGTTTCATTTGAATGGCACCTGAACAAAGTAGGTTTGGGTTTGTTGTATTTATGACTTCTTAAAGGTTTTGTTCCTATGTCAATAAGGCTTAAAACTTTCCCATTATCTGGTGTTCCAACACTGAACTTGTGAAAAACGTTAAATGGTTTTAACAATGCCAAATAAATGCATTCTCACAAAAACATACACAAAAGCAGTAATTTTTAATGGAATTATTATGTAAAAACATCACACTACTCATCAACATTTTAAGAGCTCATTGAAATAATGAAGTGGCTCCAGTTATTTCCATTTAAAGGTTTATAAATAATATCTTCTGTTTGGTGCATTAGGGGAGCATAGCTGGGTAATAACTGAAATGTTAATGCATTTTCCTGGGGAAAGTTTCTAATTCTGAAAGCAGCAGCTGGCTTCCTGCAGGAAGGACATGGAATTCCCACCTGCAGGAAGGACATGGAACTTTGGGAAGAGGAGGAGCTGAGGAGGATGAAGGTCAGTGTGCTTTGGCCATAAAACTCCTCACCATTCATCAGGATGCAGAAGGACACTGATGGGAGAGCAAGGCAGCTTGGTGTGTGGGATTAAACCTCTTTTCTTTCCTACTCTCTCAGATTTGCTGTGGAAAATTCCCAGAATTTTGCTTCATCTCTGGGTCTCTGACAGAGCACAATCACCACTCCAGTTCCATAACCAGTAAGATTCCAGAGAGTGTCCAAGGGGCTCTGAAGGAGAATGTGCTCATGAAAATGAGAAGGTGCCTCATGACAGCCAGAGGCAGCACCTCTGAAAGCTCTTCTTTTCCCCACAATGCCAGCTCCTAAATTACTCATGAAAAATCCTGTTATGTAACTGAAAACTCTCTGCAAGGAAAGATTTCAGCATAATGAGGAGCCTGCTCACAACAATAGGGGTGATGGACCAGACACTTCATCATTTCTTATTATGCTGTTGGAGCAGCTTCATGTCTGAGTTGTCTTTGCCTTGTTTGTTCCCCCTTTCTTAGACAAAATGAAAAAGGGAAGAAAAATCAGGCAAAAGGGCTCTAAGGTTGTGTGTGTCTTTAAAGAGATTGTATTTACCTGAGTGGAAATAGGGGTTTTTTTTCCTTGCATGTGGTTTTATTTAATATTGGAGAAACAATTGAGTGGGAATGGCAAGAACTGCTTCGCTCCATGGTTCAAATAACGGGGCAGGAGCACGAGGTGGGGATTCCATGTCCTTCCTAGAGGTGGGAATTCCATGTCCTTCCTAGAGATGGGGATTCCATGTCCTTCCTAAAGGTGCTACTGCTGAAGAGTTGATGAATTCCTGTTTTCCACCCCTTTCTCCTGGAGCCAAACCTCTCAGGTGCTGATGAGTCAGAGGACATCCTGAAGAAAAGACACTGAGAGGTTTTTGCTATGAAAACCAGGTCTGATTGAAGTCTTCTTCAGTCTCAGACATGCTGAGCAGATAAGGGCATTTTGCTCCCTGAAAACTGATGAGATTTTTCAAAATATGCCAAAATGAAGTACCCTGTATTTTTTTGATACTTAATCAAAGTCACACATCAAAGTTTGTGAAGGAGATGAATACATAAAGAGGGGAAAGAGGGTTTATTATTTAATAGACTGTAAAAGTCTCTTAAGTCTTTTTCTACATCAAAATCTGTCAGATGGTTTTAAGAACGAGATCTTACGTGGCTGATGTCCTGATCAAAATTTCAGAATGGCAATTAAACATGGATGTCTGCAATGCCACAAGACAGAGACCACACAGGCAGATATATGTGCTATTATTGCTGCATTTCTGTCCCCTCAGTGAGATTCATAACAGGAAAAGTCACAACAGAAAAATTCATCAGAACCCAGAGCACTGGTGTGAGTCCAGTCCTCACTGCTGTTGATTAGACAAAAAATTTGGTTTCAAGTATTCTTATGCAAATTTCCTCTGCATGAAAGAGTTTTCAATGAATGTAAATCTGGCACTGCTATCAGTGTAAGTGGCCTGAAATGGATCTTCCCCACCTAGAAAACAGATGGCACCACAATGGCACGGATGGGAGCGGAGAAGAGAGGAAAACAACAAGAAAGCAGAAGAGATTTGGGTAGAAAAGTGGTGATTTGAAGAGAGGCAGAAGCCCTTGGCAAACAGAGCTTGGTGTTGGAGTCCAAGGCATGGAAAAGCAGGGAATTTGTGCTGCAGGGCTGGGACTGCACAGGAGCAGTTTCCAGGTGCTCCCCCTCACCTGGCACACCTGGGGCTGCTGCCAGCCCATCCCTCTGCTCCAGCCTGCCCACGGGCTGGGCACTGCCTCGCCCAGGGCTCACCCAGCCCGGCAGCCCTGCCCAGGACACCACGGCTGGCAAAGCCCCTGCCCCTCACAGCCAAACTGTGAGCTGGGCTTGGATCACCTGGCAGACGTGTCTGGATGCATCCTGAAGAGTGATCCTGATTCCACTGCTCCTCTGCTGTGCTTCTAACAGAGGGAGCTGCACCCAGATCTGGACAAAACTGTAATTAGTCCTATGGCCTTATAAATAAATTATGAGTGAAAATGTTAGGAGTATCGATGAAATGTATTCCATCTTTTTGTTTTTAAGAAATGCACCAGTTTCTTCCTTCTCCAGACTAATTAGGCTGATAAGCCTTGCTGCAAAGTACAGCTGTTTTCCTGACACCTCCAAGTTCAGCTGACTCTGAACTCCATTTCTTGAACCCTGTCCACACTTGTTTCAATGGCAGCAGCCTGCAAACACAGAAAAATACCCACTTTAATTAACTTTTACTCCTTTCCAGGGGTGTTAGAAGAAAACCAAGAGCTATTACAGAGACAAAGTGAGCGAGCCTTCCAGGCAGTGAAGGCTATTACATTCAATTGTTTGGCAACACTTCTATTCAAGACTAACAATTTCAGAGACTTATGTTCCTAATAGAGCAGGCTAAAACTCTTCTGATGAACAATTTGCCATCAAAAACTGCTGATTTTCTGGATCAAAACGTTCCCTGGGAATGTTTATTCCACTAAAACTTGTGAGAAGCAGGCAGGCTGGCTTCAGGGCTGGCAGCTTGGCTTGGAAGGATGCCTGGGAGAGAGGCAGGCTGCCTGCCCAGCGTGCCCTGCCCAGAGCTGCCCCCCTCCTCCCACAGGTCAGCCACATTAGGCATTGTAATCACTTTTATTAGAGAATTTGTCAACATTTCTAAGCAGGAAACACAACAGATCAATGCAGCGTGTTTTGAAATGCACTTCGGTAAGTTTGGTGAAGATTCTCTTTTTTCTTTCTTTTCATTTTTTTTTTTTTTTTTAAAGTAGCTTAAATATTGTCTTCTGTGAGCTATTTATATATTTGTTCCAATTCATAGCAATAATAAAAAACCCCAAGTGAAGCACCGGAGCTTCTGCAGAATGGGAGCTCCTGGTTTCAAACCCACAAACAACTCCATATTCCCAAAAAAAGCCATATTAAGCTATGGTCTTCTACAGACAGAATTTGAAGACAGTTGCTGCACAATATTATCTTTACTTTTTCAATAATGTAAGGCATTGATTAATTTGTCAAAGCTTAAGGATTTATGGAAAGGGTTACTCTCTTTTCTTATTAATTCTAAGCTGAACTATTCTTTTAAAAAGTGAACTGTTACCTTTAAAATTACCATAGCCAACATTGGCAGGACTGGGAAAAACCAAATTCAGGCTGGGGAGTTAAAAGGCCTTTGTTTCTACCTTATATTATCTCCCTTATTTAATTATACTGTCAGGAACAAATTCTGGCTCCAAAATGCTGACCACACTTCAGACTATGATAACTTGAAGTCATGAAGAACTTGTAGATGTTGTCCTTACTAGAATAGTCACTCTTAAAATTTCCAATGTACTAAAAGAAGTTATTCTATTGTGGCTTAATTTTCCTCCAAACTTTAAGGGAAAGTAGGGAAAGGGGTTTTGGGGGGGTGGGTGGGTTTGTTTTGGGGGGGGGGCTGTTTCACTTTTTCACTGGAGCCATTTTTGGTCCAGTGTTTTGGACATTCTTTCACATGAGATGTATTTCAGCTTTACTGTCCAGAACGGGCCACACACAAAACAGAACCCAGAGAATTCACAGATCTGCTACCCAAGATATTTTACACCACAGGTGAATTGTTTCTACCAGAAATAAAATGTCTTTTACCAGTTCAACACCACCATTAAGAACATTTCCACAAACATTCAGCAGCAGCAGTAGAAACCTGGGTTTGAAGAACAAAGAGATGACTTAGAACTGGTGAACATCTGTTTGTTTGGGGCTTTTTCTGTCCTGGGAACCCCTGGTTTCCATGATCTCCAGAAGTCACTGTTGGTGACTTCAAAGCATTTAAAAATAGCTTTTCCCTTGTCCCACGCAGCAGCTTTGCTCCCTGCATTGCAAACACTAAATTTAGCAGCCATGAACTCACGTGGGGATGGAAAGGTGACACAAGAACAGTGATGCCAGCAGGACATATAGATTAGGGAGTATTTATAGACTAAAAAATAAACCAATAAACCCTTGCTAATATTGCCTGACCCACAGGGAAGGACAAAGCTGAAATTTCTTTGCCTACGTGTTATTTCCACATATAAACTGAAATAAATTCTTCCTCTGCAGTACCCAATTACCATGGAAAATACAAAATGCACTGCTGATATGGTGGCTCTGCTGTGTGAGAAATAGTAAAAGAATCAGGAATAACAGAAATAAAACACCTTCTTGACAGAATTCTCATTGCTAGGAGTGGTGCTGGTGACTGACACAGGGAGTATTCACACAGCTCAACTTAGAGCCATAAAAATTACAAGAGAAAGAACTCTAAATTAGGTATTTAAGCCTGCAGGTAAAAAGGTAAATATTCTATTCCCTCTTAGTGTCACCTTCCTTTGAGTCAATATTGATTCAAGCTTCCTTTCACAACTATATTGTTTTTATAAAATAAAGCCAGCTCTGGAGTTAATCACAACCAGGCTTTCGAAACCTGAGGAAGAAATGTCATGAACATTTCAAACACTGAAAGATTCCATAAAAACCAGTTTGTGCTGGGTTTCCAACACTCAGTTATCCTTCATTTCCCAGTAGGAACCAATGTGTAACTTTGCTGGGCGCTCCAACAGCTTCCATGGGATGCAAACATGAAATCTCAGCTCCCCGTTTCCATCCAGGACCCTCCAGCCATCCCCCCGTGTTCCCACCTGCACCCCATCTAAATCACCTTAGTCCCTACAAACATCACCTCAGCTGATATAAATCACCATGGTCCACATAAACAAATAAGATTCTGAACTTGCTAAAAACTGCAGCTTTAAATCTTGTCTTGGAAAACTCAGAAATTATCTGGAAAATTTGTTAGATCAAGGTGTCTAACAATGCTCCATAAGTTTAAAATTCTGTGCTTTGCAGAATAACTCCCAGCCATAAGTAGAGTTTGACAGTGACCTTTGGTATAATGATAACTCCATTGGCCGAGTTACCTGGGAGATTCTCTCCCTGCAGCTTTAAAAACCTGGGATTTCTGCCCCTATGCACCATTAGTCGAAGAGCTACAGAGTCTTTAAAGGCTGGGGATGACACAAAGGAAACAAAACCAATCAGATTTAGCACCCAGGGCAGCCCACAGAGCAGGGCCAGCTTTCAGAACTGAGACAATGAATTCTTCTAGAATTTTACTGTTTATCTGCACAGGGAGTTCTTGTGGGTCTCTGTCTTCTCTTAATCAAATAGAAGTTTTACTGGCTCATTACTGCCAATTAGGAAAGATTTGCCTTTAAAAATTTATTGAATGCTGATGGAGAACAACACAAACCCTTACAAAGCACAGTATTAATTAGATGTCAGACTCTTGAGTAAACTCAGAGATGCACAAACAAGAGTAAATATTCAAGTTTTCCACCAACTGTGTGAGATCATCAGAGCCTCTACCCTGAACATTCCCCTGAACAAGTGGCACTGTCCCATTAACAGCAGTTTCATTTTTTAATGGTATTTGTTCCATGGAGGGTATTTTGTTTCTTAAAAACAACCAAAAAAACCCCAAACTCAGTTCCAATTATGACTGAATATCATTAAATTGCTCTTGTTTCTGTCACTGGAAGTGCCTGGGTTAACATAAAGTACAGCCTGTTGAAGCACTCTGTGTCTGGCTGGAGGGACCCCCAATGTTCACAACTCGGGCTTTTAACATACAAGCTGTCAAACTCACATAGAATTATTTTATTTACACATCACCTAAAATGCACCTTTGGCATTTTAGATTGGATTTTATTGCTGTATAACATACATTTGACTAATTAGTTCCCAGATAACTGGAGAAAAAAAACTCCCTTTTTTTTCCCCACACAAACATTTTTTTATTCCTCCATCCCTTTTAGACTTTTAGAAGTCTAATTAAAAGGAATAACTCAGGAACTTTCTGAGAACCCGTTTTCCATGGTGGGGAAAAAAAAAAAAAAACCACCTTATTTTAGAAAACCAGATTTGAAAAAAGATAACTTAGAAATGTAGTTATGGACACCACTTTTGTCTGTAAAATTCTTCAGGCTCAGGAAACTTCCAGGCAGAAGTTAAGCCCAGAACAAGGAGCAGCCCAGCAGATAGGTCAGGACATGACCACACTTCCTGGCACGAATTAGAAGCAGCATTCTAACATTTGAAGCCTCAATCACTGGGTTTATTGACTTTCTGTGGTTTTTATTATCTGCCTTTTCACTGACAGATAAATGAAATTAAAGGCTTATTTTATCTTGATGTAGAATAAAAACAATTTAGGGCTTATCAGAAATCTTGGATTTCAGCCATCAAGTATTCTCTGAATTAGATGCTGACAGGATGGTGTGAGTATTACTTTTTATCTTTATACTTTTAAAAGTTAACTCTTCCTACAAAAATATTGCCATAAACCAAACAACCAAAACAAAATAATAAAAATTTAAAAATCCAAATTCCCTCTGTATATATGATCAATCTGCATACACATTCTCAAATCCTCACTGGAAAAAAAGAATTAAATCTTCCTAACTTAGAAAAGCAATTGATGAACACGTGTGCAGATGTGAAGTTCTTGGTCATAAGGGCCATTTCCAAAATCAAATCCATGCCCTGGGCTGAACCAGGTGTACCAGTGGTGGGAGTTTTGCACCACTTAATTAGTGGTTTGTCTCAGTCTCTTCTGCCTTCATTCACAGCCAGGATTAAAAAATATGAAGGAAACAGATTTTCTCATGTTTGGACTTGGTTGTTTATCAAATCTTATCAAAAGTACAGGAAGTTCAGTAGCACTTCTAGCCACCTGCTAAAAGTGAGCAAAATGGAGACAGATCCAGCTGCTACAAGGTCTCCTAAAGCTGAACAGTCCAATAGAGAATTAACACCTGTATTATTTATACTTTTAACCTAATAACTAAATTCCTGTGACCCTCAATGTGACACTGACTGTCCAACCAGAAACTACTGCCTGAAACCACGAAGAAGAAGGAAGAACACCAAAAGAGACACCACCCAAAATCCTCCACCTTGTCCCATACCTATTACTATATTATATAAACACCAGTGAGTTCCTTTCCTTCATCCAACATCATCACCCTCCCAATACTAGAGACAAGTCACATAAAGATTCTTGGCGACACTAAAGGGCTCTCAAGAGCAGCCCACAATTTATAAGAGCATTAAGCTGGTTCTTTGGGTGTTTGTGGAGTGCAAGTGCAGATGGGGCTGCTGCTGGTGCCCCATATTTCAGCCCCAGCCTGTGAATTTCCTGCGTGACACAAACGCTCGGCGCTAATGAAAATGAGCACAGGGAGCTCGTAAGTCTCTTGCTCGTGTTCTAGCACGAAGCCAGCTCTCAGCATTTGCAAAACCCCCAGAAGCACAGCTACTAAGATGTATTTATTATCAAGGAGTGTTACTTGTTCCATAATTTAACACTGAAGCTGCATTTCTAAGGGCGAACCCCGTTTTTTTTGAGTGGTTGCATCCTCTGCTGCAGCTCCCTGTAAAAAGGAATCTGTTTCTCTGAAGTGTCACATCCCACAGCACAGTTGGGATGAAAACCTTCCTGGCATCCTTACAGAAAACAAGAAGCAAAGAAAGGGGTGAAAATCTCTACTAAAAGGTGCCTTATCTGCATAAAAAAATAATATGCATGGCCTGAAAAATCTCATGTGTCTATACAAATCCTTCTGTATGACTCCAGCCCTCCTCAGGTGCACCTGCAGCTCCAAGGAAAAGACTTTCTAATATTGAAACACCAGTCATGGGCTGAACAAAACAGGCTGTAAAGGGTGGGGAGTCAACTGCCCCCAAATTCAGAGCAGTGGGGGAGGATGGTCACCTTGACAATTTAGAGGATTTTACTATTTTATAAATTCTCTTTCAAGCAATGACTGTTCCATTGAGCAACAGCTGGAAATCCAAAATGTACACAAGAAATAATGTGTGTAGGAACACCCAGCTCTGTCTGCAAATGTCTCCCCACACATTCCCTGGGACTGGTCCTCAGTGGCTTTGTACAGGCTTTAAATATTGCAGAATATTGAAGAAGTAATATTGTCCTCCAAAGCAATTTTAGCTCCAAAATTTGCCATGGTTTCCTGGCTACTCTCTGCCTAATCTGCACCCTGTGTCGAGCTGGTGACTCAGTTCATACCTCCCAGGGTACAGGAGAGAAAATCCTGTTGTGGAATCAGGGATGATATTCATTTCTAAGGAGTTTATATTCAGAAAGGAAAAAAATGTCATCCTTTAAGCCATCCTTTGATCAATTTATTCTCCAAGCACTCTGAGTAAATTTATCTGACCTTCCTGTTAATTTTGTCAAACAATATTTTCATCTGACAATGGCTTCGCTCTTCTGATTATTTCATCCTCTGGAGTCAGATCTTGTGATCTTCCTGCAGAAAAGTCTCATATGGGATTCCGAGAGTGTTTGTCCCTACAAGCATTCCAGAATTCTACTTAAAATGAAAGGAGAAGCTGCATCACAAACATTACCATAGAAACAAAGTGCCACAGACAGAGTTATTAGTGAGAATGAAAAGGAAAAGCTAATTCATACAGATAACTCCCAGTCTTCAGTCTGTAACAGACACAATTCTAATAGAATAGAAACCGGTTTTATTAAGCACTGAACAAACCATCAAAATAATATTACTGTGTCCTTTATTTAAACAGAGACCACCATAATGGAGATGAAGCTCAAATAAAGAACCTGACTCTGCAACCTTCATAGACATTCAGGAACACCCTCCTGCTTGAATTTGTCACATCTTTTCTTATCAGCCCTGATTTCCTTTTGCCCAACCACCCCAGCACTGTCTCCATGGCATCCTCTCTATTCTCTGCAAATGAAAATGTGATCCCAGTAAGTCACCAGGACTAGGAGCAGCAGACCTAATCTAGAAGCTATTTTTCAGCAAGACAGCACTGTGCTCTCTTGGTTTTAATCTCCTTTGCTATATTAAAAAATATGCTGCTTTCCTCAAGGAGGAGAAACAACTCCTACCCCATAATAGTCTCAGATGCAGACATGTCCAAACTCAGGGCACAGGAGCTGTGATGAAGCTTTGTCCTCCCTCCTGCAGGTGCTCCATCTGCAGCCTTGGAGAAACAGCAGCTCAAAGGAAGAACTATGAGCAAGACCCAGACTAAATTCTGCTCTTGTTTGAGATTGTGCCCTGCCTTGAACACCTTCAGGATGCCATAAATTCATCCTAATAATCACCTTGCCCCTGAGCCTTGCTGCAAATTCCAGGAAGCTCCACATTCCCAGTCCTCTGCAGAAGCCTCACTTCATTTCTTCAGCATCCTGCTGTTGACCCTGATGTTCATGTGCTGATCACTGATTCCAAACCCATCAAATGATGACTGCTTTTCTTATAACTGGGCCTTCAAAACTTGAATTTCCAAACTAAACTACTATCTTGGTGTGACTAGGATAGCATATTTAAAAATCAGAACAAAACAAATCCACAGTGGAGAAATGTTATCCATTTACTTTTATTTATGCTGACAAAGTCAATTTTAACTTGGGAATGAACATTTGGAAGAGTCTTTAATGGGCCAGAAAGTTCAGCTGTGGATTGGATTTCTCTGAATGCATTAGATACATACAGATTAATATACAATAGATATATAATATAGATTTACCACATCTTAAGTATTTAATTACTTCAAATCACTGGCAAAAACCATTCAACTTCTCAATAACAGCAGAACTAAAAAATGTCTTTGATTTAACAGTGCTGGTGGAGAAATCTTTCTGTTCTCACCCCCTGTTGAACAAGTGTATTCATTCTCCAGCTCTATCGTGTGATAAAGGGAAAAATATATGAAGAAACCAAGGAAAAAAGTGCAATGCACACTATTTTCTACTTTTGGGAAAGGTAATTCTCAATCCTGAACACTTCAAATTTGCATTTATACTTCAATCTTTTACTCTTGGAGATTCTTTTCAAATAATACTTGTTTAGTACAAGCAAGTTTCAAAAAAAGGGCAAAATGAAGACCTGTTTATAATGGTTCCAATTTCATGCCATAACATGCCATCAATGCAGACATTGTCATCTTGAGGCGCTCATCAGTATAAACAGGGAGAGCCAAAAGCCTTTTTAGCCTTTTTTTTTTTTTTTTTTTTTTTTTTTTTTTTTTTTTTTCATATTCAAGAAACAAGCAAAGATAAATGTAGACAGAGAAGCTTTAAATTTTGTACTCTCCCACCAGCCCCTGGTTTGATCATCATTGTACCAGAAGCACATTTTCTTTTTGGGAGCTTGCAAATTCAGGACTTTTTCTAAAAAGAGAGGCAACCGAGGCCCTGATTCTTCAAAGCTTTCTCCAGACTGGATCTTTTAGTACCTCCTGCTACATGAAGTTATAAACAGAGATGAGTTCCCCAAACCCTTTATTGCAGCAACACTTCCACAGCGATTTAAAAATAAAAATCACAAAAGTTCCCAAGCAAAACACAGATGTACAAAACCCAAATTCTTGTATAGCCTTGAAGTGCCTGGGAATGAAATCTTTATCACTCTCCATAAGATCCTGTATAAAGTTGCTGGTTTCTGCAGGACCCAGTGAGATCTTTCACTCATGCTGGGAGCAGAGCAGTGGGACAGAGAAGTGCCCTGCCCAGACCCTGCTTGCAGAGATCCACCTCATCAGCAGCTCTCTAAAACTGAAACAGCAGACAGAAAAAAGTCATGTCTGAAAAAATGAGAACACAGAGTGATGCTTTTGTGATTAAACCTGTATTTATGCTGTAGGTGTGATAATGACAGGTTTTTTCTATCCTCCATAGCTATGCATATTCCTATATTTAAAAACTGAGGAACAGCTGGGGGGTTAAAGAGGATCAGTGTTCACTGGGCAGGAGTGTTTGAGTCTTTGGCCAGGGCTGGTTGCAGCAGGACATCTGACCCAGCAAGAGCTCCTTGCTCTGCTGATTTGGGACAGGATTCCAGCAGGGGTCCCAGGACATTCCCCAGGCTGGGTTAAACCCATCCAGCCCTGACAGACAGCCCTGTCCCCTCTGTGCCCACTGTGTCCCCTCCCCACTCCAGGGTGGCACAGCAGGATTGGCACTGCCCCAGGGGGACACCTTGGATACCAAAACCAAACCAGCCCTGGGGGAAAAAACCACAAATATAAATATAAATATAAATATAAATATAAATATAAATATAAATATAAATATAAATATAAATGATGTAAATATAAATATATGAATGTATAAATATATAAATACAGGTTTTAATATCCTGCTCCTCACAAGCTGGGGAGTCCCCAGCACAGCAGGGCTTTAGTCCCACTGAGGTCAGCAGTTCAGGGAGCACAGCTTTCCCCATTTCTGTGAAAAAAAAGATAGTGGGGAAGTGAACATGAAAAAAACCCCAACTTTCTGATTCCTCACCATGCTGCCAGAGAATTTTTAATGGCTAAATGCTGAGTTTTTTCTCTGTGCCACAGCCCTCTCCCCACACTCACCTTCCTTTAAAAAACTGGGAAACAAAATTAAATTACTATTTCTTAAGACTTTAAGTCATAGAAGAAAACTCACATCAAAGTTTCACAATATTTGGAACAAAACCCTCAGATTTTATGCTGTTCCTTCTCATTTATATTGTCAGATGTAGCGTGGCATTAGGCTTAAAAGGTAGACAGCACAGGAAGCAGGAAAAGCAATTAAATGTTGTGTGTTTACAAGTGAAAGTCTGCTGTAAATAGCCATGTCTAGTAGATCTTGCTGTGGGTAGGTGGGATCTGAATATTGAGAACTAACAGAAAGAAATGGCAATCAGCAACAGACTGCACAGGGCAGAGCTGGAATGAGAAAAAAAGTAGATTTAGCCAAGCTGGGGGATGCAGAAAAATAATAAAAAAGAGAAAAACAAAAAAATGTAAAAAAAAATGCTGATAAGATGGATTGGAGAAGGTAGAAGGTGATGGGGCAAGAGAGGAGGTCACAATTCAATGTTTTTCCTGCTGCTCTGGATTTCCTCTACCTTTAGTTGATATTCTGCAGATGTTTGATTCCTCATTTATTGAGCCATATGCAGCAGTCTGTTCCACCCTGCCAGCACTGACCCTGGAGCAGCCAGGCTGGGGGAGCTCCCAGCTCCAGAGGAGCTGTAATCTGCAGTGGGAGAAGTGTGCACATACCCTGCCAGGCTGGAGGAGAAGAGCAGAGCCAGCCCCCACTCTGTGTCCTGCACAGAGCTCAGTGATTCCCTCAGGCTGGGGGACATTTCCTCCTAAGGCTCCTCATCCAGATATTCCTTCTCCCACGCCATGCCCAGGGATGAAGATCCTGTTCCCTTGCCAGTCTGCACCACCCAGCAGTGGGAATGCCAGGATGTAAATATGATATAGGTCAGATGTAAATATGTACAAATGACAGATGTAAACATGTACACAGGTCAGATGTAAATATGACATATGTCAGATGTAAATATGTACACAGGTCAGTGTGTAATCCTGACAGGATTCCTTCAGGGAGAAGTCCCAGCATACCTGGATATCTGTCCTGGTCTGGAGGACAGGTGTCTGCTAAGGAAGGCAGAAGACTCTCTTTGAAATGGAGAATGTAAATCCCCACCCACCAAATTATTATAATTTTGATATTAAGGGGCTCTCAGGCAAAGATATGGGAATTAGGAATAACAGTTCTTTACTAGGAAAATTAAAATAGAAATACAGTATTACAAAGAACAATCCCAAAACACTGACAGAGTCAGACTACAGCCTGACACCCCATCAGTCAGTCAGGGTGTTGGTAGCAGTGCCATTCAATGGTGGCTGCATCCTCCTGCAGTGGCAGATGTGGTTCAGCTGAAGCAGTGCTCCTGTAGAAGGTGCAGTTTTTCTCTGAAGGTCCAGGGATGATGTTGAAAGGTCTGGCTTTCCTCTGGAATCCAGTGGAAAGAAGGTTGCCTTGGTGTTCCAAATCTCAGATTTTATCTAGGTAGGAAAGGCTTGGCTCCTCCCCTGGCTGGAGCATCTCCCAGTGGGATGATGTAATTTTATCAGTCATGCAGTAGGACTGAATGGCCCAGCAGCAGATGATATCTTCCTGGAGGGAGGATGGGTTGGGGAAAAGATAAAGATGATTGACCTAGCTGGTTTTAACAGTTGGCCCATTAGCAGAGGATATCTCACACAGAGATAAGGATCACTGCACCACCTGGTTTCAGCAAATGATGATGGAATACACATTTCTGGTCACATCCTCTGTTGCAACCCAAGACATTATCCACTCTTTCTGTCATTCCCATTCCTCTCTCTCTTTGGAGAAGGGAGCATCTGATCAGGGATGAGAATGGCCTTTTTAAGGGTAAGGAAAATACAAAATAATATGAAATAACCAGTGCCAAAAGGAGCCAGTCTGCAAGTTCTGTACTGTTAATCTGGCTTGGCATTTAGAGATAATACAATAACACAAACAGCAGCATTCATTGCTAAATGTTTGTTCGTAGACTCATTTAAAATGATCACAATGTCCTTTTTTTTTTATTTTCCAATACTCATAAAGACTTTCATAGCACAAAAACTCCTCCAGTTCTACTCAAATCTTACACTGCCTGATAGAAATCTCACCATGACAGAGCTGGCCATAGCTCATTCTCTAATCATTGCCTGGCATTAGGAGTTGTGAGGAATCAATTATAATCACTGTTAAATAAGGGGGTCACCATCAATATGCTCAGAGCCTTGACAGAAACGTGTTAAGAGCTCAATTGTTAAATATAATTTCATAAGGATGTCTTTTCCATGATCTGTATAAATGTGGGAAGCTGAAGGGGGAAGGAAAATAATTGCTGTATGAAAGTGTAAAATGATGAATAAAAATTAGATTTATTTAACATGGCATCATCCCTGCAATTAAGGTATTGTCCACAGCTGAAGAGGGAAGATCACTGGAAGCTTTGCAGTCAATCTGATGAGGCTGCAAATACAAATAGCGCAGCAATTTTGGGGTCCAGCATAAACACCAAAGAGTGTTTAAAGCATCACACAGTTTTGGCTGGCTCAGCTTCATGGACAAGTATCCATTTGGCCGTTTCAACTTGAGCTTTTATTTTCTAAAGCTTCATTAAAATAGAGACTGTTTTTTTTTTTCCTTATGATTACACAGGAATATCAACTGCTGCTGAATTAAAAGGGAGCTGTAAAGTACAAAAATTTTGTCCTTTTCCCTCTCCCACCCTCCCTCCTCACTCTCTGCCTCGTGTTACATTTGCTGTTAAGTCTCCTCACAGACATCAGGTCTAATCTTCCCCCCTCTGGGATACTCACCCTGAAATCCATATGGTAAATTCTGGTTTAGTTCATCCTACTGTTTACATAGCCCTTAAGAAAAGGCCATCCAACCATGATTCTACAATGCAAAAAACTGTGCCAGGTGTCAACAGTACCATCACTAGGAAAATAAATCAGGTTGTTTCCATACCCATCTTCGATTTTTGCTGATATTCTATTAGAAATTTGAAGTCTTGAACCTGTCTGCATTGAAGAATGCACCTTCAGAAGAAAACAACAGAACTCAAGGAATTCTAAAGAAATGAAACCTGAGGTGTGGGATACTGGTGAAAGCCAAGCAAAAAGAAGCTTGATTTTTCTCAAGCTACTCAAAGGAAAACAGGAGAGAAAGAATTAATAACAATGATTAGCAGGAGAGTCTGTGAGCTACATGATGTTTGGGTGAAAGCCCATTTACAAGGGTTGTTACCTTCCCTGGACCAATGAAATTAGTTCTGTCCTGGTTCTGTGATCTAGTCTATAAATAAGTGGTGTCTTCTTTAATAAATTGCTTTTCTTCTGTCTCTGAAGGAAGTCTTGTGTTGCTATATCCTTTCTCTGCTTCCTATCCCTACAAGGGGCTATATTTCACTTCAGATTTTTGTCCAGCATACCATGTGAATTGTTGGCAGATTTTGGGGCTTTTGGGGCTTGGTTTTCCATTTCCAACTACGTATCCAGATTATGAACTGAGCCAGTAGCAAAAAAAGAAGTGCCATATTTTAAGGAACAGGAATTCCGTGTATATCTGCATGGAGAGCTGACCCACAGGCACCATGAAAGTATGGATCATAAGGGTGGTTTCTTTTTCTGCCACCCCAGGAAATATTTTTCTTCAATCTATGCCCCAGTACATCCACACAGAGCATTTTCCCCCTCCTGGTGTTATATTCATGCTGTGGCTCACACACACAGCTCCTGCTCACACTCAGTTCTCTGAAGTGGAATCCCAGCTCAGGGATACAGATACTTTCTCATACTCTGAAACAACAGAAATATTTCCCTCTGCTCTGCCACTCCACTCCCACGTACATTCTTGATGTCTCGAGCTACAACTTCATTTATAGAAGAGCCCACCCTCCAAAGTTTTCAATTTAATTGTGAGTAGCAGCACCAAATGTCTCCTGAGAAGCAGGGCTGGAGCAGCAGACGCTGTCCTGCCCTTAGAATGCTGCCTCTTGAGCAGCCAGGACCTGGAAGCACTAATTCACACTGCATGGAGGGGCAGCAGAACATTTCTGTGCTGGCTGGAATCTCAGCGTGGAGGCTTTGTTTGGGTCCATTCTGCAAAGCAGGTGAAATGTTCTGTGCAACAAGAGGCACCAGGTGAGGGAGGAGGAGGGGAAAGAGCCACCAGACCACACCTAAAGCACTCGGTGCTGCTTTCTTTGGATTTCTATCCAGCCAGCTGTATCTCATCTCTAGAGACAAGAATTGTCTCCTCTGCCCTTGACGAGACATGAGTTAAGGCAGGCTGCAAACACTCGTTCTTTTAAACAATGGCAGCGATTCTCATTTCAAAGGACATTCCAAAGCCATCCTCCCTTACAAAACATTAGCATATGCCTCTTAAGTGCTCCTGAAATAAAATTCGTGTCACCACAGTCACGTGGAGTCACTCTGCCTGCAAAAGCTGCTCCCAGCTAAGGCTCGAACCACAATTTCCTTGCTGCAAATGTTTTCTCTCTAGGGTGGATAATTTTACCTCTCACTCCTTCTGAAAATTACAAGACAATCTAAAAACATCCTCCACTCTTGTTTGTTTTGTGAGAATCTCTTTTACACCAGCCCTCCTTCCAAACAGGAAAGCAGCATAAATTCCATAAGCAGAGGAGAGCAAAATTCCTGGGTTCTTCACAGTAAATAAACACAAGGTTTGATTTCTCATCAACCTTAAAAATAGTATTATTTTTAGCATGCTTATTAAAAGCAATTAATTAGCAGAACAAAAATGAAGGAATTATGTGCACATTTTCATTTTCTGTTTACAAGCCCTAATTAATACCAGTGAATTTTGACAAGTTATTTTGTCTCAGCTTGCAGAGCTCCTGACCTTGGCCCTGCAATGTCAGAATCACCATCCCTAGAAGAAGGTGAGCTTTTGTATTTGGCTTTAAATCACCCAGTATTTCACCTTCCCAGGACACAGCTGGCTTGATTAAATAAAGGTATTCATATTCATAATATTACATTAAGAGGCAGGGATAAACCAAACCATTTCTGTACTTTCAGACCAGTCTCTGTTCTACTGAAATTCCAATAATAGCTCATGTGGGCTTGAATTAAACTTCTATTTCCCCATCAGCTCTTTAGGAGAGTTTCTGTTTCCATACGTTGCAGAATTATGCATCTGTAATTAGTTCAAATCTTAAATAAATAGCCTTAATTTGAGTCTCAAAAGCAAGCAAGAGCACATTATTTACCACACTGTTCAGCAATAAATGGAAATAAGCTTGGATTCTGGTTACTGATTTAGGACTCTGGCAATTCCATTAAAAATAGGATATTCACTTAAAATAGGCAATTTCCTTTTTTTTTTTTTTTATGCCATCAATATGGAGTGGACCTGCAACAAAAACAGCAATGCTGAGCAGAGATCACTCTGAATTTAGGTTTAATCACACCTGAGTGGTTGAAAAGAGCTTTGCTATTTAAATGTGATAAAAAGGAAGGGGACAAGGGGGAAGGACAAGGTGATAAGTACACAAGTAGTTAAGACAGAATCCATTTGGGAAGAGAAAAATCATATTTCTTAAGAAACAGAGTGATTTTGTGCTGCAGATTCAACCTGGATGGGGGAAGTTCTGCAGGAATCAGAGTTTATAAACAGGAGTCTTTCATTGGGAGGAAAAGACATGGAGCTTTAAGAGCTCAGGACATGAGAACTGTTCCCCTTTATCTAGCACACACCCCGTGGATTTCTGCAGATCCACATAAAACTCCTGCATTTCCTGAGCTGCTCCACTGCCAGGGCTCTGCCCATATTGATTGGGGATAAAACTTTGCAAGGACAGCCAGCAGAATTCAGCAAACATAAATCAAATCAGCAGGGCTGCTTCTGATCCAGGGGAAAGATTCCTACTGAGCCCATTTTGCCACTAATAAGGCTCTGTGTCAGCCAGAAAACACCTTGATTTCCTGCTCATGTTGTGAATAAACACATCAAGTTCAGTCCTTCCTGGGGCAGAGCTGCTGCCTCAGCACACCTTTCCCATACCACAGTCTGGGGTCATAAATTTACCTTCAGACACTGTATTTCCTAAATAGCCATTGTGTAAAAACACCACCAACATCTGGAACATTTCATTGTCATCACCTTGGTCCATAAAGTCCCTGGAATACCAAGGTTCAATTTCATCAGCACAACGAGTGAAAAAGTTTATTCAGACTTGACTGGTGAGCAGGGCATGGTTTTGAGGGCACTGCAAAGAGAGAAGGCCTCAGAGATGCTGGGCTGTTCCAGTTCCAGAGTGAACGTTCCTGAGGAGCAGCTCTACTCAGGAGCACACACAGAACAAGCCCAGAACAGGGGAAGACCCACCACACTTCCTAAATGTCCACTCAGACACACAGACAGCTCTTCCTTTAATGATAATGACCTCAACAAATCACAGTTTTTTCACTGTATCTATATCATCTATATCTATATATCTATATATCTATATCTATATCTATATCTATATGTAAATATATCTATATATATTTTATCTATATCTATATCTATATCTATATCTATATCTATATCTATATCTATATCTATATCTATATCTATATCTATCTATATCTATATCATCTATATCTATATCTATATCTATATCTATATCTATATCTATATCTATATCTATCTATATATCTATATCTATATCTTTTTCCTTTTTTTCTTTTTTTTTTTTTAATTAAGCAAGGCACCAGATAGAACAAATAACTGCTCATCTTGCTGGGAACTTAAATATCCAAACTTCTGCCTTTTCTAATCTGGGCTCACTCTTTTGCTGTTAAACAACTTAGTTTTCATTTTTATCCTTTTAGTCCAGACGGATTGCAGGCTTGGCTAACAACATAAACCTGGTTAATCAACTTTCATGCCATATTTATGTTGCAACAGGGAGGTTTTACTGCAGTCTGCAGTTTACCAGTGCAGACTGTGGAACACAGCCAGTGCTTTATGTACCCTTCAAATTGCAAGCTGCAGTCCACTTTGCCACCAGTGACCCCAAATCTGCCACTGACAACCAGCTCTTGTCTTTGCTGAATACAGATTCAGTTAAATTTAATTAAAACAAAACAAAAAAGAAAAACAAAAAAAATAATTAAAAAGTCAAAAAACAAAAAGATAAATCAAAACAGAAAACAGCCAACCAAGCCAAACAAAGAAACAAAAATCCCAACCCCACCCCTCCAGGAATTATATTTCACTGATGAAAATTATGAATTTTCAAATCTACCTGTTTTCTTGTGACACAGAAACCAGTTAAAAGTCAAGAAACGTGTATTTCCTAATTCATTAGTTTTGCCACTACTACCCCATCCTTACAGCAAGTTTTTGGCCAAATAAGGAACTCCCTTTCACAGAAGCTGCAGCAGAGCTGTGACTCTGTTTGTCATGTAGTGATGGTGCTGCTTTGGTTTTACTGGAGCTATTTTCCCCAGCAAGCTGAAGGGCTTGCAAGACAAAAAAAACTTGTCAAAACCTGCTCTGGCATCCTGTGTTTCCTAAATCACTGGTGGACATTTATGGCAGCAAGGAGGTTGGTAATTAAAACTCACATTCTAGGGCTGTTCAGAAAAGTCAGGGCTCTGATACAAATGACAATTAACAGCCCATATTTGAACCACACCAATTACACAGAGCTGGCAATTAACATTATTACTCATAAATTATAATGGGGAATGTATTTTGCCTAACATGAGCAAGGAGGAGGGAAGGGGAATTGCTCATGTTCCAGTTTTGTGTGATTTAGCATGGGTTTTGTGTTTTTCTTCCTTTTTTTTTTTTTTTTTTTACAATGCAGCTTAGCATAAATCAAGTTCCTATGGAGATTTTATGTTGTATGTATCTTTGATGGTGTATAGATTAATAACAGTAAAATATTTGAAGGTTTAATGCACCACAAGGCTATTTATCATAAACCAAACATAGTTTATTTCATTAGCTTGAAATACAGAGGCAATTGATACCTGTCACCGTGGGCACTGCAGATTTTAATCCCAGCAAGAAGCATTCTGCCATTCCCAATGATAAAAAATAAAACTAGCATCCTATTTATAGTTTAAAAATAGTTGTAGCATGGCAGGCTATACATTCATAATCAGGACTAAGTATTATTTGCAGGTGTCCTGGATTAATTTGATTTGAAGGAAAATGGGAAGGCACAAAAACCTGACAAATTTGGGGTGTTGGCATCGTCTGAAGTGCCTGAAAATGTGGGAGCTCCAGTGGGCTCCAGCAGCAGGGGTTTAGCAGAGAGCAGACAATTACAAATGCTTTTACAAACAAAGAAAATTACAAATACAATTACAAAGTACTTTTAGTCACATGGTTCTGAGCCTTGAGAGCGAGGGATGCACTCTTATCTACAAATTGCTTAAACCCCTTCCTGCAGTAGCAGTTCCTGAAATTTCATTTTCCTGTTCTTTTCCTTCCACCATCAATTGCATGAGTTGCATTTTTTAAACCAAGCCAAGGCCAGGTCATAGTGTCTCATTAGCTAATATGAAACTTAGAATATTTTAATGTCACAACAAAGTTTAGCCTGTCAGATTTCAAAGATGCATTTGTTTATACCAAACCAGTCATTTTCATAGCTGGGCTTCTTTTATTGTATTATGTTAGCTTTCAGTTAATACCTTTAAAGTACAATTCATTTTTTAATAAAGCTTTTTTAAAAAATTAATTTAAAAAAAAAGTTTCTTAGAGTTACAGTCCAGTCTAAGTAACAAAGGCAGCTGCTGCTGGTGCCTCCTTGTTGCAGGGTCTCAGGCTGACACGGTGTTCAGGACTGCTACAATTTTAAGGAAATTTGCAGTCATTTTGGGGCAGTAATACAATGTCTGAACCCTCTGACACTAGCAGTAACCCTGGAAAGCTTGAGAAGGATGAAAGCAGTGCTGGTTAATCAGGGAGGAAGGTCTGCTCTGCAGAAATGCTGTGCTGAGCCCAGGGGTGATTTGTTCAGGATGCACAGCCCAGGACACAGCCCTGCTCCCCTCTCCAGCTGTGCCTCAGGGAAAGGGACAGCCAGGAACAGCTCCACTTCAGCATGGTAAATTCAAAAAACAAGAACATTAAATATGCATTTATTACTAGAACAAAAGGTGCTTTATCAGAGTTTAAGTGATGACTCCAGAACAGGTTGGACACCACATCCACATGGAGCAGAACCTTTGCTCCAGGCTATGAAGCCACACCAGTTCAGCCCCAAACAGGAACAAGATTATTAAATATTTCCTCAAATTCCTTACCTTCCCTGCCACACTGTCCTGCTCTGCTGTGTTTCTGTCTGTCACTGCCTCTTTTTAACTCCCATTGGAGTTCCACCCTTCTTCTATGTCTCTCTTCTTAAAAACACAAAAATCTCTTTCTTTATTGAATACATGCTATTTCCACATAATTTCATATTCCCACCTCATAACAAACCTGAGCATTGCTCTCCTCTGTTTGGCATTGGTTGAGACATTCAGCTCCTTGCACCAAAAAACCTGAACTTGGGCAAATCCAGCCTGACTCATCTCAGTGACAACCTAAATGTTATTAGTGCACCCTTGCTAAACATAGCAGCATAACTGTGGTTCAGCAAGGATTCACCTTCAACTCCAAAAATAATCTCCTTGGATTCATCTCATCTTGTTTGTGAAAGTGAAAAAACCACCTACATGCTCTTTTTGGGAGCTGCTGAGTGTTCAGGTGTGGGGAGCTGGTGAGAGACTTCCAATTCCAGACCAGTGATATTTCCAAGACCAGGATCTGCAGAATTGTTCAGCTTTTGATACAGAGGAATCCTTGCTGTCTTCCATTTTCATTTTCATTTTTTACTGATCCATTAATCCTAGGAAATCCTATTAGAAATAACAGAAGACAGTGCCTCACAAACCCCTGTTCTCTTATGCTCCAACATCCTCATTTCCACAACTGCCTAATTGCATCATTTCCTACTAAATTCTTTACAACCTTCCTGTAGTAAAGATTCCCTGTTTCTCTATAAACAGAAGTCCTGGATTTAACCAATATTGAAGAAAATAGGTTGCCTCAAGGTTAGGTAAGGAATGAGAAGCACTGGTTTGAAGTTTCAGCAGAGTTTCAGCCATGAAGAATGGCAAATGGCAGGACAGAAACCAAAAACCTGCATCTACAAGCCTTTGTGGAATAGGCAGTATTCTTTCTGCTAAAAATCACTTTTCTGGAACTGAACCAATAAGATCTATCTTCAGTATAGTATATATTTTAAACTCTCATTGCTTTTGTTTTTTCTTTGATATTTTTATTGGTTCTGCTGAGATATTTCAATAATAATGAAGAAGAACAGAATAGAATAGAATAGAATAGAATAGAATAGAATAGAATAGAATAGAATAGAATAGAATAGAATAAAAATACCAATAATTATAATATAATATAATATAATATAATATAATATAATATAATATAATATAATATAATATAATATAATATAATATAATATAATATAATATAATATAATATAATATAATATAATATAATATAATATAATATAATATAATAATATACTTTGTGTAGCTGAATGGGAATAGAGAGGTACAGAGCTTCCAAAATCACATGTATATCTAAAGAACTCTTGATTTTGTAACATGAAAAAAAACCAACCAAGCTATAAATGTCCAAGGGTTTCTCCAGTGATCCTCATTCAGCCTTGCACCACATAACTAGAATCATGAACAAATTAAAACCATAACTCATATACCCAGGCTCCATCACATTAACTATTTTAAACACCCAGATCCACAGTATTAGGAGTTTTCTCCTCCTCCTCCTATCTAAAAAAAAAAAAAAAAAAAAAAAAGGATCAATCCAACAAATCAGCCATACAAGAAGGAAACTTGAGCTTTTCAAAGTGTGGTTCTTAGAGCAACACAAAATTAAGCCAGACAACACTACAGATGCAGTTTCTTTAAAATATCCTCTGTGAGTCTACATGCAAAGATTTCCCCTGAAATCACAGGAATTCTGCCATGGCTTCAGACCAGCCTGAGGGTTGAACTTTTTAATGGCAGAAAAATACTACAGGAGAATAAAAGCAAATGTGATTTGATTCATCTGAGCATCAAACCCACGGCCCCTGTGTGTCTGGGTGGAGTTGGATGCTCAGGCACACACAGAGCCTCAGATTTGGATCAGCAGGTTTAGCAGCTCACATGATAAGGAAAGAGAATTAGAACCAGAAAAAAAAACCCTAGTCCTTCCCAGTGCTGAGGACTAAGCACAACATTTTGGGTGTTTTCTAAGGCAGGGGAATTCATAATTAAACATCCCCTAAGTAGGAGTATTAGTTGCTTTAGAGGAAATGGGCTGCCATGGGAATCAACAAAGAACATCAACAGGAGATGCTGAGACGCCTCTTAAAATCCCCTGCCCCTCCAGAAGCTAAATAATTTATTGGGGATGTAACAGAGTCATCAGTTTCAACAAAGGCTCAGAAGTTTGCCAGACTGTTTTTGCCAAGCATCAGTAATAATAAAGAAAGTATTGATTCCCTTTTATTAATAACTCAGGATAAGGGCAGAGTGCAGAATATTCATCTCAGCTTCCAACAAGCCCCAGCTCTAGGCAGAATGCACTGGACTCTATTTGAGCAGTTCTCAGGTTTTGGTGTTGACTATTCTGCTGTTTTACTGATGGAAATATCCTCCTTCTGACTGTTCCACAAGCCTTGGCATAACACAAGGCAGCTGCAAATGGGTCAGATCAAAGCTGACACAGCTACCCACACCAGCTTTTCCTGTTAATATGTCAGTAGTCATAAACCAGAGAATTTCAGCTATTTACAACCACTTACTATCTAAAACAGTTTCAATAAAATTGATGTTGTTTAAATCATTGATTTATTTAAACCAAATTTGGCTAAGACTGTTAAATCTAAGTTATTTTACCATGTTTTATAGTCCTTCCCTTGACATCAGTGTCACTGATAGGCTCTAGCTACATGTTTAGTATTCTGAGACCACAGAGGTTTTAAATTTTAGCTGTTTGTCTCCTTCTCTTTAACTTGGGCCCATCTTTTTTGAGAACCTCACAGAGCCCTTAAGAAATACTATCTAAGGTCACAGCTGTTTTCAAATACAAACTGTGTTTTGGAGGTGCACCACATGGGCATGGCCAGGGTTTTCCTGACTTTTCCCTGCTCCTGCCCTCCCATGGGTCTCAGTATTCCACAGCCAGGGCAGCCCCCAGCCCCTTTGGAACAATCAGCACTGCCATTACCTATCCCTGACACGGAGCACAGGAACACAGCCAGGGCTTCTTTCACCACTTTAACCAACCAACTCAACTAGAAAAGAAAATCACACTCCAAACCTCTGCTTCATTGCCAAGTGATGAAAACTGTCCAGAGGATCACAGCCCCAGAGCCTATAATAGCTCTTCCATTATTGTGCTGGTATTTCATGCCATTGTTTCCTCCTGGTAGGATGTACAGTGAACAGTAGTGGGACTACTTTGAATAAGGCATCTAATCATAGCTGCAGGGTCTCCACAAAGCCAGTGGTCACTTTTAGTCCTTTCTGTGTCCTAGGTTTTTATTATCTATCTGTCTAGCTAACAAGAAGGGGAAAAATTAAACTGGGAAAGGAGTAAAACCCAATGTTTTAGGATTTAAGCCACCATTAAATAAGAGAAATGAGGAGTCAATCTTCCATTTAAGTGGAAAGTCCCCTGTTCCATATTCTCACAGCAGCACTTTTGAACCTGTCTCTAAAGCACAGCTTGCTCTCCTCAGCATCACACACAGCTGATTACATATCAAAAGAGACTTTCAGGGAGCCTAAATTATGCCAGAAGTTTTGCAGCCCATCTCTTCTCAACATCAAACACATGAATGCCATGGAGAGACCCCACAGGTTTAAGACAGTTTGTTAGAAAAAAAAGAAAAAATGGAAGTGGCCACACCTAAGTTAAGGCAAGAGACAAGGCAAGGAAAAACAGGACAGGAAAATGATAAACTTCTAAGAACTTACCTACAGCTATGGAGGGCATTGCCTCACTGTTTGCCAGACAATAGTGATATTGAGGGGGTGGGTTTTTGGGATTCAGTGGTTGCTAAAGGTTTGACAGCTGCAGCAGCACGTAATGCTGGTTTCTGTTTGTGACTCAAGAGAACAACCTCACTCTGGGTCAGAAGCAGCCTTGATCATCACTCACCCCCGGGCTGTGGGAGGTGAGTTCTGTGAACACACGGTGGGATGAGGCTGCAGTTCAGCCAGGAAACTCCTCTCCTGTATTTTAAAGCCTGAGGAGCACAGAGTGTTTCCTAACAAGACACACAACACATTTCCTGGGGTGCCCCCAGAGGCACCTTCCCTGTGCACCTTCCACCTTGCACAGGGTGGATTTACAGCCCTGGGTTGCACAGCCCTTGCAGAGAAACCAGAGAGCTCTGCACAGCCCCTGAGTGTTCCTTCTCAGGAAGGAACTGATATTTAGGACATTTAAATGCCTTGCAAAACATGACCTTCCTCCTAACCCTATGTCCTGGGTTAGGGCAAATTTGGGAGGAAACTTGTAATTCTGTAAATTTGTAAATATACGTCCTGCCTGGTGTATCTTCACAAAGGATGCTGCAGCCAAAGGCTGTGGTCCACGCTGAGGTCCCTCCCCTCCCTGGGAGGAGCAGGGCAGGGCAGGGCTGGCTTTGGACACAGAATTCCATCCCAAACTCCTCCATGCCCTCTGGGCAGTGATTTCCAGCTGGCCTTAGGCACAGCAGTGGAGTCTCTGGCTGTTCCATACATTACATGCTCAGGCTATGAATGATTACTTAATAGTTTTCTGTCACCACTCTGCTTAGGTGATGCAGCAGTGGGGGAAGGCAAGGAAATCCTGCTTTCACTGGAAGAAAATTATTTTAAGTTGTATCAAGGTTCATCCATATAAACTTAATGCTATAAATATTTTTCACATGAGACTCTCTCCTCCTCATTCCTGTTCTCACCTCAACTAAAAAGCAACAGCAGGCAGAGGGCCAAAGGGTTCAAACCCCAAGTTTTTCTGTGACATGGCATCAGTACCTGTATAAGAAAAAAAACCCACCATGGAATATTTTTCAGAATACATCATTCTCTTATTTATTTTTTTCCTTAGCTGAAGAGCTTCCATGGACAAGCAGCCTTAAAATAGGTACTTAGAAAAAGATGCATCTTGGTGTGTGTTTGTAGCTCCATAAATGAGTACAGATTTTCTTTTACCCTAACTGTTAATGGGCAGGGTAGGGCTGATTACAATAAATACACAGCCATGCTCAGGAAGGCAGAAAGTACATTAAGGATTTCTATATGTGGAGAAAGAGTCATAAAAAGGGATTTTAAGTCCCAGTACCAGAACTATAAAGTATGGGCTTAATTTGCTTCAAAGGGATTTGTTGTCTAAAAGCCTTAAAACATCTAACTCTGTAGAGCTTCTAAAATACTTGGAATCTCTGATCAGTAAATAATGTGGGTAACCAGATCTCTGTTCATGTTTTTCTTTTTTTCCCCATATTTATACAGGATTTATTAGGGACTTTTTTAATTCAGAAAATTGCTCAGCATCTTAAATTATTTCAGAAATGGGCCCTCCTCCCAAAAATACCACCCCAAACACTTTAGTATAAAATCAGCTACATTTTCAGAAATAGTCATTCTACTCATATTGTCTATAAATTACAGAAATATTGGCTTCATGTTCCCATGAAATGCACAAAATTGTGCAAGAATGAGAAGTCATATCTGAATCCCACACTCCCAAACTCTCCAGCATTAGCAAATACTAATTTGCTACTTTAGATATTTGAAAGTAGAAAGTGAAGATGAATTAATTGAAAAGTGGGTTTAGGAACCCTTAGTTGTCCAGGCTTTGTGTTTTGTGTCAGTAATCTCATTTATCACATATAAATACCTGTTAATACATGTAGCTCATGTGGCACTCATGGAAACTCTGTAATAGAACTCATCTGCTCTGAATTCCTGTAGAGACCATGATTCATTCTGGACCAAAACCAACTTAAATACTTTCTGCTTTCAGTTAAAAGAGGTTTCTGGCACGAGATGTTAAAACTGATTCATTTTACTGCACTTCTAACCCTTTTCCTCAAACCAAAAAGCAAGATGCCACCTACAAACTTGGTTAAATCTAATTAAAAATCAAGAGCATTGCCAGTGAAACTGCAACAGCAAAGTTTATATTTCATGGAAGGTCCCAGTGCTTAGAGTTGGGGACTCCTCACATGGCAAAGTACTCACTACAGAATTTAACAAGTACTCAGGTACAGAGGGGTTACTGCACCCAGCCAGGAGCAAAAAGACAAAATGCAATGATTTGGCAGGGAACACACTCTGTTTGTGGCTCATGGCACTGAATGTTATTAAAATTGTTTTAACAAACATCTCCACCAGATTGCTTTTGAAAGCAGACTATAGAGCAGCATAAAACCTTTACATTTTTACACCCAGTCAACATTTAGGATCCTACACCCCTGCACTTGTAAACTAAATATTCAGAACTCCTCCCTGGTCAAAAGCCAGTTTAAAACAGGACCTGCTCTTCCAGCACCCAGGAGGAATTCTGGAGGGTAAGGAGCCATGAACCCCCAAAACTTGGCTCTGTCATCACATGGCCAATGAGAAATTTTGCAAGGGGACCCTCAAAATCTTATTACCATATCACAGATGAGAAAACAAAAACAATCCATGG
The DNA here is from genome assembly GCF_029582105.1 of Oenanthe melanoleuca. Lineage (NCBI taxonomy): Eukaryota > Metazoa > Chordata > Aves > Passeriformes > Muscicapidae > Oenanthe > Oenanthe melanoleuca. The sequence goes on along the minus strand of NC_079345.1, from coordinate 19,485,562 downwards.
AGTTGCTGAGGATGAAAGTGCACAGAAGGAAAAAAGCCCCTAGAAACAGAGACCTGCTGGCAAAGCCATCTTTTTCTTGAATTGATTGCTGGTTTTGTTTCTATTTATCATTGCTAACAGTGTCCTCACCACAAATAAACACATTCTATTTACTCCAGCTTTCCACAGAAAGATCCATGTGCAACCCAAATCTCCCAAGGTTTCAGCTACTAAAGACTAACCCCGATATTGGAAGAATTATTTAATTTTTCATGTAGAACGTTCTAGTTTTGGAGTTTCTCTGTCCCCTCTGATTACTTAAATAATACATTATCTTTGTCAACATTCATGTTTCTTCTTAGTATCAAAGGAAGCTGAAATCCAGGGATTTCTAGGCAAGATTTTTGTTTTCATACAAGCGCCTGTGCAACCCCAGGTTGCAGCTGTAGCCCTGCTGCTTTTATTTTTCACATTTGATTAATAAATAAATACTATATTTTTCCTATTTGTTGTTGGCAAATCTCTTCTGAGTTGTGCAGCCATCCTGATGCAAAAAGGAAACTGGAATTTTATTGTAAACAGGCTCTGATTTTGGACTTGTGTGTTCTCTTGGGTTTTAGAACTGTAATTTAACCCCCTGGACTCAATAAATTTTTAATTATTACATAACAGTGAACTAGTAAAAATACATAAAATTTGACACAGAACCCCATCAATCTTTAGAATCTTCATTTCAACATATTCATTGTACTGTGTAAATAGACTCAAGTGGAAAAACTAAATTCTGGGTTTAGTAACAATGCAGTGATGTATAAACCCCTATTTAAAGATGTTTTAAAAGGACTTGAAATTTTTAAAATACAACTAATACAAATAAGATTTTTCTTACATAAAATAAATCAAAGACAATTTCTCTTGCATCATTTATCCTTAGATATGCTCTGCATGCTTCTGGATTGGATCAAACAGCAAAAATGCCCAAGGAGGCATTTGGATTCCCCCCATTTGCACAGAATTAAAATTGATTGCAGCCTTTATAACTTGTCAATAGCACTTCAAATATTATTTAGAGCACCTTTAAGAAACTTCATGGCAAACTTGCTTGGTAAATTCACTGCTCACAGCTTTGGTTTGGGGTTGGCAAACCTTGTCAAAATCCAGCATTTCTAATTTTGTGTGAGGATCTATATTCCACAAGAGTTTCTCAAGGAAATTGGTAATCATCAGGGTCTTCCCATTTCAACCACCAAAAACCCAACCCATTTTTAAGAATTACAAAACCTGGTCTTAAAAATAAGTATCAAAGCACTTAGGATGGAAAGCCAAGAGTGTTTAGTGGTTGTGAAGGCAAATCAGAGCAGGGCACAGCTTCCACAGAAAAACTGCTGGGTGTTTCCAGAAGGGAGAGCCAAGGATGTGTGTTCTCCCAAACCCCACCTGGGGTGGTGATCTTCCACTGGGAGACTCCTGCTGGGCTGGGCTGGCTGCAGTGCTGGAATCTCTGGCTGGGTTAATGACATTTGATGATTTAATTGACATTAAGTGACAATTAATGATTTAATGGCCCAGCTGGATCTGCTGGCTGCAGGAAGGTGGCACCGAGGGCTCTCCTCTGCCTCAACAAAACACAGCAGCCACTGCCTGGTGCCCCAGCCCCTCCTGGCAGGGGCTGCTTGGTTTTGGGAAGGGTCCTAGGCCATGGATGATCTCAAAATGCCCCAGCCTGGTGTCAGAAAGAGACTAAACACACTTTTTGATTGAGTTTTCAAACTCCTCATGTTATTTTATACATATCTCAATTTGGGCTAGCTCTAGGTCCTGTTTGATTATTCCATGTACATGAAAGGCAAACAAAACAGTTAAGAAAAAAAAAAACAACCCAAAGCAACATTGCTACCTTTATTTTCAAATATCTTTGCACACTGATTTTCAGCCTGTACTCCTAAGCCTAAATTTGACCTAAGGAATTGTTTGTACTCAGAGGTCTCCCTGCTTTGCTAAGGACATGACTTTATTCAGGCTTTGGAGACACACTGACAGCCTGGATATATATCCCACTGTTTAGAGATTCTGAGGCATTGTAGTACCATAAATGAAATGAAATTTCTCCTCCTGCATCTCATAAAAAGACCTTTGTTTATGCCACTCTCACCACCATTATTTGTAAGCCATATTACTTGCCACGTTACAGGCCCAGAAATAACTGCACAAGAAAGAAAGGAGCCCACATTTCCAGAGAAGAGCATCCAGAAGCTTTATCTTTGCATTTCCTTGCATCATTTGATATGCTTGGCTGGACCTCTGAGTAAAAATAAATTATCACTTGGAGTTTGAAGGTGTACTTTGGTAGCGGATTAAAATTCATGCATCTTTTCATTTGATGACTGCTTCAGGCTTTCTTTTTAGGCAGCTTCAAAAGGGGGAATATATATATAAATATATATATATTGTGCTGAGCTGCCTTTTTAAGCTGGACAAATATGAGGTACAATGTGCTTCAAGGGAAGCAAAAAAGAAGCACATTAAAAACTGCCACTTGTATGAGGAAAATAACTCTTGAAATAGACATTTCCATGTTTTCAGGACAAATTCATCACTATCACAAGCACACTTCTTAAATATTCTTCTTAAGTTTGCTGGGAAAATAAGGCATCTATAGTGAAAAACCCCAACTGCTTTCAAATTTAAACATAATTTTGTTAAACATGTAACTCATTATAAAGATCTAATGGCTTATGAAGCCTAAGCAGTCATAGATTTTATCAACAGAAAATTTATGATTTCATTGTGATTCAGCAGAATTACCCAGGAACACTTACAGTCTTCAGCTGTGTTCCTAATGTAATTCTGTGGGTAATGTTTAGTCATCCATGCCTACAGAGAGAAATTTGAACAAGAGAATTGGGACACAGTCTAGATGTTAGTGGTGGGAGTTCTCACTGTCCTACAGCTCCAGTCCTGCTGCTGTCCCACAGCAGAGCCCCAGGGTGGGTCAGGCTGGAAATGGCAGCTTGGTGCCATCCCAGAGCACAGGGCACAGCACAGTGTCCATGAGGCTCTGGAATATCCCCAGCAGAGACTGCACAGCCTCTCTGCACACTCTGCTCAGGGCTGGCACTGCCCAGGGCACAGGCTGTGCCTCCTGTGCAGGGGCAGGTCCTGGGCTCAGCCCCTGCCCGTGGCTCTGGTGCCATTGCTGGGCCTGGAGCAGAGCCTGGGACTGCTCTGCCCTCCTGCACACAGGGACAGACAGACAGACAGACACACAGGGACAGGCAGGGACAGGCAGGGACAGGCAGGGCTGAGCCCCTCTCTCTGGCTCCTCTCCAGCTGAGCAGCCCCAGCTCCCTCAGCCTTCCCTGGGCACCGAGATGCTCCAGCCCTTGCTCAGCTCCAGGAGCTCCTGGCCCTGCTGTGCTGAGGATCCAGAGCTGGGCACAGCTCCAGAGGTGCCTCCAGGGCTGCACAGGGGCAGCATCACCCCTGAGCTGTGCCAAGGCTCTTCCATGGCCCAGGCACCCTTGGCCTCCTTGGGCCAGGACACTCTGCTGGCTCAGGGACAGCCCCGTGTCCCCAGCACCCCCAGGACACTCTGCTGGCTCAGGGACAGCCCCGTGTCCCCAGGACACTCTGCTGGCTCAGGGACAGCCCCGGGTCCCCAGCACCCCCAGGACACTCTGCTGGCTCAGGGACAGCCCCGTGTCCCCAGCACCCCCAGGACACTCTGCTGGCTCAGGGACAGCCCTGCACCCCCAGGTCCTTCCCTGCAGAGCTGCTCCAGCAGATCCTCCCCAGTAGTTTTGTTCCTCTGAATTTACCAGAATATCTCACTCTAGAAAAAAACCGTTCCACAGAAATGTCTGCATCCATGGGTGTGAAAGGGGCTCCTTCCATCATCTCTTACACAAAAAAAGAACACACAATATTATCTTTTAGAAATGTCTCTCCTACATATTTTAAACTCACATCCCACAGGGGCACAGTGAACTGTTCAAGGCAACTGAGAACCAGAGCCAGCAACCAAATTCTTTCAGACCAAAACGAAGCCCCAGTTTCACAATTAGGTTTTGGAAACATCTGGAAAGGCAGACAGGTCTGATCAGCAGGGATTCATACACATTCAGCTACGAATTAGGGCCCATCAGGAGCAAAAGAGCTGGAAATACCTGAAGGATTGGGCAAGTGATAAATAGATTAGGAAGGCAAATTGTTATAAAAATTCTAGATGAATAATATTTTCACAAGTCTTTTATGCAATATTATTTTTAATGGCAGCTAATACAAATATTGTTTTTTCAGCAGAGCAGGTGGGACTTTATTATTAAGCAGTTTTACAACATTTCTCAGAAGCAGACTTTAGAATTTCTCACCAACATTATTTTATACCACTGTGTAGAGCTGTTTCTTTCTGTGTTCTACCAAAATCCCTCCTAAATAAATAAATAAATAAATAAATATCAATTTCCACCTCAGTTCATAACTGGTTTCAAATGTATTGTTCAAGGAGATAGGAAGATTGTCTCTGATTTAAAGGATTCCAAATTGACAATATCTTCAGAGGAATCACTTATAGGTGGCACAGATACCTTCCATACTCAGCAAGGGAATAGAAATATAACAGGAGGTACCAGTAGTACATTCTGGAACTCTTTGGCTAAATGGCAATCTTCATTTTGTCTGTTTTTACTGCTGGGATGTTTCCAGGAAAATATTTTGGGGCAGAAGTTCTAAGAGTGTCTTCAAAGCATTTTCTTTTCAGCAGAGCTGAAGTGCAACAGCCCCACAGTGAGAGAGCTGTGCAGAATTCCCACTGTTGCACATCTAACTGCAATTATGAACCCCCCACCTTAAATGGATAAATGCCTTCAGAAATTCCCAACAGCGTCATTTAAAAATGAAATTTAAAAATCCCTTGGTAATTCCCACGTTTCAATTCTCAGGAAAATAATCTGCCTTCAGCAGAATCACCTGACAGATGTTGCCATTTACAAACTCCAGTGAAAAGGGGTTGTTTTCATGGACAAGATGCCTGACCCTGTTGTTTTACAGCTGCCAACAGCACACAAAAATGCTCATTTAATTTAGCTGAGACCAATTCTTTTGTCTAGCAGGGAATCTCTGTATTATTTTCCCTTTCATCTTTCATCTTCAAAGGGATGTGTGACCTTCTGTTGTTTCATTGATAACTACTTATAAAATATAATAACATATAACTTAAATGTGCAGGCATTTACTACAACAATTCCAGGTCTGGCCAAATGAAATTCCCAGTGCTGCAGCCATGGAATACATGAGCAGGCATCACAAATCTAGAATCAACTCTCTATGCTGGCTTGTGCAAATAAGTTCAGAACAAACACAAAAGCCTCTGAAATTGAGAGATCCAAAGCAAACGAGGCTTTGGGATAACACCACAGCCATTTAATGTTCTGATTTTATAAATGTTGAAGAGCAGAACAGGGAGACAACTTGCTCCTGACTAATACATTATCCCAGGAGTAATGAGACAGAACTGACAGATGAGAAAGGAAGTTGTGCTGGTATTTTCTACAGACACACTGCTTTTTTTTTTTCTGAGTAAAAGAAAAATAATGATGCTTTCCAGGGAAGAGCCAGTGGTGCCATTTTTTAGAAAGGTTCAACCAGGACAAAATATTGGCAAGACCCAAAAATCAACAACAAAGAAATCCTAAGAAACTGCTAAAATTAATAAATTAATTTCACTAGGCCAAATAAAATTTCTCTGTACATCAGGCAGTCATTTAGGGCCTACTCCACTGGAGCTGATTAAAGATTTCTTTTGACTTCTGTGATCTTTGGTAGAGGAACTGAGATTTCTGTAACTATAAAAAGAAATCATCCCAGTTTGCACAGGTGCAAATGACAGTAAAAGGCAGAGGGAAGAAAGAGGTAAAATGAAGACCTTAATGTATTATTTTATGGCACAAATAACAATTTAAAAGGTTAATCTAGTAGCACCATGCAGATGGTTGTTAAATGAGACCTTCTCTGGGTTGCTGAAGGTGAAGAGCTCTGGGGGAAATCCAGAAGCTGTCCCTGTGTGCTGCTGGATTGCAGTTGGCACATTATAGGACAAACCTCCTTCCCCTGGCTCAAAAAGCACTGAACTCCTCTTTTTTGGTACATGACCTTGAGAATGGCATCTCTACACCACAGATTGACCCTTGATAAATCACTTTTTTAATACATAGCACACATATTTAGACCTACATCCACTGGCTGGGCTCGCTACAAGAGCTGGCTTCAAATTTCTGTGAAAAAGTGAAAACCATCCAGTGATGCCTCTTTTTGTCACAAGGACTCCCCAGCAGGAGGTGCTGGCTAAAACCTCACCCCAAATCCCAGAAAATCCTCCCAGAGATCCAGCTCTGGACCAGCTCAATGCCCAGGTGCAGCAACTGAGCCACAGTTTTTCATCTTCCTCTTTGCTGTCAGTGAAACATCATGGTGCCTTCACAGCCCTCTTTTTTTTTTCAGCTCCCAGCTGAGTCTGAATTTCTAAATTCTGTCCCTGCATGCTGAGGTGATGTCTCTGTGTTCCTCCAGGGTAACTCCTCAGTGCTTCCACTTTCCCTGTGCCTCCTCCTCGAGTCTGAGCTCCTCCCTTAGCCCTGCTGCCCTCCTTCCATGCTTGCTTGCCTTTCTAAACCCTGCAGTGCCCTGTTTCTGTGCTCTGGGAAGGCTGTCTGAATAAATACCAACAGCTGTCCTGTGTCCCTCTGACTCTGCAGGGCAGCCTTCCATCTAGCCTGCCAACAAGATCCCTGAGTAAGCCAAAATTCACTTTCCTAACATCCAAACTCGTGATCTTTCTCTGACTTTGTCTGACAGGATTTAAAGCTCCAATCCTGTGGTTCCTGCCTTGATGTCTTTGGCCAGTTTTTCCTTGTCTTTAAGAAGGAGATTGAGCAGAACATCTCCTGTACTCAGCTCAGCATTCACCTGCCTTAAGAAATTCTCTTCTGCAGCACCCAAGCCTATAATCCCACAGATTCTGGGACAGCTGGAGTCTCCCAGGGTTTCAAGAGCCTGTGCTTTCCTGTACTTGTAACACAAGAATTTATTTCCCTCTCACCAATGTTTTATCTCTGTGTCTACTGGCAACAGCACCACTAAATGCACTTGCAAAGGTGGCAGTGCCACCACCTTGTCCTGCTTGTCCTGTGCCAGCTGCTCAGCTGGGGGCTGGGCTGCCACGTGTGCCACCTCCTGAGAGTCACAGCTGCAAGGTCCTGCCAGCAGCAATGGGTGGGATTAATGGAGAATGGAGAGACTGCAGCCTATTAACTTTCACTGCTTTTCTTCCCACTCTGATTGTTAGATCAGAACTGTGTCTGATATGGGATGCTGGGAGAGCACATCACTGCATTCCAGTGCAGCTGCAAAAAGGGTGACAACAACAACAGTGCAGGGGAATAAATCTCAGGAAATGGTTCCTGGTGCTTTCAGAAGCAAAACAAACGCTATTTACTCACTTTTTTTTTTTAATATAAAAACAAGAGACTTGCAAGCCTTTCCTGTCATTTCAGCTCAAACAAGGAACTTTTTGTCTTCTCACTGCTCCTATCCCTTCATGCTGTAGTGACTTTTTCCTCCCTGGTGCTTCAGCAGTGCAATTGAATGCAGATGGGACAAAGGCAGGTGCAACACCAGACAGTCCCTTTTAGCCTGAGCTATGACCCTCCCAATCCAGGTTTTTCATGTGCTTTTCTAAACTGCCAAGAGTTTGAAGTGGCAAAGAGCTTCATTTACACAGTCCAGCCTCATCATTCTTAACCAGAGATTAATAAACATCACCAGGTTTGAGGGACTGGACAAAGAAATATTCTTAACGACTTTGACTGACATATTTCATCTTTGTGAAAGAGGCACCAGCAGTTACCCAGCGAAATCCCACTGAAATCCCCTTCTTGTGAGAAAGACAACTCCCAAAATACCAAGGTATTTTCAACTACCCTAACCTGAAAGCTCAACAAATACCTGTGACAAACATTTTAAAGCTCCTTATCCAATGGCAAAGGTGCTGTGCTGACACGTCCTTAGGTTTCCAACAAAGGATCATCTTGACACATCACCATAACCCCAATCTAAAAAAAGTAATTTATTGAAAGAAGATTCAGTAAAGGATAAGCATCCTAATCCAACTTTCTGGAAAAACAAACAAACAAACAATACCTAAAACAAATCCAAAAAATACTCCATATATCTACAAAAAAATCCTTCATTGTCTTGATTTCAAAATTGCTGACCATAAGAAAATCTGGTAAAATTGCCAGAGACTTGCAAAAAATTATAAAGATCAAAGTAAAAAAACTTATAATTGAGTTTAGATTAGAAAACTAATGCTTGGATCTGAGTATCCAATCAGTAAAGTACATCTCATTATTTAATGCTAAATAGAGCATAAACTCTTTCCCCCAGTTTTCCAAAACTTACATTTCTATTTGGATATTGTGACAAAGCTCTCATGATGAGAAACTAAAATGTAGGGATTTTTTCTTTGGTTTGGAGCCATTTGAATTGTGTTGGCTGGAAGAGTAGAAAAAGCACAGAATTTATGAGTAAAAAAATTTCTGAATACCTAAAATTTTCATTTCTAGCAAAGTGAAGTATTAATACATTTGGAATATTAATTTGGACTGTTTATTCTAAAACAGCATAGAAAGCTATTCCAGAACTTCACTTTCCTTACAGCAATGGCAGCATTTAGATTTCCAGTCTAACTGTATCTGTGGTTAATTTACATCTGGTTTATCTCATAGAATCATTATTTTTAATTTAAAGTAATCCTTTTCCAAAGTTTATTGCCTGTGGATTTTCAGAAAGAGCAGCCATTTCCCCTCTCAACCTTTATTTTGCTACCTAAATAAGTCAAGATCTTTTTATCTGCTGAAGTGAGACCAGTTCTTTATTCCCCTCATAACACTTGCAGGTATTTTCCAAAAGTGCTCCCGTTTCCCTGCACATTTCTAAATGACCACACAACTGCTAGCAATAAATTATTTCCTTAGAGAAGTTAATAAAATGCTCCAGTAACAAGAAAAATACCCAAAAGACAACCACACAACAAAGCAAGAGTTCTCTACAGAGTTCATGAATCGTATTTGAAAACCCCATTCAGGCGTGGGGATTTTAGTGCCATTGTCTAAGAAAATCTCAGAATACACCTAATTCCAGAATGACTGACAGTGTTAGCAAAGTTAAGCAAAAAAAAAAAATATATATATGGGGAGGTGGTAGGAATTTTAAATTGAGAGAAAAAAATCATCCATTACAATAAAACAAAAATCTATAAATCGCATTCCTCATTTTTTTCTCTGTTTTTGATATATACAGAAAGTGATGGAAATCGATCTGCACCTTTCCCAAGCCCTGTTTTAGAGCTTTGCTTGGAAAGTCAGTTTTGCTCAGGCTGAAATAAAAGGGTTTCATCTCTGCATCCGCTTGGGCCATTAATTTGGAACAGCTTTGCTTTGCTCTGTTCAGCCTCAGAGCTCTCCAGTGATGCCAACATCCCCAAAACTGCAGCTAAGCAAAGCCAATGGCCATGCTGGGGATATTTTAACATTCTTTAGGCAGGTTTCATCCTCATCACTATGCATATTTATGATGCATGTGGTTTAAAAATAAGAGGGACTACACTTGAAGCAACAAATTTAAAAATTATCTAGATTGATTGATTGATTGTAAATAAGCAATGGAATGTAAACAAACTGTGTATTTTGGCTATCAATACAACTTTCATTCAATGTTCAATATTAAAGTGAAAAAATTCCCTGCAAGCACATATCAATCACTGGGACCTTCCTGCTTTTAAAGATCTGTGTGCATGTGTGGCTTTATGTCAAAATAAATGAAGGTGCTCAATAGCCCAATTTCTATTCAAATGCTAATTGGAATTCTGTTTTGCAAGGATCAAGGATCAGTCTCCTATGAATGTATTTGATCTACATTTGTAAATACTCCTTGAAATTTTAGGATTAACCAGGCAGCCCTCAGAACTTGATTGGAAAAAAACAATGTTGTTTTTTTCCCTAGGGTGAGGTAGAACAGTGTGCAGGATCAGGAGCAGTTCCTTTCCAGCATGCAGAGTTCCAGGTGTGCCCTCCAGCACACCCCCAGCAAGCTCCAAGCCAGCCAAGACTCAGAAATGTGACAGCTAACTCAGAAAGGGGGAAAGGGGATTAATAAAAGACCTTTTTAGCCTTGTGGAAGAAGGATCAAGTGACATTTCTTAAGTGTTCCATACAGAGCTTGGCAAAGGAATTTAAAAAGACCCTGGTATTGTGAGCCAGCAGAAGCTGGCACATCCCTGCCCCCCTGACATCCCACCCTCCAGCAGCAGTGCCACCTCTCCCTGTCACATCCTATCCTGCTTTGCTGTGCTATATGAACCACCTGAGAATGAAGATTATTTTCAAATATGTGCATGTTTGCTGCACATTCTGCACAGTTCCCTGTGCAACTACTATGGAAAAGGGTTTTGAGAGAGAATTTCCCTTTAAGGAGGAAAATAACGTGGATATTCTATTGCTTAACAGAGCAGGACTGAAATTTCATATGAGCCAAGACTCATTTTAAAATGAATTTTAAAATTCACACAAGACAAGAGCACAGTGGTCCCAGTAACAGACTGTGAGGATAACACTGGTCTTGTACTTGATGAAAATTACTTAGGAATGATGATCTGTGCTGTAAGAACTTCTGCCAGACAGTTCTGTGTGAATTAAACTGTAAAAATTATGCCTTAATTAAGCCACATTCTTTCCAGCTAGTCTGCCTGCCACGAGCCTCAGACAGGAGGACATTTGTTTGTCTTCTAGTCCTGAGCACGGCTGACACAGCCCAGGTACCCTGAGCATCTCTGCCCATTCACCAGGTGTGCAGCAAAGTCAAACAACGACTTCATCTCAACTTTCAGAAACATTCCATGGCTGTAAAACACATTTTTCAAAAGGACTTCCCTTTGTTTAACAGCCTGTGTGAGTATTAGTAGGTTAAGATTACGAAAAGGAGCACGAAGAAAATATATTTTAATTAACACTGATTAAAATTAGGATGCAAAGCAAGTGCATGAATATGAATTACAATTCCTAAGCAGAAGAATTGTCCTTTATAAAGTACAAGTAACATGCACAGAAAAATATTACAAGGGAAACACATACCTCACCTCAGCTATTATGCAAAGTTAAGGCCATGAAAGTAACCTTTTTAGTTTGTTATGCCTTCCTAATTCAATTAAATGAGAACAAAACTAAGATGAGGATTACATTTGCAAAGACATTTAGCATCATTAACAGTGTCTGCCATGGAGCTTTTTTCCTTTTTTTATTCCCTGAAAGAGAAAAAAAGATCATGGCCTTTGAAACTTTCTACTTTTCAAAGCAGAAAGAAAACCACTTAATAGTGAAAGTCTGTACAACAAACTTTTAACCAATAAACAGTTTATGAATTCCATGGGTGAGGAACTCATCTGACACGATCTTTTCTTCTACAATGGTATTAACTTGAGCTGCCAAAGAAAAGATTAAAACAATGTCAATATTTTCAGAGCACTCATTTAGCAGTGCCACAATTTTTTATCTTTTTTTTTTTTAATGCTAAAACCCAAAACATAAACTTGCTCTTCTCCAAGGATGTGTCCTCAAAAGGACTGATTGTCATTAATTTCAGGGAATTTCAGCCCTTCAGGGGTACAACAGACAAGGCTCTCACAAGGTTTGGGCACACAGGAGCTGTTGGCAGACACAAAGTGCCTTCAGTCTGTGCTCCGAGCTGAGACAGGGAACCAGCATGAAACTGATTTCAAGGAAAATGGGAAGGCACAAAAACGTGACAAATTTGGGATCTGAATTGCCTGAAAATGCCTCACCAGCTCCAGCACACTCCTGGGGGCACAGCCCTGAAACAGAGCTGTACCTGCACAGAATTCTGAGTGCCAGCCCCCAGCTCATCCTAAACTGCTTGTGGGAGCAAGGAAACTCCCGTGGGACACACAGCAACCTGGGAAAAAAAACCCAACAAACAAAGGAAACAAAAGAAAAAATCAAAAGCAAACCAAAAAAGCAAACAAACAACGCAGAAATTGGCAGCAAAACAAAGAATAAAGATCCTTGATCTTTCCCCTTAATTGTAGAACTAATTACAAGTCTGAACTGGAAGCAATATATCTTTATTTACACCTTTTTCCTGCTAGGATTCCAGGCAGGAGCATCTCCCTGGTACCCCGTAGGCAGCAGCAGCACATTGTGTGTGGACAGCTCTGCTGTCAGCTCGTGCACAGGAATCACCACGAACTCTCACTTGCCTTTTATTACAGTCAACAGCTTAATTTCCACTGTGTTTTCCCCATTTGTTTAAAATTCTTGTAGAAAATATATTTATAACCCAGATACTTCAAATATGTGACACTGCATTTCTATTCCTAGAGAACAGAGACAAAAAAGGTGCATCAAAGAATTTCCCTTTACGTTGTTTGCTGTTGTGTCTCTTCACCCTGATGCTCCATTCCCCCCGAGCAGGCTGCACCTTATGTAATGGTGTGGCTTTGATAATGCTGCAAACAATCTGCAGCCACCTCAGAAAACCTGGTCCAGCAAATCTGTTCCTCAGAAGTTCAGAACCAGGCTAGTGACACTGCTCTCCCCACCCACGCCTGGGAAAAAACATTAAAAATGTCTGATGGATACTTAATATTTCTTGCCACTCTTAGATTACAAGCTAAAGAACAATTTCCTGTTATTTTCTGTAAAAGTGCAGTAAACAGCAGAACAAAACTCTTCTGCCTTTTGATTCTCTTTGGATGACTGACTTGACTGCAAAGCATCTCTACTGACTGGCCAACAAATTGTCCTGGAGGTGCTGGGGACACGGGGCTGTCCCTGAGCCAGCAGAGTGTCCTGGGGACACGGGGCTGTCCCTGAGCCAGCAGAGTGTCCTGGGGGTGCTGGGGACACGGGGCTGTCCCTGAGCCAGCAGAGTGTCCTGGGGGTGCTGGGGACACGGGGCTGTCCCTGAGCCAGCAGAGTGTCCTGGCCCAAGGAGGCCAAGGGTGCCTGGGCCATGGAAGAGCCTTGGCACAGCTCAGGGGTGATGCTGCCCCTGTGCAGCCCTGGAGGCACCTCTGGAGCTGTGCCCAGCTCTGGATCCTCAGCACAGCAGGGCCAGGAGCTCCTGGAGCTGAGCAAGGGCTGGAGCATCTCGGTGCCCAGGGAAGGCTGAGGGAGCTGGGGCTGCTCAGCTGGAGAGGAGCCAGAGAGAGGGGCTCAGCCCTGCCTGTCCCTGCCTGTCCCTGCCTGTGTGTCTGTCTGTCTGTCTGTCTGTCTGTCCCTGTGTGCAGGAGGGCAGAGCAGTCCCAGGCTCTGCTCCAGGCCCAGCAATGGCACCAGAGCCACGGGCAGGGGCTGAGCCCAGGAACTGCCCCTGCACAGGAGGCACAGCCTGTGCCCTGGGCAGTGCCAGCCCTGAGCAGAGTGTGCAGAGAGGCTGTGCAGTCTCTGCTGGGGATATTCCAGAGCCTCATGGACACTGTGCTGTGCCCTGTGCTCTGGGATGGCCCTGCTGGAGCAGGGAGGGGGCACCAGAGCAGCCCCTGTGACCCCTCCAGCCTGACCCAGCTGGGGCTCTGTGATTTCAACATTTGCTGACTAAAACTTCATTCCCAGTGCTGGTGGAATTCTGTTCCAAACTCCATGTTCCAGTTGGCACTGCCTGCAGCTCTGCAGGACACAGATCAGTCCAAGCTCAGCCCAGGACACACACTGTGGCTCTGGGAAGAGCAGGATGCTGTTGGCTGCCTGGCAAGCCCTGCTCTGCATCACCCACTCCCTTCCCTGTCCTTTCTCCTCACTCACTGGAGGCATTTGTCTGCTGAGCAAATCCAGGCTGACAGGGAAGGTCACTGTGCCCAACTGTGAGTCCCAGCATACAAATGTGCCTTTTGGCTCCCCAAACAGTGACTGTGTCCTATTATTGATAAAGCCTTGAGAAGACTCTAATGCATCTTCATTTCACAAAACAACTGCCTCCAAGGTTGCACCGAGAAAATAAGCAGCCAGAATGCTGAAGAATTCTCCAAGTTGGCATTCTCCTGAAGATTAAAAGATAATAACACTTCTATTAGAATCACTCTGCTACGCTGTATTGATCTCATCAGGGAGGCCACTGCAGGTCTAATATGAACAGAGCAGTTTTAGAATTAATCACTGGAGTTTTTATTATGGTTCATAGGGCTCCTCATTCAAATGGCATCGTTTGCAATATTTATGGCCTGGATTGGTTGCCATTATTAAGTGCAAGTGTGCCACATGGTGTCTGGCCTGCTGTGTTAAAACACAAAGTCATTCTTCAAAAGTAAATCTTATCTAAACTATGCACAAAAAGCCAATTACTTTTTGATTTACATTTTAATTTCACATTCAGCTTTCCCCTTATATACAAACCTCTTACTTAATCTTTGTTTTGGATTAACTAGCAGAGGCGTACAAGGTACACTCCATAGTTTTAAGTAGACTGTTACAGCATATTAATGCACTCTGCTCAAAAAGATGTATTTGGTCAGTGACAAGGCACACTTTCTATGTGAGAGAAGCAAATGAAAAGCTGGAAGAAATAGAGCACCCTGCAAAGTGGAGTGGCCACTGATCTTCAAGATAAAACACACTCATTAGACTCTCAACTTAGACTGTGCACTTGGAAATGAAAGAAGTGTTTGTCAGTGTCAGAACAAGCCCTCAGTGACCAGATCCAGCAGTGATTTAAGGTAGAGCTCTTTCATTTCCATGTTCCTGGATTTGCTGGTTTGTGTTTTAATCTTCTTTGCTGCTCCAGCCAAGCTCAGGTTTCAGTCGTGCTGGTTCCTGTTTGCCTGATCCCACCAGCATCTTCCTGCCATGAGGTGACAGGAGCTGAATCTGAGCAAAGGTGAATGAGCAAATGCAATCCTGATGCTAAGTTACTAAATTAATTAAAGCCCTGGGAAAGTATGAGAGGGGGGCTCTTTTTGGTTTAAGTTTGTTTCTTTTAAACTAGAAAGAACTTCAGAGAGTCTGATAAAGTATGTAGAAAATATTTCTCCTAAATCTCAAATTCTGTTGAGTTTTTTGTGAATTTGGGGCAAAGAAAACTGCACTGATCTTTGCAAGGCCATATAAGGAATGTCCACAACAATTTCATATTAAACCTAATCATTAACCTATAATAAAATGAATAATAATTGCTTGTGTAAACATCTCTGTTGACTTTAAAATCCCTCATATTCTCTTAACTCTATTTGAAAACAAGCCTTTATTATGACATTCATTTAATTTGAGAGGCTAATTATACGTGGCAGGCACATACCTAAATGCTTTGAAGGGTGGAAAAACATTTAATGAACTTGGAGAAAATTGTATTTATCTGCTTAGTCAATGCAATAAAACACTTCTGCTCGTGCTTTTTTTCTCCTGACAGCACAAGGCAGGAAGCAGCAACAGAGAAAAACAAAATAAAAATGAATTGGCAAAAGCCTCACAATTTATTAAAACTGCAAGGGATATTCACCTATAAGGGATATTCACTTACAAGGGATATTCACTTACAAGGGATATTCACTCACAAGGGATATTCACCTATAAGAGATGCAGAAGCTCTTAACTGGGTAGAAAAAACCAATGCCAAGTTGGGTGAAATCACCTCCTCTCCAGTCCCAACTGATCCCAGCATTCCCTGTCTCAGCTCAGTCCGTCCAGGATTCTGCTGTGAAGCATCTCCACCAGTTCCTGCATTCTCCTGGACAAAAGGACCTGGGAAACAGAGTGACTTTAACAATGCAATCACACACACACACCCATTTATTTTCATCTTGCACCTATTCCAACCCACTCATCTTCCATAAACAACTCTCCCAAGGAATTCTTTGCTAGCAGAGGCACCAACACACCTAATTTCAGCCTGATGGCCAGCAACAGTTTATTGCAACATGCTGGTAGAGCTGTTTGCTTCTGCTTTCTGTATATTCTGTGCTTAGTGTGGGAAATAAATATATTCATATTCATCATATTCATAACTTTGTTGATCACTGCACTTTAAAGCCAACAAAATCAAAACTGAGATTGGAATACACCTCTTTTCTCTCACAATATCCTAGGAATCCACTCATGCTCTTATTTTGATAGCTAGTGAAAAATAATTGTTTGGAGTTTTGTTTTGTTTTTTTTTTTTAAAGCAACTACCTGTCTACTGTGCAGCAGAACTCTGCAAATGAACTCTTGGATCACAGCACCACCTTATCTACTCCTCTTTACCAGCCAAATAACATATTGACTATCATTCTCACCTCTGACAGATCTAACCCAAGTCTCCCAGAGTGAAAGATTAGGAAGTTAATCCATTTTGAAGTCTTGCTGCAAGATATTAATGCTTTCAAAAACAAAAGTGATGGATGAATATTATTCAGGTCAAATAAAACCAGAGTTCTAAGAACAGCTAGCCAGGTTTCAGTTCCAAGAAACAGTGTATGATAAAACCAAGCCATGAGATAGGGCATCAAATGGGAATTCAAGCACATTTATTCCTAGCTTAGAGAGATATTTTAACTTCAGAATTGATTTAATACTGGAATGCAGTTTTCAGCAAGTCTATTAAAAATCTACTACAGGATGCTTGGGGAGAGATGGCTCTGATGCCATCTCTGTTTTCAGTACAATTCTTTATTTCATTTTCAGTAATTTGCAGCCTCTCCTGCATGTATGTTCCTACACACACCATGTGTCATATCCTGATACACACACATAAATGCAGTCCCTTTTCCACCACTAAATCCAGATTTCATACCTACATATTCACACATATGCAATACAGTCTTCTCAAATCCTCCAAGTGCTGCACTCAACACCTCGAGTTCATATTTCAGATTATACTGAATTTATGCATTTTTTAAAGTGAAATTGCCTATGCAATACTGTTCAAGTGGTTGTCATTAATTATACACTTGTATTTATGCCATCATTTAGTGGGCACTTGAGAAGAGCAATTCAGATTCACTTAGATTTGGTTCCCCAGCTAAAGGGAATGAGACTAATTGATACAATCATTGGCTGGCCAAGATGGGAATCCCCAAACAGAAATAACCAGAGAACATCTCCAGAGGGTAGCACAAAAGGCTGAATACATGGAAACTCTCCTGAAAATATAAAGCAGGGCAGCATGGGGAAGATCACCCAGTTCCACCCAAGACTCAAGCATTCTCTGTGCTTTTACATGTTTTTAAGGTGTCCAGTAGAGATTTAGGGTGTACAACACCTGCAAGCCACTGCTGTGCTTCCTGCAGCTTCCCAAAAGAAGGGAAAACAAGGAAGGAAGTAAGCAGGATTCTTAAAGAACAGACAAAATAAATACTACCAGACAAATGTTTGTCTTGCACCAGATTTTAAACAATGTTGCATTGAAATTGAATCTATTTCAGTAAAAAATAAATCAGCAACCAAAAAGCCCAACCCAAAGTTTAACTCCTAGAAGAGGCATCTATAGAACTAAAGAAAATGTTTGTTCCCATCTTCCCTTGAAGTTATTCTCTAGATAAAATGGTAAGGAACTGTAGAACAATTACTGAAGACCCTCTTCAAAATCCTTCCTTAATTTTCCTTGTTTCTGTGACACACTGCCTCAGAAATTTTGAGTAAATTCTGATAACTCTGCTCTCTAGAATGATTTTCAAATCCCCCATCAAAAATCGGTTTCAGTCAGAAGCTGATAGGCAAAAACCCACCCCTCACATACGTGTTTTAATTTTACTGGTAAAGTAAAATAAAATAAAAACATTTTTACTGAAAGAAGAAGGAACTTAACAGTAGTAGCTGTTTAAGTATGGCAGATAAACACAGTTTACACCAGACAATATAAAACAGCACAAGATGATGAACTTCCTTCTGGCATAATTGTGACTTAACAGAAGTCCACAGGTAACAGCATCCTCCTGTGAGGAATTACTGACAGCACAAAGGTGTTTAAGAAGGAACAGGGGCAAGACACATTTACAACCCTCAGAAAAGCTTGTTAGCTCAGAATAACCCAGAATCCCAATCCAAGCTGAGTCAAAAAATTCAGAGTATATATCCTCCCCAACCCACAGCTGGCAGGTGCAGGAGCGAGTCTGGGGCAAACAGGCTGGGCTCTGGCTCTGGCTCTGGGCACACAGGCTGGGCTCTGGCTCTGGCTCTGGGCACACAGGCTGAGCTCTGGCTCTGGCTCTGGCTCTGGGGCACACAGGCTGAGCTCTGGCTCTGGCTCTGGGCACACAGGCTGGGCTCTGGCTCTGGCTCTGGGCACACAGGCTGGGCTCTGGCTCTGGAGCACACAGGCTGGGCTCTGGCTCTGGCTCTGGGCACACAGGCTGAGCTCTGGCTCTGGCTCTGGCTCTGGGGCACACAGGCTGAGCTCTGGCTCTGGCTCTGGGCACACAGGCTGGGCTCTGGCTCTGGGCACACAGGCTGGGCTCTGGCTCTGGCTCTGGGCACACAGGCTGGGCTCTGGCTCTGGGCACACAGGCTGGGCTCTGGCTCTGGCTCTGGGCACACAGGCTGGGCTCTGGCTCTGGCTCTGGCTCTGGCTCTGGAGCACACAGGCTGGGCTCTGGCTCTGGCTCTGGCTCTGGCTCTGGCTCTGGAGCACACAGGCTGGGCTCTGGCTCTGGCTCTGGCTCTGGCTCTGGCTCTGGCTCTGGCTCTGGCTCTGGCTCTGGCTCTGGAGCACACAGGCTGGGCTCTGGCTCTGGCTCTGGCTCTGGCTCTGGAGCACACAGGCTGGGCTCTGGCTCTGGCTCTGGCTCTGGCTCTGGCTCTGGAGCACACAGGCTGGGCTCTGGCTCTGGCTCTGGCTCTGGCTCTGGCTCTGGCTCTGGCTCTGGCTCTGGCTCTGGAGCACACAGGCTGGGCTCTGGCTCTGGCTCTGGCTCTGGCTCTGGCTCTGGCTCTGGCTCTGGCTCTGGGCACACAGGCTGGGCTCTGGCTCTGGCTCTGGCTCTGGCTCTGGCTCTGGCTCTGGGCACACAGGCTGGGCTCTGGCTCTGGCTCTGGGCACACAGGCTGGGCTCTGGCTCTGGCTCTGGCTCTGGCTCTGGCTCTGGCTCTGGGCACACAGGCTGGGCTCTGGCTCTGGCTCTGGCTCTGGCTCTGGCTCTGGCTCTGGAGCACACAGGCTGGGCTCTGGCTCTGGCTCTGGCTCTGGCTCTGGCTCTGGAGCACACAGGCTGGGCTCTGGCTCTGGCTCTGGCTCTGGCTCTGGCTCTGGCTCTGGCTCTGGCTCTGGCTCTGGAGCACACAGGCTGGGCTCTGGCTCTGGCTCTGGCTCTGGCTCTGGCTCTGGCTCTGGCTCTGGGCACACAGGCTGGGCTCTGGCTCTGGCTCTGGCTCTGGCTCTGGCTCTGGCTCTGGGCACACAGGCTGGGCTCTGGCTCTGGCTCTGGGCACACAGGCTGGGCTCTGGCTCTGGCTCTGGCTCTGGCTCTGGCTCTGGCTCTGGGCACACAGGCTGGGCTCTGGCTCTGGCTCTGGCTCTGGCTCTGGCTCTGGCTCTGGCTCTGGGCACACAGGCTGGGCTCTGGCTCTGGCTCTGGCTCTGGCTCTGGCTCTGGGCACACAGGCTGGGCTCTGGCTCTGGCTCTGGCTCTGGCTCTGGCTCTGGGCACACAGGCTGGGCTCTGGCTCTGGCTCTGGAGCACACAGGCTGGGCTCTGGCTCTGGCTCTGGCTCTGGCTCTGGCTCTGGGCACACAGGCTGAGCTCTGGCTCTGGCTCTGGGGCACACAGGCTGGGCTCTGGCTCTGGCTCTGGGCACACAGGCTGAGCTCTGGCTCTGGCTCTGGCTCTGGCTCTGGCTCTGGCTCTGGGGCACACAGGCTGGGCTCTGGCTCTGGCTCTGGCTCTGGCTCTGGGCACACAGGCTGGGCTCTGGCTCTGGCTCTGGCTCTGGGCACACAGGCTGGGCTCTGGCTCTGGCTCTGGCTCTGGCTCTGGCTCTGGGCACACAGGCTGGGCTCTGGCTCTGGCTCTGGGCACACAGGCTGGGCTCTGGCTCTGGCTCTGGCTCTGGCTCTGGGGCACACAGGCTGGGCTCTGGCTCTGGCTCTGGGTCACACAGGCTGGGCTCTGGCTCTGGCTCTGGGCCACACAGGCTGAGCTCTGGCTCTGGCTCTGGCTCTGGCTCTGGGCACACAGGCTGAGCTCTGGCTCTGGCTCTAGGGGCACACAGGCTGAGCTCTGGCTCTGGCTCTGGCTCTGGGGCACACAGGCTGAGCTCTGGCTCTGGCTCTGGCTCTGGCTCTGGCTCTGGCTCTGGCTCTGGGCACACAGGCTGGGCTCTGGCTCTGGCTCTGGCTCTGGCTCTGGGCACACAGGCTGGGCTCTGGCTCTGGCTCTGGGGCACACAGGCTGGGCTCTGGCTCTGGCTCTGGGGCACACAGGCTGGGCTCAGGCTCTGGCTCTGGCTCTGGCTCTGGCTCTGGCTCTGGCTCTGGGCACACAGGCTGAGCTCTGGCTCTGGCTCTAGGGGCACACAGGCTGAGCTCTGGCTCTGGCTCTGGGGCACACAGGCTGAGCTCTGGCTCTGGCTCTGGGCTCACAGGCTGGGCTCTGGCTCTGGCTCTGGGGCACACAGGCTGAGCTCTGGCTCTGGCTCTGGGCACACAGGCTGGGCTCTGGCTCTGGCTCTGGCTCTGGGGCACACAGGCTGAGCTCTGGCTCTGGCTCTGGGCTCACAGGCTGGGCTCTGGCTCTGTCTCTGGGCACACAGGCTGAGCTCTGGCTCTGGCTCTGGCTCTGGCTCTGGCTCTGGCTCTGGCTCTAGGGGCACACAGGCTGAGCTCTGGCTCTGGCTCTGGAGCACACAGGCTGAGCTCTGGCTCTGGCTCTGGGCTCACAGGCTGGGCTCTGGCTCTGTCTCTGGGCACACAGGCTGAGCTCTGGCTCTGGCTCTGGCTCTGGGGCACACAGGCTGAGCTCTGGCTCTGGCTCTGGCTCTGGCTCTGGCTCTGGCTCTGGCTCTGGCTCTGGCTCTGGGGCACACAGGCTGGGCTCTGGCTCTGGCTCTGGGCACACAGGCTGGGCTCTGGCTCTGGCTCTGGCTCTGGCTCTGGCTCTGGCTCTGGGGCACACAGGCTGAGCTCTGGCTCTGGCTCTAGGGGCACACAGGCTGAGCTCTGGCTCTGGCTCTGGCTCTGGCTCTGGCTCTGGGGCACACAGGCTGGGCTCTGGCTCTGGCTCTGGGCACACAGGCTGGGCTCTGGCTCTGGCTCTGGCTCTGGCTCTGGCTCTGGCTCTGGCTCTAGGGGCACACAGGCTGGGCTCTGGCTCTGGCTCTGGCTCTGGCTCTGGCTCTAGGGGCACACAGGCTGAGCTCTGGCTCTGGCTCTGGCTCTGGCTCTGGCTCTGGCTCTGGGCACACAGGCTGAGCTCTGGCTCTGGCTCTGGCTCTGGCTCTGGCTCTGGCTCTGGCTCTGGGCACACAGGCTGGGCTCTGGCTCTGGCTCTGGGGCACACAGGCTGAGCTCTGGCTCTGGCTCTGGCTCTGGCTCTGGGGCACACAGGCTGAGCTCTGGCTCTGGCTCTGGGCACACAGGCTGAGCTCTGGCTCTGGCTCTGGCTCTGGCTCTGGGGCACACAGGCTGGGCTCTGGCTCTGGCTCTGGCTCTGGCTCTGGGCACACAGGCTGGGCTCTGGCTCTGGCTCTGGCTCTGGCTCTGGCTCTGGGCACACAGGCTGAGCTCTGGCTCTGGCTCTGGCTCTGGGGCACACAGGCTGGGCTCTGGCTCTGGCTCTGGCTCTGGCTCTGGCTCTGGGCACACAGGCTGAGCTCTGGCTCTGGGGCACACAGGCTGGGCTCTGGCTCTGGCTCTGGGCACACAGGCTGGGCTCTGGCTCTGGCTCTGGCTCTGGCTCTGGCTCTGGGCACACAGGCTGGGCTCTGGCTCTGGCTCTGGCTCTGGCTCTGGCTCTGGCTCTGGCTCTGGGCACACAGGCTGAGCTCTGGCTCTGGGGCACACAGGCTGAGCTGTGGGTCTGTGATACATGGGCTGGGTTCTGGAGCACACAGTCACATGCGTCAGGCTCTTCCTTGCGATACCAGAATTGCTGCTGGCACTGCATGGTCTGGGAATGGCACAGGGGCACAGCAGCTCAGGGATGTCACCTGACAGTGAAAGCCTCAGCAGCCCTACAGCCTCCACCTGCTCAGACTGGCACTGCCCCCTGGGCATTCAGGGACAGCCACAGGAGCCCAGAGACATGGGCATGGGGACAGCAACAGGGACAGGGACAGAAGCACGGGGACAGGGACACAGGGACACAGGGACACAGGGACAGGGACAGAAGCACGGGGACAGGGACACAGGGACAGGGACAGAAGCACAGGGACAGGGACACAGGGTCAGGGACACAGGGACACACGCACAGGGACACAGACACAGGGACACAGGGACAGGCACGAGGACACAAGGACACAGGGACACAGGGAAAGAGGGACAGAGGGACAGACACTGCCCAGCTGCCCTCTGCCCTCCCAGCCCCACGCCCCTCTCCTGGGGTACATGCAGGTCCCACAACAGACACACTGTTAAACACCAGCCCCACATGGAAGTACAAAGAGTTAAGGCAAATCTCCTATGCAGAGTTCATCCCCATTTTCTTTCCAATTCTGTTTCAAAGCAAATACAAAATACAGCACTACAGAGCATCACGTGCATGCAGCACATTTCTCCATGAGTTATTTTGTTTTAATTTTGGTGAAAAAAAAACCCAATATAAATGTTAGCGTCAAAGTCAAAGGCCACTTTTATACTTGGTAGAAATCCCTGGAATAAGTTGTCTCCAGTCAACTGATGATGCACCATTTCAGCAAAGTCATTTTAAACTGTCAGTGATCTGCTTATTACATGCTTGACTAATTCCTTGAACAGAGGAAAGCCCCACATGACTTCAGAATAGATAGAGGAGATGGATGATATATGGACTCTCTTCCACAGAATCCAATTGCTGGTTTCTATAAATATGAAAATATATTTTTGTGATACAAGCAATTGCAAAACATGACTTAGCCTCTCGGTCTGTTTGAAAATGCAAAGGTTTTTTTCACAGTGAGAAAAAGCCTGGAATGTGCCTTGGATGCAATGATGAACTAATGCCTCAAATCCCTACAGTGTAAGTCTGATTATAAATTTCTAACTCCCATTTAGGGTTTTAATATGGCAGAGATTCACTGGGAATACATGGACTGAGATTCATTTTCATTTTCCCACTGGGAGGTGTTTACTGCAAAGAAGCTCAACTTTTTGTATTGTAGACTGATATTCTCCCTAATTATCTTTATACGCCATGCCCTCATGAATTCCCTGTGATCTTTGTCAAGGGACCACATCTAAAACTCAGCCATCTTAATCTTTCAGATCAAAGTGTGGACTGAATAGACTCAAAGTCAAATTATGGGATAAACTATTTGCAAAGCTAAAATCATAAATAATAGGCAGGAAATGAGCAGCAGTGGGAGGTTACAGAGCACCTTTCAACTGAAGAACAGATTTTGTGCAGAGTGTTCCTTGTTAACAGAGCCATGGGTGAGGACCACCTGGTTTAGTCCCCAGATAACAGGACATCTTTAGAGGGGGGAGTGGAGGTACCTGTTGATGGGCCAGGGTTGGTTAGACTTCACAAACTTGCCAAAAGTTTCAAAACCCTAAATGGGAGTTAGAAATTTAGAATCAGACTCACAATTTGGGGATTTGAGGCCTTAGCTCATCATTGCTTCCAAGGCACACTCCAGGCTTTTTCTCACTGCTAAGAGCCTTTGCATTTTCAAAACCTTTTGCCCCAGCTTGGCTTGGAAACTTGGATTCCACATTCACTTAGGCTGCCTGTTCACCTCCCAGTGCAGAAATGCACCTGCAAAGCTGTTGTTTGAACATTCCTGCAGCTCCATCCCAGGTCAGTGCACCCCAGTGACTGCCCACCCAGAGCATCAGGGGACACCAGAGCACTCCTCCCAAACTGCTCAGCACTCTCCCCAGCTTTCCCAAACCGTGCAGGTGTGCCCAGCATAACTCAGGCTTGGTTTAGCCACCAAACCCAGCGAGTTCACCACCCTCAGTATTTATCCCAGCTGAACACTGGGATGTTTGCACACCAAACATACTCAGTCCTCACCACCTGCAGTACAGCTGCACTATTTCTACCAGATACAGCCTTGGTGCTGCTGCTGGAATTATTAGATCTACATAATCTCCCCTATTTACTCCGAAACCGCCCAGTTTCAGAAGCCAGAGACCATCTACTAACACACATTCCTAATTACAAGAGATGGGAAAATTGTTCTATTCCACCTGCAGTCCCTGACAAGGACATCACACCTACTGAATTTCAGCTGCTCCTGGCATGAAGAGAGGCACTCACACCCCAGAAATGCTGGGCCTAGGCAGTGCCTAGCTGCATATGTCAAATTACCCACTGCCAATTCAGACTGGTTCCATTCCTTTCACCAGCAGTGGTGAATCACTTCTCTTAGCATATGTGTCTAACTCTACTTCTGCCCTCTGAAAAATCATCTGAGGAGGGATTTACTGGAGTTTGAGATATGGAGAAATTCAGCAGTGAAAATTATTGATGCTCACCATTATCTGTTTGCACACACAGTCGGCAGGCTGGGCAGGGAATGTTCACATAGCAGCACTGGATTAGTATTTTTAAACTCTTTCTATTATTGATTTAACCACTTGAAGCTGCTGGAAGCAGAGTTCCTGTCACAGCTGTTAATGCAAGAGGCATTAGGGAAAATCCCTACTGTGGAGGTGTGCAAAAATGTTCACACATTAATGGTGAGATTTCACTTTTCATCAGCATTGGGTACAACCTCAAATCCCCATTTTTATTCTGCTCAGCTAGATAAGAAACATGAAAAGGGAAAAGTTTGGGTTTGGTCTTTTTTTGTTGATTTTTTTTTTCTCATTTCAGTCCTTTCTAAAGACCAGGATCCTGCAATCTACCCAAACTAAGCAGCACTTTTTTTTTCCTCAAGTCATTCCATTAAAGTTAATGCAGCCATTTGCAGAGCAGGGCTATTTAAAGAGAGCAATGGTATCAGCGCAGCTCTGCATGATCACAAGACCATTAACATGATCTTTTAAAAAAGAAGAAAGTGGCTTTGTCAGAGGCTGAAATGGACCAGCCTATGCAACACTGTTAAAACTACTCTTGGCCAAGGCAGTGGGAAAATTATTTTCTTAATTTAAAATAAAAATCAAGGTAACTGACAACAAGGCTCTTGACAACGAGAATCAAGAAAAAAAAAAATCCACTTAAAATTAAGCTTTGTCTTCTCTGCAGCTGAAAATTCATTCTGATTGAGGCAGGATGTGCATTCATGGTCTAAAAGCCATTCTAGAAGTTCCACACTTTCCATGTCTTACTTTGAACAATTAATTAACCTAAAATAACTCCTGTGCAGAGAAGCTTTTACATGGCTCACAAAGGAAACAATCCAAAAACTCTAATGATTTTCAAATTCATTGATAAGTATTATGTCCTTCACTTATTTTTTCATGTTCCTGCTCTCTATTCTAAGTCATTGTTTCATTGATGCCAGCAAAAAATTAGCACATTATTGCCATGAATCAAATCTATTCATTGCCTTGACAATGCTGCCCTTCAGTTCTGTAAACACTTAAAAATGAAAAAGTTCCAAACTATAAACAGTAGGCCTAAACCCCCCCCCCCAACACCACCCAAATCCAGACACAGTTCACTTGTGCAGAATAAGGAAGCAAGGAAACTTTCACTGGACTCTTCCCCTGCCTGAAGGGACCCTACAGGGGAGCTGGAGAGGGACTGGGGACAAGGGCTGGAGGGACAGGACATGGGGGAATGGCTGCCAGTGCCAGAGGGCAGGGCTGGATGGGATATTGGAAATTAGGAATTGTTCCCTGGCAGGGTGGGCAGGGCTGGCACAGGGTGCCCATACAGCTGTGGCTGCCCCTGGATCCCTGGCAGTGCCCAAGGCCAGGCTGGACACTGGGGCTGGAGCAGCTGGGACAGTGGGAGGTGTCCCTGCAATGGCAGGGGTGGGATGGGTGGGATTTGAGGTCCCTCCCAACCCAAACCATTCTGGGATTCTATGCATAACTGCAAAACCCCATTTCAAAATATGTCTGTCTGCTGAATATTTGGGTGTGTCTGTGCACTGATTAATGTGCCAGATGCCTTCACCTGTCCCACCTCCATCTGCAGCTCTGCTGGCTTCAAAGACCACCCAAAGCAGCATGGAACAAGGGGCATTTCATTTCCTACAGACTCCAGCTGAACAAAGCTGAAAAGTGCAGGGGAAATGCTGAAACATTTGCTTTTTAAGAACATTCTACTCTGGGTTTAAATACAAAATTCCTATAATAAGCTCTGTGGTTCAGTGCTAAGGTGCTAGCATGCTTCTCTTAAACTCACTTGGTCTGTGGGTCCAGCTGATGTGGAAAATGGGTCCATTGCTGCTTACAAATCCACATCTGGCAGAAATGTGAGTTTGAGAATGATTTTCTATTTGAATTGAGGAAAAAAATAAAATTACCCAGAGTAGAAATTAGATAATTGCCCAAATTCAGCTACTACTCAATGAATTTATTATAACATTGGTCTGGAGAGTTCCAAAGGTGCAAAGTTACAGCACCAGTGAAAGACAAAAGCTGGGGATGTTTCAGTGGTGCTGCTCAGAAAACAGAGCTTCTGAACAGCAGCAGGGCTTGGATTTCTGGTGCAGGAGAGAGCACTGAACCCCTGGCTCTCTGGGAGCACTGCTCTTTGACAGTCCCATGCTTGATTATTCTCATTTTCTACTTCAGCAAGCAGCAAAATTTTATGAGATCCACCCCCATAGATGTTTGTTCCCTGACAATCTGGTGTACAGTTACAGAAGTTGCTAAATATGATTTTTGCCTGGGAAGCAAGGAGAAAACAGAAATATTTTAACCCAGTGTGCTAATCCCAGTGATTCCCCTTCTGCCCCCACCAGCAGCAATGCCAGTGCAAGGCACTGCCACTCAAACCCCACAAACAGGGAAGCACAACTCCTAAATTAATAAGTAGAAAATTATTTTGTTATATTTGAAGATAGCACATAGATAATATTGCTTTATGTCTTACTCCAACAGAAGGTGGGTTTTTGTCTCTTTTAAGTAGAGGGCAGAAGGTTTGTAAATACCCAGCTGCAAATGAGGCACAAGAATCTGCTCCTGTTGGAATCCAAAGCTTAATGCCTGCAGCCTCAAACGCCTCAAAATGCAGAATACAACATCATTTTTGGTGTAATTCCTCTGTTCATTATGTCTGTGTCTTTGTTTCAGTCTTTTCTCATCCTGTAAGATAAATTATTCCCTTTTTTCCCTGCTTAGCCCCTCTGAGTGATTTAACTGGGAGCAGAGCACTGTCCCCCCTGCCCTGATTCCCCATTATTTTTGATAAATCTGAGGCATTCAAGCCCCTGCATCAGGCAGGTATGTCTGTCAGGGATCCTTTTCCCTGCTGCATGGAATTGCATCCTTTCATTAGCAAATGTTGCCAAACAAAGCAGTTCCCCAGCAACTTCTCATTTCCAGCCATATTACAGGGTTACATCTTAGAGCAGCTTTACTGTTATAGATTTAGATTGAATCTGCCTCACTAAGTTGTCCCATTCTGGGCTGATGACAAAACTGAGCTATCCATATGCCTAATTGCATTCATAAATGGAGCTCTTAGCAGGCTGTGGTGGTGATGGTGCTACAGCTCCTGTTTATGGAATTGTTCTCCAATTCCCTTTTTTCCTAAGCTGAAATATTTTTTCCTAGGACTTGCAGACATTCTGATGGAGAATGGTATTTTTCATGAAATGTACTTGGCCTGCAAACAGCAGCAGAAGGGAGAGGAATGCAAGTGAGAAATAATCAAATGAGGGAAAGAAAAGGTAACTGTGTACCCAGCCTGGGAGGAAACCCTCCCAAGCATGGCAGCAGCCACAGCCAAGCTCCACAAAAGGGGCAGCAAGGTATCCAAGCCCCCACGGAGCCATCTGGGCTCCTTCATCTCCTCACAAGCTCCTTGCAGACAAACAGCCCCTGCCAAACTCCCCCAGGGCAGCTCTGGGCCAGGGACAGCACCAGGGAATGGCTGGAACTGGGCCAGGGAGGCTCAGGGGGGATTTTAGGGAAAGGTTCTGCTCCCCCAGAGCTGCTGGCACTGCCCAGGCTCAGGCTGGATTTTAGGGAAAGGTTCTGCTCCCCCAGAGCTGCTGGCACTGCCCATGCTCAGGGGGATTTAGGGAAAGGTTCTGCTCCCCCAGAGGTGCTGGCACTGCCCAGGCTCAGGCTGGATTTTAGGGAAAGGTTCTGCTCCCCCAGAGGTGCTGGCACTGCCCAGGCTCAGGCTGGATTTTAGGGAAAGGTTCTGCTCCCCCAGAGGTGCTGGCACTGCCCAGGCTCAGGCTGGATTTTAGGGAAAGGTTCTGCTCCCCCAGAGGTGCTGGCACTGCCCAGGCTCAGGCTGGATTTTAGGGAAAGGTTCTGCTCCCCCAGAGGTGCTGGCACTGCCCAGGCTCCCCAGGGAATGGTCCCGGCCCCGAGGCTGCCGCAGCTCCAGGAGCTCGGGCAGCGCTGCCAGGGATGCACAGGGGGATTGCTGGGGGGTCTGGGCAGGGACAGGGGCTGCACCAGCATCCCTGCCCATCCCTTACACTCAGGATATTCTGTGCTTCAAACGATCTTCACCCACAAAGTGATTCCTTTAAGGTAAATTACCCACATTGGGATAATTCGATGGGGAAATACACAAATTTATATGTGCACCAAAACTTTCAGGCCATGTCATTTGTGCTTTCTTAATATTCACTGACATGAAAAATCCCCCTGGACCTGTATCTTGCTTTTTGAATCTTTTCCCTGGTGTACACACAAGGAAATTCCTTAAAGCAACATTTGGTCTGATGCTTTGAAATTACATTCCCATTTCAAACAGGACTCAAATAATTTTAAAATGGCCACAGAAGTTTAACAAATAGGAAATCAATGAGTCACTTATATCACTGTGGGTCAGAATAACAGAAAACTTGACATAAAACATAAAATCATTCTTGTTTTGGGTAGGGGAAGGCAGTCTGGGAAGATACTATTCCTCACTATGTGAAGTGAGAATGACAGAGTGGCTTAAAACACTTTATGTGAATTATTTCATAAACACTCTTGTGAAAGAGCTCAAACCCTTGAAAAGCAGTCTTCAAATCAGAATTGTTACTGAAGTGCTTCCCCTGACTAGAATGATGCTTTCAAAAATTTTTAAAAATCCAAATAATGTAGACATTTCTTTATCTCTGCTGTCCTGGCTCCTTGCTCCTCATGATAGCAATATGGAATTTTATCTGTTTGGGTATAAATACATTCCTTAGGGGTGATGAATTCCTACAGCACTAATGGTCTTTGGAAGATTTCTGAAGCTATGGCTGTGGCAGACCTGTGAGAATCCCATTCCTCTCCCCCAGTACCCTCTGCCAGAGGGGATTGGCCAGTCCTGTTCTGCAAGTTTAATCCGTTATTTTATCAAAATTCCCCTTTTTGTGTATCACAGCCCAGCTGACAGGATGGTTATTCTGATATTTGCCAGCTGGTTCAAGCCCTCAGCCCATCACTGCCACTGAGCTGCCCACAGGGTGTGAGGCCAGCAAGACCTGGGTGCCTCAGGGAGAGTTCTGTGCTCATTTAGAAGTTGGCCAGTGTGGTTAAAGGCACTCAGACATGCATCAAAATCTGTCTGAGATGGGAGCTTGAAGTTAATTTCCAATTGATTCTGTCTTGCAAATGCCACTTAAGTAAGAACCTCGGTCTTTTTCTTTTTCCCCCTTTTTTCTTCTTCCTCCAGAAGGCAGAAGCTTAATTAGGAGGATGCCATTCTGCTTTGCTTCTCCCAAGGAATGCAACTGCCACACTCCAATAATCATTTCTACGTGTGCACCATACTTGAAGTGACTTAAAGGATTTACTTCCCCACAAAAGAATGATGTCATACAGTGCACAAGCTAGACTGTAAAACCACTAGATATCATTGCTCCTAAGCCTATTTCACCTCACAGATTTAATGCTTTTCTACTGAGAAAGAACAGGTTAGGGAGAGTCAATTCCACAATTTTAATACATAAGCAAAAAGAAGAGAAAAATTACTACAGCCCGAGAGGTGGAACCATATCGATTTTGCTGTTTTTCACAAGAGTGCAATATCAATTCTGTTTGCAATTATTTTGCATTACTAATCAGCTCATTACCAGGCAGTCAGACAATGTTAGTTTATGCTACAATACACTCGTGGGTCATTTGCCAATAGCAATAAAATTTCACAATGTACCAGGTGAGATTTCGTGTCACTCACGGTACCTGTGGAGGCTCATCTGCAGATCTGCTTTACTGAGGATGAGAAAAGCTACCAAAGACACTAAAGCCATGGTGCACATGAGGAAATATCACATTTACAAAGGAGAAAACGTCTGCTGGAGTGGAAATTCAGCAGCTGAAAAGCAACGAGGAACATCCAGTTAAAGGGGCTTAAATTGAATAACTATTCAAGCAGCAGCATGGCTTTAGTAGGAATAATATATAGCTTAAATCTGGGTCCATAACATGCAAAGCATAGGCACAGCCACTGGAATTGTTTTATTTAATCAAAATACCAAGACTGTTAGCAGTAAAAATGTGCCCTGTGCCACTGCAAGCACCACATGGCTACAGCACATTACAAGAATGTAAGCAGCACGGTCGGGAAAATTCAAACTTTTTACATAAATGTATAATCCTTATACACAGTTGGGTTTGGAAGCTTCAGGCACACTTTAAATATGCTGGAATTTTCTATTTTGTATTCCTGCAGTATTATTTTTTTCCATAAGAAAGTATGGAGCTTTCAGTACAAAAGCTATTCTTTAGAATGCAAAGGAGCAAGTAAAAATTGTTATATTGGGTCCTCCCTTATTTCTATAATCCATAAAACTCGTGAAAAACCAGTCTCTTGAAATTTATTTCAACCAATGACACAGAATATTTAGTGGAAGGCCAAATAGTCCCCTGCACAACTCCATTAGAAAATAAAATTTATGTATATATGTAAATACTCTCCCCTAAATATCAGTTCGGATTGCAGAGTCCTTTGAGCATGGGGCTTGTATTTAGAATTTTCAAGAAGAATTATTTTCAAAGTTGACAGTAAAACTTATTCTCTGTTCTCTTCCATGTGTGTTGAAAATCTTAATTACTTGCTTCAGTATGTATTATTTTTACTTCAACATTTCTAATTTGGTTCCTAGTATGATAACTATCTTTTGAGAAGCAATTATTCTATATTTCTCCTTATTACCTGCTCAGTTTTATTTATTCCTCTATACCAAATTTGCTTTGTAAATGAACCTCATTGCTGTAGGACTTTGTGGTTTTCCAAATAATTTATACTCTGAGTCAGAAAGGTGCTAATACAGAGATTAAGTAAAAAAATGAGCACCAGACTAGCCAAGACACCTCAAGTAAAAGGGCAGCATGCACTTCCCAGTGAGTAGAATTACATGAAAACCAAGAATTACATGAAAACCAAGAACTTTCAGTAATATTAATACCCAAAATGTCTGAAAGCAGATTTGAACCCCCAATAACACACATACACACACACACACACACACACACAAATAAATTCAGCAGACAAGTTCCTCCCTTTTTTCCCAACAATCTGCCTTTGCAGTGGCCTCCTGCTCCTGTGGAATTCTTTCCCACATTCTGAGGAATAGCAACGTTTAGTGGGCAGCACTAAGAGTTGCCAAAGCTAAACCCTGGCAAGCTCCAAACCTCTGCTGAAAAGAAAAGGTCCATGTTTCTAGAAAAGCCAAACAAGCATATGTTTTTAAAAAGGAAAAGAATTTCTTTCTCTGGTTTGGTCCTAAATATATGTCTGCATCTAAAAGTGTCCATTTGGGTGAAGTTTTCCAGAATGGTTCAAGCTAAGGTTCATTCCCAAGCAGATGAAGATGGATATTCCAGAGAGGAATCATGTGTGGGTCCAGTAAAGGGCATTCACAGAATCATAGAATCACAGGATCACAGGATCACAGGATCACAGAATCACAGAATCACAAAATCACAGGATCACAGAATCACAGGATCACAGGATCACAGGATCACAGAATCACAGGATCACAGGATCACAGAATCACAGGATCACAGAATCACAAAATCACAGGATCACAGAATCACAGGATCACAGGATCACAGAATCACAAAATCACAGGATCACAGAATCACAGAAACACAGGATCACAGAATCACAGGATCACAGGATCACAGAATCACAAGATCACTGAATCACAAAATCACAGGATCACAGGATCACAGGATCACAGGATCACAGGATCACAGGATCACAGAAACACAGGATCACAGAATCACAGGATCACAGGATCACAGAATCACAAGGTTGGAAAAGACCTTTAAGATCCAACCCAGCCCTAACACCTCAACTAGACCATGGCACCCAGTGCCACATCCAGTCTTTTTTAAACACATCCAGGGATGGTGACTCCACCACCTCCCTGGGCAGATCATTCCAGTACTTTATCACTCTTTCAATAAAATAATTTTCCTAAATTTCCCTTGGTGCAGCTCAAGACTGCGTCCTCTGGTTGTGTCAGTGCCCCTGGAGGAATTCCTCAGCACAGGCTGTGTGTCAGCTTGTTAGAACTGGATTAGCTGCCTGTCAATAGCTTTGGAGCTATTATGGGAGTGTGGAACAGCTTCAGGTTTCATACCAAAGTGCCATGCCTTTATTCCAGTCCTTCTCCCAGCTCTTTTATTACTTTCCCACGCTCTTCAGTTCCCCATCCTGAATGAGATGCACTGAGGAACATCTTCAGTTCTCCATCAAATGAAGTGATCTGGATGCCAAAACTACTCACCCAGGCTCAAAGAAGCCTTGAAAGAAGATGCAGATTCCACCTTCTCCATCTGACACTGGGCTATATTGGCCTTCAGACAGTCCAGAGAAAAGCTGAAGAATGATGTTTCTCATCAGGCATTTCTCTGGAATTTCTGGTCATGTCCCTACTGCTATTAAGATCTACTTTTATTGTGCCCTGTAAGATTGCAACTGCATGCTTTACAATACTGTTATATATTTTAATATTGTGATATTATCTACTAGATATCATCCTTATTAGACACTAGACAGAGCATTTATCACACTTAAATGCTTCACAGTTCCCAACCCTGAGTGTATTTTTATTAATGTATACAGGTGATAAGAAATACAGAGTACAGCA
Source organism: Oenanthe melanoleuca (assembly GCF_029582105.1). Classification (NCBI taxonomy): domain Eukaryota; kingdom Metazoa; phylum Chordata; class Aves; order Passeriformes; family Muscicapidae; genus Oenanthe; species Oenanthe melanoleuca. Next base: position 19,452,248 of record NC_079345.1, on the reverse strand, counting down.
GAAATTCAACTGAGAATCAACATTACCACCTATTTCAGAGCTCCTAATATTTGTATCCATTGTGAGAGGTGATTTGCCCTGAAATGAAATGTTTATCTTGGCTAGCCCTACCTCACAGCAGTAGCCCTCCTAAATGCTCCTTGAAAATACTTACAGATATTATCTGGCTCTTGTTCCTCCTTCCCCTGTTAGATTCTAAACAAAGATTTGCTCTTCCTATTCCATGCTCAGTGTGGACAGACTGCTGGCATGAGGAATTCCTGCCCTGGATGTTATACCCTGCAAGAGGCACCCTGATGCTTTCCTAGCCCCAGGCTCTGTTCAGGGGCTCCCTGAAGCAGCCCTGCTCCCCCAGGAGAGGGGAGAGGACACAGGAGCAGCTGTTTGCAACTTATTTATGCTCAATAGTCAGAGAGAAAGAGTCAACAAACAATCCACAGAAGCCTCATACGGTATTATCCCTCTCTCTTCCTTTTAGGCAATAGACTGGACTTCATCTTTGCACAGAACTTAAACATTCAGTGACCCTGCTGCATGAAAAATGCTTTTCAAAGGCTCTCTGCAGTGCTGTGAGGGCTGAAATATTACATTTCCTGTGGAAATACATCTGCTTGCTAATGCTAGTGGGCTAGGAACACCCACACTTACCAACTATGTCTAACTAAAAAAGAAAGACCTTTTTCCACACAGAATTTCACAGTAAATAATATATTTGTAATTTTCAAAGTTTTCTATCTTGGACCTGGCTTCTCTCTCGATCTCCCTTGCACTGTAAATTTGGAATACATATTTAGAATTTAAAAGGCACAGGATACACCAAGTGTTTCTCACCCATCTTCCCAAGTTCCTGCTTAGGCATAGCCTTGGGCTTTCCATAGCTCTACAGCAATAAAATAGCACAACAAAAACACCAGAAAAATGAAGTTCATGCCAGAGCTATGAAAAGGCTCCTTTTAACTTGATTATTAACTTGATTATTAACTGGAAACTCTAAGATGATCAGGTGCAACACTAAATAGACTTCTCTGTGTATCAACCACAGCACATCAGCACATTTTAGCTTGATGTGTGAGGGCTTACATGGTCAAAAAGAATATTTTCCATAATGTAAATAAGGACTAAACTCAGCAAACAAACTCCCTGGGCGGTGGCATTTCCCTCTGCTGTAAGTCTGCCTTAGGATAAAAAAGGGGAAAATTAACTTTGTGTTGAGAGGTGTCCACGTGGTGATTCAGTTTGAAATAAAAATTCCCAAAACATTCAGCCATGCATCCTCAAAGTCCCTCTTACCAAACTGCCATGGGACAAGGAAGGGCTGCCAGGACAGGAATAAGGGTTGGGATTTTCCCAGTGGAAGGAGCAGCACTGCAGCAGTCTGGGCCAGCCAGCAACACTCCCAGGATCAGGAGAAAGGACTGGATGGATGAAAGCTCTTGAGAAATTCCTGGAGTCACCAGGGGTAGTGGAACTGCAGAAAGCCCTCCCAGTCCCCTCTGAATGTGCTGCAAAGCCCTTGGCATTCAACTGAGCTATTCAGCATTCCAGGAGGACAAAAGGAGAAAGCAAAGCCAGAAATTGTAAGGGAAAACCTACTGAATATATCCACAGGCAGTCACATCCCAGCAGCTGTTTATGGTTCCCCCATCCCCAAAAGACTCTGGATTCCCTGGACACACAGAAAGGTGCAGAGAAGGGCAGCAAGACCAAGTTTCAGTGTTTTGTAACTGCAGGTACAATATGTAAGTGTGAATGTATGGCCAGAATTAACAGTTATCTCACTTCCTCACACAGAAGTTAAGTGGCACATTATGCCCCTGGAATTTAGGAATGTTAAAAGAAAAAAAAAAAAAAACATATCCAAAAAAATCCAGTAAATTAGCAAACCAAAAATCTGTCAAGTGCCTTTAACCACAGCCACGGAGAAAATCCAGTGCTGACAGAGTCTGGGAGGCCTTTCTGGGGAATCATCACTCCATCTGTATCCCACTCTCCCACAAGAGAGGAGGAATGTGTGAGAGGGCAGGAAGCCTTTGGTGGAACACACAGCTGGCAAGGCTATAAATGCAACCAGCTCCTCCAGTGCCAATCCACACAGTCCTTATTGTTTCTCCTTTATTCATTTTGTGAGAATTCAAGAAACCCACTCACACAATTAAGGGTGGTTTCACATTTCCCATTCTGCTTTTATTTACCATTCATATGTTCACATATCTGTGCAGGCAGGGCTGCCCACTCTTACCCAAATAAAGTGGAGAAATGGGAGGTCTCAAGCAATTAGCTGAGGTACTCTGCCAGTGCTTAAATGAACCATCTGTTCCAAGGTATGCAAGAGCAGCGTGCCTGGAGCCATGAGGCTGCTCTGCAATGCCCAGCCCTGCTCTGCAAAGGTTCTGGGTGCAGATGATTCAGAATTAAACACAGAAAGGGCACCAGCATCAGCCGCATCTGCCACACACATCTGCCAGAGGCTCCCTTTGCTGCTGGGGATCTGGGGTTTGGCAGAGAGGGGATGGGAAGGAACACACACAACACCCAGAACAGGGTGGGGAAAGCCACTCCAAAAACTTTCCTGAACGTTTTGTGCAAAAGGAGAGGAAAAAAATAAAGGTAAAGATAGTGGGATTAACAATATTTCACCATGGCACAAAGGAACACTTGAATGAAGAAATTTGGCCTTTGCTGCTCATCTACAGCTTCTATTTATCTTGGATGGAAAGGCCAAGCCAGGGGGAGGAGATTGAAGTTTTGTCTCCTCCAAAACAGATCTGGAGCTCCAGCTCCAGCACCCAGTTCCAGGAGTGTTTTACTGGTACATGGCTGACATTTATACATGCCAGGACTGAACATGCTCATTAGAACTGTTTATTAGACAAAAGGCTACTAGGAGAATGATAATTAATCAGTTGGCATTGATTGAAATTCTTGATGAAGTGAAGCATGAGCTGTTGAAAAATAATTGAATGTAATCATAAAATCCATGAATCATTCATAGAAAGCACATTTATTAAACCAGAATTCATAAGTAAGATATTTTGTCTGGCTGTTTTTCTCCTCTTTGGATCCTGTCCTGTTGGATGAACAGGCAGCTGCTCCAAAGAGCAGACAATAGGTAAACATCCCATGCAGGAGCAGAACAGCAGTTCTGATATTTGAATTATTACCACACTCAAAGAGCTTTTGCAAACCTGGTATTTGACATGAGAATTCAGGAAAACCAAATTGGTTTTATGCTAAAAAACATTAAAATCTTAGCAGCCTTCAAAAGAAGAGAGCAAAATTTTCATTCTATGACTGATAGTTTTATAATCAAATCAGGATATACCTGGCTACTATTTCTCAATCCCAATTTCTAAGGAAAAAATAAATAATGCAATGTCACAATTTCAAAAGTCCTGGCAGAGGTGTCTCCTTGAACACAGAAATTCAGTTGTTGGTGGTTTTTTTTTAAATTTTAAATCTATCATTAAGTAAACACAGATACAGCCAAGATGAATAAAGCTCCCAGTAGAAAAAATTGCTGACCATATTATCATGGAACAGATATTTAAGAACTGAGATTGGGTTCAAAGGGAACCTAATTTTCTGAAGACTGCAATCAAATAATTTTATACAAATTCTGCTTTTGAATTTCCTAAGTAACAATCAGTGCAACCATTATATGAATTGAATTAATTCCCTCTAACACTGATTGATATTCAAGTAAACACGAACTTTGCCCTAAGAGAAGCTAAAATATTTATATAACAGGCAAAATTGCAACCAGTTAATCCCAAATGTTAGATTAGACAAAAATACATCTTTAATCGTGTAACTTTATATTTGGCAAACTAAAAAGTCCAATATTCTAATAGAATTTCAAAGAGAATTTGTTTCTAATCACTGCCTAAAATTAAAGAAAAATCCAAAATGCGAACAGACAAGATGCTGATTTTTCTGTTAAACCACAAAAACTTGTATCAGAATGTTTGAAGTACACAAATATTTCTGTTGCAGTGGATGATTTTACCAGAAAATTTTACTTATCCTGCTTCTCTCACCCCCTAAGAGCAGGAGCAGCACACCAAGCCAGGAAAACACTTCCTCCTGCAAACAGCATAGGCACAACTGAGATTATGGGTGGGACTAAGGCTGGCAGTGATTGAAACCATCTTTATTCCTGACATTTCTCCATGGGACACAGGCACCCACAGAGAGGGTGACACAGCCCTTAGGTGCTCCCACTCATGGCCAGCCCAAGCAGGAAGGGTAAATCACACAGCACAACTTCATCATCCACCAGCAAAGCACAGAACTGCCCTGGAACTGCTGCAAAAACCCTTTGCAAAAACAAAATAAGGTCGTTCTAAATGGCAGCTGAGTTAGTGGGAAGGAGAGAAAAACACATCAGGAAAAACGTGTGGAGCACAAGCAGCAGCATCCTCCCTGCCATGGAGATCTGCACTGCCCCCAAGGCAAGGATGTGGCCACGAGCACCCCCAGGACCAAGATAAACTGGCTGCACTCTCACCTTCTCTGGCTGTTTCTTGGCAGCACCATTTTCCTCTGTCGGAGGAAAAAAACTTAGACTTGAAAGGAAAAAGGCTTTAAAAAGTGCCAAGCTTACACACTACAAAGGAAAAAGCATTGGGCAGGTTCAATTATTACATTAAAGAGAAACCCCACCACCATGAATTCATTTCAAATACTGCTGAACCCTACAGGCAGCAGTAAACCTACTAAACAAACTTTTGGAGCAAAATCTGATTTTTGTATCATTATATTTCTGCTTCACCCTTAAACAGGTATTATTTCAGTAGGATGCTCAAAATAGCTCGAAAGGAATCCTCAATATGTGACACCCAGAGAACTTATCAAGTGAACTGTTAATTTTTATTGACACAATCAATGAAGAGATGCCACTGAACTGATTTTGGGGAGACTAGAGCCAGGATGGCAGCAGCTGCTGGGATTGTGGGTGGTTTTTAGCCATTATTTCTGTGGGCAGAGTGATGTGACACTGGGACTTTGCCACCCCTGATGGAGCATCCACAGCAGGACACGATGGGCACGGGCTCAGCCTGCGTGGCTCAGATAAAGACAATACAAATGCAAGCTCCAGGAATAACCTCACAGAGAATTTTATCAAACAGACTTTGTTTCCATGCATTATTTATCCACATCTCCATTTCAGCCTCATTTGAGTTAATTGATGCTTTCCTATGAGTATTTGTTAGAAATCAGTACTGCACATCCCCTGGTTTATGTTATATTTGTAGCTTTGTGTCATCACAGGTAGCCAATAATTATAAATTCAGCTATTTAAGGTAAATAAATAGCAAATAAGGACCCAAATTACTTGTTTCAATCATCAAATAAATGTTGCAGGGCTTTTTTTTACAAAAGTCTGAGTAAAAAATGTACTGCTTTTTTGGTCCTTTCCTTGCTATTATTTCTGAACCAGTGCATTTATTTAAGATGGAGTGTTCTACAGTGTTAAAAAACAAAATTAGATAGCTCAGAAATTAAAAATTTAACTTGTGAAAGATGCTGCTATAACTGGAATTCATAAGGATTTAATAAAAGTCCTCATAAAGTTCTTTTAGTATGACAACAGCAATTATTCCTTCTCTTCCTCACCAGCGACCTGCCCTTCACTTGCACAGTGCACATCAAACAAACCAGCCCAGTTTTGTGCAAATTCCCTCAGAGCTCCCTTGTCCAGGCTCAGTGGACCCTGTGCCACCCCACTGCTTAACCCATCCCAAATTCCCTCCCTGCCCCACCACACACCAAAGATTAATGGTTTGTCCCCAGGTTTTGAGTTCATTCAAGCCAGAGGTGAAGGTGCAAAGGGATTTATCCCTATTTTGGCCAATTATACCTGATGTCACTCAAGAAAAAAAAGCCCCACACATCCAGCATGGCTGAGTTGATTGGTTGAGCCAATTTCTCATCTCTGGTCATGTAGCAGGGGAAAGAGGCAGCACTGATGATGTTTAAGGGATGATTCTTGCAAAATTACAGCTCCTAAATATCAAATTAAGGCCAGACAGAAGTAAACATGCAAATCCATACTTGCAGCTTTTGAGAAGCCCGTATCAGAATGAAGAGCTTGACTCACATGTGGGCCCATGGCTGTGCTGGTTTCACACAGTACTGCCCTGCATGCTGCAGTGCCCTCAGCTTTGGTGGGCAGTGCCAGGAAATGTGTGGCTGCCAGCACAGAGCACACACAGCCCCTCTGGAGGAGAACCCTGGGGCAGGGGCACAGCAGAGCTGCCCAGGGCTGAGCACAGCAGGGAGGAGAAGCTCAGGAAGGGGTTTGATGTGCAGCAGCCTGTGGCAGGAGCACCCAGCCTTCAGGGTAGGGCACAGAGTTGTGTGTGGCTTCACAGCAGTATCCCAGGTGGGTTAATCCAAGGGAAACGCTGGAGTTTTAAAGGTTAAAGAGCACTCTGGTAGGAGATGGCAATGGCACAATGGCTCTTCATGATGCTGCATGTGTCAGAACACCCTGCATTTGTTTCCAGCCTCCCCTCCCTGCAGCAAACGTGCTGCCTTTGCCCTCCTCCCTTCTCTTACCCTCCCACAGCTGTGGAGTTCTGCAGAGTGACCTCCCAAGCCCCCCAGTACAGCACCATCTTTTCCTTTGTGTTCTACAGGCAGCTCTGAAATGCAACATTCTCAGTGCAGGAAGAAATGCTGCTCTCCTGATGTTATTTCCAGCCTGACAATGGGCATTTGGGCATGAATGGATCTGCTGGAGCACCACATCAAATACTTTCTGTGAAAGCTTCGTGTGTTTCCCTTTGAGTGAGATGACAAACTCCTGGGTGTGCTTCCAGCAGCCCCAGCCTACCCCCTCTGCCCTCACACAGCCTGAGCTGTGCTGGAGCTCCCATTGCCCACATGGAGCAAACCTGGCTGAGAGCAGTTTCAGATTCACAGCTCTCAAAGGGATGAGTTTCGTGATAAACACCACACATCTCACCAGCACCCAGGGAAGGAGAAGCTGTGCTCCTTGCCTCTCAGGCTGTATCTAACACAGCACCAGTCAAACCATAGGAGGGATATTTTCCTCTCCTGGGCTGAGACTGGAACCCCACATAACCCTGTCCCACTGCAAAAACACCCCCCTGCTTTACCAGGAGGTTTTTTTCCTTGCCTTTTTTAAACTTTGGAGCAGCTCTCAGCCCTGGCAGGATGCTCTGCCCAAATCCACGGGGCAGGATTCTGCCTGTGGTGGTGGGAATGGAGCTCAGGAAGGGTTTTCTACCCAACCTTCCACAGCTCCTGTGCTGCACAGCCACACCAGGTGCTGAAGGAGCTGATCCATTCCTGCAGCTGGGAATGCTGCTGCCTCTGGGGAGGAATTCTGCCTCAAACCAGGAGCCAGGGATGAAATGAAGGAACTGTCCTGTTGGTGAAGATGCTCTGCATTCCCTTTAGCCCCAGTGAGGATTCAGTACCATCTCTAGGGAATCTTACAAATTGGGAAAGCATCTTGTTTTACAGAGCTGATTCTGATCATATTGAACATTTAAAAAGGGGGCTGAGGAAACAAGTGGCCCCTGCATTCAGCAGCATAACAAACATTATTCTGTAAACAGAGGCTAAAGCTTCCATGAGGCTCATCACATCAGTATCCAGGGGGTTACTGCTTTTCCTCCTTTTTATTTTGAAGGACAGAAATGGAAAATAGTCTTCTTACTCTTCCACGGAGTCCAAATTAGAAAAATAAGGTCAATACTATTCATACAGCTACACATTTGCCTCAAAAAAACAGAGAATGCATTCCTGATAATGGCAAATCAGAAATAGAAAATAAAAAGTCTAATTCTGAACTTGTTCTCTTCATAAATAAATTGCAAGAAGATAATGCATTTCTCCTATATTTTCCAGTGGAAGCAGTGCTGCTCCCAGCAAAGCAATGAAAGCTGCAATATTAAACTTGCTGCTTACTCATCAATTTTCATGTGAGAGTCTCACTGGCAAGAGGCCCAGGCACAGAGAGGATGCTATTGTAATCACTATTTCTACCCCAAACAATGTTGACTATTTAATTATTAAACTATTTCTTTCTAAGTAGTTCTTTTCAACCACTGGGTCTGACAGAACTGAGAGAGCTCCTCTGTGCACAGGTTTGCTCAAAGAAAGGTTGATCACTGAAAAATAACTTCAATTTTCATGTTTTAAGCTGGCTGTGTCCTTAAATACAAATTCAGTTCTTGTGCCAGCAAGCAGCTGATATGAAGCATTGAACTTGTTATCAGGCAATGAAAAAGCTGAAGTCCCACATCTCATTCCCAAGTTCAGTCGTATTTTCTCTCACATTGCATTTTTCATTCCCCAGTTAAGTGAGGCAAACAATATTGAGAGTATTCACAAAGGTTTGGAAAACTGTTTCTGTTTGTGAAAACAGGCATTAGTTTTTGCCTGACAACCCTGTGTGGCTTGGTGATAGGCAGGAGAAAAGAGAATTAAATGCACAAATATGCTATTAATAGACAAAAGATTTTGCTTTCAGTGCTTTCTGCACCATCCAGGTAATTTTAAATCTGGGATCCATGCATGTAGTCAGCATGGAAAGGGAAGTTTCTAAGCATCTAAAAGTGCTTTAGACTTGCTGATGTCCTGCTGCCTGGGCCAGTGCTGGAGAGCTGCTCCTGTTCCAGGTGGCAGCAGAAGGCTCCTCAAGCACCCCTGCTCTGCAGACCAGCACCTGCAGCCAGGCACCAGGAGCAATCTCCTGAAGAGTTTAGGTCTATGGCAAAGAACTCAAGCTGCAATACCTCTGTTGGATCAAGAATCTTATTCCTTCAGTGCATTCAAGTATTAAATTAGTTCAGCCTCTGAAGGTAGTGGCCACTGTCTTTACAAGAAAATATGTCACTTCAGCAAACTCCACTGTTGCCAAAAAGCCTCATTTATCCTGATACTAATCTGGAATGGACTCCTCATTTCAGGCCTCCCTGGACTGAGAAATTCCAGTAACTAGCTCAGCTCCTGAACCACTGTGGGTGTTTGGGGGTGTTTCAGCAACAGCTGACCAATGTCCAAAGCTCACAGCATTTTAACAACCCTCACTCAGCTGTGCTGCAGCAACAACCAGAGTAGGAAATAAAAGCTCTAGGCACTCTTATTAGCACATATATTATAATTGCTGCATTTGCAAAGGGTTTAAGCTTATCTCAAGCTGTCAACTCGTGCCTTTTGTGTCGTTGTGCATTCTGCTGTGTGAGCCTGTACAGTTGGGCAGTGCCAGGCACACAACATCAATCCTGAATAAACAGGAGGTCACAGCACTCACGTCCTCAGAGCTATTACAGAAATTGCAGGCTTCATCCCATCTCAAATCCCAGTGCTCACTTAAAAGCTCCAACCATATAATTAAATGTAGGGCAGCTTAAAAGTGGACAATTCTTTTCAGGCTTTGCACAGCGCTCCTCGGTGCAGCCTTCAGCAATTCTGCTCTTTTATCTCGGAGGGCTGACAGATGGTTGTCAAAACCAGGGGCTTGCTGGCAAAAAGTTTTAAGGCAGAGAAAAAGGTACAACAGTGTAGGAGGAGATACTTAAAAGAGAATAAATCTCTGGCTTGCTTTCTTCAAAGCTAGAATCCCTCCCCTGCCTCAGACACACCGAGGACAAGTTTAACCCAGGGTAACTCTTCTGTAGTCTAATGGCCTTACACCAATGAGTATTTTGACCCAAACTGCTTGAGACATGCCTGGAAAAATAACCTTCTATTTTGCTCACAGTCCTGCTGCACAGAAGGAAATCTTTTTTGTCACTCCCTCCAGCTCTCATGTCTTCAGTTTTGTGTAGAAACCCTCCCGTGGCTTCCTTCAGCCCTAGCAGCCCCTCCTGCATTAGCCTGCCCTTTGCTCCCGGGATGCCACTCTCAGATATATTCCTGTAGGTGTTGGAAGAGCCTGGCCTGGGGTCCTGCCATGGCTCCTCTTCTCCCACAAGAGAGGATTATTTATCACAATAAATCACTGCCTGCCTTGAGGCACGTGCGCTCGCACAGGTTTCTGAGCTTTAAAGCTCAGTGGCACACAGTGCACTCAGGTTGTTTTTCTGCAAGGAAAACTCTTCCTGGGACATGAAGGGAGAACACCAAGGAGGAAAATGGAGCCCTGACATGGGGAGAAGCAGCCTGCTCAGGAACAGATACTCTGGGGTGTGGCTTTACAAAGCACAGCCCAGCTGGTTTCTGACACATTTCCCCTTTTCAACTCAGATCTATTCTAACCCCAATGGGACTTATCTTTTGTCCACTTGGCACAACTAAATCAACTCTATACAATAAATGAGAACATAATCATTTGCCATTCTTCAATATATGAATTTAAATATGTTTAATACTTTTAGTCATTAAGCTGTTCCTGAAATTGCTTCAGTGTGAACAGACTATACTCATTTAAATTCCCTTTTACAGTAACCTATACTCTTTTCTTATCTTTCAAAGGAAAAAGCCCAATGTGTTCTTAGTGTTAAGTATTCACATATTCATTATCAATCTATTCTAGGAGACATCTACACATCTTTTGTTGTGAAATCAATTCATAACTTAATTACTGAAGATTAAAGACTGCCTAATCTAGCTGAAATTTTTTTTTAATCAGTGTAAAAAACAGTGAGACACTGCACCATTAAATGAGAGAATCCAATCCATGGCAATAACTAAGAAACCTCATTCAAACCAAAACAACAAAAAACATTTAAGTAGATTCCTAAAGCTCTCATATTCAGACAATTTTCTATTTTAGATGCTTTATCATTGTACAGTAGGAAAAATACATTTTTTAACCAGCCTAGCATTCAGCTAATTTTCAGGCCAAAGGGAAAAAGAACTAAAGAAAACCAAACACACCCAAACCACCGAAGTCCTTTGTATTGGACAATTTTCAGTTCCACAAGGAATTTCCATGTAACTCAAGTATTTAGGGACAACAGATTATCCAAGATATGAGCCATAACCAAGAGAAGAATCAACATTTAAGCACTTGTTTCTCAGCCCCTTTGCTCTCTCCCTTTTTGCAGTGCATGGCTGTCCTTCCCCTCCCCAGCAACTTTACTGCAGCCAAATCTGCTCTGGGTCACCTGCTACCACAGTGGCTAATCCACATTATTTCTCTATTACTAAAAGCAAATTCCATATTTTCCAGGTATATGGGCATGATGTAAACCTCTGATGTCATAAGCAGGATGATTTAACACAAATTCACACCAACTGCAGCTTGATTTTTTGATTCTTGATACAAATGTCTCTTATTCATGCAAACAGATCAAACTTGAGGAAGACTTCATTTCCCACATCTGTGTCCAGGAGGGAGATGTGCAAACAAGGAAGAAATCCATGGAGCATTTATCTCACTCTCAGAGCAGCCTGACAGCAGCAGCCTATCTGGATCCATAATAAACCAGCACGGCAGGCACTCCATTGCCTGGAATTCCTGGGAATAAGGCAAGCACAGAGTCAAATCCAGAGTCCAGTCCAGCTGCTGGTGACAGCAGGACAAACACACTCCTGCCAGAGCCAGGGGGAATGCTGAGTGAGAGAGGAACATCTTATCCTTCCACTGCAGCAGGTTTTGACAACTTTTATTACTTTAGAATTAGATTCCATTTCCCTGCTCTCCTCCTTTTTCTTTTCACCATATCAGCATCAAAACACAACGTGGAGCTTCTCAGCCACCTTGGGTACAGCACAGTTGCACAGCCTGTGCCACGGGTGGGACACCTGAGGTGACACCTCACACCCTCAGTCTCTGATACAGAGATGACGCAGTGGATGCAGGGTTGGAACAGTGATTTCTGCTGGCTCCAGAGGAAAAGAGCCAATTCCTGGCTCTCCCTAAATCAAACAGCTTAATTCCCCATCTCAGCACCCCACAGACACAGCTGGCACTCTGCTGTCTGCCACCCACCCCCTTCCTCAGTCACACATTAAATCAAACCAAATAAACTCACGTTTTCTTGATTCCCAACTGGGAGGTGCTTCCTTCTCCCAGACACATAGACTTGTACATAATTCCAGTCATAATTCTGAGCAGCCCTGCCTGATAACAAAGGATGAATATTGACAGGAAAGACACCCTGTGCACTGAGCTCCAGTTCTGCTCCTTGGACACTGCTGTGAATGGGGGAGAGCAGGGCTGGAACTGGGACAGCTCAGTCAGGCCAAAGGGAACATACACTTGTTCATGCTGTTACACAGCAAATATTGAAATCTGGAGAGGAATACAGGTCAAAGGTAGTAAAGCAGAATCAGTGGGTCTCTGCACCCCCTGGCACAGATGAACAGAACTTCATCAGTGGGTGTGTTATCTTACACTCAGCAAACACCCCTGTGCATGCCTTCCAGAGAGCAGCTCCTGCTTTAATAAAGCAATTAACCAAACTCAAAGCATCACCCATTCCTTCCAAGTTATTTTTGCCACTGGAGACATAAACGATGAAAAACTTCCCAGCACTGTTTGCAAATACTGAGCTTGAATTTCCAAGTTAGGCACCAGTCCATGGAAACAAACCAGTGCAGAACAGAAATCCTTGTGATGTATCCAAACATCCTGCAAGCAGCAGGTGTCCTCTCAACTGGTGCAGCATCATTCACACACTTACAGGAAAAAACCTTCTCATGTAATGGGTATGAGCAACAATTTAAAACAGTGGTTCTGACACTACTCACGAGCTGCTCATCCTGTGCTGAACAGCCACAGGCACCTGGAAAAGCTCAGACTGCTCAGTATTTGGGAACTTAAGAGAGCTGGAAGCTGAGTAAGTGGCAAGCCAGAAGTAACAGCTGATATTAATCTTCATTCTGATTCCCAGGGAACTAATACTGAAAAATGTGTATTACAAAGATTTGCTAATTTGGGATTTCTTCTTTTTTGGTCCTTCACTGTTCTTCAAGTATCTTTGGAAAAAGACACATCCTTCCTGACAGAATTTAACATCTTTGTTTCAGCACAGAGCTGAAATTATCACAAGGGCAGTAAATTAAAGTCTTAGATTTTTGAAAGTCAGAAGGGAAAATCTGAATTTAGTAGCAAGAGACAAACTCCTTCTTGCCTCCCTCACCTTTATTTATTTCTTTTAAGAGAGAACAGAATCTACCACAGTCTGTCTTTCCTCTTCTATTTACAGAACAGGGTTGGTCTCCCCAGACTTTGGCATTCTCCTTGGGACACACTACAGCTGGCAGGATAGAAATCTCATTAGGAAAAAATTTCATTTTATGGAAATGAAAAGTCACACGCAGAGAAACACAAACATGAGCTGTATGTCTGTATTCCAGCAGCCATGCAAGCTTCAAGGAAACCTCTGAACCAGAGTAACAAAGGTAAATGAAAACTAGAAAATGGATTTAGAAACCAATATTTACTTTTTCAGAACTCTTGGGATTTTTTTTTTTTTTTTTAAGAAAAAGCAGCCTTAATTTAAATTATTAACCAACATTTTGCATGTGACAACTCTGTTGCAAAGTCTGGGGTGTGTGGTAGAGCCCAGTTATGATTCCTCTGACTGCTGCTATCACTTAATCTCTTGGAATCTTCTTCAAAATGCTGGGAATTGATGATCTCAGGAAACCAGTTTAGCATTAAGTGTTAACAGCAGAAAGATTAAATTATGATTAGGTAAACATAAACAAATCATAGACTCCTCTGCAGCAGTGGCTGCTGTGCCTGCCTGCCAATTTGCAATCAATTTTCCAGTAATCTCCCTGGGCCTTTTTCAATTTTCCTGACACACACGGGGTGGGCTGCACCCCTGAGCCTGCTGGGCAGTGCTGGTGTCACTTGCAACAAATTCCACGTGGTTCTCCTGCTAACAGCAGCTCAGAAGGGAATTCTCACAGCACTCCCACGTCCCACTGATTTGCATCCAGGTGGCAAAGCCAGCAACAAAGCCAGGTGACAGAGAAATGCAGTTTCTCCAGGAGGAAGGAATTATGCAAGCCCTTCCCATGGACTCCATTTGCTATATTGCAAATTATTCAATGTTCATTCCTCAATAAAATAAGGAATGGAATTTTGATGGTGCAAAAACTCACTGGATGATTTATATTGTTTATATATAGGTCCAAACAGAATGGTGGCCAGCTGCATTATTGATTTTATACCTAGCACAGGATCATGGATCAGTTTAGGGACCTTGGAGATCATTTTGTTCAAACCCCCCTCCATGGGCACAGCAAAGAGAAAACTTCATGGAAGCCTCTTAGGAAAATCAAAAGAGAAAGCTACAGAAATTTAGTGACCCAAAACAACTGCACTGGAAGAAAGGATCCATTCTGAAAGTTGGGAGGATGATTTCCATGGAGTCTCAATTTCATCTTTAATCTATTTTCACTTTATGTGGTCTACTCTCATTCTTCTTGCTTAGAACCCCAGATATTTCAGTAGTTTCTGTTTCTCAACATCAAGGGAAAAATTTTTATAACTCTACCTTAAAGTTTTGGTAAACTTGTGTTTCAATCATCACAGGGAAAAACTTAATTTCTTCCCAGGCCAAAAGGAGCACAGGGTGCACTCAGGGTGCATTAGAGTTCCATAAAATGGGCTCCACATTCAGCTCTGCAGGAGCCTATTGATCATTGCCAATAAATGACCATTAACTGAGTCTCCAAGTCATTCTTCAATGAGGCAAAAGAAAGTGTTCTTGTCACCACAAGACAAGAATTCCCTGCACCCCTCCATCAAAAGAGCAAAGCACAAAAATCTGGCCACAATTTATATTTGAAGGAGAAAAGGAAGATTACTTCCAACAGAGAGGAATTTCTTTTTTTTTGTTTAAAAGATTATTCACCAAATTTCTGTTAACATTTCTGTTACTGGCCAGTAATAAAATTACCATTTAAAAACAGTATTTAAAAAAAAATTAAAATAACCAGCTATATATAATGAAAATGAAAATATACAAAAATTAAGATTATTTTTTTTCAAACTATAAAAAAAAAGTCAAAGCTGAGATTCCATTCATCAGCCAACATTTCTGAGGTTTCTTCTTCAGTAAGGTCCCTGGATGCCATCACCCTGGGAGTTTTAAGAAGCCACCAAAGATCCTGCTCAAATTACCATTAAGAGCTGGGCTCATGTCAGTCAGTGCTACAAATCAAAAACTTCATGGGCCATTCCCAGCACAAAACACAGCAGAGAAGTTCAATATGAAGGATCCAATTAGGAAGTTCCCACTATTGAATGGTGTTGAACATTCCTCTTTACCACTGTCACCTGGCATTACCCAGGACAGAGGGATGGATTGGAGGGAAGAGACAACCACCACTGGTTTATTTCTGACATTAAAGAGTAAGTTTAAATAGTCAGAAGAAAAGAAACACTGGAAATGGAACAACCTTCAGTATTTGGTGTTAAGTAATATTAAGTGACAGAGTCAGTATTTCTCATTCTTTTTTTCCTGCTCTAATACCAGTGTGACTGACATTTTTCCATTTCCATAGTGTCAAGTCTGTAATGCTTAAAATATCCTGTGAAATCCAGTGCTCAACTTTGCCAGCTCCTGAGTTATCAGAATACAGGGAAAATAATGCCTGTGTCATCAGCAACCTTGTGTGTCACCCAAGGGTAAAAAAATCCAGCATTCTTCCTTTTCTCCACCTGCTTGATAAATTAAAAAATGCAGGCACTGCTCATCAGTTTCCCAGAATTATTTCTCTCACTTCTATGGACTTGCAGAATGAGAATGAGACATTTGTGTGCTGCAAACCAACCTGTCCCCAGCTGGATCCACTCCACATCTCTTGCTGCTGGACACATGACAGGCACAGACTGGCACCATTTGATTTTTCAAAGAGTAAAAAAATATTATTTTGGTAGCTAACAGATAATTCCACTCACTTTTGCCTGGAAAAAAATGAGTGAGAATGTCATGCCTGTTTAAGGCAGCTTTCCTAGGCCTCAGCAAAACCCTCTAAGTGTTTTTGGCTGTATTTTCCCTCACCTTTTGTTGGAGGATGCAGATGGCCAGGACAACAGGAGGACGGGGAAAAATTAAAAGGAAAATTAAAAGAAAAATATAATTTTCCTTCCCTCAGCCTCAGCCTCAGCCTGCACCTCCAACCCAGACTGCTAGGAGCTGGGACATGGGGAAGAATTTCTTCCTAGAAAGGGTCATTCAATGTTGGAATGAACTGCCCAGGGAGGTTTGCAGTGCCCATCCCTGGAGGTGTCCCAGGAAGGGCTGCAGGTGGCACTCAGAGCTCTGGGGACAGGGTGGGGATGGGCACAGCTGGGACTCCATGGGCTCCAAGGTTTTTCTTAATTTAAACGATTCTGTGATCCTGGAACACAGCCAGGAACCTCAAGACTGAAATTTTTTTCTCTCACATGGAAACAGGATTTGGTCTTTAGAAGGGCTGAGTACACTGAACTCCTGGAAACTTCAAATCACAGAAAACTGAGGCCAGCCATTCTTCCTCTTCCTCTTCCTCTTCTGCCCACTCTTCCTCTTCCTCTTCTTCCTCTTCCCACTCTTCCTCTTCCTCTTCTTCCTCTTCTTTCTTCTCCCTCTTCTCCTTCTCTTTTTCTTTTTCTTTTTCTTTTTCTTTTTCTTTTTCTTTTTCTTTTTCTTTTTCTTTTTCTTTTTCTTTTTCTTTTTCTTTTTCTTTTTCTTTTTCTTTTTCTTCTTCTCTTTTTTTTAATTTTTTTTTTTTAATGTATAGTACTGCTTTAGGCCTATTTTCCCTCATTTTTACATGAATTCTACTTCTCTTCTCTACTCTTCACTACAATTTGCCATACAATGACAAATAAGCTGTCAAACCATCTGATACCAGTAGAACATCTCCTAAATCTATTTTAAAACTTCCTTAAAGTGTATGGAAAGCATTTAAAACCTAAAAAACCTAATTAATAACATTCTCTTCCTTTGAGTCTCCAATCCCCCATGAACATCCTCGACCTCTTCTCCTCCCCATGTACCTCAGAACGTGTCCTCTGTTCAGAGCAGGAAATTATGTATGGGAAGGAAGTTTTGTGCAGCTTCAATCATGACCAATATGTTTCTCTTTTCTCCCTCACCCCCTTTTCACCAAGTGCAGCCTAAAGATACAAATGCACTGGGAAAAAGAATTACTTGTGCTGTTCACAAGTGTTGGGCACAGCTACCTCCACTGAGAAGTTTTATTATAATTTATTTTATTACCTAACAAAGGCAGGGAAAGCACACCCCAGCACAAGCCTCTGAACACCTGAATGCTGCATTTTCAAATCTGTGTGGCACAGTCATCCTGACAACACCAGTGACTAATTGCCACTGAGGTGAAAGAACTAACGTGGCACTGCTCGTTCCAGCACACCCAAAAATGCATTTTAGGAGGGTTGGTAGGAAAAGCAGCACCTTGAAACATCCTGGGAGAAATTAAATGCTCATCTCCCAGCAGCATTAGGTAAATAATAATGAAAGATGAATAACAAAGTAATTAGTACTTCTAAAATTAAAATTAAAAAAAAAAAATAGAAAAGTACCATGTCTGTTTTAAAGGCCCAGGTGTTATAATTTTTCGTTACTGAATTCAGACTACTTTAATTTTTGCTAGCTGACAGCCTAACACAGCTTTAATGCTTGTAGTGCACTGAAAATGATTTTTGCAACATGTACAAAAAGGCCATCCTATCCAGGCTCCAGGCATGCTCACATCAACAGAGCTGGCCTGATTCCAAAACAGCTTTTCAGTGCTTAATCTGAAATCTGAAAAAATTTATGAACAAAATGTTTTACAGGATAGCTGCATTTGGAAAATGGTTTCCAGCTTTTACACAACAGGTTCTTTTTACTGCATGGTTTTATTTCCTTAGAACCACAGAGTGGTTTGGGATGGAAGGACCTTACCATGAGATCATCTCATTCCAACCCTGCCACGGACTTCCACTAGACCAGGTCACTTAGAGACCCATCCAGCCTTTGACAGCTGTTTCCCACTTTTTATATAAGCTATCTACAATTTCACAACATAAATGGAAGTTATAAAGGGACTTTTTATAAAGACTTTGCACAGAAGGAGGATCCTCCACATCACACATTGCAATGCACATCTATTCTGTTTATTGCTTCCAGCCCAGCCAGGAGATTTTCTAAGTGGAAAGAAGGTGACAGATTGCCAGTGAAAGCCTAAGATAATCTTTTCAGGAATTCCTAAAAAAAAACCCAAAGGGAAAAAAAAAACCAAAAAAACAAACCACCAAACAATAAAAAGGGTTTTCAAATAGATGGAAAGGTGTCAAAGTTCATTAAAGGTTTATCACAAAGCCAGCTGAAGACATTAAAACAAATTGTAGACAAAAGGAATCCCAAAGGAAACTGAACTAAATCCTCTGTCCCGTGGCTAAGCCTGTCCCCACCAGGGGACATTTCAGCTCTGTTTTACCTGTGAGAGGCAAAGGGGGAGTGAAGCACACATCCAGTGGAACAGGAACACCTGAGCCTGGCTTGCAGCTTTTGGCTCCACCAACCAAAGAGCCAAAAGCATTGGCCAAGGTCAGGGTGGGTGCAGACAGCAGCTCCTCCTGTGTGCAGGAGCACAGCATCCCTGACACTGCAGGCACCAAGAACTGGGAAAAAACAGGGAAAATCTTTAGAGCCTCAGCCCTGCTGAGCCCCAAAAGCCTCCCTCAGCTTCTGGGCCCAGCAGCTGTGCAGGACGTTTATCTTATTGCAATGAGTCTCAGGGGAGCACGTTTAATTTCAGTCCCTGAAGTTAACACCATTAGAAGATACATTTCCTTGATGATTAAAAATTAACCACAAAAGTATTTCAAAGCTTTTGAAATAACTCCAAACTAATGAAGGACTAATTGCTTCACTACATGTCTTCATATAAAAATGTATAAAAAATTGGTGTCAACTGTCTTATGTCAACTCCTGCATCAGTTAATTACATGTTTGCCATCACTCATCCACAGTCACAATTAAAACAGGAGAATATTGCTATAATTAGTTTCCTGGTTTAGAGCAAGAGACAACTGAAGGAAGTGCTGAAACTTGGTTGACTTTTTTTGTTGCTAAGTTGCCACAGTCATTAGCACCATTTTAGGAATCAGCTCCATGGGCAGCTGGCTGATGGGAATTAAATCTCTGAGCCGTGATTCATCTTTAGAAAACCCTGGAACTTTACAAATATAAGTTCACAAATTCCAATTTGTTCCTGCTTAGTTTTTGAAATATCATGAGAAACATCCAGTTTTTTATCAGATTAAATACACTGAAATTTCTTGTGGCAAAAAGTCTAACACATGAAATTAGCAGGCAACCACTGCCTCTGTTATTATGGGAATAAAAACCAAGTAGGACTGGAGAGGAGGAAGCTTCATCCCTCCTGACTAATGGGGGAAAATTTGTGTATCAGAAGTTGAAATCAGATGTAGCAATTGCCCAAATGCCATTTGAGCCCTACATTGTGAGGAAATTCCATGGGAATAGCTCCACTGAATTCCCTGAGTTTCTTACACAAAGAATTAGCTTGATTTTAAAAGCTGGTTTGTTTTGTTGGGTTTTGTTTATTTTTTTTAAAACCAAGTTAAAAAAACATCACAGCATCTCTATCTCAGAAGCTTCCCGAATACAAATAAGCAAATTCAAGGGGGAAAAAAACCCAAAACAACCAAAAAAACCCCAAAAAACAAAACTGATCTTTCAGAACTAGAGCTGCTGCTCTCTGGCTCCAAACTGAAGTTACTGCCCTGCAAGGCTGGGAGTCAAACCCAGCTAAGATTAAACAAGTGAAGAGAGACAGAGAGAACACCAGGAGCTATTCCAGAGTCAAGGGGTATGGCAAGGCAGTATGTGAACTTTGAAGCATTCCCTCCCAGCCTTCCAGAGAATGAAATCCTTACAACAAAACAGAACAAAACAGAACAGAACAGAAAAATTGCCACCACCACAATAAATGAATGTATATCTAAAAATATATGCATTTATGTGTTTATTTATGGGGCCAAACCTCTTTTTCTCAGAAATATCTCGCACTAAAATTGTTTCTGCAAGGAGACAGTCAGGACCAAAACTGGGGAGGGTGTAATTTTGATATTAATGGATTTAGAAAGTGGATATCAAAAATCTCCTGACACAATAATTTCTATATTTTTAAACACAGCAGCTCATATTTATTTTCAGTTCCCCAAAAGAGAGTACTGAAGTCAAAGGGCGAGCATGATTCCACATAAGAACAGCATTTCACTGGCAAAGCAAGCTCTGGAGTTTTTTGGATCCCTTGAACAAACATTTCTGCCTGTGATAGATTGAAATACAAGTGCCACACAGAATTTCTGATCTAAACCTCAGCAGTTACATTAAAAAAAAAAAAAAAAATCCACCTTCATGACCCTGAAGACCACCTGGAAAACCAGAATGGGAGAGAAGGGAGGACCCCAGGAGCGCCAGGAGCCTTGAGCCCTGACAGAGGCAGATTTTAGGATGAATAAAGAAGGCAGGCTCTGGTGCCCTGAGCACCTGCACCCTTTCTGACCCCTGAGCAGGGGATGTGGCTGCAGCAGCAGCTTGAGCCCGTGCCAGGAGTGCACACACAGCAGGGTAGCCCAGCTCTGCAGGGCCAGGCCTAAACAAACCCTGGGCCAGGTCTAAGCAAACCCTTCCTGCAGCTCTGAGCACGGGGCTGAGCTGAGCACAAGGATGCCCCAGCTGGGAACACTCACAGGGCACCTCTCACTTCACAAGGTATTTCTGCCTCCCAAGAGATTTTATAGGTTTGCTCCTCAGACCTCTGGACAGCAAATTCTTCCAACTGCTGTGTAATTCCTGGAGTGAAGGTGAAACATGATGGGCATGAGAAGGACCAGCAAACTGCATCAGTGCAGCTGCCAGCAGGGATTGCAGGGCAGGACCTGCTGTGGTGGTGTTCCCCTCATGTTGAATTTTGGCTATAGGAGCGGTGGAAAGGATAATGCAACATAGTTCTTTGTGTAATGGAGAAGCAAAACAGAGAGAGAGCTTTATTTAAAGAAACTCTACACTTATATAGGGTAGTTCATGCAAAACAGAATAGAAAAGATTTATTGGTTCAAGAAGGCAACACTTCTTTGAAAACATGGTTTTTGCAAAACATTATGTAGTACACATCTCCAGCAGGTGTTTAATCATTGTTATAATTCCTTGTCCTTGAGCAGCCTGAGAAAGGGCTGCTTTCTGGCTCCCAGCAGTATCCACCAAAACCCTCACAGGGCTGAGCTGGGGCTGAGCTGGGGCTGAGCTGGGGCTGAGCCTGTCCTGTCCTGTCCTGTCCTGTCCTGGCTGGGAAGGACACCTGGGATGCTGACACAGTGCTCACACAAAGAGCTCTTTGTGTCTGCTCTCTACAGCCAGGGCTGGTCCCTGGTGCAGCAATGGGAACCCCTCCATCCCTACACACACCCCAAACACCTCAGCAGATAAGGGGATAAAGATCAGCAAGCAGAGCCTGTCTCACATTTTAACCCATCCCCACCTGAAATCCAAAAAAACCCAATTTGATTGCCATGTGCACATAGAGAACTTGTGGGAGCTGGTTTCACTGAGCTGCAGGACAGCCAGACCATTCTAACACAGGATTTCATTTCACCACCACCTGAAGCACACCAGCTGCTCAGGTGCCATTTTTTGATGGAAATTAATTTGAAACTTTCAAAAAGGCTGAAATAAAAACATCACTGTGGGGAATGCCAGAATCAAGCAAGGGGAAATCTGTGATTTGACTGAACACATGACAACTTTAGACACTTGCATCCCTCAGCCCACTCTTGGTCATTGTCCAAAATATTCTTGTTGAAGTAAGGCTTCAAAATCAGAAACATGATTAGAAAAGTTGTTTAAAGTGCTCCTCTCAGCCTTCCCTCGTGTTTTAAAAAGCTTCTCTGAAGGAAAGGGTTTAAAAAAATCATGAAGAAGGTTTAAACACTTAATGTTGTCTCTATTTAGAGTCACAAATTATTCATTTTACCTTCAAAACTGTGAAGGTGCAGTACATAAATCACTAAGAAATATGCACTTACTCTGCAAGGTTGAAATCCAGTAATTTATATTGCTTTTAGGAAAACATACCAGTTTTTTTTAGTAGGGCCCCGAAGAAAATGCCATTTAAAAATTTGTATGTAAAAATCCATAGCCCTGGCTGAGATTTGTCATGGAGCACTGGGGGTGTTAATTCCCCAGGGGAGCAATCCTGCTTTTTATTCTCCTATTGAGGATGGGACAGTCCAGAATGGAATTTCACACAAAATACATTGATGACAATTCTCTGCTGGAAGGATCTAAATACAGGAAATTCTTGGATAAAAACCTCTGATGAGTGATGTTGCAATACTGAAGCTGAGGAGAGTTTTGACATCTTCATTTATGAACCCAAAGTCAGATGATTCTTCTTTTTCTCTCCCTTTATATATTTTTTTTTCCTTTATTAGCATGCAAGTCATAGAAGTTGTGCCAACGAGGACTGCCAAAAAAGTGTGCTGAACCAGTACTGGCTCCATAGAGAGCCCTGGAAATTGTAGATATATTAATCAAAATGGATCTTATAAGCTGAGAATATAGAATTGAGGGAGGGGAGAACAGAAAAATGAATGTCTTTGCTCACTGCTTGACAAGTTAAAAACTTCATGCCACCATACCCAAAAAGTCAGAGATGAATCAATCTTTATTTAAAAAAAAAAAAAAAAAAAAAAAGCCCTTTTGCTATCTTTATAAAACTAGCAGATGTTAATAGCTTAATGAATAGTCAAATACAGCAGATTTAAAAAATCAAAGAAACACAACTCAGATGTGGCTGGGGCAGCAGCAGGTCCAGGGGAGCTCTGAGCTCCACAGGGATGACTTTCAGCTCTGTGCCATCCACTGCTGCCCAGAGCCAGGGCTACACTCTGCAAGTGGAATGGTTTCCAGTGCCTCCCAGTGCCACTGCATCCCCAGCTCCTGCTGAGGGAAAGCCAAATCACTAGCAGAATGAAAATCAGAGCTTTTACTGTGGAGCCTGTCCAATAAACCACATTAAACTGACATCCAGCATTTCCACCAGCAAACTTCCTTGAATTGCAGGGCCTTACTCCATCTACTAGTACTCAGTAACTTGAATTTAACTTTAATAACTGCCTCTGAGTAAAGAAAGAGAGAAAAAATACACAGAGATTTAATAAATTGAGCAGGAAACATCCCCCAAAACAATGCAGTTCACAGAAGTGGAAGGAAAAAACCTAAAAAGAGAAAATACATGAATCATTTAATGTCATGTACAAGAATAATAAGATGGAGTTTTGTAAAAATAGATCTAAGATGGAACATTCAACTACCCACCTTAAAAATCCTAATAGTCAATAAATACCATAGTTGTCCCAACTTGCTCTACTTTTAATTAGTAAGTCCTTTCAAATAAACATCACCAAGCAGGCAATAGAATTTACTGTGTATTTCCTCTGAGAACAATCTCAAAGAGCTATTTATTGCTAAAGAACAATTTGGTGACTAGAGATCAAAATATACAATGAAATTTAAAATTGTGATAACACAAATATACACCATCTTAAAGGTCATCTTTCCCCCAACAATAAAGCAGAAAGACCCCAAAAAACCAAGCCTGCACTAAATCTTGTGTTTATTTACATACCTGACAGCATCTGCTGTCACAGTTTTGGGACTTTTTTTACCCCAATAAACATCTGATTCCTGATATTTGGAATTATCATTTACAAGTAAAAGTCCTTGGTGTCGAGGCACAGAATGGCAAAAAACTGCTGCAAATATTAAATGCTAATTTTCATGTCCTCCTATCAAAAGTAAAAATCTCATCAGTAAATATATCATTTGAGTTTTGTCAGTCCAGTCCTGTCCTGTCTGCAGAAGAGGAGTTACTGGCCAAACCCTCATCCTCCTGAATTCATTAAGGATTTGGGGGTTGATTGCAGTGGAAACAGGGGGCCATAATCTCTTTGTTCCAATTTTACTGATAGTCTTTGCATACACAGGATTTGGCCTGTATTCCAAATTTCCAACTTCTCCAGTGCTCAGGACAGTTCATTCAAGGTACGTGAACCCAGTACTACACATTCTAACCCCAAAACCAGCCCACAACTGCAGCTCTGCATCATTCCCTCATCCTCCCCCTTAATTAAACCTCATCCTCCCCCTTAATAAATGAATAACTGCAGAGAACTTTAATATGAAATTAAAAAGTCAAGTGAGCACTGCCTTCAGGGACATTTCCTCATATGCATTTAAGGTTACAGTGAGACACAGGTGACACCAGGACAGTCCCAGTTTATTTGACTAACAAATCCTCCTTTTAACAGCAAGGCACATTTGCTTCCAGCAGAGACACATTTAAGAAAGTCTTGATGTGACATAGCTGTTGCCCTCAGGTGCAATTCTGTAACCTTTATGAACTGCAAGATGTGAAGCTAGGATTGCTATTCTGCAATTAAAATAATTGTAAAATAGCGTGTGTGCACAAAGAAGTGACTCAAGGTTACAAGGGCAAGCTAAGATTTTTCTAATTCTTAACCTTTAAGACCTAACTTTCAAATAACTTGTAAGGCTGCAAAGCAGTTTTTTAACCTTGATATTATGAAGATAAAAGATTTTTCCTAGTATGTATTTAGAGTTGGCAAAATACCTATATCCAATCTTATCTCCTACAGCGCTGATGATGTACATTATTGCAACACTGCTGTATCCTGCAGATAAGTGTTGGCAAAAGTGAGCAGATCCCAGCTCCACATCCCAGATGAATTTTGAGATGAGGACTTTGGAGCACAACACCCAACAGAGGCTGGGACATGTCGTGTTGACAAGTGTCAGACATTGATTCGTGCACCGTGGCTGGTGATTAAAAGGGCACTACACCCACTGAGCTGCTGCCTCATTTCCAAACTTTGGGCTTCCAGAACTTCTGCTTCTTCCAAGTACTTGATACCATCTCCAACATGTGAAAATGAGATGCTTTAAGCTTGGCAAGGGGCAGCAATAATGAGGACAAGCTACAACTCCTGTTCTGTGCTGCTTTTCCCTCCTGTATTCCTCCTCACAGGCAGCACTGGAGAGAGGCACAATGCACATCCCACACGGCTGAGCTAGGGGTTAGACAGAGCCAGGAAGAGGGTCTGTGGTGTTTACTCCTTCCCAGTAAGGGAAAAGAGCACAGTTTTAACTCTCAGGCTGAAATAGCTGAGTGAGGTGGAACATTCAAGACAGAGCTACCAGGCAGTGCCAGGGCTCAGCTCTCAGCCACACATTCCCATCTCCCTCACTGGGGCTGTGCTGGGGCAAACAGCACACTCAGAGATCCAGGATGGGAATGATCCAGCAGAAAATAACCCATCATAAAACATATCCAGTCAGGCACCTCCCTGACTCATACAACAGCACTCCTTCCACTGCCATCAAGGGCAGAAGGCAGAGAGGGTGAGAAGGAAGGGAGAGCAGGCCTGTGGTTCTGAAGCCAGAACTTCCATCAGGAGTTATTTATCCCAGTGGATCTGGTAATCCTGTCTGGAACCATTACATTTCAATAATATTCCTCAAAGAATATAATTTTGATGGGTATTTCTTCTGATGACCCAGGACCAAATTCCTCATTGTAAGTTTGCTTTCATCTGTGCTTTTAGACCTCATATGGTTGTATTCAAACCTAAATATCCCAGAACAATCAGAAACCAAGCACACGAGCTCAAAAAAATCTGGTTAGGAGACCTTTCCCACCTCTACCTGCTTAACATGAAGAAATGTAGTTTTTTATAAAATGTTTGAGGTTTTATATATATGTGTATATATATATATCTATATCATTGTGTAAACCATAGAGGAGTTTTAGGAATTGTCCTCTCACCATCCTAGAGGTGTGGAAGTTACAGCAATTTCTTAATTGCCCTCTCAGACATAATTTTTGGACATACCCTCTGTTTTGGCAGTTCTGATCTTGATTGGGGTGTCTGCTGGCAGCCCTTGAGCAGGTCACTGCAGGATTACAGTGCTGGGGCTTACAGCAGTGCAAACAAACGGGTCCAAGGGCTGCTCTCCCTTCCCTGGCTGTGCCAAGAGAGGCAAGGGCTCAGGCACAGCCCTGCTCAGCCTGCTCAAGGTAAACCTGCCTTCAGCTCCCTGCTCTGAGTCTGGCTCTGAGGCTTTCTCTGCTGCAGCTGTCAGCTCAGCTCAGCTCAGTGTGGCTGGTGGATGTGCTCTCCCAAAAAAGTACCAACACGCCTGGGCCCATCTGATCTCATTTTTCCTCTGTACGCTGCTCAGAACTGACACTCTGGATGTGTTTCCTGCCAACACTTCAGGGGAGTGAGAACTCCACAGTGGGTCTGAGAGGTTCAAGATAAGTTCATTAAGCCAATTTGTTAATCATCTCCATGAACTGTGCTCTCATTTCTTACGAGGATTTGTGTAATAGATTTTATAAAACCTTAATGAAAATCTAATTAGAGCCAAAAGTCTGAGAGAGATATAATTCTTTTTTTTTTTTTTTTTCCTTCTTCCTCCTCCTCCTATTTTTTCCTCCCTTTTAATTATGAATTGGAGGAATGGACAAAAAGGGACAGTAAAGGACAGGACAGTAACAAAGAACACTGCAGATTAAGCTTCAAACTTGCAGCATTTTTCTTTCATATTCATGTGCATCTGCAGCAGGAAAGTTGATAAAATTCGTGCTGTTTCTCTGCACTGATACTGCACTGCAGGAAAGGCTGTGATGGGAGATACTCACACAAGAGTCACAGCACCAGACTCTCACAGCTCTTCTTCAAACAGGTCAGTGTTCCACTCAATGAACTTGCTGAATAAATAAAAATGTCACTTTTCAAAGATGCATTTCAAGGATGCCACTCCACAGCTCGCTCTGCCCTCAGCAGCTGAGGATCAGTCCCTTTCAAAACCATCTTAGTCATTCCCCCTTTCCTCCAGCCACAAACTCTGCCCCAGTTTTTAGGAGGGATATCCATGCATGCAAACACAGCCTGAGGATCCCAAACTCACTGCTGTGAGATGCACATCATAGAAATAATCAATTTGGGCAAGCTGGGATAGTGGAAGGTGTCTCTGCCCATGGCAGGGGTGGGAACAAGGTGACTTTAAAACCCCTCCCAATCCAAACCCTTCTGTGATTCTGTTTGAACAGGTGATTGGAAAAAAGACAAAGCTGCTGATTTCACCTCAAGAAAAAAGAATCTGTGACAAATTCAGTCTTTAAGACATTGATTTTGCAAACTACCAGTATTTTGCAACCGATTTAAATATCTGCTCACGACATGATTCACCAATGCACATATGTATGCCAGGAGATACAATTACTTCAAATATTTGCAGATTTCATGTAAATATGGAGAGGAAATGGGTTCTATATAACAGAATTCTATGTCATCATACCCAAAAATAGAAGCATAAAGTAACTTTTTTCTAACTCTTTCCTTTTCCCCTTCACACCTTTATTTCTAAACATGCAAACTTAAAGGGTCTTTAAGAACACAAATTGATTTAGGACTTTTGGGATTGTATTTTCTTGCCTTAATACCTTTATTTCGAAACATGCAAACATAAAGACTCTTTAGTAATTTGGGACTTTTGGGGTTATTTTTTTCTCCCCTCCTCTCCCCCCTGCAAAGTATATCTGTGTGATACAGAATTTTGTCACTTGTTTTATTTTCTTCAGAAGATTTTCTCCCCACCTCCCTGAAAAACCCAGGTATTCAGCAAGTTTTTATGATTAAGAAGCTACAAAGTAGACTCTTCAAAATATACAAACATGCACTTAGAATACAAAAACAGCCACCTTATTATTGCTTATTATTAAATATAAGAAGCTAGAGAGAAAAGTGCCAGGCTTTACACCTCCCCTAAACAGTATGCAAGATGTCAAAGCCCCCGAGGGACCAAAATAATTAAATCAATTTGTCCTATGATTCAATAGAAACAAATGACAAATAGTTTCAGCTGAAAGGAACAAACAAATGCACCGACAGGGAACCAAATCCTGAGGTCTTTGTTCAGTCTTAATCTGGCAACTCCCGCTGAGATCCACTGCCTTTGCTGGGAGATGCGAGGAGTTTAAACTGAACAAGGCTGGGAGGATTTTCCCCATGAATAGATTCCACACTGGAGCAGCACAGACACAGAGCTGGGTGTCAGGCAGGATAATGCACTGAGTGCAAGCTGACAATGAAACCCAGGCACATAAAAAGTGATGCTATTTAGGTCACAGCACTGAGTATGTAAAATAAGCACGATTATCCGAGTCCCATTAGATCTCAGCCTGTGCTTGGGAGCAGCAGGCTTGGGAGATGGACAGATCAGAGGGACCTCAGAGAAAAGCATCTCAGATGATAAAAGCTTTGGAAAATAAAAACTGTGCTCTGAGAAAACACCACATGTTAAGGAAACTTTACAAAGACTCTAAATGGGAAAAAGTAGAGGAAGTTGCTGCAACAAAGTTGTCAGGGTTCAGCTTGATAAAAAATTATTTTCTAATCTATTTCCAGCATAAAAAGTCACTCATGCCAAGCAGGAAAATATCCTAATATATATAAAGCATAAAAAAAATATTCATCTACTGCCCAAAGTATCGCAGTTCAGTTATAAACTTGTACATTAAGACTGCTTGTTGTTAATCAGTCCTGCCCCATCCAGTCACCAATTACATGGATGTAGAAACACAGCATTTTTCTGGAAATAATCCTACAGAACACCAAGTGTAGTGAGTCTACTAACCTCCCTCCACTTTAAAATCATAGAACCATTTAGGTTGGAAAACACCAACCAAGACCACCAAGTTCAACCATTAACCCAGCATTGCCAAGGCCGCCACTAACCCATGTCCCAAGTGCCACATCCACATGGCTTTAGTCCCTTCAGGGATGGGGACTTCACCCCTGCCCTGGGCAGCTGGGCCAGGCTGGGGAGCCCTTTCTGTGAGGAAATTGTTCCAAATTTCCACCTTGAGCCTCTCCTGCCCAGCCTGAGGCCGTTCCCTCTCCTCCTGTCCCTGTTCCTGGAGCAGAGCCCGACCCCACAGCTGTCCCCTCCTGTCAGGAGCTGTGCAGAGCCACAAGGGCCCCTGAGCCTCCTTTTCTCCAGGCTGAGCCCCCTCCCTCAGCCCCTCCTGGTGCTCCAGAGCCTTTCTCAGCTCTAGTTTCCTTCTCTCTGCTTCCTGGATTTTTAAGATTTACAAAACATCAGAAGTTTAAAACTCCTTTGAGCTCATTTTTGAATCTCAAGAATGAACAGGCTCCTTATGGCAAGGCAATATTTGAATAGTGGAAAAACAGAGCTTTACATTTACCCTCAGCAATTTTGGTGTGTTTAACCCATTGAAGCAGCAACTCAGGGCCATCCTAAATGTCCCTCAGAGCTCCAAGCTGCAGGCCTGCTAATTAAACACAGAAAAGCAGGAGGGAGGGACCCAAGACAGATTAATTAGATCAGGAGCAGCATCCCACTGGCATGTCGATACTTTCCCTGGACTGTCCCAAAGATCTCTGCAGAGCTGCATTGCACAGCAAAGCAGAGAGAGGCTCCTTCCCAGGAATAAGGTGATGTGGATGTGCAATAAGGAAGTTTTCTAATGAGGTGAGAGGAGGCAAACAAGACACTGAATCCAAACAAGAAACAGTCTGCATTAAGGCACACATTTTAAGAGTTAGAGCAAGTAACAGTGGAGCAAACTACCAAGAGAGAGACTAGAGGACTTTGAGACATCATTTCCTTCTTTTTTCCCCTCAAGCAGAGTTAAAACTCGCATACTAATGTCCAGCCAGGCTCAACACAGTGACAAAGTCATATGAGAAGTAATAATAAATTTTCCACATCCTTCTGGCCTCCATACTTACTAACCTAAATTTAAAATGTATTTGATGCTGTGCTGTGGGTGAAGAAAATGTAGAATCTTTGTTCCATTGGCTGTGAGCACAGGGAAGTGTCATCCTGCTTTGTAAGTGCCCTTTCAGCTGAATACGGGAACATAACTTGGTGTGGGGGAGGCACATGGAGAACACTGCAATATGCACGATAGGAATAAACAGCAGCTGTCCCCAGACACACACAGGCACCACCAAATTCCAGCCAGGATCCCCGGCTGCCCCCTCTCCCTGCTGGGATTTGCTTCCTGTGCGTGGCAGCGTGACAGGAGAAGCTGGAGGACACAGTGCTGGCACAGCACCAGCAAACACTTATTTCCCCAGGTAAGGATGAGAAATTTTGTTATATATGCAGCAGCAATGACACAGAAGGCATTGTCATAATAAGGGGCTGTTTTAGGATATGTGCACCCCCATCAGAACTTCTCTATGGCCAGACTGCTGCTTTGCTGGAACTTGAGGGGCTGAGGTTGGTTACACCTTTCTCAGCGTTTCAGAAAGCATTCTCTGTGTGTTTTGTGTTGATCCTACTGGCACCCCCAGTGGGATTTGAACGATCAGTGCTATTGGAATGATCAGTGCTATTGGAATGATCAGTGCTCACTTAGGCTGGCTGAGGGCAGAGGGATGAGCAGCTCTGGAATCGTGTTCTGCTCTCCTGCATGGGGCACACCCGGGCTGCCCCAGCCAAA
The DNA here is from genome assembly GCF_029582105.1 of Oenanthe melanoleuca. Lineage (NCBI taxonomy): Eukaryota > Metazoa > Chordata > Aves > Passeriformes > Muscicapidae > Oenanthe > Oenanthe melanoleuca. The sequence continues at coordinate 19,421,726 of NC_079345.1, read as the reverse complement.
CACTGCCCAGCCCCACTGCCCAGCCTCTCTGTGCCACACGAGCTGGGACATGCAGCTCTGATGGCTCCTGAGGGGCGCTGGAATCATGTTTTTGGGGCTGCCCCAGCAAAGGAGGGCCCAGCCCCACAGCTCAACCCTGTTTGTGCCACACGAGCTGGGACATGGAGCACTGTCCAGCTCCTGAGGGGCTCTGGAATCGTGTTTTTGGGGCTGCCCCAGCCAAAAACTGCTCAGCCCCACAGCCCAGCCCTGTCTGTGCCACATGAGCTGGGAAATGCAGCTCTGTCCAGCTCCTGAGGGCTCTGGAATCGCCTTCTTGGGGCTGCCCCACCAAGCAGGGCCCAGCCCCTCAGCCCAGCCCTCTCTGATACACACGCTGGGACATGGAGCACAGTCCAGCTCCTGAGGGCTCTGGAATCGCGTTCTTGGGACTGCCCCACCAAGGAGGGCCCAGCCCCAATGCCCAGCCCTGTCTGTGCCACACCAGCTGGGAAATGCAGCTCTGCCGGCTGCTGGCTGGCCTCCAGCACACGGAGCAGAACAAAGGGTTTGTTTTACCGAGCTCTCTTTAACCCCGGCCACGAGCACGGCCCTCAGGGAAGGGCGCCCGCCCTCCCAGGCCCAGCCCTGCTCCCAGGGACAGCCTGCAGAGCCAAACACCCAGGTCTGTCTTCTGGAGCACTTCTGGGAGAAGGCCAAGGGATCTTGGGACAGTGTTTTGTATTCACAAAGGTACAATTTAGAGGATCTGCATCTCATTTTATACCTGCAGAGTGACAGGCTCAGAAACCCACAGCTCATGTCCCCAAGTGACTGAGGGACAGAATAAGAAGTCCCAGTTTTAAACTTGAAAAATGCACTCATAAAGGGAAATCTCTCTTTAAAACTTCCCCATAACCCTGTTCATACATTGTTCAAGATTGGAATTAACTCTGTTTTTAAACCTAGGCTGACCCTGGCCTGCTAGCTGTGATCAGCCCTGCAGTACACATCTTTTGAAACTATTTTCTCCTTTTCAGTAAAGACCTTTGCCAAAAAACAGGTGTTCCACATTTCCTGGGGATGCAAATTAGCAATTTCACAGCTCCTTTAACATTTCAAGTGCAAAAGCAAAGGCTTAGATCCAAGGAAATATATATTTCATAATTTTATTTTTACCACCAAATTAAAACTTTAGATTAATATCCATAAACATCTTCCCTATAATAAGCAGGAGTATAACTAAATCAAGTCTTCTGATAAATCTTGCAAGATCAAAAGAAAAATCTCAATTATTAAGATTTTGAGATGCAGCGTATATTTGTGCTGTCTTTTGCAGCAGCACACATTTTAATTTTAAGAAACATCTTACCTGGGTGAATTCAGGTATCATGGGTATTTTGCTTACATATTTTTCAGTCTGCTGCAAATTAGCAAAATATTCCTACACAGAGGACCCACACAGATCCAAACCAGAGAGACACACCAGTGAAAATGTGGGGAAAGTTTGACTTGCATTTTTTTCAGTCAAACAATATTAATATCTAAAAATAAAAATGAGAATTATGTGCATTTATGCAAAAGTTTCACTGTGATTTCAGTAATTCAGCACTAGAAAAGGCAAAGGGCCAAGTAATCAACATTTCTGCTGCTTGCCATTATTCCCAGAAGCAACATCACACAATGTTACCAATTGCTACTTGATTAAGTTATTTTAAAGATTACCTGCTGGTACAGTATCTGCCCATTATTCACAAGATATTTCAGGTAACATATGATGAATATTTCAGTAGGGCTTTTTTTTTTTTTTTTTTTTTTTTTGTATATCAGAAGTTGTGTCTGTGCTAAGTGCACCTTAAGAAAAAGTTTAGGAATAAATCTACTTAAAAAAAAAAACAAAAACAAAAACAAAAAAAAAAACACTAAATAAATATAAACAAACCAAATAAAAACAAACAAAAAAAGCCACACAACACTAACACCAAAAACCAAACCAACAAAAAAAAAGAAAAAACCCACACCAAAGAAACCAAATCCAAATCAATCACAGAATTCATCCCAAAAATATTTTCAAAATTGTTTTCAATAGCAAGGAAACTGCTTGTTGTACTTCAGAAGCCCTAATCTCTGTAGGTCAGATGGGGTTTTCTAACAGTTTGAAATGACTTCTCAAACCTGAGGAACTGGAAAATAATTTGCTGCAAAGAAGGGAAAGCATAGAAAAAGGCATATCCCAAGCTAGAAAACCTGTGCAACTTCGTTTTTTTCTGTTACCAATATTGTATTAACTTAATGAAAATATGTTGAAACAGCAGAAAGTGAGATGGGCCAAAATGGAGAAAGGCAGCTATGTCTAGACACATCACTGGTGCCAATTTCAAAGCCTGATTTTTAGGTTTCACTGAGTAGCAGCCTCACAGATCCAGGCTCTGCATGTCCTGGCTGCTCCTGGAACCACCCAGGACATGAGGAGCCCCTGCACAGGAAGGATCAGTCTGATCCAGGAGTTCACAGTGTTATTACATTTTCAATTTCTGTCCAAGTGCAAGTGTGTGATCCCATACCCTCTGGATTTCAAAAAGCCATTGCATTGAATCAAAGCCCAAGAAGGCAGATTAAATATAAATAACAAAGAATTTTAACACAGCACTGAAGGAGGGCAAAAGGGTCACGAAATATGTTGTTTTCAGTTGTTCCACCTGTCACTCAAAGCCCTGAGGAGAAAAGCAAAGCTCACATGAGGATAGTGCTGCAAGTACAGAGACATCACTGCAGCAACTGCTCAGGTCTGCTAAGAAAACCTGGCAGGAGGGAAGACAGAGAACACCTCTGAACTGTAAACTGCCATGGAGAGATGGAAACCATTTCCATAATTCCCTGTCTCTGGTTAGCAGCAGCCCCAGCACAATGCATGGTGGGTTCACTCTGCTGCTTGATGGATTTAGCAAATTTTGGTCTTCTTATCCCCATAACAAAATTAGGACCTCATTTTATTTAATCTATCATTTTTTCTTAATTTTCAGGCAGCTGTTGCAGTTTCCCAGCAGATAATTTTCTTTGCCACAATTCAGAACTTGGGGCACTGCTCAGTGCCTGCAGGAAAGGCTGCTCTGCTTTAACCAGCGGTTTCTGCTGCTCCAGCAGGAATGACCAGAACAAAGGAACAGACCTGCACAGTGTCTCTGGACCACTTTGACCCAGCTGGAGAACAGCCAAAGAGCATCTCTGCACAATCCCTGGGATGCCCTGAAGCACATTTTCTATTTCAGACCTATTCTCTTCATTGGTGAGCCACCAAGAGAAACTCCTTTGGAAATGTCTTCTGAGCAGGAAGGATCCCCCTCACACCTTCACTGCACCCCTCAGGATCTCCTGGGAGCTCTGCAGCACCAGCTGCACTTTTTCACTGAAACACTGATTAGAACTTGTAATCCATAAAGATAAAATAAATGTGAGAAAGAGAGAAAGAAAGGGAAAAATTGGACAGAACTGAGACTACAAAAAGCAGGAGGTGCTCAGCACCCCATGCACAATCTAAAAACTGCGGTTCCAAATTATGTTCACTAAGGTTGATCCCTGAGCAATCCTGTGACTCAGCACATATTAAACATAAGCACATAATAATTAATGACAGAATTTTTCTGAAAGAGAGATTGCAGGAAGGAGGTTGTGGGTTTGGGACAGGGGTAAGATCTGTGACATTTAATTTACACCAATTCCATTGTCAGGAAGTCTTACACAACAAATAGTGTACTATGTGTTATATTCTGTAACAAACATTTCCAAGTATTTCTATTTTTAGAGCAAACACTACCAGCTTTGATAAAGAAAGCAGCAGGAATGGGAGATATTGGAAAGCTGTGTCTATCCAGTCAGAAGCCCTTTCAGTATCAGATTTGAAAGGAGTTGAGGAAAGTTAATCAGAGTATCAGCAGATGCTAAGAAGGAGAATTCTGTGGGGATGGGAGGAAACACAAGAACAGGAATCCAATACATCTCAGTGCTGCCATTTCTTTCCTGGGAGTTTTGAACCAGCAAACCCACAGCAATGCAGCAGATGAAACGTTGCAGACAAAGCAGATAAAACTGCATGAAGGATTTTGGTGGACAGGAAGAATCCACACATCTGATACTGTGATCAACCTGCTCAAGATGTTTCCTGTAGCCACTGCTGCAAACAGTGGGAAAATGTACAGATATACAGAACAACAAATTTCTGAGCAAATGTAACCCCACACAAGAGTCACTCCCACTTCCAGGACACATTTCCCTGCTGAGGTACAGCTGCAGCAGTGCTGGCACCACAGCACTCCTCACAGGATGTAGGATATTAAGCATGAATAGCTGAGAAATTTGTGAAATTTAAACCTGAGGTTGGAAAGCTCCTGGTTGGTTCTGGGTGCTTGGTAGACATGACAACTTCTTTTGTGATTAATTCTACCAATAACTTAGTTTTAGGATCCTCTGACATAAAAATCTTGGCTGCTACAATATTAAACAGGAGATAAATCCGGAGAAATGTATTTGTTACTAAATCTTTTCCTTTTTTAAAATCGTCTTTATAATATTGCCAGATGAAGATCTCAATTTGGAAAGCATTGACGCATCTGGAAATTTTATCACTTTTGTCAGAACACAGCAAAAGAAATTTATAATTCCTGAAACCATTTTTTGATAACCATGTACTGTGCTTTCAGAAATTCTCCAGGTAGCACACATTAAGGCTGAAATTTTACAGCTGCTTCACAGTGTGAGCAGAATTCCAAAAGGGAATTAGCTGCAGCCGTCACAACTCGGGACCCTGCTCATCAAGGACAACCCTTGTGTGCTTGTGCCCAGTGCTCTCAGATGTTGTAATTGAACAATTCAAAGCTGACCACATGGCTTTGTACCTCCCTAGAGACTCACAAGCCATAGAGAAACTACAGCTACAATGAATTCAAGGCAAATTATATCACAGGCAGCAGTGAGAAGGAACTTCAGTCCCAAAATAGATAAGAGATCCCTCTAGTACTGCCTCACCTGTTTTCACCTTTCTACCAGAGACTTTTCCTCAGTGCATCATTTTTAGAACCCCCAAGCACAGCTATGCCTTCCATCCCTTGCCATGCTGACACCTGGAATTCAATTTTTAGATTTCAAAATGGGGCAAAACACCCCACACTGAACACAGGAGAGAAGCAAAGGTTACCCCTGGAAGCACTGTGCACAAAGAGCAAACAGGCACAGGTCTGCATCACTGAGGCACAATTAAAACATAATGGTTGAAGGCAGAGTGTGGAGGCACAAGCAGCTTGGAGCAGAATATCTGAGAGCTTTGACATTGTCAAGCTGAAGAGGTGGAAGGACATTCCTAATTGTGGGTGCCCCTGTATCTCTGCTGGAGTCCAGCTTGATGAAATCCCATGAAAACTGGGGAAGGGATGGTCCATAACTGCCCCCCCCCACAGCAAGAAGTGAATGGCAGTGGTGACAACTGGCTTTAGGTATTTAAAGCACATTGGTGAGGTTTCCCAGAGGATATTGCAGACCAAGGTGACTGGCCAGCACTTTGTCCAGTTGTCCCAGAATTTATGGAATCAGTGCCAGCACCTCCCTTCCCAATGCCTTTCCAGTCTGCTGGACAACACTAAAAAATCTAAAAGCCCTACATACCTTAACAGAAGAGATGGTTCTAACAAACCCTGAATCCTACAACATTTTAGATAGTAATGATACACATCTATCTGAATTGCTATTTGCTGCTCCACAGAGATAATAGGCCAAAGAGAGAGAATTGGATATAAAAAAGAGAAATACATGTATAATTAATAGCTCAAAGCAATTTCTTGTTCAGAGATGGTGACTGCAGAGGAAGGTTTATTAGGAGAAATTACTGAGGCAGAAACATCACAATGATTGAGGAAATTTTTGGTTTGCATCCCCTACTTTAGAGATAGCAAGAAATGAAATAGGTAAGGAAAGGCTTCTTACACACATTTTCTTATTCTCTCATCTGTATCTCTTACATAAAAATAAGCAATGCCATTAAAGTTCAACACTTGTGTTTCTTAATGCATCAAGAGATCAGTTGGTTTATTATGACAAAGCAGTTAACCAGATTTTAAGGAAAATTAAGTTTCTTTGTTTAGACTGCAGTAAGAGGTAATTGAAGTGTGAACTGCTGACAAAACACAGACCAAGCCCTGCTCCTGTAAATAGATTTTGCTGTTAAATTCAGACCCCAAATGAAATGGTCTGTTCCCAGTACAGACCAGTCTGCATGACCCAAGGGGAAGAGTGTCATCAAGCTGTTGTTATCTCAAGTTCTGAACAGCTCCTCTTCCCAATTTAAATTGGAAGTCCAACATGAACTAAAATAAACAAGCATATTCATTTGATTTCAGTGCAGCTACTGAACAGGATACCTCAAAATCATCTTCAGCTGGTGTTTGGTGACAACATTCAAGTGAGTGAACAGCAAAACTCGAGAGCCAAAGTCTCACTGCTGGGAGTTTTTCTGAGGAATGTGGGTGGGATCAGCTGCCAGTATACAACAGCACACGAAGATAAGAAATTTGTTTTTCCCTGAATGACTGAATCCTTTTCTGAGATAGTAAGCACTAAGAAGAACTGTTAAGCTGTTTAATTTAAAAGACTAGAAAGGAAAATAAGGTCACTTTACTCCTTTGGTTAAAATAAAAGCATAAAAACAAACCAGAAAAGCAACACCTCAACAATCTAAACAACCAAATTAAAAAAAAAAAAAAAAAAAAAAAAAAAAAAAAAGCCAAACAACAGTAAGGGGTTTGTGCTAACTATCCTATGGTAAACACAAAGTGTTGTAGGCTGACCCAATATCTGCAGGGGCAATGCCCTCCACCTTGTTTTGAATAGTCTTAAGAACTCTCAGATCTAAAGAATCTATTTCATTTCACTTAATGAATATAATTCAGTCCTTTATATGTCCTTAATAAGGTAAGAATTGAGCAAAACATTGGCACTTAGTCACAAATTAATTTTAATCTCTTCCAAACTCCATAAGCAAGTTTATAACCATCACTGATCACTTTAGAATTCATTCATTTTGTCACTAACATGCAGGCAATAAATAATATTGAACTTCCTGAACATTTTCCTAATTAGAGCTGAAAAGAAAAAGCCATTGCAAATTCCTCTTGCTCTAAAAGGAGAAGGGATACAATTAGCTTGTCCATAAATAAATGGCCCCACCCAATTCAGGGCCAACAGCTCTGGCATAATTTGGTTTTCACACTCTGGTGTGTGTTTTATTCACTCTGCTAAAGTGTCTTTCAGCTCTGCACTGGCTTCTGGTCAAGCACAGGTGTCTGGGTCAGAATAACTTCAGAGAGGTAAAGAAAAACCCTCTCCAAGGGGATGCCCAACACCACCAACCAGAACCCTCCACCATGGACAGAAGGCAGAAGGCTCACACCTCATGAGCTGACTGAGAGTGGAATAGTTTTGACCCTTGAACTGGGAACTGGGGTAACACTGACAATCCCAGGAGGGCTTTCCCCAGCACCCCTGAATTCCAGGACAGTTCCCACCTCTGACCACCCCAACCCAGAACTGCAGCTCCTTTCAGTTGAGAAACTGAGAGCTGAACACCCACGTGTTCATTATTTTCTGGCCAACAGCCAGGCATCCCTGACTGATGGTCCTACTGCAGGAAATGGTCCTTTCCTCATGAAGCAAATTAGGGAAATCCTGTGACACCAGAGCAATGTGAGCCAGCACTGCTCACCTGCCAAGCACAAGCCCTTGTTCCTGAACTTCCAACCTGCTGCTTGAGGCACAGAGACATGTCAGTGAGTAGGAGGAGGGTGGCTGGTGTAAGCACATCCCTCTGTGGCCTCAGGAACTCACTGGTTTGTGGCTTATTGCTGGGTGCTGGGGGTGGTTGGATGAACAACTTTGTTAACCTCTTTGAAAACAGATTAGAGCCACTGAGCCCCTGCAGTCCTTGGAGCTGAGCTGGACTCTGTTTGCAGACAGGTAACACAGAGATGGCAGATAGTGACAGAGCCTGACTCCAAGGGCTGGCCCAAGGACAAGAACAGGATTAGCCCAGCAGAGCCACAGACAGTCTGTACCAACTCATAACACAGCAAAACTGTGGCCATGGATCCCTTGAGAAGATACACATTTCTACCAGTAAATGAAATGTACAGAAATGCTTGGCTATCCAAGCATTAAGTGTGTAAAATCCTAGTTATTCACTGAACAGTAGATTTTGACCTTATATGCAGAATAAGTTGTGTTCATCCATTTTTAATGCAGAACAGTCTTTGCATTCTTTCTGTGTCCCATGGAGTGCTGGGGGCACTCTGCTCTACTCCTGGTAAAGGTCAATTAGCCAAAATTAGTCACAGCCACAGATCACAGTCACAGACCTTCCTGAGTTGGAAGAGACCCACAAGGATCATCGAGTCCCACACAGGCTTGAACCCTTGGTGTCATTAACACCATGCTCTAATCTAACTTCTTCTAGTTTTTCTTTTATGTCTGTCTTGTAGATTTTTTCCTGTTGTTCGTCTGTGGTTTTGGGTTTGTGGGGATTTTTTTAAGGAATGAGTAAAATTTCTGCATGGAAGGAGATAGTGAAGATGTGTGCCAGTAGATAAGGACAGATGGGTTACACGGAGCAGATTTCACTCTCACATGTCACATAGAGGGAGTCAATCACCAAGGATCCTGTACCACAAAGCAGAGCTTTCACAGACCCAACAAAACTTCTCTTGCCTTCACTGACTTCTGACAGTTGCTCTTTCTCAGACACCAGACGAGTGGAGACACAGCACAGAAACAGAAGCAGAAAAAAACCTCAAAGATCGAGAACATCTCTGCAGTTTGAGAGCCACCCATATGTACTTTTTACATTCTTGGCAGGACCCTTTTCTCAGAGTGCAAGCACTGCCACTTTCTCTTCCCAGGGTCTCCAGATGTCACCTTCCTTCCTCTGGTTCTCAGCTCTCCATCACCCTCACTACTGCAGCTTAACCACAGCAGCAAATTAATGAGTCAGCTGTGCTTCCACCACTGCTCAGAGCAGTGTTGGACAGAAGGGACATTTTCAGTGCTGAGCAAAGACTCCCCTCACAAAGAACTGTAAATGCACCACTGCTGCTCCAAATACAGTCAAAATTTCTGAACAACACTGTTATGCCCCTCATTAACCAAATATTTAACTAAGAGTAGCCCACTGTGCACTTAATGTCCTTCCAATTCTAAGGACAACACAGGGAAAATGTTAGTGGGTCTTAATTGTAGCCAAAGATTTATTTTGTGTGGGTGCACACCTACACTTTTGCCTTGAATTTATTCTGAATTATTCTTTGATCCCAGGTCTGCAGGTGTCAGATGTGGGGTCAGAAGAGAACAAAAAAATGTTACTTCCTTCTCTCCTGCCCAGGGTTCTCCCATGTGAGGGGCACTACACTCTCTTTATGGCACCTGCAGTACTTCCCATCACCAGGGACGACCAGGCTTCTCAAACCTTGCATAGAGCTTATAATGAGGTCTTGTGGTTCCAACCTGCTCTGTAGAGAGATGACCATTAGCCAAACTCTGCCTCTTTTCATAAAGAGCCAGTCTTTGGTTATACCTTGTGTTTTTAACATTTCCCAAGTCCTGAATGAAATGTGTGTGTAAGTCTCTGGAGGAAAGTAAAACCAGCAGTTCAGACACTTGAAAGCATTCACCAATTTGGAAACTGAATCTTCCTACCAAGAACTCAGCATGGAAATACCCATTTCCTTAGCTGAAAGTTTCTTCACCCATCCCTGACTCTCACAAAACTCTGGTATTAGTAGCACAGCATTTTAAATAACCATGTGTATGCTTGCCTGAGCTCTGGAGCATCCATCCCTTCTTTGCTGAAGCTGTAGAGTGCATCAGCTGAGCAAGAAAAGGCCTCTGGACTCTCTGCTCACAGCCTGGATACACTGGTGCATTTCCAGGCACAGGGTAGTTCTAAATCCAAATCTGGATCCCTTAAACACAAACCAACACCATGCTTTTGAACTGTCAACTGATTCAAATGCAGCTGCTGAAAATTTAATGTTGTAGGCAAGCTGTATCACAAAGTGGCTGGAGACCACTGTCCTGAATTATTTGAAGCAGACAGAGTGAATAATAGAAGAGGTTTCATATGGTTACACCAGTTCAGCAGAGATCAAATGCCTGTAAATGCATCCCAATCTGCTCAAAGGCTGTTTCCTACCTGCCTGCTGGTGGAGACTGACCAACAGAGAGAACTGCCTCCCTGCAGAGCTCACTCCTGCAGATACTCAGTTTTAGCTTAAACCACTTCAGTTCTGACTGGGAAAAAAAGAAAGATTAGCACTACTGAGCACCTAAGGCAGAACAGTAGCTTAAAGAAGAAAAAAAAATCCAACAAACCAGAATCTCCCTCACCTGCCCCACCCTCTCCAACATGGGGGCTTGTGCTTGCAAGTGGCAGCGAGCTGGGTGCCCCTCCATCCCCAGGAGCAGCTGGAGGTTCCATCCCCCAGGGCAGCCTCTCCTGCAGCTCTGCACCAGCGCTGGCACAGGCACAGCCCAACCCTCTTGCTTGGACAAGCCTGCAACCTCCACAGACTTAACAGCAAGGGTTCAGAGAACGTCAGAGGCCTGACAAATGTCTGTAGGATTTATGGCACTGGTCCTTCCCATCCATTTACATCCCAGACATCTGTTTAGTTGGAGACTCGTGGCTTGATGAATTCATTTATTTTTTCAGATGCATTCAAAAATAGGATAATTGACATTTTACATTGTAACTATTCACCAGCTTGACATTACCATGCATTTTAATTAACATAAATACCTAAAGCTAGGGATTGAAGAGAGAGATAAGTCATATTCAAGTCTATAACTGTCATCCTTCAGTTCAAATTCAAACACAGAACAAACCCAGACGTGTCTATCAACGCTGACATTTCAACAGTATTGGTTCAAGGGGACAGGGCTGATGCAGTGTTTTTAAAGAGTCTTTCACTAAATTGAAAAACAATGTTCAGTCCTCTTTAAAATAATCTTTGGTCAAGCACAGTGGCTGTGCACATTCCCTGAGCTCTGTGAAACTCGACTTCACCCAATGAAGTCAGCAGCAAGGCCACCCAGGTGATTAATCAGAGCTGAAGTCTCACAGGGCAGCTTGGCCAGACCCGGCCCCTGTGCACAGCCCCCACACCGGGATCTCCTCTCCAGGCACTGGGGTGAGCTGGGGCTGCCAGACTGGCATCAGAAATGAGCCCAGACCACAGCCCAACCCTCCACCCTGCACCTCCCAAGGCAGGGCAGGATTTCACCAAAGGAACTCTGAATATCCTCCAAGAAAGGATATGTTTGGATTTCTCCAAAGGAGCACTGACCACCTGCTTTAGGCACAGGGTGTTTTGCCCTGAGTCAGTGTTCCTCCAGTGAAATCCAAATACGTCCCTTAGGAAACCCTTCAGCTTTCTCTCATTGCCACTGCAATTCCACTCTGGGTAGCTTTTCTCCCTCAATAACTTTCCAGCACAAATCCACCTCCTACTTGCTAAGTTTGGCTCCAGTTCATGCTCTGCAACAATCTTTAAAGATAACTTGATAACCATGCCAATTAAACATCACAGGAAAAAGATGCACATGCCCTCATCTACAGTTCATTATTTAAAGGGGGAAAATATAATTCTTAAAATATAAATTTTAAATAGCAAAATAAAGGAATTTTTTGTTAAGTGTGTTGTGCCATCATTAGGTTTCTCATGGAAATGTAATATTCTGGAGGTAAATTATAAATTTACAGAAAGAGAAACATCAAGTGGTGGCTGTACTCAATTTCCCATGGAAAAGCTATTATATCTAACAAATTCAGATATAAATTAGATGGCTAGCATGTTATTAAAACATATAAATTAAACAAATGCCAAATTTGCACTGAGAGTGACACAGAGGAAAGAAGATCAAGGTGGATTATTTTAGATTAGAAGTGTAAATTTTTAATGAGACTGGAGAACAGCTCTGGCCAGTCTGTGGTGTGATGAGTGGGCTCTGCCATGCCCAGAATTCCAGTTTCCCCTTCAGCCTGCTCCCACACCCACCCCAGAGCTGCACACCCCACAGGGCTCCCCTGTGTCAGAGCACTCTTACACCACTAATTTAGGGAACCACCACCTAATTAAGCCATTGCGATGCTGGAAAGAGAATCAGGAAAATAAATAATTGCAAGCACACCAAAATCTGACTGCTGAGAAGCACAGGAGTGCAGGCCAGGAGGGGTTTATGGGGCAGGAGCAGCATCCCAATGCCCCAGCCCACTGCCACCCTGCAGCCACCAGCTGTCCCACAGCAGCGCTGCCCATCCTCCCTGCAGCTCTGTGCAGCATGGGCAGGGCAGCAGCTAGGGCAGCACCCGGCTCCTCCGTGAGAGTGGGAGCCCAGAGTGTTCCTCTGGCTTCCCTGGGAGACCCCCCTGGTGGGGTCCCCAAAGACCCTCGAATGAGACCCAGGTGTCTCAGGGGCTGGATTTAGCTGCTTGGAACTATTTACCAACATTGAGAGAAGAAATGCAAGCTGCAAAAATAAATAGAGTGTAAATTAGACTGTTAGAATGTAGAATTAACAGATTTCTAGAATGTTTATATTAAGGGACGCATGGCCAAGATGGAGGATTTGGGGGTGTGGATACCTCTTCCTCCTTCTTCTCCGTGTCATCCATGCAGGGTGACATGCTGGCACTCTCAGATTGGATGGGGACAAAGCTGGACCGTTTAACAAAGTTGTATTGTATTGGGGGTCATTTGTAAATACCTAGTACGTAATTTAGACTATAAAAGATAAGTCCTGCCTCTGCCAGGCAGATTCTGCCCTGGATGTCTGGCGAGCAGACTGCTGTTGGCTGGACAAAGCATTCCTGAGATAAGGAAGAATAAACAACCATGAAAACCTCTAAGAACAGCCTCCTGCAGTCTCTCATTGATGGGCATTGGAAAGAGCTGGGCTCCAAACCACCTGCATGTCCTCCAGAGGTGATCTCAGGTCTAAGGAGACACCTTGGGCTGTGACACTTGAGCATCCCTCCCCTCTAATCACTGCCTCCCCCAGCAGCACAGGAGCTGTGCTTTCACCACCCAGAGATGCTGATCAGGGTGAACACCTTCCTGCCCCAGAGCAAGCACATGGAAGGGCCCCAGGAACATCTTCCTGCCTTTTCTGTTGCAATAAAGATTTATTATCCAGTGACATAATCACAATGTTGTAGCTCCAATAGCCCTGACCTTTTAATGTTCTTTATTTTCTGCTCTAAATTCCAGGTTTGCTGTCCCTCAGCCCAGGGTGGTTCTTTTTGCTTTCAGAGCATTTTCAGACTCGTTATTATCCATTCTGCTCCCAACTTTGCTTGGTAAGAGTGCAAATCACTTGTGGGCAGCAAGGTTGGTGGAGAGCAGGATAAAACATGCTCTCCAGGGCTCACTGAGTATGGCTGGAAGATGCTATTAATGAGGATCTGACTCCCTGGGCATTGGCTGTGCTTTTACCATGTTTGCCACCAAATGGGTAACCCATCACAGCACCAGTGGATGCAAACTGCAGGGATGGGAGCTACAAAACACCCTCTCAAGGGACGTCTGGGGATGGAATAGCAGCTAAAAAATCCCGTGGGTTTGTATCTCCCACCTCAAGGGAAGTCTAGAACAGCCCATCATATCCCAACACAAAAACCATGCAACCTTAGGATGAAAATAACTTTAGAAATGCCAACGGAAAGCAAATGCTGCTGGTGGAAAACAAGTGAGATTTTCCTCCTAGTCAAACAAACAATGACAAATAACCCACATTTACAAGCATTTCTTAAATAGTTTGTCAGGTAACAGCCCTGTGCATTTTGGAGTAGTGCAAATGGAGTTCTTCCAATAAATTCTTCCAGTCAGTCAGTTCAAATCTAAACCATCTCTTGCAGTCCAGATGGAAACCTCACCACCAAGTGACAGCAAAATCTGGGAGCAAAGAGGCTGTCATTGCTCCTTACATCAAGGCCAGGCATAAGGTTAGCAGTTTGCTCACTTCCCAATTAATTTTTTTATAGCCACGGGCTGTCAGGTGCTCTTTGCCTCTTCCTGAGGGAAGTCCCTCCTTTCATGGCAGCAGCTGTGATCCCCCAAAGCCCCTTGTCAGAGGCACAGACACAGCACAGCTGCAAGTCCTGCTGTCACCAAAGGCTGAAGGAACAGCTCCTTCCCCAAACCAAGACTAATTTCCCCTTTTTCCCCAGCTGTTTCAAACACACTCCCGGTGGCACCAGCTGGATTAGGAAAAAGAGCAGAGGTGTCTTACCACATGCCTCACACTCGGGCCAAAATCAATTATTTTTTTCCTTTTGACTATTTAGAAGACTCTAGTCCACTGCTCTAAGCTATATATTTTGTTAACATTTTATTTTAATATTATATATTTTATTACATTTTACTTAAATGTTACACCAGAAGCTTACACTTCCCACAGACCAAATGAAGCCTCAAATTAGCAATCTCTTGTTAATATTTACCAGGACTGTGGTGTTCTCTCTTCAGGAAAGACTTGGAGGTAAAACCCTTTCATTATGAATAAAAGAGCTGGGAAGGAATTGTCCCTGGCAGGGAGGGCAGGGCTGGCACAGGGTGCCCAGAGCAGCTGTGGCTGCCCCTGGATCCCTGGCAGTGCCCAAGGCCAGGCTGGACACTGGGGCTGGAGCAGCCTGGGACAGTGGGAGGTGTCCCTGCATGGCAGGGGTGGAACAAAGCTCTGCAAGGTCCCCTCCCACCCAGATCATTCTACAACTTTTTGATTCTGTGAAATGCAATCCTAAATCACATTAAATCATTTATTTAATGATCTACTGACTGTAGCTGGTACTTACTTTCTATGCATACCTTAAACAATAAGTACAGCAGACCAATACCCTCTAACTAAATTTGGCTTAAAACATCCTTTGTGGACCTGCATGTGTTGAGACAGACCCTGAGCAAGGTCTGCAGTGCACAGCCTCAGGAACTTTCAGCACAAAAACAGATATTTATTTCCTCTCACTATTTTTTGCTGCTTTGTTTGCATCACTGTCTAATGCAGTAAAGAGTTGGCTAAATTGGCCATCCTAACACTATAGATAACTTGTGGAAATGCAACATATTGCCTTCCTTTAAATTGGAATGTTTTTTAAAATTAATTGGGTTCTAATAGTGACACTGTGCACTGAGTAATTGAGTGAAAATTGCTATTACACAGAGCCTGCCATCAGCACATAATTAGTGCACTCCCAGCTCCCACTCCAGGCAGGAATCTTCATCCCTGCAAGTGCTGGGGCAGGCTGGCAAAGTGGCCTCTGCAAAGCAGGGAGGCTCCTGTGCCAGCTGCCATGTCTGCTCTAAAACAGGCATTTCCTGGGGAAACAGCAGAAAGGCTGGGCTGGAACACTCCATGGCTCCCACTCCCAGGATTGCTGCCTGTGCTTCCCTCTTCCAGCCATCCCTGCAGCTCCTCAGGCTTCAGTTTCCTTTAGCTCTGGCCCTTCACACCTGCCCTGTGCTGTTTGAAGTGTTATTTCTGATTTTGAAATGCCATTTATCCCAAAGAAGTTGGAAGTCCCAAATGGGGATGAAACCACGTCATTTAATCTCAGCTCTTTTGTTTTGACTGAACATGTTAATTCTAACAGGCTGAAAGGAATTTTCATTGCATCCAGCTCAAAATTATCCAGCTCTGTTTCACTTCAGGGCAGCACTCAGATATTTCAGCAAAGCTGATATTTGTTGGTACTGATCTGGAAATTACTTTTGAAATGCCTGAACTCCTTGGTCTGCATAATAGTGTGTGAAGCATTAAATGAACTTTCTCTCATCCCATCAGAATCTAACAGCATTCTTCAGTCACCTCCCACAGACTTCACTTTGAAACAAGCAGTGTTTTCCACAGAAGCAGAACAGGATGCTGGAAAACTCCTGTCAGCACATCCCAGGTTCTGCTGGGTATATTAGAGCCCCACCAAGGTAAAATTATTTTATTAGCATGTTATTATTATTATTCAGTTTGGATGTTACTTCACTTCTTTTCCTGCCTGTGCCACATCAAATTTTACCCATCTTTCAAATAAAATAATAACAAAAATAGAAGTAATAATAATAACAATAATAATAAGGCCACAAAGAGATTCCATCATCTCCAAGCCCAGGAAAACAAAGTGGAGTGATTTTCACGGGCAGAAAAGCTAATACATTTTGGAGCACCCAGCACTTCTCTTAATGCCAAAAATACAATACCTCAGATCACTGACCCATTTACTAAGAGTGGTATCAAATTAAATATAAGCACAGAAATGCCCTCACTCCCAAAGCACATTTTTTCCAGGTTGACACAGCAGATTAAGCACAAATTCACTTACCCCACTGTTCTATCAATACAGCAATTATTACACACAGCAGGAATTTAATCACTCTCCTGATATGCTCAGGCTGTGCCCACCACTTGTTGGGCAGAATTCCACCCCAGCCACACACCAGGAGCAGGTCCTGGCCCTCCCTTCCACAGCCAAGAGGCAAGCAAGGTTCACAGAAAGATTTTAATCATTCTATAAAGCCCAGTAAAAGGAAATTTCAGTATGGACAAGCACACCCCTGCGGTCTGTGTGGAAAATTTTACTCTACCAGCAGACAAAGAAAATTTAGATATGAACCCTAAGACTAAAAGTGTCATTTAGTTCTTTCACTTATCCAAAAAAGTCTTTTCAGCAAACAATCACCTGTAAGAACAGTTAAAACTCCAGATAACTAATGAAAATATGTCTCTTACATAGCTAAACAGGCAAGGGTTCTGGTCTCATTTTCAGATCAGATTTGTTTCAAATCCTTCAACCCCAGAAGAGATTTAGGAAATTCATATAAGTTTTTTTTGGAGAAAAGATCACTGCCCCTTAAAATCACTGGATGTCTTCTGTGTTGAACCATATGAAGGTATGTCTGTTTTCATTTCCAGCGCCCTGAGGTCCCCAAACAATCAGAAAAGATTGT
The DNA here is from genome assembly GCF_029582105.1 of Oenanthe melanoleuca. Lineage (NCBI taxonomy): Eukaryota > Metazoa > Chordata > Aves > Passeriformes > Muscicapidae > Oenanthe > Oenanthe melanoleuca. The sequence goes on along the minus strand of NC_079345.1, from coordinate 19,404,720 downwards.
GTTTCTAAATGTGGAGTTTCCTATATAGTCAGAAATAGTAAAAAAAAAAAGAAAACCCTCAGAAAAAAATGGATTCTAAACTTCCAAGTATGATAAATATGTCATTGCATGAAAATATATTATGAGAGTGACAATCAGGATTTGTACCCATTTATCTACACTAAATCATTTCTGTTTATTATCACAAAAGAAAAGAAAAACTTGTACAGATAATAACTACAGAAGCTCAGCCCAGAGCTGGGGGTATGGCCCAGGGCTGTCTCCCAGGGAAAAGACCAGCAGCACAAAAACCACCGTAAAGTTTTAAATACAAACACTGGAGCTTTTCCTGCTGTAAATTATTGACTCTGAAGAGCTTCAACAGCTGCAGAGCAGACTCAGTGTAATGAAATTCTGCCAAGTGAGACCCACTGAAATGCTAACCAATAAATATAGATTTATCAAATCACAGCTGAAGAATTACTGGTTTTGACAAAGGGATATCAGCAGTGATTACGCCGATGCTTGATCTTGGAGCAGACACCTCTGCAAGGAGCACGTGCCAGCACTGCTTCTGCTTGGCAGTCCTGCTGGCTGTTATCTCCCCCCTGGGCCTGTCTCCTGTTTTGGGGTTTGCTAGAGCTCATTTCTGCTCAAGCACAGAGTTTGCAAGTCCCTGGTAAAACTCGGCTCTGCTTGGCTGTGCTCTAACAGCATCTTGTCTTATTTACGTGGAAGCTACTGCAGTACTTTCTGTTTCTCCTGGAAATAGAACCCTCTTCATTCTTCCTTTTGATCCTGCAGGTAGAATTTGAGCAGTGGAACTGTGGGACACAAAAAGCATCCCTCAGACCTCGAGAGAGAGAGAGAGACCCTGCCTGCAAAGCAGGGCTGCAAAGCCCAGCTCCTGCTGCAAGAGTTCTGCAGGAGCTTGCTCTGCTTTCCAACGTGCTGTTAATTAAAACACCATATTAAAGCTGCTCTGGAGAGTCAGTTAATTGATTATAGATATCCTTTCAGAATGAGCTTTAGAGGCTATATTGCATTTCATAATAATGACTGGAAAATTTTGAGGTGCCTATCTGTAGAAATATGCATATATATGTATCCATGAATATGAAAACCATCCTAAATGCATTACCATAGCTGCTGTTTATGAAATAGGAGCCACTTGAAATGGTGAAATAATGAAAATCCAAGTGCAAATCAAGGCTTGCTCCTCGTTACGCAGTTCTGAAAGGTACATCGTCAGTGTATCAATCTTCCCCTATAAACACTCACAAGTGCAGATCCATAATCAGTAATGACTTGTGGAAATTCTGAAGTAGCCCTCCTGAGTGCATCCTTCTGTAACTATGCCTTGGGGCCATGATAATCAGCCTGAGCAGCAGAGAACAGATTTAAGAGCTTTCATCTTGAAGCTGATTTATATTCTTGTACTTATGTACAGTTCCTCCCCAGGTCTGCATCACCCTGTGCTAGAGTGCCACAGGAAAGCATTTCTCCAGAATTCCCACCAGAGAACCCCTCCATCTCCAAGAAAGCCTTCCAAAAATGTATCAAAGAGCAGAGGACACTCTCAAGACACTCTTGACTTATTTTATCCTCCTCATTTCCCTGAGAGGTTGCCCTGAGACCACACTCACATAATTATTTTACTACAGAAGGGGGAGAAAAAAAACCCTCACTGCACAATAATTTATAATAAATCACTCATGAACCCATCAACTTAATCTGCATTAAAATCTATTGCTACAAAGATTTCTATAGTCTGACACAAGACTTACTGAGTATAAAGGTTTGCCTGAGGGGCTGAATGTAATCAGAGAGGGACAGAATAAAAACACAACTGGCTTGTTAGTACTGCTATATAAAAACACACGAGGAACCCTTAATAATGGGGAACTCATGGGAAAAGATGGATTTCTCTTACTTGCTGTTCCCAGGACAGCAAGACCTTGCCACATTCAATTCATTTTTCACAGGGATATTCCCACTGATTTGGGGGAGACATCTGGTTTGGGCCATGGAAAGTTTGCATTCCTCAACACCTGCTTTTTGCAAAGTCTGGGAGAATTTAACACAGGAAATTAGGTAGACTGGATAATGATTAAATTATCTGAAGCTGCAAAATGTCCTTTTCCTTATTCCTTCAGTAAAAATACTCCACAAAAATACCTGAACCCACAACAATGGAGCTACAGATGGATACAGGTGGATAATAAATAATGCTGATGCTTTTGTGAAGTCTCTCTTCCCTTCTGCAAGCTCCACTTCCTGACCAAGCCAGGTCCACACAGTGAAGGACAGAAAAGCTGCTCCTGATGAGAGACCACACTCTGGAAAAGCAGGACAACACTTCCTTCTCCAGTACCTGAGGACTTTGACTTGTGGGCTTTTAACCTTATTCTCATGTTCTGTCTTTTTAACCTGATGAATACAGTAGAACACTGGTTTTGCAGCCCCTACTCTATTTGCAGATATTGACTCCTATATTGACTGCACTGGGGTGATCCCAGCCCCAGGAATCACAAGCAGGGGCTGCCACAGTGAATCCCAGTTGGTACAAATGCCAGGAATGCCATTTGCAGCTGCAGAGTGATGGGGCACCCATTACTCCCACCTGGAGCTCTCTGCTGCTGGGGACAGAGGGCAGTGACTCGGTGATGTGGCTGCAGCTGTGCACAGCCCTGTCTCCTCCCTCCCTCGTGCTGGGCTGCCTTCCCAACACCTCCAGAAAACCCATTGCCCCCCAGAAGCCCTCTTGCTCAGAGCACTGTGCACTGAGCTGGTTGCACTTATTAATTGGGGAATGGTGCTGATGTTGGGGAGGAGGTGTTTGGTGGGAGCTGCTTCACCAAGGGAGAAATCCCACAGCTGAGGGTGGGGAAAAGCTGGAGCATCCTCAGCCAGACTGAGCCTAACCACAGACATTCTGCCTTGCAAGTGAACTACACACGGTGTGCAACTAATTTTAATCCTCCACAAAGTGGGAGACTGGTCTTTTCACAGCACAAAGTGGGATGCAGCATGAATGAGGCTGAAAACAAACAAAGGAAACTGGAGAATGGGAAATGGTGTTTATCAGGAGGAAGCAGGGAAAGCAAGAACACAAAATCCAGCTGCCTGGAGAATGAGGCTCCCTGAAGCAGGCTACCTTTATTGTGACTCCTTTCTGTTACATAAACATCAGAGTCTATCTTGGTTTTTCACTGCTGCTGACTCAGAGGGCCAGACACTCCACATCAGCTGCAGCTTTGGGGGATAAATTGCCAGCTAAAACACATTCTGCAGCATGCTGGAGAGTGAGAAGTAATGATGATTTCCCTCCTGCCCATTGCCAGACAGGCCCAGCTCTCCCCTGGTGTTCTTACCCATGCAATGACAGCAGAACTGCCAGTTCTGGGCTGTCCTACAGCTCTGATGACAAGGTTCATTTTCCAAATGGCCTTACAGCTGATCAGCTATTTGCAAGTGACCACCCTGTCCTTTACAGCCCTGTTCCACAAGGAGAATTTCATCCACTGAAGTATTTTTATTATGCACAAAATAAGCCAATGTATTAACATTCGCACAGACACTTGAGTTGGCACAAGTATATCCAAACAGATTTTTCCTTAGATTTAACTCTCAAATTCTGCCTGCCCCACCCATTAAATTCCATTGATTTCTACTCCCACTCAATCGACCACTTCCTGAATGTTTCTGTTAAGGAAATAAAAAAACACTGTCGTTTTTTTCACACAACTGAACTTTCTGCAAGTTTCTTCGTAAAACTTCTTCCTCCTCAAATGTTTATTTTCTCAGACCCTGTGCTGTGTGCCAAGCCTCACCTGTGGCTGCCCAGCTCTGGGCCAGGCAGGCTCTGTGTCCTTCCCTGGCATCCATCTCTGCCTGCAGTTTTGTTCAGCTCCCCCCTTCCCCCTCACTCATTATCTTGCCATGGATTGAGCATTGCTTGGAATACATCATCTCGTTGCTATCTGTCAGCCTGGGCTGCCTTCTGCTGAAGACATATGGAGAGGCATTCTTTCTCCTTGAGGGGTGACCAAGCAGACAAGGCTTTGGGAGCAAACTCTCCTCAATAAAAACGGGAATTGTGCAGCTCAGGGAGCCCGGCTGCAGGAAATTGCACAAGCCCAGACAAAAGCATTTCTCCCCACTGACCCAAACAATGTTTGCTGGGCTGATGATTAATATTGCTCCTTAAAACTGTTTTTCCTGCTAATGGAGTTGGCCTGCAGGAGTGGAGCTGCCCAGGGCAGCCGAGTTCTGTCTGCAGCTGGAACGTGGCTCCTCAGGTGTGGGACCAGAGACAGCCAAAGCTCAGGAACTCAGCAAACTGATCCAGCCAGTGCTAATCTGCTCCTCGAGATACCATGGTCACATAACACCCAGAATTCCATTAACCCAGGAGATTTCCACCACTTCTCCCTTCCTCCTCACAAATAAAAGTAAATGAGATCCAGTTTTTCCTCACGTGTTCTTCTCGCCACCTTTGTTGTGCTTCAGGTCTGTTTCTTGTCTGATTCATTAAAGTGCCTTGATGCACAACGGATTAAGTACTTAAATAAATAGTTCACTTTTCCTCTAAATTGCAAAAGTGATTGCAATTTTTTAAGCTGTTTGCAGAAAACATTTTAAAAAGATAAACATCCCATTCTTTCTGCAGATATAGAATATTTTTTCATGGCCCAACTTTCCATAAAAAACACCTACAAGGACAAAAGTTGTAAAAAAGGAAAGAAATTATTTTGAATTCTTGCTTTGAATGACATTGCAACAGTTTCAGACCCAATGGGTACAAGGTTGAGCTCCTCAGAGCCAGACTGGCAGCTCAGCCTTGTGCAGAAAAGGGGTTCTGCTGCAGGGGACAATCCCTGCCTGTGTCAGGGACAGCATCCTTGGGAGGGGAAAGGAGCAGCTCTCACACTGAGTTCACTGCAGGCCCAGGTACCAGGATGGATCAGCCCCATTCCAGCAGGAGTCTCTTGCCTGGCAGAGTCTGCCTGTGGAAACAATGCAGGAATATTTGCTTGGACACTGCTTATTTCAGTATGAAACACGCTGGCCAAACATTTCCCTTATGTTATTTTCATGCCCCAGGGCAGTCTCAGATGGGGATTGATGTCATTTTCTTGAAATATTTGCTGTAAAATAAAAGCTGCTTGTTTTTCAGCCAAGGAAATCCAGCCTGGGAAATACAGAGAGGCTGAATTTGGCATTTTCTCCCGTGGGCAGCACATCCTGGCCCTGGCTGCACTCCCCAGCTGGGTTTGCCCTGCAGCCCTGCCACAGCTCCAGAGCCACATGTGTGATTTCTGAGTGCATGGAGCCTCAGGGAGAAGCCAATCACTCTGGGCTCCCTGCAGAACTAAAAAATAGAAACCAGCATCTCAAAGAGGTATTTCAGCCCATGGGAACTATTGACCAGACTTTTTGCCATCACCTTCACAGAGACTCCTGATTTGGGAGACTTATACAGTTGCTTAATGTTAAAATCCCCAAAATTAAATCCCCAAAGCCAACCCAAAACAAGCACCAGAGAAGTCAGTATTAGGCCCCTGTGACCACACAGGCAGCTCTTTGTTGAAATAAATCTCTCCTCATAAATCTATAAGAACAGTCAATAGGAATCATTGGATAAAGATCCAATTTCCCCTTTTATAATCCTGACTGAAGTTAAATCTCTTCTTCAAATTTACCCTCTGTTGCTGCTGCATGTCCCAGCTAATTGCATTATCCCTGATAAAAGCACCTGGCTCCTGCCCCTGCTGGGCTCAGGGCAGCTCCAGGGCCCCAGATCCTCGCTCTGGGCACAGAAAACCTCATGCATCCCAGCTCAGGAGATGCAGGGCTCACATCAGGTGGCTGTTTTCAGCTGACAGGTTCCAGACACAGCCAAGCACTTCATATTTCAAAAATATAACACCAAAATGTGCCCTGTGATGAGTTTTAGGTGCAGTTCAAGCCTCTCAATTCCATCTGCATCTGCTCAGTGCTGTTGGCCTACAGAATTTTGTCAGTCCTTCCTCGCTGCCTCTGGCAGGCACTGCCACTGTCAGAGCATCTCTGTGCTTTGGGCTGTCCTCAGTAGCCAAACTAGGGATGAGAACAATTCCTCATCACCTTCTCCAAATATGAGGTTTTTTAAAAATAGTGACAAATTCTCACCTGTTAGAAAAGATTGGAATTTTAAATATATCAATAGCCTGCACCTGCAGATTTCATTTCAAAAGACCCCTAAAATATCAAAAGAAGCATTTCTAAGTGTTAGTAGTGAGAGACAGAACTCTGGGAATGAAGGGATGGAGGAAACTTTTTCCCCTGATAGCCTGAGGAATGAGCTGTCCATATTGCAGGGAGAAAATGAAACTCCAGGATGGGAAATGTAAAGTAGATTCATAAGTGCATTAAAGGAATTCAGAGTCTATTTCAGGTGAAGGAATACAAATAATGATTAGGAAGGGAAAAAAAAAAAAAAAAGCTCTTGGCTCGAGCATGTGAAAGTAAGCAGTGATTCCTCACTCAGGAATGTTTCTGTATTTTCAGCTCAGAAATGTCATAATCCAGGTGCAGCTGGTATATTTAGTGACATCCATAGATCTTCCTATTTTAGTTTTTAATATCTAAGGTTACCTTTGCCAAACACTTCTAAAGCATTCAGGGCCATTTTCTCCCTCTCTAAATAGCTAGAAAAGCAAACACTTTTGTAATAACCTCTGTCATAGTCGTCAAAAAATCCCAAGGAATTTAATTTGACAGAGTCTCACAGGCGTGAAGGGTCACTTCCCATGCCACTGACTAGACAGGAGAGACAAATCCAAGAGAAAAAAAGTGGATATTTCTCTTTTCTACCAGCAAATGGGCAACCCAGGAATACAGAGATCTCCTGCAGCAGCAGTACAGAAAACATCCACTAACTTGATAAGAAGGAATTAAAGCAACTATACAGAAAATGGGTAAGAGAATTGTGAGCTGATAGAAACCAATCACTACCTATAAATCAGCATGAAAAACCAGAAAGGCTACTCAGCCCAAACACAGCCTGGGAAAACAGAGCAGAGTTTTCCTCAAGAACAGAAGGGCACTGATCAGAACTGGATTGCAAGAGGCACAACCATCACCATGGAACTGCAGACGGAATTTCAGGCAGGCTGAAATGAAATGAAATGAAATGAAAAGAAATGAAAACCATTTATTCAAGGGATCACCCCGATGGAACAAGGGATCCCAAATTTGAGAAGGTGCAAATGCAGCACATTAACCAACAGTGCAGTGCTAGGAAGATTTCCTCAGTGATATTTCTGTAGAATTTACAGTATTTTTATGTTCCTTTTTTTTTTTTTTTTTTTTTTTTTTTTTTTTTAATTAAAAAGGAGGGGCAAAACAGTGATTTCATTTCTCCTTAACCCTTTAGAGTCACAAGTGTGCTCTTGAAGAACAGTTTTTGCTCTGCATGATTGCATGATGCCAGCAATTCAGAGTGATGCTATGCTAGGGCCTCTCTCATTTCCCCTTTTCCTCCAATTAGACAATATTTTAAAAGCACTTCCCAGAATAAATGCTGGCACAAGACCCTGGCCATGGATTCAAGGTCCTGACTGTGCACATGCAGCACAGTGGCCCTGGGACCCTGCTGCTCCCTCTGGCAGGAGATGTGGGCCTGTGCCCAAAGCACAAGGAAACGTGATGGAGTTCCTCAGGGCCTGGAGCTGATTGCAATTTATGGCTTCAGAGAGCTTGGAAAGCTCCAGACATTTCCTTAGAGGTCACAATCCCATTCATCCCCTGCAGCACAGCTTTTGTTTGTTTAACTTTCCTTGTATGTTTTACATTCCTTGTTTGTCAGCCATGAAAGCTACCTGGGTAACCATAAATTGTAGCTAATATGGAAATTTCCCCAACATCAGCCAGTTTTATTAAATCCCCAGGTTTTCTTTAAAATACAGAGTGGAAAAGATGATGCTCCACGGTCAGGTTTTTTTAATGCATAACAGACCAAGTGCACTGAACTGCATGGATTACTCCACAAGCTGTACAGGAATATCAGAGAGGCAATTTATGAGACATGGCTATTATAAAATATAACCATAAGCATATTAATGACATCTGTTCGTTAGAGGGCATTGACAATGCTTGTTCTGCAGCCTGTGACCCCCTGTCCTGGGCAGCCCGTGTGCCTCTCCCAGCTTTCTCTGCTGTTTGTGTTTGCTGTTTGCTCCCATGGATGGCATTTGGTCACTCTGGGTGAGGTCAATCCAGGCCAGCAGAGCCCAGGGCTCTCCCTGTGTTCCACAGCCCAGGCTGGGCTCCTCCAGCCCGAGCTGCCAGGGAGGAGAAAGCAGGAGGCAGATTGATCTCAGTAAATGATAAGCCCAGCTCACTAAACGCCTAACACTTGCAAATCAATTAGAGCAGGGCAGAGATGGAATGATACATGATTTCTGCTAACAAAGACTTGCAAAATATTACTCTCATAGGCTTCATTTCCTTTTTTGATACATTTGGAATAATATTTGCTTCCTCGAGACTGAAACGTCTGAGTCCAGGGCAGGAACATTGAATCACGAGTAGTTTTGACAGTATTCATTCAGACTATTTCTGTGAATGCAAACAAATTTCACAAGTGCACTAGGGCTCTGAGAAAGGTGTGTTTGCCTTCTTCCTGATTTCTGGTTCATATATCCATTGCATTTAAAAGAACAGAAAGTTCCCAAAGGATTGGATGGAAGATTGGGAAGACCACAGGTCAGTTAGAGTGTGACTCAACATCCCCACATCCAGGCAGTTCTGCCTCCCCTCCCTGTTCCTGCAGAGATTGTGATCACTGCACAGCCGAGCAGGGAAGGCTTTGTTCTCCTGGAAAGGTGTTTTTACAACATGTGCCTTCAAGACAATGGTTGGTTTATATTTTCCTTTTTCTCCTTCATGGTAAATGCTGAACTTTCACCCAGACACTGGTACCTAAATGAAGCTGCAACTGAAGATCAGAAATGTTTTCTCCCATCAAAAAATAAAGTCTTCAGCAAACTGGAACTAATGATTTTCTACTTTTATCTTTGCAGAGAACAAGACTTGAGGCTGACAACTCTGCATAAACCACCAGCACCCCCTCAAACAGCCCATTTCCACCCCATTTCCTCACACTTCTCAAAAACGGTGTTAAGCAAAATTTTGACTTTTTGTTCACAGGGATGATAGGCCATGTATCTTCATTCAAATTTATCTCCATTTGTTTCTTAGTCTCAGGAGCAAGTTCTTGAGAATAACTGTTAATTTCAGCCCACTTGCAGGGAAGTCAAGGCATTAATAACTTAAATTAAGCCACAAAGATATTCAGACCTACACACAAACTAGCTGCCAGAAAAGATACGTGTCTCTTCTTCCCCACACTGAGAATTTATTATTTTCAGCAAAAATCTTTTCAATAATCCCTCTCTTCTAAAAATACTCTGTTTTAAATATTTTTTGCACCCCAGAGACCAATCCTGTACAGACTAAGCCCCATCTCTCAGTCAAGTGGTGCTGAAGTGTTGATACCAGCTTAACCCACCCTCGCAGAGACTCCCATTTTCCATTCTGTTTAGAATTCTGCAGGGTAGCTTCAGTTCCCCAAAGCAAACATCTTGGAGATACAGAAATCACTTCTTAACAAGCAAACACATTATCATGGAGATACAGCTTCCCATTGCCTCCACCCAGCATTTCCCAGGATAATCCCGACCTCTGCTCCTGCATCTCCTAAGAGGTGTAAATATTCCTCAAGAAACCGAGGGGATGTTTAAAACCCTTCAGCAACTCCCTTGAAAATAAGAATCAAACAAGCAAAAATCTGTCACAGTGGTAGGAGACAGGAGGAGCCAGGCTTTCTGAAAATACCAGTCCGGGATTCTCTATCAATGAGAAGTTTGCAGAGGTAACCTCAGTGCTATAAAACAAGTTCCAGGCTGACATTACCCAAATGAATTTTTAGATTTCAGCTGACTGCAGTGCATTGGCTGCTTCCCCCATCATGCAAAGGTCAATAACTCCCTCAGTGTGCAAGCCTGTGGTGGGAGATGTGGGAGATGAGTGACACGAGTGCTCTGCCTCTTCATCTCACCACGGAGCTTTGGAAACCTTCTCTGGAGATACTGAGAACCCTGCAACAGTGACAGCTCACAGAAACACTGTTACAGAGTCTGTAATAGTCACACTCTGTCCCTGGCTGATTAGGAGTGGCGAATAATGCAGCAACACACACACCCGACTCCTAAGCAGCAAGAAGAAGCGATTTATTGAAAAGCCATGGCGTTTATATCAGATAGATTGTGCTAAATAAAGTAAAAAAGACTTGTTGGTGCAAGAAGGCAACACCTTTTTGAAAACATGCTTTGTGCAAAACATCACGGGACACTCGCATGGCTCGGTGGTCAACACCAGGTGTTTGTCTGTGTTGTTCTTTCTTCTTTCTCTTGTTTTGTCTCTGAGAAAGATCCCCAGCCTGGGAAAGGTCCGAGCTGGAGCTGAGAAAGCCAACAGCCTGGGAAAAATCCAGGTTGGATCTTTCCACGAGCCTTCAGCAGTGTCCACACACACTCCCTCTCCTTGCTCTGCAGCAATGGAGGCTCACTGAACTCATCCCACACTTCAGGGATCCCAGGCTTGCCTGCTCCTCTCCAGCACCAGCCATTGCACCCTGGACAGAGGGATTCAGGCACAGGGAATGAAGCACACGGGTGTTCTTCCCTCTAGCTGTGCTGCAAACCCTTCCACCTCTCTAATTGTGCTACAAACCTTTGTCCTTCATTAACAAACCCTTCCCCTCTTTATGGTGTTAACAAACCCTTGCACCCCTTTAGCTGTGCTCACAAACCCCTGCAGCTCTTCAGCTGTGCTGCAAACCCTTGCACCTCTTTGATTGGCCTCACAAACCCTTGTCCCTCTTTATTGTGCTCACAAACCCCTGTCCCTCTTTATTGTGTTAAGAACCCCCTGTCCCTCTTTAATTGTGCTCACAAACCCTTCTCCTTGTTACTTGTGCTACAAACTCTTGTTACTCTGCGACTGTGTTCACAAACCCTTGCAACTCTAACAGTGCTACAAACCCCTGTTCTTTAATCGTGCTACAAACCTTAGTCCCTCTTCATTGTGTTAGCGAACACTTCCCCTCTTTAATTGTGCTAACAAGCCCTCGAAACTCTTTAGTTTTGTTAACAAACCCTTGTCCCTCTTTATTGTGCTACAAACCCTTGTCCCCCTTTCCTGTGCTCAGTGTTTCACTGGTGACAAACACAAATAACAATCAGGGACACACCTTGGCACAACATCCAGTCCAAATCATGGAACTAAAGAGCCAGGGCCCCTGGGGCACTGGACTGCCCTCACTGCTCATATCATCTCCACATCATCTCCTGGCAACAAGGGCAAGCCCCTTTTAAAAAAGAAAATTAAAATGCTCGCTAAGATAATTAAAGATCATAGGCTAAGACTAAGAAAATGATGATAAGGTTAAACGCTGGTGTGAGTTACTCAGAATTTATGTGCAGGGTTAGTAGCTGCATTTTAAAGTGATGTTCCAACACCTGAAAAGATAAAGGAACTGCTCCTGAGACTAAAAGGTACAGCTGGAAGGGCAAGCATAAAACATTTATACCTCATCGTTTTGGTGGAGGAAAAAAATGTGGAAATATATGAGATTAAGAAAACAAAGGAATATGCAGGGAAAAGAAATTGGTTGCATTTTGCTGTGGACAAATGATGATATAAAATGGTAAACCTGGCATGCAGCCCAAAGCAGCTCCACATTGATCCAGGCAGAGGAATGAAGGCAAGGTAACCAGCTGAAAGTTAACTTGATTATGCAGATTATGAAGAAAAACAGTCATAATTCTTCACTTTCCCCCTCTGTCCCCTGCTCCCAGTTTGGACTTAGAGGAGAAAGCTGTAATTTTACTACAAGAAAAAGTAATGTTTCCTCTCAAATATATATTTTATATAAAAAAGTGATGTTAGAATAGACACACTGTGCCATCTTACAAGAGTTACAGCTGTAGACCAGCTGCCAGATTTCAACTGTACGACCCACCAAAGCCTTACATGCTTTCTTGCATGCTGCACCTCTGAGATTTCATACATTTCTGACTTATTACATTCTTCTTCTGTTTTCCCTGTCTCCCTCATGCCACCTCTGACACACAGCATGTGCTCTAGAAAAAATTAAAATAGAAAGCTCCCAAAAAAGGGATTCTCAAGGATGAAACCCTCCCCAGTTGTAGGGAGTACAAATAGATTCCAGAGAAGTATCACAACAGAGCCTGGAAATAAGGGGGGAAGCTGCTCAGTGCCCAGGGATTTTTGGTCTGAAATAGGGATATTGCTGCCCCAGCAGCTTCTGGGTTCATTCAGCAGCAAACAGGGGAGGCCTCATGGGGGGTGGGAGGAAGAAAGTTCATTGTTTGTGCACGTCAGGCTGAGAACTCACTTGCAAAGGAAGAGTGATTTCATGAGAGGCTGGATCGGAGCCCCAGAGATTTGGGTTCTGTTCTTGAGCACATCCTTAGGCAAAGCACAGCCCTGATGCCTTAGGACTTTAGCTTTTATATGTTTTATATATTTACAATCCTGCAAGTCTTTAGTGTATCACTCTAAACTCCATGTACAGTGGGAGCTGCTGCTCTCCCATTTTGGTCAGACACAGCAATTCCTCTCTGGGCTGGGAACCAGGGACACCTCACTGCCTCAGGCCCTGAGAGATGGAAACAAAAGTGAGTTGGGGGAGCAAAGGTGGGGTAAATTGCTTCATTACCTGAAGCTGTAATTGGAAGATTAACTCCCAATATGAAAATGGACCAAAATTTATAAAAATGTGAATACTCATGACCCATTGTTCATTTTGTGTGTAGCCCCTGGGGTGCTTCATCTGCCCTAAATGTACCTGAAGGCTCTTCAATAAATAGAACTGCTTTTTATTCCCTTACTTTTGTCTGGCCTCTGTTTTTAGGTAGTCCCAAAAAGGCATCAGCCCTGCCTGGAAATGGCAGCAATGTTTTCCATCCTCTGCATTCCTGCAGCACATCCTTAAGGGCAGGGAGGGTCCCTCTGCCAGCACCTGCCAGGGCCATGTCCTGCTGTCCCCTGGGCAGTGCAGACAGCCCCAGAACACCCCGTGCTGCTGTGACATCCCCCCAGCACCCTCCATCCCCAAACCCACCCTGCAGCTCAGGTCACCCAGCTCTGGAAACCCCACGAGCACGTTGGGGTATATAAAGTTATATTTCCTAACCATGGGTGCTCTCACTGAACTTGCCCCTTTTGCTAAAACTCCTCAGTTGCTGGAGGAACACTCAGGCAGGTGCAGTGATTCTGAAGAGCCTCTGTGTCTGCAAGGGAGCAGAGAGCTGAGCTAACCCTGAAGAATGTGAATCACCTTCCCCATGTTGTGTCCTCGTTAGTCAGGCTCACTAAATATGATTCTCAATAATACAATGAAAATTGGAAAGAGCATAAATAGATTGGATTTCACATGAGGCTGAGCAGCAGAAGAGCTGCACTATTAATCTGACTCCACCAAAATGTGAATTTGGACCTGACACCCTGCAGCCATTGGTCAAAAGCAGCAGCCATTCATCACTGGAAGAAATGGCAGCTGAGCTCCAAGTTCAAATACAGGCAGAACTCCCTAGAAAAGTGTTTATTCTGTGCTGAAAAATGGGGATTGGCACAAAAGAAAAGCTATTAAAGAAATACACACACAGAGGATTTGAAAAACATAGACAGATACCAGGATCTTCAGGATCGATGCAGAACATATGAAAAACAGGAACACAGCTCATTTATCCAGAACACTCTTGCTGCATCAACCACAGGTCCAACTGAATGTTTTCAACAAAAATGCCACCTTAAGAAAAGAATAAATATAATGAAATATAATATTAATATAATAAATAGAGTAAAAAACCCCTGACCTCATCTTCTACTAACTCCCCTTTTTTTTTCCTATCTTGTGGTCTAAAAATTGGATTGGACCTTATAACTTTATTTATTGCAATTTGAAAAGCCTCTTAACCTGAGTGCAAAAGAGCACTAAAAGTATCCTTCAAACTTCAGGAAAAAAATGACTTTGTAAATATGAAATATTCTAAAATTGTATTCTGTCAGAGAGCTCACATAAATCTAGATAGAAATACCATATCTCAAGATTTAAAGAAGGGTGTAATTCCATTTTTAAGGGCAGAAAATACATGTTGATATTTTCATATCTCACACATCCAGGTGTGTGGATCTGCACCACGTTCAAGGTATTTTTCCCATATGGGGCTGATTTTCCAGTGCATGCTGTGTGCTCATCAGCATGTTTGAAATCACAAATAAAACAATAATAATAAATGAATCCCTCTTTTGTAACTCTACTCAAACATTGTCAACAAGCTCTGGGGTCATTTAATGCAATGTGTACATAAACTAAAGAGCATTATTTGCCTTTTAGAGTAAAAGCATTCTAAGAGGATTCCTCAGCTTTCAGTTACACAACAGATTTAATAAGCTGTCTGTCTATAGGATGTGTTGTGAAATTGCACAGATATCACTGTGAATGAACTCCAGAGAAACACAGGAGAAGGCAAACAGCTGAAGGAGCTGTTGCATTATAGATTTACTTCTGTTGTTATTTTTTCCTGTTTGAATTATACAAAGTGAAACCAAATGTTCTGGAAAATTTTAAACTCTACAAAAATGAAGTAATTTTACCTTCATGTTCTAGTTTTGAATGGGAATGAGTTTTGGAAAACCTGAAAAATCTCTATAAGGTTGGATTTCAGGTCTCCACAGAGCTCTGCTGACCTATATGTTTGTTCAAATGCACGACATTTAACTGGCACCTTGCTGTGTTTTTATTGCAAAAACTTCAAACCATTTTTTGCCAACTCAGCTTATTGAAGGTTGGCAAGATGCAGATCTGAGCCCTGAGGCACCTTTTGCAGAGGTGTTGTTTTCAGGGTGCTTTTGATTTGGGTTTTGTTGGGGATTGGTTGGGGGTTTTTTGTAAATATCATACAATCATCAGCTTTTAAATATTAGCAATAATTGCTTCATTTTCCCTTTTACAGTTTAGAAATTATAAATGAAATCAATCTGTCCCCCAGGAGTCCTAAAATCTAACAAAAACCTCCTTCAGAAGCCCATGTTCACAAGAGAGTGACACAGAGATCCTAAGTAGAAGTGAGTTTACAGAAACCCTTTATGAGCCAATTTCTCAATGCTAAAGCTAAGAGAGTGGTGCAGAGGAATTTTAAAACTCTAGTTCATGTTTTAGGTTTAATACACCCTCTTGAAAGAAGAGGTCAGGGGAAAAAAGAGGGAATCTTTGTGAGCAAAGAGTGGCTGGAGCTGCTCAAAAATGGAGAATGAGCAGGATGGAGATTTCCCTTCCCTCTTCCTCCTTCACTCCCAATCCTTGTGACCTGTGAGGCTGTCCAATCATGCAGTGCATCCAATCTCACTGAAATTCAGAAAAAAATCAAAATGATGGAGAGATAATCTGGGATTTTTTTAGTCGTATTTTCAAAGCCCAGAGAAAATACAATTGGGGGGAAACAATTGGATAAATTCCCAATGCCATACCTGGGACAATTCCTAGGGCAGTGTGATGAGCAGTTCAGTCAGAAGCTGAAAAATGATTTGGCAACAAAATGTCTTGTAAAGGGCAGACCAGAAATTCAGCCAACCCTCTTTGCTCCCACAAATTCCACATCCAGAAAGTTCAACCAACCCTCTTTGCTCCCACAAATTCCACATCCAGACAGTTCATCCATCTCTCTTTGCTCCCACAAATTCCACATCCAGAAAGTTCAACCAACCCTCTTTGCTCCCACAAATTCCACATCCAGAAAGTTCAACCAACCCTCTTTGCTCCCACAAATTCCACATCCAGAAAGTTCATCCATCTCTCTTTGCTCCCACAAATTCCACATCCAGAAAGTTCAACCAACCCTCTTTGCTCCCACAAATTCCACATCCAGAAAGTTCAACCAACCCTCTTTGATCCCACAAATTCCACATCCAGAAAGTTCATCCATCTCTCTTTGCTCCCACAAATTCCACATCCCAGTTCCTGCCCTAAAGCCCAGTAACTCACCCACACTTCCCAGCACTCCCAGGTTTTACCTCTCTGATGCATCACACACAGAGGAAAAACTGACAGATGCAAAAATTTCTTATTAATGAGAGATTATCTCCATGAATACAGTGCTGGAACAACAGAAAAACTGGAGTTTTGTCAGGCTGGACAAGTGAAAGGACTTGATTTCTGTGTTGAGTTTTTTATTGATGGGGGAAAACCCACAAGGGCCTCTTATTGCAAGGCTTAATGCTGTTTCAGATGCAATTTATTATTAGTTTTATTATTATTAGTTTTTCTGTAGTTCAAGATGAGACATTATCTGGAATGTATCACTACCCAGCTTTGATACCATCTTTGCTTTCAATGCTGTGCTGCATAATGTTTGTTTCATCCTGATTTTAAGTGATCATGCAGGAATGCATCATTTTATTGACTTTATATGTACTTTGGATTAGGAAAAAAAATAAAGAGAAACATTCTATTGCATTCTGGGAATTAGGATAATAATAAGAAAATATTCAGTTTAAATATAATAGAAATTTGTTATTGAAAATTGCTGTGAGGGACAGTTGCACTTGAAGTTGTTTCACAAATTCCAGGAAAGCAAGGCTCCCAATTGCTCTAAATCAACCAGTCATGAGACAAAAAAAAAATCTGTGAAATCCCCAGTTTGGTGTCCAAGCAGGGCTCCTCCTCAGCAGAGCATCCCCAGCTTATCATGAACTAGAATTTGTGCATCTTATCATGAACTAGAGCCACTAAGGGAATAAAATGCCTCCTTTATTTAGTCATCATGGTCAGACAATTTCTTCTGTAAAGAATCTTCACCAAAAAAAAATAAAAAAATAAAAAAAAAAAAAAGGAAAACTAGAATTTTATTAAAGGAGGTGTAACAATGAACTATGGCACTGACCTGCAAATAATTAATATTTCTTTTCCAACTGATTGAAACTTATAAGGCCAAAAGTACTTGAAAGAAGCTACTAGAAACTTAGAAATAAGAGAAAAGGGTTTGTAATCCAACAACATTAGCTACATTAACAGATTTAAAGTTGGGTTAGTCACAATATGCAGCCCAGAAGAGCCAAGCCTACAGCCCAAGAGGTTACCTCACATTGCTGTAAAAGAAAGGAGAGGGGGAAAAATAATTTTAAAAATCCCATTCATTAAGTTATATCTCTCTGAGGCTTTTCTCTTTCAAACCAAAATTTGCAATTAGTGATTATTCAGCTGCAAGGCAGAGAACTCACCTAACTACTCCCTGCCCAAGATGAACCAGTGTGGGGATCAGCCCTTGCTGGGATGATAAAAAACTGACCTGTGGAGGACAGAAAAAATGCCAGGATATTGGCAATGTGCTGCCAGGCTGCACGTACCCCACTGGAACTGAGACTGGCATGGAAGTGACTGAGGAACACAGAGATTCCTGTTTCACCCCATTACATCTGCCTGTTCCAGGGATTCTGGGCTCACAAAGCAGGAACAGAATGCCAGCAGAGAAGGGCAGTCCCAGCTCCCCCAGCACATCCCAGCTGCACTTTCCCCCTGCACAGTGTAAGGGCTCTGTTCTGCACAGGGTAAGGGCTCTGTTCTGCACAAGGTGAGGGCTCTGTTCTGTACAGGGTGAGGGCTCTGTTCTGTACAGGGTAAGGGCTCTGTTCTGTACAGGGTGAGGGCTCTGTTCTGCACAGGGTAAGGGCTCTGTTCTGCACAAGGTGAGGGCTCTGTTCTGTACAGGGTGAGGGCTCTGTTCTGTACAGGGTAAGGGCTCTGTTCTGTACAGGGTAAGGGCTCTGTTCTGTACAAGGTGAGGGCTCTGTTCTGCACAGGGTAAGGGCTCTGTTCTGCACAAGGTGAGGGCTCTGTTCTGTACAGGGTGAGGCTCTGTTCTGTACAGGGTAAGGGCTCTGTTCTGCACAGGGTAAGGGCTCTGTTCTGTACAGGGTGAGGGCTCTGTTCTGTACAGGGTAAGGGCTCTGTTCTGTACAGGGTAAGGGCTCTGTTCTGCACAGGGTAAGGGCTCTGTTCTATACAGGTTAAGGGCTCTGTTCTGTACAGGGTGAGGGCTCTGTTCTGTACAGGGTAAGGCTCTGTTCTGTACAGGGTAAGGCTCTGTTCTGCACAGGGTAAGGGCTCTGTTCTATACAGTGTTAAGGCTCTGTTCTGTACAAGGTGAGGGCTCTGTTCTGTACAAGGTGAGGGCTCTGTTCTGCACAGGGTGAGGGCTCTGTTCTGTACAGGGTGAGGGCTCTGTTCTGTACAGGGTAAGGGCTCTGTTCTGCACAGGGTAAGGGCTCTGTTCTGTACAGGGTAAGGGCTCTGTTCTGCACAGGGTAAGGCTCTGTTCTATACAGGTTAAGGCTCTGTTCTGTACAGGGTGAGGGCTCTGTTCTGCACAGGGTGAGGGCTCTGTTCTGCACAAAGTGAGGGCTCTGTTCTGTACAGGGTAAGGGCACTGTTCTGTACAGGGTGAGGGCTCTGTTCTGTACAGGGTAAGGGCTCTGTTCTGTACAGGGTAAGGCTCTGTTCTGTACAAGGTGAGGGCTCTGTTCTGCACAGGGTGAGGGCTCTGTTCTGCACAAGGTGAGGGCTCTGTTCTGCACAGGGTGAGGGCTCTGTTCTGTACAGGGTAAGGGCTCTGTTCTGTACAGGGTAAGGCTCTGTTCTGTACAAGGTGAGGGCTCTGTTCTGCACAAGGTGAGAGCTCTGTTCTGCACAGGGTGAGGGCTCTGTTCTGTACAGGGTAAGGGCTCTGTTCTGTACAGGGTGAGGGCTCTGTTCTGTACAGGGTAAGGCTCTGTTCTGTACAAGGTGAGGGCTCTGTTCTGCACAAGGTGAGAGCTCTGTTCTGCACAGGGTGAGGGCTCTGTTCTGTACAGGGTAAGGGCTCTGTTCTGTACAGGGTGAGGCTCTGTTCTGTACAGGGTGAGGGCTCTGTTCTGCACAGGGTGAGGGCTCTGTTCTGTACAGGGTAAGGGCTCTGTTCTGTACAGGGTAAGGGCTCTGTTCTGTACAAGGTGAGGGCTCTGTTCTGCACAAGGTGAGGGCTCTGTTCTGCACAGGGTGAGGGCTCTGTTCTGTACAGGGTGAGGGCTCTGTTCTGCACAGGGTAAGGGCTCTGTTCTGTACAGGGTAAGGCTCTGTTCTGTTCTGCACAGGGTAAGGCTCTGTTCTGTACAGGGTGAGGGCTCTGTTCTGTACAGGGTAAGGGCTCTGTTCTGTACAGGGTAAGGGCTCTGTTCTGTACAGGGTGAGGGCTCTGTTCTGTACAGGGTGAGGGCTCTGTTCTGTACAGGGTAAGGGCTCTGTTCTGCGTACAGGGTAAGGCTCTGTTCTGTACAGGGTGAGGGCTCTGTTCTGTACAGGGTGAGGGCTCTGTTCTGTACAGGGTAAGGGCTCTGTTCTGTACAGGGTAAGGCTCTGTTCTGTACCATGTAAGGGCTCTGTTCTGCACAGGGTAAGGGCTCTGTTCTATTCTGCACACAGGACACCAGGGCTCCCAGGGTGCAGCTCCCTGAGACAGGGCAGAGTGCCCTGACCCTGTGTGCAGGTGCTGAGCAGGGCTGTCACCCTGCCTGTCACATGCCAGCCATTCCCCAGCCCTGACAGCAGACAGGAGCAGAAATGCCTGGCAGGCTTTGCCCAATGGCGCTGACACTGACAGCTCTTGCAGGCACTAATTCAATATTAACCTTTCATCTGATTCCACACTACAGGGAAGGTGGGATTTCACAAACAAGGTTGTTCTAGATGAGAATAATGCTGGGGATGCTGAGGATCCCCTCTGTCCAGCCACCATCCTGCAAACAGCAGCAGCAGCAGCAAAAGGAGGTGCCAGCCCCCAGAGTGACAAGTCTCAGAGCTGCAGCGTTTCCCAAAATCAGCTTGAGGCAGGAGGGATAATTTGAGGCACCCTGGTGTCACAGAGCCAGCACATCAGCCTTCCCATAGGGGAGGAAGAGAATTAAACACTTGTTAAGCACAGAGAAGTCAAATAGAAATGTGGATTTTCAGACTGCCATCATCCCTGACCTTTGCTGCTCACACGAGACTTCAGGAAAGAACATTTTCTATACAATATTGATAAGGCAGGCCTTGCCAAAGCTTGGGAAAGCTCAGTAACACACGGCCAATTATCAAGGATAAGTCCAGTCAGGAGAGGGGATGTTTTCCTGGGAAGTGCAGCAGGTCTGGGAAGCTCTTGTGTGTTCTGCAATGCAATGGGCAGCTGCAGCTCAGCTACCCCCAGTCAGCTCACTGAAGGGAAGAACAGAGCACAATTCAAAATGGCAATATTCCTAAGTGGCAAATATAGGAAATAAAACCCACAGACCCTTGGACTGCCAGAGCTGTGCAGCAAATACACACAAAAAGCACCTTTTCCAGGGAAGTCACTCCCACTGTCCAGTTGTCCAGCCTGGAAGCTTCTGCAGGAGAGCCTTGGCTGTCATTATCCATGTCAGCATGCCAGGGAAAGAACTTGCTATTTTCCACCACTTTTGGAGATTAGCCTTTTTTTCTTAGAGTGTTCCACTAATTGTTTTTTCCTCACTTGCATCAGCAGGAGACCCAATTATAGCTCCAGCTTCAATTTGCAATAACCTCCTTTTTAAATAGTGTGGGTCACCTTTTCACCTTTTATTACAGAGATAGCACCGAGGTCCGATAGAGAGTGCAAATCCTAAACTCGATTTCTCAGAAATGGGATTTTATAATTGTTGGTCACTTTCCTTGATTTAATTTAAATCACATTTACATCCTAATAGGACTTAGAAGAAATTGTTTCACAGACATAGTTTTCCATATGCAGCTCTAGTCTTCTAACACCATATAAAATATCTCCTATTTTTTCTGATTAAAATATTATTTTTCCCCTCTCCAGAAGCCCCAGCTTCACTGAATCTATTGTCACTCACCAAAAGTAATTTTGTTTAATAGCTAAGTAGGCCATCTATCCTTGGGCATGCAGGCTGCTAACCTTGAGAGCTGCTGTGGGAGGGTGACTGATGTGCACTGGGTGCACAGAGAGGAACAAATGCAGCAGGATTTAGTTGGAGGAAACTCCCAAGACACTATTAATTACGATTTCAAGAAGACAGCTCTCACTTCCACCTGGCAAATGCAATTATGCAATAGAAGGGGAGTTCAGCAAAACAAACAACAGCTCAGACCAGCAGCTGACAGAGCGACGTGCACTGTCTGCTGTAAATATGTTTGGGGAGCTCAGCAGTAAATCAAAGCCAGGAGCTCATTCATTTTGGGAACCTGAGCCAGTCTGCACTTGGAAAACAATCTTAGAATCAGTTAAAAGCATTAAAAAAAGTTTTAGCATAGGTTCTGTAAGTTGGATCTTCGAGAGAGCTGTTAACAATAATTAATCTATTTTTAAAAAAAAGAGTTTTGCAAGCTTTGAAGGAAAATGAGTCTCACTGAACCCCACTCAGCACAAACTCTTCCAACTCAGGATAAACCCCCCACTGTACTCACCAGAGAAAAGCAAGGCTGACAAGGGATAGGACTGAAATTTTGGGATGCCAGAGGGACTAGCAGGACAGCAGCCTTGGTTTTAGGGGATAAAGCAATGAAATAATGGCAGGGACTAGAAGGTCACTGCTGGGGTTGGCATCTCTTCACTGAGGCAAAACAAGTTTACAATTGCAGAGAATTTGGCTCTGAAATGGAACTCATTTCCAAAAGCTGTGCATCTTTTTAAACAAGTGATGAAAAGCACCAAGATGGTTCACCAATGGGATTTAGGTTTTCTTACAAAGAACAAAAGTGACCCTAGTGCTTCCCCCTTGTGACTTTGGGTCTGAATAACCTCGATTCTCCTCCCAGCCAGCCAGGTTCCAGGATCCAGGAGCAGCCAGAGTGTTCCCAGAGCCAGCACTGCCAGTCAGGCTCTGCATTCCCCTCTGAGGGCTGGGACCCTTCCTGCATTCATCTCTTGTCCCCCAGCCCAGCTCCCCTTCTGCTGCTCCCCTTGCGCCAGCCCATCCCACCCTGTTGCTGCAGCTCTCCACCACCCTTGGGACAGGAGCACAGGCAGCTTCTGATCTTCACCTTCTCACAGCCACAGCAGCAAAACACTAGCTAGGAGTGAGTATTTTACATTATTTTAGAAGAGAAAAACCAGTACAAAAATACAAACCTTAAAGTCTAAACTCCACAGCAGGAATGCAAGCCAAGGACCCAAGAATCCACCCATGCTTCCTGCTTTAGCTGGGAAGAAATGAAGCATCTGTCCTGCCACACACTCCAAATTAGTGGTGACAGGTCTGTAGGAGGGCAAATAATCCTGCAGACTGTGCCATCAAAGCACTTCATCATCAGAGCCACACCAGCAGTACAGGAGTGCTCCAAAGAAAGATTGGTTTAAATCTATTTATTTTAACATATATATTAATATTTAACATATATATTAATAATAGCTTAAAGCATTTCAGTGTTGAGAATGGCCCTGGAGGAAGGGTGTGCTTTCCAAAGCACCCTACTCTGTAACACCTGCCTGCTTTTCTCCTTCTCCTGCAGACTAATGCAAAATTCACCAAGGCAAGGTCTTTAACCCTCAGAATGCTCATCACTAACAGCAGCAGCCACCAGCAGTTTGCAGGTTCATGGAAACAGCAGTTTCAGTCTCCCTGCTGACTCAGGAGCTCTGGAACCTCCCCTGCATTTTCCTCAGGGGCAGCAGCCAAGCACAGAAGCAGCTTTTGATTCACTGCTCTGCTGTGCCTGCTTTGCTCTCTTTGAAGAGCTTCATTTGAATGTTACACAGAGTTAAATTAATTATTGGAATATTTCTTGTGGCTGAAGTGCCCGTACTGGCTATGCCACCTGAGAGCCTTAGATGAGATTTAAGAGCAGAGTATGTAGCAATCAGTTTCTGTGCATGGTAAACCAGGACAGATGTCACATTTCAACCTGAAAAAACCCAAATATCACTTTAACTGCCACTGTCAGTGTAGGTCATAAACAACACTTACCAGATGGTGACACGAGGACAGAAGGGCTCAGCTCAGGGAGCCAGTTCACAGTGCCAGGGATCACCAGGAGGGACCTCAGGGACCAGGGATCACCAGGAGGGACCCAGGAGCCCAGAATCAGTCAGCAGGACTGCTCACAGGTGCCATCAGTGACCTGGGGTGGCCACAGGAGCAGGAATCACCAGGAAAGTGGTGCCAGGGATGTTTTTTCAGGTCCCTCCTCAGAGGCACCAGCTCAAGCTGTGGTTTTATTGTTACAGCAAGATTAAATTGTTTTAAGGATCAGGACATCTGAGACTCAGCCATGGGGAACCTGGAGCAGAGGAAAACCTGCTGTGGGTGTTGGGGAGCAGCTGTGGAGGGGCCTCTGCCCCAGCTCAGGGGCACCCTTGGAGTAGGTGCTGCATGGTCAGGATGGGAATTTTCCTTTACCCTGCTTCTATTCCAAACTCAAACAAATCCAAAGAAACTTCAGCATCTGGGGGAGGTTGAATTTTATTTAGGCCAAGCTATCAGCCAGCAACATCAATTTTATATAAGTCAGTGAATGCCTTCCCCTGCCCTTAACCTGCAGGCTGGCAGTCAGAGGCACACTCCAGGTACCCCTGCTCCTCCCTTCAGCCACAGAACGCCCCCAGAACAGCCTGTGGGTGTGTATTTGGTTACTCACAGGACACACAGCACTGCTGGCAGCCTGTAAAAACTCCCTCTTTGTCCACACCCTGCACTTGTGGGGAAGAGACAGCCCAGTCCTGCAGTGCTGCAACAGAACAGTGAAACCCCAGCACGAAATCCCAACATCAGCACAAAATCCCAACCCCAGTATAAAATCCCAAACCCAGCATGGAATCCCAACCCCAGTATAAAATCCCAATTCCAGTATAAAATCCCAACCCCAGCATGAACTCCCAGCCCCAGCCTGAACTCCCAGCCCCAGCCTGTCACAAAGGCAGCTCCCACAGCTCCAACAGGGGCTCATCACACCTGGAGCACGAGAACTTGGCCATGGGGGAATCCCAAACCAGGGGTGACCTTCCCAAGGCAGGGACAGCATTGTGGCAGCAAAGAGATTAAGGGAGGTGGGAAATGACTGAGCCTGACAACTCTGCTGTGCTGGGCAGTGGCTGACAGCTGTGGGTGGGCTGGGGAGCCAGGGCAGCTGAGGGGGTTTAATCTGTGATAAACTTTTGACTTGTAGGAGAAGCAAGTTTCCAAGGGATTCCATTCATGAATTTTCCACAGAGCTGCTTCAGAACAGCGTGCCTGTGCTGTGTTCCATTCCCAAACTCTCTGTGCTGTTCTGTTTCAGCTTCCCCTGGGGTGGGGGATCATCAGGAGACCTCCCCAGCAGATTCTGGGTGCCACAGCGCTCCTGTTTCCCACTGGAGCCATGTGGGAAGGGATGAAGGTAAGGTAAGGGTAAGGGCAGAGCTGTGCACACTGAGGGTGGCCCTGTGAGAGCCCTGCTGGGCTCTGTGGCACGGGGGACACTGCTGTCCCCAATCCTCACAGCACATCCACCCACAGCCCTTGACAAGCTGCCTCCCAAGCAGAGGGACTTGCTGCAAACCCAGAAAGTGCCAGCAGGCCAATCCTCCCCAGTTCTATCCTTCCTGGAGCAGTGGAGCTCTGTGACACCCCCAGCCCTCTCTCACAGCCTCTCCCAGGTGTCTGTGACCCCAGTGCCCAGCACAGAGAGATGCCAGCAGGCAGGAGCTGCAGGTGCAGGCACACACAGCATCTAAACAAAAACCCTGGCCCAGGTGAAATCCTGCCCACTCTGCTGCCACTCTGGGATTCTTTATCTCAGATTTAGCAGGTGTGCAGTGCTCTGTTTGGGTTTTTTAACAGGTGGAAAATGTCATTTTGTCATGAGAGACTGGATGTAAAGCACTCCCGTGCTCTGTTGCAGTGGTTTCTGTATCTCAGTGCCCATCACCGGGAGATGGAATAGCTTGTTCCAGTGCCTGACCCAGAATTTAGCTTGTCAGCTCCTGGCAAGCACATTTCAGTCTTGCACCCCACAAATATGTAAAAATATAGAACGTCCTGTGTTGTTAATAACATGGTTGGGAGTCGTTCATGGCAATTAAACTTGCATTACACTGAAATCTCTTTGACCACAATGATGGTCCTGCTAAGCCATTCTATTACTGCACAGTGAAAGGTACAATTAAATGTATGCAAGAAAATGTACTGAGCTTTACTTCACTCCCTTTAAGTGCTTTTAAACATTGTCTTTTGGAAACATAAACTGGCATAAAAATACGTGATATAAAGATTTCACACCAAAAATTTCTTTCTTCTCTTTGTTTATATTTCTCAACCAATATGCCCAGTTACTTTGCAGCACTAGATATTTTATCTAACAGATATTTTGAGCTTTGGCAGGAAACTTTTTGCTGTGATTTCCCAGTTGAGAGACTCAATGAGAAGATTCTAGTCTCAGAATAGCATCTCTGAATTCAGCCCCTCAGCCAGCAATGCTGCTTTGCAAGTATTATTTACCATGCTGTTGGTTTTGTTTTCATAATCTACTTTCTTTCTTTAATATAGCAAAAAGCAGGACATGGTAAAAACCTTAGCCAGCAAGATTTGAAGACCAAAACTCCTTTTCAAATGATAAAATATAGATAAATATTCATTTCACCAGACCTAATCCCAAGCCTTTCTTTCCAATAGTTCTGGTACCAGAGATGTAGAAGCTCCTAATTCACACTTGAGAAGGAGGCAGAAGTTACTTTATGAGGACCTAGACCCATTTTCTGTGTGTGGGCTGGAATTCTAATGCACTTTAACCTCAGGTTCTAGAAAGATTAATTCAAACTAAAATAAGCAGAGACAAGGAATGCTGGAATGATGGAGGAGCTATTGCAGAAAATCAAACCTTTGGCATGCTTGGCCCCAGCAAATCAAAATCTGGGAGTTTTTTATAGAGGTCAGTCATTTCCAGCTGGAAAAGTGAACCTAACCCTGCAAAAACTCTGCTTGAAAGGGGAAACTGAGGCAGAGATGGGAGGAGCTGAGATGTGGTGGTTATTATTTATTGCCACCAAACAGATTTATTGTTTCTTGTGGCTCAGTGTTTGTCCCTTGCCAGGACAGGGGAGGGCTCAGGGTCCCTGGGGGTGAGAGGGGACTGAGCCAGGGTGCAGCTTCCAGGGGAGCCACCCCTGCAGGACAGCAGCCACCTGCTGTCCCACCACTCCCAGCTAGATGTTCTCTTTTTCCCCCTCAACTGCATTAATTACACAGCCCTGCCTTGCAGGGAGCTTTAGTGAGTCATTAAAGCCCACTGGTAGGAATCATAAGGTTGGGTTATCTCTTAACTCTTTCAAAGCTTTATTGTGGTTTTTTCCCACTGGAATGGTTCTTTTGCTGCCTCTCACGAGGGAGCTGGCAGATAACTGATGGATTATTGAAATCACTTTCTGAAAACTCTCCAGGCACCTCTCTGCATCTGGAGATGTCTAAATGCATTTAAAGCTGGCCTGAAAGTCCTCCAAGCACGGCTAGAGAAGTGCTACAGAGGTGCAAAGTGTTATCTCAGTTATTAAGTATACACGTTTCCTTGGGTACAAGTCAAGCTAAACCATGATTTTTTTGCCATTTGCTAATAGGCTTCTGGAATTGATTAATGAAGGAATTGGGCATACTAAGAGAATTATTTGAACAATGCCTGCCTGAAGGTTTTTTTTTTTAACTTCATTTGCTTGCAGAATTGAAAGTAGGCAGGAAACGTCAGGTTGTGTGTCTTTCTATTGCATCAAAAAAAAAAAAAAAAAAAAAAAAAAAAAAAAAAAAAAAAAAGAGATAAAGGGCCTTTTTTTCATGTGCAGAAACAAGCAGAGTCACCAGAGAGCTTTTCAGTATTCCATGTTATTCCTGTTGCTAAGGAAACTTTCCTTCATCTGTGCTTGGTAAAGCATCCTAAAAATTCCTGCACAGACGGATGGCATTACAGATCAGTGTCAGAAAACTCAGCTGACAATTAACCACTAAACCAGGCACTGGGAAGTTTTAAAGGACAGTTCCTGATGCCTCTGGTAAAGCCCAGGATGATTTGCAGCAGGGAGGAGCCTGGAGGAACCACGGCCAGTCTGTATTATTAATCTTGTCCCCACAGAATTTTCCTCAAGAAGCAAAATAGGAAGAAACAAGAATCAAACCAAATGTTTGGCTTGGGTTTTGTTGGCACTGTCCCACCAGCTTAAATCCTGTTCACTCTTGACTGTGCTCTCCAAAAGCCAAAGTAAAAATCTGCCTCACAGACAGAGCAGGAGATGTTCTTTGCCATCTTCTCTATTTAAGAGAGAGCTTAAATAAAGAGAAAAAGAGCTGCAGACAAAGAAATGCCAGAGATCTCTGTGGGCTGCAGTGGTTTTCATTCTGTTGCATGTGTTCATTTCCACTCCATCACCAGGTGGCTTCAGCACCACTGTTCACAAAGCCAGGAGCCACTGCTGGGGGAGGGAGCAGAGGTGTCTCCTACAGCAGTGACAGGTGAGACTGTGCCATCCAGCTCATGTTGTGGAATTTCTTCGTCTTTCCAGCCAAGATTCATGATCCAAGCCTGGAAATCCAGGCCAGCAGCTGGCCTTGCTATGCCCTTTGATACAAATCAAATCCTACAAAAGCACTGGGGCAGTTTGGAGTCCTGGTTTTGTCACATTCCACCACACAGTAAGGAAAGGGTTTGGTGTTCCTCTCCTCCTCCATGCCAAAGGTCTGCAGTGTCTGGCTGCAGTGTCTGACCAGCAAAATTTCACCATGGATAACAGCAGGGAAGAGTGCAAGAAGTGGGGCTCACACATTTCCCAGAGAAGCAGCTCCAGCAGTCCCTGGCTGGGGACAATTAAACCTATTGCTTTACCCTGTCCACTCTGTCTCATGGTCACTTATGCTCTGGGCTTTTGTCTAATTGCTCTTGGAGGCCATTTGCACATTTTTCTGGTGTTAAAATATGCATATCTTTGGTCCCAGTAGTGCTGCTCTCATAGGAAATGTAACAAGAAGTCAGTAGAGCAAGCTTGCATCTGATGTACACTTCTGTGTGGGGAAAATGAGGAAAAAGGGAGACTGTGAGACCCCCCAAACTCTCCTGAAGGAGCAGTGGCTGCCTTACACTGCAGTGGCACTTGCAATATTCACCTGCTGTCTCCTGAAAAGATGAACCTTGTGTGCTTTACCCTCCTGGCCCTGTGAGGATTCCTGGGCACACTCCACCATCTTTGGCAGAAAATCTATTCCCAGAACAAGTTTTTGTTTTCCTTTGAAGCCATTTATTTCAGCATGCAATTCCCAGCTGTTCTGGGACAGAGATGGATGGATGCAAGTTCCAGCAGAGATGGAGTTCCCTCCTCCCCTTCCTTGTATCCCAGCACTTCCATCCCAGGAGATGGACAACTCCAGTGCATGCAGAACCCTCCTCCACCTTCAGACCCAGATATAGACTCACCTGATACAAGTCAGGAAAAATGCTTGCTTTCCTCTGCATACTTCCAGTGGCCTACTTCCTGAAGGGGTTTTTCTCCTTCAGGTAAGGGATTTCAATAATATTATTTTCCTATTCAAACTTCCTTGTTTCCCAGAATCCCAAGATTTATTTTTTTTTTTTGTGACATAGAGCTACTGAGAACAGCTTCTCTTTGCTTATATATGTGGCTGCCAGCCACACGATTATATAGACCTACTGATATATATATATATAAATGTGTGTGTGTGTGTGTATATATATATATATATATATATATATATGTATATATGAATAGTGCATTAACATCAGCATTTATTCCTTGTCTCACTGCTAAATCACCAAGTCCAGTCCACTCCCAGGCCAGTTCCCACTTCTGATTATTACAATCTTTTCTGGTTTTCCTCAACAATGTGCACAGCCCTCAGTAGGAGCTCTGTGTGATTTCAAGCCATAAAATCTTCTTCCTTATTTCTTCTTCATCTATTGCATGCACAAAACAACGTGAACATCTGCAGGAGCTGTGTGTGACTTTCCATCCTGATGTTCCTCCTCTGGAACCTGCCCTAACAAGCTTGTGCTGTGGTGGATGAAACTGAAAGCAATTCCCTCTTCCCAACAAATTGAGACCCTCAAAGGGATCCCATCTCTTTTCAGATGGCCCAGGTTTTGCTCACAAGACCTTGGCTTTCATCTTGGCTAGCAGTAATTCTGAAGGAAGGAAAACACGAAAGTATTGTGGTCTGTCTGGAATATGAAAGACACTTTCTGCTGCTGCTTTGATGTCTCATGAAAGAAAACTGAAAGAATACAAATGCAATATCATTAAAGCACGTTACTAATCCTGCAGGAATGGAGAGGCTTGAGCATTAGAAATTTTTCTTGATGCTACTTCAAACTATGATTTGTAATCTATTGAGGAAACTGTCATGAGTAATGGCTTGCAATGTGACAATGAATTTTAAATTTTCTCAAGTGAAATATGGATGACAATTTTTTTTACACCATTTGGAGATAACTTGAAGTGGCAGTTGCTGGTTAGAGAACAAAAAGCCAAATGGCATGGTTTAGATACACAGAAAATGGAAGATAATGATGCATGAAATAAATGGAAAAGAATTGAGGAAAACACTGGAAAGAGGAAGTGCAGAACAGTTTGACCCACCAGTGAGCCTGGTTCTATTTCTATGGAAATGAGCTCATTACTGCTAATATTTTTTTTAAGCTCCTAGTTGATTCCTGAAGTGCTGTTTGAATTCCGATAAGGGCTTCATGAATCACTGAAAAAAAAAAAAAAAAAACTTTGAACAAAATATCCAGAGTCAAATGATTACCAAGTCCCATAGATTAATCAGCTGTCTGAGCACTTTATACAGGAGAGCAGCACCAGGAGAGGCAGCTCTGCCCTGGTACCCTCAGCCTGTAATGCTCCATTCTGCAAAGGAAAGGGATCGTGCTTCTGAAATAAGCCCTGGATGGTTACTCCATCCAAGAGCCTGTATTAAAAAGGAAAGATGTCTTTGAGGTTTTTTCCCCCTGCTATTTCCATATTTGTTGTTTTAAAAATCAGCATCCTGAGTGCTGTCCCTGGAAGTGCCTCCCATCCCTCAGACAGGAGCACCTGTGGCATTCATGGTGCTGCCACTGTGCCACCGGCAGTGCTGGCTGTGACACCCCAAGTGTGCAGGGAAATGCTCCAGGCTTCCTCTTAAACCTCCAGCATGCTGAAATAAAAATCCAGTGAAGTAGTGGATTTAAATAGTGCCTAAGCTTTATTTATTTTATAAAGCCATCAATTTTTAAGGCTGTCTTTGGATGTGAGCAGAGTCTGCTGTGACAGCTGGATTTTAACTGAACAGCACTGATCGACTTTATGTGTTATACAAACAGCATCTACACCCCTGATTAATTCTCCAAGCACTTCAAAAAGAATGCCCTTGGCAAGTTCTGTGACTCTCTGCTAATTTGCCTTGTACTAATTTTCAAGGTGTGCAGAGGTCACTGCTTCCTCCAGCTTGCAGCTTGTAACAATGCACACGTGAGAAATCACACCAAACAAAGCTCAGCCTTTGTGCCTCTTGTTCAAACCCTTTCCCACTTTGGAAATGACTCAACAGATTGTGTTCAGCCATGACCAAGAGTCCAGTCCTCACTGGAGATGCACAGATCCCTTAAACACTCCCAGGACTCTGCTCTGTTCACCTCCAAGGGGTTAAATTGACATTTATTGACATTGAAAGTGCACTTACCAAGACCAGGTTTGACACTGGGCTTGGAGCAACCTGGGACAGTGGAAAGTGTCCCTGCCCATGGGACTGGATGGGCTTTAAGGACCCTTCCAACCCAGACTATTCTGGATTCTATGAATTACTTGGATTGTTTTTAAAAAATATTATCTCGAGATGGATGGATATACAGCCCCACCAATCTGCAGTTATGACAGACCTTAGATAATTTCCATTTTAATGCCAACAGGAGGTTGAGAGATAAATTTCATTATGATTTATGTGAGGAACTACAATGGTGCAAATAAGAAATAATTTGGCATATATGACTCTATAGAATTGGTACAGACTTAAACTGATTTCAATTTCCTAAAATGCAGAATTAATTTGGAAGAAGGTTATAAAGCACTTTGCTATTCAGTTGATAGCATTATTAATAATGCAAGGACGGTGTTTCCATTCTGGATGTTCCCATACATTTGGGCAGGACTTTGGGAGACACCAGAGCTGCTTTGTGAAAACACTTCCAAGGCTTTGTTTTTGCATCTCACATTTCTACACTTCTCAGAGCACCAGGAGCAGAAAGGGATCAGCATTTGAAGAAAAGCAGAGAGAGGATTGATGTGGGGAAGGGAAACCCCCAGAGCTGTTTCTCGTGGCTGTGAGCTCTCCTGGCACAGCTGAGGAGGTGCCTGGGTGTGCCCTGGGTGGGGAGAGCAGACTGAAGGTCCAACAGCTCCTGAGACCTTCCACCCCCAGGCTTTTACCTGCAATCTGAGCTCTGGGGCTACTCACACCTCATTCCCCATGCCCCTCAAGGCAAGGCTGGGGTGTAGGACAGAAGAATCAGTTATTACCAATCTTTAGGAAAAAAACAATCAATAACAGAGATTATTTTCTCTTTGTTATTTATTTACATTTATAATTGTACATTTGTAATTATACACTTATAGGGAGCAATGATACTTCCTTCTATTCAGTTCTGATTTCAAGATGATGAAAGTCCCATTTAAACTAAGTAAAAATATAATAATATCATAACCTTATGCTAGGTACAGTACAGACCTAGGCCAACAGATAGCTCTTGTTCCAAAATGTAAAGGACAGGTGAAGCAGAGGGAAATGGAAAAAAAAAACAGAATATCTTGTTAGTGCTGCCTATCATGCATAGAGAAACCCCCTTAATCTATCTTTATTGTAGTTATTTATCTGAGGGTCTTGTAAGAGAGACAAAGAATTCGAAGAGTGAAAACTGAACTCATTGGGAAGAGAGGGATATGATCCTGGAAAGGAAATGAAGTCTGAGGTAGAAATACTCAGAGGAATGCTGCTGGAAGCAAGAGTCAGTCAGCACTGGAAGATCTCCAGAAAAAAACCCAAAACTTTATTGTTGTTACATCTCAAATCACACTAATCCCCTTTCCCAGTAGTGCTCATATACACAACCCCACCTCAAGTCACACTCACCATGGAAGCCCTCAAAGCTTTTAAAAATGTTTTAAATGTTTTAATTGAATTAGATTTAAGTAAAAAAGGGACCAGATTGTATCACTTCATATTGTAAAGATCACATAAATTGTGCAAAATGGAGTTAAGAGTTTCATTTACAGATTGCACAAACCTTATTTGAATGATGGAGTTTCCCTGTCAAAATAATTTATAGTGCCTTCCCTCATTGAAGTTGATCAACTACAAGTTCTTTTATCTGATTGTAAGGGTAGGAATCCTGCAATGCAGAAAATTCCCATTGTATGGCTTCATATAATGTGACATCAAATCATTGCTGTGGAAGGCAAAGAGCCCAGCCCTGCTGAAGGAACTTCCCCAGACAAAATCTGCTTTGTGGAATCCTGCCCAGCCAATTCAGCAATGGAAGAACAGGATCTAAGCACACTTTGCATGTCTACAGTCAGTTTTCTCCACAGATTTAAGTAGCTGGACTTTACTCTCCTATTTGACTGGATTTCTCTATTAACAATTCATACAAGTTTGGCTTTTCCAACAAACAGCCACTGACTGGGTAGGCATCACACTTCTACCACTATGGTTTCAGTATTTTAATAACACTAAATCATTAAATGTTGTGTTAAAAAATTGCTTTTGTTTTCTCCTAGTTAAGAGTTAAATCTACAGAAATGTGAAGGGGAAATGATTCTTTGTGCCTTTTTTTTTCTCTCATGGGAATCTGAGAAGTGGCCAAACAAACCCTACAGGATTCAGGGTGTGATATTCTGCTTTCTGTGAGGGGGAAGGCCATTGCCACAACACAGGTGTCCAAACCCACCACGGACCCAGCACGAGAGTCCAAATCCACAGCACAGGTGTCCAGATCCATAAGTTAGGTGTCCAAACCCACCACTGACCCAGCACAGGTGCCCAAATCCACAACACAGGTGTCCAAATCCACAACACAGGTGTCCAAATCCACAATACAGGTTCCAAACCCACCACTGACCCAACACAGGTGTCCAAATCCATAACTCAGGTGTCCAAACCCACCACTGACCCAGCACAGGTTCCAAACCCACCACTGACCCAACACAGGTGCCCAAATCCACCATTCCCTGCTGGCCACGGGAATTCTCTGGTGCTGTGGTTTGTGAGCAAACACCTGTTTAACCACAGAGCACAGCTGTGCTTATGGAGACCCACAGAGGACCCAAAAGCCTCAGTGATGCCAGCAGAGGGAATGGCTTTTCCTTTGGCTGGGAAGCAGGTTTTCCACGGGCACTGCCTGGTGACACCACGGAGGGACAGGGAGCTGAGCTTGGGAAAGGCTCCTTGTGGCACACTGGCCCTTGGCAGCTCTGCCATCACAGCTCTCAGTGAAGAACTTTGGTTGCTTCAAAAAATTGTTCCCAAACCTGTTCATGCTACAAAAATCAAAGAATAGAGCTTCCCATTATTCCCACTGTTAGGCAGGATAACTCCACCTGTGTGCCCACAAAGGGCAGGGGCAAAGCTTGGCCCATCCACAATACTCAAGTCATGCTCTGCAATAAGTTACAAATTCTTTATTGAAAGGAAACCCACAGAGGTGCCTTGGTGGAGTTTCCCTACTGTGTGCACACAGTGAGTTATTCTTCCAGACTCCCTTTCTTCCCCCCAGAATAGACACATTCATGTTTACATTTTAAAAATCATATAGCAATCCATGGCCAGTCAATACAAAAGAAGCAGAAAGATAAAACCATTGATCTGAGTGCACAGTCCTGATAAAGTCAGTGCCCTCAGTGACTGCAAAGCCTGAGCAAGGCAGAACTCAGATGGTTTTCCTTTTAATTGTATTGTGCCTTCTCTGCCCTTCTCAGGAACCCAAAATCTACTGCTCTGACAGCCCCTGTGCCCTTTCCCTTCATGGGCTGGAAAACTCCACTGCAGGATATTTAAATTTCCTAAAGAAGCCTGCTGAATTAAGAGTATTTCATCTAAACCTTTCTCCTGATTAACAGGACTTTCATCAGGAACATTTTAAGCACATTTTACTGTTCATCCTATGAATGTTGACAGAGCTCCTTTATCAGGACTTTAATTAACAGCAGGTGAGGGAGGTAGAGTGACTGTGACACGCTGTTACTTCTGCTTGGTTCCAAGGCTGCTTGGGAGACTTTCTCTCAGCTCATGGTTGGAATTGTCTTATCTCATGCATTCCCAGGATTACTGTTTCATGTAGATGTCATTTTTGCTGTCCAAAACATTAAAAAAACCCACACCAGTGCGCTCTTACTGCTGTCTCCTGCTAAGAGACATGAGGGAAGCTGAACGCTTTTGATCAAAGACAAGGTCCCAACTTCAAAGTAACACCTCATCTGTAAATATATTACACTGTGCTCTTCGTACAGGAAGGGGACTCCTTGATTTTAAATAACCTGAGGCCAATACCGTGGGATTTGCCTGCGTTTGCAGAGTTTAATCCTGCTCCTCTGAATACCGACAGAAAATGAGACAAAAAGATTTTAGAGACCTTGTGCTCCAGTCTTCTCTTATTTATCAAAGTCCAATTGACCCATGTACAGCATTTCACTGGAAGAACACCCAGCTTATGCTGGACTGAGAGAAGAACATAGAAAAAACAACTAAATTCAGAAGCATCACGGATTTTTTTAACCTTAAGACCTAAATCTTTCCTCCGATGAAGAAAACTACAGAGGAAAACTACATGCTGCATGCCTGCAGATGCTCTTCCACTAATTTGACTGGGATCTTCCAACATTTTTTGGCCACAAGACAACTCATTGCACATGAAAAGAAAGTTTTGGGTGGGCACATAGGGTCAGTTTTAGCCTCAGGTAGGAGTAACAATGTCAGTGTGCAAGTGTCACTCCTGTCCCTATGCAGTCTGCAGGAAGCAGCCTAAGACACTGAAATCAATGACATTTTCTGCACAAATCCCTCATCATTCATTTATCTAGGTATGGTTTCGAAATCATATAATTGTGATTACGTCTTATAAGAGAAATAAAATCCAGCCATCTGAAAGAGTCAAATTTTAATCTTCAGGAATATAAATTTTGAGGTTATTCAAAAATGTCCTGTTGTTCTACTAAAACATTCTGTGTCTCTCAAAAGCAAGAAAAAAACCTCAATTTACCTGAAGTGAATATGCAATGTCAGAGAAATGAGCAAAGTGTTATTTCTAATTAGGGATTAAAACCTCTTGAAGGTTCAAGACTGTTAATAGGCTAAAAGAAGCTTTTGTTTCTGCTCTATTTACTCTCAAGGTGTGCTGCAGTAAACACATAGCAAGAAGAGCTCAGAGTTCCTTCTCTGGGTCTGGGAAGGATCAGTTCCTCCTGAGTTTCTACACAAAGATTTTCACTATTGAGCAAAGTGTAATCCTGAGTCAAAAATGCAGCTCTACTCCCTCCCCTCCCACCCAGAAATGGAGTTTTCCCCATGGAGGGAATGATGCCTTTTTTGGGACTACCTAAAACAGGCCAGACAAAAATAAGAGAACAAAAAGCAGCTGTATTTATTGAAGGACTTCAGCTATTTATTGTAGCCTCTAGGGAGCTCTGTCTGCCCAAAATGTACCACAGGTCACAGATTTTTCACACTTGTATAAGTTTGGTCCATTTGCATACCGGGTGTTAATCTTCCAATTACAGCTTCAGGTAATGAAGTCATTTACCCCAAGTTTGCTGCCACAACTCACTTTTGTTTACATATCTCAGGGCCTGAGACAGTGAAGTGTCTTTGATTGCCAGGCCTGGAGAAGAATTGCCATGTCTGACCAAAACGGGAAAGCAGCAACTAACACTGTGCATGGAGTTTAGAGTGACACACTTGTCCCAGGTTACAATGTAAAGATGTGCCCAAAGAGATGTATTCTGTCACCATCTGCTGAAACCAGGTGGGGCAGTGATTCTTATCTCTGTGGGAGATATCCTCTGCTAATGGGCCAACTGTTAAAAACCAGATGGGGCAATGTTCTTTATCTTTCCCACGACCCACCCTTCCTCCAGGAACATACCTTCTGTTAATGGATCATTGAGTCCCATTTGCATGACTGATAAAATTACATCATCCCACTGGGAGATGCTCCACCCAGGGGGAGGTGCTAAGCCTTTCCTACCTAGATAAAAACTGAGATTTGGAACACCAAGGCTGCCCTTACCCACTGGTTTCCAGAGGACAAGAGCTACCAGACCTTTCTACAGGATCACTGCTTCAACAAGATCACTTCATCTGGACTGCTACCACCACCCAAACTAGTGTGGGTGTCAGGTTGTATTCTGACTGTCAGTGTTTTTTCTTTTTTAGTATTGCATGTATTTTATTTTTCTCTTTTTTTCCTATTAAATTGTATTTCTGACTTGGAGTCTCTCACTGCTTTTGATTTCAAAACCATTACAACACTAAAGAGCTGCAGGATTATAAGTAGATGAAAAATTTAGAAGTTAAAATCCTAAGGCATGAGGAAGAGCAAAGCAGAGTGTGGCTGAGATGGCTGCCCTGCACACCCAGATTGCCATTCCAGGTGCTCCATGTCCTTCCCACCCTGCAGTGCCTTATAACCTGCCCTGGGGAGACACAGCACCTGCAAGGACTTGCTCTCACTGTGCCAGCACAAATAGAAATGTGTTCTGGATGTTTGGGCTGGGTGCTGGAGGTGTAGCCAGGAACGGGCAGCCCCAGCAGTTCCCAGGCTCTTTGCATCCCCAGCGAATGTTTATTTGTGTTAATGTGTGTCTGGGTCCGGGGCCCAAAACCAGACCTGTCCCAGGGCAGAGAGCTAAGGCAGGCTTATGTTGGGATGAACAGAGGAGGGATTTCACCTGCATGTGCAGAGAGCATCAACCTGTGACCCTAGGAAACACCTGGCTAGGAGAGAGAACATCCTCTGAGGTTAGGGTGAGAGGATAAAAAGAAGAGTTGCCTCATGGGAGCTGATATGTTAATCAGTCTGTTACAAGCAAGGTGCTGTTCCTAGTTTCCATATACAGTTAGCTGACTGCCCTTTTCATATATGGCTCTTTTTCTTATCCTCAGTATTGATTGGACCCTGCACCCTCCACCCCACCCTATAGATTGTTGTGGTTTCCTGGTCCCAGGGTCCCCCAGAAACCATCCCTTGTACCGCACATGGCTTTTCATTTTTTTTATTTTAACCATTATAAAATTCCTTGGTTTCCTGGATCATTCTTGTTGTTCCTGTCCTGTTTTTGCCACACACCTCCCTGGTTTCACTGCCCCACTGGCAGTGACAAGGTTGACCCCAGTGAAGATGGTTCCTCCCCACCCTTTCTGTCCCAGCTGAGGTAAAACTGTCCCTGCTGTGCAAACACAGCACATGGCAGATTGCTCATCCGAGCTCTGCTGGAGCCTCCAGCCATGGAACAGGCCAGGAGAGCACCCAGAAGGTGCTGCAGGCCTGCAGCAGAGGCTCACAGAGATGTTCTGAGTGCACAGAAGCAGATCAGACACTTGCAGGACTCGTGCTGCACGGAGCTGACAGCCCCTGCTTGTGCCATTAGCACTGAGCACGGATCCTCTGCCATGCTCGGCTGCATCCTGCCAGCTCCTGCCACTGTCGGCTCTGCAGCTCCCACCATCCCCAGGGGGACAGATTAAACACTGCAGCAGGCAGAGAGGGAATCTGCAGTTTGTACAAGCTCAGACCGAGCCTGGAAAGCTGAGGGCATACCTGGAAACACTTTCAAAATATATAAAATTTATGAATACTTTTCAGTTCGCAGCTGAGACGTAAATATGTGTAATGAGCATGTAAGAGACAACTTCCCTCTGCAGCATGGATATATATCTGCTGCTTCTCCCTCCCTTGGAAGCAGACTGATTTAATGTGCTTTGCTTGGTAAGTCAGCCTCCAGCAAAATACATTTGATTTCTGCTGCAATCAAAAGAATTTAAACAAAATCACCTCTCAGTTCTCCCTAGGTTCATTTATCCAGACATCCATTTCAGTCTTCATTTTCAATATAGAGAAATTAATCAGGGCTTGTTTGAGGCAATCTTTTTGATTCTCTAAGGAGAGGTGTGAAGTCTGGTCTTGGATGGGCACATCCTTCACATAAGTCATATTTCCTGAGCTTGTGCTTAAATGCAGCTCTTTCTGAATAAGCCACTTTCCCAGTTATGGTTATTTGCATCTCTCTGCCTTCTAAAAACAAAGTTCTGGAAAGGGAAAAAGGGAAAGAGGAAAAGAGAGGAAAGGGGAAAAGGGAAAAGGGGGAGATGCTTCCCCTCCACTCCTCCAGGGTGCCTAGTCAGGACTTCCCAAGTACATCCATCTCCAGGTAAACAAGAAAGAGAGTGCCAATGTGCAATGAAGCAAAATCAGCTTTCAGAAGAGAGAGTTTTCATTCTAATCCTGCAGTTGAAGACTGAAATAATTTCTCCTGCCAATTTGTGGCCCCAGCCTTGGTGCTCATCCAGCAGCAGCATGGAATTGCAGAGGTGCTGGACATCCTGAATTCCCCTTTCCCTGTATGATGGCTCATTGCTTCATGCTCCACATGAGCAGGAAAACCTTTGCAGAAAACAGCCTTTTGCTCAAAAAAGGCAGTTTTAACCAACCTGCTCTCTTCATGATATTAAAACCATCAACTGTAACTTCCTGCTACTTAGTTTTGTCACATAATTGATTAAACAATGGAATTTGGATATTTTCCAGGAAAGGGAAGTTGGAAATCACATTTCTTAAGTCAGCACCTTCACACTTGCTAGTGCAGTGTAACAGTGCCCTGTAACCATGATTTTCCACCAGTCATTAGTGAACAGAGCTGTCTAACAGGTCTGGCCACACTGAATGCTCACACAGAACAAATCATGAGTGTCTTTTTCTATTAAAGTGCTGCTGTCATGATGTTAAAATGCTGAAAACGAGGACATGTCAAAGGATATTTAATGTGAAGAATGAGCTTCTTTTTCACCTATGTTACCAAACAAATTACTTATTCCATTCAGTTCCATTCCCACTGAAAATTTAAAACACCATTTCTAATAAATTTTAGACAAACAAATTGAAAATTTAATTTCCCATGTGAAATGTACCACTTGCAAAACTGCCTAAACTTAGCCACTCCTGTCACAAATTTTTAAAAAGTCCCTTACAAGGTGCTCAGAAAATACCAATTTAGCAAATGTTTCACATCACTACCTTCATTTCAGCAAATGTCCAACTTCAGCATGTACTGTCACATATTTTTTCCAGAATGAGGGAGACTCACCTGCCTGGGGAGATCAGGCTTTGGAGGCAGCTGGAGGAGGTCAGAGCACAGCTCTAAATCAAGGAATTAGAATCTGAAATTTTGCTCTGGTTTGGGACCTGACAACAAATTTTAAAAATCAGGATTATCAAGATTATTGTTATCAGGATCTGCAAGGATGTGGGGCAGAGGCTCCCTGACTTGTAGGAAGCTTTATCCCACAGGAAAAAAAAAAAAAAATATCCTCTGAAATCTGGGGAACTGGGTAAGATCTGCAGGAACTGAAGGCTGAGG
The DNA here is from genome assembly GCF_029582105.1 of Oenanthe melanoleuca. Lineage (NCBI taxonomy): Eukaryota > Metazoa > Chordata > Aves > Passeriformes > Muscicapidae > Oenanthe > Oenanthe melanoleuca. Next base: position 19,364,992 of record NC_079345.1, on the reverse strand, counting down.
AGTCTGGGAATTCTGTTTCAGTTCCAAAAAGTAAAGCTGAAGTAGTTTGTTTGTACAATGGGTTGGTTTGGTTTAATAATTATTTTTCTAATTGTTCCTCAAGGAGAAAATTCTTAATAATTCCAGTTATTGTTGTGTAATAATGAAAACCTCTCCTAAATTCAATTTCCCCAGAATATGTCTACCAAAGTTTGGCATCTCTCTTTTAAAGTCAGGCATTGTCTTGGAAAAATGAGGTCACTGATTTATTTCCTAATTGAACATTTGGGAATCAAGCTTCCATTGCTCAGGAACTCAACAACAGTCAAGTTCTTTTCCCCACCTCTCAAATATCTTATACTTCATCTTGCTGCTACAATGAAATCAGATTGTACCTACATTTTCCACAAGTACTCTGATAAAATATCTTACCCTCAATTTGGGTTAAAATTTAGCTTAATTGTGCCAAATTTTCAACAGGCCATCTTTTGTTTGAAATCTTTTTCTTCTCTCCCCTGTCATTTTTACAGGAAGCTCAGCAGATAATTTTATGCTACTGCAGTCACACAAGGCAGATTCTAATATTGATCTGAATTTTTCCCTTGAATATGATTTGCATTCCCAGCCTGATCTACTATTTTTTTTTTTCCTTCCCATAGAACATGATTTACATTCTTAGGTCTTGCTGCTTCATTTTAAAGCCGTCTTGAAAAGTCTCTTTCTAATCATCCCTCTAAATTCATGTGGGAATAACTCTTCCTACTGATGCTTAGGAGAAGAAAATTTCAGATAAATTGATGCTATTCTTGCAGACTATAATGACTGGGAACTGTATTTGTTGATGGAAATTAGAGAATTTTTATAGGTTACTAATAATCCAGCTCTGGGACAGCTAATTACCAGGGCTTGCCATGTCTGAATACTGAGGAAGTGCATTCAATCTTCCAGCTCCTGAGAGCAGGGAAAAATCAGCAGGAGCAGCCAAAGTCCATCCTTGTGCCACAGCAATCTCCAGCACAAAAACCTATCCCACAGGCAGAAAATAGAGAGATTTTCTTTGGATTAAACATGGGCAGATTGGGGGAAATTAATTTCCCTGTGGCCATGGTCTCTTTCTGTTTGCCATCCCCACAGGAGGGGGAGATTGATCCCAGAGGATTCATTCCCTTTGGGCTCTTCCACCTTCCCAGGGTGCTCCCAGGGCTGGGCTGCTCTGCCCAGACAGGGAATTGCAGCACTCAGGGGACACATTCCATTCAATCCCACTGCCAGGATTACAGGAGAACCAATAACACCTGAGTGCCCAAATTCAAAGTAACTCTAGGGCAAGAGGCAGTGACACTTTGTGAGTTCTTACTCTGTTGTTCTAAGTTCATTCACTTCATTATCTCCATTTCTAAAAGCACCTGTGGTTAAAATTTCACTTTTGCTATAAGAGAGGTGCCAGCTCAAAATTCTCTCTGTTAGGTCTCAATGACAAAAAGGAACTACAACTGTTATCTTCTTATCATTATTACATTCTTCTTTTTCCACACATATTTTAGTCACTAGAGGTACTAAATATTGCACTTACACTTTTGAACAAATTGACATGTTAGAGTTGTCCAAAAACACTGGCAAAGGAAAACAGGAAACCACATTTCCCTAGACTTTTTTGGTAGAAGAATATTGTATCACACTAGAAAGACACAATGGGGAGGTTTTCTGCATTACTGCAGAAACTTGATTTTAAGTTTATCATTGCAATGTATGGGAAAAGGAAACGTGGATTTTAAGGAACTCCAGACAGGACAGACTCAGCCACACACACATGGTGATTGTCTCAGCAAACACCAAACATTGGACTGTTTCTTGATTACTTAAGAACTCCCCTAAGGTGCCAGCATGAGGGTTGGAAATGTTTACTAAAATCTCATATTTAGGACCATGTCCAATATTTTTGGGACTGAAAGCAAAGACAGTACTTATGACAAAAATTCATTCTGCTTAAAGTATTACTGACCAACACACATTTAAGTGACAGGTGAATCTAGAAAAACCTGTGTCATATTTCCTGCTTCTGTTAACTGACTGCTACTTTTTGCAGGCCAAATGAAGTTCCATTCATCTTTAAACAAACAAACAAGTGCTATTAGTACTTGTTAAGTTCCCCAAACAATTTGAATTTCTGCTGAGCTCATTCCCCACTCACAGCTGTATATATGTAGCAGCAGCAAAGGCAGGTGGGCTGAAGAGGAGTGGGGACCCTGAACTTTACAAAAGAAGGGCAGTGTGCCCCAGGACAGTGATTTTGTGTGGTTGGAGGGACATTTTTCCCATCATCAGAAGCCATCAGTGTGCTCCCTTCAGCTGTGACCTCTGTGAGGCTGCCCAGCCATCAATGCTCTGAGATGGAATTGGGTAGAGGAACCTGCAGATCCCAGTGCTCACCTGAATAAACCCTTTGACTGTAGGACACACCCTTAACCAGACCACAAAACTGCAGCACATGCTTTTAAGGTGGGACTTTTCATAATTTTGGGTTTTTTTTGTGAAGAACTGGGCATCTACAGGGCAATGGTTTTTGCCATTGAACACATTATGAGCAATGCAGGTGCTCAGAGGTTAGTCCAACACCAGAACTCACGAGGGGATTTCACACAGCATTGACTCTGCAGATTACTCACTGGAAGTGAATCACACTTGTCTGTGCCATAATTACCAGGGTTTGTGCCTTCCTGTGCTTGCCCAAAGAGCCCAGAGTTAAATCTTGGTGCCCCTCACTCCGTGCAGGGAAGGGATGCAGAAGGTGGGCTGGAGCAGGATTCCCCTCTGGAGATCCCCATCCCTGTGTTGCTTGGAGAGTGACAGGGGGGTTTGGCTCTAAAGTGTTCAGTTAGCAGGGACAAACCTCTACCTGAGCATTCTTGGGGCTCAGCCTTTAAATCTGTGATGTATTGTACATCACCACATTGTTAATGATTTTGTCAATATGCTCTGACTGTTTACTGAGACCACAGAAACCAAGGTGCAATATCAGAGCATCACTTTTTCTTTTTAAAAGCACAAAATTTAACATTTGGCTATGGCTACAGACATTTCTGATTGTTCCTTATGTGTAAATTCTGATTACTGCTGTTCTGATTATTGATCCAGTTTTTTGTTGCTGTTGTTATGACCTCTGTTTTCACATATGAAAGTATTTTTGCTCCTTCCTTTTCATCCAGAGCCATTTATTGGTGTTTTTAAAGCTGTGCCTGCCCATGACTATGCTTTTGTTTCCTGGTTCTGTGCCACCTCTTGGTGGATGTAGATCATATAGATTTTTTTATTTGATTTTGCATTTTGAGATGCTTGCTTACCTCACTATTTTAAGGTTTGGAGTAAATCCTCTCCTCCTCTAGCTATCATAACACAATTAATGGGCTGATTTTCTACAAAGGTCATTCCTTTGAGCAGTGCATGGGAATAGAAATGAAGCCAGTTAACTTTCCCCATAACTCAGGATAAAGAAACTGCACATTTCTGAAAGGACTTTACCCTGCTAATCAGATTAGCAGGGAGAAAATCCTCTGAAATACTGATTGCCCAAATCCTTCCCAGGTAACCAGCAAGAAGACAAGGGGAAACAGCCTTAAGTTTCAGGAAGAGATGTTGGATTGGATATTGGGAAAAATTTCTTCCCTAAAAGGATGGCCAGACATTGGAATAGGCTCTTTGTTCAGGAGGGACTTTACATGTCACTTATATTTTATCATATACATGATTTTTATTTATTTTCATAGATAATAGGTAGATATAAAATACTAAAAATACATCAGCTACATAGCTGAATATGGCAGCATAGGGTTGCAGTTTGTGTGAGCAGTTTTTTAGGAAATCCAGGGATTCTGGAAGAGTTTTAGTCCCTGCAGTTGGTAATCTCACATGTCAGCCCATCTGCATTAGTGGCACACCAATGCTTTGCCAAGAATTAAAATATCAAAAGTCTTTTGGCACTTCTGAAATCATCTAGAGATTTGACACTTGAGATTATAGCTGCTTGAAGGGGAAAAAAAACAAAAAACAAAACAAAACAAAACAATTTTTCTAGAGCAGCATCAGAATAATTTCAGCAAGAGCTCTTAATTTGCTCTGATGCATGGAGGGAAGAGGGGCTATGGCCCCAGCAGCTAAATATTCAGAGTTTGAAAAGGTTCCTGAGTGCTCAGAGCTGCTGTTCCCCTGTCTGTGTATTATACAACAGCTCAGGAGAGCAGCTCCAGGGCAGGCTGGAACCAGCAGCTGAAGGAGGGAATTCTCATCTCCAGGCAGAGCCAGAAGTGCTGCTAATAGCAGAATTCTCCCAATGCACCACCAGAGAAAGAGGCTGGCTGCAGCAGGGAGGTGGGAGAGACAAGGCACGGGGCTCTCTCTAAAATATGCACTGATAATTCTGTTCTTGCAGAATGAGAGAAGTGTTGGGAATTACTAGATTAGAAGACTTTTAATAACCTTCAAAGGGGGAGTAAAAACAGGACGTGGAGAGGATGCCTTCACTATGAAAACAAAATTAGATTGATACATGAAGCAGTTAGGACCCTGGAAGATAATCTATTTCAATTTGGAAAAAAGGTTATAAACACTTGGTACATTCCCTGAAAGGGATTTTCATCTGCTTCAATGGTGGCAAAGTTGCTTCTAGGAGGTGTAGTTAGATCTGTGTCAGCTTCAGCTTGCACTCCTTGCTCAGCTCCACTGTCACCTTGTCCATGCAGAGCTCGTTTGTTTGCACACATCCATGGGAGCAGGGTCTGTTCTGGGTCTGTTCTTACCCTGTTTTATGGGAGCACAGCCCACAGGGTTTGGTCTGGGTCTGTTCTTGCCCTGTTCTGAGGGACCACAGCCAGAGGGTCTGTTCTGGGTCTGTTCTGGGTCTGTTCTGGGTCTGTTCTGGGTCTGTTCTGGTATGTCCTGACCATGGTGGAAGCCACAACTGGATGGTTAGAGACGTACCCAGTGTCTCATGCTACAGCCCACAACACCATCCTGGGCCTGGAAAAGCAGGTCCTGTGGAGGCATGGCACCCCTGAGAGGATTGAGTCAGACAATGGGACTCATTTTAAGAACAATCTCATTAACACCTGGGCTAGAGAACACAGTATTGAGTGGGTGTACCACATCCCTTACCATGCACCAGCTGCAGGTAAAGTGGAAAGGTACAATGGATTACTGAAAACCACCTTGAAGGCATTGGGTGGGCGGTCTTTCAAAAACTGGGAACAACATCTAGCAAAGGCTACTTGGTTAGTTAACACCAGAGGTTCCATCAACCGAGCAGGTCCTGCCCAGTCTGACTCCCTTAATATAGTGGATGGAGATAAAGTCCCAGTGGCCCATGTCAGAGGTCTGTTAGGAAAGGCAGTATGGGTTAATCCTGCCTCGAGTACAGGCAAACCCATTTGTGGGATTGTCTTTGCTCAAGGACCAGGATGCACGTGGTGGATAATGCAGGAAGATGGAATAACACGGTGTATACCACAGGGAGAACTGATTGTAGGATGAGACAGAAAGACATATGTAAGTGTTGAAGGTCTGAGTAAGTGAAATGAGAGGAAATGTGTAAGTGATGAAGGTTTGAGCAAGTCGGATGAAAGCTTTTACATTGTAGTTAGTGGGTGTATATCCCAATCGTGTGTAACGTTCACGATGTGGGATAAGGGGTGGAATGTCCTGGGTTGGTGTTTTGTCTGCTCCTCTCCTGCCCCCACCTCGCTGTCTGCATGGAACTGCCGCCCCGGGGCTGTGCTGCTTGGCTTGCCCTGCTGCCCCGCTGCTGCTGCTGCTGCTGCTGCTGCTGCTGCTGCTGCTGCCCCGCTGCTGCTGCCCTGTTGCTGCTGCTGCTGCCCCGGCTGCTGTTTTCCCCCCCTCCTCTCTCCTTCAGCTCCAAGATCTGTACCGGCTCCGGACAGGACCTGGACATCAGAGACTGCCTCCGGAGCCTGCCCAAGAAGCTTCTCACCCTTCCCAGCAGCGACCGTCTCTCACTTCGGTGAAAACAGTTCTTTTGTCATCTGGGATTGTACTTTCCTGTTGCTGGGAAGTGTTTTTTCTTGTGTTTGTTAATAAATAGGTTTTTTCCACTTTTCCCCCCGAGTAAAATTCTTTCCGAGCCCAGTGGGGGGAGGAATTGTAAGGGGGGCTTATTCTCTGGGGGGCTCCTTTGGAGGTTTCCCCCAGTTTTGTCCTAAACTTGGACAGTCTGTTCTGGGTCTGTTCTGGGTCTGTTCTTACCCTGTTTTATGGGAGCACAGCCAGAGGGTTTGTTCTGGGTCTGATCTTACCCTGTTTTATGGGAGCACAGCCCAGAGGGAGGTTCAGCACCAGTGAAACAGCACCAGCAGCTCTGCCAAGGGGCTGTGACACCAGGCAGACCAGACAGCAGGCACAAGGAGTGACCCTGACCAGGCTCCTGTACCTCTGTCTGTCCCACAGAGCACAGACACCCCTGGCTCCTGCTCTGGAGGAGACTCTGGCACCTGGGGGACTGAGAGGAGGTCAGGGGAGATGAAAGCACCCCGGTCCTGATGGGCACCTTACAAACAGCACCCACAGCACAGGCACAGACTGTGCAGGGAAATGGGAAAACCTTCTCCAGACAAGCCCCATGGCCAGGAATACACAGCAAAAGGGAATTGCATATTTAGACTTATTCAACTTTTCTGAGTCACAAATTAGCACTTTTAAGAGCTGATCTTTTTTCCCAATTGACTTTAATCAAGTGCTTCAGAAGCAAGAAAATGTTTTAAGTGAATAGAGCTCCTAAGCAGAGAGCCCAGGGAACAGGATAGCAGCAATTTTGTACTCTCTTTCAATGGCTTTGCTTTGCTTTTTTCTTTGTTATTGCATTTTTACAGTTTTCAATACAAGACAAGCTCCACAGCTGTAAGTTTCACAAACAAAATGAGAGGTGCAGGCAGAAAGAGACCCTTGAGAACACAAGTTCAAGTAAAAAAATAAAAATATTTTCTTGACAGTGTCAACTTGATGATCTTTTAAGTGTCCACTTTGCTCTGATCTCTAATGCACTTCATGAAAACAAGAGATGGATATTCTCTAAATGACAGAATCCCTTTGTTTTCCAATATATTGTATTAAAACAAAGTCACTTTTAATTTGTAAATAATACCTCAGAAAAAAGAACCAACACACTTCATAATATATGTTTTAAAAGAGGTTTAGTGAAATCAACTCAGACAACACCAGTTACATTTTAAGGCAAATGGTCTTGTGATTCTAAATAAAATCTGCCATGAAGCAAACACCCAGTCTATATCTGCAATGCCAGAGAAAAAACTGAGAGAATTTTGTATCATAGAGGGCTCATGAAGGATGTGTTCTTGTCAAACATACTGAATTTATCCAACCAGGATCTCTGTAGCTCCTTCCCCCAGTGCCTCATCTGTGCTCCCACCGCTGCCTCCCTGCCCTGCTCTGGAGCTGTGAACCCAAAGCCATGTGAGCACTCCTGCTTAACTCACCTCTAAATGTCTGTGCTTGTGCCATAGAGTGGGAAAAATGATCAGAAAACCAAGGGGAATGGGTGCTTGCTGCTGCCAGAGCCTGGGTGAACCCCAGTGTCCTGGTTTGAAGGACAGGTGTCTGCCAACAAAGGCAGGAGCATCTCTTTGAAATGGAGAATGTAAACCCCCTCCCTCCAAATTATTATAACTCTGAAATTAAGGGGCTCTCAGGCAAAGATATGGGAATTAGGAATAACAGTTCTTTACTAGGAAAATTCAAATAGAAATACAGTATTACAAAGAACAATCCCAAAACACTGACAGTCAGACTACAACCTGACACCCCATCAGTCAGTCAGGGTGTTGGTAGCAGTGCCATTCAATGGTGGCTGCATCCTCCTGCAGTGGCAGATGTGGTTCAGCTGAAGCAGTGCTCCTGTAGAAGGTGCAGTTTTTCTCTGAAGGTCCAGGGATGATGTGGAAAGGTCTGTCTTTCCTCTGGAATCCAGTGGAAAGAAGGTTGCCTTGGTGTTCCAAATCTCAGATTTTATCTAGGTAGGAAAGGCTTGGCTCCTCCCCTGGCTGGAGCATCTCCCAGTGGGATGATGTAATTTTATCAGTCATGCAGTGGGACTGAATGGCCCAGCAGCAGATGATATCTTCCTGGAGGGAGGATGGGTTGGGGAAAAGATAAAGATGACTGCCCCACTTGGTTTTAAACATGGCCCATTAGCAGATAATATGTGCCACAGAGATAAGGGTCACTGCCCCACCCAGCTTCAGCAGATGGTGATGGAACACACATTTCTGGTCACATCCTGTATTGGGTGAGGCTGTGCCCACCCTGCAGAGCAGCACTGAACACAACCCTGCTCCACCACTCCAGCAAGCTCCCCTTTCTCTCATGGTGCTTTGCCTGAACAAAGTAGTCTGGGTTTTCTCTCAGAAAAGGAAGAAAAGGCAGAAATCAGGAGACCTCACATTTCCATCACTCTGCTGCTTGACAAAGCCAGAAAACAGAGGGACTAAAAGTGAAAAAAATATTTATTATTGCAAAACAACTGATTCTTTCAAAACCTTACCTGCAAAACAATTTGGAAAAGGCTCCTTTCTCCAAACATATAATGTATTTCATAAACTTGTGGGAATAAAAGCAGGGACAGACCTGACAGGAATAGTGACAAGGAGTTCAGTGCGGTCAAATCTCCCACTGGAGATTTGGAATCAGAGTTCCACCACAAGCCCAGAAGTGTCTTTTGAAGTCATTTGGATTTAACAATTAATACAGAGATTTGTTTGATAGCTAGATGCAGCCAGATAAAAAAGTTCCTATTTCCCATTATTTTGCCTGTACCAAATTCACAGCATACTTTGATGCATTTTTATTTCAGAACCTGCACAATGGAAAGTGAAAAAATTCAATTCATCCACTTCACTACATTTAAAAAAGAATACTGGGTTCTCTTTTAATAACAAATGTGCAAATAGCCATGACTTTGAACTGAAAGGATGAAAGATATAAGTGAAAACAGAGGAATCAGTGATGATAATTTTCTATGTTATCAATTTTAATACTTACACAATATTTCTATGATGGTTTTCAAATATTTTATATTGCCTGAATTGGTATATATTGAACTAGATAGTAAATGTTCATCCCACTGCAGTCAGAAGCAAAAATCTTTCTTTTCTTGAGAGTTATTCTTTATTAATTGGGTCTCTTTATCCTGGCCCTGTTAATTGTTAACAGCAAAGGGATCGAGAGACCTGGGACTGTCTCTGATCTGAGTTACAGCTACTGAATGTGCTCTGAATATTTCATTATAAGACTTAATTTTGCACCATGAGACAACTTGAAATAGCTATTATTTTTCCTTACCTGCACTCCCATTTAATGTTTAATGCTGCTCTCTCTCCTTTCTCAAAAACACCTCAAATTCCCTCCAACTTGGTTTCAAAACTTCTCCAATTTCACAAAATTCAGGATGGATTCCTACTACATGTTCTGTGTACTTCACAAGGTGTTTTACTGGTTTTCTGCTTTTATTTTTCAAGTGCCTCCCTAGCAGGATTTGTTTTAATTAAAAATATAGTTTTATAAACATGTAATTCCATTGGCTGACTATAGAGCTATCCTTAATTAACTTTTATCCAAGTTCATTGTGTGCAGGCAAACTTCCCTTGGCTCTCAACACAAACTGGAATATTTCTTTCTTCCCCATACAGAGCTTGGGAATTACTCATTATGGGCTTTTAAGGAGAAAAATATATGATCTGTGTATTTTACAGTTTTTCACAAACTTCCTTAATATCTGCTAATCCAAAGTTCTGTTCAAATCAGGGCAGGCTGCAAACACAAACACTGGCAAACAGCAGAGGATGTGGAGTTGCAAAAGCAAATTTCTCAAATTCTGGAATTGGTTCCCTTTAATTGAAATCCATTTTTCATTACTTTGCTATTTTCCAACTTGTTGAGCATGTTTGTATTTTTCTGAGTCACTCACAACAGTGATGCTCTTCCTTTGAAAGATAAAAGTTGGTCTTTTTTTATAAATTTGTTTGCCTCAGGTTTGAAATCTTATAGAAGACATCAAATATTCCATCACTTGACAATAAAATCCAAAGTGACAGTTTGGAATATTTATTCTAAAATAATCAAAGGAATTCTTTGATGCATGCTTCAATAATTATTTAGTACATTTACTCCTATAAATATGTTTCTTTGCCTTACAGACAAAATGAAAAACTCTTAAAAGATATTTCAAATGAATAATTCAAACAATGACTGACAGTATAATTGTTTATATTTTTTCCAGGTTGGCACGTTCACTTTCTTCCTTCAATTTATAAACCAAGTTATCACTCTCTGTGATATTTATAACATTTGAATAAATAAAAGAAACTTTTTAAAGATGTCTTGTCTTTTTTTTTTTTTTTTTTTTTTTTACAGTGAATCTGCTCCCATTATTTTATTTCTTTATTTGAGAGCTCCTGGTAACACTTGTATTCCACCTTTGGTGGGATTTTAGCAATTCTGAAGGCAATTAAATTGCTTTTTCAATTTTTTACAGCTTATTAAGTTGTTTTATTGTACAGGAAGATTAGTGTCTTCCATAGAAACAGGAAAATACCTAAGCAGGAGTCCGAGGATTAAAGCTGTGATATGTTGTACCTTCTGAAGGAACTCTGAAAGAGACAGAAGTCAATTGAAGTGAGATGTAAGAAATGGAAATAAAATCATCAGTTGGACAAGAATGAAAATACTCAGGTAGAATGGGAAGAACTTCCATACGTGTGGAAGAATCTCTTAGGGAATGAACCTGAGGAGCAAAACTATCTTATTTTCTAAACATCTTTATAAATTCATGAAAAAATGGGAGAGTAGTAAGATTACAAAGAGGGGTTAAAAAACTCACTATTAATAAAAAACTGCTTGGGGCAAAACAAAAAGCTATGGGCAGCTCTAAGAACAAAGCAAAGAACAGTGGCAAAGGAGGAGAGAGGGAATGGGAACCAACACATGGAATTATGGTTACAAGGGGATTTTGGATTTCTGGGCTGGGCAGCAGCTCCTACAAACAGGAAATGTGGACAGAGGCACTTTGATGTCAGCACAGGAACCTCTCCTTCTATCCCAGCTCCTGCATTAATGGCTGCAGAACGAGTTCCACGAGGAGCAGAGGTGATGCAGCACAGGGCTGCCCAGGCTCTGCTTGCTGGATCCCTGAAATTGGGATTTGTGAGCTTTCTGTGCTTTCTGGCACTGACCCCTGGAGAGCACAGCTTCTGACCTGAGGCCTTGGAGAAGCTTCCAAATTTGGGTGACAGAGTTAAAATCACGGGGGTGTAGTTAAATAGAGGTGTGTGCTTCACATGGGGAAGGGTTTTAAATTTAGGCTTTTTATAATATAGTAATAGGTGTGGAACAAGATGGAGGATTTTGGGCGGTGTCTCCTTTCAGTGTTCTTCCTCCTTCTTCTTCATGGTTTCAGGCAGTAGTTTCTGGTTGGACAGTCAGTGCTGCACTGAGGGTCACAGGAGTTTGGTTATTGGGTTAAAAGGATAAATAATATTATTATTAATAGTAATAGAATTGTTAATTCTCTACTGGACTTTAGCTTTAAGAGGCCCTGTAGCACCTGGGTATTAACCATCACTTCTGAAGGCACTTCTAAACAAAAACCTCACCTTGGGAAAGGAAGCTAAGAAACATTTAACTCATTCACTGTTGGGAGACCAAGGCACACACTGAGGCTCTGAGGAAGCTGAATGAGTAATTGAATTTCAGCAAATCAATTATGATTAAATCAGGATGAATTTTTAAAGAGGGAAAAAAAAAGATAGCACTACCAAAAAAAATCTCCTGGGATGAATGCCACCTTCCTAGTTTTCCAGCCAGACAGTTATGTTTTAAAATATTTTGTTCAGAATTCAGACATCTGCTTTACTGTGTGTTTGTTTTGCAGGTTTTGTGGCAGAGGGGCTGGCAAGGGATGAGGTCTGCTGTTTAAAATACTGTGCTGCCTCTGTCTTCTCTGTTTTCAATTTATTACCTTATTTAACTGATTGAGAAAGATATTTTAAAAATTGCTAGGTCTCACTGCAATGCCAAATAAAATTAAGGATGTGCTTAAGTACCTAATGGCATGAAAGGAACAGTCATTCTTCTATTTTCTTCTTTGTTTACTGGAGACTTGTACTGGGCTCAGTTCATTGCTTTTCAAAAAACATAGAAAACTTTGCTAATGCAGTTAAGGAGCTGAAAGCACACAATTAAGCAAAACATCATCCACAAAATCCATGACTTTTCTCTTTTCATGGCAGCAGCACTCCACGGTGAAAGGACACAAAGGGTGGCCATCCTTCGTGGGGCCTCTGCATTCCAGGGAAAAGCCTTCCAGGCTGCCTTGGAGAGAAAACCAGGGCAGGGGCAGGAGGTTCCTTAAGCTGACCTCTAACTGCTGACACAGGACAGGGAGCAGGCACAAGAAATAGAAATCAGAGGGATTTATCTGCTGGTAGCAAAGCAAGGTGCTGTAAAACCTCTCCTAGGATTAATAAAGTCGCTGCTGTTCAGCTGGGAGGAGCAGATCCTGCTCTGAGGAGCTCCTGAGCACCCAGGTGTTCTGCTGCTCTCATAAGTGATGCTCTGCAGCATGGATCCTGTCAACACCGTTCCTAATCCTGACATTTCCCGACATTTTCAATTTTGTAAAATAAAAAGAGTTTAAAATCTTTGGCTTTGACCTTGACGTAATGAACTGATGGATCACGGCAAGGGAATGGAGAGAGTCAGAGCATATTTGTTCCAATCTTGCCTTCTGCTGCTATCAAAACTGCAGATTAAATTATAGGGTTTTTTAAGATAGAAACTATAGCTGGAAAATGGATATTCTTCCTGTGGTGGGGGGGGAAGCAATATAAATATTCCATCTTATCCTGGGATAGAAATCCCAATTATATTTTAATTCAGGAAGAGGTTCCAGAAGAAAACACATTTAGACACAAACAATTGGATACATTTCTTTTCCAGCTTGCCCACTTTAACTATCTGCCCATAACCTAAAGGGATGTGAATATCCAATCTGAAATCCAGAGATTTTGCTTTGGTGACATGAAAAAAGTAAGATGTTGTGCTGACCCCTGGACAGGGAAGAGCTTGGTATATTTAACTCCTAGAACTTCTCTCCTAGTAAGAATTTGAAATAAAATATTGAGAATTAAAATATGTACATTCCTTATGGTCTGCTCTGTGTGATTCAGGGGCCAATCAAGTCAAAAGGCAAAGTAGTTTTCTCTTCTTGCCTTAGTCCCTGTCCTCCTACTAAACACACTCGATAAAAAGAGCAGTGACACAAGAACCTGAGATGAAATCACAGGTGTGACACAGATACTCTTGTTTCTGCCTTCCATGTGTTAAAACGATGTCACTGTTTGTATGTTGAGATCAGCTGTGATCAGCTCCTCTGACAGCAGCCCTTTGTACCACAAAATCAACTGATTCTGTTGGGTAAGTCTCTTTGTACAATCCCAGCAGCAAAAGGCATAAGAGCTGAGACTGGAAAAAAAAAAAAAAAAAAAAAAAAAAAAAGGAGTCTTAATTAGCTTCCTTTTTCTGCCTGCCTTCTCTCATTCTTCTTTGGGAATCACCTCTGAAAAAAATAAAGACATCAATAAGTGCATAAAGAAAGGCTTTATGTTCTGAAAATTATATCTTTATTATTTTTAACCTATCTCATGCTGCCTTCACACATCAGGCAGAGTGAGGAGAGCACCCAGACAGGGCAGGGACACCTGGGCCACCCAGGCGTAGGTAAAGGTGTGGAACCCAAGCTGTGTTGGGTTCTGCATCCCTGCCCGCAGCAGGGCAGGCTCTGAGGAGCTGGCAGCATCATTTATTCCTTCAAGGCAGCCCCAGGAGCCACAGGGATGAGCCCAGAGCCAGTGGGATCTGCACAGCCTGCACAGGAACACGAGCCACACTGCACCACAGTGACTCCAAAAAGACTTGGCTGGGGGGTGATGGATTCATACCTCACCTTTTAAAAGCCTTCCCAAGTCACTCTGAACAGCTCTCTCCAGTGGGTTTCTGCAAGAAATAAAAGGGGAATCCTAAAGGGAAAAAAGACCTGAGTGATGGTGGTTCAAGTGGGGAAGGGCAGGAGCTGAGCAACTGGCAGGAGGAAAAAGGAGGGACCAGAGAGGAAAAGGTGGGAAGGAGCCAGGAGCCAGGTTAGCAGAGGTGGGGGACTAGTGAGGATGTACCTGAAAATCAGAGAACCATGGAATGGGCTGGGTTGGGTTGGGTTGGGCTGGGCTGGGTTGGATTGGGTTGGGTTGCCAGGGAACAATTCCTAATTCCCAATATCCCACCCAGCCCTGCCCTCTGGCACTGGCAGCCATTCCCCCATGTCCTGTCCCTCCAGCCCTTGCCAATTGTCTCTCTCCATCTTTCCTGCAGCTCCTTCAGGCCCTGCAAGGCCCCCTGAGCTCACCCCAAAGCTTCTCCTCTCCAGGTGAGCAATGAGATGGTTAAAAACATTTATAGTTTCTTTCTGTAATTTTCCACATTTCAAATTCTTCCATGGGTTTCTCCCATATAAAAAAATCTAATTGGAAGGATTAAACCCTGGCTTGATAAACACAGGCCTCTCTTTTCTTCTGTGTAAGACTTCTCATCTTCAGTCCATTTTGGAAGGATTGATGTTTACAAATGCTACACACACAGTGCTCTGTCCATCCCTGTGACCTGTCCCTGGGGCAGGGTGACAGCCCCAACCCCAGCACATGGAGCTGCAGGGTGGCACAGCTCTGAACTGATAAAAGGGGGACCATCAGTAACCCCCTCCAGAGATGTGCTCCCAAAAATGACCAGAACCTTCTGCCAACTAATCATGGCTGGGATTATCTGTAAGCTCCTCTCATGGAGAAATGTTATAGAATTGAAATGCTGAACCAAGACAAGGAGCTCAGAGCCATCTGTCCACTCTGCCACCTCTTCAGACAGGCCAAGGATGAGTTTGCAGAGGCTGACAGTGCTGCTTTCATCTCCAGCATGATCCATATTGGCAGTTTTAACTTCAATCTACTGCTTTGTCTTCCAAAGAGGGACAAGCACTTTAAATAAATCTTCTCTTCCTAGCAGTTAATTTTCTCTAAATTCAGTAAAGCATCTATCCTGATTTAACAGACATCTGGGAGAGACAGGAGCAACAACAGTGGTTGTGAAGCTCCAGGCTGGCTCCAGAGTACCTCGTAGCAAATGTCCTGGGTCAGCAGTTCAAGCTACATTCAGAACAAAGATAGATTTTTCCACATTGCAGCCCAAACTCTTTGTGTCTTAGTCAAATCTTATTGGAGTCAAAGAAAATGACCTGGACTGGACCTTTTGCTTGTCAAAGGCAGTTGCTTTCCCACACTTTACGAGCCCCATATTTCCTTCTGGCTGCTCGATGGCAACCAGTGAAATCTGAGGAGGAGCATCCAAAACAGACCTGCCTACCTGCACCTCACTGACTGGCCTGGAGTGGAAAACAGCTGGTTGGAGTCATCACACTCCATTTGTGAGAGCACACCATCCAGTGTGGTGAAAAATCCCCGAGAGCTATTTCCCTTTACAATATCTTCCAAGAGAAATCCAACGTGCGTGGCTACGTCAGGAGCACGAGGCAAAACCACTTTGTGCTGGGAACAGCCACATCAGTGGGAAAAGGCTGTTTGCTTATTTTTATTTTCCCTCTACAATTGCAACTGTCATGTAAACTCTTTAATAAAGAGATCAGAGCTAGTCACTAAAGTGCTAGTCAGAAATGCCAGGCACTGCAGAAATCAGCATTTTAATTTGAGTTTTGAACAGAATGAAGCCTTAACATAGCTCTCAAGCTATTTAAATATGGGGGAAATTAGCTGAATGAATGAAGGAAAATAACACAGCTGGCAACTATTTAGAAAGAGCAGACTGACTTTTCTGAGTTCAAACAGGGCTGTTGAGAAATAACTTCTTATAAACTATGCAAAATCAGATGTTGTACAAATATACATCTCTATTTATCTCTCCAGATCAAGACTTTGATGGTAATTAATCATAATGAAAGTTTCTCCAGGAAAAACTCAAAAATACTTAACTCTGAAAGAGCCTGCAAATATTTGGTTAAGATATATATATGTATATATGTGTGTGTGTGTGTGTAAATGTCTGTTTATGTACACACAGTTGAAACTACTGCAAAGTTCTTGTAGAAGCATCTCTTCTTTCTGTACATTATTTATCTTCACTGAATTATTCTGTAGCATCTGGGAAGACTAATTTAGGCAAAGAAAATTTCCAGCTAAAACCAGCATCCAAGGGTTTTTTCCATTTTTTTTTGAACTGCAGTAACACAACAGCTACTCAGAGATTACACACAGGCTGCTCCACCCTATTCCTGGGCTGGCTCCCAGCAGCTGTCCAACATATGGCTCCAAGTTCTTGAGGAGTTTATTTTGCCATCAGAACGTTACAAAATGTAAAGTTTTCCCCTCTGCAGGCAGAAGCCTGGAGTGGGACAGGAGCAGCAGGGGAACCTGAGCTCCTCAGCATCCTGCAGAGTGACAGAAATGTTCCTTGCATGCAGGATCCCAGCTCTGTCCTGCAGGATTCAGCTGGCAGAAATGCTGCAGCTCGTTCTGAAAGAGAGAGTGAGAATAAATAAAATAATAAACTCAGCTGTGCGGATAAAAAGTTTCCAGGCATTCAGGTGCTGATAAAACTGAAAAATCAATGGACAGTTGTGTATCTGTCCCCACTTCCCACTGCCTGTCCTGTCTCCCACTAGTGCCAAGAGTGTGGATAACCCAGCCCTACTTGTTCTAATAATACATGGAATAGAATAGAGCTCTTTGCTTCATTTTTTTTTTTCACAATTTGTACAGGTCTGCTTATTTTATGTAAGTCTCTTTTGCAAGCCAAATAATTTCTTTCCACGGCACACCCTGCAGGGCTTCCCTTGGGACTTTTTGATTTTAAAAATCTGCTTTTTTAAGCTTGATGGGTTTGCAAAAGTGTTTCAATTTCTTTGATTTTCCACTTACACCTTTGCTAGCACAGCTCCACAAAATCCTTCAGTGGCAAACTGCTCCAAGATGAGGAGGAAGGAGAAACCAGACTGCTGACCTCGTCTCTGCTGCCATCCCAAGACAGAAATGCAGCCCTAATTTCCTTTCCTGGCACAGCATCTGGCTGCTGCTTTGTCCAGGAAGCAAACCAGGACCACATTTGCTGTCTGTCAGCCAAGGAGTTCATCCTACAGTGGCTGGGGGCCACGGGAGCTCATCTTGAAGATGGTAATTCATCACTCCTTTAACCAAGCAGAGGAGCCCCCGCCGCGACTGGGTCTGTCCAGCCTTCCACAGCGAGGAGCTTTGAAAGTGCTCCTGCTTTAATTCAAACCTGGGCAGATTTTCCTTCCACCCCGAATGATTTCTCCTTGCCAGTGCCTTTGAAACCCATTCAGCAGGTGGAATGTTCCAGCATATCCCAGCTTTGGAAGGCCAGGCTCCTCTTTGAGGCTCTCGCTCCTACAGGATTGAGTCTAATCGTTTCCAGTACCACTGAACAACTTAATGAGCTGCAAAAACTTGATAAGACAATGTAATTGCCAGCTTTTATGTATATTCTTAAAATAGCTACGTTCCTCATAGAGGTTGTGCAGGATATAAGTGTTAGCAGGAGCAATTAAGGAACTGAAACAATTGAAGCAGATTAGAGAATTATAGCACGCAAAAACTGTAAAAAATTCCAAACAAATTGTCCTTATTCCTTGTCTGGCACAAACCATAATTTCAGGTACTGGAACAAATTACTCAAAACCAGAAAATCACAATGAGAAATAAAGATAATATTTACCCATACTGCAGGAAAAATAGATATAAAGAGTCTTGTATCAGTTCAGGTAATTGAAGATGATGGAATGAATGAACTTTCTCTCACACGTTTCAGCTATTCAAGTCAGTGGAATAATGCAGTCATTTTCTTACTCCAAATATTGGTGTTCAACACATCAGCAGGCAGAAGGTGCAGTCTTTATTGTAAGTTATTTCCATCCCCTCTCCCAGGACCAGACTCCTCCTGTTGTGTGGAAGCCTCAGGGTTCCCCCTCTGTGCCCTGGTCCTGCCTGCAACAGGCTGGACAGAAACTCATTATTTCAAGTTTATCTGATACAGCCTCAAACAAAAGGCAGGGTCACACTCTCTCCTCTGTTTTATTCCAGTAATTCCATCTCAACAACTTCAGGGCTTACTCATAAACACCCTTTGGAAGTTGCTTCCCTTTCTCATCCAAAGCCAAGAAAGCTCAGCTCCCTTGAATACTAACACAGCTGTGGAAACACAAATAGGACCACAGAAGAGTGGCTTTCCCCCAACCTTGACTGCTATCAATAAAGCATATTTTCTTCTCTCTATCACATTTTAATGTATGCTTTGCACCAACACTGTCAGCAGTAATGTAGGTTGACTGTTCTATTATGCATCATATTAAAAAGACAGCAAGGTTTTTGCAGGGCAACCAAAGGGTGAAATAAAAGGATTTGTAGGAAAGTGGTTTGGAAGACACTAAATTAATCTTGCACTCCAATCAATCTGCAAGTGAAAAGATACTTGACTCCATCTGTCAGCAGAGTCAGACAGGTATCTGATCAACTCCATGGAAATCCTTTTATAACTCAAGCTCTGATGAATGATGTAACCTTACTTGAAGGAATAGCAGAGCCTTGTACTCACATGCATGGTAATGGAGGTGAAATGTGAAGTCTGAATATCTGATCAAGGCATTTCTCTGTTTCATAAAAGAGATCTCTCCATTAAGTATTTAAGCAAACAGCACTGTTCTATCAAAGCATGAGACTTCTAAAATAATGATTTTGAAATTTCCCCACGACAGAAAATGTCTACATTACATAACAGACAAATTCTGAATATCTGCTCAATGCAATACATCTGAATAATAAGAAAAAATGATCAAACCAGGAGGACATTTCCAACCAGGATCCTTGAAGATTTCCTGCAATACAAAGTCATGCTGTCATGATAATCAACATAACATTTTATGCATTTAAGTGCAGCAAAATCAAAGGAAGAGGAATTACTTTATAATTCTATCTTTGCCCACTTGAAAGTCCAGGTCAGTGTTAAATTTTTCTAGGACATTTGATAACCAGATCCACCCTTACCTTGTTCCTCCAATGCTCTATTACAGAAAGCAATAGGGTAACCTGATACATTAAGGGTGTTAAACTCATTTCAGTCACATCCAGCAGTTACAAAACAGCTGCTTCCTGAAAAATCAAAGCACAGCTGGGATGCCAAAACTGCACTCAAAGCCAGGGCTCAGCTCTGTCCACATTGGTTTTCCTCTCCAGTTCAGATGCTGAAATCTGTTAAGAAGCATCATGAAGAGATGTTTATGAGGAGGCACAGGATGAGCAGAGGATGGAGCAGCTCTGCTGGCAGGAAAGGCTGGCACAGCTGGCATTGCTCACCTGGAGAGGAGAAGCTTTGGGGTGAGCTCAGGGGAGCCTTGCAGGGCCTGAAGGAGCTGCAGGAAAGATGGAGAGAGACAATTGGCAAGGGCTGGAGGGACAGGACATGGGGGAATGGCTGCCAGTGCCAGAGGGCAGGGCTGGATGGGATATTGGGAATTAGGAATTGTTCCCTGGCAGGGTGGGCAGGGCTGGCACAGGGTGCCCAGAGCAGCTGTGGCTGCCCCTGGATCCCTGGCAGTGCCCAAGGCCAGGCTGGGCACTGGGGCTGGAGCAGCCTGGGACAGTGGGAGGTGTCCCTGCCATGGCAGGGGTGGCACTGGGTGGGATTTAAGGTCCCTTCCACCCAAAGCACCCTGGGGGTCTGTGACAGGCAGCAGAGGAGCTGCAAGGCCCGTTCAGGCCCCAGGGGCATTTCCCAGCCCAGGCTGTGCTGGGTGCCCTGCAGTGACAGTGGCTCTCAGCAGTTCCATTTCCAGCCAGCTCAGGCTGGTCCCTGCTGCAGCCACGCTCCAAACTGGGACAGGGCAACAACAGGAGCTCCCCCATTTTCCCCTTTGTGTAGGGACATTTAGGAGGGGAGATGTGGCCCTGAGCCACCATGGGAGGCTGTGGGGCTCCCAGGGCAGCTGCTCTGAGCTGGCAGTGCCCCTGCAGAGGGGACAGAGCCCCACCAGCCCCTGCTGAACACAGCCCTCCATGAGGAGACTGCTCCCTCTGCTCCATCCCAGCCCAGAGCTGCCTAAATCCAGCCAAGCAGACATTCCCTCCACACCTGACACTGCTGCCTTTGGCTGTAAGCTGATCAAAAACTGCACACAAGCAGAAAGCAGGAGGAAAGAAAAAAGGTTTGGGGATAGAGTTTAATA
Organism: Oenanthe melanoleuca; assembly: GCF_029582105.1. Taxonomy (NCBI): domain Eukaryota; kingdom Metazoa; phylum Chordata; class Aves; order Passeriformes; family Muscicapidae; genus Oenanthe; species Oenanthe melanoleuca. The sequence continues at coordinate 19,344,645 of NC_079345.1, read as the reverse complement.
TAGAGGTTGGGAACACTTTTTTTCCCACTAAGAACAAGGATTTACCATTCCTCATTAAATACATATGCTAAAACATACAACTCGTGGTGCAAAGTGATCTCTGACTCCAGGGCAAGGTCTAGCCTCAGGAATGTCCAACAATAAGGTTAAAAGCCTGACAGGAGCAATGTTTTGTCAGATGTCAATTCCTCTGTCTTATTCTCTACTGGAAAAGGGGTGAAGAGGGTATTCTAGGGAAATGCCACCTACATTCAATATTGGGGGGTCCTGGGAGCTCTGAGGCACTCAAGAGCACAAGCACCTGCTGTGCTTTTCCTGAAAATTGTCATTTGCCACATGGAAAAAGGAGACAGACAGAGGGAGGGGAGGTGTTGAGTCCAAGTGTGGGCAGCTGCATCACTGACATTTAGCAACTGCAGACTGACTTTCAGTGCTGAAAGGGAGCCAGGAAGGCTGAGAAGAAAGTTTGCAATATCTGAGAAATACTGCAAAGACAGAAACTAAAATATAAAGAAGAGCAACCCAGCAATTGCTATTTAAATTACAAGCAGCCAATGACTTTGGAGCTAGGTATTTATGGGAACTTCTTCCATTCCCAGCAGATGAGGGCACATCAAGGGCAGGGCCAAGTGCTCTGTACCTTTGTGGAAATTTCTAGACCAGACTCCCAGTTTATGTGCTGACTTGGGCCTAAGTGAACCCATCTGGATTTACAGCACCCAAGGGTGTACCCTAAGTGCATTATTACAGAGATAGAAGACATATGTCACAGTGTTAGAGATAGTCCATGCATAAAGTTAAAATTGATAAATAAATCCAGTTTCAGAGCAGCTTCTGATCTCAGAAGGGTTTCAGCTGCAGTGATGGTGATGGCAAGCAATGACAATGCCTGACAGCAAACCCAACAGATATGGCTGGGACTACAAAACAACAATTCTGTGACTGAAAAATCTCAGAACAGGAAATTTTGACCAAATCTCAGGTTTTTCTCAGCCATGTTTTCCTTGGGTGTAAGGATGCTGCAAGATAAAAAGTGGCAAGGGAAAGGACTTATTTCAAATCTGGCAGATGAGAAAACATAAACACATCTGATTGTGGACATTAAAACAGTCACAGGGGGTTGCAGTGAATAATAAATTAAAAAAAAAAAAAAAAAACATAAAAATAAAGAGAGCCACAAATAAATCCTTGAATAATTTAGAGAAAAGCACACATAGAACATGATACAACTCTATTGCCTCCAAGCCTATGGGCTCTCTCCTCTGCCAAATAAATCCTGGGCTCTTTCTTGTTGAATTGTGGCCACTGCCACCAGAACTCTGCATTAACATTCTCACCAGAAAGGCAAAACTGCTCTAGCAGAGAGCTTGCAGCAAAATAACTCTTATCTGCAAAAGAGAATAACATTGTGGGCTCCAGCAAGAAAGAAGTAGATGCAAGAATGTTGAAGAAAGAACAGAAAGCCACTGCAAGAAGATAAATTATTTACAAATAATTCCATCCAGGAGCACAACTCCCTCCTCCTCCCCCTTTTCTTAAGTCACATTCTTTTAAGCCATTGATTTCAGAAAAGAAACAAAGAGGTGCTGAAAGATAAATGATAGTCTCAAAACTACACAGTGCACTTAGCAAAAGGGGAGAGAAAGGAATACCAGCAGTGTACAAATAACAGACTCATCTAATCTGTATTTATTGGCATTAGTTATTCTTTAAAAAATGTACAATTGCTCTTTTATCATAAGCACTTCACATTAATCCAAGCTGTATCTGGGGAGTCTGTTGTGTGTGTGCCAACTTTCACAGAAGTGAGACATGGTTATTAGGCTTTTAAGTGAAATATGTGAAACTCAGAAGATGGTCGAGATCATTTGTGCATTGTAATTGAATGACTACTAGAAAAAAAAAATAATAAATTTTTATCACATCTTAATAGAGCCTCTGGATTAAATACTAATTAATGTGCCACCAAGGTTTGCTGCTAATCAGCATACATTCTGAGTGACATTTAAATTATAAACTATGATGGGATTATCTCCAGTCTTGCAAATTACCTCCTTCCAGAAGTCACAGTAAACATTATGTGTCCACTGGAGGTATCATTAGTCCCCTGCTCACTCTCTGCATGTTCAGGATTACAGGCTGGCTCAGGCTAGGGATGGAGCACCTGGGCCACCTCAGGAAAATGCAGTTGCAAGGTTTAAGGCTGGCCTTTGGAGATCCAGGCTCCAACCACCAAGCCCATTAACAGCTGGTTTATGTGCAGCTGGTGATGTTCTCCACAGCTGGGACTAAACTGAGTGCTGAGAACACTGAGAAATCCATCACCAGTGCTTTGGCCAGCACTCAAGCTCTCAGAATAGCCCAGGAGAGACAGGAAATGTCAATCCTGTTGGGAGAGGTATGAGTTGGAGCTCTGTGAGGTGAAGAGAGGGACTGAAGAAAGATGTGTGAATGGGGGGACAAAGCAATTAGAGGGAATAATTGATGCAGTATCTGTAACAGTATCACAAATAGTTACTGTGGGTTTAGATTTTAAAAAGTAATAGAAAATCAATTCAGTGAATAAGCAAACCGTTTTGTTGATGAATAACTGGGACAAGGAAGGAGAGAATTGGTTTTTAGGCTTCCTCATGTTTGAACAGTCTATTAGTATTTGACAAAAATTATAATTGAAGTGTCAGCTCCATCACATAATGTAAACTAAGGCAGGAGGGGATGGAATTGTCAGAGTGTAACAAAGCCTTCCAGAGACTCAGTGTGTATCAAATATATCACATACAGCACAGCACAGCCATTAAAGCAGGACTCCCACAGGAGAGGCAAAGAGGGACTTCACAGAAAAAAACCCACATCTGTCACAGCACAGAAGAAATGAAATCGTTTCTGCCAAGACAGACAGATTCCAGTGGCCTCAAAATTTGCCTGAAATCTAAAGCAATAACATGGAAACACCTTGAGGGATGACTAAAAACCTTGAAGAAATCCTGGTGGTTTTTTTAGCAGAATGAAAAGGGGGGAAATGACACATTAGCTCTGACTTGTGATTTTGGTCTCTTGGATCTTGAGCTTGTCTAACACCCTCAGACCAACAGCTGACCTTGGGTATAGACCCAGGTACAGACTAGACCTAAGGGCCCAGCCAAGCCCAGGCAAGGGGGAAAGGGAAATGTCTCGAGAAGACAAAAACCTCCAAACTTCCCAAGCATCCGTATATGCAAGACACATTTTTCATTCATCATTGCAGCTGTTCATGTGTAAAGCTGCCCCCAGATGGAGCAAAAATGTGAGGTCTGGAGGAAAGCTTGGTGTGTGCAGCATCTTTTCCCATCCTTGCCCAACTCCTGTAATCTCTACCCGATCCACTGAGACCCAACCACTCAGAATTTGTGTGGAGGTTCTGTGCACCAGACTCACCTTATTCCTTCTGTTTTGGCTCCACCACCCCTGCTCAGCAGAAAGAAGTAATTGTCCTTATTCATAGGTGGGAGAGTGAGATTGTTTCCAAGGAAACGGGCTCAGTTTGACAGAGATTTGGAAACCCAAACCCAGCTGGAGATGGGAAATCTGAGTATCCTCCCCCAGAAAACATTTGAAAACTAGATGCAATCTGGCAGCAACTGAAACCCATTTAACTCTTAACTCCCTTTCCTTTGTGAATCCATCTTTCATTTTCTTTATCTTCTTTTTAATAACTCTCTTCTTTGGCTACATGGGTTTGAAGGAAAAAGCAATAAATCCTCCTGAGAGACAACGTCCAAAAGGGACACAGAGATATATTTTTGGATTTAGAGCCATCACTCTCCCATATTCAGGTGAGGAAAGTCCCACCTGTGCCCCCAGCTACACACACTGGACTCCTGCTTTGAATGGAACTCAATCAGCAGCACCCAGAGCAGAAGTTCTGGGGCTGGAGCTCAGCCTGCAGCCCTGCATGGTACAAATGTGCCATTGATTACTGGGAGAGGGGCTGTAACAATGATTAAAAGCCCCAGGATAGATCCTGAGCTGGTGTAAATCCACGGCAGCCCCATTGATTTACTCTGAGCCAGAGGAGAACGAATTGAATTTACCCAGGCTGAGGATGTGAGGCCATCACATTTGAGGAAGTGGGAAGTGGGAAATGATACTGCACAGAGGGGCCAGATCAGTGCAATGTAAATACAATAACAAAGCAAGAGCAGGGAGGAACTGCTGGAGGTGAAAAGTCCAGGAATAATGGTTGCAGACTAGACAGGAGAAGATCCACTGCACAGTTAAGATGCTTTTTAAAGAATGGACTACTACAAGACAATTTTTTTCCCCCAGAGGAGTGGCTCAGGTTTTTTCTAGACAGATTTTGCATTTTGTTTATGAGCTTTACTGCCAGGAAGAGAATTTTAAGAGGGTGAACTCTCAACAGCTGGAGAGGACTGAAAACCATAGATGTTTTTTGAAATAAATGTCTCTGTTGAAGCCTGGGCACAGATTGCACTTCAGCAGGATGAAGCCTGCTCCAGTGTGGAGCCCAGCAAGTGAATCAGACAGAAATCACACACTTGGCCCTGTTCCTGAGTGTCAGAGCAATTCCTGCCCTGCTCCTCCTCCCAGTTCTGTGTGTGACACTCACACAGAGGTCACTTATCCTGCCTAACACTTTCTGCCCCTCAGACATATTTCTTTGACTGAACTGAAAAGCTGTGAGGAATTTTGCTTCTGATGGACCCAAAAGGCTTTTTTCCTCCTCCTGAAACCAGTTAAAACATCTGGAGGTTCTAGAGAAAGTCTTCCATGAGATACCAACAGGAGGCTTCCATGGTATGACCCAAACTAAATATCCAGAGAAGTGCTTCCATTTTATCCCAAACTAATGAGCATTTTCCTATTTCACCATGTTTCCTGACAAGCCTATAATTTGAGGCTGGAACCTGAGCTATAATTTGATACATCAACTGTAAATGTTCTTGGTTTTCCCCAAGCCAGACAGTTAATACTATTTACAGTGCTGTCATTGTCTGGCATTGATGTACAGTAATATAATACTGAGTCAGGTACTCTGACACATTTTAAATTAAAATGGAGAAGATTGTCCTTTCCCATACCAAGTTCCACTGCCGTTAATTAGTCACATATTGTTCCTGAAATTTAATTGTTAAAAGCCATGATGTTAATTCAGAGATTTACAGGTGGAGATTGCCAGCTGGCGAGCACTAGATGAGAAATGACATTGACCTTCAAACGTGTGTCTGCCTCAACCCTCTGAGAGATCACCTTGTTCAGCTGGAAAAACAAAACCCAGCTCCTGACTGGCAGCATACAGTGACCTTGAGAGATGGTCTAATTAATTCACAGGTAGGAAAAAGGTCAAATGAACTTTTCGCACTTCCTGATTCTGACTCCAAATTACAAAGTAAGAGTTCTTTGGTTGGTTCCCAAAGGTGAGATAGAATGATTTGGGTCACTCTTTATCTCCACAGGCTGTGGCATCACTTCTTTCCTGGACAAACTGGGCATTTTTCCAGGGTCCAGCCTCTCCACAGGTAGAAAAAAGATAATTGCTGTCCAAGACAACATTATTGACATTCTGCCATGGCATGAGAGCCAAAGTTCCCAAACTGGAGGAGGATTCTCATCTCAAATCAGAAGCTGGGCATTAAAATCTCAAAAACTGGAAGCTCTGTGGTACCAGGAAGCCACGAAAGCAAAAATTTCTTACTTAATTTTGAGATTTGGAGATAGAGACAGAATATTTATGATTCTAGTTTTGTGATAGCACAAGATTGTGCCCACCATTGCAGGATCAAGTGGAAATTATTTGTACTCAAGAGGCAGCTTCTGGAATTTATCCACATTCTGGAGCCAGCAACCTGCTCTCAGATTTCCATTAAGTCCCAGTAACCATTTGGTCTTAAATAAATACTAATCTTTGGTTGAAATATTCGGTATTATATCATCTATCAGGTTGGAAGTTTTTGATACAGAGAGCCGGAACTGGAAACATCTTGAGAAGAGCATTCTTGTTATCAATCATGTCATCTTGAACATGTTTAGAAGCTTGCTGCTGGCACCAGGAATTGATATTTTATTCAAAAGAATGTATTTAAAGAAAATGACAGCACTTTTCAATTCAGCTTTTCTAAAACAAGGAATCTTTCAAGTCTTCCAAGCCATGTGGATTTCAACATCCCAGTGATTAAGACTATTTTCAATTATACATGCTTTCCCCATTATTTTTTCATAGCTTTAGGGTAGATTTTCAACACTCTGCATGAAGAATTAGACACACAAATCACTCACAACTATTAATGGGAATTGCACAGATGGTGGAAGAACTGGTACAGAACAAGAAAATCCAACTGAAACCATCAAAAACTTGAGAAAATCCTGCCGTGAACTCTGCGGGCTGGGCGGATCTGCCGTTCCTGTTCCTCGTCTTGCCAAGCTGCAAACCTCCAACAGGCAGCCCCGGAAGAGGGAATGGCAAACAGCCACCAGAACATCACAAATGGGGGAGAACTTCCACAGTTTCTGAACAGAGCTGGATGACCCGGGTGGTCTATGTGTGCTGCAGCCTCTGGGTGAGCAGTGCAGGGCTCTCCACCTGGGACAAGAGACATTTTCATGTCCCCATGTTTCTCTCTGGCTGTTTGATAAGACTAGAGGACTGAAATGAACTGGGAGAAAATTTAGAACACACCAATCTGTTTTATCTGGGTGTTCTTTAGGAAAAGAGCTATGAAATTTAAACAATATTTGTATTTTCTTCCATTAACCAAAAGAGCCATTAATGAAATTGCAGAAACTGATTTCCTGACACGCCCCTGTTGCCTCAGCAATCCACTTGCCTCCAAGAAATGATCTCTCTATTCTAATTTCATCAATATAACTTCAAAAATAACTTAATTGGAACATTCATGGAACCAAACAGATCTCAGGCTAACATTTGTCAGACTTTAATTCTGTGAAGGGAGCTCCCATTTTCTTTTTTGTCTTTATGTCACCTGCAGACAGAGGAGGTTCCAGGAGGGGAAAGCCTTGAGAAGATGACACAAAGAATGGTTGAAAGCAAATCCAAACTCACTGCTGCCATTTCCCCCACCCCTACTTCATATATTTTTATGGGCAAGAAATGGTATTTGATTTTGCTGCACCCTTTATTTTCTCATGGCCTTATCAATGGATTTGAGGAATGCCAATGTTTGAATTTAGAGCCAATGCAGGGAACATCCAGGCCAGCAGTTACACACCAGATATTCTGAATTACAACAATGCATTGTCAATGTGTCCCTCCCCACACACACTCTTTACTGTGTTTGGAACATGCCAAACTCAGCTCAAGTAATCTTGGTTTTGCCCTCAAGCACAAGTGTGGCTCAAAACCACTCAAGCTGGGGTTTGTGAGCAAAATTATTCTGCTTTTGTATATTCTCAGCTAGCAAAATACAAAGTACAACTGTTCATTTTCAGCTGGAGGAAAGTATCGTGAAGTGATGTGGTGTTCTTCATTATCCTGACAGAATTTCCTTGAATGGAATTTCAGCATGGCTTGATTGGAACTATCTAGGAGAAGAAGAGTAGAGCAATAACCTGTATAAAACTCTACAGGTGTATGGAGTGCAGTCTGGATGGAGATGTTGGATATCCTGAAGAGCTGCTGCCTTTTTCTCTGCTCTGTGTCTCCAGGCCCACCTGCAGCCCACATCATTGTTGTGCTGTTGGTCACTTTTATGGCTCCCAAAAAATAAAACTGTCTGCTGTCATTTCAGATGTTTCTGGGTTGTAGTTTGGTACACAGACAAAAGCTGAAATAGGTAATTTTTATATATGCAGAGCACCCTCACTTCTATAACCCAGGCACTTTTAGAGTTAAATTCAGATTCTGGCTCAAGAGGAAGTTTCTGTATCAAACCCAGAACAGCAAGAGGATGAACAAATGGAAAGTGTACAGCTAGAAGTTATGAATCATATTTCATAAAATTGGTTGCATCTGTTTTCTGATATTTCTCTGAAGCTTTTTCTTCTCTTACTTGCAAGTTTAATTCTTCTGCAGTCCGCAAAAGACAGCAATTAAAGGCAGTAAAAAGGGTGGGTACTTTGTGACACATTTCTGTAGGCAAAAGGCATTTGGCAAATGTTCCCCTTTGCCTCTAAAACTCCTTGCTGGCACGTTGGGATTCCCAGGTTCTGGTGGGAGAAAGTAAGAGTGTCCCTTTCTGATGAGGTCTCCAGCTTCTTATCCCACCTTCATGTGGAAAACATGGGTCTGGAAAGAGAGAAGGGAGCAAGCAGCACATGGAGCCTCAGCAGCAGGCAAAGCTGGAGGAAGGGCTTGACCCAAATTTAGTTACTTCAGGGATGACTCAGGGAAGTGAAGAACAGTTTGTGACTTCAAAAAATGAAATTTGTCTCCCAGCATAAAAGGTATATTTAAGGCAGGTGTCATACAGCATCCCTTCCAAGGAGAAGATTTAGTTTATATGAGAATAGAAAACAAACAAGCAAAAAAACCAAAACCAAAACAAAAAAAAAAAAAAAAAAAGCCACCAAACCAAACCTTAGAGCATTCTGCTTTCATCCAAGGTGTTTCTAAATACCTGACCAGAGCTCACTTGGCAGCATTTCTTGGCATATAAAGATATTTAGAGGAGTCACAAGTAATTCATGGTTGCAAGTACCATAACCTCACTAATGTTAAGTGCTCACCTACCTTAGAGGTCTGTAAATGTTTACAAAAATTGGAAAGAAGACATCTGCTGAGCCTAACACTTTGGTAGTTGAGCAAAATGGTTTAAAAATTTATATTATTGGGATTTCTAGTTGTGGTTTTTTATATGATCTTTACAGGGATGATTTGAGTTCTTATTTGAGCATCAGGAATATTTATGTACTTCATGACATAAGGTCTACTACAGAAGAAAATCTTGTGAACCACTGAAAAGGATGTAGATAATAACCTAGCACATACATTGCTCTTTCCCTTGACACCTCTTGCAACCACAATGGCAGAGGAGGTGAGTAACTGCAGCATCCTCATCCTTGTAACTCCTCTGGAGCATAAGATATAGTTACACTGCAAGTGAACTCTTATTGCATCATACAGGCTCAAAATGAACAGCAATCTATTTTTACTTAGGAGAAAACAGACTGTGTATCTCATCTGTTCAGCTATATTTTATGCCCAGCTGCTTTTTATGTCCTTGCTTCAGATAAAAAGATGCTGGAATCTTCCAAGTGCCTCGGAGAGCCCATTTTGTCCACCCTCCTGAAAAGAAGGCTCTCAAAAGCTGTGCTGACCTGCAGGCAGGAGGGCACACTGCAGCTCTCAGGTCTGGGCAGCAGCTCCACGCTGACATCTCTCTGGGAGAAAAAAAAAATAAATAAAAAAATTCATAGCTCATGCTTGCAGGGCTTCAAACATGACAAAAGGTTAATTAAAAACAAGCTTAAAAGAAGATAAGCTAGGCAAAGAGGCACAGCCTGGTTTGAGCACCTCACTGACCCCAAGCAAGGTGAGATAGCAGCACCTTAGAAGGACACCTGCAGCAGCCAGAACAGCTGGAAAGGAGTGCTGGGTGCTGGCATGGTTTATAAAACATGGCAGAGGCCTCAAAGGGTACAGATTGCACCTTCTCAACATTTCCCTTCAGTACCACAAAGCTTTTCAACACAATTTCCAATGGCATACAGGAAGCAGCACAAAAAGGCTCTTCCCAATATTAGAACATATTTTCAAATCAAATGTACAAGAAGGGGATTTTAAAAATCCATTCAGATGCTAAATGTGCAGCCATGTTTTGAGAAGTTGAGGTTCCATTCAACAGCAAAGTAAACACGTTCTGAGCCTCCAATTCTTCATCTCAGTTGAAGTTTTGAAATCTTTGCTTGCATGTCTAAGCAGGAGCTGAAAATCACCCAGTCTGCAGTTATCCAAATATCCAGTTGAAGGCCCAGCTGTAGCTGCCTGCTCGTACACAATGCATGACTCAACATCAATCTCCTTTTTTTCTCTCTTCCCAGTTTCCTCCTTCTCTTCCACAGCACATTCCTCTACCAAATCAGCAGCAATTGAGAACTAGCAGTGTTTTCTTTGCAGGGACACATCCATAGCAAACAGCCTTCCCCTGACCCTGGGAGCTGGGATGTGCCTGCTGGAACAGAGCCCTGGACCTGCTGTGCCAAAATAACCTACACAGGCTCTGAAACTTTTAACATTTAGGTGAGTAATGCTGCAGGTCTGCCTTAGAAAGGAGATGCTCCTATTTCATCAGCTTTGCAACATTTTACAGGCAACTGTTTGCTCTAGAAACCCTCAAGCAGAGTCGAGCAGAGTTCTGAGTGGCCAGGGGCAGAGTGAAAGACACAGGTTCAGAGCTCTGACCCTCCCATTCCTCCTCTGGGGAATTTTTAATGTGCACACGAAGTGAGACAACCTCCACAGAGTGCTGCCTCACTCAAAGGCTCCCAGACTTGGCAGAATAAACAGGAAATAAAGATTTCATGTTAGGTTTTCTTTTCAATCCACACAGAAATTCACAGAGGTTGGGAAAAACCCCAAGGAGGAACAATAGAGTCAGAGGGGTCACCTCCAGGTGCAGAATTAAAAATGAGCCTTCAAATATCTGTACCTGTTAAAAGCTTTCTTCCTTTCCTTCCTCCTTTCCTTTTCCTTTCCCTTTCCCTTTCCCTTTCCCTTTCCTTTTAAAGGGAAGAGAACACTGACCAGTTGGAGCAGGGACATTAACACAACCAGGATGCACAGAACAGTGTTAATCACCAGGCTACCACTCAGGAACAAATCCAAGCTTAGTAACAATATTGACTAGCAGGAGAATAAAATAGAAGAAAAATTGCATTTTGCATATTACTGAAAAAAAATTTAGTCGTTTCAGTTTTTCATCAATGAAAGCTGTCTTATTAAAAAAAAAAAAAAAGAAATCAAGTATATAAATATTCCCAGCACATCCCACGTGTAAAAAGTCTCAGTAATGCACTAGATAATTTTAATTTAGGTCTAAAGTAGCAGAACAGATGGGGTCCCAGTAGTCAAAAGTAAGCACGTTATGATTATTGGCAGCTATTAAACTTCTGCTAATAAATGACATTATGAAGTAATATGTTGTGCCTAACATTGTAAAAGTTTGTGATAGTTCACAAGGAAAAAATATTGAAAAATCATAACATGAAGAACAGCAAAAAGGAACAGAATGATGTAACATTTCGGAAAAAGGAATTCCAAGTCTTTTTTTTAATTAGAAGGTTTATATTTATTCTTGTTTTAAAAAATAAGCCAAAGGACACTTTTTTAATATCTCAGCCATTTTATATTGGAGTGCACAAAGTTCCTTGATACCTTAAAAACAACGCAGTTATCCATCAGACAAACCCAGGCAGTTAACTTGATTTCTGTCCTGATTTACTGCCCCAGCCATTCAACAGTAACTGCAGGTGTGTGACCCACAAAGGGGTTCCAGCTGACCATGCCAGGTGATTCAGCTCTGTTCCTTCAGCCTTGGCCCTCATCCTCAGCCACACAGCTGCCTGGACATCAGCAATCTGTTGAACCTGATTCAAGCTTTATCAAACATTAGAGATTTTCCTTCCTATCCTATAGCAGTTTTCTCAAATAAATATTTATGCTTTTTTTTTTTTTTATTTTCTGAATAGTGGCTGGTCAGTGCTTATGGTTTAAGTGTCCATACAATATTTTTATTACTATTTCATTATTATTTTGGTTCTTAATCATTTAATGTGAAAGCTGGTTGGTTTTCACTATGGGTTTTGCAGAGGCTTTGTGCTGTTCAGAAGAGCCAAAAATGAAAAAAATCAAAATCAACCCACGACCACACAGAGCATGGAAATCACATCAGCTTGGCTGGTGCCAGCCCAGCTCTGTGTCCCTGTGTGCCATGGCCAGGGGTGCCAGGGGCTGGCCTGTGTGCTATCCTCCAGGATCATCTGGTGGCCATCCTGAGCTCTGCCAGAGCTCCCAGGACAGGAGCAGGATGGGCTGTTTCCCATATTACACCTCCAAATCCCACGGGCAGCCTACAGAGATGCAGTTTGCTTCTGATTTGAAGAGGAACCACCCCTTCCACAGGGGCTGGCTGCCCCTGGCCGAGTACAGATGGATCTGGGAGCAGCAGAGCAGCGTTCCTCGGGGAGTCTGGGAGCACAGGCACCAGCAGTGCTTGTGCAGGAACTCCAGAACGCTGGGGCCAGGCCTACAACCAGCTGAGCACGTTCCTCCAGCAAAGCTGTGCTCACCAGGGCTCAGCAGGGCTGTGACACTGCCAGGCTCAGGACGCATTTCTCCACTGCTGGAGTCAACAGAAGCAAGGCCAGGGGCAGGGGACCTTGCCTTCATTAACACTCCCAGCCAATCTCACAAGATACTCCAAAGGCTCTTCTGCAGCCTCCTGGAGCCTCTCTCCAAACAGGTATTAGTCACTAAATCAGGCTGGCAGCTGGAGACCCTTTGGAGCAAGCCCTGCATTTCCAAAGGAATGACAGCAATTTCTTAAAGGCAATTTGCCCCTGCTTTTACCTCCTGCTGCAAGAAGACAAGCCATGAGCACAGTTAGTTAATTGAAGTCATAGAAAGTTGATATAATTTTGCAATATTTTTATCTCTATGGAAAACACCTTGTAAAAAATTATATCCCATCTCTTCCTCTTCCTTCTCACTTACCAGTGAGAATGATAAATAATCTGGAAATGTAAGAAGTCCAAGCAGCATGGTGAGAGATCCCAGACCCATTTCAGAGTCTGGTGTAATCTAAACCACACTGCATCAAATTGGATCATCTAGAAATTATGGAATAAGCCCCAGAAACTCTAAATAATGGTTAAAATTCTGTTTGCAGTAGCACTGGAATATTTTACTCTAGGTCGTGAAGTAAACAAGAGCACACACCAAAAAAATACAAGCAACAATTCTAATTTAAGGAACAACAGGTTGTTTTTATTCTTGGTTATACAAAGGAAAGCAACACAATAAAGAAAGACATTTGTCCTTAAATTAAGCATTTTAGTCCTGTGCTATCCATCATCCTGGAGAATGTCACTGTCAGACACACAAGACACTTCAAGGAGCAGAGAAGGAAGTTGGCTGATGAGGTTTAATGATCAATATATTGAAAGTGAAGTAAATCCTTCCCAGGAAGACAAATGGAAAGCAAGGGAACAAATGGAAATATTGCGGTCTAAGACTTGAAATCCAAAAGTGAGCCCAAGCAGCATCAGACAATCTTATAGGAATAAGAATTAATTCCCACACTCTCTACAGACTGGATCAGGAGCTGATTTGCACCTATGCTAAACCCATGGTTTTCTCTAGCACGGTACAGGATTCATTTCAGACTGCATTTCTCCTGGTAAGATATTCTTGGCACTGTGTGAGCACAGATAATACTCTTTATACGTCCTTAATATATAAAATACCCTTCTCCTCAGTCTACATGCCCACTTATAAATTTGATCTCTTTTATGTTCCTCACGAAAGGCTGCCTCTTCCCAGGGCAGCCCAGCTGAGCTGCAGCTTACAAGTGTATTTATTGAAAGGAGTACAGCAATAACAACTGTTCTTTTGTCTCTGTGAGAAAAGGCTGCCTAGAGCCAATTATCGTTTATCACTCCAGATACACATTTTATGATCTTTGTGCTAAACCAGAAAATAGTGTAAGAAGAAGGAGCCAATTTAATATCTTCAAGTTCAATCACATCAGAAAGGATCCCCTAACTTGCATTGTATGTTGTTCAGTGTAATTGTCAGATTTTATTAATTTTGCATGCTAAGCTGGAAACATTAGGCACAGGTTTCTTCTTGGGAGAGCAGCAAAGCTAAAAACAGCACAGGCACCAGAGGAAACTGTGTTTATAATTGCTCTGTTTCCTAGTTGGACTTTGTCAGCTCGACTTGGGTGGCAGCATGACATGGAGAGAAAAAGCTCACTTTGATTTGGAAAAGGTTGTTTGCAGGTGTCAAAACAAAGTCTACCAGGAAACCAAGGGAAAAATTAAATGCTGTGAGCCATTATTGCAGGTGTGCTCCGGTGAAAATCATCATCCTCTTGTTTTTGCCTCAGTAAATACATTCTGCAGTCGAGGCCAAACATAGCTTGGAAGGAATTTAAAATACTGTAAGCTTACAGTGAAGCTCAAATTAATATTTCTTGGTCCAAACACACAGATTAGAAATTACTCATCCTACTCACTGAAGACAGGAATACAATGCAGGCTGATAATGAGCAGGCACTGAGGATGGAACATGCAAGGAGAGGCATTTCTGACCCTGCAGGGATGTCACTCTCAGCACTCACAGTTTGTGTGCATCCCTGGCAGTCCCTGTGCCAGGAGGAGACAGCTCTGGTGTGTCTTGGGTTGCAATACAGGATGTGACCAGAAATGTGTTTTCTATCACCATTTGTTAAAACCAGATGGGGCAACCATCTTCATCTTTTCCCCAACCCATCCTCCCTCCAGGAAGATATCATCTGCTGCTGGGCCATTCAGTCCTACTGCATGACTGATAAAATTACATCATCCCACTGGGAGATGCTCCAGCCAGGGGAGGAGCCAAGCCTTTCCTACCTAGATAAAATCTGAGATTTGGAACACCAAGGCAACCTTCTTTCCACTGGATTCCAGAGGAAAGCCAGACCTTTCCACATCATCCCTGCACCTTCAGAGGAAAACTGCACCTTCTACAGGAGCACTGCTCCAGCTGAACCACATCTGCCACTGCAGGAGGATGCAGCCACCATTGAATGGCACTGCTACCAACACCCTGACTGACTGATGGGGTGTCAGGTTGGATTCTGACTCTGTCAGTGTTTTGGGATTGTTCTTTGTAATACTGTATTTCTATTTGAATTTTCCTAGTAAAGAACTGTTATTCCTAATTCCCATAGCTTTGCCTGAGAGCCCCTTAATTTCAAAATTATAACCATTTGGAGGCAGGGGGTTTACATTCTCCATTTCAAAGAGAAGGTCCTGCCTTTGTTGGCAGACACCTGTCCTCCAAACCAGGACATGGTGCCAGACTGGCAGGGCACAGCCAGGGCTGCACCTGCCCCACAGCTCAGCCCCAGCCAGGAGCCCAAAGCCCTGCAGAGCTCTCTCCAGTGCCAGAGCACCTCTGGCCTTGGGCTGGGACAGAACTGGCACTGCTTTGGCTCAGAAGCCACAGGGCTAGGACGTGGCAAGCAGCAGCTCCCAGGGTTTCCAGGGCATTGGCTGGAACAGGAATTGCTCCCCCACCCCACAGCCAGGCTTTGGGTTAGGACAGACTGCCTGCCCATGAGAGTACACTCTGGTCTTGGCACTCTTGACAGCAACACAGATTTCATCTGGGGACTATAAAGATCTCCAGAAGTTCTTCTGGGTGTGTAATCCAGCCTGAAGCAGCAGCAGCCCCACAGCATCGTGGCACTGGGATTTGGAGTGTTTCATGCAATCACACTCATATTGGTACCAAAATTATGAAATGGTGAATGATTACACACCTTCCCTTCTCCCTCAGAGCCTGACTTTTTGGTAAAATAGTCCCCATCTAGCAGAGTTTTGGAGTCTCCAGAGGTGGGAGGTGAAGTCCTAACAATCGAGGTGACAATGTGAGAAGTTCGTAAAGAAAATGAGATAACACCACCAGTCAACTGGATACTGGGTTAAGCAGTTTGGGGCAAATAAACCCAATACAACAGCCACTGGAAATTTCTTTAGAGAAGAATATAAGCAGAAATGAGGAGAAACAGTGGAGAAGGATCAAAGGACACGGCATGAGCATCCTTGGTATGACCAAGTATGGGTGTCAGTGTTCCTGCAGCAGAGACATCCTGGAAATGCTCTCAACAGAGCAGAGATTCATTACTCCTGTGCTGCTGGAAGCCATTAATGCTCAAGGAAAATCTGGGAGCATCCATGATTTTAATGGGAAGTGCCTGAGTCCTTTACAAATCTTGGCTCTATGTGGTGCCTGTGGAATCTGGAGGAAAAGATGAATTCTACCAAAAAAGGCAGACTGAGAAAATTACCTTCACACAAGGCAAATTAAAAATCAAAAATCCTGAGCCTGTTTACTCTATACTGCTGTAAAGGGAAGGTTGGAAGGAGCTGTATGTGCCAAGGAAATATTGTGAACAAGTTCCCAGTTTCCAGTGTGTGTCTGTAACCCCAAGTCAATCAGGGCAATATGTGTGCTCTCAGAAACAGAAATTATTGCTTCCTCTGGAGTGTTATGCTTTGCTTTTACACATTTCTAAGAAGCAGTTCAAATGTCATAATATTAAAAACTGTTAATTTAATTCTTCCTCTGGTGGAAGGTTGGCTGTGCCATGGTTAGAATCTGTTTTGCCCCAGCAAAGCTCAGGAATCACAAGGATTTTATGCTGAGTTGGCATCCATGACATCTGACTGTGGGTTAGAATTAAAACACAGAGGCTTCTGTGCATGAAAACCAGGAGAAAGAAATACTGAACACACTGTGCAATCCTTTCCAACAAATATTAAACACAAACACACTTCAATGAAATGAAGCAGGAGACCCGAGTGCACAGGTTCAGAGCTGAATTAAGTTTTAAGTCAGAGCTGTCTCTCTGTGTTTGCTTAGCTCAAGGTATTTAATTCAGCACAGCACACAGTGACTCTCCTGAGGAATTCAACAGCAAATTCCTGGAGTTGTCTGTGCTGCTGGAGCTGGAGGTGTCCCCAAACATGCTGGACTCCCAGTGTCACCCTCCTGCTCTGTGCCACAGCACTGCCCATCCAGCCCCATCCAGCCCGGACCAACAGCTCCAAGCCAAAGAACACCTTGTGACATTATTTATAATAACAACAGACAATGGTAAAAGCAAAAGAAAACTTTGTTTTTGCAACACATCCGTTTCTGTACCTAAAAGAAAATCAGAGCAATCAAAGCACATTAAACAGAAAAACCCAGAAAACCCAGCCATGCACCCTAAGTAAACCAATGCAAAATCCTGCCACAGCATTATAGAGGCACAGGGTAATTTCTGCATATTTGACTAAAAATTTTACCTACTTTTGATACAACAGAGCAAAAATCCAGGTAATCTACATTATAGCCAGGGATATTTACTCCAAAACATCTTCATATTTTTAAATACATTATTTCCTTATTTAGCAGGCTGTTTTACATGTTATTTTCTATATATCTGCTAAAGGTTCCCTGTCTTCCTAACAGAGTAATCATTTATCTGTGGTGTTCCTACCTTAGAAAAGCCCTACAGCTGTTAATATTGTAGCTGAAAACTCCTATAATAACCTCAATGTGGCATTAGGGTGGCCAACATCACCACCACAGTTTATTATTGATGTTATCATACCAATAATCTCAGAAAACATAACATTTCTCAGATTACACTTATATTCTGTCACTATTAAAACTTTTTGTTTGTTTGTTTTTTCTTTTTTTGTGTGTGTGTGGCATGTGGATCAGAAACATTCATTGTACCTGCTGTGGAGAGACCCAGAGGTGCCATTTGCCCAGAAAGGTTTTCCTGGCCCAGAAACAGCTTTTTGTCAAGCAGCACAGCAGAGAAAATGATCTACAACCATCAAACCCCAGCTACAACAAGTGGACAACCTGTGGCATATTAAAAAGTGTCGTTAAAATAGCTTTAAAATTTATAGCTTAGTTATAAAAACACAATTTAAAGCTCACATGAGGGAAGCAGAGGCAGGCCCTTGGAAGGTGCTTTCAGTTCAGCAAAATTTACTGCAATTAAGAGTGTAGGAATAAGCTATAAAGAAAGTCCAGAAGTGCTTTGAGGCCTGCTTTGAGGCCTACATTTATGCCTTTACATACATTTTTATTCCTGGGGAGTGCCATGAGGCTGTGGCAGCTGTCTCAGCCTCCTCAGCACTGGGCAGCCACTGCTGCAGAGTGGGAGGGAGGTGGCTTGGGCTGGGGGTCACTGGTCCCCAGACACGACTCATGACCCACATTTGGTAGCCTCAGACTTAAAAAGCTTAACCCTTACTTAGAGAGTTGATTCCTTCAGGGTTTTATACCAAATTCTCCATTAAGCACAACAAAAAATCAATTATTTTTGGACCATCCGTGCAAGCGCGCAGTGTGAGCACGAGAGCAGCCAGCACCACCCTGCAGGACCTGCCTCCCAGCAGGGCTTTTGCTGTCACCAGAAAACACTTCTGGAAGAGCAGGCCTGGAGGTTTGGGCCCTGTCAGCACATTCCCAGCTCCCCACACTGCTCAGGCACGGTAACAACTGCATAAAAGTGCATTTCAAATGGCCTCACCAGCAGAAAGCACTGCAAGTGAAATACCAACAACATTTCCTCAAAAGCAATTGAGTGCCTTGGTTTATGGAGGAGAACCTGGTCATTAGTTAGATAATCCTCTCTTCACTGAGCGTGGGACTTTATGGAAGTTCAGATGAAACCCAAGGTAATCTCTGTTGTTTGGGTCCTGAGGCTTCCTCAGCAGCATTTCAGGGCACCAGTTTTGGTGGAACTGCTTAGAACCACCGTGAGAGGAGCACAGCAGTAAAAATGATGGGGAGATGCAGGAGCTGAGGCAGGTGAGTCTGCAGTCAAGGGCTGTACAGAGAGCTAAACATTGATTGCAGGGAAGAAGAAAAGGGTAAAGAGCTCCTTATTGTGTTATCTAGTTGTTTCTTTTTTGATAAGTTTTTATTTGGTTGCAATTTCAAAAATATAATTAGGAGTCCCCAGGCAAAACTGAAGAGGTGGAATACTAATGGAAATTTTAATCTTCAGTATAAGAAATCAAAAACATTTGAATATTCTACATACACACACATCCATTATTTAACACTTGAGACCAATTCAAATGGAATATTTTCTTACCACCCAGGTCTCTGTTGATTTCCACCTTTAAATCTTTTTAGTAATCCCACTTCTGTGCCCACCTGTCCCTATGAGAGACGTTATAATAGTAAGTCTTATGTTTGGAGAGGTAAGAACAATGTTCTGAAAGCTCTGGGGTTGGTCTGTGGTAAGTGCTGGGTAAGTGGGATGTTTCTGTCCTCAATTTATTTATTTAGGGTATGGCCCTTACAAGCAAAGTGAAATAGTCATGGAATGCTCACACAGAAGCTCCTGCTTTAACAACTTCAGAGTTATTTCACTTGCCCTCTTTATTTCTTTCTTTCTAAGGATTGCTGCAAGATTACTAAAACACCTCAGTGCTTTCAGGCTATGGTTGGTCTTGACTGGAACAGATATTTTTCAAAACCAGTGTTAAATATTCTGTGATGTGATGATTCTCTGACTGAAGCAGTGACTCAGAGGGAAGGATTAATTCATGCTATTCCTTCACTGGGCCTCAGGCACAGGTTTGATTTTGGAAGTTACCCTGATATTACATAACAGCTCATGGATAAGAGGGGAACTCTCCTCTTTAAATGTCACAGCTCATGATGTGATTTGGTATTTATGCTATACATATGAATATATGCACATACATTTGTATATATTCTTCATCTATAAGCCAGAGACATTTGAACTGATTGTCCAACAGAAAAGTCATCAGTTCCAGCCAGGGTAATGCTCCTTGTAGAGCTGAGAAAGTGCCACTGACCATTTATCCTTTATTTCAGGTTTAAGAGAAGTGTCAGGGCTGACACTGACACCCATCATAGCAGGGAGGGAAGGAGAGAGAGAGAGGATTAAAAAAAAAAAAAAAAAAAAAAAAAAAAAGGGAAAAAAAAAGGAAAAATGAAACAGGAAAAATGAAGAAGGATAAAAATAGAATAAAGAAAAGAAATGGGAGGTATAACAACTTCACTGCAGGTGTGAATTGCTGTTCCTTGGTGTTACATCTCAGTAAACAGAATAAATGCTTGGTGGTGTGTGACTGCTTTCCAATCAGTGAGAGCAACGTGCTGTGACTGGTAATGGATCATCCTCAGCCTCCCTTTCCATGGGGAAAAAAACAATGGCAGTGATTGTGGCAGTGCTGGACTGAGAGCAGGGTGGCTGCTCCACCTGTGAGTCACAAACCCTCTAATCCCAGGAGTTAAAACCATCACTGCAGTTTAAGCTGGGTTTCACACGTGTTTGGTGTGTTTGTAAGGAATACTCCAGCACTATTAACCCTGCCCATCCCCTCCAAGGGAGAAGCTCTGCCCTCAGCTTTCCCCACAGCCTCACTGGGGTTGTCATTCTGCCTTAATAAAATCTTTTAGCAGTAGCAGTGTGCTGCCTGACAAAGCCAGGCTGGGGAAACACAGCTGAGGTACCTGCAGGTGCTCTGTGCTCTCAGTACACGAGTCTGAAAAAAAGGATTAAACTTGCACAAGCACTGACATGCTCAAAAAAGCATAATATGCATTAACAGTGTAAACCAGCAGCTGCAATAACAAAGATATTGCAGAGGGCTTGATTGCATGGGCCCTGTCCACAACTGATGGGTTTTGCTGACATTTTTTTTTATTTCTAGTACTGGCAAATTTACATTTCCTAGTGGAAGGCCACTTCTTTTACTACGAAGAGCTTCAACATGGCCTTCAATGGGTAATGCCAGCTCAGGTTGACAAAAGGTGACAGGAGCTTACAAAAAAAAGAAAATTAGTTTGTGTATTTGATTCCTGCAGGATTCAGGCACCTGAGCAGGGATCAAAGGAGGCAGATGTAAGTTTTACCTGAATATTAAACAGTTTATGAGCTGTGCCATCCCTCGCTGTGGCTGCCCTGCTCAGAATGTCCTCACCTCCATTTTTAAACCACTGAAGGCAGCAGTTTAATTTCTTTTCTTACAGAAAGAAATTCCAGTTACTGCAGAGTTGAGTGATATTGAATCAATGTCAAGTGCTCAAGTTCTTTCTCATACATCAGCGTGACAATTGAAAGAAATGGAAATTTCCTGCCTGTGATCTCACCAAATCCTGATCTTGTTTGAGGGCTGCAAGAGCAAATTTTGTGATTTTGCTGTTGACTTTCAAGTCTTTCCTAGACACAACATAGCAGAACCATTGCCCTAATCCCACAGAAAACTTGGCAGCCAGAGATCTGCTGGGGTAGCAGGGTATTCTTACCTGTGACCAATATTGTCCTGCTCTCCTTTTATGTCTGCCTGTTTTGTTTCCCTGCCTCTGTAAGTCAGACACAGGATACATGGGAGAGAAAATGCTCTTTTTCCATCATGGCAAGTTACTGCCTCAGGTTGCCACCTTAGAGAGCAAAATTGGATGTAAATAATGTCACTTAATGTACCAAATAACATTTATATGCCATAAAATCCTCCCTTCAGATACTAACTGCCTGCTCTCTTTTATAGGCTAACACTCAGCAATTAAGGCACTGAACATCTGGGCTTCCAATCGCTCAGTAATCATTTAAATCAAAGAGAAGATCCCCTGAATGCCTCTGTGGGTCAGAGTGGGGAAGAGAAGCCCAGAGCAAAATATCTGTGGCACATACAGAAGGCACACTCTGGAAACAGCTGATGCCTCTTATTCAACATTTACTAAAGCAGGGGAGGAAGCTGAGCATCCTGATGATTCATGTGGATAAATAACCTGGTGTGATGCAAAGGTTTGCACATCTTTATTACAATAAAACAGCACCTGGTGCCCTTTTGTTGCCATCTGCACGTTCAAAATAATTTGGTCAGCGTTATTGGCTTGGAAGGTATCCAGGGAGTCAAATTATTCACTGGGTGAGGGGTGCAGGCAGGAATTGCCAGCAGGGTTTTGAAGTCTGCTAATGAAACTTTCCCACATGTTGCCTCAGCTGAGAGCTCACTGGGAGGGGAAGGAAATAGAAGGAATGGAAGGAAATGGAAGGGAGTGGAAAGGAATGGAAGAGAATGGAAGGGAATGGAAAGGGATGGAAGGGAGTGGAAGGGGATGGAAGGAAATGGATGGGCATGGAAGGGGATGGAAGGTGATGGATGGGAATGGAAGGCAGTGGAAGGGAATGGAAGGGAATGGAAGGCAGTGGAAGGGAATGGAAGGGAATGGAAGGCAGTGAAAGGGATTGGAAGGGAATGGAAGGCAGTGGAAGGGAATGGAAGGCAGTGAAAGGGAATGGAAGGGAGTGGAAGGGAATGGAAGGCAGTGGAAGGGAATGGAAGGGAATTGAAGGCAGTGGAAGGGAGTGGAAGGGAATGGAGGCAGTGGAAGGGATTGGAAGGGAATGGAAGGGAGTGGAAGGGATGGAAGGGAATTGAAGGGAATGGAAGGGAGTGGAAGGGAATGGAAGGCAGTGAAAGGCAGTGGTAGTAGAAGGCAGTGGAAGGCTCCATTTGCCTGTGGAGCTTCCTTCAACTGCTCCTTGAGGTACCTCTCCTACCCAGACTTCCCACAGAAGACAGAGGACACTGCAGTCATCCTTTGTCCCTTACAACTCCATCCTCTGTTGGCAGCATGTTTTCCAAAAAGTTCTGCATGTCCACACTTCAGACTCCAAGTAATTTCATGCAGAAATAAATAACATACACTAATTAAAGCAATATTTTTTTCTGAAGGTTTGCTACACTTCTGTTCACAGACTTTCATCATTAAGAGCCATTAAAAGGAAGATAAGGAAATAGCAGCAGATTCAGTGGTGAGCAAGCACTACTCTGAATGCCCATGGAAAGTTCTCCAATACTTTTATGGTGGGAGCAAGCTGGGTAGAACTGAGGGAATTAAATTTCACATCAAGGAGCTGCTCATTCCAAACAATTTTTCTTCAGGAATTGTGAAAGACAAGCTTCCTTCTTATAAATTACTTTCAGTCACTTGTTTTTTTCAGGCACTGGTGATAATCTAATATAGGGGCTCTTTAGCACCTGGAATTCCATCTGTATGGACAGGACAGATGGAATTCAGGCATTTCTGTTCCTCTCCAGCTGTCAGAAGCTGTGAACATTCAGAGACACAGCCTCAGACTGCACCACCCATGGGTGATGGGACCATTCTGCCCCTCCTCCTTGTCACTGCTGTTCCGTGGAATTCACATTTCAGCAGTTTACAGGATTTTAATCAAGGGCTGAATGGTGGGAAGAGCCCATTAAATGTTGTGAAAACCAAGATATTTCATTGGATTTACAAATATTTGATCTGTTAGACAGAGGAAAAATCAGGAAATGCACCAGAGAAGGGGTGTTGGGCCTGGGATCTGGCAGCTCTGGGGTTCCCCCTTTTTCCCTATAAATAAATTAGACAGCTGTGGAGCAGCTCTCACCCTTTCCCAATCCAGTGCAAGTCAGACATTAATAGACATTACAGGGTCTGTAAAATCGACTTACCTTTTCTTTCCTAAACACTATTTTTCATGAATTACTGCTCCATCTGCTTCAAAATGCATTGACCTGAAACACAAATACAAGTGAGGAGCCCAGAAGCAATGTTTCATGTTCATATAAAAAACAGTGAAGTGAGGCTATTTTGGAATTTAGAAAACCAAAAATCATCATTTAGATTTCCTTCCAGTGCTCTCCTAGTAATCACTTACATAATAAGAGGTGCATTTTTATATTCCAGATCTAGTTCTGTAGCTCAAACCTCAGTGCTGCCTTATCCTCTAAAGAATTTGAACATAAAAGAGATCTAATATGAATATTAGCCTCTCTGAATAAAATATAAACAGCATTAGTTTTTTTTTAATTGCTGAAAATCCTATTGAAAAGGAAAGAATGTTTAAGTAGCTGTCTCTCATAACACAATGTAATTCTAGAAATTTGAGGGAATCAGAAATAAGCTTCTAGTGAATGTTTCCCATAACTGTGAGCCTTCCTTTATTAATTCAAAAGGTTATTTACAGGGAAAGTAAATAGAAACAGAAGAAGACATAACAACAGAATTCTTGGATATCCTGGGGATAGTTTGCTTACACTGAATTATTTTAATGCTCCAACAGGAAGCAAGAAAGGAAGGAAGAAAAAGAGAAATGCTGCTTTATTATGAAAGCATGGCTTCACTGCCCAGATGGAGGATGCCACTGAGCAAACCACAGCCAGCATCAGTGTGAGCAGGCTTGTTTACCCCAGCTGAGGACTGGGATGATAAATAAAGCATGGAAAAGGTTTGGATACTGGTGGACTATTCAAATTTCATTGACTTTTTTTTTTTTTTTCTTTAGATTTTTAAAAAATCTAAGAGTGGAAACAAAAGGGCCTCAGTCTTTGTTGCCATCATGTTCTGCACAGGAAACTTGTCTCTCTTCCAGCAGCTCCCCAGGAATTACATGGAAAGATGCTCAGATCTCTGCTCTTCCTTGTTTGTTTCCATGAGCACAGACAATGTTGGGGAAATTTGCCAAAGATGGAGTTAAATTTTCTCTTTTTTTCTTTTTTGTTTTCCCCTCTGAAATGAGGGGCAGTCTCAGGCAATGCTCCCTGTCCAGCCCAGGTAAATCCCACTGCCAACCCCACTGTGTGCAGGTTTCCAGCACTGCACTCATCCTGCCCTGCACAGAGCCACAGCTCCTTGGAAATTGAATTCTCTGGCCCAGATTAAGGTAAATTTACAAAGTGGGATTCCCACAACACCAAAGCACATGGTTTAGACAACCTGAGTCTCTAAACAATCATGAACTCTAAAGTGAAATAAATGCACCAAGGGAGCATTCTGGAAGAGAAGCAGGTTCAGGATTGCTCAGGAAGCACTGCCAGATGCACCAGGAACATCCAGAGGTTGTACCTTGGGGTGGAGTCTGGACTCAAGCTTCAGATTAGCAAAAAAAGAAGTGAGATCTACTTTGAAATGGAAAGGATGAATTTATAAATCTGTCTCAAAATCCCTCCATTAATTTGTCACACAGCAGTTTGTGTGCTGTAGGTATTCTTCAAGGTGTTTTGTTTGTTGGCCAGGTACTGTGTTTTTCAAAATAACCTTTGGAAAATCAAAGTGGTTTTATGTTTTCATATGAACAACAATGAAATTTGCTGCTATTTGTTTTTTCCTGTGGTCACTGACACCTGAAGGTTAACATCACCAAATTTTGTCACTCATTTTATTGGCAGGTCTGGAATGACAGAATAAAAGCTTGGATGATTCACTGATGTTGAACATTATCAGAAGCAGCCCTGTGTAACAGGAGGGAGCACTTTTTATTCCCATAACCATGACCATGACAACTGCCTGTAGGATGAAGCTGAAGGGAGAATATGAATGAAGACTTTCAAATAAATTTTTATATGAAAAAGTGTTTGTGTCTTGAAAGCATAAGGTATGTCAAATGACACAGGAAGTGATGTCTAAAGATTTTTAGCTTTTTATATATTTTTCACATATTTCTAACTTTATAGACTGCTAATACGTGGTTATTATAACTTCCAATACTTTTCCTGCCCTCTCCCATAGTTTAACAAACCTTATTAATACATTCTTGAAATTCTGTTTAGCCTTGCCTTCAGTCTAGCAAGGACACTGTTTTGTAGCATACATGGTAGGCACAATAAATAAATAAAGTATAGGGCTAAAAGGTCAGGGGGGAGAGCTCCAATGGGGCAGAACCCAGGGGGAAATCACCTAAGCAACTGCTCTTCTAACTGGGCAATATTTGGTAGGTAAACAAATCAACTAACCTTATAAAAATTGCAGAAATGTGGTATCATGTGTGCATATCACCATGGTATTCACCATGAAGGCTTTCAGCTAAAAACTTCCTTTTGTATTATCATTTTAACAGTGTTTGGGAAGGTTCTGTGCTTTATCCAGGCAAGAGAAGCACTTCTCAAACCTCACTGTACCTGATGCTGGCTCTAGAAACCAAATTGGCATTTTCAGACCACACTGCACCAATATTCTGAGCTATCAGCAGGGTCTCTGGTTTCAACCAGAATTGTTCAGGGGGATTTTGATAGAGCAGGCCTGGGAATCAGAGAGTGATTTACCTCTGAAAGTAAAGATAAATGTTACCTATATAATCACCTGTGTGAGCAGATGAGCAGCTTGAATCCCAATCCATCAGCACCCACCACCCACTCCCGAGGAGCAGCAGCACTGTGGGGTTTGCCCCTTCCAGCTGATAATCCAGTTAATAAACACATGCCTTACATTAGAGAACAATGAGTCTCTGCTGTCATGCTAATTAAAAAGCCAGTATTACATTACTACCTCAAGGGCTCATTTTATAATTTTTAGGATTATAGCACATTGATTAATTTATACAAGTTTTTAATCCCCTAGTATTTAATGAAGTCTAGGAACTTGGGAACATGTGCATAATTCAGATTTGTATAATTTTATTACATGGGAGAAAAGTTAAACTGGTCATGTGCTACTTCATGTAGAAAAGTGTCTGGGCTCACCAGTTCAACCATCATCCTATCAACCATTTGCAACAAAAACATTTGAGCCTAAATTAATTCTGGGGTTATTAGATTATTTTTCAGCTTGCTAAGGACTCCAACAAGCATTGCTTGTCTTATGTGCATGACAACTGCCTTTTAATTAGCTTCTGTGGAACAACTGAGCACAGTGGGAAACTAATATCTGCTGGAGTTATCTTCCACAGCATTTAGAGCGCCTCAGAAACAACGTTGTCATTACCCTGCACAGCCTCAGAGTTCCCCATCCTGGGAGTTAAAAATGCCTGGATGCAAGGAGAGCTTCAAAAATGAATTGCAAGCAGACACCATAGCAGAGTTAAATGTTGAGGAGAAAATATCCTACAAAGATAAAACGCTGAATTGTGTTTTAGGCTGGTTTCTGGTTCGTTTTACAGCCTCAAAAATGGAGCTCAATCACTTATTAGACCCATCCACAAATCATAGGTTTAAAAACAAAGTAATTTTCTTTTGAGCCTTCTGCACACAATGTAAATGTCTCAAAAGCTAGGAGTTTAAACCCCAGCCTTCTTCTACTTCACAGGGGGAGAGAGGGGAACAAAACAAATAAACCAACCCAAAAGGAAATACAGGCACTGAATTTTGAAGTTGTGTTTAACCAGACCTTATTGTAGGTCAGGGACAGACCCAACTCTGGGCATTAATCAAAAGCAGCAGAACATTTTGGATGCTCAGAGCTTGTTTCCTGGTCGAGTGATGGCTAAAGAGAAACATCCCTGGAGCCCCAGCTCTCCACAAAGTGTAGACACAAAGGAAGGAGATGGATTATTCTGAGCACTGAATATTATCACAGAGGTGGGGGCACAGTTGTATTTAGCAGCACTTCCAGAGTCTGCAAATATTTCACTTGGGATGCTCTGAGTTGTGAGGCATTAAAAAACAGGGGGAAAAAAATAAACTTGCACAGTCACAAGTACAAGCTGAGCCTGACCAGTGAATCTGCTTAAAGACAAGATTTATGAACAATCCCTTAATGACATACTGCACAAAATATTTCCCTTTTTTTTGGTCATCAGTTGGTTTTACAGACTAGCCTTTTCAATTTTCTCTTTAATTTTGATTTACCAGGTTAAGATGATAATAAGGAATTTAAAGAAAAGACACATGCATGTTGGTTAAGTAGCAATTAGAATGGAGAAGCACGTTGATCCATACTCAGAGTTTGGGATTTGCATTCTGCATCACTCACCACTCCCTTCACAGGGCTGTGGCCACCTGAGCATGGCACTGCCAGGTGGGGGTAGGCAGAGACATTTGCAGACACATTTGCTGGTGTATTTATGTTTTCCAAGCACAGGAGGCAGCAGGATATAAAGCTCTCCTTGGCCCCTGCACAGACCCAGCTCCACAGTGGTGTTACTCAGGAGAGCACCTGCAGTAAGACTGGAACAGGTGAAGGTGGGAAGGTGTCACTGCCAGGTGATAAAAGCTCTTCCAAAACCTCATAACTAACTGGAGTTAACAGGCTATTTAAAGACTATTTTTTTCCTGTTTTAGAAAGATCTAACGCTGACAGCAATACTAAAAATTAGACTTTGGTGCTAAAAAGTACTCAGCTATAAAATATTTATCACCCCTCCAGAGGAAACACCTCGAGATGATGAAATATCTAGGTTTATTCCCATGCATAGTGCAGTGCTGGGCAGGGGGGTGATTATCCAGCAGGGAGAAGTGTCTCTGGGAAGGCTGTGGGAAGAAAATGCCCTTATTTATTTCAACTCCCCACAATTATATTTATCTTCTAAATGTTTCTAAAACTTGCACTAGGCTGTCACATTTCCACCCCAGATAGCAGAAGATGATTAGGGATATGAACAAGATCTATGTTGACAGCAGCCCATGTTTTTCATTTGCTCAGTGTAAAGACAATGATAATTTGGGGCTCAGGGTCTTGAAGAGCCTAGACACAGCACAGGTAACAAGGCTTCCCTGGAACAGCTTTTAGTTGCCTTTTGGACCTTTAAACTCACAATATCTATAGGGTAAAAAGTAAATCCTCTGTCATTCTTCTCTCATTCTGCATTTTCCCAATGCAAAATTAAATGAAAATAATTATTTCTCAAAATAATTCTTTGAAAGACAGAATAAGCAAAAGCGATACCTGAGCAGTGCCATAAAACTTTTCATCACCCACCCACACTCACAGGAGTGAATCTCCTGCCAGGAGGGGACAGCCAGGGAACAGGGACAGGAGCAGAGGGAACAGCTTCAGGCTGGGCAGGGCAGGCTCAGGGTGGAACCAGCAGGAATTTCCCCATGGAAAGGGAGCTCAGGGATTGGAACTGCCCAGGGAGGTTTGCAGTGCCCATCCCTGGAGGTGTCCCAGGAAGGGCTGCAGGTGGCACTCAGAGCTCTGGGCTGGGGACAGGGTGGGGATGGGCACAGCTGGGACTCCATGGGCTGGGGGGGCTTTTCCAGCCTCAGTGACTCTGGGGTTCTGTTTCTAGAGTACAACTCATTAAATCAAATCAGAGTATCTCCTTGTAGACTGCACAAGCTCTCTCTGACTAAAAGATTGTACAGTATCACTGTTTAATTTCCCATTAAAAGAATAGAGATGCTTTTGTAGTGCTGCTCTGTGGCACCTTGACCATCCCCAGCAGTCCCTGCTGTCACTTGCTGCTCCTTTTGCTGCTCCTTGCTGTCCAGTCACTCCCAGTCCATCCCAGATGCTCAGCACAGGCTCTGCTTCCCCAGAAGCCATGCAAGGGTCCCTCACTGTGGGATCCTGTAGGGAGCAGACCTGCTCCCAGCCCCCCCTGCAGAACCCAGCCCCTCATCCCACCCAGGTGAGCTGAGCCCAGGCAAACCTGCCCTGAGCACAGGGGCATTTCAGCAGCTGACAAGGTCCTGGCTTTAGCCTTCCCTGGACTAAGACACTGCTGCAGCAGACCTCTCATTGTTGAGGTCTAGAAATGAGCCAAGACACTGACTGTCATTCCACAACATGGAAAGGGCCCTGGTTTATTCTTCTTTGGAGCTTTGCCATCCTGACTGACTACAGCAAGCTCCCACTGCAGGGTCCAGCTGCAGACTGACTGCTGGCTATTTCCTGCTGGACTGTGACTGCAAGTACTGGTTTGCAGACTCTGGTCACAGCTTTCACCTCACTCAGCTGTGGCTGCAGGCTCCAACAGCAGCTCTGACTCCATCAGACCCAGACTGACCCCACAGCACATCTCCTACTGCACCAGCTCTCTTCCTTGTTTCATTCTTCTTTGTGTCTCTCTGGGTTGTTCCTCCTTCCTCAGGACTCCTCCATTTCCTCAAGATCCTCTTTCTCCAGGCCCTCTGCCTCCAAGATCCTTGTGACCAGCCAACCCACCCCTTTTATCACATTTGTCTTTATTCAGCACAGCTCTGACCCATTAAGGGCAAGGCTGTTCCTCTTCTTTGGTGGTTAGTACAGCTGTGACTTATCAGGGCACCTGCAATCCCTTCTCCTGCACCTACCAAACACCATTTCAAGGGCAGTGGCACTGGCTCTGACGTGCAGCCAGTGCTGCCCAGACACTCCTTGCTAGAAAACTCTGCCTTGGTTGCTTATAGGTTTCTGCACTTGAATTCCTCTGACTGACCTTTTCCATTCCAGGCTGATGTCTGCCTCAGGCTTCTTTTAAATTTCAGCAAAAAATACTCAGCTTCTTTTAGAGAGTAGTTTATGTGGAAAACACACTGTTCTTACCACGGTAAGCTTTGCCATTTTATTGAGACTCTGGTACCCTCAGCTTCACAGTAGTGTCCTGATGTTTTACATAAGTTAATTTATGGAGAAGCTGGAAATGTTATCCAAATGTAGACAACTTTTTGGAGTTTGTGGAGAATCACAGATAAGATGCTTCAAGAAGAAGGAATTGCTAATGCTGCAAATTGAAGCATTCAGAAGTCAGGAGTGGCAGAACTAAGGATAAGCAGCAGCTTTCCCCTGCACATCATCCACCCTTGTATTTCATAATTCAGAAGCCCGGGTGTCTGAATTAAGATTGCATATCTTGCATTTCCCAAGTTCCCAGGCTTTTGTGTTAGTTATTTTTTGGCAAAAAAAAAAAAAACCAAAAACAAAACAAAACAAAAAAAACTCTTTTAAACACTGGCTGATTTTGTTTTGTAGTTTGCAGTAAAAATAGAGCCAAATGCCACCTTTACTTCAAAACACAAATCTAGGATTCTCCACCTAAACTCTGTTGAAAACACATAAAGGCTTCATGCTAAAAAAGCCCCTAAAGCAGATGCTTGATCAAACAAGGCATTGTTGGGGTGGATTGCCTGGGAGGGCTTGTACAGCTGAGTTTAGTAACATCAGGGATCCTGTCTGAGAGCTGTGTTCAGCAGGAGGATCTCTAAATGATTTATGAACAGCTGAATCAATAAGCAACCACTGGTGTTGAAAATGTCTTTTGAAGTGAGGTATCCCAGTCTGCTTTTACAGTGTCTGCCTGGAGTCCAAAAAAAGGAAATAGGCTGAAGATTAACATCTCAAAAGGCTCTGGAGGAGCAGGATTTCCTAAGGAAATATTGCCTAGTCATTTAACCACTATTGCCCCTCAGACAAATGTTCTCTTGCAAGAAAATTGAAGTGTCATGGTAAAGCCATGGGATTTCAGGAGCTCTGGAATGCTGGAGTTTCCAGTCTGCAGCTGAGAAGTGCTGGTTCTGCTGGTACAGATGCAATCATGGAATCACAGAATGGTTTCAGCTGGAAGGGACCTCAAAGCCCATCCCATTCCTCCCCTGCCATGGCAGGGACTCCTCCCACTGTCCCAGTGTCCAGCCTGGCCTGGGATGCTCCCAGGGATGGGAAACATGTGCCAGGGCCTCCCCACCCTCACAGGGGAGCATTTCCTCCCACCATCTAACCTAAATTTCCCCTCTTTCAGTTGGAGCCCATGTGCAAATAGGATTATTGTCAAGAGGAAATGCCAGCATTTTGAAATGATGAGATTTTGCATCATGCATCATTTTTTGCTTAGATTCTGGATAAAGAATGTCCAACAAAACCCCCACTAAAAATACTAGAACACCAAGAAAACTTTCTTTGCTGTTTCCCATTTAGAAATGCCACAGGTGCTGGCAGGGAACTCCAGGGGCTCTTTGGCTGTCCTGAGATACAGGAGCAGGAAGAGAACTCTGTCCCTAGAGCCAAGGACTCCCCACACACACAGCAGGGAAACAAGCTCTGAGCAAACTGGGGCAAGTCCAAGGCTTTGGGGCTTGTTGAGGAGAGGAGAGGGAGAGGGAGAGGGAGAGGGAGAGGGAGAGGGAGAGGGAGAGGGAGAGGGAGAGGGAGAGGAGAGGAGAGAGATTTTTCTAGCTTCAGTGAGGGGTCCAAGAGCTGCTGTGTTCACTGTCACAAACATGAAGAAAAGGCTCTGCATCTTGCAGGATTGTTAATGTAAAACTGGAGTCAGACTCCCAGGCTTCTGGGCTACAGACCTGAGGGCTAAGAGCCTCTGGCAAATGTTATCACAGTTTTATCCCTTAGCTGTAAGTTCTGAGAAAGATCTAGCAATGCACACCCCTATCCAGAGGAACCAAAGTCAGAAATTTGGAGTCTTGATGTTCTGCTAAGAACACACATAAAACTTGCTACCAGAAGTTGTGTCGCTCCACCATCGAGAGTGACAGAATAGCAGCCTCACAGAACTAGCAAATCTGTCATGTAGTCATGGGTTTAACCAATAAACTGTGACAGACATCCTCCAAACCATCTTCTGAGTGAAAAGCTTGCCTAGTGAAGTGCCCTGACCCCCCCATGATAATTCTGTTCAAAGCCACAAGAAGTGCCAGGTACGGGGACGGACTGAGCTTCGCTGACTATCAGCTTCACAGATTAAAGATTTCCTCTGAATTCTTTTTTTAAGGGGGAGATAACACCAGACATCTGGCTGAATTTTAACATTTCTTAGGAGAGACTTGACAAGACAACAGATTCACAGTTAATGAATTCAAAGCTCCATGAATATAGAACAGCTCCAGCTCTGCGAGGATGAGCGCTACCTCCAGAGAGCTCAGCTACAGGGCAGGGATGCTTTATTTTGTCAGGAAGGCTACCCAGCTATGCCACCAGAAAGGATCAGCTGATTTCCTTTGGGATCACCAGTGGCTCAGAAAAGCTCTGCCTAGTTAGGATAAAGCACACCAAAAACATAAGCAAGCAACATAAGGCTGATTATCTCCCCTTTCAATGAAATTTCCAATTCCTCGTGACATGTCAGTGATGGATGCAGAGTTTTTAAAAGACCCTGTGGCAAGAATGAAAGCACTCAGAAGATGAGAGAAAAGGAAAAGCTCATCATGGCTTGCAGAGAGAAAGAAGCTGGCACACAAAGAAGGGTCTTTGACTCGACGTCTGATCAAACAATTCCAAATGGCAGATGGATCCCTGAAAACAGGAGTTCTGTGCTGCCAGCAAGTGCTTTTGCACAAGGACCTGGAAACAACAGAAAATAAACCAGGAGAGCTCAAAATGTCATGGATAATGTAGGCACATGTTGTAATTAGGCAGCATGAACACTACCATAAATATTCCCTCTGGCCTTCAAAGCTGTTTGCTGTGGCCACACTGACTCACCTTGCCATGGGCACGCTGCAGACTGGCACAAATATTTGTGGGAAGCAATTTAGAGCCATGGAAACAAAACCCCATCTGCCTGGGTGTGTTCCCTGCATCGTCCCCAGAGCCTGGCACTGTGGAGGACCAGAGCACCCGTGCCCAGTGTGACACAACATCCCCTCCTGGGCTCTGCCACGGGCACAGAGGGCACAGCCCAGCCCCTGCTCTGGGTGCCAGAGCCTGCTGGGCATGGCTACCTCAAAACAGCCCTGGAAAACAAACTTGGAACAAGTGCAGGAAATCCAGTGATGAGGCAAGCAGGGATTTTGGTGTTTTTTTGGACAAAAATGTCAATACTGTTCATAGCATGGCAGAGTTTAGGACACCAGACAGAGCAGCATCCCCCATCCCTCCTTTCAGAACAGGGAAAATGGGAAGGGGAGCACCTGGAACACTACTAAAAATCTCCCCCTCAGCTGCAAAGGCAGGGACTTCCACCCTGCCCTGTCCCTGCTGGGCAGCAATGGGTTACACAGCAGGGAAGGGAGAACCAGGGAGAGATGCCCTGTCCCCAAAGGTTTCAGCTACTCTGCACACACATCCCCTCACAATGAAAAAAATAAAGCAGGAGCTGTCAACAAGATTATTTGAGAGGAAATCAGATAGCAAAGCATGAGTAATTACTTAGCTAAATCAAGTAATCTCTTTAATCTTGAAAGGAAATTTCAAACCTGCCTTTCAGCAAGCTTTATTTCCGTTTCCATACTCAATTTAGGTGTAAAAAGTGTTGGGTTTTATTTTTAAGGAATGCATAGAAGGACTGAACTCTGAAGACCGTGTCTTGTTGGGTGTGAAGAAATTATTTAAGACAAATTATAGTGCTGTCACACTCGTACCTCATGGTTTAAAATAAATCTTGTCATCTAATTATACAAGAGCTTGAGTTTGTTTAACAAATTTCTCAGAGGTATTTGTGTGGCACTCCATCTCCCTTCTCCTCTGATTACAGCCTATCATTTCAGTCTTTGCCTCCTGCAGCTCTCAGTGTCTCATTGTGCTGTTTAACAGGTTGCATTTATCACATCTCCTCAGCTGGGCTGAAGCAGATAAAACCCTGAAGTCTCAGCACAGCTCTTGGCAAACCACAATTAAAGGGTTATTTAAAAACAAAGGCACCCCAAAATGGGATTTCTGCCCCCACACCAACAACTTTCACAGCAGGAAACTGGGACTCTCCAAAGAGTTTTGACGTCCCGCCCACAGGTCTGCTGAGAAAATTAACGGGAAAGGAAAATTCCCCTTGTGTTTTAATTCCCATGAATTGATCTTATCAACATGTCAGGGCAAACTTGACTAGAATCAGCCAAATGATGATAATTATTTCAAAAAATATAGTCTTTCAAAGACTGTCTCTTCCCTCCTTGCTTGTCAGTGAAGACAGACCAGTTGTGAATTTTTCAAGAACTGAGGCAACAAGAGGGGCAAGGAGCTGTCATCAGGTAAAAATGAAGTTCAGCACAGTTTCCTAGGAAGTGCTTATGATGCCTTGAGTTGTAACTTTTATATTTTCCAGTTTCTGTACTGCATTGGTGTGACTGAATTTCACACAAAGTGCTACAAGTTCTCCTCCCAGCTCACTCACACAAAACAATCCTTTCCCAGCCCCAGAACCAAGGACACGCTGCAGCTTCAGCCCCAAAAAGTGCAAACAGCAGGGATGGAGGAGAGAATCTGGGGGGATGGGACTGCAGAACCTTCAGCTGGAATTGGACAATGAACCCAAATATGGGAATGCACCAAAACTTATAAAAGTGTGAAAACCCACGACTCAAGGTCCTCTAGTTTTAGTTCATTGCTATTGGGTTTCCAATATTGAAATTTAAAGCAAAACTTGAAGAGGGGCTATCACAGCCCCACCTGTTTAGTTTACAGTCTAATATTTCCATCAAAATCAGATTTTGATGCATATATCCATCCTTTTTATTATACAGGATATAATTCAAGATCTTTTAAAACACCACATTTATCCCAACACTATCCCAGAATCAGGAGTAGCTGTGAACTTTACTTATCAAAATATCAAAATCAGTTCTTAGCATTAAAAAAAAAAAAAAAATAGTAAATAAAATTCATGAGCAAGCCTTTCCCCACTATTTCAGGAATTTTGAACACACACAATAACTAAAAACAAAACCTGAAAAGAATCTGTTTTTTTTTGAACAATTCCTCAGTAATTTCTTTAGTTTTTGAAGAATTTCCAGCAAAGTCCATCTCCATCTTTGGAAGGAGTGAAAGCCCTTTCAGAACAAGAAAGATTTGCCTTTCCCCTCTCTGTTCCCTGCCCCTCCAAGAGACATTCTTGTTGTTGGCAGTGATGAAAGAAGCTATTTGCTTGTGACAAGAACAAGAAAATCTTGCTGATGAAAAGCGAGGCAGCTTTTCTGTTTGTTTCTCGATAAAATCAATAAAACCCAAAATATGCCAGTCTCACTTTCCATTTTGAAATGCATGGGACAGCCCCAGGGCAGAGTGTTATTCCCTCATTATTCTCTCTACTAGTCTTCAAATAATGCTATTTGGGATCAATGATCACCTCAGACATGCTAATATAAGCCAAATTTATTTCCATAATAATTGGCATGCTGCTATTTAGTGCATTATAAATGGCTGTATAAATAAATCACAGATTCTTACAGTGGCTGTGTGCATTGCAATTTGTCTTTACAGAGTTACTACTGTCAGATCAAGTTTTTATCTAGTCTTAATTTTAAGCATTTAATTACATTAGTATTCACACTATATAAAACATACAAAGAGGTCTCAATTATCATTGCCCTTCATGAAAT
This sequence comes from Oenanthe melanoleuca, assembly GCF_029582105.1. Classification (NCBI taxonomy): domain Eukaryota; kingdom Metazoa; phylum Chordata; class Aves; order Passeriformes; family Muscicapidae; genus Oenanthe; species Oenanthe melanoleuca. The sequence goes on along the minus strand of NC_079345.1, from coordinate 19,308,990 downwards.
GAATTAATTTAAGTCATAAACCCACTCTCCTGTGGAAAAGAATGTTCAAGAAATCACTGTTTAGCTCATGGACTATCTGGTGTTTTCTTCCTGTCTGAATGAAATATCCTCACTGTACCCTTACTGGAGTGCACAAAATGTCCATTTATCTCCGTGCTTTTCATCAGCCTTTGAGTCAGAGGAGTGACCCCTTATCTACCACTCCATTTAAATGTCACTGAAGCTTTCAGGGGGGATTCTGCCCCATCAGAAATTGTGCACATCCTGAAAATCAAACCTCTGAAAGCAACTCTGGCCTTCACATCTTGCTGAATTACCCCTTAAAAGGAACCTTTTCCCAAATTATTGCCTCTGTGTCTCAGCACATTTCACTTCCAGAAGCTGCACCCATGATGGGAAAAATCCCAAAGGATGCTCGTTCTGCATCAGCCCAGGCTTAGGAGGTGCTGAATTTTCTAAGGGGGCTGATGAATTATCTCTAAGTTGAGGAGGGAATAAGAAAAAAGCTGCCTTGCCTTGTTCAAGGAAGGAGAAGGGATGAGTTTGCCTTGTCCAAGGAAGGAGAAGGGATGAGTTTGCCTTGTCCAAGGAAGGAGAAGGGATGAGTTTGCCTTGTTCAAGGAAAGAGAAGGGATGAGTTTGCCTTGTTGAAGGAAGGAGAAGGGATGAGTTTGCCTTGTCCAAGGAAGGCGAAGGGATGAGTTTGCCTTGTTCAGGGAAGGAGAAGGGATGAGTTTGCCTTGTCCAAGGAAGGAGAAGGGAGGAGTTTCTCATGGTCAGAGGAAAGCTGCACAGGACCAAGCAGAGCTGGTGGAATGGGTGCAGGAGGGGACCAGAGAACCTGGAGCTGGAAGGGGGAGCCAGAGCCTCACACACTGCAGGAAGCCAAGAAACAATACTGGCATAGAGGGGCTGGGAAAGGAAAGATAGGAAGGGATTAATAACTCAAAGGTCTCTCAGTGGCCCAGTCTCCATGCTCAGCTCACAGACAGGCAGAGAGCAGGGCTGGCTCAAAGGAGACCCCTGTGCCAGGCAGAGGGCACCATGAGGGGTGATTCCCTCTGCCCTGGGCAGCTCATGGGCTGGGTCATCCAGGGCATAGAAAAGCTGGGCACCAGCAGGCTCTGCAGCACAGACACCCAGCTCCTCCCCCAAGGAGAGCAGAACCCAGCTGAAAACCCTCTGGATGGTGCTCCAGGAGCGAGGGGCTCTGAGCCAGGGCAGCTTTCCTGCTTGGTGGGTGGCAGGAAATCATGTTCAGCCAGCTCTCTCACTAGACCTGAGATGTTTTCTCTTACTTTGTTCACAACAGGGTGTCTCCACATGAAATATATCTCAGAGAAGGTTCCACTGCTGTCCCAGAGAACACCCTTCCCGTTTCTTATAAAACCCCTCCAGGCAGCTGTTTGCCTCTACCTGATGGAGTTTGCCCGACCTTGACCTGAAATTACACATGTGGTCCATAAAGAGAGAATCCTGTGAACCTGGTTCATATTCTGTGGGCCAAATTCACATTCTGCTGGCCAAAGGATTCACTCTCTGGTGACTGCTGGGGATGCATAACAAAGCAAGACTCCTGCAGGTGTCCCAAGTGATGACAATCTCCAACCTCAGCAACAAAATCACTTGGAAGTTTCAGAGATACTTGCTGAATTGCTACAGAAGTCATTATAATCACAGCTTGGCTGTTAGCCTTCCAGAATTTTCAACCTAAGCAAACAAGAAATTCAAGGAAAAATAGCAAAACAAGCTCACAAATAAAGCAGCTGAGAAGTATGTCCCAAATTATCTAATTTTTTTAACTGTGCTAAGTCGTTTCTTCATTTCCCATTGTTCACATGCCCTAGCCAGCCATAAGAATGATATAAAAATAAAGTATCTTCGAGCTATAAACTCCTTCCACAGTTAAGTTCTGAAAAGAAAATATGTATACTAATTATCTCATCATTAAGTTACTAATTACATTGAAAAAAAATGCAACACATTGATTTTTTTTTTTTCCTCTACCCTTGGGGAAAAAGTTTGTATATAATTATCAGTTTCCCTAACTCCTTGCTTGCCCTTTTGTTTTCATAATGAAAGAAACTCTTTCATCTGTCTGCAAAATTGTGTGGCAATGAGACAGGCTGGAGGAAATCTGAAACCCAGTGATGGCTCAGGGCTCTGAAAACAAGCAATATCCATCCCTAACCTCCTCCTGACCTACCCCTGGCCTTAGACAAACAAGTTAAACATTCAATTAGCAGAAAAGAAATGAATGTGCTGTTTATTAATTTGGAGGAGGAAATGCAGTGCTGTGCATATTAATTGACCTAATGTGCCATGCAGCCTCTGAACTCCTCCTGGATAATTCCCATCCTGTCCCAGACACCCTGTCCTGAGAGGCAACATGATGGCAAAGTGTCTTGCACACAGGTCTGTGCACATTTGCATAGCATGGAGGAAATGTGGAATTAATGAGTTCCCCACTTCAGCGTGTCCTGGACCCTGTTCATTTATCTTAGATTGAAGCTCCCCAACTCCTTGATATCCTCGTAGTTTGTTTTCCATGCTGTCTTTCCATTCTCCCTCACTCCCTGCTCTTTGCTTTGGTCTTTAACTTCTGATTTATTTCTGTATTTACAACCTGTCTGTTCCAGCCCCCAGCCCCTGGAGCTGCCCTTGCTGCTCCACCAGGGCAGGCTGCTTGGGATGCCCAGCCCCGGAGCTGCTCCTGCCCCATTCCCGGGTTCAGGCTGTCCCTGGGGTGTGGCACAGACAGGGGGGAGCAGGGGGACACCCGGGATCAGAGCAGTGTGCTTCGAGGCATGGCACCACATCAGCCCTGATCAGAATTCCTGTCTGCTCCTGATCCCTGGTCTGACCCTGCTGAGCATCCTCCCCGGGCGTGGGGCAGAGCACAGCCAGCAGCAGTTTGGGAGGAGCCAGCCTGGGGCAGAGGGCTGAGGGACCTCAGAAAAGGGGCTGGCAAGCACCTTGGGAAGTTCAAAGTTTGCCCCCTTCTCTCCACTGCAACACTGGAATATAATCTCAGTGCATTCTGTTAAAAAAAACAAACATCCAAACAGAACCCTACACAAAAATTTTCACTCCAAAGAACAGAACAAACCAAAACTTTGGTATCTGCCATGTAAGTCCCTTGGCATTCTAGCAGCAGTGTTCTGGGACTGCTCAATAAAATATGGATATTCCTGATTTGTTATTCCATTGTCTGACCTTGAGAATATGTGATCACCACCCATCCCCACAGTCTGCACAGAAATCCTCTTCCAATCTGTTGTGCACTGTTGAAGTTAAGAAGTTGAAGCTTGGACTGGTTAATTAGATGGATGAAAGGAAGGGACACAGAAATCTAAACTTGATAGAATTCATTTCTGGAGACAAAGAGGTCAAGTGTGCATTAAAATCAAGAGCTTACACAGCTTTTCTGAGGGTTTATTCAGTACTGAGGCTTCAGTGGGCAGGCAGCAACATCCCATTTCAGTGAAATCCTAGGAAATGCAGGTACTTCTGGAATTATACCACAATTTACACTGGACCAAAGACAGTTTTAACAGCTCTGTCACATGGTTGGAATTCCAAGTATCTGTCAGCATGAAAGAGAAGCTGAATGAACAATATCCTTCCTTTGGCCTGCAATTAGAATTGAAAAACTGATCTTGTCCAAGTGGTAACTGGCATTTGAACCATCCCACTTGTTTGACACAGACAAGAGGTACCACAAGTAGACTGGGCTTGGAGCCCCACTTCAGGAATTTTTCTGTTTAAGATTCAAAAAGAGCTCAGGAGCTCTACCTAAAAAAGTGAGAATTCTGTTAGGTTTGGGATGAAACCCACTGGCCCATTCCTTCAGGAAAGCGATGAGGAACACAAATCTGACCCCAAGAAGTTAAACACATTCATGTACTGACATGAACAGCTTTCACAGCAAATAGGGGATCTTCCCACCGTGACAGACAAATAATGAAATGTTCTTTGCTGCTGTCTCTAGGTGTTCTCTGTGTGTTCTCAGGCCAGGTTTCACTGCATCACCTCCTGAGAGATGTTCCAGCTGCAGAGCAGCATCATCCCAGACCCCCAGCTGCATGTTCCCCTGCAATGCTGGGAAATGCAGCCAGTGATTTCACTGCTTTGCCTCCAATTCACATTTCCCTTGAGAGGAAGGCTTGAGGACTTTTTTTGTGAGAACAGATTGTATTAGCTAAATTTGTGTTTTTCTCCAGAAGACAAAAAAAAACCCACTGTGGGTGGTTTTGTGTAACTGGTTCATGTTAAGACCATTTTTGTTATGAAGTTCTACTGTTGTAAAGAAGTTGAGTGGTCTTGCCTCAAGTTTAGAGACAATGATGGTTTAGAGACAATGATGGTTTAGAGACAATGATGGTTTGGCCAGAACTGTAATAGCACACACGGGTTGCTGGGGAGCTTCAGAGAGTGTTTGTAACAAAGAGCAGGAACATGGAGCTTCAGGAGATCTAAATCTGGAACATTTCAAGTTGACATTTCATTTGTTTGTATAAATCTGTGGAGGATGGTTGAGCACTCAAGGTAAGGCAACACAATCTGAAATCCTGAGTAAGAGTAATCAAATTGTCTAAACAATATGAAGCAGTCATATTTGTTGCTCTCCTACAGCAATTACAGTGCCTGGTTGGTAATTTTCTCAATGTAGAAACCTCACAAGCAACAGAAATCTTTGCATTTTTTCATAATAAAAGTAGGCATGGAAAAGTAACAATAGGTATTTTAAAACAAAACTTAGTTGCAGGAATATTTATATGCTCTCTGAATAAACACCTCTTATTTTTCAGAATATCACAGAGCCAAGTACTAAAACACAAGGGTGTGATTATTGTCAGAGCATTTTATTGCTACCTTTTCTCTTGAACAAAGTTACACTTTGGGAAAATAAGATGGGATGAGGCAGAAAGATGGAACTACTTTTGCCTCGTGGCAAAACTGGCTTCAATGGAAATGCATTTTTGTCTGTGTGATACCAAAAAATAAGGAATAAACAGAAAGTTGAGGTTTTCACAGCTTGGCTACAGATGAAACACATCTTGTACAGCCACGAAACTACACTGGAGTAAGTGCCAGTGGGAAAATTAATAACAGGAACAAGTGATAGCATGAGCACTGGAACCAGTGAACCCTGGTTTTTATGGATTTAAATTGTGTGCTTGGATTCTCTGGTGTTTAATGAAGCAGAAGCTTGGCTTGCTGGTCTGGAGCCCTGCCTGCTTCAGGCTTTCCCTCATGGTGCCATCAAACAGCCTTGGCTGCTCCCAGCCTGCATCCAGGACATCTCTGGAACCTGGCATTTCTTAGAATCACATCATTTCCTTAACTTCAGCTCAAGTTACCCAAGTGGGTACCCAACCTTCCCTACCCCTGCCCCACACTGTTGCATTTTGGCTGTAGGAGCGGTGGAAAGGACATTGCATCATAGTTCTTTGTGTAATGGAGAAGCAAAAGAAGAGCTTTATTTAGAGAAACACTGCACTTATATATAGGGTAGTTGGTGCAATACAAAATAGAAAAAGCTCATTGGTCCAAGAAAGCAACACCTCTTTGAAAACATGCTTTCTGCAAAACATCACGTCTCTTGCAGGTGTTTAATCATTGTTATAATTTCTTGTCCTTGAGCAGCTTGAGAAACCCAAGACTTCAAGGCTGCTTTTGCCCTGGTTCCCAGCAGTATCCAACAACCCACGCTCAGGGTGAGACACTGATCCTTAAGAAGTGAGGCTGAAAATTCCTGGGGGGCTGATCCCCCAGCTGAGAGGAGCCTCCATCCCCTCTGCCCCAGGAATGCACAGCCCCTCAAAAGCTGCTTCAGCATTTTCTTGGCTGCACTGCTGGCAAAACCTGGCAATGATCAGCTTGCTGGGGTCCTGAGCTGCTTCTCTCACAGGCCTAAAGTGCCTCATGCTTTCTTCAGTTTTCCCCTTGTCTGTCTGTCTGTCTGTCTGTCCACTGCCTCATCCTGGCTGGATTCAGACTGCAAACCCTTTGACAGAGAGGTCACCCTTTTGCTTCATTTGTTCCTCCAGCAAGAACAGAATCCTCTATGTCTGTGACCAAGATCCTGAACACTGCATTTGTTCAATTAACAGATTATTATTGTATTAATAAAATGACAGCTGAGCAGGATACTTGTTAGACTTGTACAGTGCTCATCCCTGGCCTGCTGTCATTGATAAGGGACTGGCAGTTGTTCCAACACAATAAATGAGGTATTATTCATATGACAAACAAATCTGTCAGACCTCTTTACCAGCCTGCCCAAATTCTCAGAGTGTTTATCCAAAGCAAACCACTGCTTAAAGTTGGCAGACTCGTTATTTTTCATGCTAATATGTGTACCAACTTGAGGGCTACCAGTAAAGCATTGCAGGCCTCCCTCTGCAGATGGAGTGGGGATTGCTCTGTGATTTATGGCTCATCACCAGCACATTATTCAAAAGGCCCCCATAACTCATTTATATCGGTCAGCAAGTGCATTTGACTTGACAGAATCATTATCCACATTATCACCAGAACTCACACATGGACCTGTGCCTTTGGAATGGATATTGGATTTGAAATCCCTGGACAGCACTCAGTCCATTCCCATGCACTGCAGTCACACAGCATCCAGTGCCCACCATATTCCCTTTCACACACCCAGTCTTGGAACACTGATTTTTGATGGCTGTTCTACACCATCTGATACTCGGGATGTTACATCTGTTCAAAATGTCCAATGGTAGAAGAAAAAGCCTTGACATTATGAAGCTCAGCCATACTATTATTGTAGTGAATTTAGCATTCTATTCCACCTTTGAGGCAAATTTTATTTTTGGCTTATTTTATGCATACCACTGCATAAAAAACAAACAGGGACAAAGTTAATGCTGCTTCTGTAACTTATTTTTCACCATCTGAGCAAAGTGCTTGTGTGTTTTCTTACCTTCACTTCAACACTGCTCTCTGTAGTGGATCAGACTCATTAATCCCCCATTTCCATGTGTACAAGGCAAATTCTGGCTGTGGTTATTCATAAATATGCCTTTGTTTTATAACACAAGAATACGGTGCTGTAATATCAGACATTGATCTGCTGCTGAGTCCAACTCTCCAAAATCAGAACAAAAACATCACTTCTGAAAACCAAGTTTCTTGTAAAGCAGAACTCAAGTTTTTGTCTAGACTGTAAGACTTCAGCTTCCACTCTCACAAACACTTGGAGCAGTTAAATATTGAAATGGAGAGGGAGCAGAGGATGCAGGTTGTCCCTCTTCTGCTGTTCAACAGGTTCCCTTATTGCTTTAGACCACAGGAGAGGACCAGGCATTATAAATAAGGGCTCATAGGGATATAAATTTCATGCTAACACATTTTTTCAGACAGCCTAGTAAAGGTAATGTTGTCTTTGTGCAGCGAGAAATAACTAGACAGACTTAATTCCCCTTAAGGCATTACTCACATTCTGTTACCAAATTATTCAGTGCCTAAAGAGAAATACAAACAGTCAGTAAAGATTTGAGAGCTCATGTGAGAAATTACCTTCAGCTGAACAACTAAATCTGGTTCTAGCTAATTTGCACAGCCTCAGTGGTCACTTTTCTGCTGCTTTGGACCTTCCTCCTGCTGCCTCTCTAGAAAAAAACGAGGGGTGAAAAAGAGCCAAGTTCATTATTCGTAGCTCTGAATGTCACAAGATCATTTCCAAACTGCAGATTATCACATCATCACTTCAGCTTCTAGAAACTCATTTATTTCTGACCTGTTTTGCATTTCTGACCTGCTTTGCTATTTATGCAAAAAAGATGAATACTGTTGCCTTAGCTGCCACTACTCCTGTGTATCTGTGCCTAATATATATTCCAGTTTCAATTTATTATCATGAACCCTCAGATTATAAAGATTTTGTTTCACATGACAAGTTTTATGCCCATATTTTTTTATTTATTGTGCAAGTTAAACTATACAGGGACTCAACTAACTGTACACATATTTTCCTGGAATAACCATGGCAACTGAACATACCCCACACTGCACAAGCCCAGCTCTTGAACACCATCTCCCACTAGATCTTCTTTAACTAATTCACACGTCACCAGGACACTTCCAGGGTGCAAATAAACCATGTATCATGCTTGGACATACTCTGATATTGTGCCACTGACTGCCAAGAGAGTCCACCTAGAGCCATGAAATTCAAAGATATCTCCAGCATAGGGAACCTGAGCAGCACCTGAATTAACCATGCAAAATAAGACCTCTGCTCATTTGTGGAAAATTGCAATAATGGGAACTAATTTTTCTTTTCCTCTTCATGTCTATGTAAACAATCCTGACTTTGACTGACTAAAGTAACTCTTTCTGCTTTTAATTTTTTGTGACATCCAAGAGAGGCTCAAGAGAAAAACCCCTCCTGATAACAACAAAAATTGCCATGCTGCCTTCATGTGCACCTGTTTTTTACAAGACTGAAAAGGTTTTTCTCCTGTTCAAGGTTATGCCCTTACATCTGGCAAAACCAGAAGAGAATTGCTGAGCAGGCTGAGCCATTAGGATGAAAATCCCATCTTTTGAACAATGCTGATACCTGGCCTTTATCACTGTATTGATTGAGCAGGGCTGTGTGATTTACCCAGGTTGGGTTTAGTTGCCTGACAGATGAAATCCATGCCAATCAAACAGCATTTCTTAAGAAAAATAGCCATTTGAAATTAAATGCTGCAGTACAATATTTTGGTTGTCTAGAGAGGTAGAAACCTAGAAAAGTTGGTTTTTGGAACTAGCAGGAAATGAAATGCCAGAATTGCTGAGCCTGAAGCCTTTCCTGGTGCCCAGCTCCTGTGTAGGGTCAGGACAGGTGACAACAACGGGGGAGCAGGAAAATTGGGGAAATTGGGGAAATTGTCCTTTTGCATCAGTGCCCAAAGCCTCCCTGACACCTTAATGCTGTGTCAGTCCTGGCCAGAGAGCCAGCTTGGCTGCCTCACTAATTAGCTGCAAAGACAAAGCTAGAGGTCAATTAGGCCAGGAGGCAAAGGCTAATTGCACACTTGTCCTTGGGAGCCCAGCTGGGACAGGCTGCAGCCCGTGGCTGGATGGAAGTGCCAAGGCTGGGCAGGGGATTTAGCACGAGGAAAGGAGGAAGAAAGAAGTGGAAGTTATTGCTGGGTTGTTTCTTTTTTCCTGCTTGTGGAGTTCAGTTACACTGGGAGATGAACTAAGCATGAGTCATCTTGGATTATTTTAAAATGAGATAGATTCACAACTCCAACCAATCTAATGACAATTCCTCTCTCTGCCTGAGAGGCTGAATGCCTGAGGAAAGCTTCCTCCACCTTCACAAAAGTGTTCTAAGCATCATTTTTGCTGCTTTAAGGGATTATAATCTTTCAATTTTTTCTTAGGAAATCAAACATTTACTGGAGGAGAAACTATAACTTGAGTATTCCATTCTTGTAAGGTACCTGCAAGTTTTATTCTCAAGATCCAGACTAACCTAAGTGGTCTGAGCAAGGTAGACCAGGCTGGACTTGAACAACAATTAGTAAAAAACCCTATAGGGGTAGAAATAGGTCCCAGAACTCTGATTGTTCCTTTAGAGTGAAATTGATATAGTGAAACCATTTCAACAGAAGGGGTTCAGAGCACGGAAACCAATATCCTGTGAGTCTGGTGGGTTAAGTAATAAATGCTGGAGTGCCCTAAATGCTGACTTGTTGCATTTTTCCCTTGATCTTGACCTCAACATCTTTTCCCAGCTGAATTTATTTGGCAGGCTCAAGCAGTCTCAAGCTGAACAATACTCCATTTTTCCAGGAATTTGCTGTCCAATGCAGTTAAACATATTTTGCCTCACCATATTTTATATACTTGTCCTCTGGAGTTTGTAAATGTTTAACTTGCCTGGCAGGTTCCAGACACCAGCAGAAGGATGGAATTGTCTCCTCAACAGCAGGTTCTTCTCTTGGGGATAGCACAATAGGAAAGGAGCATTTTCACAATTCTGCTGGGGCTTCTGGCTGATTTGTTCTGTGGGGTGTTTTGGGTAATCCCTGCATGATTCTGCATCAAAACTGGGCGTCTCTGCTGGCAGCAATTCTTTGCCTGTCAAAGAAGCAGGGATATAACTGAGAGTCCTGGTCCCTGTACTGTGTAAAGACAGATTATACATTGTAGTTTAGAATCAAGGAGCTTCCATGCCTTCAGTTTTGCCTGCTGAGAGTTTTGATCCGTTCAGGATTAAGCACTGAATGGCCAAGGTTGGAAGGGACCTCTGGAGTTAACAGCAAGGAAGAAATGCTCCCTAAGACCTGCCAGGCTTCTCCTTCCCTTGTTTTCCTGTGTGATTAGCAAAGTTCAGTGTCTCCAGACTGGCATGAAGGTGTTTAATGTCAGAGCTTAATAATACAGCATACATTAAAAGTATAAATACAACATTTTTGCAGCTTAGAGAAAATATTTGCCCAAGACGAGTTAAAACTATGTAGCCATATGATCTCCTGCTTTGCTGGATATAAAATGACCCTGTAAAGCCTTCTGACATTCTCCTTGAAGCTGAGGATTGAGGCTATGACCTTTGCAGAGCCTTCCAAAGAGCTTCCCAGGCAGCCAACTCTCACAGAGAAGGTTTCATTAGATGCCAAAGACTTTTTTGATAAATGTGATGGCACAGTTGCCCTCTCTCAGGAAAAATGGGCAAAATCAGTTCCAGCTGTTGGAGCTGAATGACTTCAGAACACTTGTTTTATAATTTGAATCCAACCTTCAGCTCAGGAAATTTTAATTTACTACAGGGAGGGGGAAATTACCATAAGGGATTCAGAGAGGCTGTGGAGTGTCCATCCCTGGAGTTACTAAAACATAACTGGAGAAGCCCCAAGCAGCCTGTTCTGGCTGGACCCACCTTTAGTAAGTCTGGGTGACCTCTCATGTCCCCTGCCAAACTAAATGATGCCACCAGATGAAGCTGTCACCCTTCTTCTTCTGCATTAGCAGAGCCAGGGAGGGAAAATCCACCTGCAGCTGTTGAAGCTGCCAAGGATGGCTGAGCTGCAGGAAAGGAATCTGTCAAAAGCAGGACAGGAGTGGATGGGGCAGATCTGAAGCCCAAAACTTGACACTGCAGATGGCAACTGCCAGAAAGGGAGGGGTTTCCACCCAGCTGGAAATAGCTGTAGTACAGACAGTGTGGGGGGGTTATCAGCCTCCAGGGCAGCTTTGGCTTCATGCTGTCACTGCCAAGGTACAATCCTGTTTTGCCACTGTGAACACACTTTTTTTTAATTGCTCTTTGCATAAAAGCAGCAATGAGCTGTCACCAGGCTGGAAGCAAAAGGGAGCAGGGGAAGGAAAGGGAGTCCAAATCTCTGTGTGATGGGTTTGTGGCAGAGGGATTTGCATCTGCTGCTCTGGTGCATCCTAAAGGCACAAACTCATCTGTGCCACACACACACACCAATCTCTGGTGGGGCTGCATCTTGTGGTTACTGAAGAAGGGAAGGAAATTGCCAGTTAAACAAATAAAAGTCATTCTGCTGCATATTGGGACTTAAACCTCCTCCCTGTGTTTGTCATTAGGATTGGATAAAGCATTGCCTGAAAGCAGAGCCCTGCAATGAGCAGAAAGGGAATCAGCCCATTCTAAACAAACACTGCTGAAGGCCTCAAGCACTGTCTGCAAAGAAACTTGAATGCTTGAGAAGGCATTCCTGTGGGCTGCCTGCTTAAATAGCAAGAGAAACCAACTCTCAAGAAGAAATGAAACAATCTATTTGGTAAAAGACAGCATTCAGTAAATAAACTTATGCAACAGCACAGCAAATAATCAGGAAGATCACAATGTAAATATCAGTCCTATTTCTGTTTATTTTGTCTCCCTTTCTGAGATCTCTTTTCCTTTCCTGAAGCCTTTTTTTCCATTCTTTAGTATGCAGCAGACAAAGCCTTAGATCCCTAGGCTTTGGCAGAGAAGCCACAGTCTCATTTTTCTGTTAAGAGCACCATTTTTGGTTCTGTCACCCTTTGGTCCTGAACATGCCAGCCCAGAGCCATTCTGCAAAGTCATTTTGGGTTTTTGAAGGTTCTTTTTGGTGACCCCCAGCATCCCCCTGGGCAGTGTTTCCATGCTGAAGCCCCTTGGAATTCCTTGCTCCCTGCTCAATCCATCCCACCCCATCCCTCTCGTGCATGGCACTGAGACCCAGCCTGCCTGGCCAGCTGCCACCTCAGTGGCACTGCTGCTCCCCACACCCTGCAGAGGCTGCTCCTCCTGGCCTCAGCATGGTGCCAACTCATCCTTCTCATCGGGCAGGAGATGGAACTAAAGGCTTTTCCCTCATCGTGTTTTCAGGAGAAAAGTGCTTTTATCCATAAGGCACTGTCATTAGCAGTACTATCCATCTGCATCCCAGTGTAATTTCCCCAGGTAGGAACCATTTTCCAGCTGGGGATTGCTGGAATGGGGCTCACTGGAGCTGCTTTTGCACACCCAGAGTCCCTGTGTTGGTGCTGGGAAGAGATCACAGCAGTGCTGCTCCCACTGACAGCCACAGCACAGAGCAGGGATAACACACCCTCTCTGCTTTTGTTGGCACTGCTAATTGTGAAAGAGAGATTATTAAGGAGCAGTTTTGCTCCTTCTGTTAGTTCAACCCAAATAAACCCAGTGAGAGTGGCAGAGCAAGCACCAACTCACACACATTGGAATAGTCTCATAACTGCTGTCTTCTGGAAAGAGAATCACAGGGGAAAAACAGTCATGGCCATTTTGCTCAGTGAGATGCTTGTGGAAAATCCAGCTGCAGATGGTATTTCCCCCTGTGAGTGCCCAGAGTGGTGCTCAGGACAGCCCTGCCCATCACCAGGGCAGGCAGGGCACTGAGCCCTCAGCTCTGCTCACAAGGAGCTCTAAAGCCTGGCCAGAAACACACCTGGACATCTGCAAGGTCTAGGCAAAGAAAATGATTGAAAAAGAAATCTAATATGAAAACATTTCTGTGAGGAAGGAATTTAAGCACAGGGAGGGCTTCTGTGTTTACCTAGCCTTGTTTTACCTCCTGTTTAAATAAATCTCTTTCACGTGTCTCACAAAGATTCTTTGAAGAAAGATTCTGAAGTGGGGCTGCTCTCACAGAGCCAATTCCCAGGATAAAGTCTGGAGAGGAGGCAGAAGGGCAAAGCTGGAGCTCAGGAGTGCAAAAGTGCACGACTGCCCTCAAGCACAGCCAGTTCCTCTGTGACTCAGTGACTAAACAAGAGAAGGTTCAGCTTCTCAGAAGCTTGTCTGGTGCTCTTAATCCCAGCTCCCAGTTCAGGATCCATGGGGACTGACCCAGCTGCTGCCAGGGAGGTCACCAAGGCTGGGCTATTTCAAGGCGTTTCCTCCTTGCTGGAAAACCTGTGAGATGACAGAAATCTTTGATGGCTCCTTTTCTCACTTGGCACAGAACCCATCAGCATTCCAGCTTTTTCCACATTGCTTTGCCATTTGTTAAGAGCAGGGAGGTTCCCAGGTGTTTTGCAGCAATGGATGGGATGCTCTCATGCCAGTGCAAAGGCAGGACTGGGAAGTTTGAAACATTCCCTGAGGTCTTTAGGACAGGTCTGAACCTGGCAGGCCCAGCCTTGGGATCTGCCCAAGTCCCCTGCTTTGTCCATATGATCACTGGAACCAGACTGAACTGGAGAGGGAAAAAAAATGAAGAGGAACTTTTCAAAAGGTTTGGAACTCTCTAGGGTTAGTTCTTTTTTTGATTTGTGTTTTTTTTTTGGCCTCAGAGTTAAGTAGCACAAGAAAGAATTCTTGTAAACCAGAGGGATGTGGCAGCTTAAGGTAAAAAAAATTATCTTTTTTGGATTTGACCTTATGAAATTGTATAAAAGTGGGCAGTGGTGCTTAACTCCCTGAGCTACTGTCTGGCAATGAAGCCTGGGACATGGATCCCAAAATCCCAGAGTCTCAGGCTGCCACAGGGAGCAGGAATGCCCTGATGTGGAGACTGGCACAGAGGGACAGAACCTCCCTGCACCTGAGTTCCCAGCACTCCAAAGCAGCTCTTTTCCAGGTGCACCCACATCTCTGTATTGCACTTTAAATGTGCCCAAAAGACAAACTTGGATTTACCTTTCCCTCCATAACTGAGTCACAGCCATCCTTGCACAGCACATCCCCTCACTCACACAAACAAACAAATGAAGGAATGAAAAGCTGTGAATCAATCAAGCTATTTCCCTGAAGACTCTGAGAGAAGAAAGCAAGAGAAATTGTAAAGGATATTTCTGTTTGGGGGGCAGCTGGATATTTTCATGATGAGGCCATGCAAACACATAAATATCTGAGATGAGGAGGAAGAAGATGAAATGAAATGGATGGAAACATTTGTGCTGTCAGTAAGATGAAAGAATGAAGTTGTGGGTACAACAGAAATGATTCTTTAAATTAAACCCATATCCTCAGCATCATATTTACCATCCTCTCCACCAACCTGCCCAGGCCTTGCACTGCATTTCTCATGTGCCAGCACTGCCCACTTGAACACTGATACAGATATTTACTGCCTAATAAAATGTTTCTATACATTTTAATTAAAGGCCTGTGGCCACAAGTTGTATTTATAAAAAGTGCATTAATTTCTATTCTATATATGACCAGTTTAATCCCAGAATGAAGCTCCAGGCAATTACTGCATTTAGCCACAAAAGAATTCTGATTCTTTAACTCAGATCTGTCTGATTTATCTATATTCTCCAAATGGTTATTTTCTGCCCCACTATACTTTTAAACTACAGGTACCCAATGAATGTTTAAAATACACAAACAGGAGACTGCAATTATCTTTCTAGTAAAGCATTTCCTGAAGAACTGTAATAATTACAAACTTCCCAAGAAAAAAGAAAAAGGAAAAAGAAAAAGAAAAAGAAAAAGAAAAAGAAAAAGAAAAAGAAAAAGAAAAAGAAAAAGAAAAAGAAAAAGAAAAAGAAAAAGAAAAAGAAAAAGAAAAAGAAAAAGAAAAAGAAAAAGAAAAAGAAGAAAAAGAAAAATAAGAAAAAAAAAGAAAAATAAGAAAAAGAAAAAAAAGAAAAAGAAAAAGAAAAAGAAAAAGAAAAAGAAAAAGAAAAAGAAAAAGAAAAAGAAAAAGAAAAAGAAAAAGAAAAATAAGAAAAAGAAAAAGAAGAAAAAGAAAAATAAGAAAAAAAAAGAAAAATAAGAAAAAGAAAAAGAAAAAAGAAACAACGTTCCTTTGGAATTTTTACCAAAGAGCAAAATTCATAAAATATCTCTTTAAAAAATCCCTAAAACCTCTAGGACGTTGTAAGCAACGGTGATGGGGAATGTGCAATTTATGGCATATGGCATCTGCTTTGGAGTTGGAAAAAACCCTTTTCTCATCAAGGCAATTACAGACTTTTCTAGCAACAGAAACAGCCAGTTCCTCTGAAAGCAGCTTTCCCTCTGTAGCAGGTACAAGACTCCTTTCAGAACTGGCATCCAAATGGGGTCTAAATTCAGGTGAGCTTCTGAAGGAGCCAATATTGTGAGTCCACAGCCCCCAGCCCAGTGTCTGGGGCAGAAATACCTTTATAAGTGCTGTGCTCAATATCTGCCTGCAGAAACAAAAGAAGGACTTGGATTTACCACAGTTTACAACTAGACTCCCAAATATTTATTCTAAAATGGTGTTAGTTACTTGTTTGTTGTTAAACAAACAAAGCTGAATTGCAGTCATGGTCTTTTAGTTTTGTCCTGGTTTTACTGGACTACAGAAGAGACCAAAGGTCAGGGTGCTCTGCAAGTGAGGGTTTGGGAAGTTGATTATGGAAAGAAGACAAAATGTTAACAATCATGAGGTAAGTGCAAAGGAGATAAGGCTCACTTATCTCTTTATTGTGCATTCCTCCTTTTATCTCCTCGTGGTCCTTTCCCTCTCTGATCTGCAGAGGTGATCTCTTCACCCTGCTAAATCATCCTTATCAAGCCTCCTGAATGCAATAACCTCTTTGGCACATTACCTATCTTTTAGGATTTGTGCTTAATATATTGTGTTCTTCTTTCTTTTTTCCCTTCCTAGGAGGTTACTCCAGAGCTCAGGATTGTTGGATTACTGATTGATTTCACAATTACTTTGTGCTGTGGGTTGTTTTCATCTGTGTGGCCAACTGGTGCAAAAAGGGAGAAAATATCCCTTTTTCTTTCCTCCCTCTCTCTCTCTCACACACACACACATATACACAGAGGTTATTTAATTATGCACAGATTATTTAATTTTCAGGTTGGAAAAACCTCAGCTTTCCTGATATATTTACAAAAGAGAAGAGAATGCTGCCCATAGCAGATTCACCATCAGAGAGATGATTTTAATCCCCTCTCTCCACGTTGTTGCAGTGTTTTGGGATAAGTTTGTCTGCTACTTGTGGAATTAAGATTGTCTCCCAAGCACCAGCACTCAGGTGTACTTTTAAGAAGCACAAAAGTCCTGCTAAAAACCACAGTGTTGGTTGAGGACCCCCTGAAAAGGGAGCTCTTCCATGCCGTAATTTGGAAGTAAAGGCATGTCCAAAAATTAAAGCTCAATCCACTTTAAAAGTGTTTTCTCCTCTTGGTTGAGGGTAGGTTTATACAAAAGTCTCACATCAGTGGGGGACTGGGCAGCAGCACTCCAGGGACAGGGATGTGCCCAGTGCCCCATGGCTCTGTCCCTGCAGTTCATTGGAACCAGGGCCAAGCAGGGATGCTGAGGATTGAAGGTCAGGGTGCCTTCCCCTGATGGAGACAAGGATCAATACCTGGCTGGGCCAGACAAAAAAGCTGCAGTTCTCTGCAGAGAAACCAAGATTTCACGCTGCAGCTAGTTACTGAAAATTGATATTGAATGTTCCCAGCAGGAATATTTTCTTGTTAAACACTTAATTGGGAGTCGTAGCATCATAGACAACAAAGTGGCTTTTATTTGGATTCTTACACAGGTCAAAAATAGGTACTGATTTTTAATTTTACAAATCCCTTTCACCAGAAACTTGATTGTGTTTCAAACTATTAGCATGGAACAGCTAAAACAAGCAATGCAGACACAGCTGAGTAATACATCTGGCTACACTTTCTTATCTATTTCTCTTTCTCTACTGAGCCACACACAGGCAGTGGTGTTCAAAGGCACCTCTGTCCCTCAGACTCCTGTGCTCAGCTCTGGGGGCAGTGAGGCCCCTGTGTGTGCTGTGTGAGATGTGCAGGAGAGCACAGGGCAGGGAGGGCAGGCAGCCTTCCAGAGTGCCACAGGGAGCAGGAATCCCCTGGCGTGGAGACTGGCACAGAGGGTCAGAACCTCCCTGCACTCCAAACCAGCTCCTTTATACATGCACCCACATCTCTGTATTGCACTTCAAACGTGCCCAAAAGGCAAACTTGGATTTACCTTTGTCTTGGTTTGGAGGACAGGTTTCTGCTAAGAAAGGCAGAAGACTCTCTTTGAAATGGAGAATGTAAACCCTCTCCCTCCAAATTATTATCAATTTGAAATTTAGGGGCTCTCAGGCAAAGCTATGGGAATTAGGAATAACAGTTCTTTACTAGGAAAATTAAAATAGAAATACAGTGTTACAAAGAACAATCCCAAAACACTGACAGAGTCAGACTACAACCTGACACCCCATCAGTCAGTCAGGGTGTTGGTAGCAGTGCCATTCAATGGTGGCTGCATCCTCCTGCAGTGGCAGATGTGGTTCAGCTGAAGCAGTGCTCCTGTAGAAGGTGCAGTTTTTCTCTGAAGATCCAGGGATGATGTGGAAAGGTCTGGCTTTCCTCTGGAATCCAGTGGAAAGAAGGTTGCCTTGGTGTTCCAAATCTCAGATTTTATCTAGGTAGGAAAGGCTTGGCTCCTCCCCTGGCTGGAGCATCTCCCAGTGGGATGATGTAATTTTATCAGTCATGCAGTAGGACTGAATGGCCCAGCAGCAGATGATATCTTCCTGGAGGGAGGATGGGTTGGGGAAAAGATAAAGATGACTGCCCCACTTGGTTTTAAACATGGCCCATTAGCAGATAATATGTGCCACAGAGATAAGGGTCACTGCCCCACCCAGCTTCAGCAGATGGTGATGGAACACACACTTCTGGTCACCCAACCAAGAAAACCTTTCCCTCCATAACTGAGTCACATCCATCCTTACACAGCACATCCCCTCACTCACATAAACAAACAAATGAAGGAATGAAAAGCTGTGAATCAATCAAGCTATTTCCCTGAAGACTCTGAGAGAAGAAACAAACAAAAAAAAAAATGCATCCTTCTCCCTTCCTCCTGTAAATTCTGTGCCCCTCCTTGCCCAGCCTGGCCTCTCCCATTTCTGCAGCCCCCTGACCCTCAGCCCTGTTTAACTTTGCTGCTGCTCTGTGTAATCCTTACCTGGTAACAGATAAGACACATCTCTGCCCTTCCCTCCTTCACACCACTGATTTTGCACTCTAATATCATTTTAAAGATGTGATTGTCAGCTGAGCAGCTGTCTGTGCAACAGCACTATATCCCAGCAGAGTAATTTGTTTCCATTTTAAAAAGACACTTAATAATAATGCACTGCACACAGTCCCCCAGTCCAGAGTGACTGGCAGAGGCTTTCAGTGTGTGAATCAAAGCTGTTCTTCCCAGAGCAGTGACTCCCCACAGCTCCCAGGAATGGAACCTCCCCGGGAGAGGGCCAGGTCTGTGCTTGGGACACTCAGTTCTCACCTTTAGACCACTTTTATTCCAACTCTTAATGACTCCTGCAAAAAGACATGCAATGAATTTAGCAGTAGAGAATTAAGGATTCCATTAACACCAAGCCTGCTCCATTGTAGATGGTACAAGTCGAGTTAAATGAAAAATCAGCCACCATAAAAACATTTTTGTTTCTATCTGCAGTGCCCACATTTAAGACATTGAAAACAAAACCAAACCAAATAAATAAAACCAATATAAACCCCGTGGAATGTTTATTTAAAAAACAGAACTTCTGGGTGGAGGGGGGGGAGAAAGTCACATATTTGAGTGGAAAAATAAGAGAGATTCAATCCTTCCACACACTGGAGGGATTTTGCCCCCAGAATAAATGTGATATCTGAGATCTGGGGCCCATCTGCCCCTGGGGATGGACTTTGGTCAGGAGAGGCCAAAACTCACAGCCTTGCACCATCTGAACAGACACCAGCAAACACACGCTCTGAAAAGAAATGCCAAGAATTGCATCAACAGGGGGAATTTCCATGCAATATATTGGGATTTCCTGTACTTTAAAGACAAAAAAGCACTTTGGATTTCCCTGATATTTATGATAATATAAACAAAGGCTCAACAGCTCACCAGGAGAAATGAATTCTATATCTTCACCTCCACAATGCTATAACTGGTGTTTCTTTAATTCATTGACAGCCTTCCTATGTGATTCATTAATAGCATTGAGAAATAGAATTTTGGAATATTTTACCATTTTTGTGTCATGTTCCACGGTGAACTGTAGGGTGGTAATACAAGAATAATTTAGAGATATATTAGCATAATAATTAGAAGCCTAGAAGTCTTGATAGTGTTTTTAATATTTATGCTTAATAAATATTGCTCGATTTGTCAGTTTATGCAGTATAAAGTGAACCTTAATGCAAGAAGGTTATTAGCATAAAATTAACATAATGAATAAAAAACAAAACACAAAGGTAATCAAAAATAACAGAGTTTGTTTTCTCTTGCTTCTCTCAAAGGACATACTTTACACCCAAAAAAATCTGTGTTATGGAAAACAAATTCCATTTAAATTAATTATGAGGTTCTATTATAGTTGTGAAAAATTGATATCTCTTAACAGTTCTTCCAGAAACTGCTTTTTTTGTCTCTCTCAAGCTTTTACACAGCCTAGCCTCTCAAAGAATGAGATCATTGTGGTCACATGGCTTAAGGAAAATTAATTTTAGAAAAGGACATTTGTCCAATGTAGCAAGACCCTTTCACTCTGAGCTGAGGAAGAGAGGAAAATGTCACAAAACCATAAGGACAGACCACAGGTTCATGCCTGCAGACACCAACAGCAAACAGCAAGAGGAAATGACAGAATTGTCTGTACTGGGACTTCTGTCAGCCAGAGTTACTCTTGAGCATCTAAAGTTTTAGGAGAATACAACATTTGAAGCCTGAATTCCACACTCCAAAGCTCATGGAGCCCAAGCTGGATACCAGAAGCTGACACCCACCTTTGCTGCCTTGTACAGCCCCTGGTGATGCTCAGCTCTCCCTTCTCCACCTCCTCCAGCTCCCAGGGCTTGTGCTGCACCAGTGGAGCTGTGGCTCCATAGCCCCTCTCAGGGCTGGGAGAGAGAGGGCTGGAGGGAAGGGAAAGGCTCCAAAGCACTCCTTAAGCTGCTCAGAGCTGAACCACATCAGGACTTTGAGGGAAACTGTGCAGCTGGTTAAAGCTGGCTGAAAGGGGCTTCAAAACCCTCCAGCCATTCTTCCTTGGGAATGAAGGCAAGAGGCAGTTAAGCTTCCTTCTGCTGGCAGAGGCTGAAACAGCAGCAAACATCTGTGCAGGACAATTCAACTCTCAGAATTACTGCCTGGGAACAGGAGAGCAGCCCTTGGATGGGCTTTGGGAAGAGCAAACAGGGAGAGGCTGAGCACACAGCCAGCTCCAGGCTCACATGGAGGGCTGAGGATTGCCTGGGCTCACAGCAGTGCCACCCCACAGCTCCTGCAGGGCACAGCCCATGGCAATCACTCCAGCAGCTCTGCCCAGAGCATCCCAGCCATGCCCACCCTTTTACTGCCTTGCAAGAGTGGGCAGGAAGATGTTTGTGTGCAGCCCACGCTGGGATGTGCCCGTTGCTGCTCAGGGCACAGGGGAGATGTGCAGGGAATGCAGTCCCAGGGAGCCAAGTGTGGACACCCTCCACTGCTCAAAAAGGGCTCTTGGCACAAACTCCCACCCTCAGGTGCCTCCTCTGACCCCTTCTCGATCTCCAGGATGAAAATACAGGTGGAACAAGCTATACTGAATTTTTTTCTAGCCAAAAACATATTATCATCTTCTTGACATTTCTGCTGTAGTTGGTACGAGGAGTCGAGGTCCTAAAGTCACTCACAGAGCTGGATCTCCTTGGCAACACATACAGTAAAACACAGCCTGGAATTATTGCTTTTTTCTATTATTATTAATATTTTTATGATATCTCCTATAGTATGAGTCATCAGAAAAAAACTGTTGGTCCAGGCTGAAAATCTCTGATCTTTTTCATAGCACCAGTATTTGCAACATATCCTAATTACCAATGTAAGGATTTGTGGAAAGGATCTAGAAATAACAGAAATAAGCCTTTTAACAGGAACAGTAATTATGCAGACATAACAGATGCTAATAACAATTTAATTTCTGTGGGAAAATGATTAAGGTTTAAAAGTACAATAACAGAGAGGCGTAAGAAGAGTACAAGGAGGTGTAGATGACACAGAACAATGTATGTGTGATCACAATTACTAATTTTAAAAGAACTTTCACACTAAAATCATTCCAAAACTGTCTTCTCAACAGCAATCTGTGCCTTTCATGCTGTTTTCCTGCTGCCTGTTGCCCTGGTTCAGATATTTACCACTTCTGTTTCCTATCATAGGCAAAACAACAGAGCAGGTGTTGAACCAGAGTCTTTAATATCTGCTTGTTAATAATTCTCCCAGAACTATTCTGATTACTTTAAATATTTGTTTCCTGGTACACTTGAGTCATTGCATATCAGTTTTTTGTTTTTTTTTTTTTTTTTCTAGCAGCTTCCTCAGTGTCTGGGGCTGTTTCTCACAGGGTCCTGGAGCTCTCTGCAGGTGTGGGGTGTTCCAGAGCAGAAGTGGTTCTGTGTCAGCAATGCCCCAGTGGACTCCTGAAAAACACACACAGAGCAGGAGAGAAGGCTTTAAATTACCACTGGGCTCAGGGTTTAATGGAATGAGTGGTGGAATTAAAGTTCATGGCTCAACTTGTGTTAGTGCTAGACTTTCTGTTAAGTTCAAAAATTGTTCATTAAGATAATTAAAGTTCTGGGCCATCTCACCCATCAATCAGTCTTCCTTCTGAGCACTTAACAGTTATTGCTGAATAGACTCTGAAATAACCCATTAACTCAGCACAGGTTTGCCAGAAATTATAGGTGCTTTGAGATGGCTGGGAATGAAAGGTGGCACATAAATCAAAGGCATTGCCATCATCTGATGCTCCCAAAGCCTGCTCTGGAGTTACCTCAATCATTAAGGGCTGCTATCACAGCCATTTGCATTGGGAGATGGGACTGCAGTTCATTTCCAAGATCAAAAAGGGAGGTGATGGATGTGCCACTCCAGCAGAGATCCTGGCAGGGGATCCCAGAGCCAGGAGTATTTATGGAGCTGTCCTTCAGAGCAGAGCAGGGAGGCATAAACCTGGTAGAGACATTTTGAGATCAAACCATTTCCTCTGCAAATGTCCACACGAAAAAACCAGCTCAGCAAATTCCAGAGCTCTGTGGAAGAGAGCTTCAGCCCTGTGCACACAGTATTTTTGGGAAT
The DNA here is from genome assembly GCF_029582105.1 of Oenanthe melanoleuca. Classification (NCBI taxonomy): domain Eukaryota; kingdom Metazoa; phylum Chordata; class Aves; order Passeriformes; family Muscicapidae; genus Oenanthe; species Oenanthe melanoleuca. Next base: position 19,286,434 of record NC_079345.1, on the reverse strand, counting down.
GCTGCACCTCCTCTTCATGCTATCGGCCACAGAAGCAACTGAGAGGAAAATTACTCAGAGCACTCTGAACTGAAGTGTTCAGGGGTTCTCTCAGTTGTTTATGGCACAGGGGGTGCAGGCATGCAGCACACCAGAGTCACCTCCAGAGCACACACTGCCAGCACTGTGGCTGTGCTACTTTGGAATTTAGCAAGAACTCAACTCTTGATAATTTTGTTTCTGTTTGTTCACTGAAATTGGCTCCTAAAGGGGATTCTCTTCATGTCAGCTGCCCTGGTGACAGGGACAGCTTTCTCCAGCACAAAGCTGATTTGGATAGAGATGTACAAGCAATGCCACAATCCAGATGCCACCTCACAGGGAAATTTCACGACGATTTAAGAAGTGCTGTGTGCACTCCTGCCTGCTGTGGGTTAACCCTGGGAGGGCAGAACAGGTCCCTGACTCCTCTCAGATTGCAACTTTCCCACCATCTAGTGGCTGAAGAGTTACAGATAATAAAAGCTCTTCACAGACCTGTACCTCATGGAGGGGTTTTAAATTGTTTTTTGTCTCTTAACAAGGCTCCTTGTTGTATGAGGAAAGCACCAAGCAAGGCTACTCTACAGCTGGCATCTTCTGCTTCAGCCCCTACGTTTTCACGTTGAAAAAAGTTTCTCACTCCTTATTCAGGGGAGACAGGAGCCCTGAACAAACCCTTGAGTGGCATTTGGTAAAAATGAGTTTATTCCCAGTGGGGTATCAGCCTCACTGATGTGTGAGACCCTAAAATAAGGGATTGCTACCAAAGTCACTGCTGAGTGCTACACTCAGGAAAGAGAGGCAGATCATGTCAGAAAACCCTGTTTACCAGACTTGGGAGCTGTTAGGGCAGGTTTGGGAGGGTGTCCCTGTCTGCTGGTCTGCCCTGCTCTCACACCAACCCTGGCACAGCACTTGGACACCCAGGGGGAGCTGGAGGCTGTGGCTTTCTGCTGCCTTTGAACATATCCAGGCAGAATTACAAAGTTCAATCACTGCTCAGCACTTTGAGAAATATGTTCTGGAGACGCCAAAAAGGACTTTGAACTTATGGCAAGTGCTGGCTTTCTATACATCCTTCAAAGGAACATCCTAAATCTGTTCTGAAAGAGTAGATATGAGCATTTCTGGTATTTCCTGAGATTAATTCGGGGGTGTTTACAGAGAGTAATGAAAAATAAGACCCATATCTGGCTTTCTGTTGTTCCCAGGCAAACTTAGCAGGAGCAGCACATGAAATGCTCAGTCCCAATCTATTCTATGACAGATTTTTGCAGGAGTTAAAAAGTACCAAAACATAATGCTGTTTTTTCCAAGATGTAGTTTGTGATGAAAGCAAGAGCCAGTGTGAGCAAAGAGCCACTTCCTTTTGTGTTTCCAAGTAAAGAGTGGCATCCAGGAGCTCTCAGCTGCATCCTGGGGTGGAAGAAGCAATGTGAGAAGGTTTTCCACTCCACCTGGAAAGCCCAAGAGCTCAGATAGATACTTGCAGCACTGCAATATACAGCAAATACAGTGGAACAAAACCCTTTAAATTGGTTTTAAAGTTCTCTAATTCAACCCTTCATATAGAATAAAAAAACTAAACCACCTTTAAGTAAAAAAGCAAAAGGTTTTCTCACCCTACAGGATGCACCTGCATCCCCCATTCAGGTTAAACTGCACAGCTCCACACATCCCAGCAGTTTTGGGGGAAAATCTGGGTAACTGCATTTTAAGTAGACTCCTCTGCAATATTTATGAGCTCTGGCCATCATTTTCTAGTTCAAAAGTAACACAAGATCCCCCTTTTCCACTTGAATGTAGATTATTTAGGGGTACAGCCAAAAGCAGCTCTTGGGAGTTGAGCTGCTGCAGCCTCCCTCAGTAGAAGTCACAAGACTATTTCCTGTGGTTAAAAGTAATATTGAAAAATTACAATTAAATATCCATATGTCCCTTTCTGCTGCAGGTTTTTCCAAGTCTGTAAGAAAACTTGTCTGCTTTGTCAATGGAATCACTTGTACTCTCAATTTTCTACTATAGAATCCTCCAAACATCAGTGTCTGACCTTACACTGAACTGAACATACACAGATTTCCAGCTCCTGACCTCCTTCCCAGCTGTGACACTTTAATCTGTATTTTATTTCATTGCAATGCTCTATGCTAGCAATTTTTTGGCAGTGGTTTAGATGCAAACTCCACTCTAAAAGTGAGACCTGGGCAAGGAAACACATTCACTTTCTTACAGAGACAAGGGAAGAAAAGAGCAGCCAAAAGGGTCCTGACTTTAGGATGATGAGGGCCATGTTTAGATTTATTCTGATTTATTTTCAATAAAATATTATAAGCACTCTCCTCTGATAGCTCTGGGCATGTGAGGAAAAGGAATCTCAGAAATAAGGGCAAATTAAACATTGTGGATAACAGACAAAAGGTGATCTCCTGTCAACAGATATTGGTACCTTTCATGTGTGTATCATCCTGTGAACTGCTCCTGTGGCAAAAATAACCCAGGATATCAAATCCTTCTGCATAACTGACACAGAGATACAGCTGAAACACTCCCACAGAGCCATGAAATAGTCATTGGAAGAACAGACCAGCTTCGAGGTAACACCTGAGAACCAGCCTGTAGAAATATTATGATTTTTGACCACTCAGTGATATGTATTTTTCTTTTCAGAGTTTTGGCAATCCACAGCAGGGCACTGGGAGCCTTGGATATTTCCTGATAATTTCTGGGTGAGGAATGCAGCAGCTGGAGCATGCAGGACCTGAGCACTGCAGCCCCAGCAGCTGCCAAACCTGCCCTGGCCCTGGGGCTGCACCTCCAGCATCCCCACTCTGCCTGTGCCACACTGGGGGCTCCTCCACAAGCCAAAATCCACTCAGGAAGGGGCCATCTTTCAGGAAATACACAGAAAATTGTCTCAAGGCTTTAAGCTCTGGGCTGTTGGCTTTGCCTTGCCCACCCCCAGGCAGAGCCAGAACCTGTTGGAGTCAGCTCCAATGTAAGTGCAGATGACCATGGCTTAAGAATGGCAAAACCCTTTTAGCAGTGGTGAGTAAAAACCACCCCCAGAATCCTCCAGTTCTAGTGTGTTGATCATTGCCAGAAAGTTCCCTGCTTCCCTTGTTATCATTGGTTCCTTTCTGCTGCAATAATTTTAATATTCTTTGTTGGATGCCCTAACATGGCACCTGCTCTGGTCCATTTGCCCTCATGCATGGATCAAGCCTCCCTGTACCATCTTTCCTGGTTGGTTCAGCACAAACTGTTTAGCTTGCTGTTTGTTATTTTCTATTATTAAAGTTTTTTGTTCCTGAACAAAGGGGTCAGATTTTATTTCTGCATAAAATCGTTGAGTTCAGTGAAGCCTCCAGCCCAAACAGCCAGGCTGGGGAGGACAAGCAGCTTTGTGTTCTCCCTCCTGTTCTGGCTTTTGCCCCTGAGGAAGAGCAGGATCTGATTTAGAAACTCACCTGGGGGCTGCCAAAGCCTCAGCCCCTCCCTGCTGCCCCCCAGCACTCTGGAACAGCAAATCCTGGTTGTGAAAGGCTTTGGGAACTCGAGTTCTTGTCAGCAGATGAGGAATTAATCAGCAGCACTTCCTCATTTAAATATCCAATAAAGGACCCAGCAAGTTGTCACAGAGAGCTCACCAACAAAAATGTGGCAAAGCTCATTTAATAAATTATTCACTCTGAATTATTTTGCTAAATCTAATATACAGTCTCCGTACATAGGGGAGGAGGGGGGGAACATTAGCAGGTTTTAGATGTATTTTAAAAATGTTCATGTCAATTGTATATAATTTTCAAGGTTAATGGCTTTTTGATACATAATAATGGAACTCCCATTCATTGTACATATCCTAGTTGCAAAACCTGTTTCATTTGCATAATCATAAATTGCAGTCAAGCAATCCTCAGCATGTGGTTATTCATTTGATGAAAATGTAAATTTCAATTTTATTTTTGTTCAATTGCACACACACTGCATTTACTGAATATGAGAAAAAGCATTTTAATTTAACCAATGAATTCAGCTCATTACAACCTCTTAAGAACGTTGAGTAGCCCGGAATTTTGGGACAAGATGCATTTTTAAGCAATGATTTACTATTAAGTGATATTTTTATTTTATGTTTCAACACCTAAAAAAAGTTACTGTGCTTATTTTTATGCAAGTAAATTCCTTTTAGGATGTGAAAGTGCTCTGCTATTTTACATACAAAGTTAGTGTAGTATCATCAAAAAGAAAGGGACTCAATTAAAAAAAATATAAAGGCAGACATTTAAAGCTAACATTGAGTGAAATCCATGGAAATAAAAGAAATCTCTTGTGCTTGGGACCTAAAAGAGATTCTAATGTGAAAATGAGTACTCAGTTGAACTGATTTGCTTATACCACTGAGAATTTTGGCCTGTTGGAAGAGTAGCTCTAAAAAGAGTCCCTAAAAAGAGTAGCTAAAAAGCTGAAACCTTTTCCACTTGCAAACTGAATATATTACAGAGGCACCCCTGAGAGACAGCAGTGCACCTCCCTGGGGAAGCTCCAAGAGCTTCCAAGCCCCCCTTAAGGCCAGGAAGTGTTTTGGAATGAGCCTGGGGTGCTGTCCTTGGTGGGGGACAGTCCCTGCACCCACCTGGCTGCTCCTGCTGCAGATCCCTGGGAATCACTGCCAGGCAATGAGAGCTCACTCATGCCAGGGCTGGGATTTCCCAGCTGCAGGTGGGCATCCTCCAAGGGCCCCTCTGCTCGACTGAAATTAATTTGCTCTGACATTATAACTACTCCTTCTAATTAAGCCGAGTTCATGATCTTTATGGAAGAGAAGTAAAGCTTAGAAAGATGAACAAGCCCAAACATTTTGAGATCATATAAGTAATAATTTCTACTTGCACAACTTTAGGTTTAATTAAAAATGTGTCTGATAATCACAGTAATGGGCCTTCTTTTAATAAATAATTTCTATTGCATATCTTGTGAAGATTAACCTGGATTCCCTTTCTCTTCAGAGGTACCACAAGCATAAGTAATTAAACTTTGTGAATTGATAAAATCTAGCATTAGAATTCCATGCTTGCTTTGCTTCCTCCAGCCATTCCCTCTCCCCTCCAACAAACAAGTTTTCCTCTGCCCTGTTTAGCTGCAGTCATTCCTTCTTCTGGCTTTAGGACAGATTATCTCCTGGAATAACACCATCACAGCCATAGGTGGGTGGGCATACTGCTCCTTTCCACCCAGAAATCCTGACTGGATGGGAAGACATGATTTGGGACATTTGTTCATAGTGTTTTGACGTCCCACATCTCAGCTGGGTGAATAACTGGAACATCTATAATTGCCAGGAACATTTAGTGTCCTCTCACAGATCCCTTGATGGGGATAAAGGTCAGTGCAGAAAACCTGGTCTGCTCCTGACACAGAGCCCATGCCCAGAGCTTTCTGGGATGTGCAGGCTGTGCTCCCTCTGCGACTCACAGGGGTGTCCAGCACTCCAGGGCAATGGGGGATTTCCTTTGCAAACCAAAGGTCACCCCAAATTCAGCCCACGAGGCAGGTGCAGCCTGGGTGGTGTCTGCTCTGACAGTGGCTTTGGGGTCACCTTGTGGGTGACCAGCCAGCACTGAGCAGGGCCCTGTGTCCCTGCCAACCCCTAGGAAAGCTGCCTTGGCAAAGCAAGAACATTCAAACAGGACGGGAAATATGGACCTTGTCAAGCCTCTGCTCCAAAGCTGGGGAGACTCACACATGTAAAACCTGGTGGTGGACTGGGGTTCCTTTGGGCAACTCATTGCTGAATTTCATTTCCCTGACAGATCTCATTAAATTCTGAGGTGTATTTCTGGCAACACCCATGGATTTTGATGATTGCTGTACAACACAAATATTGATTACATATATTTCCTTGGTAGGAAAAGTATTTTCTTTTTTTCTTATAAAAAAAGTAGTGCTAAGCAGAATGCAATAAACTCAGAAAGTCAAAATTGTCACTGAACTTGTCTGAAGTATCTTTTTATATTTTAATTATTTAACCACAGATTTCAAATTTCTAACCTACTGTGTAGCATCTTCCCATCACCTAGGTAAACTGGGAGGAGGTTTAGGTGCATACTGGGAAGTATTTAGAAAGGGGAACCTCTCCTGGAACAGAGGGAAGAGGAGCAGCTGGGACAGCTGGCATTTCTCTGGAATGCTCTGGCACAGCACCACTTCCAGCTCATTACCAGGGCCTGGCTGAGGGTTTTGCTGGGCATTTTCCGTGCTGGGCTGAGCCTCCCAGTGCCCTGCAGGGCTCCCTGCATGCCCACTCTGGGACACAGCCTCCCCTCAGGACCAGAGCCATGCTCTGGCAAGGATTTAACAGCTCCAGACAGCTGGCAGGAGCTCCATGGGAATCAGGTAAACTGAGTGGCACCTAAAAACAAAATTATTTTCCATATGCTTCACACTGCATTATCCCATGGAGAGCAGGATTGCTGAATTTCACAGAAAACAGTCTGGGGAAAGAAAAATAATAGTTCATAAAACTTACTAGCCTATTCACTTGGGAGCACAGCTTCATTTTGCAGACCACATTAAGAACTCCAAGTTCAGCTCCTTATGTTTTAACTCTAAGCATCTCCTTGTTCAATTAAGGCAACTCAATTAATTTGGTTTTTTTTTTTCCAGTTTCTCCTATGTATGAAACAACTCTCTTACTATTCTGGGCAGCATGGCACAACATAAAAATATGGATTAAAGAGAAAATGAGAACTATGGAAAAATAATGTAAAGTATTTTATATCAATGCCAAAACTGAAACAAACAAAAATATTCTCTTGGTGCTTGAATTAGCAGCTTCAGCCCTCACTAGGGGATTAAACAACAAAGTGGAGGAGTAATTCAAGCAGTGGCTCAATAACTTAATTGAGCAAATATGGTTAATGCTTCAGTTTCTCCATCCCATAAAATAAACAGGGATGTCCAAGGCAGCAAAGCCTCCCACGTGCCCCACAGAGAGGTGATGTGTGTCACCAAATTTGGGTTTGGATGTACAGGATAATGACATACAAAAAAACCCCAAAAAGTAACCTCCTGGCCATTAATTGCTGAATTCCTGACAAACCTGAGCAGGAATTGCAGCGGGTGCAGCAGTAGCTGCAAACTGGGAGCTGCCTGATGGAACAAAATGTAATTTCTGGAGAGAAAATGGGAGCAGCATTCTCATATAAGACCACCATGAAGTGCTTCAACATTTATGTACATAATACACCCACGGTGAAATTTTCTCTTTGTGCTTTCAAATAACCAGGGATTCCATTTAATTATGTACATAAATAATGGATAGCACTCCTTTCCTTCTACTCCATTATTGGTATTTCTTTGTTTATTTATAAATTATTTGCCAGGTTCATTCTGGAAAGAGAAAGGATGATGTCTCCTCCAGCAACTTTGGAAACTAGGCAAACAGAAATAGAAAAGGGAGGGAAACTCTGTGGCAGTTTTACTGGTTTGTGTCCAAATAGAGAAAAGAGGACCAGGGTATAAAACTTGTTCCAAATTGAAAGGCAGAACCCCAGCTGGTACAAACTGCAGCTATGCCAACTGACCAGATCCAAGTGATGATATAGCCCTGGATTTTCATCCATCCTATCAAATGCTGTCAGGAAACTCATTTCATTGAAAGAGAAAATCTAACAACAAATCAAAAACGAGCTAGCAACAAAACTGAAACAAAGCAAGGAGACATGAGTAGCAAATTATCAATGAAATAAAATAGAATACTAAATCCCCTATCATCTGTATAGTTTTGGTTTGAGAGCAAAGTCAGTTCTGCCATTAGCACAGTCTGACTCATTCCATGCAAAGCTCTGGAAATGTTCTAAGCTGTAGGGCCCTTGGCAAGCGGCTTGGACTGTCACAGATACAAATTTCACTGCTTCTTTCTGCTACACTCAGGAATAAATAAGAGATTAAATTAGTAAAACAAGCATGTTTTTAAAATTGTGTTCCATTGGCTATCACTTGGAAGGGTTTTCATGCCCCAAGACTACAATGGTAGCACAGTCACAATTCAGCTTTAGGTACAGGGAAAGCAGGGCAATTATTCAAATGTGACCTGCAGGTTTTCAATTTTGGACTCTGCTTGTATTGAAACAGGAATGAAATTTTTTAAAATTTAAAGGAATGCATCTGTTAGGACCATGGAGACAAACACATTCCCTAGAGCAGCTCATGTTTCTTGCTGTAACAGCACATAAAATACAGCCAACCTTTATCAGCAAAACTAAGATGTTTGGAGAACCTGGGCTTCCTTTAATATCCCATTATCCTTCATCCCTGAAGGAGGATAATACCCTGGATATGGTTATGTAGCCCAGAAACTTAACATTTAAAAAAAAGGAAAAGAAAGGAAGGAAAAAAAATAAGAGAAAGGTAATAGAAGACACAACTGGGAGAATAATTTTAATGAAGTTGTTTCACCTTTACCCTGATGCAAAAATGTGAGGCTCTTGAATAACCATCTGGATTTCCATCCTGTGAGTCAAAATATAATTATGTGACCTGTGCACAGCTTCAGCATCTCATCCATTGCAACACTCTGGTGAATCACACACTTCAAACCTCCTCATCTCAACAGCAAAGCAGCTTCACCAGGCAGCACAGACAACAGAGGGCACAAGGTAAATTCATGTTTGTGTTGGGCCTGCAGGAGGATCCCTCAGTCTGACTGAGCCCAGGATCTCCATGATTAAGGCACTTCAGCTCAGTCAGCATTTTAACAATGGAACAGAAGTGGCACTTGTATTCCTTAGAGCCTTCCCCCCACAAAAGAATTCCAAGGCACCTCCCATAAAACCCCCGCATTTGTTACTCATATGTTTAAGCAAGAGAACATTTTTAAGAGACTTAGACCTTCTCAGGACCAAATATAAGAAACAAAAACCCTCATATTTGAGAAATGCAAAATCTAAAAGGTCATATGCAAGAGGATCTGGGATTTCTCAGCTATTGTACTGTAACAATTCAAAACATTCTGAGTTAAACCAGAATCAGATATTAAAACTTTCTGAGAATAAAAGGCCAAATGAATGCATTGATAACAGCTTTTTGTGCAGGCTCATCTCAGAGATCTGATTTCAGCTTTATTGTGCCCCAAAACCAGAGGACAAGTAAACCTTCCAGCCAGAGAAATGGGACTGCAAAGAACTTTAAGCAAGGATCATTTGTCAGGCATTAAAATCACTTTATGGACAGATTCATAATACTTGCCATGGGCAGCAAAGTTGGAGGTTTCCAGAGCCCACAAGCAGGCTCCTGGCCCCAGCTTCCACTCCCTGGGTTGGGAAGAATGAGAACGGAGCCTCCCAAGCTTTTGCAGGTATTTTTGTCTCTGAATTCTGAACCTGGGAAAGGGATCTCATTCATGATGGAGACTGGTTCTCTGGCTGCTCATACTTGGCCATGAGATGCACATTTTTCTCACATTTTTATGGAAACTGTGAGCAAAACTAAAACTACCTGTTAAGATACAGAACCTCCTGGGGTTTTGGTAGACATTTGAAACCCTCTGAAATATTCCCTCGGCTTCTGACACTCAGATTGCACGGATGGGTGGCAATCCTTGGCTCAAGATGGGGCAGCCTCCACCTGACAACCTGCTCTTGATCCCCCAAAGACTGAAGTGCAATCCCAGCATGGACATGCACGGACCATAAATCTGTACAGCAGGCTCTGAAATGTTAAATATTCCTTATTTCATTTGAACCAGCCCACATTCGAACAAAGCTGCCCCTGCCAAGGACAGCCAGGAGTGACTGAGTAACAATGAGGATTGGGATGTAGCTGGTGTGTTGTTGGAGAGAAGGAAAGACAGAGCAGACAAAAGAAACCTCCAGTTTCTAATTAGAGAGGCTGTGAGGCCACGGCGAGAAAACCGCCGAACGCAGGGTCTGTAAAACAACACCGTGTTCTTTCCAGCACTTTTTATTCTCAATGGGCCTGATCCAATCCTTATTCAGAAAACATTTCACAGACTTCAGGCACGTTGCTATGCAGTGATCTGTGATCTGTTTCATTAATCTGGAAAAATTCTAACTAGGAGCACAACACCCCTTGATAATCCCCAAGCACAGCAGCAAAGAGGAATGTTTACTACTGTCTAGTGAGCCATACATAGCACAGCTCATCATCAGACTTCCTTCCTGCACAGCACTGACACAGATCTCCAACAGCCCTTGCACCTTCCACAAATACCAGAGTTCTAAGAATAAAAAAACACAGAGCCAAATTAGATGCTGTGCCACTAAAATAACTGTACCCAGCAAGGGCTACAAAGTGAGGCAACCAAAAAGTTCATGTGCAATTTTACATTGAGAAGCAACAATTTTGAGCCCAAGGAAGTGCTGCAGGAAGGTGGCCCTGGCTCCTCTCCCAGGAGAACTGGAGGTGTTAAACATCACTGTGTCTGCAGAGAGCAGCCTCAGTGTCCCCCTGGCACAAATCCAGCCTGTCAAAACACCTGTCTGGGACAGGGAATCCTTCCCAGGGCACACAGGTGAGCATTGGAATGGCTTTGGTCTACCCTCCTACAGAACTTTCATTATTATTTTAATATAAAAGCTGTTTCTGCTCAACAGCATCGAGCAAAACATTTAAAGTACAGATTAATTATGACTGGCAGGCTGATTTAAATAAGAACTGGTTACAGTTAATTGTAGCAAAAATAGAATGTTGCATTTGTATATTTAGCACTGCACCATTTCCCTTTACAATTGTACCTTCAGAATGCTTTAGCTGAACTATCTCTGAAAGTCCTCTGATGTTAAATTGCTTTATACCATCCTCCCTCAGACTTCAGTGTATTTTGGGAGCTGAAAGAGCCTGTCTTACTGGCTGCAGCAAACCCTTCCCTGTAGCACAACCCTTTCCTTTCTCGTTTTGTTCATCTGCAGAAAGGTAACCTCCAAATGTGTCTGGGTTAAAATGAGGCACACAAAGGGGCAGCACAGACACAGGCAGGTGTGGAGCTCCCAAAACTGCTGGCACTGCTGGTGGCCAGCGTGGGCTGTGCCAGACCTCAGGCTCTGAGGAAACCAACCACTGGGATGATTCCCTGCAAATCTACAGCCTGGATTTGTGACTGGGAGCTCTGCAAACACCGCAGGGACAGGGCTGAGCCATCAGTGTCACACCAGTCCTGTGGCATCAGCCAGCTCAGGCAGGGGCAGATGACCCAGGTTGGGCAGATGTGAGCAGCACACATCAGCTGAGGCTCCTGCCTTTCACTGCTCACAGCCCAAACAGCAAACTGTGGAGGAAGAAGGGGGAAGAGAGCCTGGTGATATTTCTTTGAAGCCTGAATTGCGTTTAGGCAGTCGATGCTCACCTCTCTTGCATTTACATCTCATGAATGCTCTAAGAAACAAATCTGCCAACAAAATGTCTACAGAAACTGCAAATTTTGATTAAATACTGCAGCACTTGCAAAAAAAAAATTCGAAATTCAGAAACACCAGATATTAATGATGGAAGTCAACTAAGAAGTTTTATGGTCTTGGAACACCAACATCACGACTTTATAAGTTCAATCAAAAGACCCAGTGCAATTCAATTTAGGTAAACCAAGCACTTGTAAATTATTTCTTCTGCCTTTAATTTGCAGATGCAGATTAAGATTTGTTAGTTTACATGATTCAGAGAAAAATAAAATGTATTGGTTGCTGACAATTTATAAGGAGAAAAAGTGCTGAAAGAGAATAACATGAAACAGTCACTTTGAATTACAGATTTTCTCTAGAGCATCTCCTGGGAGGCATTTCTGGGTAGACAGAAAGTACAGTTTTGTTTAATAAAATGGAATGTGCTAGAATACAAACCCTGTATTCACAAATCCTGCCCTTCCCACAATGTCAAGGTGGCTGGACACATCTCCTAACTCACAGGTTATAACCAGCACAAAGTGCAGATTTTTAAAGTTACTTCTGGCTCTGGTATTTTTCAAACATGCACAATGCAAATATTTCTGCTGGAGCCAGTTCTGAACGATTAAATCAGGCATTTCCACTGCTGACAGGTACTGGGAAGATTCAATAAAACAGAATCACTCCAGGCTCACCCATCTCCTGTAATCACTGGGGAGAAGAAAAAAAAAAAAAACAATGTGCTTTTCCTAATAATGCTGAACTTTTTTTCTTGAGTGAAAAATAAAAGTCTGTGCTATCTAAAAGGATGTGAGATATCCAAATATATATGTGTATGTGTGTTTGTATTATCTGTGCAAGAAACATATTGCTGTTCACTAACTCTTTGCTAGAAGTGTTTTTTCCTGATCCCTTAAAGAGCACATCCATTAATGGTAAAGAGCAGACAATTGTAACACACAAGCTCAGCTCAGGAATCTCAGGGAAGGTCTGGAGTGAGCAAGGTAAGAGATGTGGACTGGAAAAGTGTGGATTTAATTCTAACCTGAGCTGCTGCATGGCCAAAGGGAAATCACTTCCCTCCTGTGCCCCCTGCCCTGCCCTTTGGGATGGGAAACTGCAGGAGGAGAGAGACTGCTGGAAATTCCCACTCTCTGAGGGATCCTCCAGGTTCCAGAACTGCAGGGACCCCACTCAGGAGAAGCACAGGGGATGTGAATTCATTTCCACCAGTAAAACAGAGCTCCAGCAGGGAAACCCAGTGACACAGCATACATTGGGAATTTCTGTGCTGGGCAGAAATGGAGTTTGGGCTCATGTGCACATGGAGTGCTTTGCATCCATAACCTCCAGGGCAAAGCCAGGAGGGGATCAGGAATTCCTTTCACAGGGAGGACACAGAGTGGAATTTCTGAACTCCAAGAAATCCATTTCCAAGCTCATGCCTGTGAGAGCTGCCTGGTGGCTGCTGAAGTTATCTGCAGGACTTCCTGAGTGCAGGGAAATCCTCTGAGCTGCTTTCAGTGTGCATCCTGCCTAAGTGGCCACAGAGAGTTTTATCAAAATGCTAAAACTCTCCAAGTTCTGCCATGTAAGTGGGCTCCAGACCTCTGCAGGGTTGGTTAATCCAGGCACTGTAGCTGAATCCATTGCTGCCTGTGGTCTCTAAAATACAGATTTTTGTCTGAAATGGGAAGCGTGCTCCATCCAACGCCACGCTGCCCAGACAGAGCTTTCTGTAAATCCCAAACAAAGCTGCTGTTACAAGTTCCTCCTGAGCAGAGACCAGGTTTTGGAGAACACTATAGATAAAAGGCTGCACATGTGCTTATGAATTGGGCATTTCCCCCCTTTTTCCTTTCTCATTAACGACAATTACTTTAATGAAGGCTGAATAGGGGAAAGAGGTGTCCCTTTTATTCATTGTTCCTCATCTGAAGCTTTAATTTTAGCTTCATAACTCCACAATCACTATGAGGTAGCAATGACTTCAATCCCAGAGGAGGAGTAGAGAAGGGATTACTGCACTCAAATATTCTGTTACTCCGCAGGATCCTAAATATTTTTAGTTTAACAAGCACGGACAGGGAAAAGTACACATGTCAAATAATCTGAATTTATCAAGTTCTCCATGAAATGCAAATGCCCTTAGAGGTGAAAGAGTTCTGATTAGGAGATGTAGAGAATTGCAAAGATGCTGCATATGCAACATTTGTCAGACTAGATTCACAAAGTACCCTGCAAACTATTTTCTTGTTAGAAATTCTCAGAAACTCTGACAAACTGCACTGCAGGCATGGCACACTGTAAAGTCACTAACACTGTAATTAGCTGCTTTATAACCCAGTGTGACTACAGTCCTCAGCTGTGAGATAATGAAATAAAACATTCCTAATATTACTCTCACAAATATTAATATGAAAAGTGGATATATTAGCTTTCAAGAGAACAGAGAATTAGCCTGGCATGGCAGCACTGGGAAAAAAATGGAAAAATGATTTCTTTTTGGCAGCAATGAAAAGAGTCACAGCATGAGAAGGTAAAACATACCTGAGGAATACAAATTATTGGACACAATTTGATGATCATTTTTTGCAACAGCAGAACATCCTTCTTTGCCCTTGTACCCAGTGCCCTGACCCTCCAGAGCTGCTGAGGAGCCCCAGCCAGGCCAGGCAGTGCCCACAGAGCCCAGCACAGGCCTGGCTCAGCTGGGGCCCTGGAGGGGCTGCAGGGTGAGTAAAGCCCTGCTCTGGTGATGTCCCTGTCCTTGTCCCTGTCCCCAGCACTGGTGCCCCCAGCTCCAGCCGCTGCCCCCTGGCCAGATGGACAGGGCAGGAGACCCTCCTGGGGCTGAGGCATGGACAGGGAGGGTCTCCAGCCTGCCCTGGACTTACTGCTCCACCTTTGGGTTCTGTGGCCCTCGCACACCTGCAGCTGCCAAGCAGGAATTCCTCACACCAGAGAGGGCACAGAGTGGAGTTTGTGACCTCCAAGAGAACCATTTCCAGCCTCACACCTGTGAGAGCTGCCTGGAGTTCTCAGCAGGAGTTGCTGAGTGCAGGGAATTGCTCCTCTCCCCAGGGGACAGCCTCCAGCCTTTGCTGTGCCTCAGCCCCAGGAGGACACGCTCCCAATCCCTGGTGCAGCCGCCCCCAGCCTTGCCCCATCCTCTGCAGCAGCAAACATCCACCAGGATCTGCTCCAATGCCCCTGGCACATCCCTGACACCAGCGTGAGTGTGACTGTGTAATGGCTTGAAAGCAAAACCAGTGAGAGACTCACAGTCAGAATGACAGTTTAATAGGAAAAGAAAGAGAAAAATAAAATGCATGCAATAATACAAAAGAAAAACCACTGTCAGAGTCAGAATACAACCTGACACCCCGCTAGTTAGTGTGGTGATAGCAGTCTGAAGGAAGTGATCTTCTCAAAGCAGTGATCCTGGTAGCTCTTGTCCTCTGGAAACCAGTGGGTAAGGGCAGCCTTGGTGTTCCAAATCTCAGTTTTTATCTAGGTAGGAAAGGCTTAGCACCTCCCCCTGGGTGGAGCATCTCCCAGTGGGATGATGTAATTTTATCAGTCATGCAAATGGGACTCAATGATCCATTAACAGAAGGTATGTTCCTGGAGGAAGGGTGGGTCGTGGGAAAGATAAAGAACATTGCCCCATCTGGTTTTTAACAGTTGGCCCATTAGCAGAGGATATCTCCCACAGAGATAAGAATCACTGCCCCACCTGGTTTCAGCAGATGGTGATAGAATACATCTCTTTGGGCACATCTTTACATTGTAACCCAGGACAGACTGGCAGCTGCACACCAGTGAGGGCTGGAAATGAACAGGGAAGCAGAGACAAACTCTGCGAGCTGCTGATAATACTGCAGGGGAACAGGAGGAATAAAACACTGCAGAAGAGTTGTCAGCTTCCCTCTCTTCTTCTGTGGTGGGATTAGCAGAAAAGGTTAGACTATACATTATCCAAGAGTCACTCTAATGATGTATCACTCTGAGGTTTTCATAAAATTAATCTCTCAATAATAAGACATAATACAGGTTTCATGCATACTAGGTAATTAAAGAGCTTGATGAATAGATGAAAGAGTGAATGTTCTGGATCCTTAAACAAATCACAGCTTTAAATTTCATTAATTTTAAATTTACTCCAAGACATAATTTAAAATTGGCAAAGCTTCTCTACCACCGAAACCAGAAATCATTAAATAAAACTGAATTGTATTATTTATTGTTGTGTCAGGCCAATAAAATACATCAATTTACAATGTCAGGATGGCAAAAATATGACAGAACTCTACAATATTAAAGATAGTTTGAAAAATTCACTGCAGCTCTTGGTTGAAAATTTAAAGTAGAAAATCTATTCACAGATACTTTCTTGGCCTTTTCATTTGCTGTCCTGTGCCTTGGGCTACCAGACTGAAAGGTTTGCAATAATTTAACCATCATCTGCTAGAGCTTCAAGGGAGGGGAAGGCAAAGAGAGAGAGCACTGATTCTATTCAGTTTTTAGGCAAGGAAAACCACGCAGGACGTGGTCAGCAGAGGATATCTGAGTGTCTGCAGCACTCCAAATACCATGGCCTGAGTAAAACAGGCACTGCTTAAAGCACTTCTGCCAGGTTCAAGTTGTAATCAGAGTAAGAGCTGTAAAATGCAAATAGGGAAAGCCACGAGAGAACAACAGTGAGTCATAACTGGGAAAATAGTGAGCTAAAACAACTCTTTTACTATGAAATCAGGGAAAAACCCACAAGTGATTGCAAAGTGATCCAAGAAGAGAGTGTGGCACTGAGCTGTGTGGGGCAGACTCGTGGGCTGGGACCTTGGGTGTTGGTGCTGGTGCCTCAGCCCAGCAGCCCCAGACGTGCCCTCCTGGCTCTCCCGGGCACCACCCCAGCCCTTGCTCCAGCCCTGCCACCAGCAGTGGCTCACTGAGCCAACAGGGAGCTCTCATTTTGCCAAGCTCTGTTCAGGGCACCTGGAGCAGCAGGATGGCACAGCTGCTGCCCTGCCCTGCTGCCCTCCCCATCCTGCACACACAGACACAGCCCCACAGACACAACCCCATGGACACACCTCCAAAGCAATTAATGCACTCCTATTTACCAGAAATACAGGAGTGGTCAAACTCAATTCAAGATTTTTGTTACGTCTGCTCCTCTTGAGATTGGTTGCTGATGTTTCTCCCACAGATGGCTGAAGAGAAACACTCCACAAACCTATGCATTCAGACAGGAGTGGCACAACATTAACTGCTCCTGTGTGGGCAATGCTTTTCCAGGTTCTGTGCCCTTCATTTTAGATCTATTTCCTTTATTTGTTTTATTATTCTCAGATATTAACTTTCCATATTTTTACTTTTCTTCAGCACAACACCTACAAAGGGAACAATTTTCTCAGACTTTTTCTTATTCTCTTATGTAAACCCATATAAAAACATTATCTCTAAGTGTTGACATAACTCTCTCCCTCATCTCAATGCAGCAGATGAAGGGTAGAAAGCAAAGAGTTTCCAGAAGTGGCCCCTGCTGGCAAACATCCAGCTTATAGACTTCCTATTGTTTTGCTAACAATTAGAAGGTTGAATTATCAGTTTGCTAGAGCTGCATTTAAAGAAACCCTTCTGGGTTTCATCACTGGTAGTCTCTTTTATTTGATAACAATTCTCATTCCAATTTAACAATTTCTCTAAACAGAAGGACCAATGGAGCAAGGAAGCTTCAGTGCATCCTTGTGTTTTGGTGAACTCCAGTCTGAATTCAGCTCCCAGTCCAGCAGCTCCCAGTCTTGAAGGGGTCTTGACCAGAGCAATTTTATGTCCTGGAACTGGAATGATGCAGATTGGCTCCCTAATGTTATAAATAATTCCAAACAAACATTTGGACAGCCAAAAGGATCGAGAGACACTGAAAGCACACTGATAAACAAACGCAGTGAGAATCTGTGATGCTCATGAGATGCATAAGTGGCTTCTTGCTGAAACAGGAGAAGCTGAGGGTCTTCTAAAAGTACTTAGAAAAGAAATGTGGGAGTTGTGACAATAACAAGAAAAAAATTAGCAAAGATGGATTGAAATACATGGTCTGTGGATCTTCAATTTAAATGTTGAAATCAGAATTATTTTCTGATTTTCATACCTGAAGCACTTCAATAGGGAATTAAAAGAGACCCCTCCTATCAGCATGCTAAAAATCCCGATATAAAGCACAATTCTGCTTAGCAGCCATGCCCAAATCTGCATAAAGAAGAATCAGTGTGTGCTCCAATCTTTTCTGTTGCCAAAAAACAAGTGTTGCTTGGACCAGTACTGCAGTGCCTCTCCCATGTTCACACCTGACACAAAATTACAGGGTGAGGGAAATCTGAGTCAGGGATACCCCAGAGTGACAGAAGGGAACATCCACTGCTCCTATGACAGCATGAAGTATTACTGCTGCATCTGTCACTTGTCCTGTGCTGAAATAGATGGAGCCACTCACGTGGGTTTTCACTAGGGCCACTAAAAGGAATTAAATTCTGGAAACCCCACATTTTTAACTGGCTGAAATTGCATGTACAAGGTAGCAACAGAGCCAGACTGTACCCAGCTTATTGCAGGTTGTCTTGTACTAAATCCAGGCAACACCAGGGTATTAATGGCAGATTGAAACAGGCAGCTGGGAAGATTTTTATCTCCCTTTTGATGGAGGAGTGCATCTTCTTGCCTTCCCTCAGCCCAGAAGCTCTATTAGATTCTCACAGCTGTCCCTCAGTGCTGCAGGACCAGTCCTGCTGCAGATTGATTTTTATCCAGCTGAGTCTGAGGAGAAAGGAAAGACCTTTGCTTTCCAATAATGAGATCTGTATCATGATTTTTACTTTCACAGACAGACTTCTTTTAAAAGTTTTAGCTCTGGATTATCACTTAAATAGGCAAGCACCAATGCTGTGGTTTGAGCTCATAGTCCAGGAGTTTCTAAGTAGCATTTAAAGAGTTATATTGATTTTAGAGGTCTCAGGCTGGCTGAGATGGTACCTATCTTGCTATGCAATGAGTTGGCAGTTATAGACAAGAAAGGCACATAATATAGTTAATCTCCTTTTTCAAGCACTGGTTAAATTGTTAGCCAGCATGCAGCATTGCATGTGGATGCTTATTATTCTCCCAGCAAATACTGTATTTCATTCTAGTTTGCTTGGTATGAACAGTTCACAGCATATTCTTTGTCATTTAATTTCCTGTGTACATTGTGAGCACTTCCAAAAGCTCAGCAGGGTGCATTAGAGAAACCTACAGAAGGAGAACATTAATCAAATTACTATATTAGATACTACTAGATGTCTCCAAGTTGGAACTTGTATGCACTGATTTTTACAGCTTTCTTTTTATCACTTCAGAAGAGATCAAAATAATTCATTAAGTCAATTCATCCTTTTTGCTGTGTTTGCTGATGGTGCTGGGAAGTGCAGCCTGTGAGAGGGAACGTGGAATGGGGCTGTGCCCAGAGCTCTGGGGAAGGGAGGGCAGGAAAACCATGCTGTGCCCACTCTGCATCCTCCCTGGGCACTGGGATCCCCAGGGCTGCCCTGGCAGCACCAAGGTGCCACATCCCCTGCACACCATTTCTGCTGGGTGACATCTGTGCCACGGCTCCAGACCTGTCTCAGGGCTCCAAACCTGCCCCAGGGCTCCAAATCTGCCCAGGGCTCCAAATCTGTGTCAGGGCTCCAGACCTGCCCCAGGGCTCCAAACCTGCCCCAGGGCTCCAAACCTGCCCCAGGGCTCCAAACCTGCCCCGGGGCTCCAAACCTGCCCCAGGGCTCCAAATCTGTGTCAGGGCTCCAGACCTGCCCCAGGGCTCCAGACCTGCCCCAGGGCTCCAAACCTGCCCCGGGGCTCCAGACCTGCCCCAGGGCTCCAGACCTGCCCCAGAGCTCCAGACCTGCCCCAGGGCTCCAAATCTGCCCAGGGCTCCAGACCTGCCCCAGGGCTCCAAATCTGCCCAGGGCTCCAAACCTGCCCCAGGGCTCCAAATCTGCCCCAGGGCTCCAAACCTGTCCCTGGGCTCCAAACCTGTCCCTGGGCTCCAAATCTGCCCCAAGGCTCCAAACCTGTCCCTGGGCTCCAAATCTGCCCCAGGGCTCCAAATCTGCCCCAGGGCTCCAGACCTGCCCCAGGGCTCCAAATCTGCCCCAAGGCTCCAAACCTGCCCCAGGGCTCCAGACCTGCCCCAGGGCTCCTGACCTGTCCCTGGGCTCCAAACCTGCCCCAGGGCTCCAAACCTGCCCCAGGGCTCCAGACCTGCCCCGGGGCTCCAGACCTGCCCCAAGGCTCCAAACCTGCCCCGGGGCTCCAAACCTGTCCCTGGGCTCCAAATCTGTGTCAGGGCTCCAAATCTGCCCCAGGGCTCCAGACCTGTCCCTGGGCTCCAAACCTGTCCCAGTGCTCCAAATCTGCCCCAGGGCTCCAAATCTCCCCCAGGACTCAAACCTGTCCCTTCTCTCCCTCTATCATCCTTTTTGTGTTTCTGTAACAGATTACCAAGTGCATTTTGGGTGTTTTTTCCAGGCAGACCAGCGTGAGCAAAGCATTTCCAGTTCCCCAGCCTTTCCTTCTCCTCAGCTAGGAAACAGGGACTGTGCTGGAGGAAATAGATCAAAAGTCCCTCCTACTCCAAAAGAACAAAACTGTATCTGAAAACTCCCCTCT
This sequence comes from Oenanthe melanoleuca, assembly GCF_029582105.1. Taxonomy (NCBI): domain Eukaryota; kingdom Metazoa; phylum Chordata; class Aves; order Passeriformes; family Muscicapidae; genus Oenanthe; species Oenanthe melanoleuca. The sequence continues at coordinate 19,266,308 of NC_079345.1, read as the reverse complement.
TGGGAAAAATGATTTACTAGATTTCGTATCTTTTGACAAATAAATTATGCATTTTCAAAATTTACAATTGAATTAAGATCCAGCCAGTTATTCTCCATTCACAGCCTGTTTTAATTTCTTCACTTCAGGATGCCTTGAAAATATTCAATGCTCTTCTGCAACCAAATCTCAGCTTTCCCTTTTGCATTTTTGTACCAATAGTTCTGCAAACACACCAAGAAATTCCCAAAATTAAGATGAAGAAGAACAGTGTCAGTGGTGAGATGTACACATAGAGAAGGGAGAAATTTGAAGTAAGTCTTAGAATATTGCAAATACAAATTGTGTGTGAATGGACTTTGTCTTGCACTCTGTTTCCTAGGGATCAACGCTGAATTTGTCTACTGGTTACAATGACTCGAGGCAGGTAGTGAACAAAATTTATGATAATTACAAAATGCTTTAGAGGAAACATTTGGGCCACAGCTTACCTCCATGTTCAGCTGATTACAAAACCAATCAGAATTTACCAGAAAACCTGTAATGCTTGTTGGAAGCACGGGACAAACAAAACAGTAGAAAAAGTTGAAAATTGTCCTTTAGAACAGAGAATATTAGAGAAGAAAGAGAAAAAAAGAGATAGCAGCAGCAGATCAGAAAGAAACACGCTGGATTTCAAAGGCACCAAAGGACAAGGTAAGGCTAAGGGCTGACTCTGAGCATGATTTCCAGCAGCAATAAATACCTATTGGCAGTTCACATCTGGCATCAGCTCCATGCTCCCCGCTGAAAATCACCACCCTCACCAAGGAGAACAAAACAAAGGCTTTTAGGGGTGTTCCATTTTAAAATCTTGGCCTAAGAGCCGAGGAGAGAGCTGTACAATCAGTGTGTGAGCTGTGGCTGGGGAGGTCAGAGTCTGTGTGCATGACTCCTGATATTCCACGGCAGGGAATGTTCTGCACCAGGACCTGGCAGCACCCCTGCCTTGCCCTCGGAGGGCAGAGGGCTCTCCATGGGCTGGCTTTATCTCCAGTTTCCCTCCTGCCATCCTCCTCAGCTCCTCTGTGCCATGGGAGCCTCAGAGGGAATTGCTCTCTCCCACTGCCAGTGTTTGCATTGCCCTGGCTGCATCCCTCAGCTGAAGGGGCAAGGAGCAGCGTTAGCAAGTAATTAATTACATCAATTATTTAAATCACAGGCAGGAAAGTCTGCACACCAGCTGGAGTAGGAGAGTTTATCCAAAAACCATCACTGAGGAATCTGTAACTTTGAAGTCAGTCACTGAAAGAATTGGCAACGAGTAATGTGAGCTGACAAAGGAGAACGCTTTCTGTCAACAAGTGATGTGCAAACAGGCTATAAATTTCATTAATTTGTTCATTATTTGTGATCCTTGAAGGATTGTGTTGCATAAGTAAGTTCCAACTTACAATTAGGTGCTAAGAATGCCTTTTGTTTATTACATGTTACTGAAGTGATGTGTCTGGCTTTGTAATCAGCCTCAATTTTGGAAGGTCAATTGCCCCAAATTCAGCTTTCCAAAATGTTTTGGGTTTTTTTTGCATTGACTGCAGAGTTATTTATAGAAACAAAATCTTATGAATGAGCCACTCAAAACATTTTTCTCGATAATAGATTGTTGCATTATAATTCTCTTTTTTAAAAACAACTGTTTTCTGAATTTACTCAGTATGTAAAATGTCCAAGGTGAGATTTCTTTGGGATTTATCCTTGCAGCTTTGAAGGAATAGGCTGATTCTTCTCAAAAACCATGACTCTTATTTATGTTTTTTCTACTTCTCCCTAAGATAGGAAACCATATTTCTTCTTTTAATAATAAAACATCATAAAATCAAATTCTAGAAAATTACTTTCACTATTTTTATGGGTTTACATCTTTAATGGCAACAGGGAGGAACAAAAAAACCAATTCCTGAATTCAGATCTGACGCCTGACAAAGTATTTTATTGTTCCTAATGCCGAGTTAAATTAGCCATGGTCACTGATGCCCACAAAACCCCTCGGTCCCAGTCTTTATGCAGCCTAAAACCCACAAATAATTGTAATATTATCAGCAATCATCACAGCTCTAGGTGGGCTGGAAGCTACTACCAGGATTCAAACAAAGTTTAATAAAAAATGTCAGCTAAAATAATCTTAAAATAGGGGAGATCCTCTGCTATAGGAATGGCAGGTCAGGAAAAGCAAAGCAAGGTCTGGCATCTGTGGCCCTGTAAGACTCTGGTACTATCTACACCCTTTTGCTGCAAGGAATCTTTTGACTTTATCAAACCCAGCCTTCCAAGCAGTGCCAGCTTCAAGCAGAATGAAAAGTCTTTGCTGCTCTGAGCTTTCTGCATTTCCTGACAAGGGCAAACACAGGCTGAGCAAACTGCAAAGACCGTGAAGGACCAGGGCTGGGTGCTGTTCTCTTGCTTCTGCAGCGGTTTCTCTGCACACCATTCACCAGTTCAAAGCTCCTTTTCTCTGTGTGCTGTCAGCACCAGGAAGAACAAGCAGCAAGCCATCCTAAAACCCCACCATGGGTGTAGATAATTCACCCTGCACAGGTAATCAGGGGGTGCCCCTGACAGGTGCCTGCAGGGATGAGAGTGGAGCAAGTACAGCTCTTCCAGAGCACATAGATAAAAAATCTGCCCTCTCTGCATTTGAAACAAACTCCAGGGTCCAGCCCTTGCCATTTTCTGTGACCTCTGCCAACTCTCCCAATGCTGAAGTCTGCATTTCACCTGGCAATTGGAGTTTCCCCACTGCAGCCACCACCAGAGGCTGTCACACCATTTGCAGAGATGCAATTTGCAGATTCTCTCTTTACTTTTCACAAGTGAGGTGGAGGTGAGTCAGGACTTGCTGGTTTCCAGGCCAGGCACCCCTTCAGGTCATGATCTGGGCCTCATAGGTGCCCTGTAACCATGACAAAGATCCAACTGCTCCCCACTGGCACAGCATTTTGAATATGTTCTATTTAGCTTTTGTAGGTTCCTTGCCACATGATGGACAAAAAGTTCATTTCTCAGCTGGAAATCCTGCAGAGGATGAAGTTTCTTCATTGCCCTATAACAAATTCAGACATGGTAGCTCTGCTTTCACACAGATATTTACAGCAGCAAACCTTTCCACATCAATGTTTTACGAAAAAACAACAAAATCCAGGTTGGATTTTGTGATGGACCTGAAGGGAATTACCCAGACTGTGCTGAAGTTGGCAGAAGTCCTTCCCCAAGCTCACTGTACATAGCAGCTCTCTCAGCCATTTCTGCAGGGGGAGATGTCCACACATCTGGAGAAGAAAAAGGAGAGAAGCAGTAAAAGGGCACCTCAGGAAAAGAAACCCAACTAATCTGAGCAGACATGGCAAAGGCACTGAGGTGTTTGTGGGAGGTGGAAGGCAAGTCACAGCAGAATTAGATAAGGGCCCAGTGGAGGGGAAGGCAAGGTTTGGGGATTTGCTTATTTTTAGTTGTTGCATAAAAAATACGATAGTTTTTATTTCACTAAAATCTCTTTAAAAGAAGTAATATGATCATCTACCAGGACATCTTGTAGTCAGAAAGAAAATGACCTCCTGTCCTTTGTCCAGCTCTACTGATCCCAGATCACAAGTCATCCACTTGCAATTTTTGAGAATGGGGGTGGAAGGGGGAAACCCCAACCCAAAGCAAACACCAAAGACAGACTAAAGCAGCCAAGCCCTTATTGTTAAGCACAAATGATGAAATTTGAAAAGCTGCAATGATTCTTCTGGTCTGCTGTGCTATAAAACCTGAGAGTTTTGCTCACAGTTTATAATGACACAGTCAAGCCATTGAGTACTTATATCTATTCAGTGCATAAAATGTCTTCTTTAAACATATCCTAAAACAAATCTCTTAACAGAGCACTTCTAAAATAAATATTCTGTTGCTCTGAATGCAGAGATTTCATTTCTGTAGTCTCATTGGCACATAATGGACATGGAGTTTATTATCCTCGACTCCAGTGCCCTCAGGGAATGCACCTTCCACACTGCTCTTAATCTGTTCCAAAAGAAATACAATTGCACTTGTTGTAAAGTACAGCATGATGTGACAGCACCGAATGAAACCATAATTCTGTTTACTAGACATTATTTATGCTGTGGAAACAGGAGGATTGTGATTTCTAGAGGGACTGTGAGGATCACAAACCAGGCATTTAACGGGGCATTTTTATTACATTTTTCTTTTATTAGTCTTTACCAAATCAAAGTTGCAGATAGGAAAATAAAATAATGTTTTTATGTCTTCTCTCAATACCAAATTTTATGATTAGATATTACACTATGAGGCATGTTGATACACACTTGGCCAATATATATGGCTGTAGCTACAGAAAATATGCTGTTAACCTCTGAACAGTATTGCTGAAATGGCTCTGGGTCTGGGGGGGGGGGGTTTGGTTTGTTTTTTAGCACACAGAGAATGTGAACCATCCAGTTTTGCCATTAAAGTAATGCCTTTTTTTTTTTCCCCAGAATACTTATTTCTGATGCTCTGGGGCAGAAAAATTATATTGGGCTCAAAACTCTGAAAGTGAGGAATATGGTTTTTACCTGTTATATCTGACAAAATTATAAGATTCTACTGGCTCTTGCTTAGATCTTGGATGAGTCCTGAATAGTGATGGGAGCACAGAGTGCTGGGAACCAAATCCTTTGAGCCTCAGTGGAGTATGGGATGAAAGGAGATTTTCAGGAGGGTGAAGCCAAGGCTGCAGCTCCAGCTGGAGGGGTGGTTGGACAAGGAGTTCATTCCTTTGGGAGACAGGAGAGGAGCAGAGCTGGACCTGTGTCCCCCCTGAATGCCCACTTCCACTGACTTCTGTGTCCATTGCAATTCCAATCTTTTCCTGGCACCTGGCAGGTTTTGTTGAAGAATTTACTTGTTGTATAATGAAGATGCATTTGCTTCAACAACACATAATGCTTTGTTTTGCCTTTTTATTATTAACTTGTCAAAAGAAGAGATATGGCAATAATAAAATTACAAAAATACCATGTTAGTTGTTGAAAAATAAATGAGATGTATAATACATCAGGTAATGGCAATTAATTATATGGCTGATGTACATAATGTCAGTTATTCAGACACTCACAATTATCCATACTTAAAAGTATTGGCAATCATATAAACAGGCTTAATGAATTATAATAACAATGTGTTCTAACAGCAAAAAAAGGTAAATAGCCAAACTGTGAACCTGTTTAAGGGAATAGGCTTCTGGGAGGTAAATTATTCCAGAGTCATATGGACTTTAAAGTAACATGTTTTTCTGCAATTTTCATAGTCCATTTGTAGCACAGTAACTGGAGAAGTTTTAATTGACTATTAAAACTAGTCAATAGTTCCCATAGTCTGTACATTTTATTATTTCCAAGGTTCATCATCAAGGAGGTGGGGTTAGAAGCAAACTGCTTATTTAAGTCAGGCATTGTTCCTTTCCAAATATGTATGCAAATTTATGCACCAGGGAGCAAAACTGGGTGTCCAGTGCCAGGCTTCCAGTCTTGGCATCTCTGTCTTCACTGCTCCTCTTTGAAAAAGCCGTGTATAAAATATTAAATTCTCTGAGAACACCATTTTAATTACTCTTGAAAGACTTATCCAGCTGTTAAATGATCCAGGGTTAACTGAAGGGCTGCTGCTATAAAACCATTTAAACACACCATGGTGATTTTATCAAATTTCACAGCTGTTCCTGCAGCAAATGCAGCTCCTCAGAACACAAGGTTTCAACTTAATCCGCTAACAGTAATTTTGGAGAAAATTTGCATCAAAGGAGAAATTGCTGCACAGGAACTGGATTGGTCCTGGACTGGACCCACAGCCAGCCCCATCCAGAAACCTGTCTCCAGGATGAGCCAGCACCAGATGTTCCTGTGGAAAGAAATACAGAAAGACGTGATACACAAATGTAATTCAGCCCACAAAAGGTCACTCTGCTTAATCACTAAGACATGAAGACTTTCCTTTTCTCCAGTGTGATTTTATTAGTGTCACATCATGCACAAACCTCGTTATTCATAGAGAAATAACCATATCTTGAACTCAGGTTTCTTGGCTCAGCCAGTGACAGAATCCAGAGTTTGACAGCACGCCTTAAGACATATCCTCCCTTATTCTTTCAAGATTTTTCATATTTCCATCCTACTGCACTTTTATTGGGTGATAATTTCTCTGACTCCTGGGCTGTTTTACAGGCTCTTTTCCCTCTCCTGTTATTTTCATCCCTGTGGAGGGAGCAGGCTCAGTCACCTCTCCAGGTGAGAGGCTGCCCCTGTAACCCCAGCTGAGGGGAGCCACCACCCCTGCCCAGATAATCCCTGCCAGGGGAACACTAAAGATGGGGCTGATTATTTTCATGTGGGATGCAGAAAATGCCCTGTTTAGCTGCACCTCAGCTGCTGTGTTTGGGCTCTTAGGGACTGAGCCAGGCAAGAACATGGGTATTCCAGCCAGACCCTGTGGAACTGGCTTGTTCCTGCTCTGGGGTGGTCTGACAGAGCTCACTGTGCACTTGGCTGAGGCAGCCTGCAAGGCTAAGACAATGAGCCCAGGCCTGTATCCATGAGACAGAACAATAATAGTAATAATAATCATAATTTTAGCTCTTCCAGTGCAGTGTTCTCACCATAAAGAATGCAGTTGGGCTCAAGCTTCCAAGAGCTTTATTTCCCTAACACACTCTCCGACCATGGGCCAGGAAGGAAGGACTCAGGATAGATCCTGCTGATGAATTACCTTGGTCAGACAGAGGCAAAGCTTTTTTTTGTCTGGGGAAGGACCTGGATCCAAAATTCTGTGATAACTGGGGTTCATCCTCAGCTTTTGCCTTATCCCACAAAGGGCCTTGTTCACATTGAAATGATCCCTCAGAAAGCCAAACCAAGGTGCAGATAAACCTCAGGATTGCCAATCATTAAACTTAAATCCAGTGCCAAATTCAGCTCCTCTTGGACAAGTGATCTATTTATAATAAAACAATGAACTGTGCCCATGTCTGTCAGCTCTCTGAGCCTGCAGAGCCAGCAGGAATTCACAGTGAACTCAGCCCATGGGGTGTGCATTCCCCAGCCCCATAGTTCACCCCAACTTTGAAAAACTGCCCCACAGCTCTCATCCCTCCACTGAAGGAGCAAACAAAGATCAGACCATATTAACCCTGCTCCCAGCTCCACAAACCCACACAACACAGCAATTAATGGAGCTTGAACCTCTGATGCTTATAAAGATTAATTGTAACTCCCATCTAACTTCCAATCCATTGAATGCTCATTCTCCATCTCTCTAGGAAAGCAATAGGATCCAACAATCAGTGGGGCTCCAGGAACAGGTAACATAAAGCAGAGCCATAAATTTCAAGGTAATTAAAATAATTTGAAATAATCCTGCTTACAACTATACATGAAAGCTCTCTCCAAGCTAGAAATGTCTCTGGAACACGACTTGCAGCATCAATTTTTCCCTTATATATGTGCTGCAGGAAGCCAGGCTGCATTTGAAGACATAAAAATTGCAAATTTCCTTTTTTTTTCTTTGAATTTATGAGACATAATAGGATTATCCTTCATATTATGGCTGCGAAGCTGAAAACAATTTGTATTCCAGCAGCTGGATCAGCCTCCTCACATAAATTCAATTACAAAAGTCTCCCAAACAATGAAAATTCCTGTAGCCTGATCCTATGTTAGGTAAATGACAGCTTCTCTTCCTCTTGTTATCTTCCTAGATCATGATGGGCCATTAGAGAGTTCTCTTTGTTCCTACTAAAGCCAACTATTTTTTGGCCACAAACAAATCTGAAGTGCAGACTCCCGGCTCGGGCTGGCAAGCAGCCACGTTTGTGTTAAGAACCACTCTGAAAGAGGGAATCAGGCTCTGCTTTTCCCCTCTTTGTGCTCCTGGTGTTTTGCTGCTTCCCATGGCACAGGCAGATGCTCAGCACTGTTTCTCAGCTCCCAGGCCAGCAGGGCAGGGAGTGGCTGTGCAGGCGGGCAGGATGAAGCATCCCCTCCACAGAGCCCTTTGTCCCCACTGCCCCGCATCCCCTCTGGCCAAGGGGCTTCTGAGCAGCAGAGGAATCGCTTGGGTGATTGTGATTCTCCCAGCCTGGACTTCCCCTGTGCTCTGGATAAGCCTCTCCTCTCCAGACCCCGTGAACCTGAGAGCTCACACCTGAGCTCAGTGTCAAAACCTTCTGTCGAATTACTCTGCAAACTGGATGGTCCCGAGTCCTGAGCTGTCAGTGTTTCATTCTGCTTGCTCCAAACTGTTGAATATTTCTTCTAGTTGTGCATGATAATGCCAAAAGCCACTGTGACAAAAAATACATTTTGAACAAAGGCTAAACAACATAAACACTTTTACTTTGCAGATGGCGCTCAGAACTCGGCAGATGGCAAAAGAAATCCCACAGGATGTTGTTCTTCTCTCCCTTCTCTTCCCCCACATATATACATGAGAGCATGTGTGCACAAAACAGCGAAGTGTCCTGAGGAGATACTTCTGTGAAAGCCTTGGGAGTCTCTGCCCTTTGAACAACAGCTCACTGCCCATTTTTACAGCAGGAATGATCCCACCAGGGCAGGGTACCAGAGAGGGAATCAGGGGGCACCTGTCTGTTCAAGGGTCTGCCACTCACCTGTGATATGCCTTTGGACAGGCAAGTTTGTTCCTTTGTCTCCCTGTGCCATGCTCAGTCCTTTATTTTCATTCTAGATCCTCAGGGAGGAGATTCTTCCAGTCTCTGGCTGTTAAGCCTTGAAACAGCTTGTGCCATGCTGGTGCTCCTCACTGCAGCTTCTGTTTCCCAGGCAGCATTAGAGACACTGCACTCTGTAGCATTTTCTGCATTTCACAGGGCTGAGCATAAAGCTGTCCATGAAATGGAGATGAGCCTGATGGAGGCAAGGATAAACCACAGAGAATCTACAATCCTTCTGCATCAGGCCCTTAATAAAGGGAGGGGAGAAATCTTTCTGGCAGAGAGCTGAGTGAGCAGGCACCACTGCTGCCAGTTCCCTTGGCCACGGGGTAACTCCTGTGTGGGATCATTTTCCATTTACACCTGCACAGTTTTACTACAATGTGTTTCTCTCAAGCAAATGCATCCCAAAACTCTCTATGGACTCTGCAGTTATTCCCAAATCCCCCTCAGAATAGAAATGTCCTCTGTGTTGGAAGCAGCAGCAGCTCAGAGGTCACAGCAGCACCAGGCACTGCTCCAGTGCAAGGACTCCATGCTCACCTGAAGGTGGCATTTCAACTAGGCAGCATTGCAAAATCCAGGGCAGCATTTCGTTTGGGTATTTTCCAAATCTGAACTCTAGCCTGGATTTTTCAGCCAGCCTCTTAGTTCTGGAAGAAAGCCTGTCCCAGTATTGTTCAGTGTTTGCACAGCCCCACCATGCTCTGACCCACTACATTCCCTGGCAGTTTACTCTCCTGGAACAAACTGGCTCATTTGAACGTGTCATTATGACCACTTTGCAGCTCCATGGTGCTGTGACAGCACCCCAGACAGCCCTCATCCCTAAAGCACTGCAATTCCTCACACACAGGAAGCACTGGCAGCAAATGCCTCCCCTCCTCACCTTCAAAGGGGTGGAGCTGGCTTTAATTTCTCTGTCCCTGGTACAGGCAGCTTCTCTGACACAATTCTGTGCTCATCTCTGGAGCAGGCAGTTCTACATGCACGTTCTACATGCAAACAGAACTCATTTCTCTGGGCAGGGAGCTCTGGTGTGGCACTAAACCTGCATGGACAGGGCTGGTCAAGCACAGGACACAGCAGAGTGCCAATATTTTTAAAAATGCCACTAAAGTCTGAGGTTGGTGATAGAGTCTGAAAGGATGACAGCAAGGGGGGCAGAGTGACAAGTTGAACTGTTCTCAGATTACTGAATCACTGAACAGATGGACTGGTTCAATACAAACCTTCTATAGCCCTTCCAAAACAAGGAGTACCAGACATATGCACAGAAAATTGTACACACAAAAGTGTACTAAGCTACCCTGATGCTCACAATTTTGGCAACTCAGAGACAAATCTGTTGTTTAAGCAGAGAGAAAAGTGCTCTCTCTTTTTTTCTTTTTTTTTTTTCTCTTCCCCTCTTACTTTGATGGCAACCTGGTTGTCTGTACTTTTCCATCCTCAACCTTTCAATGGCAATCTCACTTACAGCTGTGCCTTCTTCCAGCAAGCACTGGCTGCTCTTTCCCACTCAAAGGTCTCTGTCAGTCATAAACATTTAGCCAAGTGGGTGAATTTTTTTAAAGTGTGGGGAACTCTAACAGCTGTGATGTTTGATTGATTAGTTCCACAAGAAATCACACATGGAAAACATAATAGAGACAATTAAACCTCCCAATGGCTCTGTGGTCCATGGACACATGGTGGAGAGCTGGGTGAGCAATTCTGGTCTGCCCAGGACTTCCCCTGGAACGGGAACTCAGGCTATTTGTCCCAGAGCCCCAAGAACATCAACAGAACATTTGCTGGTGCTTCTCCCCCTCCTCTCTGTCAGCATCAGGCAGCCAGGATGAGGAAAATGCTGCAGGAAGGAAACAAGAGGGAACAAGGAGGATAAGAACATGCAAGGCTCTCACTGCTGCTCAGACCAGCAATCAAAGGATGCAAGCAAAATAAAATTGGAGGCCCCACTGGAAATGGAAGAAACAAACACTGAGCATTACTTAACTACAAATCAGATTGTTTGGATAAAGGAGGGGTTCAGACTCTACAGGAAACTCCACTGCTGGTTCTTCCTATATTTTGAGGATGGGACCTCATACAAACTTGTAAGACTTTTGTGACTCAATTATTGTTGATATGGGGTGAGTTACAGATGTAAAAGCTGTCTGAGGTATCTGAATTTTGATAGGGAATTCAAAACTGCTCAAGGCTCAGATCAGGGGATTTATTTGGGGCCGTTTCCTGTTAACACACACAGCTGAGGTCACACAATTCCATGGAATAAGGCTCTTTTTAATCAAATCACTGCAGTATTAGCAATAGATAGCTTCATGTTTCTGTCAGAGCCTTATTATTTTTCCTTATTATTTTTCCTCCCTTAAAGGAAACAACCAACTGCTCTGGCCACCTCCAAGGCTGGTGAACAAGTTCCATTAAACCTTTGTTCAGAACAGCTACACTGGCTCCAACACTTTGTTTCAGGAAGAATCTTACCCAAGCAAGAGGCTCATATCTCAGAAAAACATCTTACAGTACTCTATATTAATTAAAGATAAGGTGATATCATTACAGAGATAGACATTGTTATCTCCCCTCTAATGTTATCAAGGCTGTTTTCATGTCTGCAGATGAACACTTCCAGACAAAGATATTTTTGAAAACCTCCCATTGTGTTTGAAAGCATCTGCTAAATGGAATTACAAAAGTTCACTGGGTAGCACACTTTGAGTGTGATCTGCAGCTCACTGAAGTTGAGAGGAAGGCATGTACAATCCAGGTAACTACTCTGAAAAGTTGGGGTTTTGTGAATGTATCATATTAAATATATACTGAGTTTCTCTCATTTTGTTGGCTGTTAAATAAATGTTTAAGGAGGCATTTTCAGGAGTCTACCTGGGTTAAGTTGGACAAGAAACACTCACTGGGGAAGGGAGCAAGAAAAGGCTGGGAAGGTTTTAGTTACTGCCAACATTTCCAACTATTCAGTGCTGAAAACATTGAGAACACAAGATGCATTTTTTTCTTCAGCACCAAAAAAAATAATTGCTTTAGGTACCTACAGCTGGAACCAGTGTCTAACAGTGCTTGAAATGAGAAGTTTACACAACATAGCAGTGATTTACCTAATTTTATGGGGAGCACAAGGAAAGGGGTGTTTAAATTAGCTGAGGAGGGGTTCTTGATGTTGGCTTTGCTGAACTCCTGGGAAAATTATTTTTATTATTTGAAACCTAGCACAAAGCCACTCCCAACACCTGACTGCTTCACGTGTGTGCCCTGCAGCATCTGCTGAGGGCACACGGGGAAGCTGCCACCAGGAAACCTCAGAGCACAGCAGTGGGTGCCCCCAAAATGGGAAGCTCACCCCTGTCAAGAGATGGGACTTGAACAGAAACCAGTGGTGGGAACCAGATGGTGTTTGTGTCGAACTTTGTATGTTTACAAATAAATTCAGCTTTTCTTTAATGTTTTCCAGCTCTGTTCTAACAGAGGAGCTCTGAGTCCCTGGCTCACAGCAGGGAGGAATCCCCACATGTGCCTGCACTCAGGTAAAGAAGATTCAGAGCTGTTGCTGCAGTTGTTCCCTAAGTGTAGGACCAGAGTAGTAACAAGTGATTAAGCCTCTTTCTCTCTCAAAACTCAAAGCCTGCACTTTCCCTCACAGTTCAGACAGATTGTGAGGGGATGCCTAATGGACCTCTGGGGTTTTCTCTCTCCTTCCCTGTTAAGGCAAGCAGCTCCCATCAACTCTCTGCTCCTGGGGCTTAAGGGAAATCCAAACTAAAAGGCACTGCCTGATTTCCAGATTTAACTCCTGAGCACCCTTTCACATGGAAAATTCCAATCACAAGCTTGAGTTGGTTCGTGCCAATCCCAGTTCACAGCGAGGTTGGATAAAACCCCACAGCAAGTGTCATGGAGATAAGGTAGCAGGCATTTCCCAGCCCCAAGTGATGCCTTGCTCTCAGAGTGCCCCAGTGAAAGCCCCTGCCCAGGGCAATGACACACAGGGCTCACTGAGCTCTGTGCAAACACCTGGAGTGGCACAGAGATGTCCCTGCCAGGAGCTGGGCTGCCTTCAGCTGAAATCTGAGCTATTCCAATGTACAAAACTGCTCCTTGCTCTACTTCCAGAAATACATGGCTGCTATCAGGTATCAGTTCACACATTTCCAAACTGATTCTGCTTAAGATTTGGTGCAGTTTTCCAACTAGCACAAGTTAGGTAAAATACTAATGAACCTCAAACTATGGACGTGGAGGGAAAGTTCAGACCACGGTAAAAGTGCTGCTAGACCCAGCCAGAATTCTGCTGCACTCCTGGTGGGGGAAGAATTCAACTGCATTTAAAATGCAGGTGAAAAGCAGCTGGAATGATCACCTTTCATTTTGGAGCTGAGGCAGATTCTCATTTATTTCTGGTATTTACATGCTCTGTGATGCAGACAGGCATTTAGGGCTTTTCCCAACAGCATCTGAACATCAAAGTGCCAAGATGAAACACTCCAGCACTCCTTAAATTCCCCAGAGATACCTGTACCCCAAAAATCTGCCTTTTATGGATTGCATCACCCTGTAAACAAAAGGAGCCCTGAGAAAGTTTGGCAACCTGATTATCTCCAGAGTTTTTATAATAAAAAACCATAACAGCAGTTTGTGTGCTCATCTGTGCTGTAAGTGCATGTGGAGGATCCTTGCAACTTGGAATGCAACCCTGAAACCTCCTCAGGGAAATAAAATTAAAGGAATGACTAGAAAGCTACTGTAAAGTTGCTGAAAGAAACACAGATGATGTTTCAATGACCTTTGTGAGATGTATTCCCTACTCTGAATCATTTGTACATGTTTGCATCCACAAAGAACCTGGGAAGGAAATTATTCTGTGCACAGAGGCCAAAGGCTGACACTGTTCACCTGCAGAGCTGGTGAGTTCTTGTTTGTGCTCTCAATCTCTTTCTAAGATTTTTAAAAACTGAAGTGTCAGAGAGGTTAAAACTATTTTTTAAAGCAATAAGTTCTTCACAACCTCTTTGGAAATCAAAAGAAAATTGCTACAAGTGTAATGTTTTTTATGTTGAACTCTGAAAAAAGAAGTGTAGAAGTGTTTTTTGCTAAATTTGGGGTCTGGCTTATGGGAAGATTTTTCTATTGCCATATCAGCTATATCAGTTTCAGGGCCACAGGCAGGGTCAGCACAGGATTAATGACCAGGAGTGCCTCCTATCAGCATCCCCTGCTTACCTCTCCCTAGGCAAAGAGCTGCAGCCAAACACTGCATCTGTCACCAGGATAATTAAGCTCACACTAATGGAGAAGGGAAAGAGAGGGCTGAGGTCTGCAGCTCCAGTGAGGTTGGAGAGGAATCTTTTCCTCTGGCCAGCCCCTCTAACGCATCCTCACCAAAATCCTTTTGACTGTGTGTGCTGAGGGGAGAGCAGTGCAGGCACTGGAGCCCAACCTGGGGCAGAATAAATGCAGAATTACAGAAAATGGGCCCTGATCATCTGCTCCTTCAGTCTCTGGGATCTTTGGGAAGGCAGCTTCTCCTCCCCTTCAATCAGCCCCTGCTCTTTCCCACCTCCAAGCTAAAACATTCCTGCTGTAGCCAGGTCAGGGATGCCTGCAGGAGGTGGTGGGAGCCTGCCCCAGCCCCATGAGAGCTCTTTCCCCTGCCCTTGCCACCCTTTGGGACTCAGGGCAGCCCTTGCCAGCCTCCAGTGCCAGCAGCAGTTTCCAAATCTCAGCTCTTTCCCCTGCAGGGCTCCACCACCTCTCCCTGGCTTTGGACAGTTTCCTTGGGTGTTTTGAAGGCTCATCTGCAGAAAATGCCTCAGACAGAGAGATGCTGATTTGGTGACAAGTGACTTCTGAAAATAGTACATTTATTCAATGAGCTTAAGCACAGCAGTCCCAGTTGTTGACGCTCCTCATGAAAATATTGATTCTGAGCTCCCTGGCTTAGAATGTTTTGATCCACATTCTGGGCCTATTGATCTACCTTTGATACTTCAATCAAACTGCTGTTTATATCAACTGCAAATGCATCTGATCTCTCCAAAATAATTAGATTAATCACAGGAGGATCTACAAAAGCCCTGCTTTGATTCATTATGTCTTCATGCTCTCCTGGGGAAAACAGGTAAATTTTAAAATGTGAAAAAGACAGTTGTTAGCCTTTTCATTCTGGCATCTTTGAAATATTTTTAGTCCCACTTTTCCTTTTATGATCTCAGGATTTTACAAGATTGCAGGCTCACAGCGTGCTTAGTTATGATTTCTTCAGTGGCTGACATTTTGCAATACATAATGATTTAGCCAATATGAGCAGAACTATCATTACACAATTTATTGTTCCCCAAAGTATTATTTGTTGTAGAGACTATTAAGCCTAGGAGTTACATGTTACAGAATTTTTATTAGAATTATTTTAAACTCCAAGGAAATTAATCCCTCCCTTCACACCTCTTGCTTCAAAATTTCCATTTTGCAAAGCAAAGAAAAAGTATTCAAGCACAAAAGTGGTGGGGGTATTAGGGACTTCTCCTGAAATCATCAGCACTTTTTTTTGCATAAAAAACAAATGAAGACTCCAGAATTTTATTTTTAAGAGCAAAATTTTCCTTTAATTTTCATAACAGAAACACCAGTGATGCCAATGGGATTTGTGTATGAGTCCTGAGCCCAGCTGAAAAAAAGAATGGTGGCTGCAATGCCACTGTTCAAAAATGCATATTTTATTTGATGAATGAATTGCTAAAGGGGAAAAAAAAAAGGCACTAATATTTTTTCCATTCTGGAAACAATGACTTTGTACAATAATCCTATTGTTCAATCATCACTACAGCCTCTAGTGGAACCATGCCCAGAAGGATGAAACATTTTGTACTAAACCTTTTCCAGGGGCCTTCTACATTAATCAATAGTTTTGATTACTCAATCCTATTATTATTCTGTTTTTTGGAACAAACCATTAGGGTTATTAATTACACTGAGACAGCTGTTTATCTTCCAGCAGAACAAAGAGAGCTCATTGTGCCAGGGAGCTGTTTGATGCTCACGATGTGCTGAACCTGAGTCAGCTCCCTGCTCCTTCCCTGGCCTCTGGTGAGGAAGGATCAGCCTGGAGGTGGAAATGTGCTGCTGAAGGTCACCTCTGGGAACCTATTTCTCAATTTGAGAAGGAGCTGGAGGCAGGGGAAAGCAAGGCTTGGGTGATGTTGAAAGTGAGCTGGGCCAAGGGCACATTAAAAATCAAGGAACGGATGCCAAAGCAGGGATGGATGTCACTGAAGAGGAGGGGGGGCAGAGTATGGAGGAGAAACATTGGTAATTTGTGGGGGTTTGTTTGGCTTTCCCTGCATGCATAATGAGGGGCAAGTAGCTCTGCCGGCACAGTGAATTTCTGCATCTCAATCAGCAAACAAGAAAATCCTGGAACTGCTCTTCAGCAGGAGGAGAGCAACATCCCAGAGCAGAGTGGGACTGGGATGGACCAAGAGAAACCATTGACTGAGCAGGACTGTGCTGGAGAGCTGAAAGAGGGAGCACGAGTGCTGCAAGGACATACTTAATGATTCTTCAGGATGGGGAGAGAGCAAAGGAGGGGCTGGTTTCCAGGCGTTTCCTTTCCACACGAAATTCCCTGGATTTATGGGGACAGTCACTCCCCTGAAAGGACTGGCTTCCCTTTCCTTGCTAATTTGTACAGTTCTGGTGATTATTTTAGCTCAGAAAGCAGCGTGTGTTTTGTTTTCCCAGAGCAGGTCATCTCTGGGTGTGATGTGGGAGCCCCAGGTCCAGGCTGGCAGCGCTGCTGCGCCGTGCCCACCACCAACCTGCAGGGACAGTCCTGCCTGCAAGGCACAGAGCCTGCAGTGCCCTCAGGGGCTGCAAGGGGCACACATGGGGCTCCTGTGGGATCCAGCACTGCTGGAGGAGCAGGAATGAGCCCACACATCTGCCTCACACAGCTGCCACACTGCTGCTGGACTGGGAATGGCAAATACAGCAACACACACACGACTTCTCCAAGGCAGAGAGAAGAGGTGATTTAGTGAAAGGTCACTCACGTATATAGGATAGATCCTGCAGTACAGAATGGAAAAGGCTCATTGGTCCAAGAAGGCAACACCTCTTTGAAAACATGCTTTGTGCAAAACATCACCCAGCACACGCACTGCTCTGTGATCAACAACAGGTGTTAATCCATGTCACTCATTCTTCCTTCTCTTGTTTATCTCTGAGAAAAGTCCCCAGCCTGGGAAAGATCAGAGCTGGAGCTGAGAAATCCAACAGCCTGGGAAGAATCTGAGTTGGATTTTTCCTTGAGCAGTGTCCCCACCACACCTCAGCCCATTGAGGCACTCTGTGCCCCTGAATGTCACACAGTGCAACAGCCTGCTGCTATCACTGTGCCAGGCATAAATATCCACCTTCATCGCTTTGAAAAGATTTCCTTTCTTCCCCTTTCCAAGGATTAATTTCTTTTTCTCTGTGCCTTTCACTGGATTGTGTCCTGCCTTTCATCCCCAAGTGGTTTGGCACGGATGCTTCAACCACTGGTTTCCAAAATACAGGCTATTTCTTTATTCTGAGTCTCTACAGTACAGCATGACAGAGGCCCTTTACATCCTTCTAAATATTAATAAAAAAAGAACAGTATGGAACTTCACATGGATTTGGGAAAAGCTGCATTGTACAACATGCTAAAACCAAAGTTGTTTGTTCCTTTCTGTCTGAAAGGGTTCGAGGTTTTTATGGCTCAAGAAGTGAGGAGAAATATATAGTTTCATTTTCCAGAATGAACACATAAAAATGAAAATCAATTAAGAGAATTTTTGCAGCTTTCTTGGATTCACATCTCCAAGGTTTTAAACCAGCTTTTCCTGGCAATGTTTAACTGACAGATTCAAAAATTCACATTGTACGTAAGTCAGAAGAAATCTCAAGGATATATTCTGATTTTTATAGAGAACTGGGGGTAAATACTTTTTGTATTGCTATACCAAAATGAATCCTAAATATTTTATGGGATAAAAAAATCCCAACAGAGTTGAAAGTAACAGTAATAAGAAAGGCCCTGCTTTAACTCCAGTGGGCTCCTTCAGGAGCTGGGGAGAGATGACTTCTCATTTATCCAAAATTTTTCAACAATGGGAAGAGTGTTAAAAGTAAAAAGCAAGACTCCAGTGCTTCCAGCCTTGGAGATGACCCACCCTCAACCTGGCCACAGCTGCTGGGTCCTGAGCACCCACAGCACTTCAGACCACAGCATTTTACAGGCCCACTGGAGAAATTACTTCTCCCTGAATAGTAAATGAAGCAGCTCTGCACAACCCTCTCAGTTCACATATGGCAGAGAGAATTGAAACCAGTGGCATATTCTAAAGATTCTGTTGTAAAATGTCATCTTTTGATATGCAAATACCAGGCCAGAAATAATATCCCTTCTTCCATTAATGCTCTAGTCCTTAGACTTCAGGAAAAGAAGAATTAAATCAATAAACAGTTTCAATTTCTACTCCTTCTCTCAAGTTTCTTTTAAACCAATATGTAACTAAAATCTCATAGTTAAATAAACCGGGTCCACATATTGCTTCAATTATTGTCATGTAACCTCTTTCAACTTGTTATCCATTATCTTATCTCCAATGGATAAATACTCACTCTTGGGAAAGGACCTGTGCATAATAAATAAGAAAATTGAGTTGTTCTCTTAAGACAGCTGTCACCTGGCACAAGAAGTGGTGATCAAATGATCCAAAATAGCACTTAAGCTGATCAAATTAAGGAAGAAGCATTTTTGCTTGTCTCCTTTTTAGTTTTATTTTTTTTGGTCCACAGATGTCATGTAGCAGGGTCAGATCCTCCTACCTGCTGTTCCTGAAAAGATTAGTTCCTAAAGTGCAAGTTTTAACAAATGTCCTTCTGCAGCAATGCCTGACTCTACCTCAACAGGGACAAAATCTGAGATGCTGGACAAAAGAAATCCAGGCAATGTAAATTATGTGTTAAAGCCAGTGCAATCTGGATAAACAGTAGATTCATATTTGGACTTGGCAAGAAAATCAGAGGGAGAGGCCTCTCTGTTTTGCAGGGATATGGAAAAAGTGAAAAGCCTACGGAAGGCTAATAAAACTTTTCTGGCACACCATCTGGAAGTCTCAGCAGTTTCTGCTTTTGGAAAGAATGCATTCTGCTTTTAACTCCACACAATGCCTCATTGCTGCTTTCATGTGCTCCAGACCAAGGAGACTTTCTACAAACAGCCCAAAAATCAATCCATGTTATTCTGCCTCAGCCAGGTGTGTGCTCTTTGAAGGCAAACAGAGACATCTGAACATCACACAATGGCTCTGCCTCCAGGAAGTGAGACTGCAACACAGGCAGGACCTGCAGGCTTTGCAAAGGTTGTGGAGCACTGCAAATGAGTGGAGGAAGAAAAAACAAAGGGAAGAAAGCCCTTCTTATTCTTCTCTCAAGGGACACAACCTGCAATATGCCAGCTTTCACCTATGACATCAGCCAGTCTGAGCTTCAATCCAGCTGGGTACTTAACTCATCCTTTACTCTAAGCCTGTGAATAGACTGAATTCCTCCCAGTTTTGAATAGAAATTCATACCTACTTAGTTATAAATGCCTGCCTAGATCAAGGCCCAAGTCACTCGGATGATGAGGTTTATTGCCAGACAATACAAAGAACAGGAGCAAAGGTTATGCAGTTTCTTATTCCTTGGCTGGAAAAAGGATGTCGAAGAGAGATGAATGCAGGAAATATTCCTTAAGCATAAAGCCCACAAATAGCACTGCCTCCTAACAAACCTTGACACTGTAGTAACAGCTCTGCTCTCTGGCTTGTGGCTGGAGAACTGCCAGAGAATGCTTTAAGAACTTACTCCCTTCTTATGAGAATTAAATCAAGGAGAAGCCTGGATGAGAACAACCCGTGTGCCAGAGCCCCAGAATAACCATCTGATCCAGGACAAATGGCACCATCCTCCACGAACCCAGATGCTCCTGAGCTCTGGTTTAAATCTGAAAACAGGTTTTTCACCAGTTCAATTTACATGAAGAGTTCAGAAGGCATATATTTCATTCCAGCAGAGAATTAACACAAGTGTCAGAAGTTGCCAGGGAACAGACTGTCACCCTCCAACTGCTTCCCTCCCTTCAAATCTTGGAGGATATTGTACTTCACATATCACCCTTTAATCCTGTGTTCTGCTGCAGCTTTTTAATATGTACTTGCTGTATCTGTAGAAAATCTCGGAATGCAGACTAGCCTAGCAGACAGAGCTTTGGCTCGGGATTCAGGAGACCTGTGAGCTGTTAAAAGCTGTTACAAAGGCTGCTGGAAGTGACTTCCTCACTCTGCTTCAAGCTCGGCGTTTTGGCAGCGCAAAATCGACACGCTTTGAAATCGGTGCATGGAAAATCTCTCAGACTGTAAAACACTGGAGAAAGCTTAAACACACCCAGAACACGCTCTTGGTGGAAAGAAGAGATGCAAGCAGCCCACACAGAACCTCCAAGAAGTTATTTTGCAGCAGCTGCCATGCTCAGCTCCCATAGGTCATTTCTTAGGGCACACAAACCCTGCCCATTGATAGGGCTCAAAACTCTGCCCATTGATAGGGCACACAAACCCTGGCCATTTATAGGGCTCAAAACCCTGCCCATTGATAGGGCCCACAAAACTCTGCCCATTGATAGGGCACACAAAACCCTGCCCATTGATAGGGCACACAAACCCTGCCCATTGATAGGGCACACAAAACCCTGCCCATTTTATAGGGCACACAAAACCCTGCCCATTGATAGGGCACACAAAACCCTGCCCATTTTATAGGGCACACAAAACCCTGCCCATTGATAGGGCACACAAAACCCTGCCCATTTTATAGGGCACACAAAACCCTGCCCATTGATAGGGCACACAAAACCCTGCCCATTTTATAGGGCACACAAAACCCTGGCCATTTATAGGGCACACAAAACCCTGGCCATTTATAGGGCACACAAAACCCTGGCCATTTATAGGGCACACAAACCCTGGCCATTGATAGGGCACACAAAACCCTGGCCATTGATAGGGCATACAAAACCCTGCCCATTGATAGGGCACACAAAACCCTGCCCATTGATAGGGCACAAAACTCTGCCCATTGATAGGGCTCAAAACCCTGCCCATTGATAGGGCATCATATGGGGCACCAACCCTGCCCATTGATAGGGCACAAACCCTGCCCATTTCTTAGGGCACAAACCCTGCCCATTTATAGAGCCCCAGCCCTGCAGTGCCCAGCCTCCCCTGGCTGGCAGACCACCCCCTGAGCTTGCTTTAGGCCACCCATGGCAGGGAGTCTGTCACCATGGATTCAGCACAGGCTGGAGCACTCACCTGGAGCCTCGGGGTTTGCATTTCCCTGCACTCAGTGCCCAGCCAAGGTGAGCCCAGGGATTCACTCGATTTCTGTTTGCACTGCAAACCCTTACAGAGAAGGTGCTTCAGTTTCCCCAACACTGTGCTTCACCTGAGACCCCCTAAAGGCTAAATAAATAGCCAAAGCTGACACTTCAGGACACTGTTCCATTCTAATCCAGGGAAAATTCCTCACCAGCATTGTAGGAAATGGCTCCAGCTCTGCTGGAGGAATGACCAGCACGAGGGGTTTGTATCCCTGTCCATGCCTCTGCCATCTGCTTCTGATACAGGGCTCAAGGAGCAGCTCATGAAATGCCCACCTGTGCTAGGTAGGCTTAAAGTAAAGTGTTAAAAGGTAACTGCCTTCACTAAACACTGTTTTCAATTCATTATTTACTAAAATTCACATTTCATAGGTGCTTCCAAGGGAAAACACCCTACACAGTTTAAAGCCTGATATTCAGCATGTAGACACAGGCAAGTCTAAATCTGATTCTTTCCAGCTCTCCCCCTGTTTCTTCTCCCTTAAACCCTGCCTAAAGATGGCAACTTTTCCCTTCAATAACAGCTAGCAATGACAAGCTGCATCCTGATGGCCTGTGCTGCCAGAACCAGACACTGCAGTTTGAAATATGAAAATACATCCCTGGAAAACAGCCTTTGAAATGGCACAATGTGCCTGACACGAGCTTGCAGCCCCTGGATTGTTCATTTATATTCAAAGGAAACTTGGAGTGAAAGAAAATTCTGCCATCTGGCAGAAGTTAAAGCAATCCACAGCAGGAGTGGGCAGGTGCTGACATCCCAAAAAGACTGTCCCAAGGAGCAATAACTCTGGGCTTTCTCAGCTGAGGTGCAAAGGCTGAGCAGCCAGACAGCAGGCTGCTCATTCCACCTCTGTGAGTGCCCAGAGGAGAAAACACAGACCCACGAGCAGAGCAGGGACACAGAGCCCTGCAGGCTCCTCAGTGCTCTCCACTGGAAATCAGATGAGTGCTGACAAGAGCAGGAAAAGTCTTTTTGAGGAGATCCAGGCTGCTGGTGTCAGTTCCAGTGACAATCACATCATCCCCTCCCAGACAAATTCTGTATTTACTTGTTCTCCAAAGCAATCATACTGATAGAAAAACATGTTGAATGAGCTGTACTGCAGGTGACTCCAAAATATCATCTATGTTTTCAAGAACCAAGGAAGAGAAAACAGACAAGATTAGATTTTGGAAACACTAGACAAGTGCAATGCCTGTGAAACCCAGGCTCTTGTCCTTCTATAAAACAAAATCTGATGGGGTTGCCCTCATGAATTACTTTTCATCTGATTCTCACCACAGCCCCAGCTAAAGAAAAGCACAAGTTCAGTCACCTCTTTCTCATATCCAGATATTGCAATGGAAAAACTCCACGGATCAGAAGCCTCCCCCAGGACCACAGTGCACTTTTCTATATAAGATGAAGGAGCTGAGGGAGTCAGACATCCAGTTCTGTTGCAGAAAATGGCTGGTTTTCTCCTGCTGGCATAGGAGCCTGGTTTACCAGTTTGATAAAGTTCTGGTTTATCATTTTAGGTCTGAAATGATACTTCCAACTATGTCTTTCATTACCAACTTTTAGGTTGAAAGTCCATTAACAGCCAGGAAATTTACCCCCTTTGGATATCATAGGATCTGGGCACCCAAGTCCCCTGGGCTCTTTCCCTGCAGGGGAAGCTGATCTGGAGCAGCTTGCTGCCTTGTCACCAGGCAGATCTGTGTGCACCACATGCTTTATGTGTTCCATAACTTCCACACACAAAATCCTCTTTTCCCTCAACTTTACAGCATAACATGCACGTTTCATGGTTGTGCTGCATGCAGGCTGTCGTGGGACAGCACAAACTGCACAGGCTGCACAGCTCACCTGCCAACACGACTCGCTGGAAAAATTCCTATTTCTGCCTCGAGGGATGGCTGCTTTTATAAAACAAACCAACAGCCTAAAATCCTGCTCCATAAGGGTAATTCCACGCTAAAACCTGGAATGTACTAACATATGTTTTGTGTGTAAAGTGTGACAGAGCTGTAGTCAGCAGAAACTGAATTCAGAAGTAAATACTCTGGGGAACTTTTCCTGATGTGGTTGGAAAAGGATGCTGTCTGCAGAAGGAGCATATTTATTCAGAGGTCAAGAGCACAGCTCAGTGTTCTGCCTCCTAATGCACAGGAAGGACTTTGCTGGCCACAGAACAGTTTTTGTCTGTACATCTGCTTACAATGTCATTGCTGGGGACTTTATGATATTCATTATGGGGTTTACAGGATTATAATACTGTTTTCTTTCTATTTCAATGATTCTGGTAGGTGCTAAATCTGTTCAGAGAGTGATGGTTGCTTTGGAAGAATTCAGAAAGCTCAAATAGAGCAAGCCACTCCATAAATGTCCTTGTGAAAGATGAGGCAATCCTGGAGACTTTTGCAAACAGTACAAACAACGTATTTAATAGTAGCCAAAATGGACTTGAACAATTTGATGACTTTCCAGTCTTAAATTCTCAGAGCATTTATAGATGCATTATAAGGGAAAGTAATTTAGTCTTTCCAAAAGCCCAGCCTGGTTAGTTAAGCCCATGATGCCAAGCTGGTCAGTGAAGCTCAGGCAACTCCAAGGCACCTGTAACCTGCCTCCAAACGCACATTCTGTGGCATTTCCCAGCTCTGAGGCAAGCAGAGGATGTCAGCTTTGAGGAAGAGCAAATCCAGAACCTCAGCACACCCAATGGATGGGGGCACAGTTTGTGCAGCTGCCTGTACAGCCCAGAGCTGGTGCTGAGCTTTCCCAGCAAGCCAAACATTTCCCTGCCTTTCCTGAAGAGCCCCATGGCTGCTACCAGGAGAACCCTGAGGGAAATGTGATCATCTGACAAATATATCACACCTTGTAGCAGCTCCCAGCAGTAGGGAAGTGTTTGCTGAAGAAAAGTCTCCCTGGGGCTCTTCAGGCCTGACAGTTTCAATGGTGCACTTTTTAAAAGCTTCACTTTAAATCTTTCAACAAAAAAAGTGCCACAAATGCCTTCATGGCAGGAAATTACATATTTAAAATTAAGAAATGAGAAAAAATCCCCCAGATCTGCCTTACAATTGATCCAAACCCAGCGAATGCCTCAGCCCAGCCCTGGCACAAACGTGTCCTGCAGTGTGACACTGCACAAAGCCACCCCATTTGTCTCTGCCCAGGAGACAAACAGCTCTGCCACACTTTCTGGAACAGGCAGAACGTGAACTCCGAGTGCTGCAGCCTCTGAGGCTCAACAGCTGCATTTTAAACAAAAAGAGTTTAAGGAAGTTCCTGGAGTAGATAAAAGTTGCCTTGGTACAAAGGGAGATGCTCATTCAATTAAAAGCACAAAGCCTTCCTCAGATATATCCTTATGAAGAGAACTATAAATCCATTTTATTTCTCCATGTATTCAGGCTGGATTTCCTTTTGATCACAGCCACTTGCTGCCTTTCACACACTGGGATGGATTAGCAGGAGCACAGGCAGTGCAGACCTGGACACTCTTCCAAAGGTGTGGAAAGCCACAGGAGTCATCATTTCATAATGAAAGGAAGATATGACCTTGATTCTGTCTTCTTCCCATAGTGTAAATACTAAAATTAAATCCATAGCTTGAAGTGTTCTTTGAGGAGAAAGGGAAGAGAAAAAAAAAAAAAGCAAAAAACCAACTCAGGTTTGAACAGTATGAAAATGAGTTCTGCCTCCTTCTAACCAGACATGGGGCCACAGTGATCAGGTGAAGCTTTTGGATTTTGTATTGCTGCACCATTTTACATTTTGCTGTTCAGGAAAAAAAAAAAAAAAAAAAAAAAAAAAAAAAAAAAAAGAGTATATTTCTAGGTTTACTAGATACTTTTGATATTTTTTTTCTTTTTGTCCTCCTGAAATGTCCGTCTTTGCATTTTGCCATTTTTTACCTCTCCCACAGCAGGTTTTTCTCATCCTTCTCATCCCTACATTTGGAATTTATGGGCCCTTTACCATTGAAAGGAAGAAGCCTCTTGCTGCTCTCAGAGGCACTGCTTGTTCCCTGAATATTTAAATAGCCCTGCTCCTTTCATGAGCTGTGAGACACCTACATCAAGGACCAAAGGATCTAAGCAATGACCCTGATATTTAGATCTAAGAAGTTGTTGATAGCCAAGTTCACCCTCAGCACAGCTGCCCTGAGTTTGAAAGACTCACACGTGGGATAGATTTGGTCCTCTGTGTCGAGGCTGTAGGGCTGATCTAGGGATACATAATAGGCAAAGACATTTGAGGCAGTTCAGCATCTTTCAGGGTAAGGATTTTTAGATCTGTACCTTTGTTCCCAAAAGAGTTAAATGAATAATGAAATCTCCCTGCAGTGAGAACAGCTGAACTTAATTCAGAGGAAATTTCTCTAAGAACTGCCTTGGTGCCTTGCAAATGTGCCTGTCAAAAAGGGCTGCTCCTTCCCAGGTATTTGTTTTAGAAATTCCCTGCCTATAGGATTACACAGCAGCTCAGGAGAGACTTATGCTTTAAGCAGGTTTGCCTGTTGTAGGTTTAAAAATTATGCTTTTCTATTAACATAAATGTGGAGCTCTTAAAAGACCAAAGTCTATCTAACAAAATGAAATTCAAGGTGATAACTCTTCAGATAAACAAAATACAAACTTCTGAAGATCAGTGCAATTTCTTTGAGCAGTTAATTCTTTCTTCTCTACAACAACCCTCAATTTGGGGCACATTTGTAAAATTGTCCCTATATCAGATTTGAGGGTTCCATTCTTAGGCTTCAAGTGTTTTGAATAAATCACAGAACAACCTGAATATCTGATTGCACAGCCCATACCTCAGGATAAAATTGCACCCTTTGCAATTTAGAAGGGATGAAGTTAAACCCTGGTGTCATTCCTTACAATCACAAAATTGACCTAATATTGGAACTCTAACATATTTAACCCAGGCAGAAATAACATTTCTTGTCTTTAATATTCAACAGAGTACAGCAAAACCAGTGAAAATGCAAAACCTACTGAAACCACCCACAACATTTGTAAGATTCTTTGATTTTCAACTCTCTAGGAGTTACAGCGCACATGTAGACATTGTTTTAAAAGTCTACAAGCAAAAAGACATTTACAAAAGTGTAGCATTTTGATTAGACTTTTCAGACCCTAAAAAGGCTACCTAAATATGGGACACTTAACCTTGAGGGTTTTGGTAGGTTGGCTCAACTTCCAAGCAGGAAAGAAGGTGTTGGAACCACCATAGCTGAATTTTCCCAAAGAACCCAAAGAAACTCTGTCAGTCCCCAGGCTCATTAAAGTTTCAGAGCTGATTTCCAAGCTACTGTTTACTTTTGTGTTTTTGTCAGCCAATCCACAGAAGGGAAAACAAATTGGATGGACTAGTTCCAAGCAGCCTGCCAATAAAAAATTTAAGCACTACTATCTAGAAGTAAAGTTTAAACAGAATTTTAAACTAAATGAAAATGTCAGAGTAAAGGACCATCAATGTAACGGGCTCTGCTGCACTGCTCTTTACCTGAGACATTGCAAAGGAACTTCTGGCTCCCAAGTTTGAGGAGCCACAGCTCAGACTCTGGAAAACACAAAAAGCAGCCCAGCCCTGCCCTGCTCCCCACAGGTGCCTCTTCAGCAGAAAACCTGGCAGAGGAGGTGGTTCCATTAAGAAAATCCCTGTCGAGGCAGGGGAAGCCTCGGATTTCAGTGTGTGGGACTTGGCAGTGCCTGGGAAACGTGCTCTCTCCTGGCTGTCAGAGTGTCTGTAAAACCTGGCAGTGGGACCACGAGTCTGAGCTCTGTCTGCAGGGACAGATTCCCATCACTCAGAACTCTATCCTGCCAATTCTGCTGTGCTGGCCTGCTCTGAGTCCCAGGATAAACATAGCACATGAAAGGAATTTTAGGTTTGTTTTTTTTTTTTCCCCCAAGATAATTAACTCCAGTCTGGATGAATCACATTTATTCTGGAATACAGTTTCTAGAAGGAGAGATTTACAAGGGAAACAACTTTACTGCATGGACAGGGCTTAAAGAGTTAAAAAAAAAAAAAAAATGTTCCAAAGGAACTTCCACATTTCTGCAAACCAGCAGCAGATAAAGCAACTTGGAGAAAGCAGGCTGGGGTAAAAGGTTGCCTTAGGAATGGCTGTGAGAGCAAAAGGCAGGGATGGGAGAGCTACAGATCCCTTCTATAAATCACACCACTGCTCCAGCTGAGTTGAAAAATAAAGAGTGCTGGGCTTTACAGCACACTCAGCATTGTTTGTTTTGTCTGCCAAGCCTATTCCTCTTCCTCCAGTGTGTGGTTTGGCAGTGACTTTCTAGAGGTTTCTGTCTCCATCTGAGGCCCCAAACTCGCCTTCCTGAAGCATCACATGAGTGGAAGTTTGTACTGCTGTTCTCCAGCTTCAGCAAGAGTGAGAGGGTCTGTGCCTTGTGTTTATGCATTTCAGCAGGCACTTAGGGAATGAAAACATCAACTCTCCCATCCAGGCACAGGGACAGGAAAGCAGAGTTCAGTTCTGGAAACACAGACACAGGAGGCAGAGCAGGAGCTCAGCAGTGCCTGCCCCTAACTGGAGCCATCCCTGGCCCAGCTGTGGATCACCTGTGGATGATCTTTGGCTCACCTGTGACTCACCTGTGGATCACTGCTAGGGCTTGGGGTTTGCCCCAAGCTGCCACAACATAAGACATTCCATAAGGAACAGCTTCTCCTGGTGTCTGGGCAGATTTCAGCCACAAGGTACTCAAATGCAAGCAAGCCTAGAGTTTAGACCATCAGCTCTTTTTGTGCCATTGCTCGGTTTGCAAAGTACCTTCTTGGCCAGCAGAGAAACAGAGATGGGGGAAGCTGCACAGAAGTTCTGCAGACATTTTTATTTCATCCACAAAGGGGTCCAGGCAGCAGTCAGAGTACATAAGGTGCTAAGGGGGCTTGTGTAGGGTCAGGGTGCCTTAGAAAATGAACCAATATCAAGGATTGAAAAGCTAACCAACTACTTAAAGGTTTTAGGAAAAATGTGACCAATCACCCAAGGGATCAAAAAAAAGGCCAGTAAAAATCACAAAGAGATAAAGTGGGGGTCTGCAAGAGGGTGTGAAATATTTCTAGTATTAGTCACTCTAAGGAAGCAATTTCTTATCTAAGGGATCCAGGGAGGCCCTGTCAGGGTTGCTGCTCCTTCCACAGATCACCTGTGGGTCCCAGAGCAGCCCCTCTGGTCAGCACCACCCAGCCCATGGTGCCAGCAATGCCACATCCCCTGGAGCTCATTTACAGCCTGCCCCAGCATGTTAAACTTGGCTCAGAGAAACGGGGGAGAGCAGGAACCAGAGCCCTGCAGTGGCTGTGGAGCTCTAAATCCCCAAGGAGAGGGTGGGAGGCACCAGCTCAGCCCAGCTGCCAAACACAACCTCCATCCCAGGCACAATTCTTCCCCCTGGGATGGAAGCAGCAAGGACACTGAGAGAGAAATCCTCACTAGGTAAGGGCTGGCCTGGAAAGAGGAAGATTATTTTAATATCTTTTTTTATGCATATTTCTCTTAGTAATCCATAAAAAAATATAAACCACTGTGATTCCAGACATTTTGTTTTTATGGTCCAGATGGAAGCAGAAAACTGAATACAAACCCTGCCAGTTTCCATACTGGTTATTCCCACTGTTTACACAGAATAGATGATTCTCAACATGGATTTTGTCAGGAATATCAGTAAGACTCAACAGGCCCCAGAATTCCAAAGGTTTGCCAAAATTCTCCTTCTCTGCATCCTATTGGAGGGAAAGCAGGAAAAACTTATAACCATGGGAACTGTGGGAACTGAGGCTTCCTTATGTGGCTTTTGATAATGCAAGTACAAATACTTGTTAAAGTATGGTGTATGAAACATCAGGATTCAGAAAACTCTGGGCAAAATGACAGAAATTTTGCAATTAAATTTGATCATCTGATTTTTCAAAGTTTATTTTGAACCCCATTTTTCCTTATAGAGAAGAGGTAATCCAGCACAAGGCAGATAACACATGGTTAAGGGAAACTTTTAAGAAAGCACTAGCAGATCTGCTTGGATCTCAGATCCTTTTGGTCTTTAACAATCCTCTAAATGCCAAATGCTCCAGGACCAGCTGAGACTGGAGAAGGAGTCATTGCTGTTATTGCCTGTTTTCATTATGGTTCTTGAGAAAGGCATTAATGATTCCATTTTATCTGTACTTCCATTAAGTACAATTAGTTACACTAAAAACTCTCTGTCAGCTTTAAGGTTTGTGAACCTGCAATAGAAAGAGTTTGCTGGCTTCATGGGAATCCCCAGGTAAACACTGTCCTTTTTCAAGTGACCAGCCTGGCACAACAGCCTTTGGTCACATTTTAGCTTTAATGCCACTGCTAAGACATGGACAGTTTACTCAGTTGCATTTTTGGCTCATGTGGATTTGACTGACTGAAGGGCTTCATCAGCAATAGTGAATAAGGCTTTGAAACCCCCTGATGGCACAGCATCAGTGGTACCATTGCCTGGCAGAGCTGACACTGAGCTCTGCCCCAGTTCAGGCCTTGCTCCAAAACAATCAGCACATCTGCACCTTGGTAATTCTGTCTTGTACAAGTTCTGAGTTTCATTTATTAGAGGTGTGACTGTGACAGCACAAGTGACTCAGACAGGTGAAATTCAGCTCAGAGAGCAGGCTGTGGTGGCAGCCTGATGGAAAATCTGCCACTCAGCTCAGGAAAGCCCCTGACCCTTCCCTCAGCCCAAAACAGGCTGCCCCATCCAGGGCCATCCTTCCATCCCTCCTTCCACCAGGGCAGTGCACAGGTCAGCTGCAGCCCTTCACCAGCAATCTATTTCTCAATTATTTCACACTTTGAGCAGATCATGGTCATGAAATTATTATTTCTTCACTCTGGTTGCTGTTGTTTTTAGGCACTGATTGTATTTCCTGGCCCCAGTGGCCCAGGGCAGGCTCTGGGCTCTGTCCCTGCCTTGTGCAGGAGGGCAGCAGACCAGGCTGTCACCTTCCCAAGGACCTGCACACCAGCTTCACGTAGAAATAGGCTTGTTTGAGTTTATGAACAAGGCTAGGCAAGGATATTACACACAAAAAAATTGCTTTTATGCTAACTGGTTGGGGACTTAACCCTAGAGTGCTCCTTCAGTTAACTTCCCTCAGAGTGTGCATTTCATATTTGGAATATTCACCCATATCTCACTGCTTTGGAGAAACATTCTTTGTTTTAAAAGGCTTTCCCAACATCCATTGTCACGTACATACCTTGAGACAGACTCCAACCATAATTAAGCAATCATTCTAAGATTGGTGGAATTCTCCTCATTACAAATGTACTTCAGATTTCTGTGTTTCCAGCTATTAATCTGCTTGGTGTTCAGAGTTCTGTAAAACACTGCTGCTGTTAAAAGGAACAACTCTGTTGGCAAGAAGGCAGCTGCTGTTAGCACTGCTCATTTTCCCTTACAACCCTCTGATTGCCCAACAGGAGCAGGATGAGTGATGCTAATGAGCCCATCCCCAAATACCCAGGGGTAAATCAGCTGCAGGTGGGATACAGTGAGGCTTGGACCACACTTAACCCCAAATGTTTGGTTCTCTTCACCTCATTGATGTAAATCACCTTGTGAAGCCCCTGCAATTTTAGCTCACTTCAAATCAATAGAATTCTTCCCAGTATTTTCACGGGGACCTGTATCAATAATGTAACGTTTCACCACTCCTGAAGTAATTTTAATCTAGAAATTGTTTCCCCAAAATCTGATAATGATTTAAGGTACAAGCAGATTTTTTTTTTTTTGAAACCTGATAAAAAATAGCTCAAAGGCAGGTATCTCTAAAATTATTTGTTGTGCTTCACTGAGGCTGTAACAAAACCCAGAAATCTTGTTTTCTTTCGTGTACTGCACCACACAGTGGATTTCAAAGCAATCTATATTTATTTGCTTGCTCTTTTTCTGTAAGAAAACCAACAAATTATTATAATGCACATTTAATACCTTATTAAATTAGATGTCACCTGCTCTTTGAGTGGGAGGTAAAGATTGAGTTCTGTGTAGTCAGAGGCACAAACTCAATCAAGAATTAATGACTGAATTACTTTCAACAATAAGGTACTAAGGCCAAGCAAAATGTCCAAGGTCACTCCACTCCAGATGGCACTAATATATTTACAGGACTGATGCCTCCTGGCATTTTCAATTTCTTATGTTTTTGGAACGAATCAAATTGAGGAGCTGGCAACTGTGATTTGCCCACAAAATTAAATTTAAAGGATTATAACTCCAGTTTTAAGCAGTGATTTGACTGTATTGATGTGAAGCCACTACTCCCAGCTCTTGATTTTCACTGAGTGATGACCACAGCATATCATAAATTCAATCAGGACAAAGCAGAGTAGTTATCATAGAGAGGTTTTTTCATGTTCACAGCCACTGGATTAAGCCTCAGCTATCAGAGCCAGCAATCAGGAATACAACAAAAGGACCCCACACCAAATAACTGCTTCTGATGTGGGGGCCTGAAGCAGTCTGCATTCCTCCACAGCAGGGGAATTTTAAATGGCAGGGTCCTCACCCAGGCAGTGATGCTCAGGCAATGAACATCCACACAGAATTACAGGTGTCCATGTTCCTGGACAAACATGGAAACACAAACTGGCCTTTTGCTCCCAGGTCTTGACTTGCACAGGCAAACCCATTCTATTCCCATTCTGCTGTGACAGAATCTTAAGGATCCTCTGCCAATCCAACAAAAATTTGGCTTTGGAGCCAGTCAGGGATCCCAGTGGCCAGCTGGGCATCCTGCCCCGAGTCCCAGCCATGGGAACAGCGTGTCCTGGGGAGGGACAGGCACTGCTCAGGGTGCAGAGGGTTTGTGCTGCGCCCATGTCTTGGGCTGCAATACAGGATGTGGCCAGAAATGTGTGTTCTATCACCATCTGTTAAACCAGCTGGGGCAGTCATCTTTATCTTTTCCAACCCATTCTCCCTCCAGGAGATATCTCCTGTTCATGGCCATTGAGTCCCAGTGCATGACTGATAAAATTCCATCATCCCACTGGGAGATGCTCCAGCCAGGGGAGGAGCCAAGCCTTTCCTACCCAGATAAAATCTGAGATTTGGAACATCAGAGCAGCCTTTTTCCACTGGATTCTAGAGGAAAGCCAGACCTTTCCACATCATCCCTGGACCTTCAGAGAAAAACTGCACCTTCTACAGGAGCACTGCTTCAGCTGAACCACATCTGCCACTGCAGGAGGATGCAGCCACCATTGAATGGCACTGCTACCAACACCCTGACTGACTGATGGGGTGTCAGGTTGTATTCTGACTCTGTCAGTGTTTTGGGATTGTTCTTTGTAATACTGTATTTCTATTTGAATTTTCCTAGTAAAGAACTGTTATTCCTAATTCCCATATCTTTGCCTGAGAGCCCCTTAATTTCAAAATTATAATAATTCGGAGGGAGGGGGTTTACATTCTCCATTTCAAAGAGAAACTTCTGTCTTCCTTAGCAGTCACCTGTCCTCCAGACCAGGACAACCTGGAGCTCTGAGGGGCTCAAGGACATTCTGTCCTGGGGGGTACTACCATCAGGAAGGGGAAGAAAAGCCCAACTGATTCCCCAACACAAAAAAAAACAGATTTCCAGCTCTCTAAAACAAAACAATGCCCAGAAATGAGCGTTGGGAACCACATCCCTGAGCTTTGCTACTCAAGCTGAGCACTGTAGCCTGATTTTTATATAGATATGCAATAGTTTGTGTTCACATATATATTTAATTATATGCTACTGTCAAATTTTAGGTAGGAAAAATACTGGTTATATCTTATTCCTAGGGTTTCTGAGGCAGAAAATCCTGCAGGTTCCTTATCTTTCAGCATCCTTATCTTTCCTATCTTTTGGATCTGAGGTTTGTGGTCTGGCTGTTTACACAGGCAGTGACAGACTGTCAGCCCAGCTTCAGAAATCAAAGATGCAAAGAAACAACTTTGCTCTGAGCTGTCACATCCTGTCCCAACAGGCCCCAGAGTCCCCTGGTGACCTCGACTGAGGAGTCCTGTGCTTTGGGAAACCCTCAGCCCTGCACCAGCTCTGGGGAACCAAGGCAGCTCATTCCTTCCAGGCAAATTTCCTCTGCCCACCAGCATCTCTCAGAGCAGCTACTGCAGCTCCTGCCTTGAAATGCCACCAGTTGTTCCAAAAGATTTACCAGCAAACCAAGTACAATGCAGTTTCAAACTGCCTCCACTTCCAGGTTACTCTAAATGGGCTTTGTATTAAAACATGGATATTTGATCCTTCCCACCTTCCTTCCAGTGCCCATATAATAGCCACATGTTGCCATATTTGCCTTTTTTCCATGTCACTGTGGCTCTTCCCTCCCTGGCCTGTGCTTCTGACCTCCATCAGTTCCAACTTAATACTTTTATTACTGCACTAACCAAGCTGTGCCCAAAGTTGTTTTTCCCTTTAAATTTTTTATCTTGATGAAACCTTTAACTATTTCTGTATGATATTGATGATCCCAATATTCCAAGCCTCATAAATAAGTTAACAAGAATGTTCTATTTATACTTCTATGTATGTATACCATAATATAGAGAGTTTAAAACAGGAATTTCTTTTGAAGTTTTTTGACACATTAAATATACAGTGGCTCCTGGGCATCTCCAGCCCAACTAAAAACAAAATTTGAAAGGAAAAGAAAAGGAAAAATAGAGAAGAAAAAGAGAGAAAAAAGAAATAATAATAAAAAAATAAAAAATAATAATCTTTAAAAATATGTGTGCCCAAGGTGCTGGTGAAATCAGGATCCACAAAATGCCTGGATAGAGCTGGCAAAGAGAATGGAGCCATCAAGCTCTTTTCATTTGAATACCTTAGACAATAAGTGCTCACACTCTGATGCAGTAATTTTTGTTGGAATTTAGTTTTGGACAAAAAATGAAGAAAAGGAGGATTCCTAAATTATTTAACTGAGGGACAATTCCCATACAGAGAGCAAAGCTCCAGCAGTGATGTCTCCCTGCCTCTTCCCCTGGCAGGACGGGAAAGCAGAGATCAGGAACTCCAGCCAGAGTGACCACTGTCCTGGCCACAGAGTGACCACTGCTCCAGCCACAGAGTGACCACTGCCCCAGGCACAGAGTGACCACTGCCCTGGCCACAGAGTGACCACTGCTCCAGCCACAGAGTGACCACTGCCCCAGGCACAGAGTGACCACTGCCCTGGCCACAGAGTGACCACTGCTCCAGCCAGAGTGACCACTGCCCCAGGCACAGACTGACCACTGTCCTGGCCACAGAGTGACCACTGCCCCAGGCACAGACTGACCACTGTCCTGGCCACAGAGTGACCACTGTCCTGGCCATGGAGTGACCACTGCCCCAGGCACAGAGTGACCACTGCCCTGGCCACAGAGTGACCACTGTCCTGGCCATGGAGTGACCACTGCCCCAGGCACAGAGTGACCACTGCCCTGGGCACAGAGTGACCCCTGCTCCAGCCACAGAGTGACCACTGCCCCAGGCACAGAGTGACCACTGCCCTGGGCACAGAGTGACCACTGCTCCAGCCACAGACTGACCACTGTCCTGGGCACAGAGTGACCACTGCTCCAGCCAGAGTGACCACTGCCCCAGACACAGAGTGACCACTGCTCTGGCCACAGAGTGACCACTGCCCCAGGCACAGAGTGACCACTGCCCCAGCCACAGAGTGACCACTGCTCCAGCCACAGAGTGACCACTGCCCCAGGCACAGAGTGACCACTGCCCCAGCCACAGAGTGACCACTGCCCCAGGCACAGAGTGACCACTGTCCTGGGCAGAGAGTGACCACTGCTCCAGCCACAGAGTGACCACTGCCCTGGCCACAGAGTGACCACTGCTCCAGCCAGAGTGACCACTGCCCTGGGCACAGAGTGACCACTGTCCTGGCCACAGAGTGACCACTGCCCTGGCCATGGAGTGACCACTGCCCCAGGCACAGAGTGACCACTGCCCTGGCCATGGAGTGACCACTGCCCCAGGCACAGAGTGACCACTGCCCTGGCCATGGAGTGACCACTGCTCCAGCCACAGAGTGACCACTGCCCCAGGCACAGAGTGACCACTGCCCTGACCATGGAGTGACCACTGCCCTGGCCACAGAGTGACCACTGTCCTGGCCACAGAGTGACCACTGCTCCAGCCACAGGGTGACCACTGTCCTGGCCACAGAGTGACTACTGCCCCAGGCACAGAGTGACCAGAGCAGTCTCTGGCCATGGAGTGACCACTGCCCTGGCCACAGCAAGCCCTCCCCAGCCGTGTGGTCAGCAGGGCCCTCGGGCACTGTAAATATTTTGCTCTCTGATGTTCTTTCATGGCTGTGGTGAGAGCAGCAGGCACATCAAGCAGGCAGCATCTCCGTCTCAGAGCAGAGCTGTAAAACAAACAATGGGGAAGTGGTTGCGCTCCCGGAGTTTAAAACCAGCCTGGATGACAAATTAACTCCTCAAAGTGACAAAGTGACATGTTTGCACGGTTTCTTTGTAGTGAAGATCAGGACGCACAAGCCTGACAAGGCTCAGGCACTGGCAGCACTTACACCAGCCTCTGATATGTCTTGGCCCATTTGTATAAATGGCTGTCACAGAAATCCTGTTTCATGATGCAGAAAGCCAAAATTCAACTGTCTTCCTCTCAGAGACTGCAGCACCCCTAATTCCCACCTTCAGTTTGAAAGGGGAATGCAAAATAATCAGAATAGCTGCAGATGATAATGCCTCAGACACAGCACCCATTTAGGAATTCAGATGCTTTCTTCAAGGAGGTGGAATATTGGGCTTCAGTTTTCCCTGCATTAAAAATAAGAAGCTGCACTGCCCCAGGGTGAGTGGATAGGGTGATTTTACTTATATTTATTTATATTTATATTTATATTTATATTTATATTTATATTTATATTTATATTTATATTTATATTTATATTTATATTTATATTTATATTTATATTTATATTATACTTACTTATATTTGAAGGCTCCACCTACCTCTCATTGCTGCAGGTGGATTCATATAGGGGTGCATGGAACAGACTTAGTGATCTCCTGACAGAAAAAGCTGAGGAATAACCAGAAAAGAGGAGGCTGGGAATGTTTCCTCCCAGACTGGGTGGGGCAGACATTCAAATAGGGAAATATTCTTGACCAGCTTGATGAGTGATGGCACATCTCTGTTCAGACCTGTGTTTAATCCATGGATTTCCAGTGGCAAAATGGAGATGTCCAGGTCAGCTCTGGGAGATCCTTCCAAAGCCTTTCAAACATGAAATTCTGTGGACCCTTCCACCCCAGTCACAGCCAGAAAACCTCAGCCACATTTTACATTTGCAGGGGAAAAGTCTGTGTCCATCTGCACAAAATTAAGCAGTGTGGTTCAGAGCCAGGGATGAAGGTCAGGAAAAACTCTAAATAATGTATATTGAAACAAGCAATATGGAGGGATTGCAGAGCCTTGGATAGAACAGAGAAAATGGCAGCAAAGAAGTGTTCCTATAAAATATTCCCTCACACCAAGGCTCCTTTGTCTTTTGGAGTCCCTTGTCCTTCCTGGTCAAATGTAAGAAAGCAACTGAGAGATCTGGAAAACTTGGAATTACAAGGGCAATATGCAAATCTGCATCTCTTTTGGAGCACATTTCCCATCTTTCCTGGCAGGGGCAGTCTCCCTGTGAGAATCACCTGTGATATTTCACCATCCCTGTGCAAGTTATGGAGAATTCAGGTATGGGAACTTAATCATAAACCACTGCAGCTGCTAATTCTCCATCCTCCCCAGCTTTCCAAGGGCCTGACATCCATTGTACCCCAAGTTATACAGTTTGCATTTTGTTCCATGCAGGTGAGTTTCAATAAATATTGTAGCTAAAAGCACAACCAGAGCTGCAGATTCCAGAGTAAGGGCTCTAAAAATCTCATCAGGGAGAGCCTTGCACAGAGATATTAAACTCACAGTCCCTCCACACTGTGGGAGCAGAAATTAGCAGAAATTAATTGCGTGTATTTCTGCCTGATAGGGTTTGTAGCAGTTCCCAACACCTCTGGATCTCATCCTGTGTTGTAAGAACCAGCAAGAACCATTTAAGCTCTGCCAGTTGTTTTCCAGGCTTTGCTTTGTTTCTGGATCACTGGCCAGGCAGCTGCAAACAGATCCTGTTTGCAGGATCTGCCTCATCCCATTCCCCCAAAACAGATCCTGACCATGCTGCCTCATCCCAGCCCCACAAACAGATCCTGACCATGCTGCCTCATCCCAGCCCCACAAACAGATCCTGACCATGCTACCTCATCCCAGCCCCACAAAACAGATCCTGGCCACTCTGCCTTATCCCAGTCCCCCAAAACAGATCCTGTTTGCAGGATCTGCCTCATCACAGTCCCCCAAAACAGATCCTGACCTCTCTACCTCATCCCAGCCCTCCACAGCAGATCCTGGCCACTCTGCTTTATCCCAGCCCCATAAAACAGATCCTGTTTGCAGGATCTGCCTCATCCCAGTCCCCCAAAACAGATCCTGGCCATGCTGCCTCATCCCAGCCCCACAAACAGATCCTGGCCACTCTGCCTTATCCCAGCCCCATAAAACAGATCCTGTTTGCAGGATCTGCCTCATCCCAGTCCCCCAAAACAGATCCTGGCCATGCTGCCTCATCCCAGCCCCACAAAACAGATCCTGGCCACTCTGCCTTATCCCAGCCCCATAAAACAGACTGATCTCTGCCCATGGTACAGCTGTGATGAAATGAGTAGAGAATCAGGTTGTGATGTTGGGATAGGAATGCAGGAATCCCTGCCAGCCATCCCTGGAGAATCCCAAATTAACCACTGCATCACTGTGCATTGGTGACAGCTACTATTCATAGGGGAAAAAAAAAAAATTAAATGACTTCATGCACCTGAAGTTCAGCCTATAATGCATTTTGTCCTGCTACCTTTAAGAAAGTGAGCCAGAAAAAAAAAATGTTAATATGATGTGATATTTCTCAATACACTAGCAACACTGTAAAACAAAATAAAGCTTGTTCCAAAGACTTCCATATTATTGGGGTTTTTTTTTCTTTTCTTTTAAAGAAGAATCTAAAGGAGCAAATTCACACACTGATAATGAAACTTTCAGCATTCAGATATACAAGAGACAAATGCTTTGCCATGAGATGTGAATAGCCGTTACAAATTTTTAAGCCTTCAGGAGGTTTTTATTAGATGATAACATAATGCTAATAGTTATTTCTACATGCACAGGTGCATGTAATGTAAAAGCAAAAACTGAAAGTATAGAAATAGGTGATTTTTCTTGAGATGATGCTACCAAATTGATTTGAGAATTAATTCCCCAGAAGTCAGTTGGTATTGTGACTCAGTGAGTTTCTTTGAATAAAGTAAGATCTAAGTTAAAAAAAAAAAAAAAAAAAAAAAAAAAAGCTTTATGTCCACCTACAGCACCAGGTGACCCATCATGGAACAGAGGAGTAACTTGTGAGAGGCCAGAGGACTTGCCCAGAACTGCCCTGTATCCCACAAAACCCCTGCTTCCTGCAAAGCACAAAGCTGGTTCCTTTACCAGTCACTAAACTCAGTTCTTTGAAATCAATAACTCTGCATCCTTCAGCTCTCTAGTGGCTCTGTGTGTGAAGAGCTGATATCCTTGGTGTCCATTCTTTGGCAAGTGACAACCAGTTATTAAAGCACTTACAAATGCTCCATCTCCCAGCTTTATTTTGAGGCCATAAAAAGCTACAACAATGACAGCAGTTAGGATTCTGAATAACCAGGGTTTGCATGAATGCTTATTTTTCCTTAAGATAGCAAGGAGGAAATCACAGACTATTCTATTAATTGTAAAAATACAATAGACCAATCTCTCTTTAGGGTTGGGGTCTATGGAGCTGGATTATTTTCTTTCTCACAGATGACTGCAGGACTCAATAATCTGTTTTGAGGAGAGGAGAGGAGAGGAGAGGAGAGGAGAGGAGAGGAGAGGAGAGGAGAGGAGAGGAGAGGAGAGGAGAGGAGAGGAGAGGAGAGGAGAGGAGAGGAGAGGAGAGGAGAGGAGAGGAGAGGAGAGGAGAGGAGAGGAGAGGAGAGGAGAGGAGAGGAGAGGAGCCCAAATCACCTGGAGAACTGCTCTGAGTGCAGCTGGGAGAGAGAAATTGAGCAAAACAGCTTGAAAAAGATACTCAGGATTTACAGCATCATTTAGACTTTTCCTACTTTCTAAATCTGCTCGTTCAGCTCATCCAAACCCAGTTTATGCACGAAAAATTGAAGTTTAAACAGGACAATTTTTGGCTCCCTTCTTTTAACCTTTCCTCACACAGTTCTCACTCTGTCAGGCCCTCACTCTGGAAGGCAGATAGACTCCATGTGCAGTTTTAGGAAGAGGAGCTGCCGTGGTTTCCAGAGCTGTCTTTGCACCCTGGGATGGATCAGCTGGAATAACTGATGCATTTTTAGTGGGTTATTGAAACTCTTTTACTGTGTATTTGAACTGATGTCTCTTTGTACCAATGACCCAACAGCCAAGCTTTCCCAAAATGCTCCTGGGATAAATTTCAGCTTTATTTTTATAGCAGCCTCCAGGTTAAAGCACCTTGGGGCATCCTGCAATATTAAATGAAATAAAATGTCAAAGCATATAAAGTATGTTCAAAGTGCCATCTGAGATGGAACATCAGGCTGCTGTCTAATTCCAAAAAGCTGCCAGTTATTCATTATATCTTAACACTAAGGGTAATGAATTCCTCTGATAAAAGCATGGAATTTAATATGACTGGGAGTCAGCAGAGGTCACCCAACTTGTATTTCCAGGGGTTTCTGAGTGCAAAGGAATGGGTGCCAGTGAAGAGCACAGAAACACAGCAATGAGTGGCCTTGACAGAGTTCATGAGAAATTGCAGGAGCAGTTCTCCTTGTTCTCCCCACAAAAAAAACTGTTCCAGTTTTAAACCTCCCTTGGCAAGCTGAATCTGCCAACCCTGCTGACCACACAGCTCTTGGTTAAGAACAATTTTGTTCATGTTTTTGGGGTAACTTCTCTCAGCACAGCATTCAGCCCTCACCAGGTGCCTGTGCTGTCCCAGGGCTGTGCTGCTGCTGCTGCTGCCTCCCACTGCCCACCCTGGAGGGGATTTCTGAGCCTCACACCTTCAGCTGGGAGGAAACAACCAACCAGCCAAAGCTGTTATTGCTGCTCCTGCCAGGCTCAGCAGGTTCCCAACTGGATTCTTCCCAGAGTATTTCTCAAGGAGTGACAAAGTGGGCATCCACAGGAAAGATCCTGACCAGATATATATACATATATATTTGTATATATTAAAAATAAATAAATAAATAAATAAATTAAATAGTGTGTGTATAAATATAGATACAGATATAGATATAAATAATATAAATATAAATATAAATATAAATATAAATATAAATATAAATAGAAATAGAAATAGAAATAGAAATAGAAATAGAAATAGAAAAATATATCTATTACTGCTGGAAATAATCTGCAGTGTAATCCATGCTGTTAAACCCAGCATGCAGGGAAAGATGAATAGCAAAGCTGCCCAGCTAGATTATTTTGGATATTTGCTCTGCTTCCTGAGTGGAAACTCCAGGAGACCTGCAAATTCTTGGCCATAAATGATGAGTAGCTTATTAATAAATTGACTCCAGCCATAGAGAATTTCAAGTGCACAGAACAAAGGCTGCAAAAATGCTCCCCACAGCATCTGCACCTGTGAGAACCATGGCTCCTCACACACACATCCCTCCAGCTGCCTGAACTCAACACTGACACTTTAGCTGCTGCAGCAGGGTCATGATGGGACCCTGTCACAGAAAGAGAGAATTATAATTAAATTCTCCCTAATGTCAAGCTCTCTGGATTTTTCCATACTCGAATGGAAAGATGTTTTGAGGTGAATGCTGTTCGTTCAGGTTTGTTATCAGCCCCACTGTGTGCTCTGAGTCCCTACACAAATCAGCTGCACTCTTTTCATGGGTCTGACACAACTGACTCTGTGCTGGACCATAAAGTTCACCAGATTTTGTACTTCATGTAGCAGGCAGAGAAACCAAATAATATAGTGGGAAATAAATAAAGGAGATTATGTAAAGAGACCTTTCTCAGTGTGATCTAATCCATGAACCCGCCCACATTCAAAGCCAAGCAACAGAAAAGTGTTAACGTGCCCTGGAACACCCAGATCCTCCCAAAACAGATGAAATTTAAAAACTCCATAAAAGGCAGCAGCACACACCACACATGGGCCTAAAAGATGTTTTTAGGCTCTTGAAAAAGTCAAGTCTAACTCTACATGGAAAGGTTTCCCCACCAAGATTCAAATTTCTCATGGATTCTCCACAACACATAGAAGATGCCATTGGACTGGCAGATGTGCATGTCAGAAAAGGAACAATTTAAAGAGATTAACTACAGATTCTGGACATCATAAATAACCTTTTGGAGCCACAGGACCCAGAGTAAGCTCTTTCTGAAATTAAAAATGGGTGTAAAACTTTTGATTTAAAGTAACAACTAAAGCAGTGGGTTTGCTTTAGTGGGGAACTTGTTTTAAACAATGTTCTGAGAAACTACACCCAGGCTCTTGTTATTCCAGCATTATGGATACCAGTTCCTCTGCTGCTCCCAGTGTAAACCCCCAGCTGGTTTTGTGCTGCTGCCCACGGCTCCAGCTCAGCCTGGTGGGGGCAGGTGCTGTGCTGATCCCTTCAGTGCAAGTGCTGTGTGTCAGCTCACCACAGGTCATTGTAGATGCTACTGAATTACACCAGGATTTCATTCCTAACCAGGAAAGAATTACAAATCCTGAGCTTGCCGTGCAGCAGAAGTTAGGAGAATAAATCTGTCTTTAGTATAAGCCCCACTTAATATATCCTATTATATCTCATGTATAAGACATAATGTTATTAGGTACTGAAGATCTGTGCTGCCAGCTCTTTCAGACACATGCACAAAACAGATCTAATATTATTAATCAGCAGAAATGATGAACTGACTCACATTCCTCTTGCCCACATACAGCAGGAGCAAAAGCAGCACTTTGGTGAATTTTTAAACTCATTTTAATCCCAAACCCTGTACTCTACACAAGAGCAGCACAGTGGAAAGCTGCAGTACAAGAGTCCAGCTTTGTGTCACTCCTTCAGAGCAAAACATGGAAAATTAACACAGATAATACTTCAGTGTCAAAGACTTTTGTTTTTCAGTTTACTTTCACAGGTGCTGTCAACAAAGCAGAAAATAATACAGTATTTAGGCTTTGCTAGGACTAAAAGTGACAACAAACTCTGCAGCAATTGCCTGCTGCACTCACTTTCTAACCACTTGTACTTTCCTCCATACTCTAATTTAGAACTCCTATA
The DNA here is from genome assembly GCF_029582105.1 of Oenanthe melanoleuca. Classification (NCBI taxonomy): domain Eukaryota; kingdom Metazoa; phylum Chordata; class Aves; order Passeriformes; family Muscicapidae; genus Oenanthe; species Oenanthe melanoleuca. The sequence goes on along the minus strand of NC_079345.1, from coordinate 19,223,694 downwards.
AAGCCTGTCAGGTTTGATGGGAAACACCATGAAGCTGCAGTATCAGCAGCTTACATCATGCAGTGGGATGCAGTTTCACTGAGAGCCCCTTTTCCTGTCAGCCTGGGCTCCTTTGCTCTTCCATTTCAGAGATTCTTTCTCTTTCCTCTCAGTTTTCACTTCCCAAGCAAAGCAGGACAGAATTTGGGGATAGTGCTTTCTTAAAGACATATGCACATACACACACACACACACACATATATTCCTTTTTCTGAAAATTAAAGGAGATTTTCAGACATAACCTTTCCCTGCTCTGTTGATGGAAGAACATCACATACTCCATTCCATTTACTGCAATGTCCATGAGGGCACTGGAAGAGTGAAGCTGCTCCCAGGTGTTAGCAGTGCCACAGTAATTCTCTGGATTCCAAGGAAATTTTTGCACCAGTAGATGTGCATTTGCCATCAGTGTATACACAAATTACCCATGCAAATGGGCTGTGATTATTTCCATGCACAGTTATCCCTGTTGCATTTTGGCTATAGGAGCAGCAGAAAGGAAAATGCAACACAGTTCTTTGTGTAATGGAGAAGCAAAAGAAGAGCTTTATTTAGAGAAACACTGCACTTTATAGGGTAGTACATGAAAAACAAAATAGAAAAGGCTCATTGGTGCAAGAAGGCAACACCTCTCTGAAATCATGCTTTGTGCAAAACATAATGAGACACTCACACAGCTCTCACACACCCTGCAGGTGTTTAATCATTGTTATAATTTCTTTTGAAAAGAATTTTTTCTTTAAATTTTCTGTTTATAATGTCCTTGTGCAGGCTCCAAGGCTTCAGGGCTGCTTTTCCCTGGTTCCCAGCAGTATCCAACGACATGCCCCTGCAACAACATTTGCACACAGGAATGGAGCTGGTGGGCAGTGGTGTTTGTTGGGGCTCTGACACACTGTCTGTGTCTCTGTAATTTCCAGTGGAGCCCCACATCTGGATTAACCCCAGCACTGGCAGTGGAGCAGTGCCAGGTGTTGCCTGCCCTCCCCTCCCCAGGAGCCTCCAGAGCAGAGCAAACTGGAAGAACAAGTGAGATTCTGAGTGAGAGCAGCCACATCCAACACTTGGAGGTGCAAACAACATTTCAAACCCGGGTGAAATGTTTGGGAGATAGCCAGGAGCACATCAAATGTCTCTCTGATTCTCCCTGAAGGCAGCTCCTTGGCAGGGGCTGGAGTGGTGACCAAAAGCAGGCTCCACACACCCACCCAGCCCTGCTGAGGGAGCCCCTTCCCTTCCTTTCAGGCTTCTCTCCTGCAACTTTTCATTAAAAATACCTTTATTTTTCAAAAACCCATCTCTCCATTATTACAGTTAGATATGCAATATTAGAGTATGGATTTAATCTGATTATTTGTCAATTAATTCTAAGAGCCTATGTGTAGTGCTAAAGTAAATAATTTCAACCATCTTTGTGGAAATAACCAACTCAACCATTGCTTGTAACAGAAATACTGATTTGTTGAAATCAGACTCATGTAGTCATTACTTTATTCTGAAAGTTTATTTCCTAGTTGCAATGTTGCTCATGGAGTTGAACAAAACCCCTGTAGTACAATAAACAGATTGTAAAACATTGCTTCAGAACCTGGATCTTCAGTTCATTAAAAATAAAAATTCAGTCCCATTAACTCCCTCCTTGAAGATACTCTCTCTTTTACACAATGTTTAACAGCAGTTTGCTCCAGCTGACCTTAATTTAATACATTTTTCACAGAAGGATTGCTTCAGGGTTCAAACATTTCTGTTGATAACCACTGCACATGTTCTAGCTCTTGGCTCTGGAGTTCTTACATCTTTCTGAGAACATTTGCTGCTCAACACCACCATGGGAGTTATCATTTTTTAAAACATGTAAGATAATTGATTTGTAATTATCAACAGGGAGAAATACCATCGCTGGTGTTTGCTAACCTAATTGTAAAATTTATTGTTCCTTTCAAGTCTTAATGTATTGCCTCAAGTGATCAGCACTCAGGCACCAACAGGCTGCAGTAAATGGAGTGGCAGCAGGAAGTCAGGGATGGAATTACCCACTTCTGGCATGATAAATTAGGTTCTTGTCTGACTGTTCAGCCATTCCTGTAATTTCCAGGGAATTTGCCCCCTGGGATGAAGCCCAGGTGTCCAGGATTTGAAGCAGGACCTATCTGCTCCAGTCTGACTTGTGGGGATAAAAGGATGGAATGATAAAGGCTTTGATGAATGAACCCAAAGAGAGCAACTGAGAGCATCCAGGGTGCGCCAAACACTGAGAGCACCCAAAAACACCCTGAGAGCATCAAACACACCCTGAGAGCATCAAACACACACTGAGAGCACCAAATACACCCTGAGAGCATCAAACACACACTGAGAGCATCAAACACACACTGAGAGCATCAAACACACTTTGAGAGCACCAAACACACCCTAAGAGCATCAAACACACCCTGAGAACACCAAATACACACTGAGAGCACCAAACACACACTGAGAGCATCAAACACACCCTGAGAGCATCAAACACACCCTGAGAACACCAAATACACCCTGAGAGCATCAAACACACCCTGAGAACACCAAATACACACTGAGAGCACCAAACACACACTGAGAGCATCAAACACTCACTGAGAGCACCAAACACACACTGAGAGCATCAAACACACCCTGAGAACACCAAACACACACTGAGAGCACCAAACACCCTGAGAGCATCAAACACACCCTGAGAGCATCAAACACACACTGAGAGCACCAAACACACCCTGAGAGCACCAAACACACCCTGAGAGCATCAAACACACCCTGAGAACACCAAATACACACTGAGAGCACCAAACACACCCTGAGAGCATCAAACACACCCTGAGAACACCAAACACACCCTGAGAGCATCAAACACACACTGAGAGCACCAAACACACTGAGAGCACCAAACACACTGAGAGCACCAAACACACCCTGAGAGCATCAAACACACCCTGAGAACACCAAACACACACTGAGAGCACCAAACACACCCTGAGAACATCAAACACACCCTGAGAGCATCAAACACACACTGAGAACACCAAACACACCCTGAGCGCATCAAACACACACTCAGAGCACCAAACACACACTGAGAGCATCAAACACACACTGAGAGCATCAAACACACCCTGAGAGCATCAAACACACGCTGAGAGCACCAAACACACCCTGAGAGCATCAAACACACACTGAGAGCACCAAACACACCCTGAGCGCATCAAACACACCCTGAGAGCATCAAACACACACTGAGAGCATCAAACACACCCTTTGAGAGCACCAAACACACCCTGAGAGCACCAAACACACCCTGAGAGCATCAAACACACACTGAGAGCACCAAACACACCCTGAGCGCATCAAACACACCCTGAGAGCACCAAACACACACTCAGAGCATCAACACACCCTGAGAGCATCAAACACACACTGAGAGCACCAAACACACACTGAGAGCACCAAACACACACTAAAAGAATCAAACACACCCTGAGAGCATCAAACACACCCTGAGAGCACCAAACACACCCTGAGAGCATCAAACACACCCTGAGAACACCCAAATTCACTTCAGATATGGTGTAGATATGGCAGATTTTTGTCCATTTGCATAAAACATTTTTTCTATCCTATTATCTGCCTGTCTGGATTCATCCCCAAAGACAAATTCCTTATATTTGCATAGATTTTCAATGTAGTATTTTATGAAGAGACAGTTTTGTTTTAAATCAAGTCCTCACAACTTCCTAAAATAAATACAGCTACATGATCTATAGACATTAGACCTTTATTAAACATGTATAAACTAGATTCTTGTTAGGAAACTTAAATTTAAGAAAAGCTAAATTAAATTCATGAATTATTCTGATCAGGCAATTTGATATTAATAGTTATTTTGTTGATATAAATGGTCTCCTGGTCACTCTGTGGCTGCCATCATCTGCTCTCAGTGTTCCCTCTCTATGAGCTGTGAGTGCAGCACTAATCTCTAGGGGTGGAGTGAATGTAAAACTGTCCTTGCACTGCATTTCTGAGCCCAGAGGAGTTGGGGCTGCCCCAAGGGCAGCTCATAACAGGTAGGGAAGGTCACCACAGCCATACCACCACAGACTTTTTATCATAATTACTGCCCAGAAAATACCTCTGGTGTTGAACTCACTGACATCAGCCTGGAAGAGGCTGAGCACAGAGCCAAAAAGCAGCAACACCAAACCCCCTGGCAGGAGCTTTTTTTCCCACAAGCTCTAGAGAGCTCCAGTTCAGCCCTTGGTGAACACCCAGCTCCCAGCAGTGACACAGGATGCTCTGAGCACCAGGAGGGACTGCCAAACACATGCTGGGGCATGAAAAGGGCAATGAAAGGGGCATGAAAACCCCAGTGCTTTCATCAGCTGCTGGGACTTTAGGGGAAAAGGGAAGTGAGCCACCAGCAGTTTATGTTCACACTGCTCCCAGCGCCTTGAGGGGCTTTAAACATCAATCTGGACACAAGCTGAGCTGCCCCAGGGGGGTTTCATTGTGGGATACTGGTGAAAGCCAGGGAAAAAGCAGCCTTGAAGCAGCCTTGGATTTTTCTCAAGCTGCTCAAGGAAAGCATAAGAGAAAAAATATTATAACAATGATTATGCATCTGCAGAGTGCATGAGAAACATGACTGTTTTCATGAAAGCATGTTTACCAGGGTGTCACCTCCCTTGCAACAATAAAATTATGTCTGTGCTTCCATGGACTGATCTATAAAAGTGTAGTGTTTCTTTAAAGAAAGAGCTTTTTGCTTCTCCATTGCCCATAAGAACTTTGTTCCTATATCCTTTTTGCTGCTCCCACAGCCCAAATAGAACATTCCATCACCACAGAGGGGATGGCTTCAAGGGTGAAACGCCCTGTGTGACATTTCACACCCCTGGGCACAAATAATCTTCAGGAACCATGGTGGTGGGTTCTCACTGGGCTTTCCAAAAATCCACCAAACACACAGGCCTTGATGAGTGTCTTGGGTTGCAATAGAGGATGTGACCAGAAATGTGTGTTCCATCACCATCTGCTGAAGCTGGGTGGGGCAGTGACCCTTATCTCTGTGGCACATATTATCTGCTAATGGGCCATGTTTAAAACCAAGTGGGGCAGTCATCTTTATCTTTTCCCCAACCCATCCTCCCTCCAGGAAGATATCATCTGCTGCTGGGCCATTCAGTCCTACTGCATGACTGGTAAAATTACATCATCCCACTGGGAGATGCTCCAGCCAGGGGAGGAGCCAAGCCTTTCCTACCTAGATAAAATCTGAGATTTGGAACACCAAGGCAACCTTCTTTCCACTGGATTCCAGAGGAAAGCCAGACCTTTCCACATCATCCCTGGAGCTTCAGAGAAAAACTGCACCTTCTACAGGAGCACTGCTCCAGCTGAACCACATCTGCCCCTGCAGGAGGATGCAGCCACCATTGAATGGCACTGCTACCAACACCCTGACTGACTGATGGGGTGTCAGGTTGTATTCTGACTCTGTCAGTGTTTTGGGATTGTTCTTTGTAATACTGTATTTCTATTTTAATTTTCCTAGTAAAGAACTGTTATTCCTAATTCCCATATCTTTGCCTGAGAGCCCCTTAATTTCAAAATTATAATAATTTGGAGGGAGGGGGTTTACATTCTCCATTTCAAAGAGAAGCTCCTGCCTTTTTTGGCAGACACCTGTCCTTCAAACCAGGACACTGGGGTTCACCCAGGCTCTGGCAGCAGCAAGCACCCATTGCCCTTGGTTTTCTGATCATTTTTCCCACTCTATGGCACAAGCACAGACATTTAGAGGTGAGTTAAGCAGGAGTTCAGGGGGAGCTTCCCCAGCCTGGCATCTTGCAAGCAGAGGGTTCCCCAGGCAAGGGAAAATACAGATTCCAATGACTTCTGCTATGAAAGAACAGAACAGCCTCATCATTTAAAATGTGTCAGAAACAAAGAGACCTCACATAGAGATGTATGAAGTGATATTCTGAAAATACCAGCACACCTACACATCTACTGGGAAGTGATGCCTCTTCTGCTTGCTGACCTTAGCACTTGGGCTTTTTCCTGCAATTGTGCTTTAAAGGCAAGTTCTTGGCTGAGCAAACCAAGCAGATGTTGGACTTGATTTTACCCTTTTTTTTTTTTTTCATTCTAAAAGGAACCAAAAACTGCTTGCAATAAGGCATTTCATTTACTCATCTGTAAAGGGCAAAATATACATACAGGCTCCTTTTTTTCCACACTATACCCTACTCAAGTAATGACAATGTATAACACTACAGTTTAAGCAGGTTCTGTTAAGTTTTGAGTTTTGTCCCTGTCATTCCCCTCCTGTTTGGGGAACAGCACAGTCCAGTCTCTACAAGCTGTTTGAAAATTGCATAACAAGCAGAGCAGCATTCTTTTTATCCACACACACAGTTTTAAATATGATCCCACCAAGCCATTAACGTCTGCATGACAAACTAGCAACTTTAGCTGCTGCCATTAATCCCACATCTAACAGCAATTTCAGCCCCCACTTGGTAGCACTTGGTGCTCTAAGTAATGATGCAGTTCAAAAGCAGACTCTGACAGCTTAACCTGCACTGACCCACACATACATAAAAACTCTGGCTGCATTACACTGCCTGGCTGGTGCATCATAGCTACAAAGCAAAATACTTCAAAATGTCTCTGCCAGTCCTCAGGGGACAGGAAGAACACTTGAGGATTGTTCCCACTGGTTCCTCATAGCCATATGAATTGATATCATCACAATCTGAACAGTTTTCACAGCAACAAGAAGATATTCTCATATATTTGAAGATATTCTCATAGTAGGTATGTTTTACACAGGCCCTTTTATCCAGTCTCCTCCACCCACACAAAGAGACCTCACACAAATTTACAAACCTGTATTTGTGCTCTCCTGCAGAACCTCCAGGTTTGTCTTGCAAAAGAGTTTTTCTGCAGGTTGGGCAAACTAGAAAATGCCCAGTAAAGACAACTAACAAATTCCCAGTTAGAAAATCCAGCTTTGAAAGGCAGCCCTTCTGCTTGCTTTCTCAGGTCCCAGGACTTCTCACTGGAGACACTGGACAGACACCTGCATGTGATGCAGAGGAGCACTAAAGATTAACCCTTAGCATCTTCCTCATGGTATCAGGCAGTCAAGTTTCCTGCTGGGGAAAACTACATAGCTAAGAGCCATAAAACACCCACAGAGCCTCAGGAAGGTGAGATCAGACACAGCTCCAAGAATGCTTTGTGGAATGGGAAAATGGCGCTCAGGCTCCCAGAGACCATTTCAGTGCTTTTCAGGCTGCTGTTGCCCAGAGCAGAGAGGGACAGCTCAGCAGCCCCCACACCACTGCCCTTTGGGGAGCTGCATTTGAGCTGTTCAGACCCACAGGGCACTCAGCAGCTGAGATCCAGGTCTGCTCCTGCCAGGAGCTCTTGGTCTTCCCTGATTTCTCTGTTTTAAGAGCAGGGGCTCAGTCCAGATGCCATCAGCTCTGTGCCTCTCAGAACAGCATGTCTGCACATGTTTAGACTGTGCAGATTCCTCTGCTCCTGACCCCTGCAGGTGTCAGAGTCTGGTGCTCACCAGGTGGAGCACAGCCTAGTGAAGCACAGCCTGTCCCTGCACTCACAGCCCCACCAGGGCCCACCTCTGACCAGGGCACTGCCAGCAGCAGCCCCAGAGCCCAGAGCTTGTTCTGTACACACACAGGAGCAGCTCCTGCTCTGGGAACCCTCTTCTGCCCCTGCACTGCACCTTCACACAGCTGAACACATGCAAAAATATTCTAGAAAGGCTTTCAAGAGAAAGCTCTTATTAAAGATCCTAAACTGCACAGAGTGTGGTACAATAACACTGTCTGCCTGAAAATGTCATATCTTTGTCTGAACAGCCCAAAACCTTATGTGCTCTGAATAAAGATAGAGATGTAATTGCTTTTCTTGTTACGACTCACTTGTGCATCATAGATTTTTTAATATCCTGCAGAACACATGTATTGTGGGAAGGAAGCAGGTGACAGCAGTAAACATATGTAATGTTATTTTTCTTTATGATAGATATGAGTGGGGAAGTCTAAATGATGCCTTAGCTTTTTAATAATCAACTATGGAGGCTTAGGGGGAAAGTGTGCATTTTGCCAAGAGCAAAATCATTAGAACTTTAACTCCAGCCATTGTGGGAAATTTCATTCAGTTAATTGTAGCCATTAAGTGACAGGTTATGCAATGAAATTACTTCAGCCTCGTCTACACTCAAAAACAGGTTGCTATCAGCAAAGCAGCTTTTTCTGAGTGAATGGGGGTGAGAAATGCTCTGTGTTGTTGAAACTCTGATGGGCTGTGTGTGAGAGGAGCTGAGCTGATGCTTAGTGGTTTTGGAAAAAACATCTGTGGAGATGCAGCAAAGTTCTGAGGGAAAACTGCAGCTGCAACACCTTTGTGTTCATATTGATACTCATATAAGAGGCCCAGAAGCACTGTAAGCTAAATAATTCCTAAAATTTTGGTGACAATTTAAAGCCATACCACCCTACCTGGGCATTTGAGGGCCTGACCTAAAAACAAACTGCAGGAAGAAATAAAAATTTACATTCTTGTAGCACTCTTATTGCACAGACTTTCTGGAAGCCCAGTTCAGCTTCCCACCGTCTCCAGCACATTCTCTAAACCCAAAAATCCCTCACTGTGGGCACCTGCCCCTTCCTGGCAGAGGGAAAATCCAAAAATCCAGAGGGAGAGGAGGAGCTGACAGAGCTCAGACCTGCAGCAGCCACCAGATCCTTCCCAAAACCTGCCAACCTCATCCCAAAGATTCCCATTCCAGCACATGCACACAGCACTGTCTCAAGGGGAAAAAACCCCTTGTGTTTCATTGTGAAGCAATGAAATAATTCAAGTCTTTCTAGGAAAAGCACACAAAGCATATTAAGGTGTTAATAATTTAATTAAATCAGCTAATCAGTGTTTTGCATTTGTAAATTATGACCTCAAAGTTTCTCATTGTTAAACCAGGAAATCAGAAGGAAGAGGCACACCTGTATTGCCAGAGTTTAACAAGTTTGTCCCAGAGCTGTGCCAGGCCAGGGAGTGGGATCAACCCATTAATTTATGTGATGATGCTTCTAGCTGCTGGGTTTCCCTCAGCTGCAAATAAATTCTAATGAGAAAGAAAGCTGAAGCAAATTCTTCTGTAACCCCCAAAGCTCTAGGCTGTTACAAGTGAAAAACAGTGCTGATGAATTCAGAGTATGATTCAATTCCAACCACATCCAGAGAGCAGGAAACAACGTGGATATTGTCCTGGGGCAGTGTGAATTCTGCCACATCCATGGAGAGTCAGGAGCATCATTCTGGGATGCAAGTCTGAGCACAGAACCTCCAAAGGGTTTTCTACAGAATGTCTCAAGTGAAGGCAAAGCAAATTACTTTGTTCATCCAGTGCTGGTTTTCAATTATGTGAGGTCACACTATTTTATGTAGACTGTATTTTGTGGTCCTAAATTCTTGTAGCTTAATCCTTATCAAATATCTCCCTACAGTGATCCAAGTGATCCTGTTACACCCTGATGGGAGATGGATCCTGGCTGTTTCACTTGCTCAGACACATGACATTCCCCCCTCTGCTCCATTCCCAGCTTTCCAAGTCAAACCAGAGGCACCCAAGGCTCTGGAAGACACTGTAGGCAATATTCAATTTTTTTCCAGCTGTACAGTATCCAGTGAAGTCCCTAATACTTCAGATGAAGTCCAATGAAATCCCTAATAAATTACCTCCCTTCTTCTTGTGTCAGATCTTGTGGAGCCTTCCTTCCTCTCATGTTCTCAACCATTCACACCCCCCACTTCAACTGATGCAAAGTCTGCCTCTTGGGGATCACTGCAAAGGTCAATCCATGACAAGGCTGTCTTCAGCTTCAGACTTTTCTCCTGCCAAACCAGCTTCCTAACCTCAGCCTGCTCTGACAGCACCAGCAGAGCCCTGCACCCACTGTGCCCACCTGTCCCTTCTGCAGCTCCTCCAGGAATTCTCCTGCCTCCAGGAATTCATAATTACAGGCAGTTTTCAGGCAGTGCCAGCTACAGAACAGTAAAATCCTTCCCCATCTCTGCTGATTCTCAGCTTGTGCCCTCCAGGAGTCTCCCTGTGCTTTGCAGTCTGCAGAGCAGCTTCCTTTCACAGATGTTCCTTAATCTCATGTCCTTTTTTTCCCACATTTACAATATTCAAGCATGGAAATTTCAAGAATTAGAGATGCAGGTCCAACTAAGAACAATACAGCACTAAAGACTTAATTTAATTTGTATTTTTGGAAAATTACATTTTTAACATATTTTTCTTCTCAAAATGAGGATTCTTTTGACAAAAGACATGCTGAGGACAGTGTTTCTTTTCATTTCATGACTGGGCAAATGGTTACATCACTTGTGATAAAAAACCTGCCTTTGCAGATAGACAAGACTTCACAGATCCTGTTGTGTTGCTGCATTAGCTGAACTTCACCACAAATTCTGCTCTTAATATCCCACATTCTACCTCACCAACCATGGAATTTAAAATCACAAAAAGGGAAAACAGGTGGGGGGAGATGGGGATGGACAGACACAAGGCAAATGGCCTTTAAATCGTTAAAACCCTCAAGTAAAAAAAGCAAAGTCAAACCCCATGCTTTGCAACCAGACTGGCATGAAGCAACAGCAGTTTAATGTCATTCTCAAAAATACAGACAAAATCTTGAAATTTAACACAATTTAATATATAAGTCTGCCAAACAAGGAAATCTAGTTGAGAAATTTGGTTGAAGTGCTAGGAACTTCCTTGGCAATGCTAGAGGGAACTACAATCATCATGATTTAATTCCCTTGAATTTCAGAAAACTAATAATGGTTCTAAATAATTAGAAACTCTTATTACATTAAAATGCATGATACATACTGATTAGATCATATTAATATGAAAAGAATAATTTGAATTATTTACACAAAAAAAGCCCTCAAAGTGAGACAAATCTATGGACCATAAAGACAAAGAAGAGAATTCCTGAAACAGTAACAGCTCATTGCACAAGTAATTTTCATAAATATTAGTGATGTCTGAATTGCACCAAAGAAAGAATTTCCACAAAAAAACCCAAGACCAAAAACATATGTACTTACTGTCATAAAGTCATTTTAATGCCTTGGCTATCTTGGTTCAAAACTAATTCTAAACTAGTAGATGCAAGCCAATGGTTTTTCATTAAATGCAAAATATTCAGTATATTACAAATTATCCAAGGCTATAATGTGAAATGCTTTTGTGACAGCAGCTTTATTTAATATTCATTGTCAAGTTCTCAGAGGATAGACTGGGAACTAATAAATTCAGAATATATTAGTATTATAACACACTGCACAATTTATATTTAGTGTTTTATACAAGCCATAACACTCAGTAGAAGGCAGGTGCACCGAATACAAAATATTAAAGATGCAAAATATATTAGGATATTAAACTAGAAATTAAAATATTCCTTTTTTACTCTCAGTTTAAATCTGTTTGTTGAACAGGTAAACTCAGGGCAACATTTCTGCTCCTTTGGTGCCTCTTGCCCTTCTCTGTGAGAGCTCAGGCAAAGCCTGGCTGGAATTTGCAGTGCCATGCTGGCTCTGAAGTAAAGGCCATTACCAGCTCCAGACAATTTGGTTCCCAGCCCAAGGAATGCACAGACCTGGAAGGAAATGGCGAATTCCCCTCTGCAGGTGTCTTCTGTGGGTTTTAGATCACACTGAAGCTGTAATTGTTTAATTTGTGCTTTGTGGGGTGGATGTTGTCTGCATAAATAAATTACAGAGCTAAGAACCCATCTGACCAAACGTGACTGAAGAGCAGAAATGCATTTGGAGCAAGAATTCCTGCTTTTCCCCCTGCCTGTGTGTGAGCTGCTGGCAGGGAGAGGCTGACACAGCCAGGGCAGGCTGGAGGGTGACAAACACAGTGCCAGCACTGCTGTGACATCCCTGAGTGCTGCTGGTCCAGGAGGGACCTGGAGCTGCTCTCTGGAGAGCGAGGGCTGGAGGGGAGAGCTGGATCTGCCCCAAACCCAGCGTGGGCAGCAGGGCAGGGCAGGGGGGATTCTGCCCCTCAGGTGAGACCCTGAGCACATGCAGAGCTGCCCCAGCCCTGGGCCAGCAGAGCAAGGAGCTGCAGCTGCTGCAGAGAGCCCAGAGGAGGCACAGGATGAGCAGAGGATGGAGCAGCTCTGCTGGCAGGAAAGGCTGGCACAGCTGGCATTGCTCACCTGGAGAGGAGAAGCTTTGGGGTGAGCTCAGGGGGGCCTTGCAGGGCCTGAAGGAGCTGCAGGAAAGATGGAGAGAGACAATTGGCAAGGGCTGGAGGGACAGGACATGGGGGAATGGCTGCCAGTGCCAGAGGGCAGGGCTGGATAGGATATTGGGAATGAGGAATTGTTCCCTGGCAGGGTGGGCAGGGCTGGCACAGGGTGCCCAGAGCAGCTGTGGCTGCCCCTGGATCCCTGGCAGTGCCCAAGGCCAGGCTGGACACTGGGGCTGGAGCAGCCTGGGACAGTGGGAGGTGTCCCTGCCATGGCAGGGGTGGCACTGGGTGGGATTTAATCTCTTCCAACCCAAACCATTCCATGGTTCTGGGATAATCCAACTGAAAATGTCAGTAAACTCATGTTGAATTATGACTATGGGATAGGATAAAGGATATAGCAACAAAGTTCCTTCGTGCAAGGGAGAAGCAAAAAGCTCTTTATTTAAACAAAAACTACACTTTTATAGAGTAGTTCGTGGTAGCAAAGACAGAAGTGATTTCATTGGTGCAAGGGAGGTGACACCCTGGTAAACATGCTTTCATGAAAACAGTTTCTCATGCACTCTGCAGGTGCATAATCATTGTTATAATTCTTTTCTCTTATGTTTTCCTTGAGCAGCCTGAGAAAATCCAAGGCTGCTTCAAGGCTGCTTTTTCCCTGGCTTTCACCAGTATCCCACAAGCTCAGACACAAATATTAGAGAAATCTGGCTCCAGCAGCCCTAGTACTTAAAAAAATATGTATTTAACAGTAGTGGCAAGCTACTTTTTTCTTTAAAAAGAATTATACTTCTATTTATCTAAAAAGTAAGCAGCAAGCCTGAATTCATTTACAGTTGTGAAATACTCAGACATCTGTATCAAGTCAATGTACAAACAAATCATTGGTAGCAAGTTACAGATAATTTCTATTATGCTTGTAGGAACATAATGTATGTTTAATTATTATTAATAATTTATTATTATCACTTTAACATCTTTGGCACTTCTGGAAACTACTTAGGTAAAAAACAAAAACAAACAAACAAAAAACCCAACAAAACAACATAAAAAAAAAAAAAAAATAATAACTCCACCCCCCCCAAGTCATTCTTGTTCCCCGAAAAATAAAAGTTTCTTTGTAACTGTGACAGCAGACTTAGATCTTGTAGAACTGATGGCATTTTATTCGAGTCAGGAGCCATCTCCTTTTTCCTCAATTTTCCACACAGCTGACATCAAGCTGACTTACTTCTCCTGGGGTGCAGACGGCTGGGACTGCTGACAATAAAATGTGGAGCAAAAGGCTGGGAAGAAAACAGTCAGGATGGGTCTTGTAGCAAATGCATGAGGAGAAGGTCCAAGGAAGGGAGGTGAGATCAGCCCTGACATGAAGCAGTTCATTGCCCCACTCTGTGCCCATCCCAGGTCCTGAGACAGGAGGGGTGTGATGTGACCTGCTGGTGCTGGGCTGGGTTTGAAATGTTTGAAATGCCAGAAGGGTTTGCAGAGGGGAGGGCTGGGGCAGCTGAGAGCCCTGGGTGCACAGACAGTGACAGTGGCACCAGCTCAGAGGAAATGCCACCAAACCAGAGAGAAGCAGAGCCAGCCTGGCATTTGGGCAGGCTATGGCTCAGCGAGATGACATTCTTCAAAAGTGACACATTCCCACTTTTAACAAGCACTGGAGCACAGGAAGGACAGGACATCTGCTGCCTCGGGAAAGTCTGGCAGGGTCCTGCCCACAAAGGTGGCTCAAAGTCAGCCTCAGAAGCACTTGCTGGCCACTTGAGCAGCTTGGCAAAGTGTCCCTGCTTGTCCTCCCCTGCTGAATTGCTCACTCAGCTCACAGCTTTTCCTTTCTCTCCTCCTTAGTGCAGCACGTTCAGCAAGAGCAACAGCGTTAGCCCCAAAAAGAGGGGATTAAATCAGAATATCCCTGTAAGTACTGCATTTCAGGAGGAGCCAGGCCATTCCCCAGAGCAGACACACTGCCTGGATACAGGAAAGCCTGGATAGTTTTTCAACTTCAGATCGAGTTTTCCTATGACAGACCTGAGGCTGAGAGCCTCTTCCACTGCACAAAATATATAGAATTGGCCATAAGTCTTTAAAGCCCTGATGTATTCCAGTCCATTAGTTTTTACAGTTCAATTTATGTTGTATTACGAGGAGATGTGCTGAACTGCCTGAAAGTACAGATTTGCCAAACTATCCAAAAATAATCTGGAAAGCAAGAAAGTCAGGATACCAGCCAAATCATAAGCAGCATGGCCATTTTGCCACCAGTTCAGCTGGTAATAAATTTTTTAAAGCACTGTTAAATGTATCTAGATGAATTTGACTTTAAATCACACTTTCTGCTGTACATTTAAAGAACTATCGATTCAAAACGAATCTCAGACAACTGGTAGAGGTCCATGTGCTGAGAGAACAGCAGCACAGACATCTCCCTGTCCTTCAGCTTTGCACAGCACACAATTAACCAAGCTCCTACCTTGGCACACAGCAATTAAAAGCGATCACACAGCTCCTGCAGGATGGAAGAGGGAGCTGGCAGAGGCAGAAGTCTCAAGGAAGTGGAGCTGGTGAGAAGATGCAGCATAATTACCATCACAATGCCTCTTCCCACCACAGGAGCCAAGCACTGTTAAATTAAGCTTATCTCCTGCAAGTCAAACACATGTTGGGACTTTGTATTTGCTTACTCTAAAATTTACATGACAATTGCAGTATTACCCAAATGCAGAGTCATCCTAGAAGCAGCAGAGCCTTCCATGTGAAGCTCTGGCACTGGAGGTGTGAATTATTTCTGCTTCTCTTCTGTGCACCATCTGATAGAGAATGGAGGCTCCAGGGCCATCACTGTGCTGCTTTTCCCTTCAAGCATATTCACTGCCCTGACTGGCATCTGACAGCTCTCCCACATGCAAAACTCCCCCAAATCCCTCTGGAAAACAGGGCAAACTAAAAGCAGTACCAGCTTTTAGCAGCTGCTGGGCTAGCTAACAAAGCCTTCTGCAGGGCTGCACACAGCCAGGCTGTGACACAGGCCAGCAAAAACAGCTGAGAGCAACCCAGTGACCACAGCAATCAGTGGTGAGGAGTGCTTGGAAACGTGCTCTGGAAGGGTATTGACTAAAAAACAACAGATTGTTATTTGAAGATGATTGTGTATTAAATACCTCCTCTTGGTCAGTATTATTTATGCCATTTTAGAAGTAGTTTTAGCAATCTTGCTGCCGTGAGATGCTCAAATTCATTCAAATTTAGGCTCTTCAGGTCAAGGAAATGGACTTTTAATAAGTGGTAAATTAAAATGTCAAGAGCAATCATACAGACACTTGTTTACAAGACTGTTATTGTTTTGTTTTGCAGGTCCCAGCTTTGTCTTTCTCAGTAATTGCAGCATTAACATTTTCACCATAAAAGAAAGATAACATCAACAAGTTTCTGAGACCTCGACTTAAATTGCAAAATTCTTATTTGAGGACTGATGTTGCATCTAGGAAAAACCTTTCAAAGGAAAGGCCTTCTAAAATCATGTCCCAGCTAGCCTGGTGAGAACCACCCAACACCAGTGAAAATAAGAAGTCGTACTCATGAGAATCCGTGAAGAAAAAATGCAAACATCTGTAAAGAAGAAAACCTTTAGCATGGACACTAGCAACTGCTAACGCATGAACTGAGTCACAAAATGTTACTGACCAATTAGAATTAAACACGATGCTTTTAGAAAACCACGTAAATATGAGCTGTGAACAACAAGAATTCAGGTATGGTGCTGAAGAAAAGAGATGTTTTACCCTCTGCTGCCACAGAGTCCCTCACACTTCCCAAATCTTTCACACTCCCTTAGAATGGAGCAAAACTCTGTGAGCAAAGTGATAGGCACCTGCACTTTTAAAAGTGTATTTAATTGTGTCTCTCAGAAGGAAAGGGATCACCTTGGAATCCTGCTGTTTGTAGCTGTCACCTTTCCTGGGCTCTTTAGGGGTGTGAAAAGCCTTCCCTGAGCTTATTCATTTTCCATGCAAAAATAGCAAGTACTGTAAGTACAAATCCCAGTTCACAAGCACAAGATGAGCACAGACTTCAGAGAACCCTGAAGCAGAGGAGGCCAGTGCCTGTTCCAGGGTGATTCCCAGACCCTGGGCTGGCCCCTGCTGCTGCAGAGAACATTTTGCCAATTGCTGAGGGTCTGAAGTGGCCTCCTCCTTCCTCTCACATGGCAGGAGTGGAGGAGAGTAAGAAATTTCTCGATGGACATCATCTGAAGTTTATTTGGATCAAAGGGAAGAATTCCATCTGGGTTACCACAGCACTGGATTCAGATCTTCATGTGCCCTTTGGTCCCAAATCCTAATTACTGGAATAGGGTGAGAAATGGTGAATATCCTACTTTAGTCACACGTGTGTGAGTGGGGAATGCTTACATAACACCTATTGTTGAATACTACTGGGAACCAGGGAAAAAGCAACCTTGAAGCCCTGCCTTTCTCAGCCCTCACAAGGATAAGAATTGATTACACTGATTGCACACCTGAAGGGTGTGTGAGAGCCATGTGTGTGATGTTTTGCAGAAAGCATGTTTTCAGAGAGGTGTTGCCTTCTTGGACCAATGAGCCTTTTCTATTTTGTTTCTCATGTACTACCCTATAAAGTGCAGTGTTTCTTTAAATAAAGTTTCCTTCTCTTTTGCTTCTCCATTACACGAGGAATTATGTTGCATTATCCTTTTTGCAGCTCTCCTATAGCCTAAAATGCAACAAACACCAGCTTTATGCTACAGGAAATAAGGAACCACTCTGCTCTTTATCAGCATTATTACAACGTTAATTCGAGTGACACCACAGCATCACTTCAGGGCGAGGGCTTCCAGGAGCTGAACAGTTAACAGCCTTTCCTGACAGATTTGATTTCCAAGCCTTTCTAGGCAGAGATAAAAGCACTAAAATGCCCTGTTTCAATGGGGACTTTGCCTTGTGTCACTCGAGTTTATAAGAAATGATTATACCCCTATTTTAGGGGAGGTAAATCAAAGCAATTCACTTTTCACTTGGCTGTATTGGAGGAAATGTTTATGGCACTATCTTAAAAACATACAAGTGAGCCTGAAGCTTTCATTAGAATCTCACTGCAGGGTAATCCAGCCCTGGAAACAATCAGTTTGCTTTTGAATTGACAGGCAAAGAGGCCCCAGGACTTCACTGCTGCTGCTTGCCTTGGTAGGGGTGAGGAGCTGTGCTGGAGGTGGAAAACATCCAGCACAGTTTCTGTCCCTCCCTGCTGCTTGAAAAATGCTCAGCATTCACACAGAGAGGGCTGGTTTGCATCCCTGTTTTCTCTGTTTCAAATCCATATATCCAAATCCTAAAAAGGATGAGGCAGCCACTGAGACAACACAGAAGGGCAGATTAAATATTTTTGTTTAACCGAAGCCCATATTTTTGCCTGTATTCTGTTTCTTCAGAAAATAAAATACAGAAAAAATGCTTTGTGGCTTTTGATGAACAGATTCTATTTCTTATTCTATTATTTTTTTAAAGTTTATTGTATGCTGTTGCTTCATATTTTACAGTGCCCTGCCTAAGCAATCCATGACCAGGAGTTCTGATTATTCCAGTTAACAGCTGTAACAGTGACTAGGAATACACTCAGGAACTTAAACTCTCAAATAACACCTTCACAGATCTCTGTTTCACCCAGGGATTTTAAAACATCAAAAATATTAATTAAGTTTTACAACATGTCTATTTAACTAATTCTGGAGCAGGGAAAAATTGAGATGGGGGGGTCAAACAAGTCCAGAGAAAAGTAAAATTCAGGTTTCAAAGCCCGTGCATGAGTAACACAATCCCAAATACATCGTGGGATATTTAAAGGTATTATTACATTTAGTCCTGTCAAAGACAATTCTCACACAGAATAAACCACAAAACATCCTCGATGTCAGTTCTTTCTTAAAGCCTCTTTAATTTGCAGTCACACAATAAACTCCAATGGCTGCTTCAGTATCCATCCAGCCAGTGTGAGGGCAGATCAGGTTTTATTTTTTCACCAAACCTGTTGTTATGTTATAATTCCAGGTACTGATGTTTATTTCAGATTTAGGTGCCAAAAGTAGGTCCTGACCAGACATTTAATATTCTCAGAGAATCACAAGATTGTGTTATTGGGTTTGGAAGTTGCCATTGACTTCATTTCAACAGAATTGGTGCCCCAGTCCCTAATGAGAAGGGCAAATGAAGGAGGCTCTGACATTTTGACCCTTCCATCCCCTGAGGCAAACACACCTTCCTGGACAAAAACTGATCATGCAAAGGGGTCAAGGGCCTCACCTGCCTCTGAGGCCAGTGGGAGCTGAGACACCAAACACTTGGCAAGATCGAGCCCAGAAATATTAACAAACCAAGATTTCAGGGGAAAAAACCAAACCAAACCAAACCAAACCACAAAAAAAAAAACAAAAACAAAAACAAAAACAAAAACAAAAACAAAAACAAAAAAACCTCTCAGATTTCTTGAGGAATTGCATTGTCTTATTGAAGCAGTGAGGAACCTTGGGGAGTTTCTGCTGTTGCAGTGCCTGCTGAGGAGTCGGGATGGCATCAATTAAGAAGAAACTTGGCAGGACGTTATCTGTTAATTTTATGCCGTTTCCATCCATTCTCAGCAATGCCAACTGTCAGCACTTGAACTGTTTCAGTTCTCCTCCTTCTGTCTCTGCTGCACAGCATTGCAGAAGCTTCAGCTGTAGAAGGAAGCCTTGCTACCATTGTCACTCCAGTTTCCCACAGCAGAAAGTGTCCCTGGCATCACTGCTGTCGCCTCTCAGCAGCACACTTATTTATCCCCAGAGCATCTGGAATTGCCAGGATTGCTGGCCTTGTACACTGGCTTTCCTCTGGACCTATGAACTCCACACCTCTGGGTCTCTCTCAGCCTCCACGTGTTTCCCTCTGCCCTCACACAGTCAGGAGAACTGCTAAAAACAACTTTGTACCCAGACAAAAAAGGGGCTACACATCATTTCAATGAATCAAACTCCTTAAGGAGATTGGGACAGCTTCATTTGGCTTCATTTTCATTTTTTATCTATTTCCTGCTGCTGTGAGAAAAGCTGTTTCAGGTATACTTGGAGTTAGAACTAGATTACATCCTAAATACAATAAAAATCTGGGAGAAGGTTTCTGTGGCAGTCATGGGCTGCCTAGTGTCAGAATAACATCCCATATCAATCTACAAATCCTCCTTGGCATCCACCAGCCTGAAAGAAGATCCCATGGGATGTTGCCCAGCCTCCCCTGGTGCTCAACCACACAGCCAGGATGAGCAGCTCTGACCCAAGAGGGCAGAGTTTCCACTGCTATAAATCCAGATTTAAAAAGGTTAAAATCACACTTTCACTAATCTCAGAGCTCAGTATTTCTGCCTGTAACAGCTAAAAGATAAGCTAGAGATATGAGTGCATGTGGGTTTTAAAACTCCACAAAAATAAGTTTTTATTTCTTCTTTACAGTTACTATTCCTCAGGACAGTTTATCATTTACTTCTTCTTGAGTATTTCTAGTTCTTCACTTTAGTTCTTTCCCATTTTCCACCTTTTCCTTCCTATCTTTATGTAATTTCTCTATTTTCCTTTTTCTTTCCTTTTTTTGGTCCTGCTCTTCCTAATTTTTTCTTCACATTCTACTTAACTGATTGTCCCTCCTCCTTGCTGCACTCACATATTCTCAATTGCTCCTCCTTGTCCTTCATGGCCACAAATCAAAAACACCAGAAATGTAAAAAGGGCCCAGACATTCTCAAACCATTCATGCAGACACCATTTCCCATTTTCTCTCCAAACCTCTCACTGTTTTCTTCTTTCTCTTCCTCAGCCAAGAAGTCACCCTCTTCCCTGTTACTATAAATACCTTTTTCCATTCAGATCAATTAATTTGTACCATCCCAAAGCTGTTAAACTATTCAGATTTGGGGATAGGTAAGGTGGATTTCGAAGGGGAAGGTTTCCTACTGTGCCACCCACTGTCTGGATTCTATTAAGGCTTCACCCAGTCTCACACTCAGAGACACCAAATAAAATTTAGGAAGCCTGTTTCTGTTTCAGGATTTGCTCTCTTTCCAGGGAGGTGGCTCAGTCTAAACCCACTTCTTGGTACACAAAAGGCAAATATACAGCAGAGTCCTTTTGCAGCCCCTGAGCCCTGCTGCTGCCATTGAGGAATTTGTGCATTTATTGTTGGGTGCTTATTTAATCCAGACACTGAAATACTGGCTGGAAACTGTCCAGTTGCTTAAAGACAGGCATTAATTGAATTATTGTTCTTCTAATGTGGGGGATAAAATGGGTGCTACTGGCCATACAGGACAGGAAGAATTAAACAGCCTCCTCTGGGGCTCAGAATATCTGGAAGGTTCTGGTGGACACTGAAATGTAGCTACCTGTAATTTGCCCTTCTCATTAGGGACTCTAGCATCAGTTCTGGCAAAGTGAAGTCAGTGGCAGCTTCCAAACCCAGTAATCACAACCTTGTGATTCTCTTAGAATGTTAAATGCCAGATTGAGAGCTCCTTTCAGCAGTTCTCACAATGGTGGTTACAGGGAAAGAAGTGATACAGAGGTTTATTTTGGAGAAGTTTTTGTGTTGACCTTGTATCAAAAAATTGCCCTGTATGAAAGAGAGTTTAATAACTTGCATTGAAGAAAAGGTAAAAATATCCCAGGCTCAGTTCAAAAATATTCAATATTGTCAGCATTTCTGCTTACCCATGGGATTCCTGTTACAGTTAATTCTGAGGCAAGGACATGAAAGGCAGGAGGATGTGGTCACTGGAGCACTTGGCTGTGATGGTTCCTGGTGACACAACCACTGCTGGAACCCTCAGCAGCAAGCAGCAAGGCAGGAGCCAAGGCAGAGGAGAGAATGAGCAAGAAAACAGGAAAATAACTTCCTGGGTTGCTGTGTGGCTGGGTCAGAGGCTGTTCCAGGAGCAGATCAGAGGAGCCTGTCACTGTCACTGTCACTGTCCCTGTCCCCATCCTCACACTCACTGCTCCAGCACACCCACACACCCCCAGCCCTGAGCTCAGAGCTCTCCCAGGACTCCTTTGTGCCAGAAACAAGAAGGGCCTCACTGAGATTTTTTTTCCTTTCTTTTTTTTTTTTTTTCTTTTTTTTTTTTTTTTTTTTTTCGTTCATTTGCTGCTCAGAAAATTGAGACACATTCCAGGCTTGTTTTACTGTTCCCACAATGACAAATTGCACGTTAGTGTCTGGAAGGCTGCATTTTGTACAGTTCTGTTTCACACAGACAACCTGTTTGAAAAGCTGTCAAAATGCATCAATAACTTCCCATTATCTCCCCTGCAGGAAGTATCAAGGTACTCAGAGAAGTCAGCATCTTAATATACAATAACTTTCAGGTGAGTTAAGGGAAAAAAGTGGCTATTAAGACACCATATTTGTGGCATAAACCTGTAACAATTCAGCAGAAAGCTTTGGCACAAAGCAGAATTTAACCTGCAGCTTTTAGCACATCACTTAAAAATTCATCTAGCTCAATTTCACTAACTAAGCAACTTTTATCATCAATTCTGGCAAATTCAGTTCCCCCAAACATGAGAACTCCAATCTGGGCACATCCCAACTTGTATTTAAGGGAGCATCTCAACCAAAGATTTACTTTTAGAGTCAATAAAACCATTGTATTAATCCAATTTCACAAATGCAGACAATTATTTACTCTAGGGAAAAATGTTTTTCCAGCCTAATGGTGAACTAAATAAGCCTCAATCTCAATTGCTCATGATCAAAAATATTTAGCCCTACTAGCTAGTTAGCAATATTTACTTGCCATGTCAGGAGAGCATATCATGAGGTGGCTAAAACTCATTAGATGGGCTTTTTTACAGTCAAAGTCACCAGGTATCAGAGTAGTCTCCATATTTTCATGGCTTTGAGCCCAAAAAGATGTGCATGTGCAGTGGTCAATGGACTTTAAATATTTCTTAATGACTGTCCCATGAATATTCTGACTGTGCTTGGACAAGTGGAAACCTCCTGAATTTCAGTGCTGTCATGGATTAACTTGTGATTTGCAGCACTATCACCACCACCACTGGGGGATTTCCCCAGCACAAAATGCAATAATTTCTGGAAAGCACCTAAAAGGTAGAAATCAGTGGGTTTTGTCATGATTAAGCCTTGCAGATTTTACTGTCAGGGTGTTTTCCATCAGCCCTCCAAAATGCATTTGCATTCTTCCATGCTGAGCTTGTGCTCCCTCAGAAAGTAAAGAAGTGGCACCACTCAAAATGGTTTGTTCAGGCAATTTTGTAAGTTCATCACAGAAGTTTCCTGGTACTGCAGATTAGTAGCAGTAAAACAATGAATCTCCAGGGAACTTCTCCTGTCTAAAGCAAACTGATTCTGGGTTTTTTCAAGTAAGTTTCCTGATCAGAGTAACTGAAGGCTCCAAAGTGCATCAAGGAATTATCTCTTTTTCTTTTGCCCCCATTAACAATTATTTCTATTTTCCCCCAATTTATCCCTGTGATATAGAACCAAAATTCTCAATTACACTCTGGAAGTACAAAGGAAAGGAAGATACTGCTGCTGGTTTTATCATTTGCATACTGAAGAGTAAGTCTCAAAACCCAGTGAAAATATTCTGCTTTGTACTACAGATTTCCTGCAAGGATCCAGTGTCTTTTTCCAGATTAACTGATTAATATTCTGCTGGGAATGCATCACAGTGATATCCAGGCAGGAAGAAGTGGAAGAGCAGCAGCCATGTCTCTGCTTTAGTGCACCAGTGCTTTCAGCCATTGAATGTCTGAGATTTACAGAGCCCTCTACTGACACAAGGAATGTGTTCAGTCCTTTCTTAGGGCAGGAGGGAAATGGCAGAGCAGTAACCTTAGGAAAAAGCCCAGAACATCTCTTTGGAAGGCAGAAGATCTCAGAGCTACAGCAAGGGCTCACTTTGGTTCTTTTGTAAAAGCTATCAGCCATCAGCCAGTAGAGTTTGGTAAATGTATGACTGCAAGATTTTATTGCCACCAGAAATTCCAGTCCCCTCAGCTGATTAATCGTGCCTGGCAATTTATAGATGCACATAGAGGAAGTTTGCTGCTCCCATTTTTTATGCCAGATGCAGTTTGTCTCTCACCAAGCAGCAGGGGAACTGCCCATCCAATACCTCTCACCAGGCAGGTCTTCCATTATGCAGAGCACTCCTCTGGGACATGATGCTCCTTGTAACCCTGAAAGAAACAAATGCTGAATAGATTATATTATGAGCTGAATTTTGGTGCTACTTCAGATGAGCTGATAACCCTGAAAGAATGTATTTGCTGGATTAATTTCCTGTAGGGTTTGTGGGCTGCTCCTGACTGCAATATTCCTGGTGCAATACAACTGGACATGACATTATCACCACGAGCTGCCTGTGGGACCCCAGACCTCCCTGCCCCTCTGTGTGTGACTGGGAATGCAAACACTCCTGCTTTTATTTCAATGCATCTTCTAACAAACATTTAAAATGTAGAAATTCAGCACTACCCAGAGATACATCAAGCTGTCTTCTTCTATTTAACTGAGCAAAATGCTCCTTCCATTGCAAGGATTTAAGCCAGGAAAGCATCATTCTTCATTAAATTTCAAGTCCTGGGTTATATAGTCACTGTGTGACCTTGCAAACACACATTTTGCACTTGCCAGTCACACCCCAAAGTTTTGCCCCTGTGATGAATGGCACACTTGATTCATAACCTGAGCCAGCTCATTAAACCAGCCCAAAGCTAAACATTTGCAACAGCCTAATCAAACAGCTATAAATTCCACCTGCCCCTAATTGTGGGTGTAAATCTGGAGCACCAGGCTCTGGAGGCAGCTCAGAGGAAACTCCAGTGGAAACAGCCCAGAGTAAAACTGGCAATTGCCACTCTCACAGAATCCCTGATCCCACCAGGAAACACAACAGTTCTGCCCTGAACATTTTATTCACTTCCTCTGTTTAGGCTGCTTCATAACTGCTTATATCTAGTGTCAACATGGCTTTATTAAGGTTTTATTTGTTTCATGATTTTTGTTTTCACATTTTATTTTTCAGGGACACTGGTGCATGGTTTTACAGAACTGAGCAGGCTGGTCTCAGAACTATGCCCACCATTCTTTACCCTTTATTTTTTTCTCCCACCAAAACTCAAAAACATTTTCTTTTCTGTTTTCAACATATATTTAAAGGCAAGATAAATAAGTACATATAAAGTAAAAATACATGACTATTTTTTTTAAACAAGGATTTATTAAATTCTTCCAGCAGATAATTACTGTATCTGTCAAGTGATTTGTTTTAGCTGTTGGTATGTGTAGAGACAGAGTTTAATTGATATCTGAATGATAAAAATCAGTACATTTTAGGATTCAAACACAAAAGCAAATGAGGTGTTTATACTGGCTTGTGGAAGGTTGCTGCTATGACACAGCAAACAGGGAAAGTGAATATGGATAAAATAAAGAAAAATTCCTTGGATTGACACCCAATTCAGCTCAGCTTTGTGAGGCACTCAGGGACTGATCTCCAGCACTGCACCAACCCTCCCTGAAGGCATCATGAGTAGTAGGGACCACCCCAAGGGCTGCAGGAGCATCTTTGCTCCAGAACATTGGGAATTCAGCACTGAGGCCACTGAGGGGGTGAGAAATGCACCCCTGTTGCATTTTGGCTATAGGAGCCACAGTGGGAAGGATAATGCAACATAGTTCTTCGTGTTATGGAGAAGCAGAAGAGAGAGTTTTATTTAAATAAACACTGCACTTATATATAGGGTAGTTGGTGCAATACAAAATAGAAAAAGCTCATTGGTCCAAGAAGGCAACACCTCTTTGAAAACATGCTTTCTGCAAAACATCACGTCTCTTGCAGGTGTTTAATCATTGTTATAATTTCTTGTCCTTGAGCAGCCTGAGAAACCCAAGACTTCAAGGCTGCTTTTGCCCTTGTTCCCAGCAGTATCCAACAACACATCCCAGAGCCAGGGACAGCTCAGCTGCCCTGCCTTGCCCCAGCCCTGGCTCCCCTTCTCCCACGACTGGCCTTGCTCCAGACATCAGAGGAGTCACCAGAGGACAGTCAAGACACTGCTGTTGTTCATCCCTTTCTTCCCAAAAATAGGAACTAACCCAGCAGTTAAAATCTACAAGTCACCATCTTACCTCTATTAGAGATTAAAGAAGATTTTGGCTATTGAGAGAGCACTGAAAAAACCCCCGAGATATCGAGAAGAAAACAAATTAAGTTAAAAATAAAGACTATTAAATTAATAACCCTAAGTAAAAATGAACAGCTCCACTGCTGTTATTAATAGGATGGAGTAATGAGTAATGTTCTCAAAAGATTAAATAATCTCAGGTCTGTAAACTAATGACACTAGTGGGCATTTCAATGTTGAACCACCATAACTTCCCAGGGCCATGGAAAAAATGTAGCAAGAGCAGTTTACTTTAAATTCTGAAATAAACCTTTAAAGAGATCTTATTCCCTGATACACATCTTCTGATGGGAAAAAATAAAAACCCAGAGGGAAAAAAATAAACCAGCTCAAAGGCATTCATAGTTGACAGTAAGAAGAAACTAAAGCAGAACAAACTGTTATTCACAGCACTCTGATGTTCTTGCAGGAAATGGATGAGTCCTATTAAACCAGAACATCAGCATCAAAGGACACAAGCAGAGGTGGTAAGAGGAGCACAGAAGAAAGCAATGCATCTCCAAAGGATTCCTGCCAAGGAGGTGCAGCTGTCTCCATGCTCTCACTTCCCAAGATTGAATAAAATACGTGGAAGTCATTATTTTGCAAAGAGTGATAAGGTAATTAGGTGATTCTATCATACAATGCTGCTTCTTACAGCACTGAAAATTAGAAATGTCCCAATCCTACAGCTGAGGAGACAGGCAGAAAGACAGAAATTCATGGGAAGATGGAGTACTGGCATTTTCATTCAGAGCTCATAAAACCTTCTTTCTTTCCTCTTAGTTCCTGTTTTCTCTCTTAGACAAACAAGGTGAAACTGTGTGGAGGACTTGCCTCACCCTGTGCTCCTCAAGCAGCTGAGACTCCCATCAGCTGCTGGAAATCCCTGACCCTTGTAGGCAAACACACAACCAGAGAGCCAAGGGCAGAACTGCAGCTACCTGACCCAGATCATCACACACATCTCAACCAGGGAGTGGAAAGTGGAGAAAAAAACCACAAAAAACCCCAAACAAACAAATAAACAACAAAACCACAACAATTTCAGCTGGTCAAAATGAGCAATAAAATTGATGGGTTAAATTTTAAAAAAACTAAACAAAACTATTTTCACCACCACAGTTGTTTCTTTCACATATTATTTTCCATACAGTGCACACACAACCATGAAAAGCTCCCTGGCTAATTAAGATGCTGTGTTTCCTCTGTCTGACTAACGAGGACCTGACCTGAACATATTTCAGAGGTTTGCACTGGAGGGAAAGCCCAGCTCACTCCCACGCCTGCAAATCAAGCTGTGCTGGCTCAGAGTGGTGAAAGGCAGAGTTCACATGTCCAGCCCAGGACAGCAGGCAGAGGTAGGCAGAAGCCACTTCCTACTTTTACAAAGCTCTGTCACCTTGAGAAGTGTCAACATTCTCTAAAATACAGCTGAACAGAGAGAGGAATGAGATGCTGCCTTAAAACATCAATCCCAGAACAATTGCAGTAGTTAAAACATTGCATCCATTCAAACA
The DNA here is from genome assembly GCF_029582105.1 of Oenanthe melanoleuca. Lineage (NCBI taxonomy): Eukaryota > Metazoa > Chordata > Aves > Passeriformes > Muscicapidae > Oenanthe > Oenanthe melanoleuca. Next base: position 19,196,549 of record NC_079345.1, on the reverse strand, counting down.
ACCACCACCCTGTTTCCTTTGCTGCCCTGGGGTGAGGGATGAGGAAATGAAGCCATGGGCAATGTTTGTTTTGAGCATCCAGAGCATCCCCAGCTGACCAGCCCTGGCTCTGCTCAGCTGTCCCCAGATGTCACCTGTCCTTGGAGCACCAGGCTGAGCTTCAAGGGACAGAAAATCCTAACTCATAGCTGCATGTCCTTCTGCACAGACTGACAAAAGGCCCTCCTTGCCCTGGCACCAGCACCCTGGCCATCTCCTTGGCAGTACAAATTTACAGTGCAAACCCACAGCCATTCATATCTTATGCTTGGCTTTAGCACCCTGCCTTTGGCTGACCACATCAGTACCCAGCAGAACTTGTATATCCAGGTAAGAGGACCATAAAACATCCTGCTGCTGTAAGTCCCAGCTGGAGCCAGGGATCCCGAACATGGTTATTTTTCTGTCTGCAATGTACTAAGGTTTTCAGAATTACAGTGTTTGTAGTATGGACCAAACTCTAAGAGAGGGCAAGTATGCACAAGCCTGCTGTTTTCACAGCTGCAGCCAGATAATCAAAAAGAACTGGGCAAATAGACATGCAAAATGAACAGGCCTCTGGATGCTGTGAAATCAATCCACAGGCTTTGCAAGGAATTTTCTTTTGGCTTATTCCCAAGTAGAGGTCTCAGTGTCACTGCCCTGGGGCTGGGTACCTGTCCCTGTTTTTGCACAAGGTGGTTTCAGCCCCTCCAGCATCATCCTTGCCTGCACAAGGCTGAGGCTGCACCTCCCTGCTGACTGTGAGGATCACACACCCATTCCAGGGGGCATCCTGCATCCCTGGCTGCAGGGGATGCTGGCCTGGACCCTCCTGCACACGTGAGCACTGCTCAGCCCTCTGCCACAAATAACAACCGAGTGGGACCAGCCAGCGCACTCAGCAGAAAAACCCCAGGGAAAGGGAGCACACCCACAAAACAAAGAAAGGGCTCCAGGACAAGGCCCTGCTATGGGCTCCAGAGAGCACCAGGCAGAACTGGCTCCCTTCTCTGGAAATATCCTTTTTCCTCACACAGGTTGCCTTTGAAATCTCAAAAGCAACAGAGAGCACAGAACAGGAACAGCCCTTGGGGCTGAGGTGGGGGGAGAGAAGGGGTCAGGACATCCAGGAACAGCAAAGAAAGAGCAGTTACTTTCCTCTGAGCTTGAAATGCTTTTGATATTTTGCTTTTGGTAGGTTTTGCATATCCCCTCCACTGGGCAGAGTGAAGTGATGAACTGCATTTAAACACAAAGCCATTTTCCTCCCTGATGCACAGCCCTTTGCCTTGGAATTCACCAGCACCACTTCCTCTGCTTTGGAAATGCAATCCCATCCAGGCAGTTTGGAGCTCTCAGTACAAGGAGGTGTTGCTGACTGTACTCAGGCCAATGCTCTCCATTTCACACCATTTCACAGTTCCAGCCAGCACAGGCAGTCTTGAACAGCACAAGGAGCAGAGAACAGCCTCCTAAGGCAGCTCTGAAAAACAACCTTCATCTTTTCTACTCTACAGTCTGGGAAATCTGCCTACACAGAACCTGATGGACCCACTCCAAACCCATGGAAGAGCTGAACAGATCACTGGCATCCAGAGCAGGGACAAGGCAAGGTCAGGATGTATTGATGGCTCCTGTTCAAAGAGATGCTCACATAAGGCAGCACTCTTAAATTAGAGAGTCTGTGGGAGCCTGGGGCCCTTAGTCCCCTTCAAATGCATTTCCTAGCAGGGCAGTGGTAAATCTCAGGTCCTGGGGATGGGAATTATGAATGATTGCCCACAAGCTGTCCAGGGTGCTTGAGCAGGTACTTAAGCACTGAATTGTGGTGTGAGTTATGTCCAGGGCTCCAGCTCTCCTGTCCATGGACTGCTGCCCTGGCCAGAAGGTGTCATGTTTATTGAGCACACGCAGTCTGTCCAAAATGCCCTGGATATGTCACTGCTAATCCATCTTCCCAAGTGGTCTAAAGGAGCCCAGGCCTTGAGAGAACTAGATTTGATCAAGCCAGACACAATTTGGTGTCCAAAGTCCCAGATCCTACATGATGGATCTCAGATCTCACCACACCAGGATTCCAGGCAGAGAAAAAGAAATGGGTGAGGAAATTGAGCCAGTGGGCAGCCCTGGGGTCCAGCCCAGCAGAACCACCACAGAGAGAGCTGTAGCCAGCTCAGGTCAAAGGGTGATTGAAAATGAGGGTCAGGGTTTGGGGACCTGGATCCAGCACAGGAAGGACAGTTTAGCTGCAAAAGCTCTGCTGGTGCTGTGTAAGAAACCTGCCACCTGCAAGGCTGTGTCTGTGTGAGAACACACCCCAGAGGGCAATGGCAAGACCTGGCCTCTCTAACATGCATTTTCTGGACTGCTGCTGTCTGGTTCAGCTCTTCCTCCCTTTTGAAGCCACAAAAATCCTCCTCTCTCTCTCATTTTATTCTCCTTCCTTCCTCCCACAAATGTCTGCCACAGATTCTTTCCAGCTGTTACCATTTTTTTCTGGAAAGATCAGGAGGTCCATCCACAAACTCATCTCCAGGGAAGAGAAACTTGCTTTTCTATTTTCTTGCACTGAACATATTTTTCCACTTTGTCTGGGGACTTCCAGGCAGGCAGTCATACAGGTCCAGAATATTCCCAGAGGCAGCTGAAATCAATGGGGCAGCAGCCAGGTCTCCCTCAGCAGATTTCCATGCCAGCAGTACTGAGCACACACCATGCCTGCCTGGCCTGCTAATGACCACTTAACTCCACACCCTCCTGGGTTTGCCCTGAGTTTTGCTGTTGTTTTCCCCTCTGCTGAGCTGATTCTCCCTGCTGGATTTTGGGGATACCCCCTGCCTGCCAGGCTCAGCCCCCTGCAGGTCTCACACAAACCCAGCAGCTCCAGATCAATGGCTGAGAGCAGATTTTCCTGTGAAAGCAATATGGATTCTTTCTTGCAATGGATTTGCCCATCAGTTTGTGCTGGGCTGCTGAGTAAAACACAGCAAGCTGGTTTCTCCTCCTGCCATGGTGTGCAGATTGATCTGTCCCAAGGTATCAGGTGGTGCTATGGAGGCTAAAAATTTTCTGTCACTTCAAGGTTTTAAGTGTTGGGGTTTTTTAGTGTTTAGTGTTGTTATATTTTCCTCTACCCTTAGTGAATATAAAAGAAATAGAAGAGGTAAAAGAGCCAAACAGTTTAGAAGGAACCTGCAGGAATGTGCATGACTACAGAGCCAGCAAGTCCAGAGAAGAGTCACTTCAGCCCTATCACTTCTACAGTTGCTTAAAATTGCAAACATGCTGCTTAAATTTGCTGAATTCAATATTTTGCTTTCTCTTCCTGAAATGAGAAAATACAGGTGTCAGCAAAGACAACCTGAGGCCCAGAATGCACTGTATACAAAACTACTCTACCTGGAAGTGCTCTGATCAGGACTTTCTCCTGTAAGACTCCTAAATTAGACAGGGAGACTGACTCCAAACCAGGACACAGTTTAATTTCCTGACACTGGGCCAGCTGACCTTCCCTCAGCCCTTGCTTGGCCAGCCAATGGTTTTTTGGCATCAAAAGAGACTAAACTGTGTCTAGTCACTTTTTATTTTCTCACTTGCACACTGTGCTTGGCCATTGAAGGACAGAACAACACACAGACCTGATGCCACAAAATTCCCCAGGATATTCCCCCTTTTCAAGTGGAGAACTGCAGTGAACAGCAATGAGGTTCTTATAGAAAAAAAATCCTCCTTTCCTGTAAAGTACACAAAATCAGAAAGGACTTTTTTTTTCTTCTCTGAAAATTATTTATAAGAATAGATTTACAAGAACAAACCCAAGTTTGCTCTAGAATGGAATATTTCAAGCCACATTCAAGGTACTATTCTCTATAACTTAATAATTTTAGTGCATTCAGCACTCTCTTTGAAACCAAAATAAAGAAAAAGCATATGAAATATGCTTAGAACTACTTGTATTTCCCTTATTAACAGCATATTTTCCATGCCTTATTTATCCTTTCTCCTGGCATATCTGCTGCAGGCTTTGAATCAAAGTAAATCTATATTCTTTTTATTGCCAATTTTGACTGGATCCCTGATAATAAACCATTAAAATGACAAGCAAGTATATAAAACAAATGGAATCATTGATGCCTGTGTATCACAGTTCTTGACTATAATAAGCACATCTCTCCTCTTTCTCTCTTGTCTTACATCTGAACAGGACTTTTCATTTTTTTAACACAAGTCATAATTCAAAATTATCCTACTTAGGCATCAAATCACATCTACAGCTGACTCTTTTTGGAATTTCATACTACATTTTGCACAAAATTAAGTGAAGGCAGAACTGGTGCTCCTTTGGGTAAATGCTCATTCCATTTCTCTGTTCCTAGACTATTTTGAGTTACTCTAAGCTTAATGAAATTTAACGCTGAAATATTTCCTGTAAGAAATTAAGTGTCCAGCAAAACTGTCAGTTTTCAATATGAATTATTGCTCAGTGCTAGGGGAAGCTTCTGCATGGACCTGTGTTCCCTGGAGTCTGTGCAGGCTTTATCTCAGCCCTGTCACCTCTCCAGCTGCCACAACCAGCTTTGCTTTTCCAAATTTTGATCACATTATTGAGGTCGTCACATAAAAATCTCTAGCATCAAGCCAAGAGAAACGTTCAGTTCTTTTTATTGAGCATTACCTGTCAAGCTGACAGTACCAGCCCTGCCAGAGTAGAACGTGACCTCAACACCTTCCCAAGCATCTCCCAGCTTTCCAGCCACTTTAATTTTACTGTAAGAGAGACTGGAACCTGAAGAGACCAAAATGCAAATCTTGAGCCAATACAGGATGCAGAAATCACCACTTTTGGAGAGCAGTCCTTGGGAGCCTTCCCTAACATGGCACTTGTCTTCAATCCCAGGGGAAATGAGGCCTTTCCACAGAATTGCACCCATTGCTGATCTCAGGTATCCTAGGTTACAATGTAAAGATGTGCCCAAAAATTTGTATTCTGTCACCATCTGCTGAAACCAGGTGGGGCAGTGATTCTTATCTCTGTGGGAGATATCCTCTGCTAATGGGCCAACTGTTAAAAACCAGATGGGGCAATGTTCTTTATCTTTCCCACGACCCACCCTTCCTCCAAGAACATACCTTCTGTTAATGGATCATTGAGTCCCATTTGCATGACTGATAAAATTACATCATCCCATTGGGAGATGCTTCACCCAGGGGGAGGTGCTAAGCCTTTCCTGCCTAGATAAAAACTGAGATTTGGAACACCAAGGCTGCCCTTACCCACTGGTTTCCAGAGGACAAGAGCTACCAGGATCACTGCTTTGAGAAGATCACTTCCTTCAGACTGCTATCACCACACTAACTAGCGGGGTGTCAGGTTGTATTCTGACTCTGACAGTGGTTTTTCTTTTGTACTATTGCATGTATTTTATTTTTCTCTTTTCTTTTCCTATTAAATTGTATTTCTGACTTGGAGTCTCTCACAGGTTTTGCTTTCAAAACCATTACATCAGGGTGTTGCACTGGTCCAGGCCAGGCCACTGCAGCCATCTTAGCAGGCTGTGCCTTTGGGGACTGCTCTTAGAAACACCTCATGGACTCATTCCAGCTAGGGAAGAAAAAGATTTATTTTTAAAAAATAATAGGAAAAAACCTACAAAGGAATTCATGAACTAAATTAGAAACTAAATTATTTTCCTTTGAAAGTTCTTGAAGTGTCATCCCTTGTACTGCTCAAGGATTTTGCACTGAATTCTCAGCATCATAAAGGAACTCATCCCAAGGAGCTTCTCATCAGCTGGGAGATCTCAAACCTGGAGCAGTGAAGGGATATGGGATATACACACCCAGTTTAAAATTTGCACCCCTAGCATTCATGTGCTGCCTTTGTTTCTCCTAGAGCAAAATCCCCGAAGTTAAACAAGATTCCTGATTTCTGACATTTCTCTGCAGTGTGATCATATTTGTAGAACTTTCTGGTAAGAACCCAGAGCTTGCAGAATTGTTTTAAATTTGCTATTGCTTCCAATCCTCACTTACAGTCCTGTAAACATTCATCCTTTCTGCTGGTCATTTAGCAGCCATCATATTTATACTTCTTAACAAAACAAACCAAGCCACTCACCCAGGCTGAGCTCAGACTGCCTCAGCCCAAGGTGCTCCCCTTTGACACTTCCTGCTCCTATTGCTCCTCCAAAGACACAGAACTTGGTGATAACTGCACCAAAGCTGCCTCAGCAGTTCCTTCCCACTCCCCAAACTCCAGTCAGGGCTTGGGAGGGCAGCAGCCCCAAGTCTGGCACTGGCTTGGGGGTTCCCAAGTGATCATTTTGATTTTAAAACACAAGTTTTGCTTTTAGCTATATGAATTACCAAACCTTGACAGATGTGTAATTATACAGAGGTAGAATTAGGAAACATTTCAACAGCTCAAAGGCACCTAAAAATGGCTCTGTCTTTACCTCATCACATTTCAGTGGGAACTGGACAAGTCCAAGAGCCCTGCTGGAAAAAAGCCCAATGTCTCCAGCTGTGGACCTCTGGAATAGGCTAACCAGTCTGAAAACATGACACAGAAATTTTAACTATCTATGCTTTAAAAAAAATTATAAAGATTATTTGATGCCAAAAACTTATCACATTTAAGAAGTGAATTAAAACATCCTGTTCAGAGTTCTACAAGACACTAATTTATTACTCCTACCAAATGAAGTCTCTTTGAGATTATTCCTGCTGTCCCTAAATCCAAAGAAAAGACACCGTCCAACCCAACTTCTGGCCTAAACATTACAGAGAAATTAGGTTATGCATGTTCTTGCCCCTTGAAAATATAGATTCTCTTTCACTTACAAGCTTTGAAGTAAAGTTTACCTTCCTGTGGGAAAGTCTTGTCAGCATTACCAAAGCTTATTTCAGAGAGCAGTCCTATTTTATAATTCTTAAAATGATTCTCATTCTTTATTCTTAGAAATCATTCTTAAAATTCATCATTCTTAAAAATCATCATTCTTAAAAATGCTAAGTTTAGAGACATATATCCACTTTCCAGCTGCCAACAAGCCTTGGGCACCATGGAGGTACATTTAGGGTTAAGTGAAGACCTCGAAGATGGTGGAGACAACAGCCTGATAACAACATTTGAAATGCTCAGGATTTTTTAACCAGATATGTTTTTAACAATAAGTTTTAAATTCCCTTAAACTGGGATGTCCTTTGCCTCAGCTGCTCTTTTGCTTTGTGAACTTTTGGAACTCACATCCTCCAGCTCTTCTCCACTGCCACAGAAACGAACACGAAGAAATGTGAAATGTGAGACAAGCTCAGAGTGCAGAGCACTGCAGCAGATGGTTACAAAGAGACAGCAAAGCTTACATGAAAAGGAATTTAGAAGCAGAGAAAAAAGGTTCACTGCTGCTTCCATTCAAGGGGAAATGAGGGTTCCCCCCTCTCTTGAGCATGCTGAGATCAATGCTCAGTTTGTTGGGACTCACAAAGCGCTGGACGGTGGCCTCGCTCCCTCTGACATGGAACCAGTTTACCGTGAACATCACTCAGAGCTGCTCCCAAGCTTTGTCATTTCACAACTCAAGGTACTGTTTGAGGGGAGTCCCAAATTAATGTGAGCAAGACCTTTAAAGCTTCATGGTTTCCAAAATAAGTGGTTTGTGAAATGGAGGGGGAGGCAGGGGGCACACAAGCAGTGCCAGGGATGGAGTTTATTGTGTCACAGTAATGCAGAATATAGCTGGGATTAGATTGCTGCTGCCTACACAAGCATGATAGCACCTGAAAATTCTCTCCACGAAGGCCATTTTGTTTTCTTGTGCATTTTATCACTTTCAGAGGTTTCAGTCTGGTTTCCTTCAGGAGGAAAGCTGGCCTGCCTGAGCTGCCTTTGAAATGCACACATGGGAATTTATTCCCATTTCAGACCTGCTGATCCCAACAAGCTTACCAACAGCAAGCCCCATGTCCTGCATGTCCTAAGCTCCTCTCCAGGTGCTTTCAGCTGCTTCCCAAGCCCCTTGTTTGCCTGGATGATAACTCATCCACCCACTGCCTCCCAAAGCAAGCATGGATTGAGTTCTGCTGGATTTTCCCCCTGAAGGAGCTTTAACACAAGTCTTTCACCCTGAGCTGAGGATTTTCACCAAACTTGGGGGAACTCTGTATTTCTGAAGGCTCTACATTACTTTCAGCTTCAGTGAAAACTGGCCCTGGCTTGAAAAGTAATTAGCAGTTACATAAAATTAAAACCAAACAAACCACACACCCCCAAAAGGAAAAAATACCAAATACAAGTTTCAAAAACCTTCAGCTTGCTGGGTCTCAGTCTGAATGAGAAGGAGGTGAGGGTGCCTCTGATTCCATTACACAGGGGATTTGAAACCCACACAAGTGATTTAGGAGCCTTTTGTAAAAGGCATTGAGTGTGACAGGCTGGAAAGGACAAGCCCAGTCTTCCCAGTGAAGGAAGCTCAGGAGATATTTGGATCTGGAGGGCAAGACATCATTGTTAAGAACATGAGGAGGATGACAGAAACTGGAAATTATGCACACATGGATGGAAAAAACAGCTTTGTCCTACCTAAATGTAAGGCTGAAACCATATTTGAGCTTTTACTTTTTATTTATTTCAACATTCTAGTTATGAATGCAGTAATATAAAAAGCAATTCAGCCTTAATTATAGTGGTTTAGCTGAGTTGCTATAATTTTCCTGTCCCTTAATTCTCCCCATGTTTATAACTATCAAAGAGCTTAGGCTCTGGTAAATTTTTTATTCTTCATAATTGCCAAGCCTGAGCAGAGCAATAAGAGCTCCACGCTTAGCATTTCCTCATGTAATCTAAAGTCACACTGTGCCAAATATAAGGCACTTGAAGAAAGTCCCTGTGGGTAGCAATATATCTGCTTTAACTCATGGCACACGAGGTGTGTGATGTGGATTTTGGAGTCACCCACACACATATTCATGCCCAGCCTGCCCCAGCCAGGCACCCTCCCAACGCTGCTGCTGCAGCACAAACAGCTCCTGTCTTTATCCTCTTGTTACCCCTTTGTTCTCTTATTCTCCACTTCTGCTTTACTGGAGCAATTCCAAGAAAACCTAAGGAATTCCTACATGTCCCCAGGAACAGCTTCCCATATCTGGGAAAGGGAAGAGTGGCAGTGCCAGGAGGGGGAGAGGATCTGATCCTTCACTCAGCAGCTTTCTCCTCCCAGAAAAAGGGTGATGTTCCACCACACTCTCACAGTCTACACAGGAGAACAATCCATTTGTTTCAGCAATTAAACATCCTAATTGTGGTAGCAGCAGCCTGCAGATTTTACTTTAAACAGACAAACAATTGAAGAAATGCATTTCTTTAAAAATCTTTGTGCTTTGCCTAAGGTTTGGGGGAAACCTTAGGCGATGCACAAAAATACGGGAGAGATTGAGGAAATTCCTTCAGGTGTTGCAAGCTCCCAAATTAAAGGAAAAATAAAAAGTCCCTAAGTGCATTTGAAAGATGGCTATTTCCTCTAAATTCCCATTTGAACACATAAAATGTGGCCACTGGTGATGCAAAGGAACTTGACTACAAATCCAGTCCTAGGTTTTGTGAGCAGCCCAGCTCCCACAGAGCACGAGAAGGTAGGTCCATGTGGGATCTGCAGATCCCTGTGGGATCCCTGGAGCCCTAGCAGAACCCACCATCCAAATAGTTCCATCCTCAGGAAAAACCCCTGGCCATTTGAATTTCCCTCCTTTCCTGTCTAACTTTAATTTTTGAAAGGTTTTGCCCAGAGCTCTTTGCTGTACTCTATTGTTTTACACGACCAGAGCTGTCCCCCTTCAGAGGAGACTCCCTGAGCCTGCCCAAGCTGCTTTTCCCTGGAAGATCCTCACCCCACATCCCCAAAAACAAGCCCTCCATACACAGCTGGCTGGAAAGCACAGACTCCAAGGCCAGTATCCAAAGGTTTCCTCAGCAGGGCCTGAATCCCCAACAAACAGCTTGTCACAGCTTCAGTTTACAGAGTTTATAATTGTTTTGGGAGGTGCATTACAAAGTAATCAAAATTATAACAATACTAAAAAATTGCAGCAGGTTGTGTGGCAATATTAAACAGCTTGGTCCTATTCTCACTGGGAAATGGGAAATTTGGCAAAGATGGAATTAACATTTCTAATGTTGCGAAGGGGGATTAATAAGATGATAAATATTGGGGGTGGGAATCAAGAAATAACCTGATGGACAGCAGGTATTCTGCCACTGTCTGGAGGCTGAGGAGGGAAGGAGGATTTTGTTTGTGGAGTCTCAGCAGGGAGCAGAGCTCGCCTGGGAGGTTCACACCAGCAAGGCAGTGACATGGAGTGCAAGTGGCACAAGGTGTGGGCAGGCAGAGTCCTCACAGCTGGCCCACAGCAGGAGCTGTGAGACCCCTCTGGGGGATTCTGTGCAGGTGAGGTGCTGCAGGAGGGACACAGGGCTGGGATCCACCTGCACCCACCTGGTCACCCAAAACCACACGAGAGGTGAGTGGATGCTCCCAGCAATCTCAAAGCCAGCCACTCACCCAAATGTTAATTACCCCGAGGTACAGCACAAATGGGACAGGCTTTGTTTCTTTTCACTTCAAAGCAGAGTTATTTCCAGGCAGTGTTGCCATCGTGCTTGATTTAGACTTTGTAACATCCTGGAAACCCTGACATGACGTGAATGATGGCTCTTAAAACACATCCCAAAGCTGCCTCTGAGTCCTTCCACTAACTGTAAGAAATTGAGAAGAGGAAAAGGGAAACAGGCAGGGCATGGTTTGCTTTCTTATCAACTATTTTATCATAATTTTTTAATGTGTTTTTTTTAAAAAGGAGGCTGCAAAAATAGCCCTGCATCACAACTAAATATTTGCAGTTAACACATGCAGCTCTGGGTAACATATTAATGCCACCCCTAAACAACCAGCATAACTTTCAGAAACTTGCATCTGTTCCTGAACAGAATCAGCATCTTCCCAGCCTGGGTCATATAGGATTAATGCAATCTACAGCCAAGGCTGAATATATCAGGGAGCTTCACATCACAAAGGTCAGGTGTTGCTGTGAAGAAGCTGCAGCCCTAGCACAGCTCTTGCTGGAATTTCCACCCAGCTCCTGAAGGAGCTTTTCCCATTCTCTCCGAGCTCCCTCCCCCATCACCTGTGTTAGGAAGGTGGAGGCAGCTCAGAACCAGGAGCAGGGAAGGCAAACAGAAGCTACAGGGGTGTATTTACAACCCTTGGTGTGATGTGAGGTCTGAAAACGCTGCCATCAGTGCAGCAAAGTTACAGGAATTTTCATTTCATGGTATATTAGGCTACAGCTGAACACTGAACATCTGTGGGGCCAAATCCTGTTGTCACAAACATTATACTGCTCTGAGCAAAGCTGGGGGGCAAGGAAGGCAGAAAGGGTGCTGTGCTCTCTTCAAGTCACCTACAAACATTCCATTCCTACAGTACTCCACTGCAAACTGACAAATCCAGCTCCATGGGCACTGGTATTTTATTAACCTTTTAAATTATCTAAATGTTTGCAAAAATTGTTGTCATTTTGCCACGATTCCTTTTCCACTTGAGCTTCGTAATGCAGAAGTGGCAAGAAGTGGGAAGAAAGGTTACAAAAGCCAACCAATCCCATTCTGGAGTACAATTAACAGAGTACTTCAGTTTCACAGGGCAGTTCTGCCTTAGTAAACATAATGATAGCTTTACTCCAGGTATAAATGAGAGGGCGTGCATTTACATTGCTAACACACCTTGACAAAGGTTCCAAGATCAAAGACAAGCTGTCAGCATAATTGTAAAATAACACTTTCCCCTCATTTTAATTACTTGAAATAGCTTTTCTGTATTATTAATAATGTACTCCACCATTAGAGCAAAACTTGATTAAAGGCACTGCTTTGTGCACAAACACAGGTTTGCATGACATGGGAATCACCTGGAGATGTGCTTGGACCACACTCAGGCATGGGGTGGGATTGTGGGGGTCTCCTGTGCACCAGGAGTTAGACTGGATGGTCCTGGTGGGTCCCTTCCAGCTCAGACAGTCTGTGATTCCATGCTTGGATTGCAAGCACCGAACAAAACTCAGCAAATGTGCTCAGTTCAATCCCAGCCAAATCCAGGCAGTTTGAAGCAAGACTCTGAGAAGTTCCCAGCCCCAAGAGGCAGCTGCTGTGAATCCAGTCTGAAAGCCCTGCCAGGCAAGCAAAGAGAAAAATTTCATGCCCACCAAACCTTTCAGCTGAGAGCAGATCACCCTTCTCACAGGAGAAGGAATAAATTATATTGGGAAGGAATTGTTCCCTGGCAGGGTGGGCAGGGCTGGCACAGGGTGCCCAGAGCAGCTGTGGCTGCCCCTGGATCCCTGGCAGTGCCCAAGGCCAGGCTGGACACTGGGGCTGGAGCAGCCTGGGACAGTGGGAGGTGTCCCTGCCATGGCAGGGCTGGCACTGGGTGGGATTTAGGGTCCCTTCCAGCCCAAACCATTCTGTGAAGAAACTCTGTGATCTCAAGTCTGTTCCAGTGCCCTCTAAGCCTCTCTCCAACACTTCAGTGCATTCTGGAGGAGTCCCCACATCCAGCTGCTTTAGCCACAGCTGGTGATTGGCATCCCCCAAACATCCCATAGCTCATTTTCCCACCTCACAATCTTACACTTCCCACCCAGAAAAGGACACTGCAGAAGCACAGCACTCATGGTCAGGGTCACACAGTCCTGGCTGTGTAAAAATAAATGTACACAGCCCTGGCTGTACAAAAGCAGGTGACACCCTGCTTTTGCACTGCCCAGGCATTGCTAATGTGCCAGTGCAACCAAATAAACACTACAAAATACCCATTGCTGTGATAATTCTCCTCAGTTTGACGTGTCCTTCTCTCCAAGAAAATGCCTTGCATTTGAGGTTGGACGGATTAAGTGATTTAATGGGTTTTTGCATCCCAATCTTTCATGACTTCCATTTGATAACTCTGGTCCAGCCTCAACACTCACTGAGCCATTTCTGCAGATGATTAGCTCTCTGGATACATTTAGCATTGTTTGATTGCATTTAATAGAGGAATACTGTAGTACAAGACTAAAAACAAATTAATTCACAATAGATAAACTTTTATGGTCGCGTTTTTTAAAAATTCAACAAAAACTCAATTTGCTTTACATGTGAACAACTTAGATGTTTTTCCAAGAGATGAACAAACTGCAGGCATTTCATAATCCCCAAAGCTGTTACCACAACAGCTCACCAGTGTTAGACTTGTCATTTGTTCCAGAGCACACTCAGCAAGTTACAAACTTCCCTCCTGTTGAGTGTGCTGATTACTGTGGTGATGATGCTGATTTTTTTCCGAGCTGCCCTGTCCTGTGCTGGAAAGGGCTGGCACACTGCAGCCTCTCTGTGGAGAACCATCACCACTCCATCAGAACCATCATCACTCCATCAAGGGCAGAGAGGATGCCCCTGGGGAGGTTGTGGGGTTTCTTCCTAAATAGGGATAGAGCCCATGAGTAACACAAAAAAACCCCAAAACAAAACAAAACAAAACAAAACAAAACAAAACAAAACAAAAATAACTAGAAACAAACAAACAAAACCCAAACCAAACAAAAACAAAAAACAAACAAAAAAACCAAATAAACAAAACAAATACCCCAACCACCTCCCCAAAAAGCCAAACCAAAATCCCCTCCAAAAAAAAAAAGGAAAGTACCAACCAACCAACCCAACCAACCCAACCAACCAACCCAACCAAACCAACCAACCCAACCAACCCAACCAAACTAGCCAAACCAACCAACCAACCCAACCAACCCAACCAACCAACCCAACCAACCAGCCAACCAACCCAACCAACCAACCAAAACAATCAACCAAAACAACCAACCAACCAAAACAACCAACCCAACCAACCAACCAAAACAATCAACCAAAACAACCAACCAACCAACCCAACCAACCCAACCAACCAACCAACCAACCCAGTCAACCCAACCAACCAACCAACCCAACCAAAACAATCAACCAAAACAAACAACCAACCAAACCAACCAAACCAAACAACCAACCAAACAACCAACCCAAACAAACCAACCAACCCAACCAACCAACCAAGCCAACCAACCAAACCAAACCAGCTAATCAGCCAACCAACCAAAATATTAACATTCTATGAGTCTCTGATTTCAGTTGTTGCTACTCAGACACAATTAGGCACTGAACTTGCACTGTTACACTTCACCCAAAACATGAAGTGTCCCATGGCAAAGGTCTTGGCAGTCTCTACAGCACCATGTTATGAGGTGGAAGTGGGAGCAGCTGGATGTGCCTGAGGGGAAAGGTCACCTGGGAATAATGGCACCACCTTCCTTTAAAGAGGATTTGCCTCCACGGGTATTGGCAATCTCTCGTGCTGTCTGCAGACCTGGGAGCTTCCAAACTGAGCCAGAAACTTCCTGCACTGCCCCAGAAAACGCCCCCAGCCCCAGCTCTGGGCCTGCTCCACCTCTCTGCAGCTCAGCCTGGCAGCAAAGGCTGTGCAGTGCCCAGGGTTGCAGCTCCACTTTCCTGTGGACATCTGCAGTCCAAGCAGGACCAGCCTGTTGGGATTGTTGTTTTCTTTAAAAGATTTGAGCAGCTGTTAGATGCTATAAAGTTGTTTATTGTAAAGGCACATCAGTCTCGAAAGACAAAGAGTCCCAAGTGCTCAAGTCCATGTTAAAAGTTTTCAGCATAGAGTCCCAAATAGCAGTAAAGTCCTGATTAGAAGCAGGAGCAGCTCCTGGTGCAAGGTCCTGGGAGGGCTGGAGTTGCAGTCTGGTACAGAGTCTCAGAGGGAGATGCTCCCTGGTTTTTTCTTCTTGTGCTCTTTTCTTCTTGTTCTTCCTCTTCTTCATGTGGTGGTGGTGATGGTGATGATGGTGGAGGAAAAGAGAGCGAGAGAGCTCTCACTCCAATACACTGATTCTTATTTACAAATTACCCAATGAGCTGAAAACACAAATCTGAAGCATTTCTTCTTAACCTATTAGAGTTTTATTTTCTTAGTATGAAAGTTTACATATAATCTACACATATGGCCTATCTGTCCTATCTGAAAAATATAAGCACTATTCTTTCTATATTTTTATTATGTCTAAAACTATGTTTTGGAGCTTTCACTGAAACTTGGTTTTGAGACTTGTTTTCTACACTGGTATCAAGGACTATGTTTTTCAGCTCTCACTGAGACTTGTTTTTAAGACTTGTTTTCTACACTGATGTCTAGGGCTTTTACTTTTTAAGGCACTTAAAACATATTCTTACTTACTAACTTATCTAAAACTTAAACTTACACCTCTGTTTTATGTATGAGTGGCTTAATATACTTCAATCCATCCAAAGGTTTTATTTCAAACCCTCCATTTTGATATCTCTCCGAAGAATTCAGAGAGGCCTCTGTTTTTCAGGCTCCAACACCAGCCTTTGGCTTTCAACACCTGGGAGAGCTCCTAAGGTACCTGTGGCTTGGCCATGGAGGTTCCAGTGTTTGATTTATAGAAAATGGAAAAATATTTCCATTAAAGTCATCCCAGCAGTACACTCAGCCTTCTAAAATACCTTCTAAAACCCCCAAGGTACAGGTACACTGCTGGACACCCTCCCTCCATCCCAGTCCTCTCTGAGGTAACACCCAACTCACTGCACACTTGTGCTTCCCACAAAAACTCCTTCTATCAAGATGAAAAGAGTCTGAGAATCCCAAAAAGCAAAATGCCCCTTCTCTGAGGGGTTAAGATGCCTCTTATGAGAGGAAAATTTGGTATCTGGCAATCTTAGTCTGCTTTAGGAAGCTGGGATTGTATTTATTTCCCACCCATGTGAGGGAGGGAAAAGGGCTCTTCAAAAATAGTTTGTTTCTCAATATGGTCTTTTGCAGACCTTTAACTTTTTTTGTTATTCATTGAATGGAAAACTGAGAGTCACAAATGGAAAAGAGATTTGACTAGCAGTTGCAGCTTCAATTTGTATGAGAAACCTGGAAAGCAGACTTAGTTTGTCTCAGACTCACCTTCCAGTAACAAAATCATGACAGTTACACTCACTGTTCTCTAGTGAAACCATCCTCACACTGGAAATTACAACTGAATTACAAAACAGATTGTCTGATACTCGGGAAAATAAAATTCATAGTCCATTCCACTCCAGCTAATTAATTTTCTTCAAACCACATCCCAGAGTGATCAAATGAGACATGAGCTCTTTCATGAGAAGAAAATCCCACTGGAGTTCCAGAACATCAAATGTAACAAACACCAGCATCTCAACATTTGCATCGGCGTGTTTGAACCCCCGTGTTTGCATTTGTAAGCACCCATTTGCATGTGAGCATTATGTTTTATTAATAGTGATTAATATCAATATTCCAAGGTGGTAGTCTGTGTGAGTTCTGAATCGAGGCAAAACAGGCTCATGCAAGGAGGCAAAAGCAGATTGCTCATGGCTGAGGTCATCAAGAGGAGAGGATACATCTGACCACACTAAAAACAAAGCAAGCACCACGTTCTGCTCACAGCAGCCCCACTGTGAAGCTCTCCAGCACAGCCCTTCTTTTGTCTGCCTGGCCCTGGGAACCCTTTTGCACATTTTCATATAGTTCATATTAAATATGGGAACTTGAGCTTTCCTCATGAGAGCCAGCTCTAGAGCTATTTTCCCTAAATAATGGCCATCTGTTCAGAATGACCTCCCCAAACAACTCGCTTCGTTAACAGCAACTTGGCTGCAGCTAATTCACCAGTGGGGATTGCTCCAGCCAACTTTCCATGGGCCTCTATTGTTATGAAAACCTATTATCAAGCAATTAAATGACAGCAAGAAGGCAATAAAGTACAGCAGTTTTACTTGTAGCATTATCCTGGGTGCTGATGTTAATGAAAGGCTATCACACCCCTGGCTGCAATTCCAGAATTCTGCCATACAGGAGAAAACTCCTGTCAGCAGCTATTTTCAATCCTAATGGTCTGAGCAGTTACAATCCTTGCCTAAGCCCTTCCCCAGTATTTTGCCCCAAGTTGAATTAAGGACAGCTCTGAGGTGATGTGCAAGGGCTGCTGTTGAAGCCAGGTCTAAAGGACACAAGGCTCAGCTTTTCCAAAGCTCAGCCCATGTTTGTCTCCCTGTCACACAGGTGAACCTCTCAATCCTTTCTCCTCTGTGTAAATGAAACAATAAACCAGCCCTCTGAATTCTCGACTCTGAATTTGGCTCAGTAGAAAATAATGAAGTTGAATTGCCCCTAAAGTCCTTTTAGTGCCCCTCTGGCAGGCTGTACTTCTAGCATGACACCTTCCCTTCCCTTCCCTTCCCTTCCCTTCCCTTCCCTTCCCTTCCCTTCCCTTCCCTTCCCTTCCCTTCCCTTCCCTTCCCTTCCCTTCCCTTCCCTTCCCTTCCCTTCCCTTCCCTTCCCTTCCCTTCCCTTCCCTTCCCTTCCCTTCCCTTCCCTTCCCTTCCCTTCCCTTCCCTTCCCTTCCCTTCCCTTCCCTTCCCTTCCCTTCCCTTCCCTTCCCTTCCCTTCCCTTCCCTTCCCTTCCCTTCCCTTCCCTTCCCTTCCCTTCCCTCATTTCTAGAGCTAAACATAAATTTAAATAAACCTCTTTGAGAAATAAGATGCACATAATTACCACAAATACCACCAGGTGTCTAGACCATTTCCCCTTTTCAAATTACTCTGGGTTTGAAATGTATACAATCAGCATTTTGTATTTCTGATATAAAACAGAGCAGTAGGTCTGAAACTAGTTATGGGTTTTTCTCCCCACCATGAAAGAAGTGGACAGATCTATATTGGCATGAGGCAGGACTTTCCTTACTGCTGAGAGGATCCACGTGCAGTCATGCTGCTTGGCATGGGTTCAGCTAATAAGGGTTTCCAGTTTCAGAAGGCAGTGTATTTACCTGCCTGTATGTGCAGTTAGGCTAAAGTGCTGGTTTTCACTGGGACTCATAGCCTCTCCTTTTTGGAATATTTATTTTCTTCCTAAGATGCCATAGGGAAACTTTATGCAACTTACAATGTCACTTCTGCATCAACACTGCACCCAGGTTTCCTTCAGGGAGCTGGCCAAAACAACTGGATGGGAAAGCTCCAAAACAGAAATTACTGCATGAGAGAGAATATGAATGAATTCTTTGTTCATAAGCAATTTTAGATTGTTTTATAATTCAGGTTTTATAATCCTGGCATTAATTTTATGAGGCAGAAGTGTTTCACTCAATCTCATTACAGGAACAACCTGCAAGTACAGTGTCCCAGGAAGGGCCCTTCAGAGGGAGGTGCTTTCCAAACCAAACAAGAAACACAAGATTCAGCTATCTCACCTCTTAGAGAAGATGAAATTGATTTTGTTTCTTGGGAGAAACCACAGCAGCTGCCAAGCAGGATGGACAGTCTTGGTTGTCCCTCCAAAACCACTCCCCTTTGCCATGCAGGGACAGAATCTCTCTTCTTCCCTCTGGGTCCATAATCCAAGCCAGAAATGGGAAGAACTAAGGTGGTACCTTAATCCTCCTCACTATCCTTCACATAAAATATCTTTAACTAGAATTGTACAACAGAAACATCATCTTTAAAAACTGGAATAAAGCACAAGGGAACTTCATAACATATAGGAATGTTCTCTGTGCTCTGAGAAAAAGAAATAGGAAAATAATATATTAATCTAATAACACAGATAGGACTGTTTCTTGGAAGAACATTGATAATAAAGCAGCAGAGGAGAGTTTTGTTCTATAAAATGAGTTGTGCTCACGAGAGAGACCTGAGCATC
Source organism: Oenanthe melanoleuca (assembly GCF_029582105.1). Lineage (NCBI taxonomy): Eukaryota > Metazoa > Chordata > Aves > Passeriformes > Muscicapidae > Oenanthe > Oenanthe melanoleuca. The sequence continues at coordinate 19,177,700 of NC_079345.1, read as the reverse complement.
ACTCATGCTGCTGAAAGAGAACCTGTATTTCCCAGCTCCCTCACAAATGACAATTTCATCTCTCCCAACTCCCTGTTGTCAAGCAAAAGAAATGTTGTGCAGACTTGTATAACAGCCAAACAACTGACATTTACTTTTGGTAGTCCCTCCAAAGTTGTGCACTTTCAAAACCAATATTTTTGACTAATAACCTTTCTATTCCTCATCATAGCATTTGTTTGGATCTCTTTCTGAGTCCTGGCTTATTGCAAATACCTTGCTAGAGTGATTGTGTCCTTGACACCTACAAGGTAACATGGTGAGTCTCCTCTTGGCACCACTGATATCTCCCAGCACAAGGAGAGCAGTGGAACAGAGCTGAGTGTTTCCCAGGAGCTCCCAAGAGAGAGTTCTGCCCTTGAGAGTTATCCCAGTGAGCTCTGCCTGTGTGCCTTGCAAGGCAGCTGGGACAGGTCCCCAAATCCAAACCATGCCCTAAGGGATGTGTCTGAAGCTGCACAAAAGGGGTTTTAACCCTTTGTGCCTTGGCCAGTCAGAGCAAGCAACAACCTGCAGCAGATCTGGATCCTGGGGTTTATTTAAAGGGGACCAGAGATTTTCCCCTCACCCCTCAGTGCTGTGTTTGCTCATCAGCTCTCACCCTCACTGTGGAGTGGGAGTTGAGGCAGGAACTTCTTTTGCTCCAGCTGTGCACAGTTGTCCCTCTCAGCTCTTCCTGGCCCAGGTAGGCCCCTGGGCATCCCTGCCTTCACCCCCCTACTCATATCCAGCATCCAGGATCTTCCCCCCAGGACCTCCCTTCTGGTCTCTCTTCTTCCAAGACCTCTTCTCACTTTGGGAACATTCCCTTTTCAACCTCTGCTCTGCTTTCCAGAATGCCAAGGCCTCAGCTCTCCCTCTGCAGCCTGTGTACAAAGCCCAGCAAGTGCTCCCAGTCAGTAGATCTGGTTTAGGTCTCCCTGGAAGATTTGGGATCTATCCCGTGTCTAGTTCAGGCATTTTAAGACTTCACAGCTTCTGTCAGAGGTCAGAAGCTCAGTTTTGGACATTCATGCAGAGGCCACCTGTGAGTGTGCACAATTTGTCCCACTTACAACACTTTGGTATGAATTTATTAAAATATATGATGAATAGTCAGCAGAAATTCCTAATCACAGAGTTGCAGGCAGAGCACAGGCACAGGTACTCCTGATTAAACCTGCAGGACCCTGCAGCACACTGGGAGCTCTCCTCACTCACATGTCCATGTGCACATGGAGCCTGCCCTGCTGGCCAAGCCATTTGTGTTCTGGGCTCTGGCACCCCTGGGAGCTGCTGCAGGGGGGGTCAAATGCCACATCTGGATTCTGGTTTTGACATGGAACTTCCAGTGGAAAAGACAGCCCCAGCCAAAGGGGTGGCAGGGGAGAGCAGCCCAGACAAACACACAAATGAGATGATTAAAAACGTGGAGGTGGATGCTGAGAATTTACAAATCAGTGGACTGGCTTTGCTCACACTTGCATCAGCATAAAACCTGACAGGCCCAAGGGAACTCGGTATAGCTGATCCTACATAAATAATGAGCTGTGAAATCAAGCCTTGAATAGCAAATAATGCACTTCATGATAGTGCTCATTTAATAATATTGCTGTACTACCTGCCTTGTGCATTAGCCTGCCTTAGAGCCAGGAGTGGCACGAGAATACAGCTGATAACCAGCTAATCAGTGCTTACATTAAAACACATCAAATTAGCCTCTGAAGTGAAGGGAGAAAAGCTTGCAAATAAGAAATAAATTAAATTTTTTTAGGAAATACTAATGAATTTATTTTTAAATAGCTTTTGAGAGATCTACTCAGTTGTTTCACCTCTAAAGGCAGGGGAGAGGCAGGGGTGGTTCTCCTCCCCCAGCGAGTGCCAGTGAGCCCAGCTGATTGCTGCACACATCATTTGACATCCTGCAAACACACCCAGCGCTCTGCTGGCAGCCAAGGCAGACAGAATCGTTCTCAAGACCTGTCACATTCCCTGATTGGTTCTCACCGAGCTCTTTGGCATGGAAATGTGGGATGGAGCTCGGAGAGAGGAACAGAACGCGGGGACGGAGCGTCATCTCCTTATTAGTGACTCTGGGTGGGAAACCGAGACAGGGAGATGCTTCTCTTTTGGTGACACTTTTGGTACTGCCTGTTATGCAAATAAAGAGGAAGATCGTCATTAAATCCCAATTATAAAGCCTCCATGGCTTTGCTAAACCCCATTTCTTATCCAGGAGGCACACAAGCCCACACAGCTTCAAAGTGGATGCAGCCCCAGCACAGCCCCAAGCTCAGCACACCCCAGAGCTCTCTGCCAGCCAGGGACAAACACAGAGAGCCCCTGTGCCTCCAGCCTCCAGAAACTGCTCATCACAAACTGGGAAAGCACACAGGCAGGCAGGCAGCGAGCTGGACCAGAAACTTCTATCCAAAAATGATTATGAAACACTTAAAATCTAAAGCAGCAAAGAGTGCAAGCAAAAAGAAGATTGAATTGCCTTAGGAAGCTCAAAAGAAGGCCATGCTTGATTGGATTCAGATTTGATTGAGATTCGCCCTCATTCATTAAAAAGTTTGAAGATGTTCAGACAGCCAGAAATTAACTCTCGAGTTGCAGAGCAGGGCACAGAGGAGCCATTTCTCACAGGCTAGATTTCCTCCACAGCTTTTCTTACAAACCCATCACCTGAACTCCTACAGCTGCATAGGCACTCCTAACCCACACATTAGCAACCCTTGCTTGTTTTAGAAAATAATGGCACCCACTCAGGAGCTGCCAAAGCCCCCACCACCCTGATGTGTGCACACACATCTCCAGCTCTGCAGCCACCCCTGACACTGATATTCATCCCACTGTTGAACTGACATCCCTGCAAGTATTTCATTAAATAGATGATCAGGTTAGTATAAAATCAGTATAAAATCATAGCATTTATGACTGTATGAATTCAGCAGGGCTGGCATTTATGCTTAAATTAAGTCCTGCACTCTGTGTCCTGTAACTCATGTGAAGTAGACAAGAATTATTATCTCCATGTCCTTCATAAATGGGAAACTGAGGCAAGGGAAGGTTAAGTGACTCGTTCAAGAACACCTGAAAGGTTAGAAGTGATGCTGTTGTGAGTGATGGGCAGGAGAGTGGCTGAATAACCTGAAGTATGTTTACTGAGATGGATTAAAAATGGGCTCTTTGCTTTTAAAATGGCTCATTGGAATTTTTCAGCATTTTGTGTTTCTTTTCTCTTGCCCTCCACCAGCAGCAAAGTTCACACACACAAAAGCAATATCTAGCATTAAAACCTTCAAAAGCTATTCTGCTCCCAGTGATGTTGACCTAAATTTAGAACAAATTCAAGGATAATTTATGCTGTAACCCCCACGTGTCTCATCAGCCCCTCGTGCTCAGAGCATCACCTCCCAGGGAAGGGGCCCTAAAGAACATCAGCACCTTGCCCAGCCCAGGGAAAGCCCAACCCACTATTCCCACAAACACAAGCAGTGCAAATCTGCCTTCAAAGTTCAAATTCCCCATGTTTGTACCTAGATGTCTCCTCAGTACCTCAGTTCATTTACTAAAGGTGTCTGTCCCAGTCAAGGCAGGACAGATCATCCAAGAGCAGTTCTCTGGGTACTGAAACAATCATACAGATGCAGCAATTAATTAAACTTGAAGCCAAGAAAACTCCAGGCATTTCCCATTGTCCAGTATGCACAAAAGGGAATGACTCAAAGAAGAACTTGCAAGTGACTCAGAGAAGAACTTGCAGCTTCTTTTTGAGCAGGAGCAAGAGGCATTCCTGAGCTGGAGGAAGCAGGGTCACAGGGAGCTGCATCACACCTATAAATAATTCTGATTTTAAGGCTACAGTTAAATGAAAACAGAAAATACAACTGACAGCACCTATGCTTCCTGTCTTTCTCTATATTCTCTTACAGTTGACCTTGAGAATATTTAATATTAGCCTAAGGGTGGAAAGAAATGTTCTTCCTTGCTGCAATCATTTAATAATAGCTTGTCCTCCTTCTGCTGGATATGCAAGCAGACACAGCTTTGGTCGTGCCTTAGCAGGGGCTTTGTTCACACTGAGCTGGTGCCTGCAGCACAGGGGTGGCCAGAGGACAATTCTGTGTCACCCAGGACAATTCTGTGTCACCCAGGACAGCTCTGCACACTCCTGCTCCTGTCCCTCAGCCAAAAAACAGCCAAATCACTACTAAAATCAAACCACAAGGTGGATTTTGATTCAACAGGCGTTGTGTCCAGATCAAACGTCAGCCAGCAGTTTGGTGATGGGGTGAGATCAGCTTGTTGAACTGTGTTTTGTGAGGGGTGAGAGGGGTGTGACGGTGTCACCGGCTGTCCCTGCGAGCCTGGAGCTGCAGTGCCCTCTCCAGAGCCATCCCTGCCTCTCCAGATCCATCCCTGCCTCTCCACACCCCATCCCTGCCTCTCCAGGGACATCCCTGCCCTCTCCAGGGACATCCCTGCCTCTCCAGAGCCCATCCCTGCCTCTCCAGATCCATCCCTGCCTCTCCACACCCCATCCCTGCCTCTCCAGATCCATCCCTGCCTCTCCAGGGACATCCCTGCCCTCTCCAGGGACATCCCTGCCTCTCCAGAGCCATCCCTGCCCTCTCCAGAGCCATCCCTGCCTCTCCAGGGACATCCCTGCCTCTCCAGAGCCATCCCTGCCTCTCCAGAGCCCATCCCTGCCTCTCCAGAGCCCATCCCTGACTCTCCAGAGCCCTCCCTGCCTTTCCAGAGCCATCCCTGCCTCTCCAGAGCCATCTCTGCCTCTCCAGATCCATCTCTGCCTCTCCAGAGCCATCCCTGCCTCTCCAGAGCCCATCCCTGCCCTCTCCAGAGCCATCCCTGACTCTCCAGAGCCCTCCCTGCCTTTCCAGAGCCATCCCAGGGACAGGAACCTGTATCCCAACTACTTACAGTATATATCCTCAAAAAGCCATTCCAGCCACCTAGGAGGTTAAATATAGGCTTCATTTTCAATAAAGTCAGTTAAAAACTGCTTATCTTCATTTTTTTTATCGTAAAATAGTCTCTTGAAGTTATTTTTCCTCCCTTTCTGTAGTCACACATTCTATCTTCCCATCCCTCTCATTTGGGGTCCTGATTTCAGCTCCAGCCCAGGCTGATTCCTATTGAAATGGTGACCAATTCTTTCCCATCTTCCTTCCAGGGGTTCATGAGGACTCAGGTGCACCACCAGTTCAGTTTCAGAGGACAGTGAGTTTAAGGGACATTTAAAAACCCACTTTCATTTCTTCATCCTCACACTTAGCACTGCATTTTCCCTCTGCTGATGCACCATAATTGAGTGATGCACACTGTAACTTTATTTAGATAGAACTCATGAGTCATGAAGAACACAATGACAATAAACCAACTTTTGGGCAAGTCTTTGCTGCAGCTTTCACACCAAGGAGCTTTCAAATCCCACAATCATTAAGGTTGGAAAAGACCTCTGAGACCATCCAGTGGCTGATTCCACCTTGTCACCAGCCCAGAGCACTGAGTGCCTTGTCCAGCTGTTCCTTGGGCACCTCCAGGGATGGGGGCTCCAAACCTCCCTGGGCAGCCCCTGCCAGTGTGGGATTAAAAGGATTTCTGCACCTTTATGTCTCATGTTAGCAAACCACAACTCCTTGCTTTTTAATACTTGCTGCTGGCAAAGGAATATCCAAATATTTCAGCCTTGATGCTCACACAGCCACCCTTCTCCATGATGCTTTCCTCTCATGCCTTTACAAACATCAGTTCTTCCCTTACCTGTTAAACTGAGCTTAAATAAACAGTGCTGTAAAGTTCAGCAACAGCAAGAACTTCAACCACCAGAGCACCTTTTCATGCCAAAACATCTGTGTTTGTGCACCAGCAACAATGATTAATGTCAACAAGGCTCTGGGAATTGTGTTTGTTAATTAACTGCTGCTGTAGAGCTTGCAGGCAGAGTACAAAACATGACATTCCTACAGGGTGTACACAAATACTTATTATTTTCCTTGTGCAAAAAATCCCAAAGGAAGACTTATTGTTTGGGTTTGTTTCAGTTAACAGATGAAAGAGTTGCACTTCCTGTTGGGTGTTTTACAGGAGGGTCTCCACCAGCAGAATGCTGGAGAAGATGAACAGAAGAGGAGGTTGGGTTCCTATATTTTCTCTAAGCTAGGTCACCTCTGGAGAAAGGTGATGCCTGCTCCAAAGTCAAGTGTGATAAATTCCTGAAGGGGATTATTTGATACAGCTTTCTGTGATAACAGAGATTGAACTCACCGACCCAGAAAGGCCCTTTCTGCTCTTCTCTAGCTAAAATGCTTCTTCCCAGGCACTGCTTATCAGCAGCAGGAGTCTGGAGTGACCTGTTTGGCAGGTGATGCTGACAGAGCCAGCAGCATCCTCTGGGCCCTGAGCCAGCTGCTGCTGGCAGAGCAGAGCCCCAGGGACACCAGCTGATGGGAGAGGCACAGCTCCATGGAGCCACCACCCATGGCCTGCAGCCTTCTGCAGAGCTCTGCACACCAAACACACCCCGGGAAACACTCTGATCCAGACCAGAACCTCTCCCTGTGCTCACTGCACAGCCCTGTCTGCTATCCTGGCCCTGGGATGCTGCTGTAATTGACTCCATCCATTACCTTAAAGTGTTCTCCTGTTTATCCTGCCTTTATCACATCGAGCCATTGTAAAAATCTCTTCTGGTTTACATCTTCCCTGTGCTTTCAGCAATGCTATTACTCCTATAATAAGCTTAATGAGGACACTGAGTGGAAGAGTCTTCACATAAATCATCACAAGAGAAAACGCTCCAGAGATGCAAACAGCAATGTCACACTGCCCTCTGCTGAAATTTGAGGCACTAAAGTCATTTTGATACTTCTTATTTCTAAGGACTAAAGGTTAATTATTTATTATTTTTTAACTGCAGCAGCTCTTTCCAGCCATTAGAGAAGATGATTATTTTTTTCCACTGATTACAACATACATCTTGAACTAAGTTTAATGAGCTGTCAGAGAGAGAAATCCTTACATCCCTACAGTCAGGGGGGCAGCAGGAGGGCCTGCAAATTCTGAACCAAAGCTCAAGACTTGCTCCAACACTAATCATAACTGACTGAGCCTTCTTAGCCTCTGAGCCATCAAACCCACCCTGGAGCCAGGCTGGCTCTCACCAAACCCCATCCACTGTCACAGCCACTCCCTGCAGCCATGGAAAGCATCTCTCTTTCAGGAACACTCCTGCAGGGAATGCTTCTCCCTCAGCCAAAGGAGTGGCACTGGGAGGATGTGCTGAGTGCAGGAATCACTGGCATTTGCCCTCTGTGCTGCTGCACAGCTCATCCTGTCTCTGCAGGGCATTAAAAGCATAAAACACAAATCATTATTCTGTATTTATCAGGTTGTGCCACATGCCATGTTTTAAAAATCCCAGGAGGCATCCCATGATTACAGCACAAGGTTTTTGACAGGCACAGACCCATACTTTAATCAGCCCCCCTTGCTCTGCACACATGGCCCCAGAAATGGGTCAGGATCAATGGCCACAGGAGTGTCACACCCTGTGTGCAGCAAGTCTGTCCTTGGGTATGAGAGGAAAATTAGATTCTGGGAGGAACAAGTCTGTATTCTGAGCCTGTGCAGCTTGGAGTCACCCTTAGTGGGGTGGAATTTGGGGAAACCCCCTTTGGAATGAGGGGCAGGAGGCAGGGAAGGTGCTGGAGGAGCAGCTGGTGCTGTGCTCAGAGCTGGGGCAGGGCTGGCAGAGCAGAGCCTGTCCTGCCCTGCCTGTCTGTCCTCCTGGGGCCAGGAACAGCCTCAGCAGAGAGGGAAGGAGAGCAGCCCTGCAGTGGCAGGAGGAGCACAGGGACTGGTGTGATTCAGCCATGAGCTTTGGGTGTCCAACAGCAGCACAGGGCCCTCCTGGGTCCCCTCCCAGTGGAGACTTCACATGAGATGAAGCACATCTATCCTGACTGTCTGAATGCACATTTTTATCATATGGGTGACATTCACAAAGGCAAACAAGGCTCTTCAAAATGTATTTCTAGTAGAAATAATGCTTTCCACACAATGACAGCTACAATACCAAATCCAACTTATCAGCATTCTTCTCTGATCTAAAAAGTAATTCATCAGCCCTATCACTGAATCTAATAAGAATATGCTGTAAAGCCTCAACTTTGAAAATGAGAGTCAAAAGCATTTGTAAGAACCCCATGAAGTTTCTTTCCTTATCTGTCATTTGCTGCAGACATCAGCCTTTCTTCATTTAAATTGCAAAAATAAAGAATGGGGGCTTTTAGTGACTCTAAAGATTTCTGGATTTCAGTGGTAAAAAAATTGTATCTTCTGCAGCATGGCCCAAGAGGATTGGACAGGGAGTGTGACCTGAGCAAACTATTCAATGTGTAAAATCAAAAAATCAGTTTTTTCATTTCACCACTGCTAAGGCAGGAACACACTAGCTGGCTCTGCTTACAGAACTCTCCCAGGCCTGTAAAAGTGAATGACCATCATTTTGGCTTCCCTGGCCAAGCAGGGACAGGTATTTGAGGTCACCTGAGGATTACAGGACGATGGAGTCTGAGCATCCTCTAAGCAACATCAGCTTTAATTACACACATACTTCTCCCTGGAACAAAGGTGCTCATAAAAGCACCCTGAGCTCCTCCCCTTCTGTTGGGAATTACATCACAACAGCAATTTGCAGACTGATTACTGGTGTCACAAAAGAACAAACTTTATATCAGAACTGAGGTAGAAATCAAACTTTCCTGACATATACACAAATTTTTATTACCAGAATAATGTATGATAGAGAACAACAACAAGAAAAAAAAGTATTCTGAAGGCAAAACATTTAGACACACCTTTAAAACACACCTAAAGCCTGGAGGTAGCAGCTGATGACAGCTGGAGGTTAAAGCAGCCCTCCCCAGCAGCTGCCAAATACAGATCTAAAGAAGAAAGGATGCACCAGTTTATGCTTGGAGTCCAGTTCTAGCAAAACAAAACAGAAAAAAAATCTCACCCTGGGCTACCAAGAATCCTGTGTTCAAACTCCCAGCCAAGCCCACATCAGTCTGCAGGAATAAAGGACATTTCCAGTGCTCCAGCTGAACAGCATCTGCCTGTGCTAAGGCTGTGTGCACAGCAGCTTCACAGCACTCTGTGCTGACTTTCTAATCTTGACCCTGAAATACTCAACTGGAGTTCACTCTTTAAGACTTGGGGTCATTCAAACCAGAGTGCAATTTCAGAGAATGGAGATAAATTATTGGAAACACTGAGGGCAGGAGGAGGTAATGAAGTTGTTGCAATCAAACAATTCCATACAGTCCTGAACTGGTTATGCTGTGGAGAAGAGAAGGATGCCCTATTTGCTAACAGTTCAATCCCCAATAGTTGGATGCCAAGCTAAGTGCAGGAAAAGCCTAAAGAAAAGTTCACACACTTCCCTGTGCTTGTAACACCCAGCCAGTGCTAAAATACAGGTTTGTATCTGCAATAGGTGTCAATGCCCTTTGGGTTTTACACATGCATGACAAAGCCACACATAAAACCCAAAAGTACCTTCAGTTTGCCTGCTCTCTCCTCTTTTTGCTTCTACAGCCATAACTTTCTCAGTCTCTTTAAAATTTGACTATCCAGTAGTCCAATATAGAATCACAGAATAACATCCAGTCTTTTTTAAACACATCCAGAGATGGTGACTCCTCCACCTCCCCAGGCAGACTATTCCAGTACTTTATCACTCTTTCCATAAAAAACTTTTTCCTAAAATGTGGGTTTATTTCTCCCACGTTACATCTTCTTGCAGGGATTTTTTCTTTTTTTCCAAATGAAGCAGAGAGACAGAACTTCTGAGCTTCTTTAGAAAGTGTGGTTTATTTTTCTTATCTTCTACACAGGCAGAAAGGCTAAGTTTGTCTTACAGATGTTCACAGCATGGCTTAGAAGTCACAAGACTTATGATTATGAGGTCTTTTAAGGATATATTAACCAATAGAACACTGCCAACAGAGATATTTCTGTTTCTAATCCAATACTGAGATATTTTGTCTTACTGACTCCCAGTACAGTGTGAACTTTTGTAGCCAATCATCTCACAACACACAAACTTACATTGGTGCACTCTAAAGCTTCTTGTTACCTTTGTAACAGCCTTTATTTTTTTCTAGATCTCAAACTCTAAAGCTAAATTTATCTCTACTTAGCTTAACATGTCTCTGCTTTAAGCTATAAATCTACATTCTCATTTCTAGCACCTAAGCTTGGAACCCTTTTCCAAGGTCTTTAATTCTAAGCTTTGGCTTACAGGCCCAATGTTCTGACAATTCCTTGCATTTTGAATTCCAGCACTAAAATCCAACCTGTATTTCTCTTGGCACAGCTGGAGACTGTGTGCTCTGGTTGTGTTAGTGCCCCTGGAGAAGAGACCAGCCCCACACAGCACAGCCACCTTTTAGGGAGCTGTAGAGAGTGATAAGGTCACTCTGAGTCTCCTTTTCTCCAGGCTGAACAACCCCAGCTCCTTCAGTTGTTCCTCACAGGGTTTGTGTTCCAAGCCCCTCACCAGCCTTGTTCCCTCCTCTGGATGTGCTCAAGTGTCTCAATGTCCTTCCCAAACTGAGGGGACAGAACTGGACACGGCACTCGAGGTGTGGCCTCACCAGTGCTGAGTACAAGGGAGGAATGACCTCCCTGCTCCTGCTGGCCACACCATTCCTGATCCAGGCCAGGGGCCATTGGCCTTCTTGGCCACCAGGGCACACTGCTGGCTCATGTCCAGCTGCTGTCCATCAGTGCCCCAGGTCCCTTTTTGCCTGGGCACTGTCCACCCACATCATCACTACCTATAACATTACAGGGGGTTATTGTGGCCAAAATGCAGGACCTGGCACTTGGCCTTGTTAAACTCCATCCCACTGGACTCTGCCCATCCATCCAACCATTCCAGGTCTCTCTGCAGAGCCCTCCTCCATTCCAACAGATGGACACATGCTCCCATGTTAGTGTTATCTGCAAATTTACTGAAGGAAGACTCAACAGCCTCATCCATGTCATCAATGAAAATGTTGAACAGAACAGGCCCCAGCACAGACCCCTGGGGGACACCAGTGGTGACTGATCCCAGCTGGATGCAGCACCATTCACCACCATTCTCTGACCATCCAACCAGTTCTTAACCCAGCAAAGAGTGCTCCTGTCCAGGCTGCACACCTACAGAAAAGCAAAACATCTTCAATGCTTTAATCTTCCTTTGCATAAAACAACCTTGTTTAATATCATTTGATCCCCATGGCTGGCTTTTGCCATGAAAAGCTGGACCAGATGATCCTTGAAGTTGCTTCCAACACACTATTTTATGATGCTAAGATATTAAAAAAAGTATTTCTCTTTCTCTTCCCAAAAGCTCTATGTAACAGCTTTTCCATTAAGTTAACATTTCCTCTAGCTCCATCCTCTTTAAAGATGGATTTTTTTTTTTTTTAACTTTTAACTTTAAAGTTGAGGAGAAGTTGATGCCTCTTCAAGCTGCTTTAACTTCCCATCACCTCAGCAGTTCACAGAGCCTCAGGAGCTTTGGGGTGCACAGCAGCCAGATGTTCAGCTGGGTGAACTAACTTCTCATAGCATCTGACACTGCCTTTCATTCTGAGTTGTTTTATTTCTCCTTCATGTGCTATCAGCTGCAACCAGAATATTAAAAAAAAAAAAAAAAAAAAAAAAACACAATGGTCAGTTTTCCCGTCAGGTTCAAATTACTTTGCCTCTTAGTTAAAAGTAAAGCCCAGAATTCCACAAAAGTGTCATTTTTAAAGGGCACTGTCCTAGTTAGCATTGAATAGAACCAAGGCCACAAATGTTCTGTTCCACTCCTATTTCTGGGAGGATCTTTCTTGTCTGTGTTCCCTGAGGCAGCAGACTCAGCTCAGAGCCCAGAGCAGAGCATCCCCACCCAAGTGCTAGTGCATGGCCAGGGCAGGCTCAGCCCCAGGTTAATCCTCAGAGATTTCTCTCAGGCCTGTTGGATACTGCTGGGAACCAGGGCAAAAGCAGCCTTGAAGTCTTGGGTTTCTCAAGCTGCTCAAGGACAAGAAATTATAACAATGATTAAACACCTGCAAGAGACGTGATGTTTTGCAGAAAGCATGTTTTCAAAGAGGTGTTGCCTTCTTGGACCAATGAGCTTTTTCTATTTTGTATTGCACCAACTACCCTATATATAAGTGTAGTGTTTCCTTAAATAAAACTCTCTCTTTTGCTTCTCCATTACACGAAGAACTATGTTGCATTATTCTTTTCACCACTCTCCTATAGCTCAAATGCAACAGGCACCCACAAAACCAACAGAACATTTTGCTGTCTGTGCCTGGGGTAGCAAAGGCATCCTGTTCTGGTTGTGTTCCCCAGGCAGTTTGTGTTGAATATTCAGCACAGTTCCAATTGCACCCAAAGAGCTCAGCAGCCAGCCTGAGGAGGCACACGTTAAATGCTGAGGTACTGAGTGAGATCTTGAGAAAAATAACTTGTGGAATTAATTTATAGCACTATTGTGTTTTTTCTGAATAATATGGCCTGTTACATATAAGGCACCTATTTAAGTATTTTCCCTTTTCTTCAACCTCCAGAAAATAAAGTTTGAAAAGCATTCTTCTCCTTAAAAACTCTCTTTGGTGTTTTATATTACACAGGAGGATTGAATTTCTCCTTCAATTACTGAGATAATTTATCCACCAAACGTGTAAAACAGATAATTTCCCAGCTATGAAAATACCAGTATTCCACTTCAATAAGTGCTGTTATTTCCTTGCCTAAAAAAAAAGCAGCTGAAACCATTATCTACCTGTTACAAAGAGATTTCAACTTTCTAAAAAGCTTAGATAAGTAAAACTGCCATTCTCAAAGGTCTACTTTAAAGCAAGTAAGGTACATTTTATATTTAAAGGTGATGTTTCCTCTTCCACCCTAAGGGCTTTACATTCTCATCTTGATGTATTAATTAAAGCACATTTGTGGTGAATTTTTAATTATCTCCCTAATAAATGGTATCACAAGGAATAAAATGGTCTCTTCACAAGTCTCTCTAGACTCCCCTGTGTCTTGGAAACAGCTCTCACTCGGCAGCAAGCGAGGAATGCAAATTGCTGGGAGGGCTGTGAATGCTGATGGGCAGGGACCAGGCGGCTGTCCTGCACCCTTCCCTCACCAGAGAGCTCTGCAAAATCCTGCAGATCCACTTGGCCACACAAAAAGGTACGAGTCTGCTCCATTTCCTTCTGAAATGCAGGTATTTCCCTCTGCTGAAAGCCTGCTGAGGGGTTTTTGGGAAGCTGATTCCAGGGGCTTTTCCCTGGGTCAGTTTTTCCAAGGACAAGGGGGTGGATGAGGACATTTGGGGCGTTCCCACTCCCCAGTGCTGTCCCGTTTTGTTTGGGGTGCAAAGCAAACCAGTCCCCATGGGGGCAGCCCAGGAGCCACAGCAGCCCCAGCAGTCCCTGGGTGCCACCTCTGGGGTGTCCCTCTGGGGTGTCACCTCTGGGGTGTCACCTCTGGGGTGTCCCTCTGGGAACTCGTGGCTAACAGCAGGGGCATCATGACTGCCACAAAACCCCAGCCAAGCACAGGTAGGTTCAGCAAGCAGGTCCAAAGAAATGGAAGAATGACTGTAGAAAACACCAGAAAAAATTCAATCTGCTGTACAACATGAGCCAGGCACCCCCATGGGGAAGGGACACAGCTGGTGCCTGTGAGGTGTCAGGCAGTGGCAGCACAGAGCAGGTGGGAAATGGGACATTTACTGCCCAAAAGGCAGAGGGTGCTGCCTTTTTACCTCTACTTGTGTACACACAAGCACAAAATGCAGGGAAATATTTGATTCTTGTGTTGTCTTCCAGGAGGTTTTTCACAGAAAACACCCCAGGCCCTGGCAGACAAAGTGTACAGACATTTCTTTATCAAAGAGTGACACAGGTACAGCCAGCCTCAGCATAGGGAATTACACTTCCCCTTTCAGAAGGAGCTCATAAACACCTGGGGGAGGCTTTTATCACCCACCTATCCCCCCTGCAGAATGCCAGTGGTCAAACCCAGCCAATGCTTCAAACCTGCTGCTGGAGCATTGAAAGAGCAGAGGTAGGTGTTACTAATTCCCTCAGAGCTGAGGCCATAAATCCTCTTTTTTTTTTTTTTTGGTAAATGCTGGAAGTCAATTGGTATAATGCAGTTAAAATCCTGTTTGCTGTTTCCAAAGCAGACTCTAGCCCAAAGCCTCAGTACCTCTGGCCTATTGCCAGACTTTTTAAATACAAGGAAAAATATTGGAATTCATTACTGCTATACAGAATTTTTCATTGATTAACAGGGAACTTATGACTATGTCTTTAACCACAGTCTAGCTGTTCCAATCAATTTTCTCCACTTTTAGTTAAGAAAGCTATTTCAACTGTGCAGAGCAGCAATCAGGAGTAGCATTTTTTAAAATACACATGCCAAGCAAGACCTTACAGCATCATGCCACAGCATTACACAGAAGAGCATCCATGGACTGCAGAGCAGGACCACAGCATTAACTGACTATTGCACATTTAGTTATGTGGGAATGGAGCTTCCTGTGTTTATTGTGCAATGTTTGAAGGTCTAACAAGCTGTGGATAATTGGGAAGAACCAAGATTTCCTGACTTGTGAGACACTGAGAGGTGTCTTGTACACACATTGGAGAAATTCATCAGCAAATATGTAAATAATACTTTCAGCATATTTAATGATTATCATCCCTGTGGTATTTTCCTGTTCAGCTAAAAATTGTTACTAATTATGCTTTAGCAATTCTGTGTGTTTCCAACCTGCTGTCTCTTAGATTCAAAGACTTCAGGAATTCTGCAAGATTTCTGCACTCACCAGTTTAGAAGCTACTACTCACTCAAGCTCCTAAGCAGAAAAAAGTCAATAGGAATTGTATACATTATGTATTGTCATTACATGCTGGCATGATTCCCTTGCAGAACAGATTAGGCTACATCTCCAACATGTTGATTTCCTAATAAAGCACATTAATTTGTCTATGACAGTTATTGACTTGAACCACCACAAATTAAGGATTAAATAAAGTATTTTATTTTTAACATTTTCATTTATATGCTCATCTGTTGAAGTACAGGCATTATTTTCATGCAAGTTATGATGTGGGTAAATCAGATTCACTTGCTTGTAAAGTCTTAGTAGCTTGTAATTAAATTGCATATTTTATATGCAAGGCAGGGCAGAGATTTACAGTGTGTGCCCTGTCCTGGCATGTGGGCAACTTCCCTTGCAGACCTGCACAGCACAGCCACTGCAAACCTCTAATTTTACACTTGATTTTCCAAGCCATCGCTGATTAGCATTGGCCTCCAGAAGAGGAGCAGACCCAGGCTCAGGGCAGGGCTGACACAGGTCTGTTGTGTGATCCAGCTCTGAGCACAAAGACACACACACAAACACACACACACACACACACACACACACACACACACACACACACACACACACACACACACACACACAGAGGAGCCCAGCACTGCTGGGTTTGGGCTCTGGTCACTGCTGGGTTTGGGCTCTGGTCACTGCTGGGTTTGGGCACTGCTGGGTTTGGGCTCTGGCACTGCTGGGTTTGGCTCTGGCACTGCTGGGTTTGGGTTCTGGCACTGCTGGGTTTGGGTTCTGCTGGGTTTGGGTTCTGACACTGCTGGATTTGGGTCTGGCCACTGCTGGGTTTGGGCTCTGGCCACTGCTGGGCTTGGGCTCTGGTCACTGCTGGGTTTGGGCTCTGGTCACTGCTGGGTTTGGGCTCTGGCCACTGCTGGGCTTTGGGCTCTGGCCACTGCTGGGTTTGGGTTCTGGTCACTGCTGGGTTTGGCTTCTGGCACTGCTGGGTTTGGGTTTGGGCTCTGGCCCTGCTGGGTTTGGGCTCTGGCCCTGCTGGGTTTGGGCTCTGGCACTGCTGGGTTTGGGTTCTGGCACTGCTGGGTTTGGCTCTGGCACTGCTGGGTTTGGGTTCTGCTGGGTTTGGGCTCTGGCACTGCTGGGTTTGGGTCTGGCACTGCTGGGTTTGGGCTCTGGCACTGCTGGGTTTGGGCTCTGGCACTGCTGGGTTTGGTTTCTGACACTGCTGGGTTTGGGCTCTGACACTGCTGGATTTGGGCTCTGGCACTGCTGGGTTTGGGCTCTGGCACTCCTGGATTTGGGCACTGCTGGGTTTGGTGCTCTGGCACTGCTGGGTTTGGGCTCTGGCACTGCTGGGTTTGGGCTCTGGCTGGCTGTGGTGAGCCCACAGCTGCTCCCAGGGCTGGGCTGCCAAAGGCCCTGGTAGCCAGAGCAGGAACATGCAATAAAACATCCAGAGCATTTATCACAGCTCAAACTGCAAACCTCCCCCAGGCAGGACAGGCAGAACACAGCTCTCCAGTTTGAGCAGCCAGAATTTCCATCAGCTTAATTCTGTGCACAGAGCAGGAGCTCCCAGAATTTCAGTGTCAGAGCACAGCTCCTCATTTTCATATTCCTCATTTGTGTCCAGCTGGAGCATTTTTCCAGCAGGTACAGGAGGGAGGTCACAGGTGCACAGTGCCAACCACAGCAGCTCCTGCCAGTGGAAAACCAGCTGTGCCCATGGAGTGGCACCTTCCACAGGGACACTGAGCTTGAAACCAAAGCAGGGGTGGCTTCATACAGGTGGTTGTGCTGCCACCTGAAAAGCAGTAGGGTAGAGTTCAGGTGAAATAAAAATCTATGGCACTTTACAGTAAAATAGCACAGGCAGCTGGAGCCAAAGTCATGGAGCATTGTTAAAGAAGTATTCTGGAGAAAGGTCATTCCTTTCTAAATCATGCTGCAAATAGAAATGTCTGGAAGCTTCTGAAGGCAGAGAAGCCACCAGATCACAGGCTTTTTCCCTCCCAGCTATAGATCCTGTGAGGTATCAGGAACACCTCCAGCTTTCTCACAGAGCATTCTTTTTCCAAAGAAACCCCACTCTGGATGAGCCCTTCTCCCCCCTGACAGCAAATGACACATTAAGCACCTATGGCCAGCCTGTGGTCTCTGCTTCCTTCTGCTCCCTTCAACTGATCCCAGAGCAGCCAATTAGCTCCTGAGCAATTGGTATTTCCACATGACATTCTGACATGGTATTTCTGACATGAAACACATCAGAAATTACACTATTAATAATCTCCTGCACTCGTCACCCATTGAAGTGCCAGCCTTTTGACAGCTGAATTGTCAAGGTTGTGTCAATAAGTGACGTTAGTAAGTTTTTCCATAATCCTTAGTGGATCCACTGGTTGCTAGGCAAACTTTTTATTACAGCATTGCATGAGATGAAGAGGTGCAAAAAGACATATTAAGAAATGGTAAAGTCATCCCCCTTCCCCAAAGCAGTTTAACAAAAAGCCATTTACAAAATCAAGATGAAATAGTGTAGAAATTGCCAGGGACTTTGATGAGGGGGAAATGTTTTGAGCTATGCACGGTTTGGCTGAGTTTTACACAGCAAAATATTTATCAGAAACTTTGAAACAGGAATTTCTTCCTGAAAATTCAACAAAGTAAAACATGGATATCTGCCAGTTTCCATCCAAATTCCTTCAGATCCCTAAATATCAGCCCAGCTGCATCAGCACCTAAGGGAATATTTGGGAAGTAAGGCACTATTCACGGGAATCTATCCCCTGGTTCTGACTAATATTTACTCTGGGATACTTAATTTATAAACATTCACTTTCAGACATGTCTTCGTTTTCTGGGTAGACTTAACTCACCTGAGCAGCTGCACTATCTGAATGGTGCCTTCATCCCAGAATTCCCATTTTCACAGCTACAGCTTTATGCCCTTAAAGGGGCCTCTGTCAAGCAGCAGAGCATAAAACAAAGACCTGTCATTAAGTGTTACCCAACCCCCCTGTGCTCCAGCAGCCCCAGAGCACAGCCCCTCTCCCTTTTTTGCTTGGCTTCAAGACCCCCAGCCTGCCCCAGGCTCCCCCTTGCTCCTGCACCACCTCTGGCTGCTCACAGCCCTCAGAGACCCAGCAGAAGAAACTCATCTACTTTTCTTCAAAAAGGAGATTAAAGGATCAAAAACCTCTGACCACCTCTCACCAGGAGGCTTGGCTACCACCCTGAAATATTCCATTTCTTGCAAGTGTGTGAGGGTTATTAATCCTTCCCCATTAAGCCTGTGCCACTCAGGAGCTCCATCCCAGCCTGCCAGGCCCCACTGCAAGCATTTTCTGCCTGCTCCATGCTCTGAAAAACTCTTGTTCCTCACTCCCAACCTATCTAAAATATTTAATGAGCACTTGAAACAGGCACCAACGTTTAGTTTGTCTCCTGAAAAACAAGGGGGAAAACATATGGGTAATATGCAGCCTGTTTTGCAAAACAATAACGAAGCATCTGGTAACTTCTCCAGGAAAAGAAATGGAAGCTGAGGGGGTATTTTGCAGAACTTGGAAGCATGCATGGGATGGTGTGCTGTTATCCAGCATGTGTCTAAACACACACAGTCTCCTAGCACAGCTTGAGGGGAGACATTTGGTGTATTCATTGTAAATCTCTGGCAAGCACAGCACATGGCCACTCTGCTGCTGGCAGCCCAGGCAGGAGGGGTGCCCAAAAATGCAGGCAGGGCTTGTGCACAGCCAGCAGAGCAAACCCCTCATAGACCAAGTGACTTTTGCCAGCTGGGGTGATACACCTATCCTAAAATTCAGTTTTTCCCTTCATTTAAAGTTTAGCATCAAGTCTAATTCTATCAGCTGCTATGACAAATAAGCAAATTCAGTTTGTGTGATTGAAATCTGAGGCATCAAAACTATGCCCTCCAGATACATCCCCCATAACCATGCATAAAATGCCAAATTTAACAAGCAGTACATATAATGCACTCCATAATGCTCACACCCACGGGTTATGTAGTGAATGTTGAGCCACAGTATCAGCTGGTACAACAGACTTACCTTAGCAGTGGAAGAAAAGAACACTAATTAGAAAACTGCAAGGGAATTGAAACCCAAGTGGTTATAAAAGATTATAAAAAGGATCAATGCTGAGAGAGGGAAGGGCATGCAAGTAGAATAGACTCAGCAAGGACATGATCAAAGGCAGGACAAATAGGCAGCAAACACTCTGTAATGTGCAAACCCCTCCAAGGTGTGCTGAGATCTGAGCAGCATCCTCCTCACAGCAGGAGGCTGCAAGCACGTTTGGCGGGGCCTGATTTGCCAACAGATCACAGCCAGCTAATAAAGGCATTCCTCAGAGCCAGGCACGCTCTGCTGGGCTGGGCTGGGCTGGCAGGGAAGTCAGAGCTGCTCTCATGCACAGGCACAGCCACCCCGGCTCTGCTCCCCCCAGTGCAGCCAAGGCACGGCTGGGGCACGCTGGGGGTGCAGGAGCTGTGGGGGACACTCAGCAGCCCCACTTTGGGGGGTGCAGGAGCTGTGGGGGACACTCAGCAGCCCCACTTTGGGGGGTGCAGGAGCTGTGGGGGGACACTCAGCAGCCCCAGTTTGGGGGGTGCAGGAGCTGTGGGGGACACTCAGCAGCCCCAGTTTGGGGTGTGCAGGAGGTTTGGGGGACACTCAGCAGCCCCACGTTCACCTCGGGGTGGGAAGAGCCAGCGGCAGGTCCCAGCTCAGGTCCCAGTTCAGATCCCAATTCAAGTCCAGTCAGGTCCCAATTCAAGTCCAATTTCAGATCCCAGCTCAGGTCCCATTTCAGGCCCCAGTTCAGGCCCCAGCTCAGGTCCCAGCTCAGATCCCAGCTCAGGTCCCATTTCAGGCCCCAGCTCAGGTCCCAGCTCAGATCCCAGCTCAGACCCCAGCTCAGGTCCCAGCTCAGGTCCCAGCTCTCACTGGGCACAGGAGCACTGCTGGGAGGGGCTCAGCCCACACTCAGCCCACACTCACCTCACACTCAGCCCATACTCACCTCACACTCAGCCCACACTCACCTCACACTCAGCCCACACTCAGCCCACACTCAGCCCACACTCACCTCACACTCAGCCCACACTC
The DNA here is from genome assembly GCF_029582105.1 of Oenanthe melanoleuca. NCBI lineage: Eukaryota > Metazoa > Chordata > Aves > Passeriformes > Muscicapidae > Oenanthe > Oenanthe melanoleuca. Next base: position 19,157,603 of record NC_079345.1, on the reverse strand, counting down.
ACCTCACACTCAGCTCACACTCAGCCCACACTCAGCCCACACTCAGCCCACACTCAGCTCACACTCAGCCCACACTCACCTCACACTCAGCCCACACTCAGCCCACACTGAGTCCACACTCAGCCCACACTCACCTCACACTCAGCCCACACTCAGCCCACACTCAGCTCACACTCAGCCCACACTCAGTCCACACTCAGTCCACACTCAGCCCACACTCATTCCACACTCAGCCCACACTCAGCCCACACTGAGTCCACACTCAGCCCACACTCACCTCACACTCAGCCCACACTCAGCCCACACTCAGCCCACACTCAGCTCACACTCAGCCCACACTCAGCCCACACTGAGTCCACACTCAGCCCACACTCAGCCCACACTCAGCCCACACTCAGCCCACACTCAGCTCACACTCAGCCCACACTCAGCCCACACTGAGTCCACACTCAGCCCACACTCAGCCCACACTCAGCCCACACTCAGCCCACACTCAGCTCACACTCAGCTCACACTCATCCCACACTCAGCTCACACTCATCCCACACTCAGCTCACACTCAGCCCACAGTCCTGCCCTGGTACACCCTGGCTGCCAGGCCAAGCCCCACATCCCACAGATCCCAGAGAGCACCTCAGTGACTCGTGCTAACCCGCATCTCAGCTGAAGGAATATTTTATTTTAGGTGCAGCTCATTTCCCAAAACAACCCTCAGAAACACTGAGGATGCTCTTCCTCAAAGCACCAAGCCAGGCCCAGTTCCCTTTTGTTCAGGAAATTCCCTGGAGGAATGGCAGAAGGGAACAGCAGTTCCTGGGCTTCAGGTGAGCTCCAGCCCCACGGCACCAGCCCCAGTGGCAGGCAGGAGCTTTACCTGTCCCCTCGTGTCCCCACCAAGAGCAAGGCAGCCACACTGGCTCAGGAGGGTCCCTCTGCCATTCCCAGCTGGATCTCATGTCACTCTGTGTCCCTGAGCCTGTCTGATCTCTCTGCACCATCACTGGAGACAGACCCTTGGCCCTTGTGTCCTTAGAAAACTGGAAGGTTGGGAAGGTGGCAGCTTTAAAAATTTCAACCTTAATCCAAACCAGTCTTCTGTACAGTGCCTAAGCATGCAGAATTCCAAGGAAGAATTAATTATTAATATCTTAATGTAACGAGAGCTGTGGTTTTCATTCTCACACAGCTGCCAGGGAGGCACAGATGCAGCAGCACCTTGTGTAATTGGAACCTTTATTCTACAAACAGTGCACTGGCCTGTGTTTTATCTCCTCTGATCCCTGTGTAGTACAATCAAGGCTTACCAATCAAGGCTCCTTCCCCTTTGTTTGCCCTTCAGATACTGCAAGAGCCTCTTGTGTGCCTGCACAGTGAGGGTGGTGTGACACAGCTGCAGCACTGAGAGCTTTTGTCCTGACTTTAAGGTATCCCCAAAGTGCCAACTGGAAGCACATTCTAGCCTGGCCAGGTGCTGCTCTCCAAAAGATACTATTATGTACCAACAATTAACAAATCTATCAACAGATTTCCTTTGTGCTCCTTGGGACACAGGATTTAATACACTGCAGAAGGATAGCAGTGCCTGGCTGGCAAACAGAAACACATCTAGATGCCAGGGCTGACAGCAGAACAGCTCTGCTGAGCCACAGAGGGGTGGGAGCACACACAGATCATCATCCTGGGGAAAATCCTTCAGCCACAGCCAGGGCAGAGGCCATCCATGGGGAACTGCAGAGCATCAGCTGCAGTGGAAACCTTGTCAAACCACTGAAGGCACTTCAAAGGAACATATTGGGTGTGAGAATTTCAAATTCAACACTCCTGCAGTTTCTGGGATGGTCCCTGAAGGAAGAACGAGCTCTTTTTGCCTGATCTAAACACAAATTTTCACAAATATTTTACTTTAAGATCAGGATAATTTTTTACTTTTTCCAGGATACTATTTTACTTGGAGATAAGGCAAGTGCTGGGGAGCAAGAAGACAAAGATGAAAACAGCTTTAGTTTTCATGAAAACCTGCCTGATTTTGAGATCACTTTATAAGTAAAGTTCATGGCCATTGAGTATAAATATGGAAAACAGGGTGGATGATGTGAGGAGGGAAGATTGTTAATGGTCAGCTGGAGACTCTGTGCCAGGCTTTGCAGGTGAGCTGAGCAACAGGAAAAGCAGGACTACCTGAGCAGGGCTTTGGCTTCAGACAGGAGAGGAGCAAAGGCTGTGCTTGGATACAACCATCTAGAGAATGGGCTTGTTTGAAAGGGAAGGAAAAGCAAATAGGATTTGGGTGAGTGAGTAGCAGAACATGTGTCCAGATATCACACCCTGGGCACAGAAACATCTTCATTATTTTAGGAATAGGGGAAAAGGATGTATAAGCACAATTAGAAAACTAATTAAAGCAATTATCAAATTATGGAGCTAATTTACCATGAGCAACACTCTGGTAATCCTGCAATCCAAGATCAGGGCAGTTTTGGGGGTCTCTTTTTGTCAGGAGTCACAGCTGGATCTGGCCTAAGTGGGCATCTCCACTGTCCTGAGCTGTGGTCACTTTCTTCACCAGCCAGCAGTGACAGAACTTATTTATAAGAGTTTTTGGTTTTGTTTTGTTTTTTTATAATCCAGCAGGATTTCTATTTTCTTTGCCAGGGAGTCTCTAAAGGTGGGTGAATTCACCTGCACTGGGCTGGCTGCACTTCTGGAGCACACAGGGAAGTGTGAGACCCTCCCTGCAGTGCAGCCAGCCAGGCTCACTCCTGCCCCACCTTCCCTCTCTCTCTAAGGGCAGGAGGGAAATCCAGCAGCAAGGAGATGAGGAGGCTTTGGATCAGGGTCTGCATGCCCCACCAAGTCCCAAGAGCTCAGCAGCTTTCAGCTCTATCCTATTCACATCTTTTCCTTGTCACACATCCCTTGATGAGAACAGGGTCTGACAGGAGGGGAGGAAGAAGGAAATTACAGAAGCAAAACAAAAGTGTAATTAAATTCCTTCTGCAGATGAGCAGATCAGGTCTTGATTGCTACTTTTCTTCTTTCTGGCACATTCTGGACAATTCTTTAAGGAATTCTCTCTAGATGAAGCTCAGGGGGCAGGTTAAGGGTTCCTTTTTCAAAGCAGTGGCAGTGTCTGGTCTCTTGTTTCCCTCCCACTGTCTCATGCCATTGATGGGGGAAGCACAAAGTGTTTCTTTTCTGCAGTGGGAGCACCAAGGCCGTGGCTGAACTGTGCAGGATGAAAGCACACTTCCCCCCAGAGCCAGCCTCCCTGGGGTGCAGTGCTGGGCTGTCTCAGCTGACTGATACTGCTAGCATTCCTCAGGGCTCATCAATCACAGCTTAAACCTTGCCCAGTGAGTTACTTAGGGAAACAAGGCCATTCCTCCTGCTCATCCTGCTCTGCAGATTTGCAGGGGCTCCATTATTCTGGGTTAGACAGGTGCTCTGTTTCTCCCCTCGCACAACTTCTAGGTACAAACTGCTTTTGATTTAGCACCCAGATTAAATCCTTACCCTATCTCGATTTTCTAATTGGAAAAAGGCCCGAGGCAAATTCAAGGAAAATTGTCCTTGATTCCTTCTCAAAGTAAAGCTGTGACATATTTAAGAAGCAGACAGAGGATGTTGAGAGTGAGGTGTTTTCAACACTGCCTGGAGAAGAAAGACCATGAAGTCCTGATGAGAACACGAGTGATGCCACAGTGAGTTC